>NC_141811.1:9364378-10678422 GCF_057944985.1 Cucurbita pepo subsp. pepo
GGTGGAGATTAAAAGTAAATAAATAAGAAAATTTTCTAAATTCATTTATTTCAAAAATTTAATATAATAATAATAAAAAGTTATGTGAGTAACGGTCAAATGACATTCAAAATTTATTATAAATATAATAATATAATAATAATAAAAACTATGTGAGTAACTACCAAAATTTTAAAATATAATAATATAATAATATAATATAGTAATAATAAAAATCGATGTGAGTAACGGTTAGATTCAAATTTATATTTTGTAAAAATAACTTTATTTAAAAATATAATAATAAGAAAAAACTCCACCATTGGTTACTCTCCCAAAATTATAAATGTCATACTTCGATATATTTTGATTTGTCCATCATTTTGATTTTACTGACACATCATCACGTCGGGTATGTTGTCTCGATTGTAATTTCTTCGTTTTAGCTCTGATTTGAGTAATTGAAAAGTCGTTGAAATCGTTATTCCCGACCTTATACTGTGGACAGTTCAAAATAGTGAAAATAGTTAATAATTAAAAGTAGGTTTGTTATCATCAAAACATCAATTAATTGATTGAAATTAATTAAAGTGAGATCAAGGGCCAAAAAGCCAACAGTGAGGTGATGTCAGGAGCCTTTGGGCGTGTGACATGAGTGTCGTTGAACACAAAATGTTGCAATGTTGCCTTCTAACTTGGTTTGGCTTGAGGATGGTTGATGCTGATACGATTATTAAACATGCAAGGTGGGGGTGGTGTCAGTTTCTTTTGGGCGTGCGGCATGAACCTCGTTGAGTGTGGGACGTTGTTGTGGTATACCTCCCTTCCTTGGGCCAACCCTTTGTTTTCAAGGCTGCGTGGTGGCAGAACATGCTCGATGGGGCGGTGTCAAATGCCTTTGGGTGTGCAACATGAGACTCGTTGAGCACGGAATGTTGCCTTCTAACTTGGGTTGGCTTGAGGATTGTTTATGGCTAGTACAACGATGAAACATGTAAGGTAGGGTGGAGCTGGGTGCGTTCGGTCATCCGTTGAACCTCGTTGAGTGTGTGACGTTGTGGTGATGCCTCTGGCCCATCCTTGTCCCAGCCCTATGTTTTGGCAGAACATGCACGGTGGGGCAGTGTCAAGTGCCTTTGGGCGTGCAACATGAGCCTCGTTGAGCACCGAATGTTGCGATGTTGCCTTCTAACTTAGGTTGGCTTGAGGATGGTTGATGATTGGTACGACGATGAAACATGCACGGTGGGGCAGTGTCAAGTGCCTTTGGGCGTGCGACATGAGCCTCGTTAAGCACCGAATGTTGCCTTCTAACTTGGGCTGGCTTGACGATGGTTGATGGCTTGACCGCACACGACCTTTTTGGCTTGGCTTCGCACGATGAATTTGCACCCCCTCTTGCGGCGAGTGTGAATAGTCGATCATCGTCCAAGCTCATTTTAGCGAACGGCGCACGAGTGGTGATTTGGTTGCTTGGGTCTATAGGCTTGATGCTCGGGCATCAAACTGTAGTCTCCATCTCCTCCTCATTGGTGTGTCCCAAAGTATTTTGAGTGACCGTGGTCCATCAATTCTTGCATAGATTACCTCATGCACAGGTAGCATTGAGTCTTGTTAGTCCCTTTCTATCAGCACCCTTTGTTGGGTGCATGATGAATTTAGAAGCTCACTTCGCATATCACTTCAACCTTTGCATGGCTTGTCGCGAAATGCATCTCAGTTGCTTTCACTCTCGGATGCCGTGCATTTGGTGGCATGATGTGCTAGGAAAAGCCCTCAAACATGTTGCCTATGTATTGGTAAATGAAGCATGAAGGAATGACGCTTGCTCCCGCATTGCCCCCATTGTTGCGTCTCTCACACTCTCTTGGGAGGGGGAGATGGTGAAATGTGGTGGCAAGTGGTATGCAAAGTTGTGTCGGAATGCTACCTGGTTGATCCTGCCAGTAGTCATATGCTTGTCTCAAAGATTAAGCCATGCATGTGTAAGTATGAACTAATTCAGACTGTGAAACTGGGAATGGTTCATTAAATTCGTTATAGTTTGTTTGATGGTATTTGCTACTCGGATAACCGTAGTAATTCTAGAGCTAATATGTGTAACAATCCCCAACTTCTGGAAGGGATGCATTATTAGATAAAAGGTCGACGCATGCAATGCCCGTTGCTCTGATGATTCATGATAACTCGACGAATCGCACAACCATCGTGTCGATGACGCATCATTCCAATTTCTGCCCTATCAACTTTCGATGGTAGGATACTAACCTACTATAGTGGTGACAGGTGACGGAGAATTAGGGTTGAATTCTTGAGAGGGAGCTTGAGAAACGGCTACCACATCCAAGGAAGGCTGTAGGCGCGCAAATTACCCAATCCTAATATAGGGAGGTAGTGATAATAAATAACAATACCGGACTGTTCGAGTCTGGTAATTGGAATGAGTACAATCTAAATCCCTTAACGAGGATCAATTGGAGGGGAAGTCTGGTGCCAGCAGCTGCAGTAATTTTAGCTCCAATAGCGTATATTTAAGTTGTTGCAGTTAAAAAGCTCGTAGTTGGACCTTGGGTTGCGTCGATCAGTCCACCTATGGTGAGCACCGATTGGCTCGTCCCTTCTGTCGGCGATGCGCTCCTGGCCTTAACTGGTCGAGTCGTGCCTCTGGCTCTTTTATTTTTGAAGAAATTAGTGTTAGATCAATATGGCAACCCTAGGGAGTGAATAGGGTTTTAATAATAAAATTAAATTATTTAAATGTGATTAATTTTTCAAATTATGACTAAAAACAAAAAAAAAAAAAAAGAGTAGAATATGATAATTAATACAATAAAATAGTTGTAAAAATAACCCTAAACAATTATAAATAAAAACTTAGAAAGATGCCATAAATCTTAATTATAATTTTAAAATTAAATAGGATTTATTAATAATTTTGAAATTAAATAGGAAAGAGTTATCCACAAGCGACTCTTGTGAATTTGAATAAATCTTTCTCGACTATTTATTCAGATTAGAGCCCAACTACTACATCGACTCTTTCTTCATATTAAAGACCAATTTGAATAAACCTTTCTCGCCCAACCACTACACCGACTCTTTCTTCGGATTAGAGCCCAACCACTACACCGACTCTTTCTTCGGATTAGAGTCCAACCACTATACCGGTTTTTTTACGAGTTCAAAAGCAAACTCAATCCTTTCCACGACTCAGGATCAAATCGGTACAAGTGTCTCAATTTTTGTAGGAACACACCACAACTCTCATAGATTTACAATTTGATCACTCACAACTATTTCCACACAATACAATAAACATCTCTCTCAAATAAGATGAAAAAGAAATAAAACTAGTGTCTGAATTTTTGTAGGAACACACCACCACTCTTTAAAAGAATAGATTTACTTTCATCACTCACAAATATTTGTGTACACTACAATAAACTTCTCTCTCAAATAAGATGAAAAAGAAATAAAATTGGAAGCAAATTAGAAAAAGAAATAAAAAATTAGAAGCATCTCTCTCAAGTAAGATGTAAAAGAAATAAAATTGGAAGCAAATTAGAAAAAGAAATGTTGCATTATGATGAAGAGTTTTCTAACAAATAACCCTAATGATGTTAATGACGATGAATGTATGAAACCAATATATGCATGTTACCTAAAGTAATATACGAATGATGTATAGGGTTGTGTCATAATAATGATTTAAGATGAAAACCATAGGGCCCTCATGCATACTGTTTATACATTTACATTGGGTTACCTCCCCATTTATGATTATGAGTACGGACGCATACAATATGATGGTGATCATCATCATCGTCATGTTTTGCATGATATTTGAGGTTTTACTAACCTTCGGCGTCCAGCTACAGACAACTAGCCCGACTATGATGGGCCTAGGGGGTGCGAACTGCCTGGTGGACTCATGCTCACACATGTGGTTGTGTGTAGGGAAGTACTATACAACCAATTTTGTCCGGACTAGAGGCCACCTCTACGATGGTTTTAACTCTTGGTTCTTAATCATGAGTTGCATGTGTTTGCATTCCCTAACCTCAATAATGGGGTCTCTTATTCAGTATTTCTTAAAGTACTCAAGTCATGTGCTACTTCTATTTTTCAGATAAAGGCGAGGCACCCCTATACGATTGACAATGGCATCACAAATAAAGACCGGCACATGCATAGGATAGCTACATTTAAACTCTTAGACCATAGATTAGTATAGGATGTTTTTCGATTTTAATATTTTGTTTTACTTAATAGTTCATTATGTTGCTTTAAAAACTTTTTAAAACATGCAAGTCCATTCCCGTGTTTATGAAGATATTTTTAAACGAGTATTTCTACATAAGAGGTTATGTGATGAAGATGGCATCGACTTTAGATTCGTTAAAATCTAGGGCTGTTACATATTCACCTCCAAAGTTTGATGGAAATCCTTTTCCTCGTCGGAGCTCAACTCAGATAATTTTTATTGGACAGTCGATTCTAGCGCTTTTGAAAGCCCAATTTATTTATAGAATTTCTTCCTTATTCTTCTCCCTAGCTAAAGGAATTGTTTTGGAGGTACGTCTTTAAATGTGTGGCCTTAATTTTAAAAATTGTTCCTTGGACTGCAATTCACCGAAAAACACAGAATTCCACTTTCTTGGGCAACTTGATCTAAGACGTTTTAGCTCTCGATTTCTTCATCAAAGTTACTCATCTTAATCCTCTTAAGTTAAAAGAAGACTAAATTTGAAGAAAAATGGACTTATATGGGAATCGATCATTACCCGCAATTTGTACCCGCAAACAAATTTCTTCAATTGGGCAAGCTCCGGGACTTGTTAGCCTTTATGGTCTTCTATGGAAATGCTCCTTGAAGGTGTAGAAATCGAATGGGATAGGTTTTCCTTGATGAGATGGGATTTTTAAGTTTCCTTTGAGCTCCTTCAATGGCAATCCGTGTTGGAAATTAGTGTTTGGGGATTCAACACTCGATTCCTTCACAAACTTGTGGGTAATCTTATTTAGAAGACGTAGGAACATGTTTGAATGAAAATGGTGGATATGACTCTCGAATTTGGAAGAAACGTGGGAGTAGGAAAACCAAAATTTCAATGGCTATAAATCACGATTGAAAGCTCGACTTCGCTCGATTCTTTTTCCAAATGAAAGCCCATACTTATACTTTATAGAGGGAGCTTAAACTGACTTGAAACCTCTAGAATCATTGGAGTCTGGGTTTTTTTTATATTTTATGTTGAAAATATCCTCTCTAATTAGAAAGCAATCGACCTCCATTTTAAATTCTAGTCCTTGGATGTGATGAGGTGTGCCTCAAAGATTTTCTAAGGACGGCTAAATGGGGCGGATCTGATTGTCTGATCCATGCAATTTTCCTAATTACTTCACAGTTCAAGGATATTTTGATAATTTTTCATTTTTTAAATATTTTATTATTATTTTCTAAAAAATTGGAACTTAAAAAAAAAAAAATTATATTTACTTCTTGTTGACCATTTTGAGTAAGGAATTCAAAATCTCCAAAGTTCCTTCAAAATTGGAAATTGAATTTTTTTCTTTATGCTTACTTTTTCATGTGACTTTGACTCCCTAAAATTACTTGTTAGGGTATTGAAATGACTTTCTTAAAAGCTTATACGGGTTTGAATGTCTTAATTCTTTTCCTTACCTCTTTTGGATTTTAGATGAGCAACTTAAACTTTTTTGAGTTTCTTTTGCCCTTACTTCGGCGTGTTACACACAATGTCTATTATCTTCTCTAGATTTCTTGTTAGCTTTTTAATTATTGAGGATCACTGAACAAGTTTAAACGCGATGAATATCAATATTTTTCAATCATTTTTTTTCTATATTATGTCAAAAAATCAAACCATTCCTTTACCATTTAAAAAGAGAGAAGCTACAAGAATAATGAAGTGTTATAGTTCATACACAAGTTATCTCAAAGTTATGCCTCAAAAGTTGATTGATTAAATAGCTACAAGGGTTTGAACATTGATGGGAAAAGTGTACGTTGGTGGGCCATTGAATATTAAATCAGAAAAAAAGCGATGAGCTTGTTGTGTTGGATGGTATCTATCCCAAAACAAATGCTCGTCTCTATTGTTACAATAAGATACCTTTGGAATGCAAGCCAGTTCAGCGTTCAGTCTACCAGACCCACAACACGCTGCTTTAACTTCACTAAATCCTGCAACCCAAAAATGAAGTCAAAGAAGATAACTTTTTTTAAGCCTCCAAGAATTAAAAGGAAGAAGGAGATAGAGAATATGGCATACCAAAAGAAGAGGGTTTGTGAATGGAGGTAAGCATGATCGAGAAGCCATCGAAGTATGCAAAATGAAACCCTAATAACTCATCCTTGAGTCTCTTAAGCAGTGATATGAGATGTTGATTGTACACAAATGCCATCCAATTCATTTCGGAATTACATGCTCCTGTGATGCTTTTGTATCTCATTGCTGGAGTGCATCCAATTACCCCCACACCAATTACCACCAATTTACGCCCTCCCTTTTCATACAATCGCTACGTGAAAAATCTTAGATTATTAGTGTAATTTTGAGTATGCTGTGCAAATATAAATATAAATAGTTTATAATGTTAGGATGGATACCAGTTGTTAGCTCTGATACCAATTGTTAGAATCGCTCAACAACGCACACACTCGATCAAGATGAATACAAAGAATAGGAGAGAGAAAATATAATGAAGAATATTGGCTAAAGGTTTTATATGGATGACTTCAAGTATACAACAAAGATAGAATATAGAGAATGAAGATAAGTAAGTTTTGAGAGCATTGGTATATATATATGGTTTCAATTTAGTGTTTAAACTACGAGATATAATCATATCTCTATCAAATCTTTACCAAATATCTATCATATATATCTCTATCAATCTTTACGAAATATTTTTCAAATATATCTCTACCAGATTTAGGCATCACACTCCTTATCCCAACATATAATATATGGATACATTTTGTTGTTAATGATTGTTTAATTTTTAGAAAAAGTTCTTACCTAAGAAGACCCTTGGATTGAACCAAAGACACGTCTCCTCCTTAAAATAATTAAAGAGTATCGTGAAATTTCTCTCTTTCAATATCTCTAGTGGTTTTTTCTTTCCAGATGTTCCCACCACTCATGGTTTTGTATTCTATTCATAGCCGGAAATATATTGTGGTAGAGATTTTGTTTGGTTGGATTTGAAGAACAAGAAGATTAAAGACCCACAAAATTATACTTAAAAGGTAAGTTTGTTTTACATTTAAATTTTGTTTAATTATATATAAATCAAAGTTCGAAAGAAATTTTATATCATATTCAATAAGTTTTGAATATAAAGCTCGAAACTTGAGGAATCTAATTAAGTTAGACTAATGGTAAGTTGTTCATCTCGACTTGAAACAAAAAGGATGTTTGTCTACTCTACGAAGAAAGCAGAAGAAGTAAATTCACTCCAACAAAGCTATTCAAGAGAACTCGAGTTCTCATTTTCAAACCCTAAAGTTTGCTAAGAGTTTCCTCCCTTTTTTATTTAAGCTTTGCAAATCATGTCATCATGTTTTACAGATACATTACGTGCAAATCAAGTGTGTGTTCTCTTTGCTCAATTGTGCATCAATAAGGTATAATAATGATTGCTTTCTTATAAAATAAATTAGGCATAGAGTACCTTTAATTGCTTCTCGAAATGGCAACACATTAGGTCCACATATTGGGGAGGAGTGTAGGTTTTGCGAAGGTTGGATGATCCAAAGTACTCAAATATGTCATTGCTTCCAATTTCTATCAAATATAGAGATTTGGATGCATGTTCCTTTGCATTATTCACTCCCAAATCTTTCACTAATGCTTCGTAAACTGAGCCGTAGAACGCCACTTGTTTAGTCAGTGATATTGATGTAACCTACAATAATTAGTGATAGCGTTAGAATGAAGACCTAAAGGATGCAAGGAAGCACAAAGCTTCCCTCTCAAATTAGTTTAAATGACTTTTATAATCGTATTATTTATATTTTCTATATTTTTCTTGAATTGTAATTTAAGTTTAAAAGATTTTATTTGTTACTTACAAATATGTGATTTGATTGAGGAATGATTGTGGCTCCTCCAGAGGCAAAGTTGACGCCGATGTTGAATTTGTATGTACGGTTTTTATTCTTAATAATCGAAAGATACGACGGCGCACTGGTTAACCCCACCTTTTCAGCTACTCCATGTAAAAAACAATCTATCAATTAATTAATATATGAAAAATCACAAGAGTTCATTAAAAAAAAAAACATTTAACTTTGATAATACTTTAAAAATATTTTTGATAGTTCAAGTATATTTTTAAACAAAATATTAATAATTTACATTAATATAAAAATATTATTGAGAGTTTTAAAAATCTAGCAAAATTTAAAAATATTTTTATTATTTTAGTCGATCTTTAAACAACTAAAAAATTTATGAGCTACGCCAACACCCAACGTACGATAAGTTGGTTGAAGGCTCCCTTGCCGCATTAAATGTCTCATCAATTTTGTTTGGTTTTCTTGTAAGAAGGTTGGTGAATGAAACAAAGACTCATATTTAATTACGAGCCATATAGGCGAAGCTCCATTTATTTTCCATATCTAACATATTTACTGAGACAACGTACGGTTGTTCAAATATGTAACGATTCAAATTCACTGCTAGTAGATATTGTCTTTTTTTTGTTTTCTTTTTGAGTTTCCTTTCAAAAATTTTCTCTTCCCCAACTAACGTGAGATCTCACAATCCACCCTCTTCATAACTCAGCTTCCTCACGGGTAATCGTTCCTTTCTCCAATCGATATTGGACCCTCACCAAATCCACTCCCATCTCACAATCCATCTCCTTTCAGGGCCCAACGTCCTCACTGATAATCGTTCCTTTCTTCAATCAATGTGGGACCCCACCAAATCCACCCCCTTCGAAGCTCAGCGTTGTTACTGGCACATTGCCTCGTGTCTACCCTCGACGCTAACACTCGTTCCTTTCTCCAATCAATGTGGGACCCCCCACCAAATCCACCCTACTTCGGGGCTCAGCATCCTTATTGGCACTCCGCCTCGTGTCTACCCCCTTCGAAGAACAACCTCCTCGCTGACTTATAGTCCAGTGTTTGGCTCTGATACCATTTGTAACGATCCAAGCCCCACTACTAGGGACTTTCCCTTTGGAGATCCCCTCAAAGTTTTTAAACTTATTATTTTTCCATTTCCCAAAATAAATATCCCATTTTAGTTAAAGATTAATACCAAAATAAAAAAAAAGAAAAAAAGAAAAAAAAAGCATGGTAGCAATTACAGAACAACAAAAATAAAACATACCGAGAAAATCTGAAGGATTCTTGCCGTTACAGAATCTTCCGGTGGGGTTCCGGGTGGGAAAGTCGATGCCATTAGGATAAAAGTTGGCTTTGGGAGCAGAAAAATTAAGATAATTATTGTTGCCAACGTCCAGTAAAGAGTCTCCGAACACATACATGGCTGGAACCAAAGCGGCCTCCAAAAATGTCAAATAGTTACTCAACAAAGTCAAGAAGAAGGAGAAGTTTGAAGCCATTGCTAGAAACACTTCAATATTCTCTCTATATTTTTCAGTTTTATATATATAAATACACCACACTTACAAAGCCCACTTGGGAAATGGGATTTATTTTTTTCACCAATAATCTTTATTACCTGTGTTTCCTGTTTCCCTGTCAATTAACTACCCTAAATTTTCCAATTACTTTAATGAACTATTATTATTATAAATTCATAAACAAATATAAAGAAGGAAAGAAAGATGTTATTGAATTAAATGCTCAATACTAACCTCTAATTTATTAAATATAAATACGATTCAATTTATACTGACCTATACTTTATTAAATATAAATGCAACCCAACCTATATTTTATTAAATATAATACAACTTAACATATACCAATCTATACTATTATCAAATGCAAATATAACTCACTCTATACTAACCTATACTATTAAATTTAAAATGCGAACTTATCCTATGTGTGTGTCACGGACTTGGAGTTGTAATAACTCTCTAAAAGTAGAGTCATATCAAGTGTTTTTGTAGTTAATATTGCACTCTTATTCACCATTTTCTCATTTATTACCCCATTTATTCTACTTAGTGAGCATGAAATCGTTTATTGCCGTTCAACATGAAAAAAAATATGATTTGGCATAAATCGATCTTAGTTGTACATTTAATTGAGTTATGTGCTAAAATTTCAGACATTTATACTAAAACACGAGGGAGTAGCAAATTTGGAAACAAATGGGGGATGACATGGAAATTTTAAATCGCAGTCCAAGTGAGTCATCGACTACCCAATGAGGAACATCATATGTGGATTACTTATTCCTTTTCGACCCTAAAAGGAACCCATGCTCAATATAAAAGGAAAAAAGAAGACCAAGAGGAGGGAGCCACACTTGGGGAGAAAAATCGAATTACACAGTAGCAGCCTCTAATGCAGTGAACTGCTGTGAAACCAGAGAAGAAAAAGAAAACCCTAATCCAGCTGCGGTTGACAGCAGAAGGAAAATGATACCAACAAGATTGATTAGGGCAAAGAGGTGGGCGTGAGAGGTCAAGAGAAGGGAACTTCCATTGACGAACGACAACAAACCGAGATAACTCTCCATTTCCTTATTCTCTTTTCTTATTCCATCAATTTTACATGATTGAGATGCGGATTCCTCTGTTTAATTCAGTTTGTATGGAGAGCTAAACTTTATAGGGGAGACGAGAGAGTTTTATATAGTTTAAGTATGTTGACGGTATGATTTTAGTTTATTAAAGAGTTATTGTTAATGATTTACATGTGTGTTTAATTAGTTACTTTTACACACATAGTTGTTCTCTTATCCGGGAGAAGAGAGGGAGCAATGAAATCCTCTTTAATATTCTAGTTCCATAGCAAGGAGACTTGTTGAAGGGTAATAGAAGGGTTAGGAATAATTCTCTCGTAGAGCCTTGTTAATAGAAATTACAACGATTATGGAAATAATTACCATTCATGACCCTCGAGAGTGGGCTTGTGAATCTATTAAAAGGAACTAAAATCTACCGCTTGGTAATCTATTAGAAGGAACTAAAATCTACCACAAAACTCAACAACTTATCTATTTAATCTCTCTTAGCCGAACCTTCCTCATTATAGTTGATTTTCTCATCATTTTCTGTTTTTAGACGGTAGTGACACTCTGTTTTAGTTTTGTTTAAGTAGTTAAAATCATCAACGCCCACTTGAATGTTACAAAAAAAAACTCACCTAATTTCCAGTGATTAAATTAACCAAAAAGATAGGTTGCCTATGGTATCGATAATTTACTTATTAAGTTGTGATAGTGTCTATTGTTGGCTTTTTGGCCCTTAATCTCAAATTAATTAATTAATTTTTTTTGGCCCTTAATCTCAAATTAATTCATTAATTGATGTTTTGATGATAACAAACCTACCTTCAATTATTAACAATTCTCAGTATTTTGTCCACAGTGTAAGGTTGGGAATAACGATTTCAACGTCTTTTTTGGTTCACTCAAATTAGAGATAAAACGAAGAAGTTTCAGTCAAAACAAGATACCCGACGTGATGATGTGGCGGCAAAATTGACATCATGGACCAATCAAATTCAAAACAAGATACCTGACATGATGATGTGGTGATAAAATTGACATCATAGACTAGCGGTAAAATTGACATCATAGACCAATTGAAGTATGACATTTATAACTTTAGTAGAGTAACAAATGGTGGAATTTTCAATTACATTTATAAAAGTTTCTTTTACTTTTAAATTAAAAGAGAAGTATTTGAATTATAAATTCATTTCGATTACATTTATAAAAATGAAAGAAATTATACATTTATCTATCTGAAAAATGTTTTAAGAAAGAAAATTATTTGAATTATAAAATTATTTCAAATACTATAACGATTTGAATTAGATTTATAAAACTTTTAATTCACTTTTAAATTGAGTATTTATAATGATTTCAATTATATTTATAAAACTTTTTTAGTAACAATGGTTTTCATTAACATTTTTTATTATATTATTACATTTAAATATGTTTATATATATATAATAAAAATGAATTTAAAATGTTTTTAATATTTATTTAAAATAATATATATAATAAAAATGAATTTAAAATGTTTTTAATATTTATTTAAAATAATATATATATAATATATATATATATATTTAAATGAAAAAATGTATTCTATAATTTTTTATGATAAATTTAAAAATAAATAAATATTATTTTTCGTAGTCTACGTTTCAGTTCACGTTTTAGTGGTCCGTATAAATTCCTATTTTTACAACTTGATCACTATTTAAACCCACCTCTTCATATTTTTCAGAACACAACACAGAATATTTCACCATACACAAGCTCCATAGTTTCTTCGATCTAAACTTTTTTTTAAAAAAAGCCTCCATTGTTGCTCTCTACAAGTTTCCAATTTTATTTCTTGTTTATCTTATTCTGAGGAACATGTCTATTGTTGTGTGAGAAAATTGTAAATCTACTACTTCAGAGAGTTGTGGTGTGGTGTGTTTTTATAAAATTTCAGACAGTTGTACCGGTTTGATCCTAAGCCGTGGAAAGGATTGAGTTTGCTCTTGAACTCGTAAAAAGAGCGGTGTACCAGTTTGATCCTGAGCCGTGGAAAGGATTGAGTTTGCTCTTGCACTTGTAAAAAGAGCAGTGTAGCGGTTGGCTCTGATCCGAGGAAAAAGTCAGAAAGTTTTATTCAAATTTCCAAGAGGCGCTTGGGAAGTGGAGTAGGTCGAGTTTGACCGAACCCACTATAATACTAACGTGTTATATTTTCTAACTATTTTCCTATTTAAATTCTAAATTATTGTTATGTTTTATTGCATGGTATAAGTTTTATTGTTATTAAAAAAAAAAGAAAGTAATAATTACATGATTTAAACCCTATTCACCTCCTCTAGGGTTGTCATATCGATCCAACATATACTTGCACTTATTCTTGTGAATTTTACATCATTTTATTATATACATCCACAAGCGATCAGGTTGCGTGTCTCTGTCAGGTTGCGTGTCTCTGTCAGCCTTACAGGGGTGTCTTGCCTTATCTTAAAAATGTAGTAGCATGAGGCTTGAGTTGGACTCCTGACGCAAAATTAAATTACAAAGAGCAATATTAAAAGGGAGGTCACTTGTATGGTTCAAAGCTGGTTGGAGAATACACTTTCTGACGACTCAAGACTAGCATTTGGCTGATCCAATTTGGTCCTGATACACTCAAGACTAGCATTTGGCTGATCTGGTTAGTATGGCAACCTTTTAGCTAGTTTAAATTTTTGAAGTCAAATTTAAAGTATTTATGCATAATTAGCCTAACTAGTTTAAATTATTAGGCGTAAGTTTAAATTATTTTATGCAAAACTAACCAATTTCCAGAGTAGAATTCTATGGTATGATGTAACGACCCAATAATAATAATAATAATAATAATAAGTAAATAATTAAATAATTAAAATAATAATTTTCCCTCAACTACTTTCCACTCACCCCTCCTCCCCTCCCAAACTATCTCTCCTCAACCACCTCACCAGTCAAAATCTTAATCCAGAATACATGATGCATAGACTATCTCTCCTCAACCAACTCACAAATCCAGAATACAGGATGCATTCGGTGGTTCCTACAAAAAAAAAAATGAAAGAAAAAAATACCAACAACCAGATTTACAAGGATAGCTGTAGATTTAATTGTTGGAGAGAGATCTTGCTTTGTTATTACTGTAAGTCATATTTCATATCTCATTTTCATTTATCTTCTTTCCCTTTGTCTAATTATTCAAAATTAGATCTCTTGTTCGCTTGCACGTTATTTAGATTTTTGGTTATGATGTTAGGTTATAGAAAATAACCTGTTCGCTTGCACATTATTTAGATTTTTGGTTATGATGTTAGGTTATAGAAAATAACCTGAATAAATGAGGCAAATATTTGTGAACAGAATAAAAAAATACAAAACAGATATAAAAAACAAAGAAGATAGGAAGTAAACACAGAACAAAGAGGAAAAGAGAAGAATAGGTGAAAAAAAATTAATAGGTAAATAAGAAAGGAAAGATGGAAAGAAGAAATGAAAGATTCGTAAATAAAATTTATCTGTAAAAAATTAACGGTAAATAAGAAAGGAAAGATTCGTAAAGAAAATTTATGTGTGATATTTGTGAATTTTAAAGGTTAACAAATTAAAGGAAGAAAAAAAGAAGAAGATACAGATAAGATAAAGAAAGATGGGGAAAGAAAAATTAATTAGAATACCAAATAAAAATAAAAAGAGAAGACCCGAGAAGCCAGAATACTATTAACAAACTTAAAAGAAAAATAAAGAAGAAAGAAAAGAGGAAATACATAAAAAAAGAAAAAAATAAATAAAGAGAGAAGGAAAGAAAGAGGAGAGGAAATACATAGAGAAGGAAGAGAAAAATAAAATGGAAGAGAAAATACATAGAGAAGGAAGAGAAAAATAAAAGGGAAGTAAAAATTGGTCAAGAATATGTCTTGAACAAAAATTGAGAGAAAAAGCGGAGTACAGGAATATCAGAACAAAAATTGAGAGAAAAAGCGGAGTACAGGAAGAAAAAGCGGAGTACAGGATCATCAGAACAAAAATTGAGAGAAAAAGCGGAGTACAAGAGCGGAGTACAGGAAGAAAAAGCGGAGTACAGGAATATCAGAAGACAAGAAAGTAGTCACTCGAAATAAAAAATAGAAAATGAAATATTAATATAAATAGAATATATATAGAATATGTATATATATTTCTATAGAATATGTATATATTTAGATGTATATTATAACGTTCCAAGACTTTATCCATCCAAAGTCTTTAATGCTCGCATGAAATTTAGCACATGAACCATTGTAAGAGTTAGAGAATTAAACATGAAATTGATGTCATGGATTCTTATAGATTGACTTGGATACAAAGGGAAAAATCGAACTTTCATTAAGGATAAATTGGTGACACCCGTATTAGCTAATCAAGTAAGTGGTCTTACTATAGGATAGGCTAAAAATTGTATGAGTTACGATGATGTATGAACTTTGTTGTACAATTCGGTATATGAGTTATGATGATGTGTGAGTTACGATACTTGATAATGTGTTCAGTATATATATATTTTGATGAATGTCGTACTTGATATGTTTGATGCACTTTGTGGCAATATGATGAGTATGATGATTGCGTGACGTTTACCTTAATATGATGATGTTTTCCATATTGAGTATGCTATATGATGATGAGTGCCATATTGCATCATGTCGTTAGATCGACATAGGACACAACCCTAAGAGCGTGAAAATGATATTAATATAAATATCCACGAGTATGTGTTACCTAGAGTAACAAAGAGATAAGACTAGAGGGTTATGTCAGAAGAGACATTATGATGGATTTAGAGGGACCTCATGCATATTGTATGTTCATAAGCATAGGGCTACTTCCCCTAGAGATGATGAGTGTGGACGCGCACCGTATGATGAGCGCGAATGCGCACAGGTGCGAACGCACACAGATGAGGGTGTTCATGAGGCGCATGACACTATGGGGTTCCGCTGACCTCCGGACGTCGCTACAGATTAGCTTGACCAGAGGGTCCAGGGGTGTGCGAGCGCCCTAGGGATTCACACTCGCACGTGTGAGTCGTGTGTAGGGAAGTACTACACATCCAATTTGTCCGAGATTGGAGGCCACCCCTAAGATGATTAGAGATAGGTCCTAAATCATGATTGCATGTGTTTGCATTTGCATGGCCCCTATATGGGGCCACTTACTGAGTATTATTTGAAATACTTAGACCGTGTGCCACATCATTTTTCAGATAAAGGCAAGGCGCACTTGTACGGAGGACGGCGGCATCGCGAGCAGAGACTGTGTCACGTGCATAGGGTAGATTCATATTTAAATTTCTAGTCTTAAGTTAGAATAAGTTGTTTTGCATTTCATTTTTTAAATTATTTTGTATTTGTTTTCGTTTTCTCTAAATTTTAGTATTTCATATTTAAACACGTAAGACCATGGCTGTGTTTTCCAGAGAAGAAGTTGTTTTAAATGTTTTTTTTTTAAAGTTTACGTTATCAATTATGTTCATGTAAGAGTTATATTTCCTGTTGGACTCCTCACCCAAAATTAAATTTCAGAGAACAGCATGAACCTAGTATCAAAGGGTCGTTGTAGCTTTGGTCTAGGCCAAGCAAGTAAGTGACTTTAGTATTAGATTGATTAAAATTGTATGTTGTATGATGACACTTGCCCGTGGCTTGACACATGTCATGTACTCAGATATGTGAATGATTATGAAACAATATGTGTATGATCTGATATGTGAATGTTATGCTATATATGGTGAAATGATATGTTTACGATATAATATGTTAAGATATGATATGCTTGATGACATGCTCGCGATATGATATGTGAATATTATGATATCTATTATAATATATATAATGGATGATACGACGTATATTTTAATACAATGAATGATACGATATGTGCATGGAATGATATGATACATTAGAAGACACGACATGTTTATGATATGGCATATGCTCAACATGAATGATATATGATATGAATGGGATGCAATATAATGAATTGGTATGACACACAACCTCGATATACACATGAAAAATTATGATAAAATGATATGATATAAAGGAAAATTCTAGAGGGGTTGTTATACATGATAATGAAAGGAAAAATATTGAAACCTCATGCATCATTGTTTGTTCATGCATCGGGGGACCATGTGTAGAAAATTAAATATACATCCAATTAACCGGCTTAGTATAGTCGCCTAAGAAATATAGATTGATATGATACGTCTATCAATGTGTTTCCATTGTAAGGCCGACAACGACATCACAATTTGATACCATGACACATGTATATGGTAGTTGTATTTATTTTGTTAGACTTAGATTAGACTAGGGTGTTTTTTTTTTCAATTTTAATATTTTTTTTATTTCATCATAACAATGTTTTAAGATGAAGTTTATGACCTTTATAAAGAATGTAACGACCCTAAATTTCCACATACTCAGAGTCGCTACTAACGACTTATGCTCATCTGCAATGCGGAAATATAACTCTTACATGAACATAATTGATAACATAAACTTCAAAAAACGTTTAAAACAACTTCTTCTCGGGAAAACACAGCCATAGTCTTAGTGTTTAAATATGAAATACTGAAATTTAGAGAAAACAAAAACAAATACAAAATAATTTAAAACAATGAAATGCAAAACAACCTATTCTAACTTACTAGAAATTTAAATGAGTCTACCCTATGCACGTGCCATAGTCTCTGCTTACAATGTCGCCGTCCTCCGTACAATTGCGCCCTGCCTTTACCTGAAAAATGATGTGGCACACGGCCGGAGTATTTTAAAGAATACTCAGTAAGTGGCCCCACTATAGGGGGCCATGCAAATGCAAACACATGCAATCATGATTTAGGGACTTATCTCTAATCATCTTAGGGGTGGCCTCCTGTCTCAGACAAATTGGATGTGTAGTACTTCCCTACACACGACTCACACGTGCGAGTGTGAATCCCCAGGGTGCTCGCACACCCCCTGGACCCTTTGGTCAAAAGCTAATCTGTAGCGACGTCCGGAGGTCAGCGGAACCCCATAGTGTCATGCACCTCATGAACACCCTCATCTGTGTGCTTTCGCACCTGTGCGCATATGCGCTCATCATACGGTGCGCGTCCGCACTCATCATCTCTAGGGGAGTAGCCCTATGCTTATAAACATACAATATGCATGAGGTCCCTCTAAATCCATCATAATGTCTCTTCTAACACAACCCTCTAGTCTCATCTCTTTGTTACTCTAGGTAACACATACTCGTGGATATTTATATTAATATCATTTTCACGCTCTTAGGGTTGTGTCCTATGTCGATCTAACGACATGATGCAATATGGCACTCATCATCATATAACATGCTCAATAGGGAAAACATCATCATATCAAGGCAAACGTCACGCAATCATCATACTCATCATATTGCCACAAAGTGCATCAAACATATCAAGTACGACATTCATCAAAATATATATATATACTGAGCACATCATCAGGTTTCATAACCCACACATCATCATAAGTCATACATCATCATAACTCATATCGCATCGTACGACATAGTTCATACAACATCGTAACTCATACAATTTTTAGCCTATCCTATAGTAAGGCCACTTACCTGATTAGCTTCTACGGTTGTCACCAATTTATCTTTAATGAAAGTTCGATTTTTCCCTTTGTATCCAAGCCAACCTATAAGAATCCATGACATCAATTTCATGTTAAATTCTCTAACTCTTAAAATGGTTCATGTGCTAAACTTCATGCGAGCATTAAAGACTTTGCATAGATAAAGTCTTGAAACGTTATAATATACCTCTAAATAGATATACACATATTATATATATATTCTATTTATATTAAGATTTCATTTTCTATTTTTTATTTCGATGGACTTCTCTCTTGTCTTTTGATATTCTTGCTTTTTCTCTCCATTTTTGTTCAAGACATATTCTTGACCAATTTTTAATCCATTCTTACTTAATCATATTGTTGGTCAATTCGGATCCATTCTTACTCTCAACTCTCCCCTTTTATTTTTCTCTTCCTCTGTATTTTTTTCTTTTGATTTTCTATTCTGGCCTTCTCTGTATTTTCTCTTTTAGTTCTTCCCTGCCTTTTCTATTTTTTTTTTCCTCCGTATGCCTTCTCTGTATTTTTTCTTTTACTTCTCTCTATTTTTTTTTCTCTGTATGCTTCTCTGTATTTTCTCTTTTACTTCTTTCCTGCTCTCTGTATTTTTCTTTTACTTCTTTCATGCTCTCTGTATTTTCTCTTTACTTCCTGCTCTTTATTTTTTTTTTTCTTTTCTCTGCATTTTTCTCTTCCTCTGTATTTTTTTCTTTTGATTTTCTATTCTGGCCTTCTCTGTATTTTCTCTTTTAGTTCTTCCCTGCCTTTTCTTTTTTTTTTTTCCTCCGTATGCCTTCTCTGTATTTTTTCTTTTACTTCTCTCTATTTTTTTTTTCTCTGTATGCTTCTCTGTATTTTCTCTTTTACTTCTTTCCTGCTCTCTGTATTTTTCTTTTACTTCTTTCATGCTCTCTGTATTTTCTCTTTACTTCCTGCTCTTTATTTTTTTTTTTCTTTTCTCTGCATTTCTACTTTTCTCTCTTTCCTTTTGATTTTGTTTAGGCCTCCTATCTATCTATATATATTTTTTTGTCTTTTCTTTTGATTTTGTTAAAAGTATTTTGGCCTTTCTAGCCTCATCTCATGTTTTTTTTGTATTCTAATTAATTCTTCTTTCCAAATCTTTCCTTTATCTTATATGTTTTTTTTTCTTCATTTAATTTTGTTAAAATCTAAAATTCACAGATAAATTTTCATTCCAAATCTTTCATTTCTTATTTTCTCTTTCCTTTCTTATTTACCTGTTAATTTTTTGTTCCGATTTTCTCTTTTACTCTCTATTTTGTACTTATTTTTCTATCTGTTGTATTTTATTTTATTGACAAATATTTGCCTGTTCTAGTTATTTTCTATGACCTAACATCATAACCAAAAATCTAAATATCTAGGCAGGAGAACCAGGGATCTAATTCTGAATAATTAAACAAAGGAAAAGAAAATAGGTTCAAGTTATTTTTGTATGACCTACCATCATAACCAAAAATCTAAATAACTGGGCAAAGAGAACAGGGATCTAATTCTGAATAATTAGACAAACGAAAAGGAAATCTGATTTGGATAAATGAAAAAGAGATCAGAGATCTGAAACATGACTTAAAAAGAGATCAGAGATCTGAAACATGACTGTAATAACAACACGATCTCTCTCCAAATTAAACCTCCAGCTCTCCTTGTAAATCTGGTTGTTTGTATTTTTTTTTTTCATTGTAGGAACCACCTATGATCCAGTATTCTGATTTGGGATATTGACTGATGAGTTGGGAGAGGAAGGAGGGGTTAGTGGAGGGGTTAGTGGAGGGGTTAGTGGAGGGGTCAGTGGAGAGTAGTTTAGGGAAAATTATTATTTTAATTATTTTAATTATTTTAATTATTTAATTTTTTTTTGGTCGTTACAAAGAATGTTTCATTCTCCTCCTCCCCAACCGATGTGAGATTTCACAATCCATCTGACCCTTATAAAGAATGTTTCTGAAGTTTATGACCCTTATAAAATCCTGACCCTTATAAAGAATGCTTCATTCTCCTCCCCAACCGATGTGAGATCTCACAATCCACCTGACTCTATAAAGAATGTTTCTTAAGTTTATGACCCTTATAAAATCCTGACCCTTGTAAAGAATGTTTCATTCTCCTCCCCAGCCGATGTGAGATCTCACAATTCACCTGACCCTTATAAAGAATGAAAAAGAGATCAGAGATCTGAAACATGACTTAAAAAGAGATCAGAGATCTGAAACATGACTGTAATAACAACACGATCTCTCTCCAAATTAAACCTCCAGCTCTCCTTGTAAATCTGGTTGTTTGTATTTTTTTTTTTTTCATTGTAGGAACCACCTATGATCCAGTATTCTGATTTGGGATATTGACTGATGAGTTGGGAGAGGAAGGAGGGGTTAGTGGAGGGGTTAGTGGAGGGGTTAGTGGAGGGGTTAGTGGAGGGGTCAGTGGAGGGGTCAGTGGAGCGTAGTTTAGGGAAAATTATTATTTTAATTATTTTAATTATTTTAATTATTTAATTTTTTTTTGGTCGTTACAAAGAATGTTTCATTCTCCTCCTCCCCAACCGATGTGAGATTTCACAATCCATCTGACCCTTATAAAGAATGTTTCTGAAGTTTATGACCCTTATAAAATCCTGACCCTTATAAAGAATGCTTCATTCTCCTCCCCAACCGATGTGAGATCTCACAATCCACCTGACTCTATAAAGAATGTTTCTTAAGTTTATGACCCTTATAAAATCCTGACCCTTGTAAAGAATGTTTCATTCTCCTCCCCAGCCGATGTGAGATCTCACAATCCACCTGACCCTTATAAAGAATGTTTCGTTCTGAAGTTTATGACCCTTATAAAGAATGTTTCATTCTCCTCCCCAACCGATGTGAGATCTCACAATCCACCTGACCCTATAAAGAATGTTTCTTAAGTATATGACCCTTATAAAATCCTGTGAGATCTCACAATCCACCTGACCCTTATAAAGAATGTTTCGTTCTGAAGTTTATGACCCTTATAAAGAATGTTTCATTCTCCTCCCCAACCAATGTGAGATCTCACAATCCACCTGACCCTATAAAGAATGTTTCTTAAGTTTATGACCTTTATAAAATCCTAACCCTTATAAAGAATGTTTTATTCTCCTCCTCAACCGATGTGAGATCTCACAATCCACCTGACCCTTATAAAGAATGTTTCGTTCTGAAGTTTATGACCCTTATAAAGAATGTTTCATTCTCCTCCCCAACCGATGTGAGATCTCACAATCCACCTGACCCTATAAAGAATGTTTCTTAAGTTTATGACCTTTATAAAATCCTGACTCTTATAATCTCACAATCCACCTGACCCTATCAAGAATGTTTCTTAAGTTTATGACCTTTCTCACAATCCACCTGACCCTATCAAGAATGTTTCTTAAGTTTATGACCTTTATAAAATCCTGACTCTTATAAAGAAAAGAATGTCTCGTTCTGAAGTTTATGACCCTTATAAAATCCACCTCCTTCAGGACCCGGCAGTTCTTCAGTCAATGTGGGACCCCCCAATCCATCCCCCTTAGGGGCCCGACATCCTTACTGGCACCCTTATAAAGAATGTTTCATTCTTCTCCCCAACCGATGTGAGATCTCACAATCCACCTGACCCTTATAAATAATGTTTTATTCTCCTCCCCAACCAATGTGGGATCTCACAATCCACCTCCTTCAGGACCCAGCACTTCTTCAATCAATGTGGGACCCCCCAATCCATCCCCCTTAGGGGCCCAACATCCTTACTGGCACGCTTGATGTCTAGCTCTGATATTAACTTTAATGGCCCAAACCCACCGTTAGTAGATATTGTCCTCGTTGGCTTTCCCTTTTTGGACTTCCCCTCAAGGTTTTTAAAACACGTCGGCTAGAAAAAGGTTTTCACACCTTTATAAATAATATTTCGTTCTCCTTCCCAACTGATGTGGGACATCACATTTACACTTATGATTTACAATAATATGGCTTATAAAATAAATATGTTTACAACCAAAAGTTAAGATTTAGGGACATGGCCCCTCCATAGGCGAACAATCTAGCACACTCCCATCATGGTTCTACTATTCACCTGAAAAATAAAGTGTAGCAAGAGCAAGTATAAAAATACTTATTAAGCAACTTACCTGTATGATCTCGTTGGACTTATCTCATATAACATATTCTTAAGTATATGGTCAGATATGATTCTTAAAGACCGCTAATAACATGGCTCTAGTCTGTGTTAGTCCTACGAGGCTTATATGCACATAAACCCTAGACACTTCTACTTTAAAAGGTGTATACCTAACCTCTTCGAGGTACATACTGCAGCACTTAGGATGGTCTTAGCTCTATATTTTCCATTTCATAGAAGTCTATCCTTAGCCTTGTGCTAAATGCCCATGAGTCAACTTGACCTTGTAAAGGTGCTAAATGCGCATGAGTCGACTTAACCTTGTAATGGGCGCTTGGGTAAGCATCGTGTATATGAGGTAAGTCGTGCTCTATAAACAAGCAAGTACATTGAGTGTCTATACCTCATACATGTTTGTCTACTAGGTGCTCACCAATATAATACCTTCTACGACTCTTGGAATCCCCTTGTGGGTGACAATCAAACTCTATGTACCAAGTACGCCCTAATTACACTACTTAATTAAGGGTTGCACCCCAATCATCCATACTTGATACCTAATCAACCCAAAATGCCTATGGGATCCAAATATAGATTCTATGATTCTAAGAAAAAATGTAAAATAGTAGCTCATAATCGTTCATATACAAAGACACTCTAAAGAACATAGTGAGTAACCATTATATTAATTGGGCTTATGTTGATCTCTAAACTCTATAACATGCTTTTATATACAATACATACGTATAATAATATCCAACATGCTCAACCAAAAGATTAATAATCATAGAGACATGCCGGAGTCCTCTTGTAAGCATAGGATTAATCAAAGTTCTGAACATGCAAGCTTATATCTTGATTGAATAGACCTACGTTGATGCTTTCTAATCATTTAACCCAATGTCCTAATCGACTCCTACCAGTTTTGCTTGAGAAACAGTTCAGGTGGTTACTTACTTAAAAGATCGTCTTTGGGTGCACTTTTCACGGCCTTTATGAAGCTGGAATTTTCTAAAAAATTTTAAACAAAGTCCTACATTTAGTATAGTTTGAGGAGCATAAAAAATTATCATGAGAACTAGTCTAAAACTAGGTGAACCAGTTGAATCAATGAATAAATGAATAGGAGTCAAAATAAGTGACATGGCGAACCGACCAAGTCAACATTGTCTACCTTAGGACACCAATTGGCACGCCCTCCTGATGAAGTTTCAACTCCTGTAAATGGCTTCTTTCTATTCTATTTTAGCTCTAGGTTGTCTATTGAGATTTATCTCATAATCTTCGTAGTTAATTATTTATTTCTTAATAATAATTTTTATTATTTTATTTATAATTTAATATTATCCTTGGTATAAAAAATCTAAGGTTATTATGTGGTTGACATACAAAAAGATCATGTTTACGTAAATAACATAAATTGTTCATAATAAATGGATAAGGTTGGTGCCTCATCCCAGTAATACTATTGATACAATTCATTTTGTAATTTTTTACTAATAGTTTGATTAAATCTCATTCATATGGATATGTGAATGAGAGTATCTTGTATAATGAGTTTGTATAAAGTTTGGACTACGAAATATGTAATCTTTTTTTATAAATTGGGATGATCATATGCTACTCTTGTATAATGAGTTTGTATAAGTTTGGACTACGAAATATGTAATCTTTTTTTATAAATTGGGATGATCATATGCGATTTGATCTTAATCTTAACTGTCTTATGAACTCATACATGTGAGGGCTTATCCTTTGATTTGTATGGGTGAGAATTTCTTTCGCCTACTCAATGTGCCTACCATTTTAGAGACTTAACGCACTAAGAACATAATTTTAGGAGATGGAATTCATTCCTTCCCATATCGGGTAAATGGATGAGTAGTTCCTTTCAATGCTGATTGTAGGACTTAAACAATGCGGTATTCCCCCTCTCATTAGCCCAAGAGGCACTTCATTTATGGTTGGGTCATAAATAAATTGTTCATGAGAGAATTAAGCACTTCATTTATGGTTGGGTCATAAATAAATTGTTCATGAGAGAATTAAGCACTTCATTTATGGTTGGGTCATAAATAAATTGTTCATGAGAGAATTAGTGGTAAAACGAACTTTTGACCCAATTGTAATTACAAACAATTCGTGAAATATAGACTTGTTTATAATTATTATATCAATAGACACTCCTACCGTGCATCAAAATGTTACTATAGGTCTATGGTGGCTAAGAAATGAAAATTGTTTAATTAATTAATTTTATATTGTAGGTTCATAAAATCTAATATACTTTTTCTCTTTTGTATTTAATATATCTAATATTATTAAATAATGATTTGAGAACTTCAAATTAAATGTATTTTTATTATTTATATTTAATATATTTAATTTATTAAGTATTATTTTCGACTCTTTATATTTAATATATTATAGATAGTAAATATAAAAAAGAAAAATATATTTATTGTATTCGATAAATTATATATTAGATAAATAAGATAGATACATTAAAAAAAAGAAAAAAAAAATTAAAATTTGAATAAGATTCAAATTAGTTAAATATATTTTGAAATATTTTGTGACATTTAAATATAATTTAAACAAGAAATTATATCTTAATTTATTAGATATCTAAATATATTATCGGTCAAAAATTGTGCCAAATCACCTATTAATATGACGTTGTGTTGAAAAAAAAAAAAAAAAAAGAAAATTGAAATTTTTTGTTTGTTGGAATTCAACTCTCCTTATTCAATACCTCCAGAATTTTTTTTCAAGAGACTTTTATGTCTTGGCTTTGTGTTAAGTTACGACAAAAAAAGATCTTGCGGAAGAACTTTTATAAAATGAAATATACTAAAGAGACTTGCTGAGACACAATTTTTACAAAGGTAAAGTCGATGATTTCATATTATTTGCTCTTTTAAAATTTTTAATAAAATCAAAATGGCTCTCAATATTTCAAGTAAGTGATGAAAAGTTCATTCCCTTCATTTTTCAACTTTTGATTCCTTCTTGAACGTGCTAGATTTCTTTCCTCTCAACCTACGAGTCCAAATTAGACTTAGAAACGGTCTATGGAAGAAGAATTTTGAGAAAAAAATAATAGAAATACCAAAAAAAAAAAAAAAAAAAATCTTTGAATTTGTGCAATTCTTTGGTCCTCATGAAAAATGGTCAAATGAGTGTCTTGTCCTTGCTTTCCTCTCTTTCTAATGAGACTAATTAGGGACACTAATTTGGTATGTGAAGAGAGTACACAAGGTTTGAAAGTTGTATATGGCCTTGTCTTGGAAGCCCAAAAATGGACGGAGGCGACCCCGGGTCACAATCGCTCCTTTTTTGGCAACGGACTTGTGATTGTGCGGTACTCACTTCTCAGTAATAAGTGAGTTAAGTCAATTCGTTTGCGCGTCGCCTACGGACAGACAACGTATGCTCAAGCCTCTAGCCCTGATTTAAAAGAAGGTTTTAGAAAATGGGAGTAGAGAGATTTTAAAAAGAGAGTTTGAAAGCTAGATTTAGTGAGAGATTGAAAACGATGTTATATAGCATGCAAGCAAAGACAACAACTACAGCTGAACAGTATATAACTATTCGGGTAGGGAGTGTGTTTCCATCCATTTAGCAGCCCCCATTGGCCAAGTGACCAAATGATCATCCTTTGTGATTATCCCTCCATTTTTCTTTTAAGTTTTAACCCAAAAATTTGTAATTATCCATTACCACACTTGAGTATGGAATTTAAATTGCTAACTTTGACATTCAAAACTAATTTTCTCATTGTAAGGTTCTGTTTTCAAATTTAGCTAAACATCAGAATGGACAATTTGAACGGTAGGTGGTAAAAGTTTCAATTTTACCTTTTTAAAGTTATTTTTTCAAAACTACTCTTTAGACGTTCAAATTTATTCATTACTTGCATGTCAAACTTTAACACCATATAACTCATTATTATCATAATCTTTCCTATAAATTGATATTACACGTATATGAGCATATTTAGTAGGTTTATGTATGCGTACATGAACAATGTGCAGAGAAGTATTGTAACGACTCGGGAAAGAAAGAAAAAAATATATATATATATATATAATAATAAAAAAAATAAAAAAATAAAAAGGAAAACGAGAAAACGAGAAAAAAAAAAAACTCAGTCGCCGGAAAACCCGCGAGTTTTCCGGCGACCGCCGAGTTTCGCGGAACCCACGCGAAACGACGGCCACAGCACGCTCAGCCCTCAGCCCACGACACCCAGCACCATCAGGATACCTGAAAAGAGAGAAAAGACAGAAACTACGAGAGAGAGAGAGAGATTTCGAAAAAAAAAATCGGCGAGTGTCCAGTTTCTCCGACGAACCCTCAAACTGACACCAAACGACCTGTTACCACCACGAGAAGGGTCCCTAACGAAAGAACGATAACTCAAGGTGCGTTCTGTGCTTCTTCGTAAACGTCGTCGTCGATAACCGAGGTCGAAAAATTGGGTTTTTCCTAATCGTTCATAGATCTGTGGTTTTAGGAACCTTTAGGCCGCAAGACTTCCAGAAAAGAAAGAAGGACGACAAATAAAGAGGAAGAGGAAGAGAGAGGACCGAAATCGGCAACGGAAATGCTGCGGGAAGGAGAGAGAGAAAGCTCGCCGGAAAATCGGCCGAAGTCGGGTAAGGAAGACGAGACCCACGGATCCGGGTCAACCCGAACCCAGAACTCGAGAGGGTCAGCCCATTCTTTCCTCGGCCTCTGCCTTCGGCCCAGCCCAACTACAGCGGCCCAATCCTTAGACCAGCCCAGAAGTTACGGTTCAATTGAACCAACCCGAGACTAGACCCACGGTCCAATCGAGCCGGCCTGCAACCCAAAAAAGAAATTTCGGCCCAGCCCAATAAGCTGAGGCCCAATTGTAGTCTTGGCACAGTAGCCTCCGCAGCCCGCGACCCGGACCACGACCCGAACCGGACTGCGACCCGCGCTTCGACCTGACGCTACCGTGTGACGTGGCTCGCTCTATTGCTGCCACGTGTCACATAGCGGCGCAGGCGGTCCCTCGGCTTGGCTCGACGCAAACGGCTCCGGCGACACTCCGGCGGCTTCCAGCGGCTGTTCGGCTTGGCTCACCTGTTTTCATCCCGGTTTCCACTGTTTCGACCCTCCCGGATGTGTTTTCGGCCCCGATTAAGGTATCCGAGGCCGTTTTAGAGCCGTATTTCACATTTATTGAATTATAGGTAAATTAATTGTGAAATACTAATGGAAAGTGGTGAACGGTGTGATAGGAAACAAACCCCGGCGACGTAGGAAGCAGCTCTCACGGAACGAGAGCTTATATTTAGCTATTTAGGGAGTACTTCGGCCAAGGCCAACCAAGTAAGTGGCCTTACTATAGGATAGGCTAAATAAATTGTATGAGTTATGATGATGTGTGGATTATGATGCTTGATGATATGTGCAGTATATACATTTTTGTTGAGTGACGCTTGATATGTTTGACGCACGTTGCGGCATTATGATGAGCATGATGATTGCATGATTTTTACCTTAATATGATGATGTTTCCATATTGAGCATGCTAGATGATGATGAGTGCCATATTGCATCATGTCGTTAGATCGACATAGGACACAACCCTAAAAGCATGAAAATGATATTAATATAAATATCCACGAGTATGCGTTACCTAGAGTAACAAAGAGATGAGACTAGAGGGTTGTGTCAGAAGAGACATTATGATGGATTTAGAGGGACTTCATGCATTTTGTAAGTTCATAAGCATAGGGCTACTTCCCCTAGAGATGATGAGTGCGGACGCGCACCTTATAATGAGCGTGAATGCGCACAGGTGCGAAAGCACACAGATGAGGGTGTTCATGAGGCGCATGACACTATGGGGTTCCGCTGACCTCCGGACGTCGCTACAGCTTAGCTTGACCAGAGGGTCCAGGGGGTGTGCGAGCGCCCTGGGAACTCACACTCGCACGTGTGAGTCGTGTGTAGGGAAGTACTACACATCCAATTTATCCGAGACTGGAGGCCACCCCTAAGATGATTAGAGATAGGTCCCTATTCATGATTGCATGTGTTTGCATTAGCATGGCCCCTATAGTGGGGTCACTTACTGAGTATTTCTTCGAAATACTCAGGCTGTGTGCCATATTGTTTTTCAGGTAAAGGCAAGGCTCCCATGTACGGTTCACGGTGGCATCATGATCAGAGACTGTGGCGCGTGTATAGGATAGTTGCATATTTAAAATTCCTAGTCTTGGTTAGGATAGGGCGTTTGCATTTCATTCATTTATATTAATTAATTTGTAATTGTTTTATTTTATCTTTTGAACTCCAGCACGATGTTTGAAACACGTAAGTCCGGTAGTGTTTTCCAATGTTTAAATGTATTCTGAAGTTTTAAATTTTTCCGCTAATAAAGATGATCATTCTTAGATTTTTATTCTGCATTAGAGATGAACATGAGACGTTAGTGGCGACTCCAGATATGTGGAAATTTAGGGTTGTTACAGTTGGTATCAGAGCTCTAGGTTTTAGATTCTGTAGACTAGCCTACGATGTAGGCTTAGCACGCTACACGATCTCAACGTCGATTCCCCGTCACCGTCAGGTACGCCTTGCATAAGATAAGAAAAGAGAAACGTTTTAAAACTCGCATTCATTTTTTATGTTGACATTACTGAAATGGTTGTGATATTTCACGTATTTATTTAAGAGTATGATGTCATGTGTTGCATGCTGAGTAATTTTGTTAGTAGCATGATATGATGCTTAGCATGATGAATGTTTACTTCTTTGGCGTTACGATGTATTGCATAGTGTGCGTAATGTTATTTATATATATGCATAGTATTAAGGCCTTAGACTTAAGTAACCTTATATTGGTTTGTAGAACTATGCCCAGAGGACGAGGAAGAGGAAGGGGAAGAGGAAGAGGAAGACGAGGATGGGGGCGACCCCATCGTAGAGAAGTAGGACGAGGTGTGGCAGTAGAGGGCCCACCTCAAGAAAGATCAGAGACTGGGCCGGTAACAGTTACGCCGCCCCCAGTCTTACCACCAGTTGAGCTACCTCCTCTAGCTCCAATGCAAGCTGAGCCTCCACCACCAGTAGAGCCTCCACCACAAGTAGAACATCCACCCCAGCCTACCCTACCACTCCAAGTGGCACCTGAAGCTGCACCCCCAGCGGACGGAGTAGATGCTAATACTAGGTTAATGTGTGACTCCATCCAAGCCCTAATTCAAACCTTGGTAACCAATCAGCAAGCCAGTCTACAACAGGCCCAGGAACAAGCCCAAGCACAGGCCCAGGCACAGGCGTTGGCACTGGCACAGGTACAGGCACAGGCCACTGCTCAGGCCAATGCCCCAGTAAACCCTCCACAACCTGTTAGATGTTCAAACTGGATAAGGGACTTCAAGAGATACGACCCTCGACCATTCATTGGTTTCTTAGTAGACCAAAGGATGAGAAACGACGTGAAGAGCTAGTTATAATTGAGCAGAAGCGTCCTCATGAATCAGAAGGCTCTGACCGTCCACCACCAACACGTAGGCACCGTTCCAATAACAAACTCGCTCCTAGATGGGATGAGCGACGCCCTCCCCGACGTACTGACAGGAACCCCAGGAATCAAGATGGGGCCAGAGGGAGGAGAGAGGAAGGGTGCATTATCTGTGGAAGACTACATGGTGGGAGGTGCATGGCTGGCAGCCGAGCGTGTTATAGATGTGGTCAAGAGGGGCACATCGTCGTGAACTGCACGGCCGGAAATGCTGCAGCACAAGCCAACCCGCCCAGAGTAGTAGAGCAAACGGATCAACCAGCCCCACCACGAGCTCAAGCTAGGGCCTACGCGTCAACCAACAAGGACACTGGGAGGTCCGACGCCGTGGTGACAGGTACACTATCCATTTTAGGTCATTTCGCTTTTACCTTATTTGATTATGGTTCCACGCATTCCTTTATTTCCATGCCTTTTGTTGTACAAGCAAGGTTTGAATTAGAACCCTTATTGCATGAAATGTCTGTAAGCACCCCTGCAGGGGTAGACCTAGTATCTAGGGATAGAGTAAAGGATGGCCAAGTAATCATAGGGAACCAAACTTTAAGCGTTGACCTGATGGTGGTAAACATGACAGATTTCAACGTCATACTAGGCATGGATTGGTTAGCTAAAAATCAAGCTAGTATAGATGTCGCAAAAGAGAAGTAAAATTTTCACCACCGACAGGACCTACCTTTAAATTTAAAGGCACAAATACCGGGATTACCCCCAAGGTAGTCTCGATGATGAAAGCAAAGAGGTTAGTCCAACAAGGTGGATGGGCTATATTAGCATGTGCTGTAGACGTAAGAGGAAAGGAAAAGACCCTAGTAAACGTGCCAATAGTAAACGAGTTCCCGGATGTATTTCCGGATGACTTACCTGGAATACCCCCTTCCCGAGCGGTCGACTTCGTCATCGAACTCGAGCTGGGAACTGGGCCTATTTCCAAAGCACCCTATCGCATGACGCCAGCAGAGTTAAAGGAACTCAAGGCGCAATTACAAGACTTACTAGATAAAGGATTCATTCGACCTAGCGTGTCCCCCTGGGGTGCGCCAGTGTTGTTTGTTAAGAAGAAAGATGGATCGATGCGTCTGTGCATCGATTACAGAGAGCTAAACAAGAGAACCATAAAAAACAAATATCCTTTGCCTAGAATAGAAGATTTGTTTGATCAACTCAGAGAGGCAGCTGTATTCTCTAAGATAGATCTTCGGTCCGGTTACCACAAAATTAGGATTAATGAAAAAGACGTACCAAAACCAGCGTTTAGGACAAGGTACGGTCACTACGAGTTCGTAGTGATGTCATTTGGCCTCACCAATGCCCCAGCTGTGTTTATGGAGTTAATGAACTGGGTATTCAAAGAATGCCTAAACATGTTCGTGATTGTGTTCATTGACGCATCCTCATATACTCGAGAACAGACCTAAAGCACGAGGAACACCTCCGAAAAGTCCTAACCACCCTGAGAGAGCACAAGTTGTACGCCAAGTTCTCCAAATGCGAATTTTGGTTACGACAAGTCTCTTTACTAGGACACGTGGTGTCAAAGGACGGAATATCTGTAGATCCCACCAAGGTCGAAGCGATCACAAAGTGGGAACGCCCAACTACGGTAACGGAAGTAAGGAGTTTCCTAGGATTGGCGGGATATTATCGAAGGTTCGTGCTGGACTTCACTAAAATATCCTTGCCTTTAACAAAGTTAACAAAAAAAGTGGTGCCATTTAGATGGGATGATGCTTGTGAGGCAAGCTTCCAGAACCTAAAAGAGAGATTGGTAACCGCCCAGGTACTCATAGTACCCGAGAGCTCAGAAGGATATGTGATCTATAGTGATGCCTCCATGAAAGGACTGGGATGTGTGTTAATGCAACACGGCAAGGTTGTCGCATACGCATCTCGTCAACTTAAGGAATATGAAAAGAACTACCCTACCCACGACCTAGAGTTGGTCGCTGTAGTGTTCGCGCTGAAAATCTGGCGACATTACCTGTATGGCGAGAAAATCCAAATTTTTACCGACCACAAAAGTTTGAAATACTTCTTCACCCAGAAAGAGTTAAACATGAGGCAGAGAAGGTGGTTAGAATTGGTGAAGGATTATGACGTAGATATCCAGTACCACCCTGGAAAAGCAAATGTGGTCGCAGATGCCTTGAGTAGGAAGACGGTCCACTCGTCGGCCCTCATTACGAGGGAAGTAAGGGTACAAAGAGAGTTCGAGCGAGCCAACATAGCTGTAGCGACTGAGGGAGTCATAGCACAGCTGGCCCGACTCACGGTACAACCTACGCTTAGGCAGAGAATTATTACCTCCCAACGAGAGGATCCTAACACAGAAAGTCCTAGGACAGCTAGACGAAAGTCCAGTAGATGGATTCTCGAAGTCATCAGATGAAGGACTATTGTATCAGGGACGCTTATGTGTTCCGGCAATAGAAGATTTAAGGAAGGAGATACTGATGAAAGCTCACAACTCGCCATTTGCCATGCATCCAGGAGGTACTAATATGTACCAAGATTTAAAACAACACTTTTGGTGGAAGAGCATGAAGAGAGATGTGGCCGGGTTTGTGAGCAAGTGCTTAGTTTGTCAACAAGTGAAAGCTCCAAGACAAAAGGCAGCGGGGTTGTTGCAGCCCCTAAGCATATCGGAGTGGAAGTGGGAAAACATAGCCATGGACTTCATAGTAGGTTTACCCAAAACGCCCAAAGGCTATATAGTGATCTGGGTAGTTGTCGATAGGTTGACCAAGTCGGCACACTTTCTACATGGGAAGGTTACATATACAGTTGACAATTGAGCACTATTGTATGTGAAAGAAATAGTAAGACTACATGGAGTCCCAGTGTCTATAGTGTCGGATCGGGATCCACGCTTTACGTCAGCGTTTTGGCGCGAACTTCAAAAAGCACTTGGTACCCTGTAAGAAAAAAAAACGCATTAGAAGGGGAGGAGAATAAACGAAGACACAAATTATTTCTTCTTTTTGTGGTGTCTTTAGAACTTGGCACCATTTTCTTTATATACTAAAAAATTTACCTATTTCTGCTACAAATCAGCAACCACTCCACCACTTCTTCCACTCCCTACAAACTATTTTCTTCCCCTACTTACAATATTTCCGACCTTTTTTCATGGAGAAATAAACAACAGAAATAAAATAATAATAAAAAACAAATAATAAAAACAAGTTTATAACCAACAATCACTCCTCTAAACTTGTTTAACTATGTTGAATCGACTTTCTTCAAGCCAATCTTCTCTCTTAACTCTAGAAACCGTTATCTTGCTAACGGCTTTGTCAGAATATCCGCCAACTGTTCATCTGTGTTCACATATTCCAATTCAATAGCTTCAGTTTGTACACATTGGCGAATAAAATGGAATCTGGTATCAATGTGTTTACTTCGATCATGGTAAACAGGATTTTTCGCCAACGCTATAGCTGACTTATTGTCAACATTAAGCTTGGGTTTTACTGGAAGTTGACTGATGTTACTCAAAATCCTGCCCAACCATACTCCTTGACATGTTCCAGCAGTTGCGGCTATATACTTAGCCTTGCATGATGACAAAGCCACCACCTTTTGCTTCTGTGATATCCAAGTTATTGGATTTACTCCCAAATAGTACAACACTCCAGTTGTACTCTTCCTATCATCAATATCCCCAGCCATATCACTGTCGCTAAATCCTACCAGCTCCACATTCAATAGCTTCTTATAAACGCAGCCAAAACTTAGAGTACCTTTCACATACCTCAATATTTGTTTTACTGCTGTGAGATGTGAAGTTGTTGGTGTCTCCATGTATCTACTCATCACACCAACTGAGTAGGCTATGTCGGGCTGGGTATTAACTAGATAGCGTAAGCTTCCAATAACACTTATGTAAAGTGTTTTGTCAACCGCAGGTTCTCCATTTCCATGTTTGCTCATCTTTATTCTTGGTTCCATGGGAATCGAACAAGGATTGCACTCCCCCATTCCTAGCTTCTCTAGAATTTTTCTTGCATATCCGGCCTGACATAAAGTGATTGATTCACTGCTTTGTCGTACCTCAATACCCAAGTAATAGCTCAAAAGTCCAAAATCGCTCATCTCAAATTTCTGGTGCATCTCTTCCTTAAACTTAGCTATAACTTGTTTGTTTGAGCCGACTATGATTAAGTCATCCACATATGTGCCGATTATCATTGCTTCAACTCCATTAATTTTCTTGTACATAGCATATTCCTGTGGACATCTAACAAAACCAAGTGACTGCAAACATTGATCAAGTTTAAAATTCCAGGCCCTTGGAGCCTGTTTTAATCCATACAAGGCTTTACGTAGTTTTAACACCATGTTTGGATTTTCTTTGTCAACGAACCCTTCTGGTTGAACAACATACACCTCCTCTTCTAACTCGCCATTCAGAAAAGCTGTCTTTACATCCATATGATATACTTCCCAGTTCTTAATGGCTGCATAGGCAAGAATTAATCTCACTGTTTCTAACCTGGCCACTGGTGCGAATACTTCACTATAATCTACACCCAACTGCTGTGCATATCCCTTTGCCACGAGCCTCGCCTTGTGTTTCATGATTTCTCCATCTGGATTTTTCTTTAATTTGAAAATCCATTTGATGCCGATTGCTTTATGATTCTTCGACAAGTCTGTGAGTTCCCACGTTCTGTTCTTTTCGATGGAGAGAATTTCAGACATCATGGCATTCCTCCAGTTTTCATTCTTAGCAGCTTCCTCATATGAGGTTGGCTCCTCTATAGAAAAAAAACAAAGGTCCATTGCTTCCTCCTCTACTTCGTTCAGTTCTCTATAAATATCTTCTAGAAACCTGAATTTTTTCGGCGTTGATGAGCTTGACGATGATGCATTTGAGGTACTGTCCGATGTTGATAAAGTTGAGGACGAATTTTCCCTTTGTCTTTCGTCTGGATCAACTTCGATATTTTCAATATTCCTTTCCTCTGTTCTACTCTGTTTTTCTGAAATTTGAACGGTGAAAGTTCCTCTTTGTTCATCATCACCGTTTGTGATTTCTTCCCAATACCACTTTTTTTCCTCTTCAAACACCACATCCCTGCTCACCATAATTCTATTCTTTTATGGATCCAATAGTCGGTAAGCTTTGGTTCCATCTTCATATCCTAACATAATTGTCTTCACACTCCTATCAACAAGTTTAGGAAGGTGTGAATATGTATTCTTGGCATGAGCAAGACACCCGAAGATTTTAAAGTGATGAACCTTTGGTATCTTGTCAAACCAAGCTTGATACGGTGTACCATCTGCAACTCCTTTTGTTGGCGATCTGTTCAGAATATACACGGCAGTTTTGATAGCCTCTCCCCAAAATTTTGCAGGCATCTCTTTGCTCTTTAACATACATCTGGCCATCTCTACCACCGTTCGATTACGCCTTTCTACTACGCCATTTTGCTGTGGTGAAAATGGTGCAGTAAGAAGTCTCTTCATGCCTTCATTCTCGCAATAGTCTTTAAAAGAAGTATACAAACTCTTCTCCACGGTCCGTTCTAAAGCTCTTAATCTTCCTGCATTTCTCTACCTCCACACTGATCTTGAATTTTTTAAACACTAGCAGTGTTTCATTCTTGTTTTTCAACATAAACACCCACATAAATCGTGAACAATCATCCACTAGTAACATAAAATATTTGTTACCTCCATACGTCATTGGCGAAATAGGTCCACATAGATCTCCATGGACAAGATCCAATGACTCCATCGCACGATATGTTGTTGTTCGGGGAAAAGGAGTACTATGCTGCTTTCCAATTAAACACCCATCGCATAATTGATTGACCTGGGTGATTCTCGGCAACCCTTCAACCATTCTTTTGTCATTTAATTGCTTTAAAGAGTGAAAATTTAGGTGTCCATACCTCGCGTGTCAGAGCCAACCACTGTTACTGATATTTGTCATTAAACACACCTGATCCGCAAGCTTCAGCTTTACTACATACAATCTGTTGGATTGTCTGGTCACCATAATAATCAGGCTCCTAGCTCTGTCATATATCTTCATCACACTGTTCTCTATGACAATTTTATTTCCACTCTCATCCAGTTGTCCCAAACATATAATATTGCTCTTGAGTTTAGGTATGTAATAGACTTGCGATAAGATCAAGTGCTCATCCGTTTTGCATTTGAAGAGCACTATTCCTCGACCACAAATGTCTATTACAGAGTTATCACCGAAGCGTACCTTTCAACAATAGATGTGTCGAGCTCACGAAACACCCTCCTTTCTCCTGACATGTGGTTGCTTGCTCCAGTATCTAGGAACCAAGATTTTTCATCTCCAATATTGTCTGGTGGCAGCACTATAGTTTCATTCAACATCACAAAATTAGACTCTTTGTCATGTGTGGTTTTAATTTCACACGCCTCTATTATCAGCAGTGAAGACTCCTCATCTTTTTGCATCTCTATCAGGTTGAGTTGTTCGTCTTTTGTGGAACACTCTGATGCGAAGTGTCACATTTTCTGACACCTGAAACATTTAATTTTACTCTTGTCAAATCTCTTCTTTTGAGTTTGCGACTCTCCTTCATCTCCTCGATGCCAGTCACTTCTCCCACAGCCTCTCCATCTTCCGCGCCCCCGTCCCCTGCCTCCTCTGGAACTGCCTTGATCCTTCCATTCTTTCTTTGAGGATTTTGCAGTCTCTCATTCCTTCCATTCTGCATGAGTGAGGAGAACGGTTTCATCTTTTTCTCCAAACCCTTGCAACCTTTCTTCATGTGCCTTGAGTGATCCAATAATCTCATCAACAGATTTCGTTTTGGGATCACTGAACTCCTCAATCGTTGGGGTAATTTGAAGAAACTTTGCAGAGGTGGATCGTAGAAGTTTCTTAACTACTTGGATATCATCCACAGTATTGCCGAGGCCTCTCAATTTGTTGACAATAATGGTGAGTTTTCCAGAATACTCATCAATACTTTCTGAATCACCCATCCTTAACGCTTCAAACTCCCGCCAGAGAGTCTGCGTTCTAACTTCTTTTACTCTTTCCGCACCTAGATTCATATTTTTCAGCATGATCCAGGCTTCCTTGGCCGTTTTCTTGGCACCCAACTGTAGCAACGTATCTTCTCCAATACTTTGATAACTAGCTGCTAAAGCCATCTTATCTTTACGGTTATCTACTGTTTCGGGTGACTCAATTGCCTCCCGAACACCTTGTGCCATCACAAATACCTCCATCTTAATCGCCCAAGCTACATAGTTGCATTTTGTCATCATCGGGTATTTGAGTGTGACAGATCTCTCATTTTCTTGAATCCGTACACTCACCTCATGTGAGGCATCACCTTCTATCGCACCGGTGTTTTGGCTCCTGTCACTCGATTCCTGTCTCATTTTTTGATCTCTCTCCCTTCTTGACCGCTCAATCTCTAAGTGAGATATGATTGAAAACTGGCCTTGATCTTAACGCTCTGATGCCAATTGTAAGAAAACAAAAACGCATTAGAAGGGGAGGAGAATAAACGAAGACACACAAATCATTTCTTCTTTTTGTGGTGTCTTTAGAACTTGGCACCATTTTCTTTATATACTAAAAAATTTACCTATTTCTGCTACAAATCAGCAACCACTCCACCACTCCTTCCACTCCTACTATTCCACTCCTACAAACTATTTCCTTCCCCTACTTACAATATTTCCGACCTTTTTTCATGGAGAAATAAACAACAGAAATAAAATAATAATAAAAAACAAATAATAAAAACAAGTTTATAACCAACATACCCGCCTCGACTTTAGTACCGCCTTTCACCCCCAAACAGATGGACAAACGGAGCGTTTAAACCAAATTCTAGAGGACATGCTACGCGCTTGCGTACTAGATTTTAAGAAAAGTTGGGATTCCAAACTCCACCTGATGGAATTCTCGTATAACAATAGTCTCCAAGCAACTATTGGAATGGCACCGTTTGAGGCCCTGTACGGGAAACGGTGTAGGTCCCCACTATGTTGGGATGAGGTAGGAGAGAGAGAATTAGTAGGACCCGAGTTGGTTCGACTCACCAATGAGGCTGTCCAGAAAATTCGAGCGAGGATGCGTACCGCTCAAAGTAGACAGAAAAGCTACGCCGATGTAAGGCGTAAAAGCCTGGAGTTTGAGGTAGGGGACCCAGTATTCCTCAAGGTGGCACCTATGAAAGGTGTGTTAAGATTCGGACATAAGGGCAAGTTAAGTCCTAAATTCATTGGACCATTCGAGATCCTAGAGCGAGTTGGTCCGGTAGCGTATAAGTTAGCCTTACCTCCAGCCCTCTCAGGAGTACATGATGTATTTCACGGGTCGATGCTGAGGAAGTACATTACGGATCCTATCTACGTAATAGACTACGAACCACTCCAACTTAATGAAGATCTGAGCTACGAGGAAAAACCAGTAAGAATCTTAGCTAGAGAAGTAAGAACCTTACGCAACAGGAGCATTGCGTTCGTTAAGGTACTGTGGCGGAATCACTAGAGTGAGGAAGCCACGTGGGAGCGTGAGGACGAAATAAGAGAGAAATACCCCGAGTTGGTACAAGAGTTTGAGACTTTCGAGGACGAAAGTTCTTTTTAGGGATAGATAATGTAATGACTCGAGAAAGAAAGAAAAAAAAAAAATATATATATATATATAATAAAAAAAATAAATAAATAAAAAAAGGAAAACGAGAAAACAAAAAAAAAAAAAAAACAAAAACAAAAACTCAGTCGCCGGAAAACCCAAGAGTTTTCCGGCGACCGCCGAGTTTCGGGGAACCCACGCGAAACGGCGCCCACAGCACGCCCAGCCCTCAGCCCACGACACCCAGCACCATCAGGATACCTGCAAAGAGAGAAAAGACAGAAACTACGAGAGAGAGAGAGATTTTGGAAAAAAAATCAGCGAGTGTCCAGTTTCTCCGACGAACCCTCAAACCACCCTCAAATCGACACCAAACGACCTGTTACCACCACGAGAAGGGTCCCTAACGAAAGCACGATAACTCAAGGTGCGTTCCGTGCTTCTTCGTAAACGCCATAGTCGGTAACCGAGGTCGGAAAATTGAGTTTTTCCTAATCGTTCATAGATCTGTGGTTTTAGGAACCTTTAGGCTGCAAGACTTCCAGAAAAGAAATGATAAGATAAGGAATCAATACAAGGGGAATAAGATTCGGATTACCTTGTTGATCTAATATCTCAAGGCAAGAACATTGTTTGAGATTCGAACCACTGTACAAGCGAGATCGATCATGTCTAGCTTGAATGATTCTTGTTGATCAAATATCTCAACGCAAGAACACTTGATTGAGATTCGAATCACTCCACAAGCAAGATTGATCATGTCGAGCTTGAATGATTCTACATGCAATCTAAACTACATAGAATTGCAAAGAAACTTAGCCATTGGCTAAAGAAAAGCACAAATGCTTCTTTCTATATTTTCCAAGTCTGCTTACAAATACAACATACATAGCTTTATATAGCCACAAAATGAAACTATTAAAGGCATACCAAAAGTTGTAACATTCATACTTAATGACCATAATTAGCAATTATGTAAATGTAACCTAAAGTAAATAAAAAAGTCTTAAAATACAATAACTCTAAATTATTCTAAATTGTAACCCACCCAAAATTTACAACAATCAAACTTCATTCTTCTTCAATGTAGCATGAATTGAAACATCTTTTGATAATTTTGACAATCTTTTCTTCACATCTTCATTGAAGTATATTGTATGATTGATGTCTCTTGGTTCATATCAAGAAAGAAGGACGACAAATAAAGAGGAAGAGGAAGAGGAAGAGAGAGGACCGAAATCGGCAACGGAAACGCCGCGGCAAGGAAAGAGAGAAAGCTCGTCGAAAAATCGGCCGAAGTCAGGTAAGGAAGACGAGACCCACGGATCCGGGTCGACCTGAACCCAGAACCTGAGAGGGTCAGCCCATTCTTTCCTCGGCCTTTGCCTTCGGCCCAGCCAAACTACAGCGGCCCAAACCTCAGACCAGCCCAGAAGTTACGGTTCAATTGAACCAACCCGAGACCAGACCCACGGTCCAATCGAGCCGCCCTACAACCCAAAAAATAAAAAAAACTTTCGGCCCAGCCCAATAAGTCGAGGCCCAACTGTAGTCTTGGCCCAGTAGCCTCCGCAGCCCGCGATCCGGACCACGACCCGAATCGGACTACGACCCTCGCTTCGACCCAACGCTACCACGCGACGTGGCTCGCTCTACTGCTGCCACATGTCACATAGTGGCGTAGGCGGTCCCTCGGCTCGGCTCGGCGCAAACGGATTGGGCTCCCTCCGGCGACGCTTCGGCCGCTCCTCCAGCAGCTGTTCGGCTCGGCTCACCTGTTTGCAGCCCAATTTCTACTGTTTCGACCCTCCCGGATTTGTTTTTGGCCCCGATTAAGGTATCCGAAGTCGTTTTAGAGCCGTATTTCACATTTATTAAATATAGATAAATTAATTATGAAATACTAACGAAAAGTGGTGAACGGTGTGATAGAAAATAAACCCCGACGACGTAGGAAGCAGCTCTCACGGAACGGGAGCTTACGTTTAGCTATTTAGGGAGTACTTCGGCCAAGGCCAACCAAGTAAGTGGCCTTACAATAGGATAGGCTAAATAAATTGTATGAGTTATGATGATGTGTGGATTATGATGCTTGATGATATGTGCAATATATACATATTTTGTTGAGTGACGCTTGATATGTTTGACGCACGTTGCGGCATTATGATGAGCATGATGATTGCAGGATTTTTACCTCAATATGATGATGTTTTCCATATTGAGCATGCTAGATGATGATGAGTTCCATATTGCATCATGTCGTTAGATCTACATAGGACACAACCCTAAGAGCATGAAAATGATATTAATATAAATATCCACGAGTATGCGTTACCTAGAGTAACAAAGAGATGAGACTAGAGGGTTGTGTCAGAAGAGACATTACAATGGATTTAGAGGGACCTCATGCATTATGTATGTTCATAAGCATAGGGCTACTTCCCCTAGAGATGATGAGTGCGGACGCGCACCTTATGATAAGCGCGAATGCGCACAAGTGCGAAAGCACACAGATGAGGGTGTTCATGAGGCGCATGACACTATGGGGTTCCACTGACCTCCGGACGTCGCTACAGATTAGCTTGACCAGAAGGTCTAGGGGGTGTGCGAGCGCCCTGGGAACTCACACTCGCACGTGTGAGACGTGTGTAGGGAAGTACTACACATCCAATTTGTCCGAGACTGGAGGCCACCCCTAAGATGATTAGAGATAGGTCCCTATTCATGATTGCATGTGTTTGCATTAGCATGGCCCCTATAGTGGGGTCACTTACTGAGTATTTCTTCGAAATACTCAAGCCGTGTGCCATATTGTTTTTCAGGTAAAGGCAAGGCTTTTATGTACGGTTGACGGTGGCATCGTGATCAGAGACTGTGGCGCGTGTATAGGATAGTTGCATATTTAAAATTCCTAGGCTTGGTTAAGATAGGGCGTTTGCATTTCATTCATTTATATTAATTAATTTGTAATCGTTTTATTTTATCTTTTGAACTCCAGCACAATGTTTGAAACACGTAAGTCCGTCAGTGTTTTCCAATGTTTAAATGTATTCTGAAGTTTTAAATTTTTCCGCTAATAAAGATGAGCATTCTTAGATTTTTATTCTGCATTAGAGATGAGCATGAGACGTTAGTGGCGACTCCAGATATGTGGAAATTTAGGGTCGTTACAAGTATTATTTATCAAACCTTACTAAAAAATAAAAAGCAACTCACTCTTTAGATAGTCACGAAAAGTAGGTCTCACCATGAATCACATTGCATCGGATTGCATTCCCCAAATCTTTGTACAGTCATTTACTGATATGAACCATGACCAAGGAATTTCCATACCTCAAGATTCAATTACAAGAACGAGAGTCAAGAAGTTACAACAAGCTTTGTACACTTATATTCAAGCTATGGTGAGCTCGTCAAAAGAAATTCTAGAAGACGTTAGAGACCTTCGTTATATGTTGTGCAAAATTGAGTTTCAAGATAGAGATGCATTCAATGCATTTTAATTTGTATTTAATGAATTCAGTTGAATTTATGGAATTAGTCCAAAGAGAGTTAATAAGCACATTTCATTTATTGTATTATTTAATTATAATTTAAGTATTTATTTGTCAGGTTTAATCTAGTTTTAATATAGGAGTTAAAGTTATATTGTAACCCACCTAGGTTACCAAATTCCATCATTAACTAGATATTTTAATAAGAGATTATTCGTATTTCTCATTAACTAGCCAATTTAATATGGAGATTATGTGTCACATAGGTTAAGGTTCTCAAATACTATATAAAGCCTTCTTTTCTTTCATGGTAGACATCATATTTTGAAATTAAAAATAATAGAGTTTCTATTTTAGGTTTGTTGAGAGATAAACTTTTAATTTATAAATTCTTGTGTTTATAACTTGCATGCTAGACAGTAGTATTGATCAAACCTCTTGTAGAGTGATTCGAATCACGAATTTTTTTATTTTTGATCTTGATCATCAATTACTTAGTGGGCTCCGTTGAGGAGACCATGGAACCCATACAAGATAGAGGAGACCATGGAATCCAAATAAGATAGTTTTTCTGCATATAAGTTGTAGACTCCATGTTGGAGTAGGATATGAGCATTTTATCTCAAAACTTTGATAGGAGGTTTTTTTTTTTTTTTTTAATGAACGTTTAATTAGACAAAAAAGTATTACAATCGACTTTGATTATATTTAGAATTAAGTAAAATTAAAGTTTAAGAAAACGTACATGGAAGAAATATGGAGATCGAGAAACACTTTTTGTGAAAATGTCGACAACCTGGTTCGAAGGAGGCGTAGAAAAACACTTTCTTGGCCATCGAAAACTGCAGAGGGATCGACACTCAGCGGCGATGCTACCTTGACTTCGGCTAGAATTTGTCTAACCCATGAAGAGGGATGGTTGCTCAGCGACAATGCTGCCTTGGCTCTAGCGAGAATATGTCTAATCCAAGAAGTAGAAGGGGAAACTGTTAGGATCGATATCAGTCGTTAGCTCTGATACCAGTTGTTAGGATCGCACAACAACGCACACGCTCGATCTAGATGAACACAAAGAAAAGGATAGAGAAAATTGCAAGGAGAACTCGCTAAAAGGATTTTTTATTGATGACTTCAGGTATGTACAACAAGAGAGAGTACAGAGAATAGAAAGTACATTTCCAAAGCTTTACTGGACGGGATATATATATGGTTCAGTCTACTAAATATAGCTGTACCAAATTTAACCATCTACTATATATAGCTATTTACCATATATAGCTTTACCGGATATAGCTTTACCATATATGACTTTACCAAATATAGGTTTACCGGATATAGCCGTTGACCAAGCTATAAATACAGGGAGCAGACTCCATAACTCAACAATTCTCCCACTTGGAGACTGATCCTACACCATACCAATTAGGGCTTTGCATAACCTTAATTTTCCAACATCAACACATTTTGTCAACATGTCTGCTCGATTCTTTGCACCCTCTATCTTCTCCAAACACATATCGCCTTCTTCCACTAACCTGCGAGTGAAATGGTACCGTCTTCTAATGTGTTTTGTCCTTGAATGATAGACTGGGTTTTTCACCAACTGTATGGCACTCTGACTATCTGTATAAAGGATCTTCTTGCACTGCTTCCGGCCTAATTCTTCTAGATAGTCTGTCATCCATATCATCTCTTTTCCAGCTTCAGCTATGGCCACGTACTCAGCTTCAGTAGATGAAAGAGCAACGCATTTCTGAAGCTTGGACATCCAACTCACTGCTGTTCCATCTATAGTGTAGATATACCCAGATATGCTCTTGCTGGAGTCTACATCTCCACTCAGATCAGCATCCACAAAACCTTGTAGAACTACTTTGCCATTGCCATAACAAAGTGTAGTATTGGATGTACCTCTTAGATATCTCAGAAGCCATTTCACAGCTTCCCAATGTTCCTTCCCTGGATTTGCCATGTACTTGCTAACAACTCCCACTGCATGTGTTATGTCAGGCCTAGTGCAGACCATAACATACATCAAACTCCCAACTGCAGAAGCGTACGGAACTGATGCCATGTGCTCACGTTCCTCAACTGTCTTGGGAGATTGCCCCTTTGACAATTTAATATGATTTGCCAAGGGGGTAGTTCTGGGTTTAGCGTTATTCATCTTGAATTTGGACAACACCTTCTCAATGTACTGCTCTTGGGATAGATTTAATGTGCCAGCAGATCTATCTCGAGAAATTCTCATCCCAAGAATCTGCTTCGCTGCACCTAAATCTTTCATCTCAAATACTGAAGACAAGCTTGGCTTCGGGTGGTTTATCTCCCTCATACTTCATCCAGCAATTAGTATATCATCCACATACAGGAGTAGAAACACATAAGAATCAGTGTAGTTCTTGAGGTAGCAACACTGATCCTTTTCACTTCTATGGAAACCACTCTTGCTCATGAAGGAGTCAAACTTCTTGTACCATTGTCTCGGTGCTTGTTTCAGTCCATACAAGCTCTTATTGAGCTTAAACACCATGTACTCCTTGCCTGGAGCTGCAAACCCTTCGGGTTGTTGCATATAGATCTCCTCATCTAGATCTCCATGTAAAAATGCCGTTTTTACATCCATTTGCTCAAGGTGCAAATTCTCTGATGCAACAATACTCAGCAGAATTCAGATAGTAGTTAATTTCACAACTGGAGAAAAGATCTCAGCATAATCAATGCCTTTTCTTTGTGAATATCCTTTAACTACTAACCGGGCCTTAAACCTCCTTCTACCATCTGGTTCAACCTTGATTTTGAACACCCATTTGTTCAACAGAGCTCTCTTTCCTGTAGGCAACTCAGTCAGCACCCACGTATTATTCCTTTCAAGTGAGCTCATCTCATCATCCATGACTTGCTCCCACTTGGTTGAATCTTCCACTTGTAGGGCCTCATCAAAGAACTCTGGTTCTCCTTCGTCAGTCAGCAACATATAATGTAATGAGGTTGAATATCTATCTGGTGCTCTGGTAGTTCTGGATGATCTTCTCAACACCTGCTCAGGTGCAACTTGCACCACGTCTGGTTCTTCAGCAATAGGATCAGGAGTTTCTTGAGATTTTGTTGTACTGCGTGAATTTTCTTGCCATTCAAGTTCAACTCCCACTTGCTTCGTAGTCTCAGAGTTTATCTTCTCTCTATTCTTGTACATGACATTTTCATCAAAGGTCACATCACAGTGTCTTAGGATCTTCATATTTTTCTCATCCCAAAACCTGTACCGAAACATGTCAGAGCCATAGCCTATGAAGTAGCATTTCATAGCCTTGGCATCAAGCTTATCTCTCTTCTCTGGATCAACATGAACATACGCAGTACAACCAAAGGTTCTCAAGTGAGAGTACTTGAGTTCTTTTCCTGTCCATACTTCTTCGGGCAATTTGAACTTCAAGGGTATGAACTTCAAGGGTACTGATGGTCCTCTATTAATCAAATATGCTGCTGTGTTCACAGCATCAGCCCAGAATGTCTTTAGCAGTCCAGAATGAATCCTCATGCTTCTTGCTCGCTCATTCAATGTTCTATTCATCCTTTCAGCAATATCATTTTGTCTTGCCTTACCGGGAATTGTTCTTATTAAGCTAATTTCCTTAGCTGCACAAAATGTTATAAACTCTGATTTATTGTACTCTCCTCCATTGTCAGACCTCAGGCATTTGATCTTCAAGCCGGTCTGATTTTCAACTTCAGCTTTCCACTTCTTGAAGGTGGTAAACACATCTGACTTGTGTTTTAGAAAGTAAACCCATACCTTCCTGCTGAAGTCATCGATGAAGGTGACGTAGTACCTTGATCCACCAAGTGATGAAACTGGAGATGGTCCCCAAACGTCTGTATGGACCATTTCCAACCGCACTTTCTTCAGTTCTCTAGCAGCCTTTGTGAAACTAACTCGTTTCTGTTTGCCCATAACTCAACTCTCACAAAGACCCATATCAACAGATTTTAAGCCTTCTAAAGCTCCTTTGGCAGTCAGCATCTTCATTCCTTTGACGCTCATATGTCCAAGTCTATTGTGTCATAGACTTGAATTGGAAGCACTCTCAGCAGCAGCAGTCATGTTTATACACTCTGCAGTAGTGTATAAGGTTCCGGATTTTGTGCCACGCGCAACAACCATGGCGTCCTTCACAATCTTCCAGGAACTCTTTCCAAACTCTGCTGCATAGTCTGTGCTATCCAACTGACCAATAGAGATCAGGTTCTTCTTGAGACCAGGAATGTATCTGACATCTTGTAATGTCCATTGATTTCCTGCTGGAGTTTGTATGGAGACATCTCCCTTTCCTTCAATCTCCAAGGTTTTGTTGTCGGCAAGATACACCTTCCCGAAATTTCCTGATTTGAAATTTCGAAACAATTCCTTACTTGGAGAAGAATGGAATGATGCACCTGAATCCAAAATCTAGGATTCAGCTGGGCTATCCACACTAAGGATTAAAACGTCCTCAGCATCTTCTATTGTGTATATAGAATCATCATCATCTTCAGATTTATGATTCTGCTTCTTCTTTAGTTTTGTACAATCTGTCCGAAAGTGTCCTTTTCCCCCACAGCTCCAACACGTTACGTTGGGTTTGTTTGGAGATTTTCCCCGGTTCTTTGATTTTGAACGCCCATGTTTGTTTGAGCTCTTTGATTTGCTTCTTCCCCTTCGATCAACACTGAGAGCATTGCCTGATGAATCTCCAGTTTCCCGTTTGCGAATACTTTCACTGAGAACTACATCTCGAATTTCATCAAACTTCAGTTTATCAGATCCTCGGGAACTACTGATTACGGCAACAACAGTATCCCATGATTCGGGTAAGGATGACATCAAAATCAACGCTTTAATTTCATCTTCGAAATTAATTTCCACCAAACCCAGTTGACTTATGATCATATTGAATTCATTTATATGATCAGCAACACGTCCACCTTCAGACATCTGTAGATTGAACAATCTACGCATCAAATACACCTTGTTCATAGCCGACGGTTTTTCATACATATTTGACAGCGCCTTCATCAGATCTGACGTTGTCTTCTCCTTGATGATGTTAAACGCACGTTTCTGGATAGCATCAACCGGATCATCCATAAGGCTTGTTGATCCTTGAGCTTCCACTATTCTGTGGTCATGATATCCGGCTTCACCCCCAACAGAGGTTCGTGAAGATCTTTCTGGTACAGATAATCTTCAATCTGCATCTTCCAGAAACCGAAATCGGATCCATCGAACTTCTCAATTCCAATATTTGAACTTTCCATCTTCACAGATCGTGGTGAATTTTTCCTTGCTCTGATACCAGTTGTTAGGATCAATATCAATCGTTAGCTCTGATACCAGTTGTTAGGATCACACAACCACGCACACGCTCGATCTAGATGAACACAAAGAAAAGGATAGAGAAAATTGCAAGGAGAACTCTGGCTAAAAGAATTTTTTATTGATGACTTCAGGTATGTACAACAAGAGAGAGTACAGAGAATAGAAAGTACATTTCCAAAGCTTTACTGGACGGGATATATATATGGTTCAGTCTACTAAATATAGCTGTACCAAATTTAACCATCTACTATATATAGCTATTTACCATATATAGCTTTACCGGATATAGCTTTACCATATATGGCTTTACCAAATATAGGTTTACCGGATATAGCCGTTGACCAAGCTATAAATACAGGGAGCAGACTCCATAACTCAACAGAAACCTAGAGCAAGGGACAAAAACAATGTTGAAGCTGGAAGAGTCGCCACAATGGGCGAAGGAGCCAATTTTGGCGAGAAGGGCAGCAGCGACTTGGTTGGCGAAGAGGTCAGTGCGACACCCAGATTCAAAAGGTAAATCTCTGCATAAGGTTGATGGGCTTATCGAGATTCAATATATTTTCGAAGAGAACGCTGATGAGCATCCTGAGATTAGGGTTTCTGTGAAGGATGAAGGGTTGATTGGGAAGAAAATGATAGAGGCTATGTTGGCTAAGGGAAATTCTGTGAAGGATGAAGGGAAGATTAGGAAGAAAATGAAAGAGGATATGTTGGCTAAAGGGAAAACCGATTGTGTTGGAAAATGTGAGGTTGTATGTACAGAGTATGACGAATGGTGATTTGGAGGTCAAAAAGGTGGAGTCGAATAGTAATTAATCGACTCCACTTGGGGCAGCCATGCAGACTGCCCCTGCGGCGTCAAAGCCAACCGTGGTGGTGGAGAAGAAGATGATTAAACGATCCAGAAGCCATTGAAAATAAAGGATCAGGGTTGCTAAACCCAAAAGGCTCTAATACCACGAGGATATTTGCTGAAACCCCCATACCTAAATGGTGTGAAAGTTCTCTACTTATAATCAAATAAATTATAAGGATATTGAAAGAGTAATAAATAGAAAGAGCAATAAATAGAAAGATACATATGCTAAGAAAGCAAATATCTAGATATTTAGCTATAATAAAGTATCAAATATGATATATATGGTAAACTATAATTCAGTACTAAATATCCTTAACCGTACTCAACATAATCTAATTATTTTTCCTTTAATACTTAGAAGGCTTTTTTCAAATTTCAAGATATAATCAAGCATCAAATAAGTGGAATTCCATCGACTTGCCACATACACGAGCTTTACCTTCAATTTTTTCTTACTCAACACAATCTTTAAATTTTGTCAATCTCTTAGGAGATATCTAACATACCTCACCTCATTGCTAACACTAGAAATGGAGTCATGCATTTTTTTTTTAAGCCCTTCATTCACAATCAAGTTAATTATGTGAGCATAATACCTCATTGCGTAATATTTCGAAGTGAATTCCAACTTCTAAGCCTTCTCATAATATACAAAATAGCTCTACCATTGGAACTTCCGTTATCAACTATGATAGAGAAAACCTTATTAATCCCTCGTTCGAATAAAAAACTCTCAATAATCTTGCCAATAGTCTCTCTCTTATGGTTAGCAACAAAAGTTGAGAATTATTTTATACAAATTCCATTATGAATCAATAAAGTGTGTGATCACCATGTAGTTAATGTTTTGCATTAACTAAAATATTTAAGAATTTTCGCATTTAGTAAGTTTTTGAATGATTGAATAACATGTATTCCAATTTTGAATTGTGTGTTAGGGATTAGTTGAATAGTTTTTTTTTCTAAAAATTTAAGAATAACTTAATTTTCTAAAATATTATATTACTTATAGATATAATTGTAGGTCAGCCATCATCCGATTTAATATATATAAAAATTTATTGCAATTCTAATAATACACGCGCGTTATAATTTTGACCATATATTACAAACACCGGCGGTTTTTGATGTCTAAAAGCAAGCAATAACAAAATCGTCCACAATTTCATTTTAATATAAAGAATAAAACACAAATAAAATAATAATAATAATAATAAAAGGATAAGCACCAAGTCAAATGTGAGATTCTTCAGGTCAAAAGGCCAAAATCTTGAACGTTGACCATTCCACAATTGTTCAGGTCAAAACGCGTAAAAGGCCCACCTTATCTTATACTATCGCATTATAAATAGATTCATCTCCACTCCCAACCCTTTCATTGCAAGCTTTCAACTATGAAAATGGCTAACAACTTGGGACTATCCTCAATCCTCTTCTCGCTTCTCTTCTTCTCTTTGGTATGTTGTTTATCGTTTAGAATTCGTCTCATTACTTAGAAACTTTTTTAATTTGTGGATATATTTAAATTTCAGATCATCGAAACCAGTTTGGGAGCTCGTAACTTGAATGAAAATGTGTTAGATTGGGTGAAGAAGGACCATCGTCGTTTTCTTCGTGCTGTTATTCATGTCTCCGATCTCGACCATTCTATCAAGTATGCATCATTTTCATTTCAGTTTCCTTTGTTGAGAATAGTTGGGAGGGAGTCCTACAATTGCTAGTTTAATGAATGATCATGAGTTTATAAGTAAAGAATTCATCTTTAATGGTATTATCAAAATCAAAGCCATGAGAGCTTATGTTCAAAGTGGACAATATCATACCATTGTGGAGGGTCGTGATTTCTAACATCGAATTAGAATCATGCCCTTAACTTAACTATGTTAATAGCATCCTCAAATGTCTTACAAAGAGTTGTGAGTCTCGAAGGTGTAGTAAAAAATGAAGTGTCGAATAAAGAGTGTACTTTGTTCGCGGACTCTAGAGAAAGAGTCGAGCCTCGATTAAGGAGAGGTTGTTCGAGGGCTCCATAGGCCTCAAGGAAGGATCTGTAGTGTACTTTGTTCAAGGGGAAGATTATAGAGGATTGTTGGGAGGGAGTCCACATTGGCTAATTTAAGAACTGATCATGCCTAAGTAAGGAATACATCTCCATTGACATGAGGCATTTTGGGGAAACCCAAAGCAAACCCACGAGAGCTTATGTTCAAAGTGGACAATATCATATCATTGTGAAGAGTCATAATTTCTAAAGGTGTTTTGGGTAAACCCAAAGTAAGCCCATAAGAACTATAGAGAGTCGTGATTCCTAACATTCTTCTCTATTTTGTAAATCTGTAGAGTTTACACGCGAGGGTTTGGAATGAAGCTTTTGAAGAGAAGGAACTTTCCAGATCGTGGCTATAAAGATGCACTTGTTGGATTTGGACCTCAAAACACCCACTTTTTGTTGGAACTCAGACAAAGTGAGTAAAAAAGATTTGGTTTTTATTGTTCTCAATCCATTTTGATACACAAAAATTATGACAGTTTCATGATTCCATTTGTTGCAGGGGATGGATTGAGCAATGTATTTATAGGTACAGAGTTTGGGCACTTTGGAATTGCTACTCAAAATGTGGGTATTATTATTTAGTGTACCAACTTTTCATAATTTGAGTGTCTAGATCAGTTCATTAATGGCCTATTATCCATGAGTTGTAGGTCTACAAATCTGTGGAGCAAGCTCGAGCAAATGGCGCAGTGGTAATTCATGAACCCGAAAAAGTTAACCAAACTATATTTGCATTCGTGCAAGATCACGATGGGTATAAGTTCAAGTTCATCCAAACCCCGTCACCCCTTGACCCTCTCTCCCCAATAATGCTTCGTGTACAAAATTTGGATCTCTCCGCCAACTTCTATTCAAAGGTACACACTACATTCTATAATATAAATTTGTTAAGAATCACGGACATTCACAATAATATGATATTGTCCACTTTGAGCATAACCTACCGTGACTTTAATTTGGGACTCACTCCCCACAATCATCTTCCCTCGAACAAAGTACAATATAAAACCTCTCCTGACAATCCTCTTCCCCTCGAACAAAGTACAATATAAAGCCTCCCCTGAGGCCTATGGTGCCCTCGAACAAAATAACATCGTTTGTTCGAAACTTGAGTCACTTTTGACTACACATTCGAGGCTCACAACTTCTTTGTTCGAAAGTTGAGGATTCTATTGACATGGTTAAGTTAAAGGCATGACTCTGATACTATGTTAGGAATCACGATTCTCCATAATAGTATGATATTGTTCCCTTTGAGTATAAGTTCTCATGACTTTGAGTTGGGATTATCCAAAAGGCCTCGTACTAATGGACATGTATTTCTTATTTGTAAACCGATGATCATTCCCTAAATTAGCTGATATGATATTTTTTCTCAACCATCCTCAATAATTCTCTCCTCGAATAAATACACCAGAGAGTCTCTCCTGAAATCTATGTAACCTTCGACAAACTGAACTTAGAAAAATATAATAAAAAATAAACGGATTTCTTAGTGTTTCTATCTAATGAAAAATTAATTTATGCAGGCATTGGGAATGAAACTCTTTAAGAGGCAAAACAATTCAAAAGGAGAGGTAAAAATAAGTTTATTATTAATTATTTTTCTTAAAGTATCCCTTATAAAATGAGTTTTGTAATTGTTAATTGTTATTTTTTACAGTTTATATTGGCTACATTGGGCTATGGAACAAATCAAAGTAAAACCACATTGCTGGAATTGGAAAAAAGAAATAACATCTCTCGTGATGATGGACGAGATGGCTATTCAATGGTAAACCCTTTTTCTTGTCAGGGATCAGACTCTTCAATAATATAATATTGTCCACTTCGAATAAACTCTCATGACTTCGCTCACACCAATGGAGATGTATTCCATACTTATAAATCTGACGATTATTCCCTAAATTACCTCCATCCATATTGGTGTATTTTCAGGTTTATATTAGTACTGACAACGTAAACAAGACGGCTGAAGCTGCTAAAGTGGTAATCAAAGAGCTTGGTGGGAACCTAATCATGGAGCCAGTTTTGGTGCCTACCATTAACGTCAAAATGACTGGATTTACCGACCCAGATGGGTGGACAATGGTAATTATATTCATTTCCTAATTCCTTTGATTTCTTTTTAAACTTTTTTTATTTCCTTTATTGACCTTTGTTTGTATCAGATCATGGTGGACAACAAAGATTACCGAAGAGGAACGCTTTAGAAAGAAGGGGTAGAAAAGAGAATGCTCAAATCCATGAGATCATTATAATATTAACAGTTTCTTCTGCCTTTACTGTAATATTTTCACAATAGTAATTTGAAATTAATATAATATGCAATAAAGTTTATATTATTCTTTTATCATTTTCTTTTTTGGTTTATGAATGATTTTTTTTTTCTTTTGTAATGCAATTTATATACTATGAAGATAGGTATTTAGTTGGGCTCATTTTACAATGTTATTTCATATTATATTAATTTCAAATCCTAATTTTCTTTCCTAATAATTATTTGTTAGCCACGTCTTAAATATAATACAAGTTAAAATAACTAAGATACATTAAGCGTGAAAATTTGATCGGGGATAGTCAAAGTAGATGTAGTCAAATTAAGAAAAAGAAATTTTAGGTTGCCTTTCTCAACTCAGTTTGGCTTCAGTCGGTGTAGTTTAGTAATTTTTCGTTGTTTTAGAAGTATTTTTTACTCAACCGAGGCTAACAAAACTCGGTATAACAATTGGTTTGGATAATTTATAATATATAGCACGGTTTAGGATTGATTTTAGGATAATTAAGTGTGAAAATCCTATTTCGGTCGAATCTTGCTTTAGGAGGTTGTTGTCCTTGAACACATTGTATCAAGAGAAGACATTTCAGTAAACTCGACCGAGATAGAAGTCGTTGTGAAGTGGCTCCCCAATCTCAGTCACATAGGTCACGAGTTTCTTAGTTGTGATGGGATACTAACACATTTCCTTCAGAAATTCTCAAAGATATAAGCACTGCTTACATAGTTAACCAAGACTGGTAAAGGAGCTTCATAGAACTTAAGGAGCCTATGATGGTGCTAGAGCTCATAGTACCGGGCAACTTGAAGTCTTTGTGGTCCACAATGATGTCTTGGATTAAGGTCTAAGATGCATGCCCAGGTAGAATGAAAAAAGTTAGATGCGTGCCTATGTAGAATGAAAAAGTAATAACTTGTACCTTCTGACAATTCAAGGTGTATGAGTGTAATTATCCAACTCATTATTTAGAGTTAGTAGCGGTAGTATTCAGACTAAAGATATGGCGACACTATTTGTATGGGGAGTAAATATAAATATACACCAACCACAAAAGCCTTAAATATCTATTTATTTAAATGGAGCTTAACATGAGGCAAATGAAGAAGTTAGAATTGGTAAAGAGTTATGACATAGAAATCCTCTCTAAAGACCTGTTGACTCAATGACTTCAAAGAGATGGGTAAAATTTTTCACAAAATAAAACAAATCGGATTAAAACATAACATACATTATATTTATATTATATTAAAATAAAGTTTATACAAAGTATTTAAAACACAACACAACAGTTAAAGTATAAAATAAGAAACGACACAAGACAAAAAGGGCTAAAGGACGACGAGTGAGGTTAGTCTATGGCACCGGCTCCAGAGTCCACTCCCGACCTCGACCAACTTCTTATTACCATAAAAAATTGGAGAATAAGGAATGAGTATAAAGACTCAGTAAGCAACTTACTTGTAGGCTCTTAATTGTGTCCTTGATATGCTAAGATACCACACTTTTTCTTTTCTTGTTCTTGTCGTAAGTTCTTGTTATGTTTCTTAATTCGTTCTCCAAGACACTCCCCTTAGGATTTACGATACTAGTCATAAACTTGTCAACCTGTGTTTGAGGCTTCATGCGTTCCAAATAACAGTCTTAAACCTACTCTCAAGGCTTCATGCATTCCAAGCAGCATAGTCTAAGTCGTGAACATGATGTACGGTGGAAGGTCTTAGGAGGTTCTTGATTCTTGGCTAAGGTAACTTACTTTCTTCTTGTTCCATTGTGGCCCTAGATTCCTCTCCATGATAGACCATAAAGGTCACGTGATTTGGCATAGACCATATAGGTCGCGTGATCGGTGCATACATGAATATGGCATCCTGCAAATTATTAGATACCCATACATGACGCAAGGCATCTCATCTAGGTGAGGGAAACGTGAGACAAAACATGTCATCCTGCAAAGGAAACATGGTGCAGAGCATCCCACCTAGAAGCGAAAACATTGGCCTCTAAAAGCACCTCGTGGTGGGAGGTAATGAGTCACAATTGGACATGCTTAGAATATTACCTAGCATTCTTGAATTTTTGTGTTTGAGGACTTTCATCCTTTATCTTTGAGTGATACCTGGCATTCTTCTTACTTTGATAGTTGTAGAGCTTGTATGGTTCTGTTCTTAGTTCTCAATCTTGTAATTTTCTAAGGTTCTTATTTTATTGAGGCTTAAATTGTAACATGCCTTCGTAATCCTATGAACCCATTATAATAGTTAGCATGTGTTATTCTGGAAAGCCATAAATTTATAATGGACTCCTTAGAGGGTTCTAGAATGGTCTTGATTCTTGGGGTGTTTCCTTTAGGCATTTTCTTGAGTTCTATCTTGGTTTAGGTTCCAAACTTGCTCCTATCAATTTGAAATCTTGAACTTATCCTCATGTCATATAGAATAGCCCTTATAGAGGATAGTTGGTAATTTGGAGCATGTCTAGACCTTGAGTTAGGAAATGACTACTTGTTTCGTTTTCAGGAACTAAGCCTTATAAGTTGTTATGTCATGCATCATGTTTTAGCCCTGAAAACTTTTCCAAAGTAACCCTTAGTTTTCTCTCCATGAATTGCATAGGTGGCGTTGTCATAATCGTGGCATCCTATTGACAAATCGTGGTGCAGGACATCTCATTTAGGTGAGGGAAATAATAAGTTCATCATGGCATCCTGCTCATGGTACATACAGCAGGGCATCCCACATAAAGAGGAATAGGGGCCTCGTGGTGTCCTTCATGATGGGAGATCATGGTTACTTGGAGCATGGATCCTAGCAACTTGTTAAGCTCGATATTTGCATTAACCTAGGTATTTTCTTGGATTCTTGGTGATCCTAGGTTTTATGCATAACGTCTTGGGTCAAGCTTGGAACTTATAAGTTCTTCTTAGGAATAGGCCAATATGATCTTGTACACGTAGTATCTATTAACAACCAGGGGTACATGTGGGGAATCTCTTATTTCATGGATACCTCGTTAGTTATCCTAGGAGGTCAAGTCATGTGGATCGTGATGTACGTTTTTCCCCATACCTTAGTTTCGCTACCTAACGTTTTCCAATGACTCCCAAACTTCATTGACTTTATACAACCTCCTAAAATAAAAATTCCTACAACATTTCATAATACTTGGAGGTCATTTAGGGCTTAACCCATAGGTAGTCTTCCTTAGTGGCATTATGGTCATTTTACCCTCTAGTTCTTGGTTTTGCTATTTAAGGAGTTCCAATAGTTTTCAAACATCAACTCATCATCAAAAAAAACATAAATTAAGATCTACTACAGAGTTTCGTAGCATTTGGAGGTCATCTAGGTCATGAACCGAAGGTGGATTACCTTAAGGGCATTATGGTCATTTTACACTGTTTCTCGGTTACCTACTTATCCTTATCTAATGATCACCAAATTTCATATATAACCTCAACATGCTATAATATGCTCAGCATTAAAATTTCATAGGAAGTAGAGTTCATCTAGTGAGTTATTTTAACGTTACTTAAATCCCGAGCAATTTGGTCGGTTCAGGGCCTTAACTCACAGTTCTTTGAGTTTTTCTTTCATATATCCTTAATTCATACTTAGTTTAGGGTTCATATAAAAATCCAAGTGATTCCTACTAGTATATATTAACAAAAAGTCCAAGGTGGCTACTTACCTCGTGGTCAACATCCGAGACCTCTGTTCTTGAGTTTCTGATTATCCAAACTACTTCAAATTTCCCTCCACGGACTTCTTATTGTGTCTAGTTTCTGGAACCATAATATTTTCCTTGAGAACAAGTCTAGTCACCGTCTTCTTCCTCTGGACAGGAAGAAGACACGTGCGTCCGTTCGCGACGCCGTCAAAAACTCCATCTCCATAGCTCCGATCACGTTGTTTCTCACCTTGATTTCTTTATGAAACTTAAAGATGGTGTTACAAGGAAGATCTTGGGGTTGATTTTATATCTTTTCGTTGATCGTAGCCTAAGATATTCACCTCCAAAGTTCGTCCCAAATCAATTTTCTCACCGGAGCAAAAATAGGAGATTCTTTATTGGGCTGTTGATTCTAGGGGTTTTCAAGGCCCGATCTCTTCATGGAACCTCTTCCATATCTTTTCTTTAAGCTAAAGGAATTGTTTTGGAGGAACTTCTTTGAGCGTGTGTCTCCAATTTTAGAAAATCGCTCTCGGTCTGCAAGTTACCACACACACCTGATTTTCGATCTCTTGGGTAGCTTGTTCTACGACGTTTCTGCTCTCGTTTCCTTCATCAAAGTTACTCAAAGTCTTCCTCTGAAGCTAAAGGAATTCTTAATTTGAAGGAAAAGAGACTGTAGATCGGTATTCAGCTCTTACCCCCAATTTAAGCCCAAAATCGATTTCCTTCAATTGGGTATGCTTCCAAGGCTATTTCTCTTTGTGGTTTTCTATGGAAATACTCCTTGGGGGTGTAGAAACTGATTGGGATTGTCCTTGCTCGTTGAATTATCGTGTATTCTCGAATTAAATTTTTTATTTTTTCTTAAAACTCTTCAATGGCAGATTGGACTAGGGGCATGGTTTCTGGGAACTTTTAGCACTCTATTCCTTCATAGACCTTGTGGGTAATCTTGTTTAGAAACAAATGTAGGAACAAATTTGAAGATAAATGGTGGATAATTGCTCTCAAATTTAGAAAAAATACGAGAGTAGAAGATCCAAAATCTAAACGCTTATTACCTTCGATTGGGAGCTTGACCTTGCTTGATTCTTATTCCATATTGTTGCTCCAACCTCAGAGCTCCAGAATTGTTGTGATTCGGAGATTAAAATTTCTAGATAATTCGTCAAAAACATCAGCTTCGATAAGAGCCTTACCAACTTTGATTTTGAATACTAGCCGTTGGATGTGATGATTTGTACGTGTTCGAGATCATATCCAAATTAGGAGGAGATCCAATGACTAAGATTTGAGTTTCAAGAGATTTTGTGTAGATAGTCACGGTAGATGCTCTGATTCTTATCAGAGTGGCATTTTTGTAATTATCCATCTTCTAGGGGTATTTTGGTAATTTGTCACTTTTCGAATATTTTATTATTATTGCTCATGAAATATTCATAATTTTTTTAAAAATCCTTCGTCCCTTCTTGGTCAATTTTCCCTTCTTCAATATCTTGAAATTCCTTCTAGATAAGGAAATAAAAATGCCGGAAGTTCCTTAAAATTGGAAAAATGACTCTTTCATCCTTTTCCTTTCCCATCCTTTTCGAAAGATCTTACTCCTTAATATTACTTGCTAAGGGATAGAGATGACTTTTTTAAGATCCTTATCCTTTCTTAATCCTTTAGTTTCTTCCATTAGGTCCTTTGAATTGTATTTGGGTGGCTTATTCTTATTGGAGCTAATTCCCTTCGGGTATTACATCCTCTACCTTATAGGTAAAACCAACATGGCAGCTAATGCACTTAAGTAGGAAGGCGACTAACTCATCTGCATTCATTATAAGTTAGAAGGAGTTATAGGAGGATAAGTAGAGAGCCATAATAGAAACCATTGACAAGGAAACCAAGACATGATTGACTGAGTTGACAGTCCAACCCACCTTTAGATTCTCAAGGAAAAAATTCATACCTCAACAAGATCCTACAACAACAAGAGGCAAATTGATTAGAAGGATTCTCGATTTCATCAAACATGGTTTATGTGGCAAGACCGATTAAGCATCCCCGAGAAAGAGAAGATCCTAATGGAGTTGTTAAGTGATGCCCATGAGACTCCCCGGGTCCTATTATTAGTGGTAAGGGATAAAATAAAATGCAAAAATATAAATGGATGTTTGATGTAAGACCTCCAAGTTAGGTTTAGATACTCGGGTAAGTTCGGGTAAGTTTAAGGTATCCAAGTAAAGTTAAGATAGTTGGGTACGCTTAAGGTGCCGAAGCCAAGTAAAGTTTAAATGAGGCAAGGAGAATAATTGAGATACCATGGCCCAAACAAGGATTTATAAAGACGGAAGGCTTTGGAAAAGGTTTAAAACTGAAAAAGTAAGCATGAACGACGAAAATGTCATTTTCTCAATTTTTAAGAAAACTTTCAGATTTTTACTTTGTTACAGGTAAGAAATTTCAAGAGGGTGAAAAGAGAAAATAACCAAAAAGTGGTAAATAATTTTTAGAAAAAATTTTGGATTTTTGTAGAGTTAAATGTTCAAAATTAGAAAATTACTAAAAGAAGCTCGTCATTAGATTTTCTGCATATTTGATTTTAGAATCGATCAGCCACACCAAATCATTCATATCTTGAAATTTAATTGTTGGGTCAAGCTAGAAATTGAGCATGTTCAAGAATTCTCGAGGTCCTTTAGATCTCTACTGATATTCAAAATTAAGGTGGGCAAAATCGTTATCGGAGTAGATTTTTTTTATGTACCTCCCATAAGTTTCAAGATTGAAACCAACGTGATTCTGGAACAAACAAGATGGGTGTAAGCTTCGTCTATAAACAAGAAGTTTTGGACAATGTTTTGAGACAACAATGGAACGATGAGAATGCCTAAAACTTGAGATAGAAGATTTTAGTTTTTGGGTATTACTTCATTGGATTTCTTCTAAATCCGAGAGGTATGGTGTGCATTTTTGCTCAAATTAATTCTCACACGTTGTAAATGAGCTTTCCCACAAGTTTCATGAAGGATTCAAGAGCTAAAAGTGGCCAAAATACATCAGCCCAATTTCAGACCCTTCCTCGGTTTTCTCAAAACTAGCCCCTTTCTAAATCGATTCTCAAGACATTCTTGATTGGTTCCCAAAACTAGACTCAAAAGTGGATCTACCAAAGAAAATTTGGAATAATTCATATATTGAAAACTCGAGAATAAAGATCATGAACTTCAAAGATGAGGTAAGTAGCCAAACTAGACTTTTCTTAAGAAATACCGGTAGAAATCTCTTAGATTTCAATATTAACTTTAAGTCAAGTAAGATTTAAAGGATTATAGAAGAATTAAGTAGAGAACAATAAGTAAAGGACCTAAATCGAGCATTTTTGCTCACAATTAAGTAACGTTAAAATAACTCATTAAATGGACTTTGCTTCTCGTTAATTCTTTATTACTAAGTATAACATGACTTTGCTTCTCGTTAATTCTTTATTACTAAGTATAACATGACGTGTTAAGATAATATATGAAATATTTTTGTCATTGGATAAGGATAAGGAGCTAAATAAAGTACAAGTGTGAAATGACCCTAATACCTCTTAAGTAACTTAGTTCATGACCCAAATGACCTCTAAATGCGATAAAACTTTATAAGAGGCATATTTTATGATGTCTAAAGATTATTAAAAGTTTTAGAATCATTAGCATGTCGGGGTCAAACCAAGTTAGAGTGAATTTTTTTTTTAAGATTTTAAGTAAATCCTATGTATAAGGACAAAAAGGTTTACCTAAGTTTTTAAGATGTTTGGATAAAATTTAGAACCTAAATCAAACTAGGGGTATAAATCAAGACGGAAGGGAAATGACTAAAATGCCTCTAATGGTTAATTCTAAGATTTATGTATGTAAATGATACCAATGTGTCCAGAAGTTTAATATGATTTGCATTCACTTTTAGTCCTTAAATGTTATAAAGTATCATCATTAGGTGTTACTTCATGTTAAGTTTAGTAGGCTTCATTTTCAAGTAATTAGGAGGCTGCCCTAAGTCAAGATGAGCTTTAGGTTCATCATTGACTTTCAAGTAATTAGGACCCTACCTCAACATAAGCTTTAGAATAAGCCTTAGTTTTCAAGAAATTAGGAGACTACCCTAACTCAAGATGAACTCAAGGTTGGTTCTTGATTTTAAAGTAATTAGGACACTACCTCTGGATAAAATTTAAGGTTTGCTCTTGATTTTCAAGCAATTAAGAGGCTACCCACACTCAAGATGAGTTCAAGTTTAACTCTTGATTTTCAAGTAATCAAGATGCTATCTCAAAATAAGCTTTCAGATAATCTTGGGTTTTCAAGCAATCAAGAGACTATCTTAACTCAAGATGAGCTCAAGTTGGCTCTTAATTTTCAATTAATCAGGATGCTTAGGATATCCCTTGGTTTTCAAGTAATCAAGTGACTACCTAAACTCAAGATGAGCTCAAGGTTAGCCTTTGATTTTCAAGTAATCATGATGTTATCTAATGATAAGCTTTAGGTACCTTTTGAGTTTCAAGTAATCAATATCCTAACCCAAGGCCATGATTCAAGTAGAGCCATAGTCCACCATTTCTCTTCAAACTTGTTTCTACACCTACTAAATAAGATTACCCACCGGTTTGATGAGGAATTGAGTGCTGAAGGACCTTCAAACACCAATTTCAAATTCAAGCTCCCATTAATGGGAGGAGGTTGAAACTTGAAAATTCAATCCGAGCCTACACGCAAATTCATCCAGAGAAACCTATTTCATTCGGTTTCTGTACCTTCGAGAAATTTTTCGGTTGAAGACCACGAAGGCTTAATAAGTCCCGGAGCGTGCCCAATTGAAAAAAAATCGTTTTCGGGCAAGATTTTGGGGTAAGAGCAAGAAAATCGTTTATTTCCTTCAAAATTGAACATTTCTTTAGCTTTAGAGGTTAAGAAGATAAATTTTGATGAAGAAATCGATAGCTAATACGTCATAGATTAGACTGCCCAAGGAAACAAACCTATGCATTTCTCGATAAGTTGCTGAGGATCAATTCCAAAAGTTAAGACCACACAATTAAAGACATTCCTCCTAAACAAATTCTTTAGCTAGACAAAAATATAAGGAACAAATTTCATGAAGAAATTGGGTCATGGAAAGCTCTAAAATCGGGTGCCCAACAAAAAGTCCTATATTTTGAATTTCGGAGAGGATAAATTTTTCGGTGAATTTTAAAGGTGTATAACTCAGGCCACAATCGACGAGAAGGTATTAAATCAATCTCTAGCTCTTCCCTGTCATGTCATCTTTAAGTTTCCTAAAGAAATGGAGGGAAGAAACTCTTAAAACAGAGTTGGGGAGGCAGGTTTTCAGGTGACGGTGCAAAGGCCTGGGCGTGTGTTCTTCCCTCCAGAGTAAAAAGTTGATGTTGTGGTCGGTTCAACTAAATCGACCCTGTCAACCCAAAATTTGACCCTCCTTCATTTTTTTTCAATTTTAACCCATTCCAAACCTTATCTTATGAAAAAAAAAAATTATGGTTCTAGAAACTAGGCCCTCTAAAGAGTTTGTCAAAGAAAATTTGGAATAATTCAAATATCAAAAGTTCCAGAGTAGAGGTCTCCAACATCGACGACAAGGTTAGTAGCCATCTTGGACTTTTCTTAAGAAATACTTGTAGAAATTGTTTAGATTTTAGTATGAATCTTAAGCTGAGTTTGAATTAAGGGAATATGAAAGAAAAACACCAAGAAATGTTAGTTAACGCCCTGAAATGAGCGATTTTTTCGAAATTCAAGTAATGTCAAAATAACCAACTAAACGAACTTTGCTGTCGATGAAATTTTAAATCTAAGTATAGTGTGACATGGTAAGGGAATATATGGAATATAGTAGTCACTGAATAAGGATACATTGCTAAATTAACAAATGATGCAAAAATGATCAAAATGTCCCTATGACAGTTACCTTCGGTTCGAGACCTAAATAACCTTCAAATGCCATGTAACTTTATAATAGGTCTTATTTCATGATTATTAATGTCTTTGTAAAGTTTGAAAGTTATTGGAACACGTTTAAAGACTAAACCAAGAATTAGGGGGTAAAATGACTAAAATGCCTCTAGGACTCTTTAAGATATTTTAAGGTCTAAACATCCTCCAAATGACTTACTACTCTTGGGAAGACCTATCTCTAATGACATAAAGATATACTCAAGAATTCAAGTTGGAACTTAAACTAAGCATAAGTACAACATAGCATAAGTACAACATAAGGGAGAATACCCTAAATGACCCTTACCCAAGGTCTAAGACTCTTCTAATATTTTCTAAAGAACATATTATGACATCATGATATATTGAAGGACTCATGCATCTTACCATGATGAGTTCATAATTCATAAGAGCTTAAGAATGTATGTTATGACCTATGCCAACACAAGCCCTACATCTACTGAGACAAGAAGAATGCTAGGTACCACTCAAAGATAATGAACCATGGTCCTCAGACTCAAAAACTCAAGAAACTTCTAGACCTCCCAAGGTATAACATTCTCATAACTCAGACTACATCCCTTGGAATGTAAGAAAACCTGGATGTAGGTTTTCAGACTATATTGCTTGGAATGTAAGAAGTTTTGAGCGTAGGTATTTAGACTATATCACTTGGAACGTAAGAGGCCTTGGATGTAGGTTTTTAGACAACGTTGCTTGGAACGTAAGAAGCCTTGAGCATAGGTACTATGCCGCTTGGAACGTATGAAGCCTTAGGCATAGGTTTTCAGACCATATTGCAAAGAACACATGAAGCGCTAGATATGGGCTTTTAGACAACGTCGCTTAGAAGACATGAAGCCTTGGCGTAGGTTAAGACTGTGTCGCTTGGAACGCATGAATCCTCATACACAGTTTATTAGGTTCATGACTTGTACCGTAAATCCTAGGGGAGTGTTTTGGAGAATAAAGCAATAGGAGAACAAGAACATAGAAAGCAACCAAGAATGAGACAATGATAAAAAAACTAGAATATGGATCAAGATTCAAGTCCTGAAGACAAGAATCCAGAACATTGGTACTAAGGCACTTAGATCTAAACTAGGCTGAGACCTGAGAATCCAAGGATGAAGGTCCTCGGGCTAGATCATGACAATAACTCATAACTCAAGAATAGAACCTAAGAGCCTAAGTACTTGCAACAAGAACCAAAAAAGGTTAAGAAGTAGTGTAGTACCCTAGCATAGCAAGGACACAAAAAAGAGCCTACAAGTAGACTACTTACTAAGTCTTTGTACTCATTCCATGTTTTTCAGGTAAATAAGGAGTTCGTAGAGGATGGGAAACTCTGGAGCATGTGCCATATACAAGCCTCACTCGTCGTCCTCAACTCTTTTATTTTTAAATATTTTGTACCCAACGCTTTCTGAAGGTTTTTCCAAAACTTTGATGTGAAACGGAGATCCCTATCTGACACAGTGGATACCGGTACCCCATGCAATCTTGTTACTTCCTTCAAGTACAATTGGGCCCATTTATCCACGGAATAAGTGGACTTCCCTTGGAGGAAGTAAGCTGACTTTGTGAGCCTATCAACCACAACCCATATAACTGTGTAGCCTCTGGCCGTCCTCGGTAATCCCACGATAAAGTCCATGGCGATGTTCTCCCATTTCCATTCAGGTACACTAAGTGGTTGTAATAGCCCCGCCGGCTTCTGTCTTAGGGCTTTGACTTGTTGACAAACCAGACACTTGCTCACGAACTCGACCACATCACGTTTCATATTCCGCCACCGATAATGTCGTTTCAAATCTAGATACATCTTGGTACTGCAGGATGTAGGGCGAATGGTGAGTGGTGAGCCTCGGTTAGGATTTTTACCTTCAATTTTTATTTGGCACACACAACCGCCCACGGTACAAGAGCCCCCCATCGGCTGTCAATGAAAACTCCTCTGTCTGGTTGACATCTATCAAACGTCTTTTTCCAACCAAATTTGGATCACCATGTTGTTTATCAATAAGACGTTGCCTCAAGGTCAGTTGTATCGTTAACTGGGCCAGTTGAGCGGCGACCTCCCCCACGGCCACCGCTACGCCGGCGCATTCCAGATCCTGCTGGATCGTTTTTTGTGTGGTGATTAAAGCATACGTGTGTGCTGATTTTCGGCTAAATGCATCAGCTACCATATTCACCTTTCCTGGGTGATAGAGTATCTCCACGTCATAGTCTTTAACCAACTCCGACCACCTACGTTGTCTCATTTTTTAACTCCTTCAAAGAAGTAAAGACTCTTGTGGTCAGTGAAAATTTGGATCCTTCCTCCATAAAGGTATTGTCTCCAAATCTTCAATGCAAATACCACTGCTGCGAGTTCTAGGTCGTGGGTGAGATAGTTTTGCTCGTATTCTTTTAGTTGACGTGAAGCATAGGCGATAACCTTCCCATGTTGCATGAGTACACATCCTAACCCCCTTTTTGAAGCATCAATGTACACTACAAAGCCTCCATCTCCAGACAGTACAGTGAGTATCGGGGCTGTTACTAACCCCTGTTTAAGTTCTTTGAAACTAACCTCGCACTGATCATTCCAGTTGAACGACTTTCCTTTCTTGGTCATCTTAGTGAGGGGGGTGGCGATCTTGGAGAAATCCTTCACAGACTGCCGATAATACCCTGCTAGTCTAAGGAAACTTCGTACCTCAGTCACTATGGTCGGGCGAGGCCAATTCGTCACCGCTTCAATCTTTGTTGGGTCTACGGTGATTCCCATGCGTGAAACTACATGCCTAAGAAATTCCACCTGTTCTGCCCAGAATTCACACTTGGAGAACTTTGCAAACAACTTGTTCGTTCTTAGAGTGGTCAGCACTTTTCGGAGATGTTCCTCGTGTTGTTTCCTAGTCTTGGAATATCATCGATGAAGACGATCACAAAGTTGTCTAAGAGCTCTCTGAACACTTTGTTCATCAACCCCATAAATGCTGCTGGAGCGTTGGTCAAGCCAAACGACATCACCCTAAACTCGTAATGTCCATACCTTGTGCGAAAGGCTGTCTTTGAGATATCACTCTCCTTAATCCTCAACTGATGGTAGCCTGACCGTAAGTCAATCTTGGAGAACACGACTGCTCTTTGCAACTGATCGAACAGGTCGTCGATCCGGGGTAAAGGATACTTGTTTTTAATTGTCATTTTGTTAAGTTCCCGATAGTCTATGCATAAGCGCATAGAGACGTCCTTCTTCTTCACAAATATCACTGGGGCTCCCCAAGGAGACACACTTGGTCGTATAAAGCCTTTGCTTAGTAGCACTTGAAGCTGCAACTTTAGTTCTTTCAGTTCAGCAGGGGTCGTTCTGTACGGGGCTCTTGATATAGGGGTTGTTCCTGGCTCAGGTACAATTTCGATTTCCATCTCACACTCTGGGGGTAGGCTCGGAAGATCTTCTGGGAGCACGTCCACGAATTCTCTCACTACTGGCACTGAGTTAATGCTCGCCCAAGTTCGCTCTAATTCCACCACATGAGCTAATATCCCCCAAGCACCCTCGGATAACATCTTCCTTGCCTTTAATGCCGAGACTATCCTCGAGACTGTTCCCTCCCTGGTCCCTTGAACTTGAAGCTTGCCTGACCAGGAGGTCTGAACACAACCTCCTTGTTGAAGCAATCGATGGATGCATGGTTTTTAGCTAACCACTCCATCCCTAAGATGACGTCAAAATTGGCCATATCTAGGACTATCAGCGTCACATCCATCGTGTGGTTTGACACACACAAATGACAATCCTTTACCCTCTCGAAGGCTTCCATACTTACCCCTGCTGGGGTACCCACAGGCAACCCATACCCTAGCGGTTCAACTTCTACTCTTGCGTGTTTTACAAGATTAGTGGAGATAAAAGAGTGGGTTGACCCTGAATCAAACAAAACCCGTGCGTAGTACCCAAGAATAGAGAGCGTACCTGTGACTGCAGTGTTGGAGTTTTCTGCCTCCTGGTGAGTGGTAGCATACATTCGCCCTTGTTGCAGAGGTGGCCTCAGGTTTGAGGGTTGGTTGGTTACCAGGGGATCTATTGGTACTAGTTGCTCTCCCTTGGGTGCAATGCGCGACAACGTGACCTTCTTGGTGATAGTTGAAACATACCCTATTCTTAAATCGGCACTGTCCTGGGGACGTCTCCCACAGTTCGGGCAACGTGGTTTGTCACGTGGAGTGTTCTAAGGGCAAGCCTTTGGTTGCCTGCGCTCTTGGTTTAAATTTGTCTTGGCCTGGTGCCAAGGTACCTTTGAGGATGTAGGTGACGTCTGCTCTCTCTTTCTCTTCTGGTCAACCGACGTATTTAAGTGGGTTTGGGTGTCTTCTGTTGGATATTCCCTATCATCGAGCGTCTTGGCAAGTCGTAGAGCTGTTGCATAGTCAGGTGGAAGGTGAGCTGACACCGCCCCTCAGAAATCGAGCCGCAAACCCATAACAAAACATTCTACTTTCAGCTCTTCTGTTGAGACCATTATTGGGGCGAAATGGGACAAACAAGTGAACTCTCGTTCATACTCCTCTACTGACCTGTTTCCCTGTTCTATGCTTAGGAATTCGCGTTGCTTCTTATATCGCACCACTAGTTTGAAGTATTTTCGAAAAGCGCTGTTCTAAACTACGTCCAGGTGATGTCATCCTCGTCTGTAGCAATCGCCTGGGAGGGTGATTGCCACCACAGTTTAGCATCTTCGCATAACAGATAGGTAACGCAACTCAGTCTATGTTCCTCCGGACACTTCATGCGTCGAAAAATTTCATCAATAGCCGACAACCATAATTCAACTACGACAGGGTCCTTGGATTTTCCCTCGAATACTTCGGGGTCCCGACGTTTGAAAGCCCAACAATACTTGCTTTCTTCTAATGCGTCAGCGTCTCCCCGGTTGTGATGGGTCGGCTGCCTGGCACTTTGCGCTAAGGTCGAGATAAGTTGTGCCAATTGCCCATTTGTCTGTGTCATGGATTGCATCATCCCCATCATCACAGTCATATTAGGTACTTCTGAAGTATCAAGGTTTGCTCTCGGTAGACCAAATGGGAGAACTCCTATCCCCTGATTTGGTTTCACATTCGCTGACTGTTCTTGAAGTGGAGCCTCTAAAGATGGGTTCTTTTGTACCCTTGCTGGCCCGCTTCGAGCACGTTTACCTCCTCAATTTGTTACTTCGCCAGCCATCCTTTCGCTTGTTTCGCTCCTAGCCCACAATTTTTTTTTCAGTCGAGTATTATACAATGTGTATTATACACTACTTTATGATTGACGAGTACATAAAACCACACATGATAGTCAATCAAAATATCAATACTCCACAATACATATTCGTACATTAAGCAACATGCATTAACCACTAATTTTGATTGACAAGCGTACATAAAATCATCCAAGATAACCAATGTAATTTAAATATTTGACAATATATATTCCTCCATTTTATGACCAAGCGTAACTGGAAGTGACGAGGGTTTTCCGTTCAATCATGGGCGACTCTTTGGCTTACAATGTAAGCAGTCTACAAAATCCCATAATTGGGCTCTGATAACAACTATAACGACCCAACTTATCATATAAGTAGCGGTCAGGGCCGTTACGAAAAATAATGAGATTTATTTGGAAAATGATGAAAATCATGCAAAAATTTATTAGAAATCAGGTGCGGGGTACCTCTTTAAAATTTAAAAAACAATGCCGCCTAAAGCCATTTAAAACAAAGAGGAAATTTAAAATAAAAGGGGGAGTCTGATGCGACCGCCTAGTTCCCACAAACTAGGCATCGACAACATAGTTTAAATTAATAACAAAAGTGCGGAAACATCTGTCCCAGAAAATGAGACTACAAAAAAAAAAACATAAAAATCCTTGAATCGCACCGTGACACAGCGTCGCCTGAAAAATCATTTTAAAAAAAGCTGGGTGAGTATAAAAATACTCAGTAAGGAACTCCCCTATTGGGATCAACATATGAATTGTCATAAGGCAATCAACCAAAACACGCAGCAGGTGATTATTGTCACCACAACCTCAACGCCACTTTTACTCCTTAAAGTGGTTATTCCTAGTTGCTTACTCGAAACACACAGCGTGTAACCATTACCACAAGGCCCTCACCTCCTTATTTCCTCCAATTGACTATCAACGGCTGGTTACCCGAAACACACAACGTGTAACCATTACTGGATTGTCTTTTCTAGAATCACCCCAAAGGTGACTATTGGTGGCTAGTTACCCAAGACACACAGCGTGTAACTATTACCACAAACCCCTTACTCATGGCTACCTACAAGCACATTATCCCGACAATAGACACCTATCATCAGACTACACAACCTAACCATATTACACGACAATCAGATTACACAACAATTCGATTACACAACTATCCGATTACCCAACAATCCGATTACACCACAATCCGATTACCCAACAATCCGATTACACCACAATTCGATTACCCAACAATCTGATTACACCTATCCAGATTACACCACCTAACCATATTACACCAGAAACAGATTACCCAACCATCAGGTTACACAACAATCAGATTAAAAGACAATCAGAATATATGACAATCATTTTACATGGCAATAAGGATACATGTCAACCAGGTTACATACAATTACACACAGCGATCAGATTATTCTCGGCAAACAGATTACACAGCACCTAGCCATTGGACGATTCTGTTCGACCCATTTCTCCTGTTGCAAGTGAAAAGTAAGGTGGCAGCTAATCCTGTTGCAAGCAAAAAGTAAGGCGGCAGAGACTTCCTCCTGCTGGTCGATGACAAAAGCCGCTTCATGTGGCTGATCCTACTGCAAACGAAAAGTAAGGCGGCAGAGGCGATTAAGTGGCAAGATCCTCTTCCTCCTGCTGGTCGATGACAAAAGCTGCTTTCATGTGGCTGATGCGGTAGAGGCGATTAAGCGGCAAGACCCTCTTCCTCCTGCTGGTCGATGACAAAAGCCGCTTTCATGTGGCTGATTCTGTTGCAAGTGAAAAGTAAGGCGGCATAGGCTTCCTCCTGCTGGTCGATGACAAAAGCCGCTTCATGTGGCTGATCCTACTGCAAGCGAAAAGTAAGGCGGCAGCTGATCCTATTGCAAGCAAAAAGTAAGGTGGTAGAGGCTTCCTCCTGTTGGTCGATGACAAAAGCCGCTTCATGTGGCTGATCCTACTGCAAGCGAAAAGTAAGGCAGTAGAGGCGATTAAGCATATTCAGGCGCAAGTGGAGACCTAATGCGGGAAGAAGATGCAAATGCTACGCATAGACCGAGGCAGAGAATTCTCCTCAGCGAGCTTCGGTAAGTACTGTGACGAGCTCAGCATGGAGCGGTAACTAACGGCACCCTACTCCCTAGCAGAACGGGGTGGTGGAACGTCGAAATCAAGACCATCGTCAGGACAGTGAGGTCTTTGCTGATGATGGCCGGGATGCTTGGGAGATTCTGGGGAGAGGCGGTAATGGCGGTCGTCTATCTCCTCAATCGATCGCCAACGCGAAGCCTCGACAGGAAGACACCACATGAGGCCTGGTACAACAAGAGCGCGTCCCCACCTCGCCAAATTCGATCCCAAGGGGAAGGTCGTCTTCATCGACTATCAACCCGGGCGCAAGGTGTACAGACTCTATGATCCTGCGGGGGGCAAGCTCACGTGTCTCGCGACGTCCTCTTCGACGAAAGCACCTTGTGGAAGTGAACGACATGATCAAGGCAGACCACATCTCAAATCAATTCACGGTGGAGTACTTCGTCACCCAGCTCGAAGAAGGAGGAGCACAGCATCAAGAACCGTCACCGCCGCCAGTAGCTGCACCCCCTGAACCAGTGGAGTTTGCAACACCACGGACTGCGGATTCGACGCTGGATGTCGATCACGATGATGATCTGGTGGCCAGGTACCGGAGGATGGATGACCTAGTGGGAGAAGGTGAACCACCTTGAGTGGAGGCACGCAAACTTGAACAAGAGGTGGCCGAACTGCATGCCATCAGCGCAGATGAACCGACCACATTCGCCGAAGTAGAAAGGAACCCGTGCTGGCTGAAGGCAATGCAGGAGAAGATGACATCCATCACCGAGAACAAGACGAGGAGTCTGGAGGATATGCCGCTGGGACACACAGCCATAGGGCTCAAATGGGTCTTCAAACTGAAGCGTAACGAAAAGGGAGAAGTTGTGAAACACAAGATGAGGTTTTTGCGACGATGGCAAGGCTAGAATCTGTCCGCCTATTGTTGGTAATCGCAGCACATCATTCCTGGGAACTCCACCACATGGATGTGAAATCTGCATTCCTGAATGGAGAGCTGAAAGAGACCGTCTATGTTCAACAACCACTAGGTTTCCTGGACAACGACAACCCTGACAAGGTATTGCGCCTGCACAAGGCACTCTATGGGCTTCGGCAAGCACCACGAGCCTGGAATGCGAAGCTCGATAATACCCTATTGTCGCTGAAGTTCAAGCACTGTGCCTCTGAGCATGGCATGTACACGCACGACCACGACTGATCGTGGGAGTGTATGTCGACGATCTCATAATCACGGGAGGCGACATGGAATTCCTCGAAAGATTCAAGAGGGAGATGTCAAAGAACTTCAAGATGAGCGACCTCAGCGTGCTCAGCTACTACCTCGGCATCGAAGTACAATAGAGTACTACCGGCATCACCATCTGCCAAAGTGCATACGCGAAGAAGCTGTTGAACACAACTGGAATTGCAAATAATAACCCTACAAGGATAGTGACATGGCTGGTGATAGTGATAGTGCGCAGGGAGTGGAAAGGAGAAGCTTGAGTTGGTCGGCTACAATGATAGTGACATGGCCGGTGACGTTGATGATCGTAAGAGCACCAACGGGATAATTTACTTCCTCTCAGGCAGCGCGATCTACTGACAATCAACAAAACAAAATGTAGTTGCTTTGTCTTCCTGCGAAGCAGAATACATCGTCGCTTCGACAGTGGCAACACAGGGGGTCTGGCTTGCGCGACTGATGGAAGAACTCATCGGAAGAGAAAGCGATCCTCCAATGCTATACATGGACAACAAAGCTACAATCTCCCTAATCAAAAATCTAGTTTTGCACGACTGGAGCAAGCACATAGAAATCAGATTCTACTACATCCGAGATTGTGCAGATTGAGGGCTCATCAAGATTGATTTCATCCTTACAAAGGAACAGCTTGGAGAAATTTTCACAAAGTCCCTAGCGCGGGTAAAATTTGAAGAACTACGCTCAAAGATCGGAGTTCAAATAATAAGGTAGATATACCACAGCTTTTAGGATGAGATTGTTAGATAAAAGCTATGGTTTTATTCACACATTCCTTAAAATTCGTTAGTTGTTTTTTACTTTTGAATATCTGAATTAACGCTCCCCATTTAATGGAAGAGCGTATTTTTTGCTGGCCATTTTGGCCAACTTTGGGAGTTTGTGTCCACTACTGCTAAATTTAGGATAGGTTTGTTATTTAAATATGTGAAACTGAATCAAATAACGACCATCGGGTGTGAATCAAATAACGACCATCGGGTCTTCAGCAAATATTTCTCTCTCTTTTTCTTTTTCGTTATTTTTTTTCTCTTCGAAGAAGTTTTCCTTCGGCTGATTTTTACTCCGACGACGTTTTCCTCTCAATTGCCAGAAGTCAACATAAGACATCATTATGTTGGAGCGGAAGTAGGAGAACGGGCACTAGTGGGTCCAGAGTTGGTCCAAGTCATGAACGAGGTGATTCAGCAGATTAGGGGGAGGATGTGCACAACTCATAGTAGACAGAAGAGTTACACGGAGTCGAGACGAAGAGACCTAGAGTTTGAAGTGGGCGACATGGTATTCCTGAAGGTGGCCCCCATGAAGGGCGTTCTGAGGTTCAGACGCAAGGGCAAACTGAGTCCGTGCTTCATAGGACCCTTTGAAATTTTGGAGCGAATCGGACCCGTTGCGTGTAGGTTAGCCCTACCCCCGTCCCTCTCAGCCATACACAACGTGTTCCATGTATCGGCACTTCGCAAGTACCTAGCGAACCCCACGCATGTGATAGATTATTCGGCTCTGGACATGACCGAAGACTTAAGCTACAAGGAGAAACCGGTGGGGATCCTCGCTCGCAAAATAAAGACTTTGCGCACCAGAAAAATTGCATTTGTCAAGGTGTGGTGGGGGAACCAGTCAGTAGAGGAGGCCACATGGGAACGAGAGGATGAGATGAGGGAGAAGTACCCAAAGTTGTTCTTGGATGCAGACACTTTCGAGGACAAAAGTCCTTCTCAGGGGGGGTGATGTAACGATACGCGTTCCAGAAAAAAAACAAAAAAAAAACGAATGCCGAAAATCTTGAGGTTTTTGGCAAGGGTTGCTAAGAGAACGTACTATTTCCCCCGAGTCCCCACATTAAACCCTAGGGTATCTAAGTAGCCGCCTTTCTGTTGAGTCCTTGTTGTACCGTGAGAGAGAAGTAGTAAGATTGAGGTGGGGGATCGATAACGCCACGAGACTTCAGAAGTTTGTGAGCCTTAGGTGGGAGCGAACCAATGCCGGGGTACTTCGTGACAAGGAGGACAGACGCACCGTCAGAGACAAATGGACAACGACAATCTCACCAGCGACAATAGTTAGGTTCCACGATTAGGGTTCGTTGGGACTCTCAGGCGAGGAAGAATGAGCAGCGGGCGCAGGTTGGTTCTTTGGGTATCCTGTGAGTTCACCTCAGCCAGCGTACCGCCCGTACCCAGCAGGCCACGCTCGGACACTGTCACTGGGTTGCATTTCCATTCCGACCTAAGACCAGCGACACCAGACGCATCCAGAAATCGTGCGCCGTTAGTGACCTTCGCAGCTCGTCGGCTTGGCACTTCGGCTTCATCAACGGCTCCTTTGCATTCCGCGACTCGACTAGGCGGTGTGGCTTGGGGGCTCGGTATACGAATAATATACCGATTCCTAGGTTTTCGACCCTTCTGGAACCATTCCCACCCTTGTTTTAACCATCTATGGTCAGTATAACTCAACTTCGATAAAAGCAGGTTGTGATAAGAACGTACCTTGATAGTTAGGCATAAGGGCTAGTTGTGAAAGAACTCTAAGTGTATCATGTGATCTTATAGGGGGTAGTTAAGCGCCGTAGTTAGCGTCGCGAGTGACTTCGGCCAAGGCCAAGGAGGTAAGTAACCTTACTGTTGGCATTAGTTATCTATGTGTAATGGTGTGTGCACTGTGGCTTTTGCACGTACCATGTGTGTTGTCAACGTATGCTATGCCATGTGTTTATCTTGCTGTGAAATGCCAAAGTATACCATGTATGCTATGCTGTGTATGTTCTTGTGGTGAAATGTCGATGTATGACATGCTCATGTATGCGATGTTGTTGCCATTAATTGTTTACCCTATATGCATGAAATTAAATGACATGTCATGAATGTGTTGGGAGTTTTACGTGCCATGGATGTGTTGACTAGTGTACTACAATACACTCATATGATGTTTCATTAAGTCATGCTATGTAACGCGACGAGGGAAATGAAACGATGTACGTGTAATGCCATGGGGGTAGGCGTTAGGGACCTCATGCATGTTGTGTCTTATGCATAGGGTTAGCGCCATGTTATGTAATGATGGTACGGACGCGTACACTCGATATTATGCTCGCTATGATATCATGCAGCCCCCCTCCTTTTCCGTGGCGTCCGGTAACATATGTCATGCATACCCGACAAAGCCAAGCCCAGGGGTTTGTATACGAACCTGCTTGGTGGACCCACATTGACGTACGTGGGCCGTGCGTGGAGAAGTACCACGCATCCACTCTACCTAGATAAGCCAAGGCCTAAGGCCATGTAAAATGGGAAATGAAAGACAGCCCCTTCTTGTTTGCTTTTCTTTGCTTGTGATTGTGCATGTGTGCTGTGTGTGAACTGCTTGTGTACTGAATGTGTATTGTATGCTTAACCCCAACAGTGGAGCGACTTACTGGGTATTTTATATAATACTCAAGCCACGTGCTACCTATATTTTCAGGTAAGGTTGGCTCCCATGTACGGCTGACGGTAAACGCTGGGAAGGCCATGGAAGTCTTAGAGAGGGCTTGTAGTTCGTAGACGTCTTGTTGAGACTCTTTCTCCTAGTTAGTTGTTGATTGATTTTCCAGTTAGGTCGTCGCTATTGATTTTTCAGTTATGAACTACTTATTATAATGAACATGTCGTCCCTATTGAGGTTGTCTTATATGAATTTTCGCACTTTTGTCATATGGATGCAAGGTAACGTCGCTAATTAGGTTAAAGAAAATTAGGGGCGTTACAACCTGTGTCCGAGACTTCATACGTTATAAGCGACACAGTCTGAACCTACATCTAAGGCTTCATGCGTTCCAAGCGACGTAGTCTGAACCCGCATCTAGGGCTTGCCATGCGATACGGTCTGAAAAATCTACATCCAAAGCTTCTAAAGTTCCAAGGGATATAGTCTGAATTTTCATCCAAGGTTCGCCTTGTAATACAGCCTAAATACCTATGCCCAAGTTTTCATACATTCCAAGCAGCATAGTCTGAGTACCTACGTTCAAGGCTTCATACATTCTAAGCAACGTAGTCTGAGTCATAAACATGTTGTACTGTGGGAGGTCATAGGATGTTCTAAATTCATGGCTAAGATAATTTACTGTTTTCTTATATCTTTCCCTAATGTGGCCCTAGTTACTTTCCATGAGAGACTGAGAAGGTCACATGATCAGTGCATAACATGAACATGACATCCTGCAAATTATGAATAGGGTACCCATAACATGGTGCAGGGAATCTCATCTTGGTGAGGAAAAAATGAGGTCAAATATGACATCCTACTAAGAAAAACATGATGTAGGGCATCCATCTAGAAAGGAAAACATGGGCCTTTGAAAGCACTGGGTAGTGGGAGGTCATGGGTCACATTAGACATGATTAGAGTATTACGTAGCATTTTTTCATATCATGATAACTTTAAGGCATGAATTGTAATATCTTATCTTGGTATTTGAAGAGCTTGTGTGGTACTTTTCTTGGGCTCTCAATCATAAACATGTTATATGTTTCTTGCTTTCTTAAGGCATGGTTGCAACGTGCATTATGTAGCTTATGAACCCATCATAGTAACATGCATGAGTTATTCTAGAAAGTAATAGAGTTTTGATAAATTCTTTGGAGAATTCCTGAGGAGTCTTGTGTCTTGGATAAAGGTTACTTGAGGTTTTCCTTGCATTTCTTAGGCCCTAACTTGATTTAGGTTCCAGCCTTACTCTAATCCACTTGAAATCTTGAATATACTCCTTAGGAAATGACCTCGTAAAAGTAACAAGTCATTTGGAGTATGTTTAGACCTTAAGATATCATAAGGAGTCCTAGGGGCATTTTGGTCTTTTAATCCCTAATTCTTGGTTTAGCTACTTAACGTATTCCAATGGCTTTCAAACTGTTTCATAATATTTGGAGGTCATTAACCACTTTAGTGGCATTATGGTCATTTTTGCACAATTTCTTGGTATAGCTCCTTAACCTTGTCCAATAACCATCAAATTTCCTATATAATATTAACATGTCATAAGTATTAAAATTTTATAGGTAGAAGAATTCATTTAATGGGTTATTTTAATGTTTTTTAAATTTCGAACAATTTGATCGATTCGAGTTCTTAACTCATGGTTCTTAGTGTTTTTCTTTCATATTCTCTTAATTCATGCTTAGTTTAAGGTTTATACTCAAATCCAAGCAATTCTACTAGTATTTCTTAAGTAAAGTCCAAGGTGGCTACTTACCTCGTCATTGATGTTTGGGACCTCCATTCTCGAGCTTCTAGTATCCAAAATACTTCAAACTTTCTTTCCCAGATTCCTTATTGTGTCTAGTTTATTTAACCAATTTTTTTTTCATGGAGAGGATCACAGTTTTGTATGATATGGCCAGTTCAATTGAACCGGCCACATCATCGTTTTCATCCTCTCGAAGGAAGAAGATGCATGTGACTGTGGTCGTTGGCACCTGAAAAATGCTTCTCCACATCTCCATTCACAGTGTTTCTCCGCTCGATTTCTTCATGAAACTTAAAAATGGTGTTACAAGGAAGAGTTAGGGATTGGTTTCATACCTTCTCGTGGATCGTAGTCTAAGATATTTCTCTCCAAATTTTTCAAAAATCAGATTTCTCACCGGAGTTCCAAACAGGGAAATCTTTATTGGGCAGCTGATTCTAGGAGTTTTCAAGGCCCGATTTCTTCATGTAACATCTCCTTATTCTCCCCTCAAGCTAAAGAAATTGGTTTGGAAGAATTTCTTTGAGTCTGAGACCTTAATTTTGAAAAATCATCCACAGTCTGCAACTCGCCCAAAAATGCTAAACTTCCTCTTCTTTGGCAGCTCGTTCTATAACGTTTTAGCTCTCAATTTCTTCATCAAAGTTACTCAATTTGATCATTGAAACTAAAGAAATGCTCAATTTGAAGAGAAATGGATCTTCCGAGGGAATTCGATACTTACCCCAAAATTCTACCCAAAACTGATTTTCTTCAATCGAACACGTTCTTGAGGTTATTTATTTTCGTAGTCTTCTAGGGAAATACTCCTCGGGTGTGTAGAAATTGATTGGGTTGGTTGGCTTTACCGGAAGAAGGATCGAGTTTTTTTTTTTTTTTTTTTTTTTAATGGCGGTCCCTAGTGAGGTACTAAAAAAAGGAGAAAATAATAATAAATAAAAATAAAAACAGGGATACGGAGGGTGGATCCCACGCATTTATGAAGCAAGCTAGACGTTAGATTAACGGAAATTAATTCCACATAAGTCTTACTTTCATACCAACTTTTTAAGTTTTCTTCAATTTTATTTCTAAAAAAAAAAAAAAAAAAAAAAAAAAAAAAAAAAAAAAAAAAAATCACTTTCATAAATAGTATTGAGGAAGCTATAAAAAATAGATTTAAACATTATTTTAATTCTTTTTTATTTTTAAATCTATATATTATTTTATTTTGGACTCTAATCCATCAAAATGTCAATTTTAATTTCTATATTTTAAAAAATTAATCTTCGGGTCAATATCCATTTATCAATTGTTTTTTTTTTTCCAACTTATATGATTTTATATACAAGTTAGTACACGTATTGAAAGCTATATCATTAATTTTTTAAAATATTAGTACTTAAAATAAAGTTTTTAAAAAATTAAAAAATGAAAATGAGTTTAAACCCTATAATCAAATTACAGGTACCGACTGAAATATAAATATTAAAATTAAACAAGAAAAATCTTAAATTTTGAAAATTTAAAATGAAACAAAAACCACAAAATAAATAAATAAAAAAATTGGTGGCAGAGGATTGAAGGAGAGGAGCATTGGGGTGACAGATAATGTGAGTGTGAAATCCAAATTTGAAAACGTGGAATTTTGTAAGATGGTGATAGGCACACAATGCCACCTCCCCAATTTTCCCTTTCCCACTTTCCAATATTTTGTATTGGCCACATAATTTAAATATACAAAAATGATGGATCATATGTTTTCTTATCAAAGTTGTCGCTGTTTCAATTGTTTTAAACTTATTTTAGATGTGAACAAATTCAAAAACGACTAAATTTGGGCGACTTAATGGACCTTTGGTGTGGTTTTGATTATGAGCTTATGACTTTCAACGTAGTGGTATGGTCAGTTGAATGATTGGAGGGGATTATGAAAACCCTATAATCAACTTATAAACCTTAAGTTAGATAACTCCTTCTGTGACCACGCAACTCTCGAACATCTTCTTATCTCAACTGATAATCAACTAACACCTGAAAAAGGAATGTAGAATGAGGTGAGTGTTAAAATGCTCAATAATGAACCTACTTAGATAGACTCTTGAGTTACCACAACTTTTCTCTATGCTCTAGAAAGTTTGGTCTTAGGTTCTACAACTACTTGAATTTTTGGGAAACCTCGAAGTTTCGAGTGGTTTTGTTCCCCGCCACGAATCCAATTTGGATTTGAAAGTTACTCATTGAGTGCTAGAGTTGCGAGTCTATTAGATGGTGTATCTTATCTCTAGGATCAACTAACTTTACTATTCCTTAGGCTTAGTCAGCGTGCATTGTCACAATAGTGGATGACCAGTATCATGAGTAGTGGGGCGACCTCATTACATCTCATAGCCCAGTATGGTCTCTTTCTAGACTTCGTTGTATAAGATTAACTTGCGGCCCTTTCATAGGAACCACCGTAGAGTAAAAAAGCCCAAGGGAGCAACCCACTACTAGTTTACTAATGTGGTCATTCGCCCCCTCTCAAGGTGGATTTATAGTGCAATAACCCTATTCATGGAGCTTCTCGCCACTCCACACATGTTAATGACACTCATCTCAAGCTAAGCTATCTATGTAGTCCTTGTTCCCTTTCAAGACAGGTTTACAGAATTCAAGTCTTAGCACTCAACTCGTTTCTACACACAACAATGACATGCAACGTGAGCTAAATTACTTATCTAATCTCTTGTTTTCTCTTAAAATGAATTTAAAAAATCGAGGCCTTAACATTCAACCCGTTTCTAACCTCCCTATTCAGTCCCTCATTTTCTCTTAGGATGGATTTATAGAATTTGGGCCTTAGGCTCTCCAAATGTCTACACACAATAGTAACTTTTCAAGTAGCCACGACGCATTATACTATTTGACCTTGGTCAAGCTCGATATTACAGGTTCCTGAATACCTACCACTTGGCAAGGGTACTACTAGGTCCGACCTAGGTGATATGAACCAAGACATCATCATGCAATATAAACTTCATGGAAGATGTGAATAAAATGTTGTTAAAATTATCAAAACATGTTTCAATTCATGCCACATTGAAGAAGAATAAAGTTTTATTGTTATAAATTTTGGGTGGATCATATAGAGTTATGATGTTTCATTAATGCATTTTAGGACGTTTTGTTTACTTTATGTTACATTTACATCATGGTTAATTATTATCATAAACTATGAATGTTACAACTCTTGAAATGACTAATGGATTGTCAAGAGTTTCATTTTGAGGCTATATAAAGCCATGTATCTTACTTTGCAAGGGAGACTTGGAAAATGTAGTAAAATGAACATTTGTGTTTTAAGTTTCTTTGCAATTCTATATAGTTTAGGTTGCATGTAGAATCATTCAAACTTAACATGATCAACTTTTCTTGTGGAGTGATTGGAATCTCAAACAAGTATTATTTCCTTGAGATATTTGATTAACAAGATAATCTGAATCTCACTTTTCTTGTGGTGATTCCATATCATTAAGTCTCCAAATAGGGTTACTATGGTACAAAAGAAACTAGAAGGCAATCTAGCATTGATATATACAGTTCACACTTCTGACGGGCCTTGTAAACTTTCTTAACTTTCCTTGGATCTTGTGGAGGTTTACTAAGTTCTTATGGCATCTAGGCGGCTTGAATCTTTAACTATCATTTGTAGTATGCTCTAGACTAGCTCTTTAGTGTTAATGTTTCTCTACAATCATTGCAGTACGCTCTAGACTAGCTCTGTAGTGCTAATGTTTCTCTGAGCAAAAATTAGAGGGTCTAGGCCCTAGTACTTCCAGACTAAGAAAGACTCGAGGAGTTAAAATATAGCAGTCTCAAGCCAGAAGTTCACAGTAAGCCATCTAGCTACCCTAAAAACCCAATAGATCTCCTCAGCTCCCAGAAAAGACCTAGATGATATTTAGATTATGTTATCCCATGCTTTAGGTGATCTATAGGTTTATCTCCATAACAAGCATGCACTAGAGAACCTAGATAAGATTAGGGCACGATACCTAGTGCGGTTTACATGTTGACATAGGTCAATATGTTTCTAATGGATTGAATACTGCAAGATCGTGAGCGACCATCAGAGGGCCAGACCTATGTGTACCCAAAGATTGGATTAGCCTCAAGGATCTAACTCCGAGCGTCCTGGATATGAGAGATGAGATTTAAGCTGCCTAGATGCCCCTAAAAACCTAGTAGACCTCCACAACACCCAAGTATGACCAAGGTAACTCTAAAGGCTATAAGCAGTGTGAGTGGTGTCTTCAAACCCTCCACTACCCTTTCCACCCTGGTAACAACGATAGTACTATTAAGCTAAACACAGAATTGTTAGAATAGTATGAACTTCAACTTCGTCGAATGGCCAATGGTCTCTTGAATAGGGTCAATGTGCTATAAACCAATTCCTGCTAGGGGAGCATGGGACCACATCAGATAGCCCAGTAGCTAACCGTGACACGAGGATTGCATCCCCCAAATTTAGGTGACTCTATGGTCCTGAGGGATGTGTCAGCCAACCTCCCTTAGTTTATACTAGAAATCACTGTATTGTTTCATCAAAATTTTATGACGTCTTGCCTCATCCAAGGTCACTAGTCATTCATTACGTAAGCAAGTTGTCAAAGGTCAAAGAGTATCAAGATTGTAGCAACTTAGCAAGTCAAAGGTAGCCTCCAGGCCATTAACCGTTATAAATAGAGCTTTCACTTCCCTTTCCACCCCATACAAGTAACTAAGAAGAAACTAGAACATTGAATATCAACTTATAAATACAAGGCTATAGTGGTTAGCTTCCTATTCTCCATCTAATAATGAGGATTTCCTATATTTGATCTGGGGTGCATAATTGAGGAAGATCACCATCCCCATCGTGTGATCTAACTATTTAATCATTCCTAATAATTCTAATACTCCTCTCCATTTTAGTTTTTGTCCTGATTGTTCTTATTTTAGAGTAATCATAACTTTGAATTTAATAAGGTTTTAATGACTATTGTAATTAATATTGTTTTAATACAAGTAAAATTATCGATTAATTTATTGATTAGCTGTTGTAACCAATAATATCGGTAATCAAAACTATACGTGTCTTCTAATTCTGCTATATTTTAAATTTTTATATAAATTTATCATATTAATAATTATTTCGTGAGAATTATCGAGTTACACATGATTATTTATATATATATATATATATATATATTATTTTAATACGACATGCTCCTCACGTGGCTTTTTAATAATTTTTCAATTACTTCAGTCTTCCATTACTCAATTATTTTATTAAATAATAAATGAAAATTTTAAAATATTGAGATTTATTTTATTAAATGATAAATAATAAATTAGTGTCTCATTTTCAATGCCTTCACACCACAAATGAAATTAAAGTAGCTAGTTCATAAAATCATATATTAATCTGAAAATATGATATGAGAAATTTGTATGGTTATAAAAGATCATACGAAATCCTAAATGTTCAGACATGTTTTTTTTTCCCCATTATGCTAGTTTATTTTAAAACACTTTTTTTTTTTTTTTTTTTTTTTTTTTGAACTCGTTGAGAAAGCGATCTAATAAATAAAATAAAATAAAAAATCTGAAAATAAAATTAGTTTTCCAAAAGGATTTTTTTTTTTTAAATATACGAGTTTTACTTTTATTGGTCTACAAACAATATATCCAATAAACTTTATGTTTCTTATATTAATAGTATATTTAATATAATTTATATTTTGCGTATTAGTTGTATAGTTGATATACTCTATAATTCGATATGAGGTATATGTAATATATTTATATTTGAATATAGTGCTGAAATAGGTCGGGAATCCGAAATGACGGCACAACACAAGCCGCCATATTCTTGGAGGCACCGCTTTGCCATCCACTTTGGTTTCATCTCGAACTTCTCCTTAACCCATCCTCTTTGATTAAGATGGTGGGGCATAAGTAAATTACACAATAGTATATTAGTTCTCATTCAAAATTCATTTAAAATATAACATTGATATATTAATAGTAGGTTTATATTTAAATTCGATAATTTTAAATTAAGACTAATAGTGCATGAATGTCATGATTAATTTATAAAAAAAAAAAAAAAAATTATTATGTTAACCTAACCAATGAGGTGAATAAAATGTTGAATAAATGTCCGACTTTCTTCCGTGGCCTTCTTAGTAGACACCATCATCTATACCATGCCTAAGACGAAAAATAATGAATATGAATTCAAATTTAAGCTCACTAATAACCATATGTTCATGAGCATACGGTGACTAAAGACTTATTGAATCATCTACAAAAGTCATTTTTATACGTGTAAATCAAAACAAATGCTTTCATAGGAAAAAGTTCGCAACTCACTCCGAATTGAGATCGTATTGCATATTATCTCTTCGAAAATATTTATCTTTTCAATTAATAGATTTATAGAGATAAAAACAATTTGTGATATAATTTTATACAAACACCTCATATATGACACTCCGCTCACATGTTTTTGTATGGATGAGTATGAGATTAGACAAGAAATTATCATATCAACTGTAACGACCCTATTTTTCTTAATAAAATAGAAACACCACTGTAAACACGACATGTTTTAAAAGGATTCCTCTTTAAAATGAACATGCCTAGCCACGCCATCCTCCGTATATGGGTGTACCTTTATCTTAAAAAAAAATAAGATTAGCATTTGGCTTAAGCATTTCAAGAAATACTCAGTAAGTAGTCTCGTTATTGCCGTCAGAAAACTCAATCGCATGCAATCATGATTATGACCTATCATTTCGTAATCATCATGTTCTTGGTCTCACTTTCTAGTTCGAGTTGAATTGGATGTGCACACGTATATGGCCCCTAGATGGGCTCATGTGCGTATCTCTAGACCAGTCTTTCAACTAGCATACACTCATGTTGTGGGAAAAATCTAGAGGGAAGGGAGTGCATGTAATATCATGGTGTACATAATATCATAGTGTACCCATCCGTACTAATCATAATGGGAAAGTACCCCGATGTCTGTAATATAAAAAATGCATGAGATACCCATAGATTTAAATCATGACATATACGTATGATGTGGTTCATACCTTCATTCTTTCGTAACATAATTTTGAAGGGAACATACTAACATGGTGGGCATGGCATAACATATAGAGGTATCATGCGTCATACAACATGGGAGTCACAACAATATCCGTAACATATCATAATATAAATTACAACATAACATAACATACATCACAACATAACGTAACATAATACATGTCAATCAGTAATAGAGTATGGTACATGGAGGGGCCAGAACATGCACCGTTCATACTTCATATAATTCATCCAACCAAGCCAGTAGTAAAATTACTTGGTTGGGCCAAGCCAAAATCACTAAATTGTCTGAGTTGATATTCTTTGATCCTACTTATCGAGGTCTAGTTCTGAAACTAACTCCAAACTGGCTTCCTCCACTTTCCTTCTTCTCCTCGATATTCTTCACATTGGTGTTGGCTAAAGATAAAGAAGGGATGAGTTGGAGATTGAGAATTAAAGAGAGGAATGGATTGGGACGATGAAAATTGTGAGTTTAAGAGATTATTTATAGAAAAAATGAGAAAAGAAATGGGGAGATGTGTGCGCGCACACATTCCTTCGACTATAACCATATACATATCTAAAAAGAACTTTTATCTCAAATAGTATCAAGAACTTTTGTCTCCAAAATACCTTAAACATTGAATAACTCGAGTAGTTCTCCACCATTTTGTCCTCACATTTCCATGTCGTCTCTTTAACTTATGGTCTTACTAAAGTACCTCGTTGAATGTTATCTCTTTAGTGAGACCTTTACTTCTAAAGCTAAAATTTGTACATGTCTTTTCTCAAAGCTCGCTCTCATCTAACTACAAAGGCACGTAGTTTATCACATGGGCTTCGTGTCTCATGTACTTACGAAGCATAAACATGTGGAACACGGTATGTATGATAGAAAAAATTGTGGCAAAGCCAATTAAAATGCCATAGACCAATTCGATCAAGAACTTGGAAGAGCTTAATGAAGCGAGATATTAACTTGCCTTTGTGCTTGAATCTCGTAGCACTTTTTATTAGTGTCACCTTCAAAAATATCTTGTCGCCTACTTTAAACTCTAGACTCCTACGTCTTATATCAACTTAACTTTTCAATGCACTCTAGGTCATACGTTCTCATTGATAGCTTGAACCAACTTTGGTCCTAACAACTCATTTTCACCATTTTGACTCAATATACTGGGAACCTACATCATTACTCATATAAAGCCTCGAACAGTGTCATGTCAATGGTTGTTTGAAAACTATTACTATGGGTGAATTCGATACGGTAGAACTTGGAGTCTCGAACTGCTTGAGAATTTCAATCAACATGTACATAACATATTTTCAATCATTTGACTCAAATGTTTGGTTTGTATATATCCTTATTGTTGAAAAGCATTATTAAAATCCAATTGGATGCCCGACATATCTGAAGACTATGTTAGATATTGGACGTGGAACATGAGTCTCAATCTGACACTACCGATATTGGCACTCCATGCTAATCAAGAAATATTCTCATATAAAGTTGTGTCCAATTATATACAGTGTAGGTATCTTTTCCTAGGAATAAATATGCAAACTTGTTAAGTCCGCCCATATCTCCATACATCCTTTTTTGAGTTATTGGTAGACCCAGGATGTAATCCATAACATATTTTCCTATTTCTAATTTGGAACGCTCAAAGGTTGCAACAACCGTGTCATCCTTAGGTTGTCATAATCGATCCAACATTTGTCACATAATTTTCACTTGTTGACTCATCACTAATTTTATTACATCTTTCTAGAACTCGTCTCCCGCCTTCCTTTGTAAGATTCCACCATTAGACATTTTGAAATTGTCGTACTTTTTAGTATCGATCATATGCACTATTTAGTATTTTGGTTGTCTCCTTCAACGTTTTCTTCTAAAGGGATAATTTCCCTTGGGTACATGGTTTTTCTTTAGGATGAAAATTTAGTTAATCACTAGCAAGGTTGAATATTTAGTTGACCTATCACTTTCAAATACGTAGCCACTCTAAAATCTACCCGTGAGCATCAATAGCCTGGTGTAAGTTCAATACAAAGGATCTTTAGGGGTAGTTCCCTTCTTTTTTTTATGGTTCATATTCCAAATATGTTCGAATCCCTTCGTAATATATGGTCATAAATGAGTTTCACATAAAGTTTCATAACATTTGGAGTCCATTAGGATCTTGAAACATTTCAAAATTCTTATACGGTATTTTAGTTATTAACCATAAAAATCTTAGTTCAAGTTCTTAATATATTCCAATGTTCTTGAAACTCTACACCGCCCCTTTAATCTAAGACACCTTATAAAATGTCATGTTATTTAGAGGTCATTTGGGTTATAAGCCTTCCATTAAAATTTCAAGGGCAACAGAGTCTATTTAGAAAGTTATTTTAAAGTCACTTGAATCTAGAACAATTGTCTCATTTAGGTCCTTAAATTTTGGTTCTCGACTTAATTCTTCCATAATTCTTTAAATCTTACTTGACTTAGGATTCATATAGATTTTGAAGCCATTCTTACCAGTAAAACTTGAGAAAAATCTAGATTGACTAGAAAAAAATTCCTATACTTTCATCATCATAGATCTCCCACCCCGCTCAATCCCAATTCATGGTTTCATAGCTGTAATTCATATTTTGGATATCACAACAACACCCATACAAGCCGAAAAAAATTTGATCATTATTGTGACATATTAAATCACCTCGTAAGTTTCACACCTATAGTTATCCTCGAACTTGACTTTAAATCTCACAATTAGTGTCGGAACAGGGAGATTTCTACATTCCATTACTTTTAAAACGCAACTTCCATTAAAGGCATTCACGGGCGATTACAAATTAGTTTAAGTATAAAGTGTTTGAACTTTCATGGTGTTAGCTTGTAAAATTTCCCTTTGGTAAGCCCAAATCATTTTTTTCCATGTTCATACCACGCTAAGATTTTATAGTTACTTCGTAGTGATGAAATTTTTCTTTGACACTACCACTTTCGATGTCCATAGTAGCCTATAGAATCTTACTATCTACCAAGCCTACTTGGTTATTTTCATTTGAAGTAATTTACTAGTATACGTAGATACATCCTTTTTCGCCTTTTTGATTATGACATTATATTTGTTTTCTACCTTTCAAGACATCTGATTGAAAAATCTAATCATCCTCAACAAAATAATTTACATGTGTATACTAGTGTTCAGTAGCCTACTACTTTTCACGATGCTATTACTTCACAATTTCAATACAAATTTTGCTAAATATAAACATGTTTTGAATCATCAATACATCACGTAGCACTCACATTCTAAGCATAGCAAATCACAACATAACAAAACAACATCATTTATTATCTTTCATAAGACATACCTGACCGTGACAAAACATTTGTTGCAAGACCATGAAATTAAAGCATTCGCTGCAAGACCATGAAAACATTCTGAGCCTACATTATAGACTAGTCTACAAAATCTAAAAGCTTAGAGCTTTGATATCAATTTTAACGACCCTATTTTTTTTTAATAAAATAAAGACACCACTATAAGCATAACATGGCTAATATGCATAGAAAAAATCCTTTAAAACATTTCATAAACCATTCATGAACTTAAACATTAACAAAATTCATCTACAAGAAATGTACACATCAATGGAAGAACAAGAAGGAAATAAGTTAAGTTTAAAGAAATAAAAATACACCTAACCTAACCTAAGGGCTACAACTTAAATACAAATCTAACTACCCTATTTTTGGTTTCATGGCTTTGACACCAACACCATCAACTATAGGGTTGTCTTGCCTTTACATGAAAAATAAGGGTGGTAAGTGGCTTGATTATTATAAGAAATACCGAGTAAGTAGCCCCACTATTAAGGTCAGGAAGTGCAATCACATGCAATCATAAATTAGGCATATCATTTCATCATTATCATGGCCTTGGTCTCACTTTCAAGTCTTCGACGAATTGGATGTGTAGTACTCCTGTACACATGACTCATACACATGTGCATGGGCCCCAAGGCAAACTCGTATATGTACACTTGGACCTAGCCATCAGCTAGTATACACTCTCGCTATCGGTAAAACTCAGAGGGAAAGGAGCATGCATAATATCATGGTGTACATAATATCGTAATGTACACATTCGTACTAATCATAACGAGCAAGTATCCCGATGCACATGACATACAAAATGCATGAGATATCTATAAGTTTAAATCATGACATCTATGTTTGATGCGGTTCATACCTCCATTATTTCATAACATAACTATAATGAATAGCATACTTTTGTTTAACGGTATTTTATAATCCTGAAGTGAACATGCTAACATGGTGTGCATGACATAACATGTAGGGTGTCATGCATTATACAACAATTTCCAAAGCACACAGCCACAACATAATCACAACATAGCAAAACATATGCCACAACATAACGTAACATAATACATATAAATAGTCACATAGTACAACCATGGAGAGGATACAGAACATGCGTCATTCATATTTCATACAATTCATTCCACTAAGTCAATAGTAAGACCAACAAAATCCAACTCTCTCAAAAGCGAGAGCAAATGTTATGAGTGAAAAATAGTAATAAATTAAATACGAAATTCATAGAGACTCAAGACATCAATTACCCAAAATTAGAGTGAGAAAGAACCTAAGAGATAGTTTAACCGCACCCAAGAGGGTCGTTCGATCACCAAAGACCTACCTCCTTGGGGATCAGCTTAGAGTCCTACACGTTACTCATTTTACAAAAACACATGTTACACATAATACGAAAGATATCGACCTACTCAATCTTCTATTACGTTACAAAATAAACTCAAAAAAGTTCAGAGAAAGCGATATTCAATCATACTCACAAATATATTACTTTCTAATATCCAAAACATTCACAAACTCAATACTAACACGAGCATCCAAGTGTATAACTCGACACTAGACCAAGCACGATTGTTTTTACCTTGCACGAAAGTTCAACATCCATTATAAAAGTTCAATTTCCATTCAAACGATGAATGATTGTAATCGAAACAATTGTTTTGTTTGAATCATAATGATGAAAAATTGAGAAGAAAATCGGATAAACGCGTTGAACAAATTAGTAATAAAAAAAAGAGATATCAATGACCCAAATGGGTCCCCATGATAGTTGCTTAAAATACTCGGTTTTCACACCACATTCCCCTCTCTCTTCGCCTCTATAAGTTCTCTTACATTCCATTAAGGAAACCAAAAGGAACAAGAACAATGGGTTCCCAACTCTTGTTCTTCTTCATGTTCTCATTGCTCTCAATTTCCTCCATTTCGGAATCTGCCTTAGTGCCTGCAATCTATGTGTTCGGAGACTCATTAGTCGACGTTGGAAATAATAACCATTTGAAGCTTTCAATAGCCAAGGCCAACTTTCCCCACAACGGAATTGATTTTCCGACCAAAAAGCCGACCGGGAGATTCTCTAATGGCAAGAATGCTGCGGATTATATTGGTATGTCCGACATAAACCCTAATTTATGTTTTTTTTTTTTTTTTTTTTTTTTTTTCCTTTATGTAAAGATAAACACACCCAAGAGAGAGAACTAGAAGAGGCTGGATATATTCTCTTCCTGTCATTTTCAAGATATTTAAAACTGAAAAAAGATGAAAGAGAAGAAGGAATAGCCTCATATATAAATAAATTAGTGTTTTATAATTAAATTGGGGAGGAGAAGGAAAACCTCGTTGAGAGGAAACTCGAAAGGAAAAACTCAAAAAGAACCATGTTTGTTAGCGGTGAGATTGGACGGTTACAAATCGTATTAGAGCTAGACACTGCCATATGCCAACGAGGAGGCAAGCCCCAAAGGGGTGCACATGAGACAGTGTGTCAGTAAGGACGCTGGCCCGAAAGAGGGGTGAATTGGAGAGTCCTACATTGATCGGAGAAGAGTTCGAGTGCCAACGAGGACGCTGGGCACCGAAGGGGGTGGATTGTGAGATCCCACATCGACTGGGGAGAAGAACAAAACATTCTTTATAAGGGTGTGAAAACCTCTCTCTCTAGCAAACACGTTTTAAAAACCTTGAGGGAAAGCCCAAGAGGGAAAGCGTAGAGAGAACAATATCTCCTAGCGGTAAGCTTAGGCTGTTACATAGAATTTTGGTTTTAAGCTAGTACGTATAGCGTTGTGGGTTGTTTTTCTTGAAAATTCAAGTACCAATACAACCCTAAAACGCGAGCGAAAAGTTATTGATGGTACCCAGAAATCGGTCGAACAAAAATTGATCGGAAGCCCAACTATTTTCAGATATTGGTTGTCGATCATACATATCAAAATCATGGAACGAGCATTAGGAGCATAGTCAGCTTTTTACAACTCATAAGCTTGTTGAATTAAAGCTTTTAACGTGGCAAATTCTTCTTTGTTTTCTTAATGGATGGTTAAAGTGGACTAGAAACAAAATGGTACCCCTAATGTATGCCAAACTGTATTACTCTAAACTTAAAACCCACAAAACGGGAGCCCACGTGTTCATGTGCATTCACGAAACGAACATGTGATGCTCATATCATATCAAACTTCCTTTTTTTTCTTTATAAACAATATTTTAATAGTATTGTATCCCACGACATGTCTAAATAACACATACGTGGCTGAATTAATTATGCTAATTATCCATAAAATATATGTTTAAATTTTTTCAATTTTGATATAAAAAAATGAAAATTTGGACAGCTGAGAAGGTGGGGTTGCCGACATCGCCGCCATATCTGTCTCTCATATCAAAGTTCAGAAAGGTTATCAACACCAAACCCTTTAAGACAGGCGTAAGCTTCGCTTCCGGTGGTGCGGGAATCTTTAACGAAACAAATGACCTTTTTGTAAGTTCCTTATCTCGTATCTAATACATTTTTGAACTTTCAATCTCGTATAATAGATCTTCGAATCTATTTGACATGAGTCGTGTAACATGTTTAAGAATTTATTATTAGGTCAAATTAGAAGATAATTTGTGTTTTGGTTTATTGGATTTTTTTAGAAGCAATCGGTGGCGATGGACCAACAAATTGAGTATTATTCGTTGGTGTATCAAAAGCTGGCAGTAGAGCTGGGATTGTCTGCAGCGCAAGCACACCTCTCCAAATCTCTGTTTACCGTTGTGATTGGAAGCAATGACATCTTTGGCTATCATGAGTCGTCTGATTTGCGTAAAAAGTACTCCCCACAGCAATACGTGGAGTCCATGGCCTCCACTCTCAAGTCCCAGCTTAAGGTACAATCTTTTTATTGAAATGAGTGGCTGTGATTTCATAACTTTTTTCCTTATAAGACAAACAAAGTACATAAGATAAGATCTGAATGGCCCTCGTCTCACTCTGATGAATATTTTGTTAACAATCAAGTATTTCAACGATGGTATGATATTGTCAATTTTGAATATCAATTTCATGGCTTTGGTTTGGACTTTACCAGAAGGCCTCGTACCAATAGAGATGTATTCTTTATAAACATAGGATCATTCACTAAATCAGCCAATGTGAGAGTCCCTCCCAATAATCCTCCTCTCAAACAAATTTGACTATAGAGTCTCTTTTAAGGCATATGAAGCCCTCAAACAGCCTTCCTTTAATCCCTTAATCGAGATTCGACTCCTTCTCTGGAGTTCTCGAACAAAGTACATCATTTGTTCGACACTTGAGTCACTTTTAAGTACACCTTTGAGACTCACTTCTTTACTGGACATTTGGAATTCTATTGACATGGCTAAGTTAAGGGCATGAATCTGATACCATGTTAGGAATAACAAATCTCCACAATTGTATGATATTGCCCACTTTGAGTGTAAGCTCTCATAACTTTGCTTTAGGCTTTCCAAAAAAGACCTCATGCCAATGGATATGTATTCTTACTTATGAACTCATGATCATTCCCTAAATTAGCCACGATTGAAATATGTCAAAATAAACAAAGGAAGCAAAAAGGACAACGTGACGGGAGGGATCTTTTGAAATAAAGAAACTTTAAGCACTTAGCTTTTCAATTCTCTTTGTTGTTATTATAAAATCAGCATACATCTAGTGAGTATTTATAGCGGAGAAAACACAACTAGTTTAACTTTCTCCTCAAATTAAACACCACTAACAATCTTCCTGGTTAAAAACGACAGCGATTATATGGGTTTGGAGCAAGAAAATACGTGGTGACAGGAATAGGATTAGTGGGGTGCACTCCATCGCAAAGGAAGAGGAGCAAAACAGGCGAATGCGACGAGGAAGTCAATAGCTGGGCAGCACAGTACAATGTGGCTCTAAAATCAATGCTGCAAACCCTCAAAATGGAGCTCAACAACAACATTTCCTTCACCTACTTCGAAGTGTATGCAGTCATGTCGAACTTCATTCGTTCACCATCTTCATTCGGTAATAAACTCACTCTCCTCTCCTAAAAAAATCATGATCTCCACAATGATATGATATTGTCCACTTTGAGCACAAGCTTCAGTGGCTTTACTTTTAGTTTCCGAAAAGACCTCATACCAATGGAGATGTATTCACTCCCAACGATCCTCGACACTTCTAACCTTATTTTATGATATCAGGATTCACGGAGATTAGAAGTGCTTGTTGTGGGCATGGGCATTTGAATGCAGACCTTCCATGCTTACCAATTGCAGCGTTTTGCTCAAATAGAAACAGTCATTTGTTTTGGGACCTCTATCATCCTACACAAGAAGCAAGCCGCGTGCTTGCTGATTACATATTCAATGGTCCATTTACATACCCAATCAATGTCAACCAACTCATTGCTCTATGATTCTACACACAAAAAACAAGTGAGCCCTAAATGTATTGCTATATCTCTTTTGATGTAGAGGACAAAATAAATGAGTGTCTCATCATAATTCTTAATTAACTTGTTTCTTATTGTTTGTTTTATGGAAATCCTGGTTACTAAATTAGAAATACAAGGTCTAATGTCCAAACTACCGACTTAGAACTCGTTAAAATATGTATGCTCACATTAATTCAAGAGCAGAAGAACGAAAATAAGCAAGTTACAAACTCGAACCGTTAAAAACAACTTTGTTTTTGTAGGGAGTACTCCTAAAAATTGAATTACAAAGCTATACACTACCATAGGCTATGTACAGTTGAGAATTATTGGGAAGAGTAGTCTGATGAGATATATTTGGTATATATATAAAGCTATATTTAGTAAATTGAAATCCTATATATACCATGCTTATCAAATGTATTTTTATTCAAATTGTCTTTTGGTTGTGTACATACTTGAATTCATGTCATTTCATAGTGGACATACTTGAAGTTATGTCATTTGGTAGTGTACATCCAAGTTATGTTTTTTGGGGTGTATCAATAAAACTTTTAACCAATCCAACGTTAGCTTGAAGGCTAAAGACCCTTAAAAATAGAGATTCCATTTGAGCTTGTTTTGGAAAGATGGCTAAGAACCCATGGAATCTCTTGGAAAGATGGCTAAGGACCCTTGGAAATAGAGATTCCATTTGATTTGTTTTGGAAAGATGGCCAAGGACCCTTGGAAATAGAGATTCCATTTGAGCTTGTTTTGGAAAGATTATTGAATATGGGCATTTTTTTTTTATAGGATTGAAATGGGTGTTGGAAACCTACCCAATTGATTCTTGGTATGGTAAGGAACATTTTCTTGGGTTTTATGTCTTAAAACTCTTTGTAAACAAAAACATATTCTATTTTCAATAAAGTTATTATTATTGAATAAATTGAACTTTACGATTATTAATCTAAATCCAATAAACTAAGAATACTCTGACTATAGTATGATTACTTGAACTATATGTAGAGACATAAGAGTGGATCAAGTTCAAGTATATAGTCGAAATGATCTATAGTATGGGGATAAAGCTGAGTACCTTATCCTGGGGACACTATGGATGCGGTCCACTTTTGTATATGACATAAACGATGTGATCACTAAATTGTACATGTGGAGACATGTGAGTGGGGGCGTCCTATGCAATGAGTATTGCATAAGATCGGACCATGAAGAAAACCACTCTCACTTTATAATGCCGTTTACTGTTGAGACTGATTTTTTTTTCATTCAATGACCTAGGTAACTCGATTTTAATCCTGAGCTAACCATGAACTCCTGTTTATTAGAAATTATCCTTAGATTTGCATGGGTGAGAGTGGCTCGAGTTCACCGGCTCAATAGGCCTCCCATTTCAGGGGTAAGACTGGGTGAATGGTTAGGGACGTGGGGTGCAAGATGGAATTCACTCCTACCCACTTTTAGGGATAGAAGAGAGGTAGTTCCCTTAAGCACTGACTCCAGGTCTTGAACAAGGGGCCCCACCCTCTCATTGGCCTTAGAGGGATTCGGTTTACTGGTTGGACCACAAACCAATTGTTCATTAGAAGATCAGTGAGACATAAGGAACAAGAAGTAACTTCAGGGGTAAAACGGTAAATTGACCCAGCTCTAGTTACGAACAACCTGTGAAGCATCGACTTACTAATCATGGTTATATCAAATGGACAGAAATATATCTATAGTACGAGGGGAGTGCAACTACTAGGCTATAGTGGAGTGTCCTAGTAGTTAACGAATGTTGGTTAACAAGGTTAATGAGTTTAATCGGTTAATCTTGGATCGTTGGAGCCCATGATCTATAGGTCCATTAGGTCCCTCTACTAGCTCATATCGGACTAAACCATAGAACAGTGTGACGAGTGAGTTCAAAGTGTTCGAACTCAAATTAGGGAATATGCGCTACATATATATACGATATATTTAACCGCATTTTTGTTTTATTTACGAATTAAACAAAAAGAGAGAATTTGAGATATTTAATAAGTTTTAAATTTTTTAACCAAATATGTGTTTGATTGAGATTGGCTTTGAGTTAATATTAAATATTAATTAAATAGTTTAATTAATTATTTAATATTACTTTAATTTGAAATAATTATTCAAATTAATTGTTGAATTAAAATGAAGAAAGTCAAAATGTTGACCTCATCTAATGGAAAAATCGATGTCAGTGGAATTTTCAGGTGTCAAAATTTGGTTTAACAAACTTGCAGGTCAAATAAACCCCACAAGTTTGAGTTCTAATCTTGAAGCTAGGGTTGGAAGAGGAGCATCTTTGTAAAAGAATGGATAGTAATATTGAAAAACAAGATCCCACTACATGAGAAAGATCTAGATTCGTTTACAATTTCAGTATAAATAGGAGGGAAGGAACTAGGGCGAGCACTCTATGATTTGGGGGGCGAGCATCAACTTAATGTCTCTATCCATTTATACGAAGTTACGCAATGGTGAGGTTAGACCAATTACAGTCACCATCCAACTAGCAAATCGATCCCTCCCTTACCCAGAATGTTGTTTCGTTCTCCTCCCCAACCAATGTGGGATATCACAAGGTTTCCACACCCTTATAAAGGGTGTTCCGTTCTCCTCTCCAACCAATGTGAGATATCACAAAGGTGAGAAGTGGGGCGTTGGCCTCCAGTACAGAAGGGAGATCCCTCACTTCAATTTAGCATCCCACTTGAACTCAACATTTTCGCTGATCTGACTTGGGTCTGATATGCTTGAACCCTTTCCTCGTTTCAATTCTTAGGAAGCGTTTAAGGTTAGTATGGTACCTCTTAGGTAGTTTAAATTTTTGGAGTAAGTTTGAAGTATCTATGCATAATTAGGCAAAACTAAGTGAGCCAATTCTCATAGTAAAATTCTAATTTACAATGTTGGACTCCTTAAGTAGAATTAAATTTCAGAGATTAGCGTTATGTCAGCATCGAGGGGTCGTAGTAGCTTCGGCCTAGGCCAACTAAGTAAGTGGTCTTACTATCATTTTGGTTAAAAGTTGATGTTTGTATGATGACATGTGCCCTGTGGTTTTGCACGTATATATGTTTGATATGTGTGATATATTTATGAAACGATATGACTATGATATATTTATATGAATATGACATGTTAACGAAACGATATGACTGTGGTCTGTTATGTACATGATATGATATATGTTATGGTATGGTGCATTTGACGATATGTTTTTGTACATGATATATATGTTATGATATGATATGTGCATGATATGAATTGATACATTCAAATACATGATAAGTTTATGATATGACATATGTGCGACATGAATGATATATGATATGATTGACAAGCAAATGGTAAATTGGAATTATGTACCACCCCGATATACAGCTAGAGATTATGATAAATAAATAAATAAATATATATATATATATATATATATATATATATATATATATATATATATATATATATATATATATAGACGAGTTGTAATACATGATAATGAAAAAGGATAAATGTTGGGAACTCATGCATTATCGTGTGTTCATTCGTCGGGGGATACACCTTCTCCTTTTACGATAATATGGACTCGTATGTTATGAGGCAGGAAAACGATCATTATGTTTACCGTAATGTTGCTATGACGGCCGCTATTCCTAACAGGTGTTCGACATCAATAACTACTACAGAATGTTCGCCCAGCCAGAAAAGGCTCAAAAGGTATGCGAACCGACTGATGGGTTCATACTCGCATGTGTGGACCGTGTGTAGAAAAGTAAATACACATCCAATTGTCCACTTAGGACAGCCGTCGTAGGAAAATAGACTAATATGATAGGTCACACTCATGATTGTATATGTTTGCATCTAACCCTAATATTTCAAGCAAAGGTCTCACTCATGTATGTGTTTGCATCTAACCCCAGTATTATAAGTTAACCCCAATATTATAGGTCCCACTCATGGGTCACTTATTGAGTATTTCTTAAAATACTCAAGTCACGTGCTAGTTTTATTTCAGGCAAAAGCAAGGCATCCCTATACAACTGACGACGACATCGTAATTCGAGACTATAGCACATGTATAGGGTAGTTGTACGTAATTTCTTAGACTTAGGTTAGAATATGGTGTTTTTAATTTTAATGCTTATTTATTTCATTTAATATTTCGTTGTGTCGTTTTAAAGATATTTTTGAACCTTTATTGGAATAGGCATGAATCAAGAATTGGGTAGAAATTACAAAACTACCTTTATTGCACCTTTTACCTGATTTCATGGTTTTATTGAACACCAAATGACATTTTACTTATTTTCTAAAAAATCATTCATGAAAAGATGTAGAACTTATTCATGAGATTATAAAAAGATGATACGTTTACGACTTTTATGCTTGAATTTGGGCTTATGAACCTTACAATATGACAATGCCTAGGTTATACTTTAAGTTATAAGAAAGAACCTTAAAGCTATAACTTATAAACCTAAGGTTAAAGAACCATGTCAAACCTATCATGACACTTATATTGTTTTTACTCACGAAGGTGGATGCCTTCTGGCAAAAGATTAACTAAGATAATGAACTCAAACCAAGAACTTAAGCACCCATACTTAGGATTGCGAATTCAAAATCATACGACGAAGATCCTCAGCATAGAAACTATATTTAAGAACTTATGACTCATGACTAGAACCTAAGGATTAAGGTCCTTAAAACAAAAATCAAGACATGTCTTATGATTAAGATAAGAGCACGGTACCCTAGCAACCACCACAGATATTGAGCCTACAAGGAAGCTACTTAACGAATTTTATACTCACTTTAGTTTTCACATATATTTTTTTTAAGGTTACTTGTTCTATTGAAGTAGTCAATGAGGATAGAAATTTTGGGTAACGCCATTCACTTGGATGATGATAAGAAAGAGGTTCATGCATAATTAGCTTAATAATATCCAAGCCCCCAAGTTTGAGTTAAGCCCTTGATGTTCCAAATGTTGTGGACCATTGGACAATTTTACAATTTAACTTCAGTTGATCAACCTCTACCCCTCAAGTCTTTCTTACAAAGAAAGATGTAGTAAGGTTGAGTTTATTTGATGATGAAACTCTGAATGAAGCATAGGAGAGATTTAAATAATATCGCATCATGGAATACCTAGTTGTATTGGGTTTTACCTAAGGACTTGCCAAAGGATGAACTCATAGGGAGAGAGAAGCATGGAAGAACAAAGTGTAACACTCAACCTCCATGTATTGGAGTGTTTTAATTTTAAATGGATCGAGAATTTGGAGTGATGAAGAAGGGAAAGTTGGCCCTACTTAGGAAGGAAATAACAAAAAATAATAATAATATTGAATTAATTCGAAAAGAAAATGGCAAATTTGGTTTGGAACGGTAGCAATTCAAATGTATTTGGTTGGAAATTGCCCCCGATTGAAATATGTGGAAACAAATAACTAAAGCAGAAGAACAACTTGAGAAGAGAGAACTTTTTTGATATGATAAGGAATCACTATAAGAGGAGTAAGATTCGGATTACCTTGTTGATCGAATATCTCAAGGCAAGAACATTGTTTAAGATTCGAATCACTCCACAAGCAAGATCGATCATGTCTTGTTTGAATAATTCTTGTTGATCAAATATCTCAACGCAAGAACACTTGTTTGAGATTTGAATCACTCTACAAGTAAGATTAATCATGTCGAGTTTGAATGATTCTACATCCAACCTAAATTACATAGAATTGTAAAGAAACTTAGTCATAGTCATTGGCTAAAGGAAGCACAAATGCTACTCTTACTATATTTTCCAAGTTTGCTTGCAAATACAATATACATGGCTAGCCTCAAAATGAAACTATTAAAGTGGTGAAACATTCATACTTAATAATCATAATTAATTATTATGTAATTGTAATTTAAGTAAATAAAAAATCTTAAAATATATTAATGAAATACAACAACTCTAAATTACTCTGTAATCTACCCAAAATTTATAACATGAAATTTCATTTTTCTTCAATGTGGCATGAATTGAAATATCTTTTAATAATTTCAACAATATTTTCTTCACTACATTGAAATATATGGTATGATTGATGTCTCTTGGTTCATATCATTTTGAATAGAGGAACCTTGAGAAGGAACTCTACCGTCCTAGGTTGAGGAGCACAAAAAACCAAGCAATCATTAAAGCTCACCTTGGTAAGGATTAGAGATTTAGGCATTTTATTCAAGCCAAATTCGAATTTCTAACCTATACCAAAAGATTTTAGAGCTCAAATATGATTTTTCTCATGAATGACTTGAAGAACGTTAACAATGGAAAGGTCTCAACCTATTTCTACAACTTCGTGGGAATATTTGGAGCAACTTTGAAGAAGAAAGCAAGAGCTAAATTGTTCTAGAATTCATAACCCATATGTCGTGCCCTAAGATATGAAGAATGAACCCCTAGGTGATGAGGGTAGCCAATGTTAAAGCACTCCATGATTTAGACAACTTTCGAGAACGAAGATTTCTAAGAAAGGAAGAATTCGTTTTATCGTGTGGAAAAAGGGGAGAATAGGAGATAAAGGAAACAAAGGAAGGAAATGAAACTCTAGAGTAAACCTTGTTAGTTTTCATGCACCACATTCTCTTTTTCACGAATTTCTAATCCAATGTAAGAACATGATGGCCACATAGCTTGAAAACCCTAATCAGGAGAAGATGAAATGAGAGCCTACAAGTAGGGTACATAATGAGTAATTTTATACTCACTCTTGCTACACTTCATTTTTCAAATGGATCGTAGATGGACAGTCGATAGAGAGAGCATGCAGAAGTCATACGGTTGTAGAGGGATTGTTAGATCCGAGTCATCGTACTTGTGTTTATGTTCTTTTGTTGTTTTGGAACTTGTATTTTAGAAAAAATATCACCCCCTTGTACCTACAATTTACATAGTAGTGAGTGACTTAACCCTTAAAAAGTGAGTAATTGGATGAAAAGATGCTAACCAACAAAATCAACAAAATCAACAAAATCACATTAAATGAAAAGACGTTAACTCATTCACTAATTTAGTAGCAATTGGAGGGAAGAACCTTAAACTCTATGTTTTACAATTATTATTATTATTATTATTATTATTATTATTATTATTATTATTATTATTTGGAGTATAACATAGATTTGCTGCTAACCATTATGATTTGGCACCTACTAATAATTCTTTTAAACTAACCCATTTCCTAAACTTCCTCGTTAGTAAAGTTAAGGTAACGATTCCAGTTTTTAGAATAAAATCAAATCAAATAAAAATAAAAAAATAATTAAATGATCTCATGTAATCAGTCTAAAAATAGAGGGATTTCTTGCTAGACATTTATTGCCTAATAAAAACATTCCTCTTTCCGTAAATTTCCTTATCCTAAAACCCTAGAATGCCTTATTGGGAAATGTCTTGGGATTATTTTCCCTTGAAAACGATTTTTGCTCTCCAAACTTGTTTGTGTTTTCGAGGGTGTTTGAGAGTACGGGAAAATCGAGAGTGTTAGCCAAGAAAACGTGTGGGTTGGTTCTCTGGGTGGTTTTCTTGTTCGGCGAGCTCTCGAAATCCATTGCATTACTATTTTGGAGGAAGAGTGGAAGTTAGCATCGACGTCGGAATCGCTGCGTCGAAGAAGGCAAATCGTCGGAAGCGAAGGAGGAGGACGCCACGTGACCGTCATCGAAAACATAGGAGATCGTGTCGTCAGCAGTGGTGGCACATTAGATTAGGGTTTTTGTGAGGGTTCGGGCAAAGAAGACGCAGAGTCGGGTCGGGTTTCAGCCTCTGAACCAGCCCACGAACGAATGCGGGCCCATGCGTTTCGGCCCAACACGGACGCGCACCTGCAGTCTCGGTCTCGGCTCCCCAAGTGTGCTCTCGGCTCGACTTGACGTGTACGATGGCTCGACTCCGTCAAATCCCGCAGCTTGGCTTGGTCGGCTCGGTAGCTCGACTTATTGGCTCGGTATCACTATAATATATCGATTCCAAGGTTTTTGGCCTTTCCAAAGCCGTTTCTTCTCTTAGTTTTACCATCTGAGGTCAATATGGTTCCTAACAGTCAAAGACAGATTGGGTTAGGAGTTTATTTTGATAAATAGCATGAGATTTAGCTAGGGTATGTTATGAAAAGCTCCTAAGTTTTTATGTGGTTATTATAGGATGTATTTAACCGTTGGGATCAGCTTGTTGTGAGTGACTTCGGCCAAGGCCATGTGACCTTACTATTGGAGTTAGCTTACTACGTGTTGTATGATGGTGCGTGCCCTGTGACCCATGCATGCACCATGTTTTATTATGTGATATGACTATTGTGTGAATTAGGACTGTTTATGCTATTGAAACTAATGGATTAGGTTGACTGTGGACTGTTTACGCTATGAAAAGTTATGGATGATATTGATTGTTGATTGTTTATGCTATGAAAAGATGGTTGATCTGCTAGTATTATATGTCATGAAAAATGTTGATCGATGCCATAGATACACGTAGTATTATCGAGTCATGTCATGAGATGCTTATGCAACTGGAATGTACTTTCATATTATGTAATATGTCATGTAATGTAAGTCATGTGAGATGCCATGTAATGTAAGAAACGTATATGCGATGTTAGCAATGCTTATGTAATGCCATGTTAGATATGTTAAGGGACCTCATGCATATATGTATGTCACGTGCATTGGGATTCTTCCCCTTTATGATACGAAATAATGAATTACGATATTTATGTTCGTCATGATATCATGCAGACCCTTTTCTGTTCTGTGGTGTCCGACGACATGTAACACGTTGTGCCCGCCCAAGCCAGGCCCAGGGGATATTTATACGAGCCCACCTGGTGGGTCCATGTATGCATACATGGGTCGTGTGTGAAGGAGTACCACACATCCAACCCTACCCGGAATAGAAAAGCGCCCAAGGTCATGTAAAGTTTATAAAAAGTTAGGTCCCGCTCATATGTTGCATGTGTTTGCATTTCTAACCCCAACAGTGGGGTGATTTACTGAGTATTTCATAAAATACTCAAGCCACATGCTACCTACATTTTTTAGGTAAAGGCAAGGCGCCAATGTACGGTTGACGGCGAAGCTAAGGACATCATGGAAGTTGGAGAGGGGATATTTTTAGGAGTTTACGTTCATTTGACTGTTTTAAGTTAAAGCATTGAATATTGTTTTATTTAGATTTATTTTGAATTCAGTTGCTGAAGGTTTTATTTTCGGAGATAGGTTTGTTTTTGGATTTATGAATCTTGATGGAAGACTTTGTTGTGTTTTTCTATGGTTATTTATGATGAGCTTCCGCGTAATGAATTATGTATGCATGGATGACGTCACTAATTAGGTTAGAAAATTAGGGATGTTACATCAAGTTTATACAACTTCCGCATGCCTACAAAGTTCAACCCTTGTCTTCCGCATGCCTACAAAGTTCAACCCTTGTTGGGGCCTTGGTTAAAATATATGCACGTTGCACTATAGTGTCAACATTCCTTTGTTTCTAATCAACTCCATCTTCTTCATAAGAAATTTTAATTCCACAACATGCAATTTCTTCCCCTTCTCTCTTTTGCATATGAACTTCTTCATCTTCTAAGGTACTTCTTTGTCATTCTACCCTTTTATTATTGGATAATTATTTATATTTCGGTCTACCTCTAGGACTCTTTGGTTAAGATGGCAAGTTCGATGTCCCATTTTTCTTATGCCTTGGTGGTCTTCCTCTAGGCCTCCTTAGTTGAGATAATAAGTATGATAAAGCAAATTAACTTATACCTCTAGGCCAATCGACTCAATGGTTTCTTCTCTCCATTCTTGGCGCCAATGCCAATGGAGGCTTCTGGAAGATGTTGATGGTTTTTCATTAGTATCTTATACAGGTGGTTTAGGGAACATTTTACCTTCCATCAACAGGGCTCCGTTTCTGTTGCATATCTTGAGGAACGAGCCGACTAACTTCACTATGTTATCTTCTTCTATCTTTTGACCAAGGCTAAGAATAATATTCTTCAAACTCGAGATGTAATATACCTAGAACAAGATGGATCATTTGCCTTGGATTGGTACAATTGATCTGTCACAAAGCTTCACATTTCTAATGTACTTCTCATCAATTTTTTTGAACTTTGCTCGATCATCGATCATGTGGTTGCTCACTCCGTTGTCTAAGTACCACATTTTGGGCTCCTCTTGGTTTTCTTAACCTGTAGGGAGGTTGGGCATTTTCTCACCCAATGATCAAAACGTAGCATAACATACATAGTTTTTTATTTCATTCACAACATGACATGATAGGATATCACATACATACGTAACATGACATCATACATCAACACATAGCATGTATAAACATAGCATAACATTATAGTACATGCAAGGGCCACGGGGCATGCGTAATTATACATCATAAAATTCTTCCAATTTCAACGGTAAGGTCATTTACCTTAGGAGCTTAAGATAATGTCATCAATTTATCCTTAATGAAAGTTCAATTTTGTCTTTTGAAATCCAAGTCAACCTATGTGAGCCCATGACATCAATTTCATATTCAAGCTTCGGCGAAACTATTTCTCTACATTTTGCAATGGTCCATATATTAAACTTCAGGCCAATATTGGAGACTTTACATGAGTAGAGTCTTAGAATATATATATATATATATATATATATCAATATCTACACTTTTTTTAATCTGACATCCTAAAGTTAACTTCATTTTCTATAGCTATATGTGTGATTCAGCTAATCGCATGAATGACACCTGTCATGTAGAGTAGTTGTTCTTCGATTTTAGTTAATCGGTCTGTCTGGGACTTGCCTAATTGTTTTGCAACGGACATGATTGTGTACTAATTTTTAAGAAGCCAACTTATCACAATCGCACTCTTGCGGCAACAAGACAACGATTGTGTAACACTTGTTCTAACTCAATGAAGAAATTCAAACTTTGCGGACAACGTCAGCGTATACTCGAGCCGCAAGTCATGTTTGCAAGAAATAATTTAGAAAACGTGAGTGAGAAAATACATTTGAAAACAGTTTGAAAGGATTAAAGAAAGCAACGTTATATGGCTATAAGAAAAAGAAAAAAAAAAACACCATGACTTAAATAACATATAACTTAGGGTACGAAGAATTGATGATTAGTCGCATCACCTATAGTGAGTACATTTTGAGGTATTTTAGTCATGACAGGTGTAGGCATGATTTTGGTGACTAGACATACACCCGTATTGACACAACATGAATATTAAAGGCTTATCTAAGATGAAAGGATGTAAAAACAGTTTGAAACGGGCATGCAACATATCCTAGACAAGCATGATCAGAACATTCGACATGCAGTCATAGGGCAACACGCCTTGTACAAGCATGACCGTGACACCAAAAAAAAGATGTTTTTAGAGAATCGACCTAGTGTGACAACCTCTTGTCTCGAAAAAGAAGAGTTAGTTTTCAAAAAAAAAACAAAACAAAACATAATTTTGAGTTATATGTTACAAAAATTTGTTACAAATGATGTGAGTTGAATATATTCTACTCAAATCAGCGTGAATGTTTTTCTCTCTTTATTTGATTTTTTTTGTTGAGAAAAATCTGTCGTTGGCTATTAAATAACGCTCGTATTAACAAATTAGTAAAGTTAATTTATTAGTTTATAAAATTAAAATAAAAGCAAGGGCCTCAATACTTCATGCCTCCCATTCTCCCAATCGGTGGTTTCAGTCCCACAGAAACGTGAACGTCGGAATCGGACTCTACACTCTCCATTCGCCGCCGCCGCCGCCGCCGCCACCGCCTTCGGAGTCTAAGGTCTGACTTATTGCTCTCCGCCGCAGGAAGATGGAGTCCTCCGTGTTAGCGGTTGAACTCATTGTTTCCTATAATTTCAAGAACAAGAAGCTTTTAGAGGAAGCCCTCACCCACTCCTCTTACGTTGAATCTGCCTCCTATCAGCGCCTTGAGTTCATCGGCGACTCGGCTATTGGCCTCGCTTTTACCAATTACTTTTTCCTTGCGTATCCCGACCTCCAGCAGGGCCAACTCTCTTTACTTAGGGCTGCTAACATAAGCACTGAGAAGCTTGCTCGTGTTGCAGTCCGCCATGGCTTGTATCACTATGTTAGGCGCAAGGCTGTCGCTCTCGATGATAAGGTTTTCGATTTCACCTTCGATCTCTGTTTCTTTCCTTTTTGTTTGTGACTAGCAGCCTTTGATTTTTCCCTGATTTAACTCTATTTAGGTTTTTTTTTTTTTTTTTTTTTTAATTGTCTAGGTTAGAGAGTTCGTCGATTCTGTCGCCCTAGAAAACAACTCAGTTCCGTATGGTGGGTTAATGAAGGCTCCTAAAGTTCTTGCTGACATTGTAGAATCTGTGGCTGGTGCTATCTATGTAGACGTTAATTTTGATCTTCAAAGACTGTGGGTGGTAGGTTCATGGATATATTTTTGAAGTATAATTACTATTTCATTACTAGTCGAGCACCGATTAGTTTTTGTTTTTGATGTTTTGTAGATAATTAGGGGTTTGCTAGAGCCCATCTATACTCCTGAGGATCTAGAGGTAGAACCCCAACCTGTGACTGTTCTCTTTGAAGTTTGCCAAAAAAATGGGAAGCAAGTTGACATCAAAAATTGGAGTAACGGTTCCAAGACTGTTTCTAGTGTCTTTGTTGATGGTATTTTTGTTGCATCGGGTTCTTCAACACATAAAGAAATTGCAAGGCTTAATGCTGCCAGAGAAGCTCTCGCCAAATTGTCCAAAACTATGGATATCAATATTCGAACGGCTGTAACTATTGATGGTATTGATGAATCTTTTGAAATCGAAGGGGCGAAGCAGAAATTACATGATTTTTGTTGCAAGAAAAAGTGGCCAAAACCGAATTACAGGTATAATATTTTAGATGTTGCATAACTTCCATTACTCAGACTCTGAATTAGGAGGCAGTTTATCTTTTGTAATTGTAGATTTTACATTTACAAGCCTGCACTCCAAGTTATATACTTGCTTATTGAATTCTCAAGTAGTTTATGATGAAATGCAATTTTTTTAAATCTTCTTGTCTTATATCTTCATCAAACTACTTTCATTCTCTCTGTACATGGAAATTTTATTTCTTCTCAAATTATAACATTCTTTTTAATTGTCATTGCTCATTAGCTGATTTGTTATTACATCTATACACTGATTTGTTTAAAATATTTTTCTCACATTCTATTGAATCTCCTCCTCTGTGCATTATGTTGGTTGGATGAAAGTCCCACATATGATAATCTAGGGAACGATCATGGGTTTATAATCAAAGAATATTATCTCCATTGACATGAGACCTTTTGGGGAAGCCCAAAGCTCCCAAAGCAAAGCCATGAGAGCTTATGCTCAAAGTGGACAATATCATACCATTGTGGAGAGTCTTCCACTAACATGGTATCAGAGCATCTAACACATTATAGTTACCCATTATATGTATTAAATTGTATGAGTAAAGCTAAAGACATGTGGTGAGTTTGATGTGAATGACAGTTTTGGATTATTGTTTGTATTATCTTGACCTGTGGTGAGTTTGATGTGAATGACAGTTTTGGATTATTGTTTGTATTATCTTGAGTCGATTTGTGGGTAATAAATAAAAACAGAGCTAACAGAGAGATCAGTCACTTACCATATAGTTCTGTGACCATCTTTTTTCCCTTCCTCATCTTCCTTTTTCGGGTATGTTGTAGCACTAAATACTATATGGGTTTTTTTTCACCTGCAGTACTGAGAAGGATTTTGGACCTTCACATGATAAGAGATTTACTTGCTCCGTTAAAATTTCCACTTCTTCTGGGATGCTGTATATGGTGGGAGATGAGAAGTCAAGAGTAAAGGATTCAGAGAACTCTGCGGCCTCTATGATGATTCGTGCTTTACAGGAGAAAGGGTATCTCTAATGCTTTATTTATTCAATTGGACAGAATCTAGCATATTTCATGTCCAACTATTGGATCAGCTAGGAAAAATTCGTTTTCATCTTTATTTTTATTTTTTTTTTTTCTTTCTTTTATACTTATTTATACAGGTAGATATCTTGTGAATCCTTAGTCTAGTTGCCTTTCTGAGTAAAACTTGTATTAAATTCAGCATTCATTCATCGAAATGTAAAATTCAAGCCGACCAGTTTAGGTTGTCATGATGCAGTGTAAACCGATTGATATCGGGTCTGCTTGGTGCATATTTGGGAGGGATTTTAGAATAGGGAAATTAGAGTAGATGGATGGGGATGGTCGTAATTTATAGTATCAAATTTGGAAGATGGATTAGTTTTACATAGTGTACATAGGCCTTCCATGATTTAAAAGATTAATTTGTTAACAGTTTGCAACTTCTGATTTTTAACCATGAACTTTGAATTTTTGAATCCAGTCATATGCATATGCATATGATCTGTGGACCCTTTCCATTTGAAGTTTAGATTTTGTTTCAAGTTCTTTTGAATTCTTAAATTAATTTTACATCAAAGAGTCTTCTTGTCTTTCTCATGTATATCATCAACACATCTCATTGATCTTCCATTGATGCTGAAAGGTTTTTATTTATTTGTTTGTTTGTTCTTCCCAGATTGGTTAGTCGAGCATTTCTCTAAATTCTTGTATATTCTTTCCATACTCTTGTTCCACCCTTTTTGTTGGGGGTTAAAAAACCGTTTTAGCCCCTAAACTTTTAAGGTTACAATTATAATTTAATTTGTGAACTTTAGTTTTTAGTAATGTAACTAAAAATTAGTTCTTATATTTTAAATTTTGTATAACAATTTAATCTAGTTTATAATATGAATCTTTCCATTTATTTGGCTTGCATACTTAATTATTGAAATTAACTTTGGTTTAAGTATAGGAACTCTATAGTAAGTGATAAGTAAATAAATGCCTCAAGGGTTACTTTATAGGAACTCTATAGTAAGTGATAAGTAAATAAATAAATGCCTCAAGGGTTACTTTAAATATTGCATAGTCCAAACAACCTCCAAATGACAAATGACTTAGGATTCTAAGTAAGACCTTTTTATAAGGACACTGAAGATATTTGAGGTTTCAAGGTATTTGAATCAGTTTTATAACTTAAACCATGACTGGGATGATAAATGGCCTAAATGCTCGGAGTTTTCAATGAGCTTAAAATGTTATAAGAGGTTCATTTATGATATGAATGGTTATGCAAGTTCCAAAGGACATTAAAATATGTTCGGGAGATAATTTAAAACTTAAAGAAAATGATTAAATTACTCTAAAAGCCCTAAATAAGGATTCAGATTTGCCGGAGATCCTCAAGAAACATATTACGATCTCTATAAAGACTTATGTTATGGTCGTGCCTTAAGAGTAACTTTGAGACTAGGAAAACAATCTCTCCAAAGAACAAGTACCAAAAAAAGAGTCGGACACAAGCCCTAAGCCCACCAAGACTTAAAAGATATAAAGACATGAAATGTTATAAGGAACTCATTAGTAAAAGACGAACGTATCCCCTACGGGCACTTTATTTTTTCCTTCTATCTTGAAATTCCTTATCCACGGGGAATTAAAAATCTGAGAAATATACTTAAAATTACAAAAATGACATTTTGTCATTTATTCTTAATATTTCCTTTCCAAACCTTTTTTTCAAAAACCTTGAATAGTTAAAATTTTGTTAGGGTATTGAAATCACTTACTTGAATAGTTAAAATTATGTGTACAAGCTCATAACTTAAATAACATTTACCGTCTTCAAAATAAATCGTGAAGTCACTTATTATTAATTAAAAAGTTGTAACTCAAGCTCATGACCACTATCTAAATTATAACATAAAACTTAAAAGTACAATAAAACCTCTCTAGATCTAAGAATGAACACTCTAACCAACCTAAAATTTGCAACCCATCGAAGAGCAATTGAAGCTCCACTTGAAGTATGTTGTTACTATGTTTATAAATGAAACTTGACTTGTCTAATAAAGTATAAGTCACAATTGAGTTCATTCAATGCAACATTATTTGTTGTCTTCTTGAAACAACATGCAAGGTAAAATATCATCGTCCACCTTGAAGTCTTTATGACATGATTAAAACATTCTATTTTATATCCGACCTCTTAGTACGATGGAAAACCAAAGTTTGAAGAGACAATTTACGTGGGTACCTATAGCTCTACTTGATATTTGTTTCTCGTAGGAATTCTCAAGATTTTGTAAGATAAAAAGCAAATTTTTTTTTTTTTTTTTTTTTTTTTTTTTTTTTTTTTGCATATTTTTAGATAAGAATAAAATGTTGGGTAGAAAGCAAAGAAGGATGCCTTCCTAATTACAGGTTCAATCCAACAACGAAAATTAGATAATAACAATAAACAAAAGAATTGGAGGAAACAACTTCTTGAGCTAAACCACTAATTAAAACCTTAAATTTTATCAAAATACAAAAAAAAAAAAAAAAAAAAAAAAAAAAAAAAAAAAAAAAATGTATTTGGTCCCTTATATATTCTTGAGTTATAGAAGAGGTGCCCTCCTTTTTGCCACCTTTCTTTTAAAGATCCCTTTGTTGTTTGAAAAGAAGAGATTCTTTGTTACCAACAACAAATAATGCAAAAACTTGGAATTATTATTATGTTAAGGTAGGTTGGTAGCATATCTATATGGGTTTGAAGGCCACAAAAGGGCAGGCATGGAGCATGTCAGGTGTGCTTAAATTTTGTGAGTTTCCAAGTTCTTTATATCACTATCAAGTGTTGTTGATATGTATGTCCTTTTGTTTGGAGGGAGAATAACTTTAAATTCTTTTCAAAAGTTTATGACTTTTTGTTAAAGCGCTTTTCTAAAGTTGCTGCCTCTCACACATGTAAAACCCCAACAAATCTCATGAGATGCTCTTCTACTTCATTTTAAGATTATCAGTTTCTACTTCATCACATTCTTTTCCTATCTTTCCAAATAATCAAGTTTATTAATATATCATGTTTCAACTGATTTCAATATTTGGGATTTGTCGTTCGAGCTTCCCCTTGAAGTTTTAAAACACGTCATGAAGGAAGATGGATTAGAGGGTTGCACATCGATTGAAGAGGGAACGAGTGCCAACGAGGACACTGAATCATAAAAGGGGTGGACTGTGAGATCTCAATTCGGTTGTGGAGGATAAGGAAACATTCTAAGGATGTAGAAATCTCTCCCTCATTTTTAAAACTTAAGCCCTAAACCCTAAACCCTAAAAAGGATAATATCTACTAGAGATGGGTTTGGACTAGTACAAATGGTATCAGAGCTAGATACCGGGCAGTGTGGTAGTGAGGACGCTGAGCTCTAAAGGGTGGTAGATACCAAACGGTGTGTCAGTGAGGACGCTGGCCCCGAAAGAAGGTGGATTGGAGGGGCTCACATTGATTGGAGAGAGGAACAAAACATTCTTTATAAGGATGTGGAAATCTCTTCCTACCAGATGCGTTTTTAGCTCAGAAATGATAACATCGACTAACGGTGGGGTTGGATTGTTACATATTTCTATCCTTTTTCAAACATATGTATCTTTACTCATATTCATTTCATCCATAGGCTAAGTTATGTAAATGATTTATCCCCAAACATTGTAAATGTACTAAATAGAAGTGATTTTGGTAACACGAGTTAATTGAAAAATAAAACAGAAACACAATTGAAAAGGCTGAATTAAACTGTACAAACCCTTCAATTTTAGTTTTACATAATTTCCAGAATAAATATAAAAAAAAAAAAAAAAAAAAAAAAAAAAAAAAAAAGACTCAAAAGGGTTTACGATAGAAACCATGAACATTCTTCCAAGACTCCTCTTTCTGCATCTCCAACTGCTTATAGAAATTCCCAATAAACGTCTCAGCTTGAGCAAACAACTCTTGCCCATTTCCAGCGGCGCCGCCAGAAGCCTCCTCTTCCGCCTCCTCACTGTCGCCGTCTCCGATGAAGAAAATGGTGGAAGCAGAGGGACACTTGTTCAGAGATTCCATTTTGGGATTGGGAGGGGGAATGTTGTCGGAATTTGGGATCTTGGCGGAGGTGTCGGGGGAAGGGGTGGTGTTGGGGCTGTGAGCATTACTTGGGAAGGCAGAGGAGAGAAGGCCAGCTTGTAGAGCGAGGGCAAGGATGAGAAGGTTGAAGATGAAGTAGAGATATGTGGGTCTAAGGGATGAGGAAAGAAGAGGAGTGATTAGAAGAAGCGCGGTGAGGCCCAAAAGTAGAACAATTTCGGACTTCTTGAACCTGTTCATGGCTTCTCATCTTCACCCTCTGCTGCTGCTAAAACATCCTAAAATGATACTAAAACTGTATACAGAGTTGTTGCTGTGGAAAACAGAGTATAGCTTTTGGCCTATTTATACACACAACATATTCACTTTCGTTGCTCAAAATAAAGCACTAATGAATCAAATATATATATTATTGATTTTTTGTTAGATTCCCTCATCATTTTTTTTTTTTTTTTTTTTGGCGTATTTTACAAATCTTATCCATTACTTGCTTTTTTTTCTTCGTCAATGTAACAATAGTTACAAGATAAAATAAAATAAGTCCTTTAAAAAGAAATATACTGTTAAGTTTAAGTAAAAAATAGACCTTTAAATTTAAGCAGATTTAATTTCATTAGAGGGAGAGATGTTGACAAATTAAATACCATTTTTTATGAGTTTTTGGAAATCATGATCCATATCTATTTTTACAAATATATATAATTGGTCAAAAATACTTAAAAAGAACACAAAAATAAAGAAAAGAAAAAAAATATGAGAAATGTTAAACTGTTTTAAATTGTCAAAATTGGATAATATGATCGATGTACATGAAATAATATTGACATATTATTTAATTTAAGTTTTACTAACTAACACAATTTAAAAACAATGAAAATAAGGAATACAACTTAATTTTGGGTATAAAACAAAATATTATTTACGTATAATTTATTGAAAAAAGAAAATCAAAAGTGCACAATATTTTTTTTAGTTCAAAATTTTCACTCAAATTACTTATTATTCTTGAGAAAAAAAGTAAAACAATATATTAAAATATTAAGAAAAAAGTTAGTATGACATATATATATGTTATTAAAAAAAAAAAAAAAAGCTACAACTAGGAAAGAAATTCTAAAATAACAAAATTAATAATAAAAAATTAAAAAAAAAAACGTTTGAAAAAGATTTTAAAATCTAAAAAAAGAAAACAAAATTGAATAAATTCCCAAACAAGTTCAAAAAATTAAAAGATAAAAGAAAAAATCAAATGGGTTTTAAATAGAAAGCCATAAACTAAAAGAAATTGGATACAACTTGTTCTAAGCTAAGAGAGTAGATCCATCTTGGTAAAAGGATTCTATAACATATGGTTCAAGGTTGACATGGCCAGTAAGAAATATGCAGTGCTACCAAATTCGAGTTCAGCCGTCTCCAACTAAACAGAGACACACCCTGACAAAAGTTTGAGATCATCGAAACTTAAGATTTAGGGTTTAAGGTTTAGACAAAAGTTTGAGATCATCGAAACTTAAGATTTAGGGTTTAAGGTTTAGAGTTTAATCACTCATTCAAACTATAAAACCAAAGGAATGACTGGTATGAGAGCTTAAAAGTAAAATACCATGCAGTGCAATGGCATTCTAGCTATCCTTAAACTGAAAAACTCGGCAAATCGTACTCGCATTTCTCTGCTAGCGAGTGGGATCAAGCCATTCGCCTAGTAGCAAACTTAAAACTCGCCCCCATTATAATCTTAGTAATTTGTTTAAACAAAATCATCCTAGAAAAGCATGTATAAAATGTCGAAACTTACAAAGGTGGCATTTCTTCACCATCCAAGTAGCAAGAGTTTCACGAGCGCCATCCGAATATAGAGACCATTCTTTGCTTGTCGGAAGTAGGCAGCCCTCGGATCCTCATCTACATCAACAGTGATCTGCAAAATAATGTATAACTTGTAGTCACGACATGTCTGAAAATACATGTTTGAGAATACTTATTATTCATCTTTGTTACCTCGTCGAGCCGAGGGAGGGGGTGCATGACCACAGCATGTCTCTGCATCACTTTTAACACATTCTTATCCACAATGTACTTGCCTCTAGCTTGTTCATACAGATCAATCCTCTCCCCAAATCTTTCCCGCTGAATACGAGTTTGATATACCACATCACACTCGGACGCAACTTCCATCAAGTTCTCACATTCTTCCCATTTCACACCTTGTGCTGACAAATACTCTTTTATATCATCCTAGATGAACAAACAAGTTCAACGGTTAGAGGATCTTAACCTCACTAGTTACTTCCAACAGATTTGCCTTCAACGATTTACCATAAAATACCAATAAGTAAAGCATAATCAGTTTATCCGGTAATTATTTCTCCAAATATTGCTTCCCAATATCATGGTACAACAAAGAATGTCAGCCGATAGACAATACTGTCATATTTTTGCTTCAAAAGTTACCTTCATTTTTACAACATCTGGAGAGACGAAGTATATCTTCACGTCTTGATACTTGGCGAGCAAATATGCTAGTGACCGTACAGTTCTACCATTGGCAAGATCTCCCACAAGCCCAACTTTAATTCCATCCAGTTTTCCTATCTCTCTCTGAATAGTATATACATCTAGAAGAGCCTGCCAGAAGAAGGTCAAGGGTTCAAAAAAAAAAAAAAACAAAATAGATGCAGATATCCATCATAGCAGAACATTACGAACAGCCTTATTTTCAAGTTCTTGTAAAGCTTAGCAAAAGGAGCTATGGAGTGGATCCATACTTCCTTTTCTGATGTTTTTTTATATGACCCTCAAAATGAATCAAGTACCTCATTCTTTTATCATATTCATGGTAATCAGTGGTTCTCATTGGAATCAAACGCAATGAAAGATCAACATTCAAACACTTGTTTGAACTCTTATACAAAATTCAGCAAAGCAAGCAAATACAGATGGTAGGAGATAAAGTCATATTTATTTAGTGGCTGTTTATAACAATAACCCTTAATTGATTCGTTTCTTTAAGAAAATATTTGTAATGTGGATGTAACAATTGAGTCGATTCTTTAATAATTTTGCAAGTACTATGGCACTTACTATTTATATTGCTTAATGAATGCAGAAAAGCGGTATATAATTAGTAATTTGTCAATATCAACTTTTCTTGTGAGGACAAAACTCGGTGAAAATTTTGGACATCAACAATCTTTCGAATGAACATACTCATTTCAAATTTCTACCATTCATGCTGTACTCCGTCACCAACAAGCATGCTTATAACACTTCCTTACCATTTACACTTACATGTTACGTATTCATACAACCATTATATTACAAGACTAAAGAAGGAGCTGACAAAACCTGAGTGGGATGTTGTCCAGGACCATCACCAGCATTAATAATAGGAATGCCAGCAGTTGCGGCAGCTTTCTTAGCAGCACCACTTTCAAAATGCCGCATTACAATTATATCTGAGTAGCCCTCAACAGTTCTGATGGTATCTGCAATCAAGTGCATATAAATTACAAGTAAACTACCGTAGGAAGGTGAAGAAAAGGAGGTGAAACAATTCAATCACCTTCGAGAGTCTCTCCTTTGGCTGCTGAAGAAAACTCCCGCGCATTTTCAGTTGTCAATACCTCCCCACCTAACCTTTTCATGGCAGATTCAAACGAAAGCCTAGTTCTAGTTGAGGGCTCATAGAACAGGGTAGCCATCAAATATCCCTTGAGCATTTGGCTTTTAGATGAACTTTTTTCAATCTTTTCCATATCATGTGCAACATCGAAAATATCATTGAGAATCTCTCTATCAAATTGCTGAGATTCGATCACATCATCAAGCTCAAACTTCTTGCTTACAAAGGGAGAGAGTGAATTTTCAATTTCCACAGCACGGCACAGGATTTCATTCCTCATTGGAGATTTCTGAATATGTTCCCATTTTGATGAATTCTCACGGAACTTGGTTTTGGAGTACCCAATCCGGGAGTAGGATGAACATAAGTTACCGTACATATAGCCCTTACAGCGTTTTATTGCTGTTTCGGTGGACGCATGCTCTTGCAATGAGTATGTCAGAAGGGATGATGAAGCAGCCATTTTAATATCCAAAATATCCTGGATAGGCTCAAGTTATAGTAAAATAAGCCTCCTTATTTAATCGTCTTTGACATAGGCAACTAGCATGGAATATATCAAATAATAAATGAAAAAAAAAAAAAAAAAATTGTTCACACAGCATACAAAAGCATTACTACATGCGTCTGCAACTCTGCCTTGCAGAAAAACAGATGCAGTGAGGTAAAAACATGGCGCAGGAGACTATTATAACAAATAAGCTACCTTTATGAATCTCGTACGAAAGGCATGCAAAATATAAAAAAGGAGTAGCCCATCAATACGCCCTGAAGCTTATGGAAACTAAGGCATGTTTGGAATGATTTTCAATGAAATGAATTTTTAATCACTTACAAAGTTAATCGAAACAAACCAGCTCTAAATTAGAAAGGGATTAGAGAGGTCTATGGCTAAGAGGTCACCAAAAGAAGACCAAAAAGGAAAAACACTAGGGTTTTCAGGATAAGGCAGCAAAATATAATTTATCCATATACAAAAGAAAGGACGAGTGTTTCCAAACTCCTCTGGTTCAAATAAACAACAATTTCGAAAATGCAAGCACAGATACTAACATATATCTGCTGAAATGAGGATTGTTCCGAATCCTCTCTCCATCTCAAACACGATTACAAGTCATCCATTTAAGGAAGCAAAGAGTAAAGAGAAAACAAAAACCAAAGGAACAACACAGAAACAAATCCTTAATAGAATCCATTGAAGTAAAGATGCAATTCACAAGGAATATTAAGAACAATTAGCCTAAAAAACAAGCGATTAGAGCGAAAAAAAAGAAGTGAAGAGATGATATGGAATACCTGAGAGTGAAGCGAAGAGTGACCGGAAAAAGTAAAGGAGAAAACGCAGAGGGAGCGGAGAAGAAAGAGGGAGAGGTAAGGAAGGAAGAGAGAGGAGGAGCGGCCGGAAGCGTTGCGGGTTGGAAGCGGAAGTTTTGAAGAAGAGATGCCGCTGAAGGCTCAAAGGAAGAAACGGGGGGCGGCCGGAAGCGGATGTTTTGAAGAAAAGATGCCGCTGGTGGGAATGACAAATTTAACAAATTAATTTTTGGAAAATTATTACCAATCATTTTAGAGTTTTTTTGTATTTTGTTTTTAAAAATGGTAATTTTTAGCTAATAATAATAAAATAAAGAATTATTAAATCTATATATATCCAGGAGGGGAAGTTTTAGTTCCGGGGGAAGTTTCCTCACCCTTATAAATGTGGTTTGTTCTCCTTTCACAACCAACGTGGGACATCACAATCCACCCTATTCTCGACCCAGCGTCCTCACTGGCACTCTTCCCTTCCTCCTATTGATGTGGGACCGCCCCCAAATCCACCCCCTTTGGGACCCAGCGTCCTTACTGACTCATTGCCTCGTGTCTACCCCTCTTCGGGGAACAGCGAGAAGGCTGGCACATCGTCCGATGTCTGACTCTAATACCATTTGTAACGCCCTAGATCCACCACTAGCAGATATTGTCCTATTTGAGCACACCTTTAGAAGCAGATATTTTGAAGAAAATGTATTGTTTGTGATAATGAAAAACTTTGTAACGACTCAACTTTCTAGATTTCCATTCATTTAATTTTAAAGGTTGAAAAGATATTTTAAAATAAATACTTATAATCGTGTACAGACAAGACAAGCCATATAATTTCCATTAAAACCATTAATAAAAAAAACAAGACCAACTCTCATGCACACATACATGACATGAGTAATTACCACAATATATATTATATTACTCTAATATAATTTCCATGTACACAAATGATTAATGGTAATAAATTATTACATAATATAAAAAATAAATAAATAAATAAATAAGAAAATGGCAAAAATGTAAAAAATTTCAAATTTTAATAGGGTGGTATAATTTTTAATTATAAAGAGAATCTCAATCCATCGTAAGAAAAAGTGTCCAAAAAGAAAGAGAGAGAGAATTTATTTAGAATAAAATAATTGTGAAAAGAAATTTGTTCCTTTGAATTTTTCTTTTTTTCCCAATGGCATCCCCACGAACCCATCCAACGACTGAGATTGCCCTGAACTTGCTCGAGATGGTGAGAATAGATGCTTCAAAAATTGCATTTTTACCTAAATTTCATACGGGGATTCACAATAATTCTAGCTAAATTAAGAGTCGGTGACCATAAGGCTACTGAAGAAGAAGTAAATGATTATCTATCTGTGCTTTTAGTTTGAGAAGAAACGCACTAATACCCAAGAAACAAGCTGTTATTTTCTAGATATCGAGTTTACTGTGTTTGGATGATTTGAGAACCTACGTACCACAAAATTCTTCAAACTTATTCTTATACATTCAAAGGGGATAGTACCCACATTCTTACAGAATGGCTCGAGCAAAAAGTTTAGTGACTCACGCTCAATAATACAAAATATAAACTCATGAAAAAAAAAAATCTATAACAAAAACGGTGGAAAAAATTATTAGCCATGTGTAAGTCCTGTCGCCCTCTACGATATCCACGTTCACAGATCTTGAATTCTATAACTATCAAAAAGTCTCCTTAAACTCGAACGATATGTAGAAATCAAAAGGATTTTCCCCCTGAAAAAGGACTCACCTCTTTACGCCGAAGAATTAGAGGCTTCTACAAAAAAAAATTTCACAACATTGGAGATAATGTCTCGACGTTATATAATTTTTTCAAAATTGACTTGAGCGAACCGTGCGTGTTATGGCCTTGGGCCTTTTGGGTTGTTTGGTGCATTTTGGGAGTTGATGTCTAAACAATGTCTTCTCGAGTCTTTTGACTGCAACATCTCTTCTGATGACTTGAACTCTTCAATCCAATTAACTCATGTATGCATGCAATAACACTCCTGTCTGCTTCAAATACTTGAAATCTATAAATTCTACAAACAATCTCGTGAAATTCAGTATAACTACAATAGTTGATCGAACAATGATTGTAGATCAAGTTTAGATCCACTGTAAACGATGAATAATCGAGAATAATGTGAATATATATATATATATATTAATTAATTAAAGTGGATGAAGGAAATTAAAAAAGAAAAAATCTTATATGATCGTCCAATTGGACAAAAATTAGATGTATTTGTTATTTATTTACTTCTCACATTAATTCTTAGGGCCTAAAAACGGGGACCACTGACCACGCTCCATCTGCTGCTGCGTTCTTCATTTTCATTCTTCTTCTTTCTTCTCTAAGCTCCGGCCTCTAATGGACGAAGTGATCGTAGCAGCCGACGCCTCGTACAAGCCTTCACTTCTCCCCTCAAATCTCCCTCTCCTCTCTGCCTTCCTTTCCTTCGCGCTCGCTCAGTTTCTCAAGCTCTTCACTACCTGGTACTCTCTATTGCATCGTTTCTCTTCCTACTGTTTCTTCTTAATTGCTATCTTATGCTGCTTCTATTTTATGGCTTCTTAATTTGTCTACAATGTCAATTTATGAGTCTGTTTGAGACCGTCGGGTTAGGTTTCACTGTGTTTTTGAAAACTGGGTTCTAATCCCCCCAATTAGATTTAGGGTTCTATTACACCCACCTTCGTTTTGAAATTTTGTTGTATTGTTACTTTTTTTAAGCTTCCATTTATGTTTCTGTAACTTCTCTAGCTTGGGTTGGTATCCCACTGTTCTAATCTCTTCAAGGGAATAGATTCTTGTAAAGTTAATGCGATAAACATTAGTTTAATTTTTTAATTTTATTAGAGAACATTTGTTTAAACTCAATTCTTGAATTTTAGTTTTGTTCTATATCAGAATTAATTGATTTTGGTTCTTTAAAGTGAATTCAAGTGTGCTTCTTGATGAAACTGGTATGTATCAGATTGTAAAGGGAATCTCTTGATTCTTGAAGCAAGGAAGTGAGGGAGGAATGAAATTGTCTCGAAGGGGATTTTGAGGTTCTCACTAACAGAGAGACAAAATGGAGGCAAAAGTCTAGGGTAAAATGAGTCAAAGAAGGAGATTGGAGGACCTCCTACTTTGATAAAATGGTCAGTGCCAAAAGATCTTGGAACTGTATTTTGCTCTGATGTTGGAGGATGGGAGTGTAGTGATCAAAGATTGTCGTTGAAGAGGATATTTTGGAACTTCTTCTCTACCTTGCATGCGTCTAATGCTATTCCTTACTTATTTGTAGTTGGTTTGGACTGGGACCCCAATTAGCAATGTGGAATGGGATTTCCTTGAACTTACTATTCTAGCTGGAAGAATTGAGGCCACAATGTTTAGTTGCAAGGGGTAAGGCTCTTGGCCTAGATAGTTTGTATGTGGCTTTTTTTTTTCAAGAGAATTGTGTTTGGTAAAATTTGATTTCTTTTGGTGTTCGTTGAACTCTATGGGAGAGGTGTGGGGGATGCAACCATGAACAAAACATCAAAACCTATATTTGCTCGATTTCAAAGAAGTTGGATGCTAGGAAAGTCAAGGATTTTAGGTCTATTAGCTTGGTTTCTAGTCTATTAAGGCCACAAATGTAGTTGCTATGCGGTGAGGCTTTTGGTCCAGAAATTTTGTCTATATATTTCTTTCAAGAGAATTGCGATTTGATCAAATATGATTTCTTTAGGTGTTCATTGAACTCTTTGAGAGAGGTGTGGGGATGCAATCATTAAAAAAATGTCAAAACCTATATTTCTCTATTTCCAAGAAGTCGAATGCTAGTTAACTCAAGGATCTTAGGTCTATTAGCTTGGTTTCTAGTCTATTAAGGCCACAATGTTTAGTTGCAATGAGGTTAGTCTCTTGGCCAGTTAGTTTGTCTGTGGATTGAGATTTGATAAAATATGACTTCTTTAGGTGTTCATTGAATTCTAAGAGAGAGATGTGGGGGGTGCAACCATGAACAAAACGTCTAAACCTATATTTACTCGCATTCAAAGAAGTCGGATGCTAGGGAAGTCAAGGATTGTAGGTCTATTAACATGGTCTCTAGTCTTTGGATGATCATATCTAAAACTTCGGCAAAATGAATGTAAAAGGTCCTCCCAACATTATTTCCCCATCCAGGGTGCTTTTGTGAGTGGGAAACAAATCCGTGACTAGGTTTTGAAAGTGAAAGGCATTAGATAGTATTGAGTCATGAAGGAGGAGAGTGCAATCGTTAATGTTGACTTTAGAAAAGCATATGATCATTTTTTTTTTTTTTTTGGAATTTATGGATGATTTTTTTTATGGGAAAGATGGCTTTGCTACTATGGTTATAGGTAGTGTATCCTCTTTCCCCTTTATTTTCCATCTTTATTGGTTATCTTCTAATTCACCTATTGATGAGAGGCGTGTTCAAGTCTCTCATTTACAAATGAAACCATTTTTGTTTTTAAATAAAAAGTATTATTAAGCGAATGAAACAACACCACGAAGGCTCGCTGGGGAACTTCCTCTTTAGACTACACATGCAACCAAACTGCAGTCATGTCCTTTCAGATTTGAGAACATGTGGCTGGACAACCCCTCCTTCAATCTTCTTTTTCTCCGTGGTGGAATGTGGAAAGCCCTAAATATTGGGAAGGTGTTTGGTTCATGAGGAAGCTGATCGCCCTCAAAGGACTATTAAATTGTGGAACAAAGAGGTCTCTGGGATTTTAAGGAGTAAGAAAAGGAGGTGTTGGCTAGAATTAATGCTTTTGACAACCTCAAAGCGGAGGTAGCCTAAATGAAACCCAGAAAGAGGAACATTTTTCTTTAAAACTGGAATTTGAGGAGAGTTAGTAAGGAAAGAACCCACCAGTTGGAGGCAAAAAGCTGAAGTGAGATGGGCCAAGGAGGGAGGTTGCAACACTCCGTTCTTGGCGAATGGGCGCAAAAATAAAAATTTCATTGGTTCTTTGGAAAATAATAAGGGGAGGTGCTCAAGGGAGACGAGAAGATCGAGGGGGATTTTTTCTCGAACCTCTATGCACCGGTTGTCGGGCCCAAGGCCTTTGTTGAAGGCATAAATTGGAGTATGATCTCAAAATAATCGGGAAGTAATAAAAGAGGACCTTGCACGAGTTTTTAAGGGGTTTTCTGAAAGAGGGATCTTGGACAACACCCTGAATGAGGCCTATGTTTGCTTCATCCACAAAAAAGAAAGGGCGATTAAGGTTAAAAACTTCAGCCCATCGGTTTCATTACAAGTGTGTACAAAATCATTTCATCAAGCTTAATGTGAGTTATGTGAACTAGTATTAAGGTTCATCCTTGTTTGTTTTTGCTTGTCTTTATTATTTGTTTTGAGAAGTGTGTTCGGTTAGTGATAACAAAAATTGAAAACAAGGGATTTAACAGAAAACCAAGTTGTATTCAATGTTTTCATTGTTTCTAAATTGTGTTTGGTAGTAAATTTTAAATTTAAAAATATGCCAAATTGTTTCGCTTTTTTTGGGTCACATGATCCAAATACAATCCAAATATTGTTTTGAATAATTAGTTCATTCAATATTATAATTAAAATGAGTTTTTGAGGACTCAAATTTGTAATTTTACAGATATAGGAGACAATTTATTTGATTAGCAACAGATAATAAGTTAACGGAATCCTAGAGCTATACTGGGCTGTTCTTCCTTGCCGCTTCTTTCTTGTTTCACTGATAATATAATGGATAGTGCAGGTTCAAAGAGAAGAGATGGGATTCCAAAAGGATGCTGGGGTCTGGTGGAATGCCTTCATCACACTCGGCCACGGTAACGTCTCTAGCTGTAGCCATTGGCTTGCAAGAAGGAACTGGGGGACCAGCTTTTGCACTTGCTTTGGTTTTGGCATGCATTGTACGTACTTAACTGCCAGGTCTTGTTCATTATTTGAGTTTAACTTCTATAATGATATCTTTTATTGTTGTTTTCTGTTTGATAATCTCAAACGTTGTATGAATGAATATCTATAATCATGACTCTCCTTGGAAGTTATAAGAAATCTTTAATTGTCCAAAATTTCATCAATTAGTTTTTGGTTCCTTGGGCGATTAAATTAGAGAATTCCATTGATTTTTGTTTTTTTGTGGAATTTCAGTATCGGTACCTAGTACTTTTTATGATATTCAGATCAACAAATTGCCATGATACACCATGTTTCATCATAGGGGATTACATGGCACTTTAGATCTGTCAGTGGCAACAATATTTACATAGATCAAATATCTTCAACATAATCTGGCAGCTAAGATGAAGCCTTCAATTGGCATGCGTCTGCTGTCATCAAGGATTTAAATTTTGATGTAAATGAATATGTTAAGATTTCAATTATATAATCTATATTCATATAGTTAATATTCTTATTCGACTTATATATATACACACTACATTTGTATGGTACATTAGAAAGATATCAATTGTATGCCGTAGCTTCCTTGTATTGAATGGTTGATATATATCATTTGGTTGCTATGAATTAAGTTACTAGTGGGTGGGTGATTTTTATATTCCTTGAATTCCTGAAACTGTTGAAGCAAATAGAATTAATGACTGGTATGTTTTGGTATATCTTGTCCCTCATTACTGCCTTCTTTTTATTTGATCTTTCAATTCTGGAAGGACTCTTTATTGACAGAAATTCAAGACTTGTTTTCTCTATGAACACAAAAACCCATCATTGCATTTAGAAATATCTCTATTGGTTCCTGTTTTAAATTTTGAGAAGCATCCTTGTGCATCCACATGATTCATCCTCTTAGAATGACAAACATGGTCATAGTTCAACTAGCATAAAACATGTTCCCTCAACCAAGTGGGCATTGGTTCAAGTCGATCCATCCTCTTAGAATTATTTCAGAAACTGAAGTTTCAATAAGTTGTAATGCCCTGTATGGCAGTTATCTTTTTTGAGAAGAGAGACAATTTCATTGATAAATGAAATAGGTGGAGAAAACCCCGAAACACCTTTAGGTAAATTATGTGAAAGTGTTCTCCAATGAGAAATTAACAAAGAGGTTATAAGTATTAAAAGGGTATTTACATTTACTCCAATACATCGCATGAAACAGAAGTAAATCCATAAAGCAATTAAAGGAATCTCAGTATCTCGGAAAATTCTGACATTCTGTTTGTCCTGAGAAAGACTATTAAGAGCCAACCGTAGCTACCAAAATTGAAGCAAGAAAATCAAAGATGGTGTTAGGCAAATGTATGGACCAGTCGAAAGCAGCTAGAATAATATCCCAGTATCTAGAAGTAAAATACAGCGAGCAAATAGGTGACTATGATTCTCTGAAACTGCGGAACACATAACACACCAAGATGGAAAAAGGTTGATGTATGACATTCTCTGTTGAAGATTACGTTCCCAAAGAAAGATTTTAATCTTCTTTGAATAAGCATCTTGCCAAATCACTGAGTATAGATTATTCAACAAGGGTTCATTTGTACCCACAATATTTTCTATACGAGATTTAACAGTAAAAGTATTGGAAGGATCAAGAGGCCAAGACCAATAATCATTCAGGTTCCTTAACCTAATTGAGGATAGAAGATGAGAGAGATTGGACCATTCAGTTGTCTCCAATTCATTAGGGTTCCTACAGAAGCTCAAATCCCAGGCATTAGTAAAGGAACCCAGACGTCAGCAACTGGACTATTTGGCTGAGAAGTGAGTCTATAAAGAGGAGAGAAGACAGTATCAATAGCTTCATAACTCAACCAAGAATCACGCTAAAATGAAATTGATCGATCATTACCAAAACGACAGGCATGAGACTTAACAAGAGATAAACTGGAGCAAATATGATGCCAAGGTGATTTGTGTGAACCTGTCAAAATTAGACGAGGCCAAACACAATCAATCTGGGAGCCATAATATTTAGCAAAAATAAGTCTGCGCCACAAGGTGTCTCTCTCGTTTAGAAATCTCTAAATCCATTCAGCCAAACGAGCCAAATTCTGATGATAAAAGTTCCCGGTTCTAATGCCACCTAATCGTTGGGAAGCTGTGTTGTCTCTCAATTAACATAATGCATTCCACCTTCTCCTTTGGAACCTTTCCAAAAGAAACTATGAACAAGCTTGTCCAAAGAAGAGGAAATCTTTGCTGGCAGTTTAAATTACGACATGTAAATCGGCATACTAGAAAGGGTGGTTTGGATAAGGCTATGCCTACCTCCTTTGGAAATAAATGAATATTTCCAAGTCCTAAAGGTTTGTGCTGAATTATTTGAAGAACTGGCTACTGGAATGAAGTGTATTTTTTAATTACCTCCTGGTGGAAGACCACGATAGGTTGAAGGCATTGAACCTTGTTTACAACCAAATTATGTCAATAACTAGTCCAGTTCTATCTCATAAAGGTAGACCACGATAGCTTCACAACTATTTTTTAATTACCTCCTGGTGGAAGACCACTCTTAGAAAGATTAATATTCAAACCAGAAGCCAATTAAATTAATTTCACAATATTAAGATGTGTCAAAACTTCTAATCAAAAGTAGAAAACAACCATGCATCATCATCAAGGATGGGTTGCGATCTTTCCCAATTGAGCATCATGAGATATTAATCTGCTAAGACACTCAAAGGCTAAAATGAAGAGAAAAGGGGAAAGCAGATCACCTTGAAGAATGTCCCGAGAAGAATAACGTCCAAAAAATCCCAATCAACTTTATCAAATGTTTTTGCAAGGTCCAATTTTGGAACCATACCCTTATTACGAGAGACATTCCAGTCATCAACCAATTCATTGGCCAATGAAGAAGCATGCAGAATTTGTGGATTAGCTACAAATGGCAGTTGATTCTAAGCAATAATAGTAGGAAAGACCAGTTTCAATCTATTAGATAAAACACAAGCAATAATCTTGTATGCACATGGAATGAGACTGATTGGGCTATAGTCAGTGACAGATTTGGAGTCAATTCACTTTGGGATTAAACAATGATAGTTTCATTCAACGCCACGTTAATAATTCCAGAAGAATAGAAATCATGAAGCATGACCATTACATCATGCTTAGTAGTGTTCCAAGAGTAACTTAAAAATTTAGCATTTAAATCATTTGTACCAGGAGACATACTTGCACCCAAAGAATCACAACTTGGAATTTCTCACGGACATCATTACTGGTGGCCCATAAACAACAGAAAGCTAAAAAGAAAAACCGTCAACCGTCAAAACATGAACAAAGACGTAGAAGTGACCTTGGATAACCTCTCGCACTGAAAATTCTGGTTCACTCCTCAAAACAAGGATACCCCCAGAGGCTCCAATCAAATCAAGTGATGCCCAACTAATATGAGATGAACTCCAAAGAGATTTAACAAGATAATTGCCGATCTCTGATTTTTTAGTTTCCTGAAGAAAAACAATTCCCAGATTGGATTGATGAAGAGTTTTCTTGATCAAAGGGCACTTTCTCCATGATCCAGACCCTGAACATTCCATGAGATAAATTTCATTGATCAACCGATTCTCCCTTCAAAAGAGCCGGTGAGGTTGTTTTATCATAATAGTGGACAGTGGTATGGAGATTTTGCAATTTCGTTTTAAATTTGGAATTTCTTCCCAGAAGTTGTCATGATTTCTTTTTAGTTGGTTGTGGTAGAGGGGGGATAGCCATAATGCAAAGACCATGTTTACTCAGAATAGGGGTCAAATGTTTGAGGTACGAGAGCAGGGAAAAGGGTGAGGGGTATGCAGTTGGAAAGGTGTTATGTTGGATGGGTGGGTGAATGGATTGATGGTTGAATAAATAGGATGAGGTGAGCTCCAATAAAAAAAGTTCAGGCTGTGGGGATAATGGTTGATGAGGTTGAAGAGAGATAGAGGCATCAAATGAAGGCAAGGATAGATTGGGTGATGGCTGATGAAAGATGAGACTAGCTGAAGGAACTCCATGAATGCGATAGGCAGTGGGAGGTTGCACGACTACCAGGTAAGTTCATCACAAGCAATAGAGAGAAGTTTGTGGTCAATGGTGATTGATCGGTTGGAGTAATTTCATTAAGGCTGGATGGATATGGGCATGGTGGTTGGAGGGGGAGCAGACGGTTACAAGCCAGAGGAGAGGCATACTTGTGTCTCATTCTTATAAATTAAAAGATCTTTGGGTTTGTCTTAACATCTACTTCTAGATTCTAGATGCTTCTGGTGTTGGAATACTTGTGTATCCATCTCGTTGTCAACTTCTTTTCTTTATAAATCAGGGCTTTCTATTTTATAGTTCAAAACGAGTTTTTATATTTCTCCTAATGAAGATGAACTGAGCCAATCCCAGTAAAGCTAGAACTCGAAATGTAATCACGTTAGCCCTTTATTGTAGAAAACAGCTGGTCAACAGCTTACGTCATTTCCTATTCTTACACCAAAAACTGCGACATTAATAAGTGAGACGATAAAAAGAAATCCAGTAGATGGCTCTTACTCATCACTTCTTACATAACAGATATTCCAGTTGTTTTTCTTATGCTTCCTGTACTAACGACGTGCTACGATAATTGACAGGTAATGTATGATGCTACTGGTGTTAGACTCCATGCCGGTCGCCAAGCTGAAGTACGGTTGTTGATTCGTATGAAAACACTTTTATTTGTCAATGGTCTTTTGAAATCAATGGCATATTTTGAAAATTTCAAATCAGCCTGCCTTTACACATAGCACTCACGCTGTTCAGCTTAGCTTTGAAAAACCCATTTCATCTAGAAGTTTGTATCCTTTGAAAGGACCCATTTCATATTAAATTCATATCTACTACCTATATCATAATTTTCCTTGCTTGATGTAATAACTTGCGTATATTTCAGCTATTAAATCAGATTGTCTGTGAACTTCCTCCCGAGCATCCTGTCTCGAGCGTTAGACCTCTACGGGATTCGCTTGGCCATACCCCGCTCCAGGTTTTTCGTCAAATGCCTTTCAAGTCGTCATAGTTTATTCTTTTTAGTATTCACAATATTTTACGACTGAGTTTGATATCATGTTATAAACTGCATTATTCATCCAACATATTTGGTTACTGATATGGTCTGTGTTTCGGTTGCCATTCGAGGGATCTTCATCGATTACTAAAGGTTTTCCAACTTCCACACGCTTTGCACTCGAGACATTATCCGAATTTCTGAGTCTCCTTCCCTCCCATTGCCCCTTTGGGAAATGTATGGTTGATATCTAAGACTTTGACATGACTTTGGGTGCAGGTGCTTGCTGGGGCAGTGTTGGGATGTTTAGTTGCGTACCTGATGAGGGTTTCAGATTAGGCGTACAGTTCAGATACATGTCCTTAAATTTGTGCTTGCTTGTCTTATCCAGTTGAACGAATGTAGATGTACTTAGCTTCCCACTTAGTACGTAGTATTCTTATTGTTTGTCAAATAATATACACATATATATAGAAATTTTGAATGGTGTCTATTCGTATTGCATCAATTTTCTTTTGAAAAAATTATATTTCCTATGTAAGTATTGAAAAGATACTAACTAACTACTCTATGAAAGGTTGTATGTCATTTATGTCATTTGTATTTACTAAAACATACAGATGAGCCTGCTTTAGTTGTTTCTTGTCGGGTGTCATGGAAGTTGCACATGAGGGTTGTCTCCTTTGATCAGTCTGATTTCGATCTTTCCAAGTCGAATAGGTGCATTATGCAAAAGTTCTGTGTAAAACTATATAGGTTTTTCAACAATGCACTCAGCATTACAACCTTCAGATCTATTTCGATTTTGAACAAATTCCTTAATAACTTTAATGTACATCATGATAATGTGCATCTCCCATGGATCTCCCTTTGATGTTAAAAAATAGGTGATTGTTAAAATATCATTACTACCCTAATTCAATAATTATACGCATATATTTTATGATTTAGTTATTTTAGTAATAAAGATTGGAAAAGAATTAAGGTATTTTAGAAATAAATGATTATATATTTTAGAAAAGGATTTAAGGTATTTTAGAGATAAATGATTAGATATTTTAGAGAGAAAAAAAAGTCTGGTCTCTACTATAATATCATTCCACCCATATTGAATTTTATCCCAAGAATCACAAACAAAACAAAGTGTAGTAATATTTTACCTCTTGTAAACTCTTCTTGATTGATGTTAATAAATTGTGTGTTTCCCAGATGTATTCGATAATCTAGTATTAGAGCGAAGTTGGTATAGGTTGTCTAATCTCTTGAAATTCTTAGTATGCTATGGTTGCAGCTATGTTTGATCTTCCACATCAGAAACATTTTTTTTGAGATTATTAGTTTGTTTCTTTGTGTCATGAGTAGTTCGTAGCTCTACAAGTTTTGTGTCGAAAAAGCTCGTTTGGTATTACTGAGGTATAACTAACACGACGAGTGATTTTCAAATTGTTGGAAGAATCAAAAAACACGATGAACGATTTTCAAATCGTTGGAAGAATCAAGAAACTCAACAGCACAGTTACAACATGTGATGTCCTTCTCTTTACAAGGATAAGACTTATGAGAGTCGTTGGCAGGAGTGAAACTATGCCGCCAGAAGAGAATCCTAATGGCGTCTTGCACAAATGGAGAATCAAAATAGTCAAAACAATGTTTGTCTTGAAGACCACAATCGAAAAAGAGACGTTAGAGCACATTTGGGATGACAAGACACTAAAAGAAGTATGAGACACGTTCATGATATTGTTTTCAAAGAAGACGATACGAGGCTACAATTTCTAGAGGATGAGCTGTTATCAATCTTACAACGTGATATGACAATTGTTCAATATTTCCATAGCCTTCTTCCTTTTGTTCCCACATAGTTTCTCTAGCCCGATGGTCTTTGTTGTAGTACCTTAATAAAAATTATTTTCCTGATACATATGACATTCACTTCTCATGCTAAAATTCTTATTGGTCTTTCATCATAATTTAGGTTAACGTTTATCGGTAAGGATTCGTAATCTACCACATGAGTTGGGTCAATCACATATTTGTGAAGTGTGAGTTCATGGAATACGTTATGCACTGCAGAGAGGGACGGTGGTAGGGCAAATATGTATGTCACTAGTACGATTCGATCTAGAATGTTGAAGGTAAAGGGAATGAACTATTCATCCATATAGCGGAAGCATTGTGAACCGATTTGATTTTATTAAGAATTAAAAGAGAGCAATAAATGTACGATTCGATCTAGAATGTTGAAGGTAAAGGGAATGAACTATTCATCCATATAGCGGAAGCATTGTGAACCGATTTGATTTTATTAAGAATTAAAAGAGAGCAATAAATACGAGAGCAAGATCTTTACCTTGCTAGAAACTGTAGCTACTCCTTGAAGTATTCCAACAACGTAGAAGTTCTTCCACATTCTACAAGATCTTCATTGTTATAACTCTGAACTACAAAGTCAAGACTTATGCGAACCTCATGAGAGAAAATTCAAAAGAGATTGGAGAATGAGAGTCTCAAGAAAATGTGAGAGAACATGTTGGCTCAACCTAAAAGTGATGAACTCTTAAAAAATCTTTAACAAATAATATATTTAAATATCTAATATATTATGATATAATATTTTATTCAAATCATATTTAAATGTTATAAAATATTGTAATATACATTTGACTAATTTGAATCATACAAATTCCAAACTATGTTTTTACTTAATGTATAAATATATATGAATTATTTTAATATTTAATGTATAAATACAATAAATATATATATTTTTTCTTTTAATATATCTATATTAAATATTAATTACAACGGTTCACATTAATAAATTTTTCCATTTAGATTTAATCTATCTAATATATTAAATATTAATTGAACTCTTTAAATTAAATATATTTTTATATTTATTAACCTATCTAATATATTAATTTGAACCCTTCAAATTTGGTAGATCAACCATATACTATTTAAGATTATATTAATAATCTTGATTTTTCATATATGAATAATATTAAACTGTAAATAAAATAGTAAAATAATTATTAAAAACTAAATAATTAATTATGAGGTTTTATGGCATAAGTTCCAATAGGAGAGTTTGACGAAGTGTGGACTTAGCTCACCTTGTTGACAACTCTAAGTTTCTACGCCTCACATTGACATAACTCTTTTGTCTACTTTGAGTCATGTGCATTCTTGCCTCGATCTTTTACATGGGCTCATTGGTGGCTTGGACTAACTCTCATCCTAATAGTCACGTTTGCCTACCTCGTCCCAGCACATCGAGGTCTTTATTCCCCATAGGGTTAAGACTTTACACAAAGTAACCTGTGTAAGCTTGTGAGTCGAACAACCCACCACTACTCGAATGACAGCATGACCTTTTGTTATCTGAGGTAAACCTTGAAAGAATTTCCTGACATAACCAATCAAGAGGTTGAACCTTTTGTTGCCCCTTAGAATCACTAAACAGTGGTTTGGACATATCCTTTTAACAACCTCCACTTGACCTACCACCTTGAAGAACTTAATCGATGTAGTATTCACTCACGATGCATCAGTAATTTAGTACAAATTCCAAATTATGAACAAGGTAAACAATATCATGTTGCTTTGGTAAATATGAGGTAAGATACTGACCTTTTGATGTTACTTTAGTACTCCAACTTGTCATCTCTCAACTTTATCCATATACTATAGAGTATAGACTTTTTAAGTTTGTGTTTTCAACCTGATACTTTTGTATGTTGTTCTATATATATATATATATATATGATACTTTTGTATGTTGTTCTATATATATATATATATGTGGTAACTTGATACTTTTGTATGTCAACTATATATTGTTCAATATATATATATATATACGGTAAATTTTACACCGCGACTCTTGAGTTAAGAAACTTGTTCTTTGTCCCAACAGCTATGGGTAAATTTTACACCGAGACTCTTGAGTTAAGAAACTTGTTTTTTTGTCCCAACAGGTAAAGTAAACCTCAAAACAAAACTAAATTGACTTGTGTTACAAGTCCGAAGTTAGCAAGAAAGATATTGAAAGAGTTACAAGTCCGAAGTTAGCAAGAAAGATATTGAAAGAGTTGTCTGATCAGATGATAAAATTTATTTAAGAGTTTACAAACAAAACTTTCAGTTGTGTTCATATGCATCTCTACCTCATCACATTTCTTTTTCCACTTTAAATTTTTGAAAAAAGAAATTATAAGAAATTATTTTGGAACAATTTTAAAGGACAAAAATGTAACCATTAGGATCGTACATTAATATCATGTCATGCGTTCATCAGCAAAGGCCCAAAAACATAAAAATAATTATCGAATAATAAATTATTTGCAACACTTCCACAACATTTGAAGTAACAAAAGTCAAAACATCATTAAGAATACAATCTTTTTCTCGAGTTCAACAAACGTCTGAATAGAGCATTTGAACCTCTTACCTCTTGATTAAGTATAAAAAAAAAAGACATTTTAAGCTATGTAACTAACAAAAATCAAACAAAGCTAATAAATTATAATGGAGAAATTATAAGGAAACTAACAGTCATAGAGGTGGCATTTATCATTGAAACCATCCTTTTCAAAACTGTCGCTACTAAGTGAAACAAACAAGTAAACCATTTGTGTATGGGAAGGCAAAGGGCTGTGGTTCAAAGCAAAAAATATACAAGAATGGGCGACCAAATTAATAGGCAGGGAAAGTGGGGTCTACCTCGCGGGCCCAACCCTCCAATCCACCAATGATATCCTTAGCTGAACTGAACCCTTTCTCCTGGAGAGCCTTGACGGCTCTTTGAGAATCATTCCCTCTCCTACAAACAACGTATAATTGAACATCACCACTGGAGGAGTCTGAACCCTGTTTATGTTTCTCTCCCTTCAGAGCCAAACCAACTTCTTCCAGCCTTCCGTCCAAACTAGACAGCGGAACGTTAAGGGAGTTCGGAAGAGAAACAATTTTGAAATGGTGCTCGGGACGGACATCCAAAAGCACGTGTGATTCGCCTTTATCAAGTCGGTCACTGTACTCTTTGGCACTTATTCTTGAGTGTGGCTCCAGTAGTTTTAACCTCAGAGGAGACTGCAAATCAATAATCAGAGGTGGTGTTGGATGATGGAAGTCCCACATCGACTAATTTAGGGAATGATCATGGGTTTATAAGTGAGGAATACTAACTCCATTGGTATGAGGCCCTTTAGGGAAACCCAAAGCAAAGCCATGAGCACTTATGCTCAAAGTGGACAATATCATACCATTGTGGGGAGTCGTGTTCGTCTAACAAGAGGAACTGCTTAACACATGCTCGGTTTTAACCAAATTACGCTTGGCTCGAAAAAAAAGTGCGCCAGATGATATGCATACAGGAAAAGTATTTGCACATGTAATTCAAAAAGTACCGTAGATAATGGAGACTGGGTGAACTTCTCATAGTCGAATTCTTGAAATTGTGCTGCTTTGAATTTAGAATTTTCTCCACATACTTCACACTGCAACGACCTTCCACGAATCTTGACCTGTGTTTAACTATACAACTTAGTATGACTTAAGAGAAGGGAAGCTAGAAATGACAGTCTATAACACAAAGGAAGGAAGGCTGGAAGAATCTTTCTTGTTCCGCTGGCTAGTTTGGACGGAAGGCTCGATAGTTAGGAACCCTAATTCATAGTTAGCCTCAGACATCCATTGTTCTCTCTATTAAGCACATTCAGAGTGCTCGATAGTTGTATAGTTAGGCTCGATAGCCTGCTTTTCAGACATCCAGAGTTCTCTCTATTAAGCACACCCAAATATTCGAACAAATGACCTTGGAAGCATCAGGTGAAGACGACTTTCACTATTCAAACTGATTCCCTCCATGTCCAATCAGATTTTCATTTAAAATCATCATAGTTGCTAGAAATTAGAATGAGTCTAACAAGATCATCTTCCCAACAGGGCACAATGGTGATGGGTAAAATGAGTTGAAGAAAATTATATATAAAAATGAAACATACAATTCGGATCCTTGCTGCTAAGGCATCAAACAGAAGCATCCGTCCAGAAAGTGGCTCACCAACTGCACTTGCAATTTTTATAGCCTCCAAGGCTTGAAGACAGCCAATGATCCCAGGAACTGGAAAATAAATAGCACAAGAATATGATTAACGAGGAAAGCTTGAACATGAAAATGATATTACACAAGAACTAGAACACACGTTATGTTGCACTGCATTCCATTTCTGGGTTCTGCAGTACAGACTATATTCAAGAGGAAAATAAAATTTGGAGAGCACACAGGGTTACTGGCCTAATGGAAAATGAAAATTCATCAACCTACCTACTCCAAGAACACCACTATCAGAACACCTTTGGCATGCTGTTGTTGGCGGGGGAGTTGGAAATAGGCATCGGTAGCATGGACCTCCATTGTAATTGTAAACTGTCAGCTACACCAAAAGGATCGAAAATAAGATTGATTAATGAATTAATTTTGTATCAGAGATAAAAATATAAGCTAAATTATCATCTGTCTAAACAATGAATTTATGCGATTCTAGAATAATGAACTGAATTCAACTGCTTAGAGTACCTGCCCCTCCAAACCTACAGCTGCACCAGACACAAGAGGCTGTAAGAAAATCATAACATGATTAGTCTTTGTCAAGGAAATATACAAACTAAGCTGTTCAGTTATGTTATAGCAGCCATTAGTTAAACTAATAGAACTTATGATTAGCAAATTCAATGAAACATCCATAATTTCCTGACTTAAATTACTTTCTAAGAAGAATAGAGTTTATCATTTACCTTTCCCAGCACCACACAACAATCACTAATCATGTATCGGCTAGGAGCATTATCTGTTGCATCTACTATGATATCATATCTAAGTTTTTGTAGTTAAGAAAATCGAAATGTTCAAAACAGCAAACAGTAAAACACAGGACGCTCATAAGCAGATAATTTAAGTCAGGGTAAGAGTAGAAATATCAAACTCTAAGATCACTGCAATAAGGATACTTGCTAAAAATTTCTAAAGCGTTTGATGTACGAAGAGCTTCTTTGTGTTCAACAATCTGGACAGTAGAGTTGATCCTAGGATGAATGCACATTAGTACTACCAAACCATGGGCTATAAAACTCCTGCAAACTAAATATCAGGTGGCAAAACATACGAGTGACACGTAGCAGCAGCCGATTCTACTTTCGACCGTCCTATATATGCCTCAGTATGGATGATCTGAGATATAAAATGTATTTAAGTAGTCAGTAGATTTATAATCTAGTAACAGAATCATATTAATGAAACAGAGTTCTAATAGTTTATAAAACAAAAAGGCCAAAAGTACTTGAAATATAATGCAATTGAGCATTAAAGACCAAAGGTTACCTGCCGATGCATGTTATTTAGCTCAACTACATCATGATCAACAATTCCCAGACGACCTAGAATCATAATTCCAAACATATGCAACATTACTCAATTGAAAACAATAAAATATACAGTTCTAATCAAACTTTAAATGGTACAAACATCTTACCAACCCCACAAGCTGCAAGATACATCAAAGCTGGTGAGCCCAACCCTCCCGCTCCAACTACTAAAATCGAAGACTTCAAAAGCCGCGATTGCGCTAAAACAAACGCAGTTAAGTTAATTAATGCGTCACTTTGTAATCGTTTAGTCAAGTCGAGAAGGAATTGGTAGAGAAAGCAGACCTTGGACTCCGAAGGTAGGAAGGAGGAGGTGGCGACTGTATCTGTAAATCATGTCGGGGGACAATCCATGAGGAAAAGTGGAGTCGAGAGTGGATAATGAAGCGGAAGGGGCATGAGAGACGCCATTGTTCTGGTGATGATTCAGGTCGCGGAGCTGGGACTCGAGAGATGAAATACGACGATCTAAGTCGGACCTGGCGGATTTCAAGGTCTCGATTTCGTGAAGAATACGAGAAGATTCTGTGGTAGTGGAGGCCATGCTGGTAAAGCTCAGTTCACAAAGGGAGTAGGACGAAAGGAAGCTTAGAACCCTAACAACATCGAAGCAGGAAGGAAGCGATTTGGAAAAGTCAGCCCAAAATCAGTTGCCACTTCTTCGATTTGACTCCAGAAGGGTAGTTTTGTCCTTTCCTTATTCCGTCGACCAACGTCCATGCCTTAGATTTCAATATATTTTTAATTTAATATATTAAATATTCATTTAGACCCTCCCTATTAAATATATTTTCTTTTCCTATTTTATATATTCAATATATTATAATATAATTTAAATATTTCAAAAAATATATATATATATATATATATATATAGGTCATTTCACCGGATGATATAAAATAAGGTAGCGACTTTAAATTAACTTATTAGAATATTAATTTTAGAATATTTTTTTAGTTTTTAGAGAATTACTTTAATTTTTATTTGAAAATAAAGTGATTAATGTGGGTATTTTAAATTCTATACGTTATATCATAAAATTGATTGGAAAATTTGATAATGTTTGAAGACGAATGTATGTCTATTATTGTAATTCAATTTAAATTAAATTAAATTTTGTATGATATATCAAATATGCTGGTTAATTTTGCTAGTTTCATCGTACATAATGTATGTTTTAAATGGTAGGCCCTAGCTTAAAGTATTAGTGGTCTATATGAGTCCAATTGGATTGGCTTAAAATATTAGTGGTTTATTTCAAGTTGTTAAAAAAAAATTAATTTTTTTAAAAACTTTCATGTATCGAGAGTATATAGTCATTTAGTACAATCTTATATAAAATATATTAAAAGTTTACCAACGAAACATATAAGTTTCTTATCCAGTCCAATCACTACACTAGCAAATTGGACCTATTTGAGTTCAAAAAATTAGCCTAGTTTGTTTAACCCAACTTAAAATGTTATCTAACGTAACCCAATCTTTATCATTTTGGTTGAGTCGGTTCGAATTTTCGAGTTGTCGGGTTCAATGTACGATCCTATCAAATATGTCATTAAGATTAAAATTTTATCGGTTAAGTATGAACATAAAAAATTAAAAAAAAAAAAAAAAAAAAAAAAAAAAACCATTTAATCATAAAAAATTATCAAGAGTTTAAATATTAAATTTATTGTAAATATATGTGTGAAATAGAAAATATAAACTTCCCTATTAAAATTATGAAATAACAAATATGTCATCGATCTATCCTACTAAAACAAACGAAACTGGGTTATATTATTGGGTCTTTGCTTTTTATCTAAAAATTGATAGATGTAACATGATTATTTAAAAATAATCAGTAAGTGATCCCAATGTTAGGGTACAACATGATTCATAATTGGACCTACTTTTCTTGACTAATCATCGGATTCTACTTTTTTTTTTTTGAATGTATAGTAATTTTCTACACATAGTTCCTGCATATTCCATGAACCCACTCGATAGTCTCGTATACATACTCTTAAGCCTGCCTACAACTAATGCATACTCACCATACCAAAAATCACAAAAATAAAGAATTGTGTGTTATATCGTAGTGTATACGTCTATATGTAACATTTTGGTGAAGTAATTCAAATTCAGTATTTAAAATCATGGTATATGGGTCATGATACGTATAATACTTGTATACTTTTCATGACATGAATTTTCTATAAAATATAGATACGTGTTTTTCATCCATGTGTCAATCACTATCAACTTTTTACCCTCCACTTTCGGTCACAATTTGTTAAATAAGGAATGATTTGAGAGTGAATTAGGTCAAATTAGATAGACATCCATCATTGAACGAAGGAAAATTCAACAAAGGAAATTCAAGTGGATTAAGTATTAAATCACAAACATTATATCTTAAAAAATTCAAGTGGATTTAAAACGATGAACTCAATAAATGCATTGAATTCAAAATAAAACAGAACCAAATTTTTACACACAATAAGGTATGTCTTTCCATTCTAATTTTGGCTCAATTTGGCAAACACACCAACCAACGGCGCCGTATTGTAAGTACAAGCTTCAGTTTGCATATAATTAGATCGTTCATCGTGGAACTCATCTTTCTCATTGGGTCCACCCACCACACCACCCATCAACACATTAGGGTTCGGATCAAGGCGAGCATACCAATTATCATACCCCTGCGTGCACCCGATGAATCCCCCGTTCGTTTTGATCGATTCAATCGACGCTCCTCTATGGTGCACCCTTTGAGGATACCGTGGACCAAACCCGACCAAGTAGCTCATGGCCATTGGATTGTCCCCCAAGATGTAGTCAACTTGGGATTTCTCAAAAGTCAACATCTCTTGGTGGCCCACTTCGTGTTGATGACATGTGAGGCGTTGATTTGAGGCTTGGAGATGGTCGGAGTAGACGGTGAGAAGAAACGCTGCGGTGGAGACGTATTGGAGGTTATTCCATTTGCGAGTATAGAGTAAGCCTCCTCGGGTGCGTTTCAAGTTAGTCGAGTTGTTCTTGTTCTTGTTGAGACAGCCACAAAGGTAATGCTCCGCCTTTGCTCGGTAGGCTTCCATTATGGACTTCTGTTCCTTCGATTGTTCTTCCACTCGCAACTAAAATTAAACGAAAAAGTTACCATTTTTGTTACTTTTTACCCAATAAAATCGAGTTGTAGAGAGAAATTACCATGGATACAAGGATTTGGAGGCCAGCATACTTAACATCCCAACTAAACTCATTGATGCCCCAAGTAATCCCACCAAAATTCTTCCCATTTTCCAGCACATATTTAAGGTACTCTTCCCTTCCACTGCTCTTGTACAGCCACATTGCTGCCCACAGCAGCTCGTCCTTGTACCCGCTCACTGACGAGTAATACCCTTTTGCCTCTTCAATACTCTCGTCGTATTTCCCTTTGTGCTTATCGCCAAACTCGAACAGCTGCACCATTTGTTAAAATATCATCATTAGTCCAATTGGGTCAAACCCAATAATTATATGAGCCGGATTTATATTCATTTACCAAAATGATTTAAGTATTTTAGGAATAAAAATATTTTAGATATTTTAGAAACAAATTATCTATTATAAATACATGAAGTAGTTTCTACCTAATGGGAAAAATAATAAATAAAGTTTTCTAACGAGTTCAATCAATAGCAACTCCATTGAAATTAAAAATTATGAAATAAAGTTTAGTTCATTCTTTTTGTTCCAACAGTTCCATTTATTTTGTTTATTAATTTCATGTTATTTTCTTTTGAGTTGTTCTACTTGCCTCTTGTGCATGGTGCAGCAGCACATGGGAGTAGTGTGGGTTTGTTCTACTGAACACAATGGCTGCTGCCGCCATAGCCGCCGCCGTCTCTCCAGCCACATCGGAACCTGGGTTGTTTTCGTCGATCTTGTAGGCTTGCCGTGACGTCGTCATATCCTCCGGCCGTTGCCAGCAGTAGTGATCCGTTGCCCCATCTCCCACCTGGGAAAATTCAAACTTGATTTGTTATAATCATCAATATGAGACGCGTGTAATTCACGCGCCGCCTGAATTTGGTTGAGTAAGTAACCTGTGCCCAGAAGACGTTGGGGTGGGGATGGGCTTTGATGAAGTAATCAGTGCCCCATTTGATAGCTTCCAGCGCGTGAGTGTACTCTCCGGCAGCGGCGAGTTGTTCTCCATATTCAATGACACCCCATGACAGCATTGTGACGGTGAAGGCCATTGGTAAACCGAATTTGATGTTGTCGCCGGCGTCGTAGTAGCCTCCCACTAAGTCCACCTGAAAATGGAAACAAAAAGGCAAATGAATATTATTGGATGAAGTTAAAGAAAGAAAGAGAAAAAGGTGTGTGTACGTACTCCTTGGTGGAGGCCATCGGAGAGGGCAGAGTGGTGGCGCCAAGGGAGTCTTTGGTTGTAGGGGAGGCGGCCGGAGCGTTGGGATTCGAAGTAGAGGAGAGTGATGGAGAGCGCGTGGTGATAGTCATGGGATAATGAATGAGTGAAAGGAAGGATGAGAAGAAAGGAGATGAGAGGGTTCAACATGATTCATTCCTACGTTGGGGCTCTCTCCCATCTTTGCTACAAATACATCCCATGCTTCCTACTCACTATGGACATTAGTTGATAGTGTTTTTGGTTTGTAAACATTATATATGCTAATAAATATTACTTTTATTATTCTTTTTTTTTTTTTTTAAAGTTCATGGATAGTTTTGGTTCCCGAACTTTTCTAAGTTGCGCATCTGCTTTCTGAGCGTTTATGATATGCCTCTAGAGAGTGGGTTTGATCGTAACAGTGCTCAGAGCATTTATGACATACCTCTAGAGAGTGGGTTGGATTGTAACTGTGCTATGAGCATTTATGACATGCCTCTAGAGAGTGAGTTGGATTGTAACCGTGCTCTCTGAACATTCCTGATATACCTCTAGAAAGTGGGTTGGATCGTAATTGTGCTCTGAGCATTTATGATATGCCTCTAGAGACTGGGTTGGATCGTAACTATGCTCAGCTATGCACTGATGTATCTAACCATGACTACATTCTGGCCCTCTATATCTCCTCCTGTAGTTCCCTTTGTCTTGTGATTAGTGCAAATGAGTGGACAATTTTTCTGTTCATTGTGTTTGTCACTACGTTAGTTTTTCTTGATTGGTAGAAGATTTTGGTGTCATAGTCCTTCACTAACTCCAATCACCTCTTATGCCTCATGTTCAACTCCTCTTGCGTGAACAGAAACTTGAAGCTCTTATAATGGTATGCACTTGCACCTTCTTCTCCCCATATAGATAATGCGATCATAGTTTCTACTCAAACACCACAACGACTAAACATTTCACGAGCAAACTCACGGGTTTAAGGATAGTGAATCCCAATTGGATGTCTACTTCCACTCCACCGAGTTCAAGTTCTGTTTATGAACCTTTCCTTCGAAAAATTATAAGGTCACATAATTCATAAATAACATGAATATAACGACCCTATTTTCCTTATATAATAAAGTCGCTACTACATGTGTGGTTTAGTTAAGAAACATGGACAAATAATTTTTAAAACATTTTAAACAAAAATCGATAGAACAATAACAACGAAAAATTACAAAATAGAAATAAACAATGCCTACAATAACATAAGATAGAAAAATACATCTATCCTAATTTCAGTCGTCCCAAGGCCATCACCGCTACCTTGTCATCCATGCATGAGTGTCTTTCATTTACCTAAAAAGTAAGAATAACACGTGATTTCAGTATTTTAATAAATATTTCGTAAGTGGCTCTGCTATTGAGGTCAAGAAATGCATGCACAAGTAATTATGGATGAAACTATCTTTAAAAAAGAAAAAAAATCATTTCCTTTTTCTTCTTCGTATTTTATGGAATGATATTAATGTGTTGTAATTAGTTAGTTAGAAATTAAATCATAAGCATATCAAGAATGAGATTTTTAAGCACACTCGTAATAAGGAAGTGAAGCATTTTACTCGGCCGAGAATACAAAGAAATTGACCTATTTGAGTTCTAACCTTTTGAATTATGACTCATGCAACTTTTATAAACTTGTTAATTTTAACTAGTTTTTAAAGGGAGCGTCAATTTAACTATAACTTAATTAGATGGAATTCCTTCACGAGGGATTTAAATTTTTATCTATAATAATTTATTGCACGAAGAAACAAAAGAAAAATAGGATAAAGTAAGTTATATATAAACATATACAAAAAAAAAAAAAAATAATAAAATAAAAAAAAAATATCAAGACTCTAATCATGTAAAATGTCTCTACGAAGTCTAACACATGAACCATTGTAAAATTTAGCGAAATAATTTGATAAAAGTTCAAAATTTAAAATTGATGTCATGGGTTCACAAGGTTGACATGGATTTCAAAGAACAAAATCGAAATTCATTAAGAATAAATTGGTGACACTAGCTTAAGCTCATCATGAAGTGGTCTTACTATAGGATATGTTAGAAATTGTATGCGTTACAATTTATGATGTATGAGTATATGATGATGTATAAGTTATGATGCTTGATGATGCACGTAATATATATATTTCGATGTATGACGTATTGATATACTTGATGTATGAGTTATGATGCTTGATGATGCACGTAAAATTTATTGCATGACGTTGTCTTAATATGTTGATGCTTTTCATATTAAGCATGTTGTATGATGATGAGTGCCATATTGCATCATGCCGATAGACCGACATAGGACACGACCCTAATAGCATGAAAATGATATTAATATAAATATCCAACGAGCATGTGTTACTTAATGTAACAAAGAGATGAGACTAGAGGGTTGTGTCAGAAGAGATGATAAGATGAAATTTAGAGGGACCTCTTGCATATTATATGTTCATAAGTATAGGGATACTTCCCCAGAGACGATAGTGCGGACGCGCATAGTATGATGATGAGGGTGTTCATGGGGAGCATGACACCAAGGGGTTTCGCTGACCTCCGGACGTTGCTACAGATTAGATTGACCAAAGAGGATCCAGGGGGTGTGTGAGCCCCCTGGGGATTCACACTCGCACGTGTGGGTCGTGTGTAGGGAAGTACAACACATTCATATTAGTCCGAGACTGGAGGCCACCCCTAGAGAATAGAGATAGGTCCCAAGAGCATGATTGCAAGTTTTGCATTTGCATGGCCTCCTATAATGGTGCCACTTATTAAGTATTCTTCGAAATACTCCAGATGGGTGCCACATTATTTTTCAGGTAAAAGCAAGGTGCACTTGTACGGAGGACGGCGACATCATGAGTAGAGACTGTGGCACGTGCATAGGGTAGACTAGGTTGTTTTGCATTTCATCGTTTTAAATTATTTTGTATTTGTTTTTGTTTTCTCTAAATTTCAGTATTTTGTATTTAAACATGTAAGACTGTGTTTTCCAGAGGAGAGGATATTTTAAATGTTTCCAACACTTATATTATAGATGATGTTTTCTTTTAAGAGTTATATTTCGGCATTAGAGATGAGTATGAGACGTTAGTAGCGACTCTGAGTATGTAAACATTTAGAGTCGTTACATTTGGTACTAGAGCTCTAAATTTTAGATTATGTAGACTAGCCTACTGTTAAGATTTATGCCCTAAAGCCTTGTAATTAATTATTTAGTTTCTAACAATAATTTTTATTATTTTATTTGTAATTTAATTATTATCATAATCCAAGGTTATTAATGTAATCTTGAATAGTATGTGGTTGAAATACAAGAGGATCGTGTTCAAGTAATACCTAAAGAGTCTATAGTATATGGATAAGGTTGGGTGCCTTATCTTGGAAACACTATTGATACAACCCACTTTGTAATCGTTACAAATGATTTGATCCAAATCGTTCATGTGGAGACATGTAAGTGGGGGTATCCTATACAATGAGTTTGTATAAGACTGGACCAAGAAATATGTAATCACTCTTTATAAATCCGTTAATTGAGAAGATTAATATTTCACATGATGATCATATGCGACTCGATCTTAATCCTGAGTGAATTATGAACTTCTGCCTGTGAGGGCATGTCCTTTAATTTACATGGGTGAAAATGACTCTTTTTAGCCGATTCAATATGCCTAAGATTCTAGAGACTTGATCAAATAGGGAGTTGGGAGCATAATATCATGGGATGTAATTCACTCCTTCCCATATAAGGAAAGTAGATGAGTTGTTGTTTAAGTACTGATTTCCGTAATGAACAATGGGGCCCACCCTCTGGCACAAGAGGGATTTGGTTTATGATTGGATCATAAACAAATTGTTCATTAGAGAATCTCGGTGGTACTTAAGATGAAAGATGTAATTAAAGAGGTAAAGTGGACTTTTGATCGAGTGTAACTATGAACAATTTGTGAAGGATTGACTTGCTTGTAATGATTATATCAATGACATAACTTGTCCTACACTGCATAAGAATGCAACTCTAGGTCTACAGTGGAGTCACCTATAGTTAATGAATGAAAATTGATTAATTAAAAAGTTAGTTAATTAATTTTATATGATTGAAGCTTATAATATGTAGGTCCACAAGGTCCCCTTTGTAATGACCCTAAATTTCTACCTACCTAGAGTCGCCACTAACCTCTCATCCTAATCTTAAATGCGAAATATAATTCTTAAATGCTCATAATAAGTACGAGAAAATTTAAAACTTGAGAATACATTAAACTGCTAGAAAACACTGATAGACTTGACTTACGTGTTTCAAAACATCAGGTTGGAATTTAAAATAAGATAAAAACTATTACAAATCAAATAATTTAAATAAATGAAATGCAAACACCCTATGCGCGCCACAGTCTCTGATTACGATACCACCGTCAACCGTACATGGGCCCCATGCCTTTACCTGAAAAATAATATGGCACACGGCCTGCGAAATACTCAGTAAGTGACCTGACTATAGGGGTCATGCTAATGCAAACACATACAATCATGATTTAGGGACCTAATCTCTAAACATCATAATGGTGGCCTCCAGTCTCGGACAAATTGGATGTGTAGTACTTCCCTACACACGACTCACACGTACGAGTGTGAATCCCCATGGCGCTCGCACACCCCGTGGACAATCTGGTCAAGCTAATCTGTAGCGACGTCTGGAGGTCAGTGGAACCTCATAGTGTCATGCGTCTCATGAACACCCTCATCTGTGCGCATTCGCACTCGTGCACATTCGCACTCATCATCTCTAGGGGAAGTAATCCCATGCTTATGAACATACGATATGCATGAGTTCCCTCTAAATCCAATTATAGGTCTCTTCTGAAAAAACTCCCTAGTCTCATCGCTTTGTTACACTATGTAACACATGCGCGTGGATATTATATTTATATTAAAACTTCTGTTCTTTCCAAAAAAAGTTTATAGTTCTAGATTGGATATGAACGGCTTAGTATTTCTTCATTCATTCTCATCCAATCAAAGACAAAAAATATTTTTTTATTGTTCAATGCTTTGATTTCTTGATTCATTCACTGTGAGGTAATTTAAATATTTCTTATCCATTTTTTCAATTAGTTTAAAGTTATTACCCCTTGTCAGTCTCAATATTGACTGAGGCTCTAATATCAGTCTTATTCGTTTTCGGTATATCTTTGTTTTTAATCTTAATTTGATGGTATCTTGATTGAAGATCTATTTTGAAAAATATTGTTACTTCTCGAAGATGGTCGAATAAGTCCTCGATGGTGGTAATGGGTATTTGTTCTTTATCGTTCTCTTGTTTAGTTCTCTGTAGTCAATGCACAGACGCATCAAACCGTCTTTCTTTTTAACAAACAACACTGGCGCACCCTAAGGAGATACACTAGGTCGAATGAAGCCTTTTATCTAATAAGTCTTGTAGTTGTAATTTAAGTTCTTTTAATTCTGCTCAGGCCATGCGGTATGGGTACCGTATCCAATGTTTTCTTTTTTCCTTTTGTGTCTAGTACATAGGCTAGAATCGCCCACCCCCTTGTTGTACCAGGCGTCTAACTTTCATCATATTATTTTTGGGTGGTGCCTATGCAAGTTCTTTTAAATTTAAAGGTAATGGTGTAAATACTACATCTTTCTTATGTCAGTCTATAACTATCAAAGTTTTTAGCAAGCCAGTCCATTCCTAGAATGATGTCGAAATCCGTCATATCTACTACTTTTAGGTCTACTTTGATGGTTCGAACAGCTACTACTACTTGTCCGTCTTTTACTCTATTTTCAGTAACTAGGTCTGCTCCCGCTGGGGTATCGATCGACAACACATGTAATAAGGGTTCAACTATGAACCCTGCTTGACTAACAAAAGGCCAGGAAACAAAAGAATGGGTTGAACCCGAATTAAATAACGTTAATGCAAAGTGTCATAGTATGGAAAGCATACTTGTTACCACGGTGCTAGATGTTCCCGCATCCTTACTGGTTGTTGCATATGCCCTGGTCTGTGCACGAGTTTGCATGGAGGGTTCTCGAATAATCGGGCCTCTAGGGGGTTCCCTTGGGTTTCCCGTGTCTCTTACAGGGTAGAATCTGGCCAGGTGACCTGCACGACTGCACCTGTAACATACACCGGAGCCTGCCATACATCTGCCTCGATGTTGTTTCCTACATTCGCGATATAGGGGTTTTTCGCGTTTCGGTCCTGGGGTTCGGTCTACTGGGAGTGGGGCAGTTCGCCTGTCATGATATCGAGGTCTCTGGGATGGCGGTTGGAATTTCTTCGGTCTGGCCTTGATGGGGCATTTCTTTCCTATGGCGACGGTTGACTCTGGATTTTTCTCTTCCTAAGGTTCCTCCAAGACCTTGGCCGTCCTCAACGTCGTAGGTTTTTGGGTTAAATGCCTCCACCATGCGGCAGGTTTTCGGGTTCAATCCCAACACAAATTTCTCCGTCTCCTTTTTCACAGTATCTAATAGTGACGGTGATAACCTCTTTAACCTCATAAATTCCTGGACATACTGATCTATGGTGCATTCGCCTTGAGTCAAGTAATTGAATTCTTGTTGTTTCTTATTCGGGTTTCCTTCGGATAACACTGTTTTAGGAAGGCTTCCTTAAATGTATCCCACGTCGTGATCCCCTCTCCTGGGTTGATATTCATTTTGTTATTCGTCCACCACACTTCTACGTCCTTTTATAGCACGTATGTCGTACAAGCTACTTTGTGGTCATCCGGACACCTCATTGATTCAAAGGTTGTTTCCATAGTTGCGATCCACATCTGAGTTGCCGTAGGATCTTCCTTTGAACCGACGAATGGACGAGGGTCATACCGTTTCAAGTTCCGTAACCAGTTTGCCCCTCTGTTCGATTGTAGATTGTTGGCTTGTTGTGTTGGCCATTATTGTGGCTTGCTGTGTGGCTATCATTGTTTGCATCACCGCCTGGAATGATTCCCACATTAATTGTATAGTGGAATCCAATACAGCCGTTGGTGCTACTGGAGGTGGTGCAGTTTGTGGGGGAGGTACAACTTGTGGAGGAAGTACAGGTTGTAGCGGGGGTTCCCTTGGTGGTGGTTCGAGTGCATAGGGTCCAGTTGTCGACCTTTCTTGGAAAGAGCTTCTTTCAGCTTCTCCTATTCCCCTTCTCCTAGTTGGGGTTTTCCCCTTCCTCTTCCACCTCTTCCGCGTTCTCTGATCGGCATGGTTTTAGAAACAAAAAATAATTCTATCTAAGTCTATTGTTTACTAATAATATTACTATGGTTGTACCTGACAGCAACAAGGCATTGATGATTGGACCGTGGAATATGTCAAGTCTGACCATGGAACATGCCAAGCCTACATCTAGCCTACAACATCTATAACCTAGAGCTCTAATACCAACTGTAACGACCCTGACCCACCGCTAGCAAATATTGTCCTCTTTGGATTTTCCCTTTCGGACTTCCCATCAAGGTTTTTAAAACGCGTTTGCTAAGGAAAAGTTTTCACACACTTTGTAAATGGTGTTTCGTTCTCCTTCCAACCAATGTGGTTTCTCACATTGAATGTATCAATAATATAAAAATAATATTAAGAGATTTTATAACGGATAACTAAATAGCAAATATAACAAGAATTTAGAGTTTAAAGAATATGAAAAATAATTGGAATTTTCTTCAAAATTTTCATATTTATCAATTAATGTAATTTATATAATGCATATTGTTGATACATTAGCACTCGTAATCTAAGTATAGATTTATATTTATCATTGTTCGACTTATATGATACTCATATTTATTATTATTATTATAATTTATTGGTTTTGCAAGTATACCTAATATTAACAACAATAAATTACAACTTATTAGCGAAAGTAATAATTGAATGCACACCAAAGTATTAAGGAAAAAATGTGAAAGACAAAAAAAAAAAAAAAAAAAAAAAAAACAGGGAAAGACGATGGATGAGGAACAGTTGAAAGTTGGTGATCAATCAAGAAAATCGCAACCGTCCGATGCAAGCAATAGAGACAAATAAACGGCTACAAGACAGTGAGACTAATAATTACGTACAGTTCATATTTATTTTTCCTTCTTCGTATTTCCGCCCCTCAACCAATCGTAGAGTGAGACCCGGAAACGGTCAAAATAAGGTTTAATTAATATATTTACACGTGGCATCATAATGGGCCCCACCACTTCTCACCTAGCGTGGTTGGTCGTCTTCCCACTTTCCTTGTTTCTTATAAAAATCAGTATTTACTGACCTTTTTCTTCACCTAAGCAATACGCCATGGCCTTCTTCTACCTCCTCCTTCTCTCTTCCATAGCTCTCTCCGACGCCGCCGGATGGGTTGGAGTTAACTACGGTCGAATCGCCGATGACCTCCCTCCGCCGGAGAAAGTGGTTAAGCTTCTGAAAGACCAAGGAATCGACCGAATCAAGCTCTACGACACCGACTCCGCCGTCCTCACCGCCCTAGCCAACTCCAATATCTCCGTCGTTGTTGCACTTCCGAACGAGCTTCTCTCCTCCGCCGCCGCCGCCGCCGCCGCCGATTCTTCCTTCACTGACAACTGGGTCCAATCCAGCATCTCCCATTTCTATCCCAGCACCAAAATCGACGCCATCGCCGTCGGCAACGAGGTCTTCGTCGACCCAAACAACACCACCAAATTCCTCATCCCCGCCATGAAAAACGTCTACACCTCCCTCCAAAAATACAACCTCCATAACTCCATTAAAATCTCATCCCCCATTGCCCTAACCGCCCTCGCTTCCTCCTTCCCAACATCCTCCGGTTCCTTCAAACAAGACCTGATCGAGCCAGTCATCAAACCCATGCTCGCCTTCCTCCGCCAAACCCAATCCTATCTAATGGTTAACGCCTACCCTTTCTTCGCCTACGCCTCTAACTCCGACAAGATCTCTCTTGACTACGCTCTGTTCCGGGACAACCCCGGAGTTCTCGACTCCGGTAATGGGCTGAAATACTCCTGTCTTTTCGAGGCGCAAATCGACGCCGTTTTTGCTGCCATGTCGGCTCTTAAATACGACGACGTTAAGGTCGTGGTTACGGAAACTGGGTGGCCGTCCAAAGGGGATGAGAAGGACGTGGGAGCAAGTGGGGAGAATGCGGCGTCGTATAACGGCAATTTAGTGAAGAGAGTGCTGACGGGGCGTGGGACCCCTTTGAGACCTAATGACTCACTCAACGTCTTCCTCTTCGCTTTATTCAATGAGAATCGGAAACCGGGCCCCACTTCTGAGAGGAATTACGGTTTGTTTTACCCGAACCAGCAGCGCGTTTATGACATTCCTCTGACACGCGCCGACGTGGAGAGTGGATCTCCAACGATGGTGAATGGTGGTAGCAAAGCTCAAGTGCCGTCGTCGGAAGGGCAGACGTGGTGTGTAGCCAATGGGAAGACAGCGGCGGAGAAGCTACAGGCAGGGTTGGATTATGCGTGTGGAGAGGGAGGAGCTGATTGCCGTCCGATTCAACCAGGTTCCACGTGTTACAATCCGAACTCAGTGGAGGCACACGCTTCGTACGCTTTCAATAGCTATTACCAGAAGATGGCTCGTGCGTCTGGCACGTGTGACTTTGGAGGTGCTGCTTACGTCGTTAGTCAACCTCCACGTATGTATCTCTATTAAAATTTATTTGAAGAAATTAATTTTTGATTTTAAATAATAATAAAATGATTTTGTTTAAATGGTGCAGAGTACGGAAAATGCGAGTTTCCGACAGGGAATTGAGTTGGGGCAGCTGCGGAAAGTGGTCGAAATCATCATCATTATCAGTATTTTAATTTCATTTAGTGAGATAAAACTGACTTTTTTTATTTGATGTTATTTTTTTTTTTAATTTAGAATTATAATATATTATTTTGTATGTAATACTTGAATATTTAATATTAAAGTTATTAATGGGAATTTACCTGATCAACCGCGAGAAAAGCATCAATTCATTTCATACTTTGGTTTCTTCGTAAATGATGGATTGTTAGACGAACACGACTCTCTACAATGGTATAATAGTATTCACTTTGAGCATAAAGTCTCGTAGCTTTACTTTGAGATTCCCCAAAAGGCTGCATATCAATAAAGAGAGTATACTTTGATTATGAACTCATGATCATTTCCTTAAATTAATCGATGTGGGACACTTTCATCCAACAATGATCAGCGGGCTCATATCGAAATCCGACAATAAGTTTGAAAACGTCTATCAAAATGAAAAATTGGAGTGTTCGTATCATTCGAGAATTCGATCCATTTTTTAGTCGACTCAACCAGATCGACTAAAAGATAAGGTTACAATTCAACTCTACTCTCAAGATTATTATAAGAAATTAAGAATATTTAACCTTTGTAACCGACGTTAATAATCCATTAAGACTTATGTATGTTTGATATTTGTAATGTATGAGATTTTAGTCATTAATGTAACATCTATATTATATACGTACATTTGGCGAATCCAACCCAATTTTAAAAAGAAAGGGTTGAATTGGGTTGTTTATTTAAGTTTCTTTGATCATCTACCCGACACCAACCCAACTCGAAAGGTTGAGTTTGTCCAACAAAATCATTATCCACTCCTATTTTTTCTTTAAATTAAAATTAATAAAAAAATAAAATAAAAAAAAATAAAAAAAAAAAAAAAGCCTTAAACATCCGAATTCAACTCATTGGGTTCACTTTTTAACTAAAACCAACAAATCCTCCATTTTTTGAGAGAACCAAAGGGTTCGGTTGGTCACCCTATTTCATTTTTACATTTTGGGTACGTGAATTTTCCCTTTTTACCCTCTAGTCAAAAAGGAAAATAAAAATTATGAACTACGCAAATCCTGTATTCAAGTTTTCGTTTTGACTCATTATATATCGTCGTTAGCCTCACAGTTCTTAAACGTGTCTTCTAAGAAGAGATTTCTACCCCCTACAAGGAATGTTTCGTTTCTCTCTCTAATTAATGTGGTATCTGACACAAATAAACCACCATTGAAACCTAGAATAAGTAAAATCCACACGAAAGCAAGAATCAAGTAACGAAAAATGTTCGATTCCAAAGACCAATCGTGGGAGTAAAGTTGATTCATTAAAGGTCAAGCATGAGTTTTGAAGGAGAACCCACTAGAGAGAATGAATAGAGCTTTGAAAACATAAATCTCTAGGGTTGAATTTGTTAGACGAACACGACTCTCCACAATGGTATAATATTGTCCACTTTGAGCATAAGCTCTCATGGCTTTGCTTTGGGCTTCCCAAAAGGCCTCATACCAATGGAGTTAGTATTCCTCACTTATAAACCCATCATCATTCCCTAAATTAGTCGATGTGGGACTTCCATCATCCAACAAAATTGAGTTATGATGATGATTTGGTTATGTAATTTACTATGTCATGGCACTAATTATGAGATGATAGGATTACGTTCATATGAAATAGTTAAGGATTTGCTAGCTTATCTTTAACCATCGGCTATGAACATGAGGTTCTCTTAGCATGTTAGGTTTTGTTTTATATGAATGATATGACGTCGAAACAAGAGTTTTTTAGATTATTCTTAACTGTGAACCGTGAAGAAAGGGTTAACATTTGTATCCGACGATGGTAGGTGAACTCTAAGAAACTAGATTATCTGAAAACGATAAGCTCCAAGGGGATTGATAATGAAGAATGATTGTAGAGAATAGTAGAAGGCTAACTAGAATGCTTGAAGACCCCGAGTAATTAGATAAGCACCAAAGAGTTGTATGGTAAGGACCAATGAATGGACTAAGCTCCAAGGAGCTAGGTTAGGGGAAATGATAGAGTTCTTATGGGCTAGACTATGAAAAACAAATGGATCTTGGAGGAGCTAGATTATAAGCATCGATAAGTTCCAAGGAATTAGCCTATGAGAAACGATCAACTTCTAGAAGTTAGATTATGATAAAATAATGGATCTTTGAGAAGCTAGAACCTTACGATGAGCTTGACGAAGCTAATAGAACATAGTTACTAGCTTATAAAAAGCTTATGACTTAGAAAACATGATATTTAAGTATGGAATAAGATTTAAGAAGGATATAATGTAACGGCCCTAGTTTTCTACTAACCTAAAGTCGCTACCATATGCATGATATAACTTCTTGTGCAGAAATATTCATTTAAAACGACTTCATAAATAATACCATGGACTTAAATGTTTAAGAAGGTCTTAAAAATAATAAAAAAGAAATATTAAAATAAACCTAGTTAATAAAAAAAATAGAAATGCCCTATACTAACCTAAGATCTACACAATTAAATGCAACTACCCTATGCACGTGTCATGGTCTTTAATTCCGATGCCGCCATTAATTGTACAGAGGTGCCTTGACTTTACCGAAAATATAGAGGTAGCACATGACTTAGTACTTTAAGAAATAATCGGTAAGTGACCTCACTAATAGGGACAAAAAATGCAAACACATGCAATCATGATTAGGGACCTATCATATAAAACCATTATCGAGGTGGCCTCTAGTCCGGACAAATTAGATATATAGTACTTCCTTACACACGACCCACACGTGCAAGCGTGAGCCCACAAGGTGGGCTAGCACACCCCTTGCACCTGCATGGTTGGGCTAGTTGACTGTAGCCGGACGTCTAGAGGTACAACAAACCCTTGAATATCATGCAAGACATGATGAATCATCATCATCACCATCGTAGTGTGCACGTTTGTACTCATCATAAAAGGAAAAGTATCTTGATATAAATGAAAATACAATATGCATGAGATATCTATACTTTTGATCTTAAATCATTCATGTGACACAATCTCATACATCATTCACATATTATGTTAGGTAACATGCATGTATAAGCTTTCATACATTCATAATTTATAACATCACTTAAGAGTTGTGTATCAGAAAACTCTTCATCATTATGCAACATGAGATCTCATACAAGCACGTCATCATCACATGAGATATCATCATACTATGTTATATCATCATCACACATCTCATGTCATCATATCATAATATATATCATCCTAACATATCATATCATCATAGTCCAACACATCATCATAACATCATAGCATCATCGTAACACATCATAATATCATATCATAGCAAATCACATCATCATAACACATCATAATATCATATCAACATACATGACATGTGCAAGGACCACTGGCCACGTGTCATCATACATAAGAAAAATCTTCCGACCAAATCGATAGTAGGACTACTTGGTTGGCCTTACTCGAAGATTTCCTTTCAACTTAGCTAGCTTTCTCCCTTCGAATTCGTTTTTTGTTTATGCCAAGGCTTCACTTATTTGAATATTTACTCGGTAGCTTTAGTAAAAGTCGAATTCCTAACTTAATTTAATTTAGTACTATGAAAAATGGCCCCTAATGACGATAATTGCCTTAAACAAGGTTAAATTCAGCTTTGGGAGGGTCCAAAACGTAGTAATTGATGTCGAAAATATCAAAGCGAGTCGAATAAGCTGAATTTGAGCTGTGGAGCCGCCGAGCTGTAAAGGAAGCCGAGCCAAGCTGAACAAGCCGAGTAGTCGAGCCAAGTTGGAGCATGCGCGGGTCGCATTTTTAGACTGCATGCGTTTGGGCTGAAAACTTACAGATGGGCTTAATGAGCTGCTGGGCCGAGAGCGTCGTTGGGTCATGGATTACGTCTACGCCACGGGTTGCTAGGTATGTGTAATACACGACGGTTAAAAAGAAATAAATAATAATATTAAAAAATAGAAATTAAAAGAAAACACGTTTTGTTGCAGCTCCATACGCTGCTCGCCGCCGACAAGTACAAACAAGTCTCAGGCGGCGAACGACAGCGCTGAACCTGTTAGCAGTGCGTCAGTTGAGGTAAGGGTTCGTGGGTGTTCGAAATCTTACAAATCTCATGTACATAGCTTATTTTTTCGTGGACACTAAGGAAGAATCAGACCATTATTTTCAGCTTGCTGAGATGTAGGAGGTTGGAGAAGAGGTTGCAGAAAAAACGGAGGCGAAACAAAGAGAGAGGCTATGGCGAGCACGCAGAGGGGAATTTGAGCTCGAATGAGTTGACTTGACACATTAAATGTGATTATGTATGTCTACTAAAATGACTTATGAACTGAAATTCATGACTAAGTATCTATGTTTAGATTGCTATGATATGTTTCTATTTCATATGTTTATTATGTATGAGGTTATACGGGACAGTTAGGGATTCGCCAACTAACCCCTAACTGCGAACTTGACTCGATTGTTAGGGATCCAAATAACTATAGAACTGGCTTTACGATTTATGATTGTACCATGCAGGGACTACCCCAAAGTTTGCTAGTTAGCTTTATGTAGTGAGCCTGTCGAGCGGCAGAGGTCCACAACGATACCTTATGAGTTGATTATGACTATATTTCATGCATGTGATTTATGCGGTTATATGGGGATGGTAGGGGTTCGCCAACTAGCCTCTCACCGTAAACCTGATTGGATTGTTAGGGGTCCAAATAACCATATAACTGATATATGATGTCTTATGATATATGATTCGTGCACTGTGGGGACCATTAGGAAGTTTTCCCGTTAGCTTCCTTTTGGTGAACCTGTCGCAAGTGACCGGGGTCTACAGTTGCACATTAAGGTTGGTCGAGCCTTAACATGCATGAACCCTATGAGATCTGTACCGAGGTCACGCCTCGAGGACTCTAAGATATGATGATGATTAGAGACTAGTAGAAACGACAAACTAGGAGACCTAAAGAACATAAGAATATTTTGAGGGCTGGCGGTCCAGATGGGACCGAAAACCAAAGAAATAGAATGAGTAAACCTAGGGTGTAGCCTAGGAAATGCCTACTCTGGGAAATAAACCTCCCTAATGAGAATAAGACACCGAACAACCTAACTAAAGCTAATAAAACTCGATAACGAACTATGAACTACTAGCACGCCGCTTACTAGATATATATTATATACTCATCTCTGCTACTCTGACTTTTCTTCCAAATAGTCTTGATGGAGAGGACGAGGTAACGGCACACACGAGTTATGGGTATGGTGTTTTGGGCTAGATCAGGTTTTTGTCCCTTATTAATATGTTTTACTTATGAACCCTTCATGTTTGGTTTGTATTCATGGATTTATGAACTACTAGTGTCATGTCCTTTTGTGTGCGCGTAGTGTGAGTCGTTAGTTTGTGATGTGTTTTCGAACGATATTGCATTTAATCTAAATTTCCTTTGAGTACATGTACGTTCAAAAGTTTTAAATTTTACGCATTTTTACTTATTTCCAAGTTAGTAAGTAACGGATCTAGATCCAGACTACCTTGGGTATTTGTTTGCTTCTTCATCACACCCATGACATTGAAATAACCTTATGCACTTGCAAATGCTAGTTTTTCCGACGTTATAGTTTCTCCATAACTCACACCATCGCCAATGGCGTTTTAAGCCATAAAATAGTCATAAAACACAACGAAGCTTACCATTGGAATGCTTGGAGTCATTGACCGTTTCTCTCACTGCGTTTCTCATCCTCCGTGTGGTGTATGATTAATTTTGTGCATGCACCTCTTTGTAGGTGTCATGGGTGGTTGAAAACATGAGATTTGTGGTGCCTCATCGAAAATCACGCGATTTTCGATGATGTCAATCTTTTTTGAGTTGTTACATTATATATCCCAAAAATGAACTTTCTTGTTCGAAAGTGTCAAACTCCTGCATCAACTCAGGGTATTTCTCTCTTATATCATCTTTCCTTTCCAACATGGCTTCTTGTGTTTGTTGGTTCCGACACAATACTTTTGATGGTGTTGTCATAACACATGCGGAACCAATTTGGATCTCAGGCACTCTAAGTACATCAATTATAGTAAATTAACTAGTATGTTCATAAGTATTAAAACTCAAGGAGTTTGAGTATTAACCTTTTGTAGTTCAAATTTCTTTTTCCTCACGAATCGGTTTCGAACCACCATTAGTGTCTTCTCTACTATCCTCCGACCTTAGAACGAGATTGTGGAATGGGTGAGTGACTAAACTTGGAAGAGATTTAATATATTTGAACAGAGAATTTGTGAGGGACTTTCTCAAGCTTTTTTTTTTTTCAATAAGAAGTTTCCATGTACCTTATCACTCTATCTACAGAGTCATATTTGTGTTCATAGAGATTACCAAATTTTGACACTCAAAATTCCACCAAACTTTATGCCGTTTATTTGGCAAACATCAAGTTTGGTTAAACCTAATTTTGACACTCAAAATTCCATTAACTTAAACATGATTTTTCCATTTAAGTGAAGTCAACATTTTGACTTTCTCCATTTTAATTCAACAATTAATTTAAATAATTAATTTTAAATTAAAGTAATATTAAATGATTAATTAAACCATTTAAATAATTCAAATGTCCGTCTCAATAAATTCGGACACATATTGATTAAAATATTTAAATCTTATTTAAATATCTCAATTCTCTCTTTTTGTTTAATTCGTAAATAAAACAAAAATGGGGTGAAATATATTGTATATATTTAGCGCATATTCCTTAATTTGATTTCGAACACATCGAACTCACTCGTCACACTATTCTATGATTTAGTCCGATATATGCTAGCATGGGACCAATGGTTTAGTCCCCTGCTGAATTGTTGGAGCTAGCAGGGGGACGATCGATGGAGCCCATGAACAAAAATTATGGTTGAATTAGATTTGGTTGAGTATTTAGTAAGAATTGTTTTAGTTGAAAAACTTGAACAATTGGATTGGGTTTAAAACTATAACTCTATCTAACTCAACCTAAAAACACCCCGAGTCGTAGTCAACTTTCTCTATTTCCTCGTAGAAAGAGTTCTTGTTGGAGTCCATATACCCAAATTCAAAATGGTAGAAGAAGAAGAAAAAAAAAAAAAAAAAAAAATCAAAAGAGTGAGAGACTAAAACAAGAAATAAGACACTCCTTTGAAATGTGAAAAAAATCACAAATTACCTCTGAAAACCAAGAAAATTAGCTCGAATGAATCAAATTTGAACATTCCTTCCAAAAAAAAAAAAAAAAATAACAATAAAAATTATTGATCATGACTAAATTCTTTTATCTTATGCTTTAAATGGTAAAATTAGAGTTTTCTTGTCAAAATTTGGCTGGAAAGGTCTTGGATGCTAAAGATTTTGTTTTTGAATTTTAGTTTTAGTACCATCTCTAATAAATATAACCCGAGACTAAAATATGAAGAAAAAAAAATTTCTAACATGCCAATGACATTTATTTAAAAATTAAAAAAATTCATCAATGATATCAATTAAAAAAACATAGAAAAATGGTTTGAGAATAGGACTCTTAAGACGTTTTTTTATTGAACATATGTATCACATTCATCAAATTTGAACCTTACTCACAAATTGTAGTAAGAATTTCTACCGAATATTTCAATCACAGGTTCAATTGAGCTTGAGAAGATAGGGCTCGGAGGAGGAAGCTCTCACCAAGCTTCATTATACCGAACATGAGCTTGATTTCTAAATCCAAACCTAGAGGAAGCCAAGGCCATGCCCAAATAGGCTCTAATAACCTGATTTGTTGCTTAGACATGAGAACGGTGAACAGGAAAAGAAATTATGTGCTAAAACAAGCCAAACCCAACACAACCCATGTGCTTCTTTTACTAAATCATCCTAATACCACCAAAATTGGACTCCTAATATGATGCTTCCCATCAGACCATACAAACACAGCCCCTTGATGATAATCATTTGGTACCCTCTTCAACACAACTATGAAACTATGAAGCTCTTTTCTTTCCCCGTTTTAGTGAACTTCAAAGTATTTGGCTCTATCAAAATCGAAACTCTTGGTGGTGCCTTGACGTTAGCAACATACGTGTCTGGACTTCCCACAATCTATCGTGATTGATGGGTAGTTCAAATCTGTTAATTTGAATTTGTTTGAACAAACAAATGAAGTATCATTGGAGAATAGCTTCATTTGTGTTTTGTTGTAGCCTCGAGCACATAGGAAGTTCAAGTAGTCTTCAGTAGAGAGGTCGTAAACAAGACCGGGATTTGCTGCTTTGTTTGGATTGACATGGCCAGCACTGTATGCAAATGAGTTTGCTTTCTCATTTCTTTAGCTTAGTATTGGATTTAAGTCATTAGCTTTGGTTCTAGCAGCCAAACAAAACCAAGTCAAATATTTCTTAATACAAAATAATGCAAATACCTAAATAATATTTCTTACTATTCATGGTTTGAAAGTACCTCAGTTTTATAATCGAAAAATTTTAAGTAACGAACCTGTAGTCATAATTGCAGATTTCATAACTGCTAGACTCCATTTTGGATAAAGAGTTTTGAGAAGGCCAACGATACCAGTAATATGAGGGCAAGACATAGAAGTGCCAGATAATATATTAAATGGAGCCCGCCGTTTATCAAAAGGAGAATAAGTTGGTGATGTTTCTTCAGTGTAGGCTGTTTGATGCACTTGATTGCTTTATGATGAGTATGATGTTGCATGACGTTTTCCTTAATATGATAATGTTTTCCGTATTGAGCATGCTACATGAGAACACAACTCTAAGAGCATGAAAATGATATGAATGTAAATATCCACAAGCATGTTTTACTTAGGTAACAAAGAGATGAGACTAGAAAGTTGTGTCAGAAGAGACGTTATAATGGGATTTAGAGGAACCTCATGCATGTTGTATGTTCATAAGCATAGGGCTACTTCCCCTATAGATGATGAGTGCGGATACGCACAATATAATGATGAGGGAGTTCATGAGACGCATGCCACTAGGGGTACCACTGAACTCCGGATATCGCTATAGATTCGCTTGACTAGAGAGGGCCCAAGGGGTGTGCGAGCCCACCTAGAGATTCACACTCGCACGTGTGGGTTTTGTGTAGGGAAGTACTACACATCCATAGTAGTTCGAGACTGGAAGCCACCCCTAGATGAGCTAAAGATAGGTCCCAAGAGCATGATTGCATTAGCATGACCCCTATAGTGGGGTCACTTATTAGTATTCTTCGAAATACTCAGGTTGTATGTCATATCATTTTTAAGGTAAAGCCAAGGCGCCCATGTATAGATTACGACGACATCACGAATAGAGGTTGTAGCACATGCATAGGGTAGTTGCATATTTAAATTTCTGGTCTTAGATTAGAATAGGACGTTTGCATTTCATTATTTAAATTATTTCATTTGAATTGTTTTTCTTTTAATTTTAAATTCCACCGTTATGTTTTGAAACATGTAAGATTGACAATGTTTTCTAGAAGTTTGAAGTGTTCTGAATTTTTTCAAATTTTACATTCTTTATGATGAGCATTTAAGAGTTATATTTTTTTCTTAAGAGATGAGCATGAGACGTTAGTAGTGACTCTGAGTATGTAGAAATTTAAGGTCGTTAAAGTTGGTATCAGAGCTTTAGGTTTTAGATTCTGTAGACTAGCCTACAATATAGGCTTGACACGTTCCATCGTCCCAACGTCGATGCCCGATCACCGTCAGATACACCTTGCATAAGATAAGAAAAGATAAGCGTTTTCAAACTCGCATGCATTTTTCTGTTGATTTTACTGAAATTATTGTGGTATTTCATGTATTATTTAACGAATATGATGTGATGTATAGCATGTTGAGTGTTTTATTTCTTTGGCACTATGATGTAATGTTAGCATGTGTATATTTTTTTTTATTATATATGCATAGTAATAAGGTCTTAGACTTAAAGCAACCTTATCTTAGTTTCTAGAACCATGTCGCCCAGAGAACGTGGAAGAGGAAGAGGAAGATGAGGAATGGGCCGACCCACTCTTAGAGGAAGTGGACGAGGTGTGGTAGAAGAGAGCCCACCTCAAGAAGGATCAGAGACTAGGTCGGTAACTGTAACGTTTCAGATTTTCCATTTTTGCCTTATTTGGTTGATTTTTATTTTTATTTCTATATATGACAAGATATTATGTTATGCATTTATTCTAGCCGGAAAAGATGTAATTTTCAACAAGGAAGTTATTACCTAAAAATAAAATAAATAATTAAATGTAATCTCCCCGAAAATAGAAGGATTCGTGCTAGACTTTTATTACCTAATAGAAACATTCTTATTTCTATGAGTTTCCTTATCCTAAAACCATAGAATGCAAATGTCTTCCGATTATTTTTATATTCATATGCCCAACCTTATACCTCCCTTGAAAACGATTTTCTCTCCAAACTTTCCTCCAGAATCTTGGGGTTGCTCTTCGGAGGAAGAATCGGGTAAGGAAGGCAAGGTTTTTGGAATAGGGTCGAGCCGCAGACGCACACCCAGCAGCTTCGGCAGCTTCGCACGCGTACACAGTGCGGGTCGGCTCGCACGTGTACGAAATCGGCTCGGTTCCATCAATTCCCGCAACTCGACTTGGCGGCTTAGTTGGTCGGCTCGGCAACTAGGCTTAGCGGCAAGGTATCACTATAATATATTGATTCCAAGGTTTTCGGCCCTTCCCAGCCATTTCTGCTCTTAGTTTTACCATCCGAGGTCAGTATGGTCCCTAAACGTTAAAGACAACTTAGGTCGGGGGTTTATTTTGATAAATAGCATGAGGTTTAGCTAGGGTGTGTTATAAAAGGTTTTAAGTTTTTATGTGGTTATCATAGGGCGTATTTAACCGCTGGGATTAGCTCGTTGTGAGTGAATTCAACCAAGACCATCGAGGTAAGTGACCTTACTGTTGGAGTTAGCTTACTACGTGTTGTATGATGGTGCGTGCCCTGTGGCCCCTGCATGCACCATATTTATGTGATATGATTATGTGATGTATAGATGGTGTTGACTGTAGATTGTGTATGTTATGTGATGTATAAATTATGTTGACTGTTGACTGTTTATGTTATGTGAAGTCATGTCATGAGATGTTTATGCAACTGGAATGTTGATGTAATATGCTATGAAATGTAAGTCATGTGAGATGCCATGTGATGTAAGAAACGTAAATGCGATGTTAGCACTGCTTATGTAATGTCATGTTAGATATGTTAAGGGACGTCATGCATATATGTATGTCACATGCATCGGGATTCTTCCCCTTGATGATACGAAAGAATGAATTACGATATTTATGTTCGCCATGATATCATGCGGGCCCTTTTCTATTATGTGGTGTCCGGCGACGTGTAACACGTTGTGTCCGACCATGCCAGGCCCAGGGGGTATGTATACAAGCTCGCCTGGTGGGTCTATGTATGCGTACATGGGTCGTGTGTGAAGGAGTACCACACATCCAACCCTACCCGGAATAGAAAAGCGTCCAAGGCTATGAAAAGTTTATGAAAAGTTAGGTCCCGCTCATTTGTTGCATGTGTTTGCATTCCTAACCCCAACAGTGGGGTGACTTACTAAGTATTTCATAAAATACTCAAGCCACGTGCTACCTACATTTTTCAGGTAAAGGCAAGGCGCCAATGTACGGTTGACGGCGGAGCTGAATCCACCATGGAAGTTAGAGATGAGATATTTTTAGAAGTTTACTTTTATTAGACTATTTTAAGTTATAGCATTGAGTATTGTTTTATTTGGATTTATTTTGAATTCAGTGATTGAAGGTTTATTTTCGGAGTTTAGGTTTTGTTTTGGAAGTATGAATCTTTATGAAAGACTCTTCCGAGGTTATTTATGATGAGCTTCCGCTTAATGAGTTATGTATGCATGGGTGACGTCACTAATTAGGTTAAAGAAAATTAGGGGAGTTACAGTAACAGTTTCATTGCCCCCAGTTTTACCACGAGTTATGCTACCACCTCTAGCGCCTCCACCAGTCATGCCACAAGCTGCGCCTCCACCACAAGCTGAGCCTCTACCACAACCTGCTTCAACCACAACCTACACCTAAGGCTGTACGCTCAAAGGCAGGAGTAGATGCCAGCATTAGGTTAATGTATGAGTATATCCAAGCCCTAATTCACACCCTGATAGCCATCCAACAAGTCAATCTACATTAAACCATCAAACCAACCAACAAGCTAACCAACAGGCCAATGCTCAAGACAACGCTCCAGTTAACTCTCCACAACCTACTAGAGGGTTAAATTTGATAAAGGATTTCAAGAGGAATGACCCTCGACCATTCACTAGTACCTCAAGAGACCCTATAGAAGCTAAAATGTGGGTTCCAGCTGTAGAAATCATATTTGAATCAATGGAGTGCCTGGATAATTAGAAGGTCGCCTACGCGACATTCATCCTATAGAAGGATGCAGAAGTGTGGATTGAGGATGGTTTAAGGAGGCCTTCCTTAAAAAATATTACCTTAAGCAGAGCAACTTGAGAAGCAGTAGGAATTCGCCCAATTGGTACATGGCGGACTCACAGTGGAGAAGTACGATCAAGAGTTTATGAGACTTAAGAAATTTGCACCGTCCTTGGTGGACATAGAGGAGAAAATGAATGAGAAGTTTATACTAGGTCTGGAACCAAAGATTTGTCGCACGGTGGAAGCAATCGACCCAAAGACCAATAAGGAAGCATTTAGAACGTCCAAGGCTTTAGTGAAACCAAAAGATGAGAAACAGCGTGAGCAGCCAGTAGTGATTGGACATAAGCGCCACATGATTCAGAGGGCTCTGACCGTCCGCCACCAGCACGTAGGCCCCGTTATAACAACAGACCTGCCCCAAGGCAGAATGAGAGGTACCCTCCTCAATGTACTGACAGGAACCCCAAAAATCATGAGGGGGCTAGAGGAAGGGGAGAAGAAGGGTGCATGACCTGTGGAAGGATGCACGATGGAAGGTGCATGGCTGGTACCCAAGCATGTTATAGATGTGGTCAATAGGGGCACATCGTCGTGAATTGCACGGCCAGAAACCCTGAAGCACAACCAAATCTGCCTATAGAAGTAGAGTAGACAAATCAACCAGCGGAACCACGAGCTCAAGCTAGGGCTTCCGCTTCCACTACCAAGAATACTGGGAAGTCTGACGTCGTTGTGACAGGTACACTATCTGCTTTAGGTTATTTCGCTTTTACCTTATTCGATTCTGGTTCTACGCATTCCTTTATTTCTATGCCTTTTGTTGTACAAATAGGGTTCGAATTAGAACCCTTATTGCATGAAATTTCTGTAAGCACCCCTGCAGGGGTAGACTTGGTATCTAGGGATAGAGTAAAGAATGGTCAAGTAATCGTAGGGAACCAAATTCTAAGTGTAAACCTAATAGTAGTAAACATGACCGACATTGACGTCATACTAGGCATGGACTGACTTGCTGAAAATCGTTCTAGTATAGGCTGTCGCAAAAAGGAAATAAAATTTTCACCACTGGCGGGACCTACCTTCAAATTTAAAGGCAAAAGTACTGGGACTACTCCAAAGATAGTCTCGATGATGCAAGCAAAGAGATTAGTCTAACAAGGCGGATGGGCTATATTAGCATGTGTCGTAGACGTAAGAGGAAAAGAGAAGACCATAGAAAACGTACCAATAGTAAATGAGTTCCCTAATGTATTTTCAGACAACCTACCTGGAATACCCCCTTCTCAAGCGGTCGACTTCGTTACCGAACTCGAGCTGAGAACTCGGCCTATTTTCAAAGCACCCTATTGTATGGTGCTAGCAAAATTGAAGGAACTCAAGGCGTAGTTACAAGACCTCTTAGACAAAGGTTTCATTCGACCTAGCATGTCCCCTTGGAGTGCGTCAGTGTTGTTTGTTAAAAAGAAAGACAGATCGATGCGTCTGTGCATCGATTACAAAGTGCTAAATAAGAGAACCATAAAGAAAAAAAATACCCTCTACCTAGAATAGAAGACCTATTTGATCAACACATAAAGGCAACGATATTTTCCAAGATAGACCTTCGGACCGGTTACCACCAAATTAAGATGAACGAAAAAGACGTACCAAAGACAGCATTTAGGAGAAGGTACGGTCACTACGAGTTCGTAGAGATTTCATTTAGCCTCACCAATGCCCCAACTGTATTTATGGAGTTAATGAACCGAGTATTCAAGGGCTGTCTAATACGTCTGTGATCGTGTTCATTGATGACATCCTAGTGTACTCGAAAACAGACCAAGATTACTAGGAACACATCTAAAAAGACCTAGCCACCCTAAGAGAGAACAAATTGTAGACCAAGTTCTCTAAGTCAGAATTTTAGTTATGAAAAGTCTCTTTCCTAGGACACGTGGTGTCAAAGAACAAAATATTCATAAATCCCACCAAGGTCGAAGCGGTCACAAAGTGGGAACACCCAACTACGGTAACAGAAGTATGGAGTTTCCTAGGATTGGCGAGATACTATCGAAGGTTCGTGCAAGACTTCGCTAGGATAGTCTCGCCTTTAATACAATTAACGAGAAAAGGGATACCATTTTCATGGAATGAGGCTTGTGAGGCAAGCTTCCAGAACCTAAAAGAGAGATTGGTAACCGCCCCAGTACCCACGATACCCGAGATTTCAAAAGGATACGTGATCTATAGTGACACCTCCAAGAAAGAATTTAGATGTGTATTAATGCAGCACAACAAGGTTGTTGCATATGCGTCCCGACAACTAAAGGAATACGAAAAAAACTACTCTACCCACGACCTAGAGTTGTGTTAGATAAATCTCTGTTTTAGGTTAAAAGTCATTTTTAATTTTTAGTTACTGTTTTTTAGTTAACTACTTTTTAGTTAAAGCCATACAATTGAAGTTGGTGGAATATCCACGTCGAGTGGATTGGCTTTAATTAAGTCGTCACTCCTTTTCATTTTTAGGATATATTGTTATTTAAATATCCCAATTGAATGAAAAATAAGTATTCAGCAAAATCTAAAATAGGTCTGTCTCTCTAGTATTTTTCCTATTTTTTTCTTCTTCAAACGATAGGTTGTTTTTCCTCCCACAATTTCCTCAGTCAAAACAACAAGTTGGCTGCTGTAGTGTTTACGCTAAAGATTTGGCGGCACTACCTATATGGAGAGAAATCTCAAATTTTTTACCGATCACAAGAGTTTAAAATATTTCTTCACTCAGAAAGAGTTAAATATGAGGCAGAGAATGTGGTTAAAATTGATGAAGGACTATGTATAGATATGCAGTGCCACCCTATAAAAGCAAACATGGTCGCAAATGCCTTGAGTATAAAGACGGCCCACTCGTCGGCCCTCATTATGAGGGAAGTAAGGGTACAGAGAGATTTTTAGCGAGCCAACATAGTTGTAGTGACCGAGGGAGTCATAGCACAGCACAACTGGCTCAACTCAGTACAACCTACGCTTGCCAACATAGCACAGCACAGCCGTCAATAGAGGAGCTAAGAAAAGAGATACTAACGAAAGCTCTCAACTCGCAATTTGTCATGCACCCAGGAAATACTAAGATGTACCAAGATTTAAAAAAATATTTTTGGTGGAGGAGCATGAAGAGAGATAAGTGCTTAGTTTGTCAACAAGTGAAAGCTCCTAAACAAAAGAAGGCGGAGATGTTACATCCCCTAAGTATACTGGAGTGGAAGTAGGAAAATATAGCAATGGACTTCATAGTAGGACTACCCAGAATGCTGAAAGGTTATACAGTGATCTAGGTAATTTTTGACAGACTGACCAAGTCAACACACTTTCTACCTAGGAAAACCATATATTCAGTTGACAACTGGGCTCAACTGTATGTGAAAGAGATAGTAAGGTTACATGGAGTCCTAGTGTCGATAGTGTCAGACCGAGACCTACGCTTTACGTCATTGCTTTGGCTCGGACTTCAAATAGTATTGGGTACTTGCCTCGACTTTAGTACCGTCTTCCACCCCAAATAGATGGAAAAACGGAGCGCTTAAACCAAATTCTAGAGGACATGTTACGTGCTTGCGTAGTAGATTTTAAGAAAATTTGGGATTCCAAGCTCCACTTAATGGAATTCTTGTACAACAATAACTTCCAAGACACTATTGGAATGGCACCATTCGAGGCCCTGTATGGGAAACTATGATAGTTCCCACTATTGGATGACTTTTCAATTGCAAGAGGCGAGCAGCAAGAGCACCGACGACATATGATCGGGGCCAGGTCTGCGTTCTCCGAGCTTGACTCGGGGATTCACGAGATGGTTAAGTTGGACGAAGGCTGCAACACCATCCTATTCGTCGACAAGGGAGGCGAGCACCGCAAACTGACCGAGGTCTACTTCATTCCGGGCTCAAGGCTAACCTTGAGAGCCTGGGTCCACTCGATGAGGGCGGCTGCCACATTTCCATCGAGCGCAGGCTACTCAAGGTCCGCGATGATCAACGACAGCTACTCACGCAAGTTCGGCACACAACAAACCACCTTTACATCCTGGAGTTGAAGATAAAGCAACTGGTCAGCCTCTTGGCAAGGATCGAAGAAGTAGCTTGGAGGTGGCACGCAAGGTACGGGTACCTGAACTTTCCTGCTCTACATAAACTACACAAGGAGGAGATGGTGCACGATTTGTCGGCAATCGAAGGCGTGAACATGCTGTGCGACGGGTGTCTCATCGACAAGCAAGAGGCGCACCCCCTTTCCGTCTCAGGTATCCTATCGCGCCGATAAGCCATTAGAGCTCGTGCATGGTGTCATCTGTGGGCCCATCAAGCCAATGATCTTCGGTAAGTACTACGAAGAGCTCGACATGCAACGACACCTAACGGTGCCTTACTACCCCCAGCAAAATGGAATGGTGGAGCACCAAAATCAGACCATCATGGGGACAACAAAGTCATTTCTAATGACGTCCGGGAGGTTCTGGGGAGAGGCGTTCATGACGCTCGTCTACCTCTTCAATTGGTCGCCAACGTGAAGCCTCGACGGGAAGACCCACACGAGGCCTGGTACAACAAGAAGCCAACAGTATATCATCTCCGAGTGTTCGGCTGCGTCGCATACATGAAGGTCACGCGTCACCACCTCGCCAAGCTTGATCCCAGGGGACTGAAGGTCGTCTTCATCAGCTACGAGCTCACATGTCGCGCGACGTTATCTTCGATGAGAGCACCTTCTAGCAGTTGAACGATGTGACTGAGGCAGACCAAAACCCAAATCAATTCACGGTGGAGTACCTCATCACTGAGCCGGGAGAAGGAGGAGCGCAGCATCTGGAAGTGTCACCGCCGCCAGAAGTTGCACCGGGCACGCCTACGCCAACCCCAACCACAACTCCGGTTACACCCCCTGAACAAGTGGAGTTCGCAACACCACGCACTGTGAATTCGACGCTAGATGCCGATTACGATGATGGTCTGGTTGATAGGTACCGGAGGATGGAAGACTTACTGGGAGGAGGTGAACCACTTGGACTGGCGGCGCGCGAGCTCGAAGAAGTGGCCGAACTGCATGCCATAAGTGCGGATGAACCGAACTCCTTCGCCGAAGCAAAAAGGAACCCTTGCTGGCTGAAGGCAATGCAGGAAGAGATGGTGTCCATCATTGAGAATAAGACGTAGAGTCTGGAGGACATGCCATCAGGACACCGAGCCATAGGGCTCAAATGGGTGTTCAAACTAAAGCGGAACGAAGAGGGAGAAGTTGTGAAGCACAAGGCCTGTCTTGTGGCGAAGGGCTATGTCCAGAATCAAGGAGTGGACTTCAAAGAGGTATTCATGCTGGTGGCAAGGTTGGTTAGAATCCGTCCGCCTGTTGCTAGCAATCGCGGCACATTGCTCTTTGGAGGTCCACCACATGGACGTGAAGTCCGCTTTTCTTAACGGAGAGTTGAAGGAGACCGTCTACATCTGACAACCATTTGGCTTCCTGGACAATGACAACCCTGGTAAGGTACTGCGCCTGCACAAGGCACTCTAGAGGCTTTCGCAAGCACCACGAGCTTGGAATGCGAAGCTCGACAGTACCCTGCTGTCGTTGAAGTTCAAGCACTATGCCTCCAAGCATGGCATGTACACGCACGGCCACGACGAGTAGCGGCTGATTGTGGGAGAGTACATCGACGACCTCATAATCACTGGAGGGGACATGAAAGTTCTTGAAAGATTCAAGAGGAAGATGTCAAAGAACTTCATGATGAGCGATCTTGGCGTGCTCAGCTACTACCTCGACATCGAAGTGCAATAGAGTACTGCCGGCATCACCATCTCCCAAAGTGCGTACGTGAAGAAGCTATTGGACACAACTTGGCTTGCGGACAGTAATCCTACAAGAACGCTAATGGAGGCCCGGCTCCAGCTAAGGAAGGCCGGCACTACGATGGCAGTCGATGCCACCAATTATCGCAGCATTGTCGGAAGCCTACGCTATCTGTTAAACACACGCCTTGACCTTGCTTATTCTGTTGGATACGTGAGTAGATTTATGGAAGCACCTAGGGAGGAGCATCTTGTGGCTGTTGCGCATCCTGCGCTATGTGACCGGAACCAAGGGCTGGGGTGTGAGATACTGCGCAGGGAGAGGAAAGGAGAAGCTTGAGCTGATTGGCTACAGTGAAAGTGACATGGCCGGTGACGTTGATGATCGTAAGAGCACCAGCGGGATGATTTACTTCCTCTCAGGCGGCGTGATCTACTGACAATCAACTAAACAAAAGGTAGTTGTTTTGTCCTCTTGCGAAGTAGAATACATTGTCGCTTCGACGGCAGCAACACAAGTTTGCACGACCTGATAAAAAATGCTATATGTGGACAACAAAGCGACGATGTCCCTGATTAAAAATTCAGTTTTGCACAACCAGAGCAAGCACATAGAAATCAGATACCACTACATCCGGGAATGTGCAGATTGGGGGCTCATCAAGATTGATTTCATCCGAACAGAGGAACAGCTTGGAGGATTTTCACCAAGTCTCTTGCGCTGGTAAAATTTGAGGAACTTCGCTCAAAGATCGAAGTTCAAATATCAAGGTAAATATAGCACAACATTTAGGAGGAGATTGTTAGATAAAGACTGTGATTTCTCCTTATTTAGTTATTCACGTCTATCCTTAAAGTTAGTTGTTTGAATGTTGTTTTTAGGCCATCTGAATTTAGCATAACGAATAATGGGAGAGCATATTTTTAGCAGACCATTTGCACAAACTTGGGCAAGATTTATTGGCGACTTCCACCATTATTAGAATGTAATTTGTTTTAAATAGGTGAATTAAATGAGAAATAATAATATAATTTGTTTTAAATAGGTGAATTAAATGAGAAATAATAGCACTGTGGTTTTTCAATCAAATCTCAAAATCCTCCTATTCTTTCTCTCTCTCTCTGGTATTCTTCGGCTTTTCTGGTTTTTCTTCTCCAACAATTTCTTCGCCAGTTTCCCGCAAGATTTCGTCACCAACGCCCGGTCAAAACTAACACCGGCCATGTCACTATCACTGTAGCCGACCAGCTCAAGCTTCTCCTTCCTCTCCCTACGCAGTATCTCACACCCCGCCTCTGGTTCCAACTACATAAACCTACTCACATATCCAACGGAATAAGCAAGGTCAGGGCGTGTGTTTACCAGATAGTGTACGCCCCGACAATGCTACGGTAAATGGTGGAGTCGATTGTTGTCGTAGTGCCGGCCTTCCTTAGCTAGCTCACCGGCACGGTAGAATGCTTGAGACGGAAAGGGGGTGCGTCTTTTCTTGCCAATGAGACACTTGTCGCACAGCCTGTTAACGCCTTCGATTACCGAAAAATCATGCATCATCTTCTCCTTATGTAGTTTTTGTAGAGCAGGAAAGTTCAGGTGCCCGTACCTTGCGTGCCACCTCCAAGTTACTTCTTCGGTCCTTGCTGAGAGGCTGACTGGGTGCTCTATCTCCAACTCCAGGATGTAAAGGCGGTTTGGTTGCGCCAAACTTGTGTGAGCAGCTGTCGTCGATCATCACGGACCTTGAGTAGCCCGCGCTCGATGGAAATGTGGCAGCCGACCTCATCGAGTTGACCCAGGCTCACAAGGTTAGCCTTGAGCCTCAGGATGAAGGAGATGTCGGTCAGCTTGCGGTGCTCGCCTTGCTTGCCGACGAACAGGATGGTGTTGCGCCCTTCGATCTCAATGACGAAGCCATCACCGAACTTCACCGTCCCACGAATCCCTGAGTCGAGCTCGGAGAACTCAGACCTTACCCCAGTCATAGGTTTGCTGCCCCCATGTCGAGGACCATTGCCGGTGCTCGTGCTGCTCGCACTTGATATAAATTCAACTATTGACCCTTTGCATGTACCCGAAGGACCAATTACAAGAAGCAAGGTTAAGAAGATTCAAGAGGCCTATACATTGCATCTTCAAAGGTTAGCTAGTGTACAAGTTGAAACAAAGACTTTTGAGCCAAAAATCTTTATAGGATTAGCACATCAAATCAAGAAAATAATGGAGTGGCTGACATTGGAAAGTGATTAGAAGACTTTGCCTTTGGTATTTGAAGTACCAGTTAAGACAACTTATGTGTGCCTTATTTTCTTCACTTTGTATTTACTAGTTTTTATTGGTAGTTGTAGTTTGTAGTTGGTAGATGAACTTCATTATGTTTGAGTTATCTTTTTGGCTGTTTAAAGGCAGGTAATATTCATGCTTGAGAATCATTCTTGAATACAAACAAGACCTTTGTGTTTTCTTGATACCTTTTTGGTGTTATTCTTTTTTCAAACCTTGCTTTAGGTTTGATGTTTAAACCGATTCATTGAATTAGTTTTGATCAAGCTAATTCTGGCGTGAGTCGTCTTGGAATCTAAGAGTGACCATCATAGATTCCAAATTCGATCTGAGTCATTCATATTCTAACTAGCTCTTGGTTGGAATCAATTCGTTAAGTTAGCTTTCTTTGTGAGCGTTTGCAAGGATTCTAGAAGGACCTCTAGCTTTGCAAAATCCAGCATTCTTGGTGCTTATCATTTAGTGTCAGAGCATTTGGTTGACGTCTTTGGCCGCACTATGGTGAAATATCTTTACTATTATTTTTTTTTCTATCAATTTTTTAGTCTCTCTCAGATTATCGAAAAAAAAAATCAGTAGAAAAAAAAGTATTCTATTCTTATCATTTATTTGAGTTTGTTCAAAATTTTCAAGCTCGTGATCCTTGAGATACTAGTCTTAGCTTGTGAGTGTTGATCCTTGAATTGGTTATAATCAAGCTTAAAGCAAGATTGCACAAAAAAAAAAAAAAAAAAAAAAAAAAAAAAAAAAAAAAACTAGCTTTACATTCTTGACCTAGTACCAAAAGCCTACCTTTGAGTGTTAAGCACGAGTGTCCCTAAGTGAAACTTTTGTGAAGTATGGAGAGGTCCCTATTACTGATAACAAAATGTCACATAATGGAGAAGGAGTACCACCAGTACTAGATCATAATACAACCATTATTCAAGCAATTCAAGGCATGATGGAAATGATGGTGGAAGATAGACAAGAAAGAAGGGCACAACAACAAAAACAAGAACGAGCATTTCAAGAAGATGAAAGTATAGTTGTACAAGAAAAACAAGTTGAAGGAAGATGGAGGGGAAGAAATAACCATGCAAATATTATGCAACCTAGAAGGATGGAAATAGTACATGAAGATAGAGATGGGGGAGTTAAACTCAAAATTCCACCTTTTTGTGGAACGGCGGATTCTGAGGCATACTTGTAATGAGAAAGAAAGATAGAGCATGTGTTTGATTGCAACACCTATGGTGAAAATAAGAAGATGAGACTTGCTATTGCCAAATGTACTAGTCATGTTGGTGATTGGTACCAACATCTCAATCCGAGAGAAGAAGAAAAGAGGAGGATCCAATAGAGACTTGGGAAGAACTGCAAAAAAACCATGAGAAAAAGGTATGTTCCGAAACATTATGAAAGAAATTTGAAAACTAAATTGGAAAGTTTGAGGCAAGAAACAAAAAGTGTTGCTGAATATTATCAAGAGATGGAGACAATGATGGAAAGAGAAAACATTAGAGAAGAAGAAGAAGACACCATGTCTAGATTCCTTGGAGGTTTGAATCGAGAAATTGCTCATCTTGTTGACAGAAATCCACCACCATATCTGGAAGACATGTATCATTATGCTATCAAAATTGAAGATCAATTGAAGGAAGAAAAAGAGCATTCGAAAAGGTACACATCACAAACTAACACCTTTTCAAATTCTAAAACTTGGAACAAGGATAGTTTTGTGAATAGAAATGAATCGACATCACCAAAAGAAAAGTTTGTGACTGCTAAAAGAGTGGAGTCTTAGAGTTCCAATGGTAAAAAGAATGAAGCTTCAAAGACTGTAAAGAGAAGTCTAGTACTATTCAATGTTGGAAGTGTAAAGGGTTTGAACACATGAACAAAGAGTGTGTTAATAAAAGAGTTATGGTGATAAGGAATGGTATACTTGATCCAGATGATGAATGTGAGGATCATGATTCACAACTTGTGGAATGAATTGCAGCATATGATGATGAGTATGTTGAAGAAGGTAATTCCATATCTTTGATCACAAGAAGGGTACTCAATGTTCAAATCAAGGAAGAGAAATTTGAAGATCAAAGGAAAAACTTGTTCCACACAAGATGTTTGACAAAGAAAACCCATGCAGCTTAGTGATTGATAGTGGAAGTTGCACAAATGTGGTAAACAATTTTCTTGTGAAAAGACTTCAACTTTCTGTCCATCCCCCTCCAAAACTATACAAACTTCAATGGTTGACAAACAAAGAAGAAATTAAGGTGAACTCCCAAGCTCTTATTTCTTTACTCTTCGAAGATATAAAGATGAAGTTCTTTGTGATGTCGTACCAATGCATGCGGGAGACATCTTGTTTGGCGACCTTGGCAATATGATAGAAAGGTAACATTTGATGGTTTGATGAACAAGTATACTTTTACTTTGTGTGGGAAGAAATTTACTTTGCTTCCATTGTCTATATGAAGTACATTGTGACCAATTGAAATTAGAGAAGAAAAGAAAAGAATATGAAGAACAACATTGGAGAGAAGAAACTAAGATAAAAGAGAGAGATAAGAGTGAAAAAAAATAGAAAAGTGAGGGCAAAGGATGAGTGAAAACCAAGAAAGAAAAAAAAAATGATTTTGAGGAAAAGAGAGAAAATGTGAGTTTGGTTATAAGAAAGGGAGAAATGAGGAATATGTTAGCTCAAGAACCAAAATTTGTACTTAGGTACAAAGAAATGTGTTTAGCAATAGAACCAAAAACTGATGATGCTTTGCCAAGTGCTTTTTAAGTCTCTTTTGCAGGAATTTAATGACATGTTTCCACATGAAGATGCATGTACGGGGTTATCCCCCTCTAAGAGGGATTGAACACCAAATTGACTTCGTGCCTGGGGCAACTCTTCCAAATATGGCTGCCTATAGGACCAATCCCACCGAGACTAAGGAGATTCAGAGACAAGTGGAAGAACTCATGGATAAAGGCTATGTTAGAGAAAGCATGAGTCCTTGTTCGGTTCCTGTGATTTTTGTACCCAAGAAAGATGGCACGTGGAGGATGTGTGTTGATTGTTGAGCCATCAACAAGATAACAGTCAAGTATCGGTATCCTATTCCTAGATTGGATGTAACGACCCGGGAAAGAAAAAAAAAACTCAGTCGCCGAATAACTCGCGAGTTTTTCGGCGACCGCCGAGTTTTGCGGACCCCACGCAAAACGACGGCCACACCACGGCCAACCTTCAGCCACGACTCCCAACACCTATCAGAATACCTGCAAAGGGAGAAAAGAAAGAAAATACGAGAGAGAGAGATTTCGGATAAACGTCGCCGAGTATCCAGTTTCTCCGACGAACCCTCAAACCACCCGAAAACCGACACCAAACGACCTGTTACCACCACGAGAAGGATCCCTAACGAAAGCACAATAACTCAAGGTGCGTTTTGTGCTTTTTCGTAAGCGCCGTCGTCGGTAACCGAGGTCAGAAAAATTGAGTTCCAAAATCGGCAACAGAAACGCCGCGGGAAGGAGAGAGAAAACTCGCCAGAAAATCGGCCGAAGTCGGGTAAGGAAGACGAGATCCACGGATCCGGGTCAACCCGAACCCAAAACCCGAGAGAGCCATCCATTCTTTCCTCGGCCTCTGCCTTCGGCCCAGCCCAACTACAGCGGCCCAAACCTCAAACCAGCCCAGAAGCTACGGTTCAGTTGAACCAACCCGAGACCAGACCCATGGTCCAATCGAGCCGGCCTCCAACCCAAAAAACTTGCGGCCCAGCCCAGTAAGCCGAGGCCCAACGATAGTCTTGGCCTAGTAGCCTTCCGCAGCCCGCGATCCAGACCACGACCCGAACCGGACTGCGACCCGCGCTTCGACCCGATGCTACCGCACGACGTGGCTCGCTCTACTGTTGCCATGTGTCACATAGTGGCGCAGGTGATCCCTCGACTCGGCTTGACGCAAACGGCTCGGCTCACCAGTTTTCAACCCGGTTTCCACTATTTCAACCCTCCTGGATCTATTTTCGGCCTCGATTAATGTATCCGAGACCGTTTTAGAGCCATATTTCACATTGATTGAATTATAGGTAAATTAATTGTGAAATACTAACGGAAAGTGGTGAACGGTGTGATAGGAAACAAACCCCAGCAACGTAGGAAGCAACTCTCACGGAACGGGAGCTTACGTTTAGCTATTTAGGGAGTACTTCTGCCAAGGCCAACCAAGTAAGTGGCCTTACTATAGGATAGGCTAAAAATTGTATGAGTTATGATGATGTGTGGGTTATGATACTTGATGATGTGTGCAGTATGTACGTATTTTGATTTATGACGTACTTGATATGTTTGATGCACTTTGTGGCAATATGATGAGTATGATGATTGCATGACGTTTACCTTAATATGATGATGTTTTCCATATTGAGCATGCTATATGATGATGAGTGCCATATTGCATCATGTCGTTAGATCGACATAGGACACAACCCTAAGAGCGTGAAAATGATATTAATATAAATATCCACGAGTATGTGTTACCTAGAGTAACAAAGAGATGAGACTAGAGGGTTGTGTCAGAAGAGACATTATGATGGATTTAGAGGGATCTCATGCATATTCTATGTTCATAAGCATAGGGCTACTTCCTCTAGAGATGAAGAATGCGGACGCGCACCATATGATGAGCGCGAATGCGCACAGGTGCGAATGCACACATATGAGGGTGTTCATGAGGCGCATGACACTATGGGGTTCTGTTGACCTCCGGACGTCGCTACAAATTAGCTTGACCAGAGGGTCCAGGGGGTGTGCGAGCGCCCTAGGGATTCACACTTGCACGTGTGAGTCATGTGTAGGGAAGTACTACACATCCAATTTGTCCGAGACTGGAGGCCACCCCTAAGATGATTAGAGATAGGTCCCTAAATCATGATTGCATGTGTTCGCATTTGCATGGCCACTATAGTGGGGCCACTTACTGAGTATTCTTTGAAATACTCAGGCGGTGTGCCATATCATTTTTCAGGTAAAGGCAAGGCGCACTTGTACGGAGGACGGCGACATCGCGAGCAGAGACTATGGCACGTGCATAGGGTAGATTCATATTTAAATAGGTTGTTTTGCATTTCATTGTTTTAAATTATTTTGTATTTGTTTTTGTTTTCTCTAAATTTCAGTATTTCATATTTAAACACGTCAGACCATGGCTGTGTTTTTCAGAGAAGAAGTTGTTTTAAACGTTTTTGAAGTTTACGTTATAAATTACGTTCATGTAAGAGTTATATTTCCGCATTAGATGAGCATGAGACGTTAGTAGCGACTCTGAGTATGTGGAAATTTAGGGTCGTTACATTGGATGACATGTTAGATGAATTATATGGTGCTAATCTGTTTTCAAAAATAGATCTTAAAAGTGGTTATCATCAAATTCAAATGAGTGTGGGAGATGAGTGGAAAACGGCTTTCAAAACAAAGTTTGGGCTTTATGAGTGGCTCATCATGCCGTTTGGCCTTACAAATGCACCAACTACTTTTACGAGGCTAATGAATCTGTTTTGAGAGACTATATTGGAAAATTTGTTGTTGTATACTTTGATGATATCCTTGTTTACTCAAAAAGGTTGAATGATTATATTTTGCACGGTAAATTTTTTTTGTTTAGAACAAGTCAACTTCCTAGGGTTCTTAGTTGGAAAGAATGGAGTACAAGTTGATGAAGAAAAGGTAGAGGCTATTAGAAACTGGCCAACACCTACCAATGCAATCGAGGTAAGATCTTGTCATAGCTTGGCTAGTTTCTATAGGAGATTCATTAAGGATTTCAGTAGCATATTATCACCATTGAATGAATTTGTTAAAAAAACATGTGAAATTTGAATGGAAGGAAAAACAAGAGGATGCATTCAATGAACTAAAAGATAAATTAACCAATGCACGTTATCTTGCTTTACCTAACTTTGATAAATCTTTTGAAATTGAATGTGATGCAGGTGGGATAGGCATAGGAGCTGTTTTAATGCAGGAAAAAAGGCCGATCAGGTTCTTTAGTGAAACGCTTAATGGAGCATAACTCAACTATCTGACTTATGAGAAAGAGTTATATGTAATTGTGAGGGCTTTGAAAGTTTGACAACATTATTTGTGGCCAAAAGAGTTTGTTATTCTGAAAGTTTGAAGCACCTCAAAAGCCAAACAAAGCTAAATACACTACGCAAGCAATGTTTTAAATGTAAGGAAGCTAAGTCTAAGACACAACCACATGGTCTTTACACACCTTTAGATGTTCCTACGGAACCATGGATAAAAAAGATTCAAGAGCATACATTACACACCTTTAGATGTTCCTACGGAACCATGGATAAAGACGATTCAAGAGCATACATTGCATCTTCAGGAGCTCTTCCATAATATGTGTATTTTCACGCATTACATTTTCTTCTACTTGAACTTGAGACTTATGCATTTGTTAGATCAACGTTCTAACTAATTGAGCTAATCAACTTGACTTTTGATAGACTTGGCTTCTCCACAATGATATATCACGAACATAGGAAATTGTCAGAGGAAAACCAGCCGATTGGAAGAAGAAAAATTAGAAAAAATCACCAGAGAGAGACAAACGTATTTTCGATTCTGCTGAATACCGGATGATTTGTTTCTCATTCATTTGGCATATTTAAATAACAAATATAACTTAAAAATGGAAACGAGTGCGACTCAATTAAAGTCCTCCCACTTGATGTGGATATACCACTCACTTTAATTCTATGACTTTAACAAAAAAAAAATATATATATATATATATATAGGGATCACTTTCACTACAAAGTAGGGATTTATCCACCTACAAATATGAGTTTTTCGATGTTATGGTTTTGTCTTAAGCCCATTCTTGCTGGCGACATAAATATATTCAGAAACCATTCAAAACTCATTAAACCTTACACTTCTTAGGATGACGACTGTGTTAGTCCTGTGCGTGCCTCGTTCGTGCTGGATTAGAGGTTTCTTGTCTTACTGGCGTTTATGTCCGACGAGGTGAACCGTTCGTCTTTCATCGTTTTCTCTCTGTATTTCACGTTCACTTTTCTTGCAAGTGATTTTTGAGGAGTGGTTGCTATGTGGGGCTTCTTGTAGGGATTGTGGGTTGGGTGAAAACGTATTAAGAGGATATTTTGCCGTGATAATTAGTTAGAATATATCTCAGATATTTAGGGAGTTGTTAGTATAGATTTGATTAACCGTATATTTTATTTATTTACCAGATTTAGTTAGATATATATTTTTTTCTATTTTTAGGTATTAGTTGATAGTTTGTATCCTATTTAAACGTGGTAAACCTGAATGAAGATCATACTTTCGATCCCAATTCTATTTCTATTTCTCATTCTTAACATGGTATCAGAGCACCGATCTTGGTGTTCTTAAATATCAAAATTTCCTTTATGGCGGAATCAGCCAAATCCAGCTTCAAAATTTCGGATGTTGATTTAACACATCCGTACTATATTCATCACTCTGATCAGCCAGGATATTCACTTGTTCCAATCAAATTAAATGGAGCAAATTATCAATCCTGGAGTAAATCAGTTATGCATGCTCTTATTGCCAAGAAGAAAATTGGCTTCATTGATGGCACAATTGAGGAACCGTCCCAAGATGCAAATTCAACCGAATTCGAACTCTGGAATCAGTGCAACAGTATGATAATATCTTTGTTAACTCATTTCGTTGAAGCAGATATCGCTAAAGGCATTATTCACGCCAAGACAGCTCATCAAGTGTGGGTTGATCTTCACGATCAATTCTCACAAAAGAATGCTCCAGCAATTTTTCAAATACAAAACTCGATAGCAACGATGTCACAAGGAACCATGGCACTGTCAACATATTTCACCAAGCTCAAAGCACTCTGGGATGAACTGGAAGCGTACCGCACACCATTTACCTGTAATCAACGTCAAATACATATTGATCAACGCGAAGAAGACAAGTTGATGCAATTGCTCATGGGGCTCAATCAGTCTTATAAAACGGTGAGATCTAACATATTGATGATGTCTCCATTACCTAATGTGAGGCAAGCCTATTCATTACTTGTACAAGAAGAGATGCAGCGTCAGGTAACTTCCGAACCTACTGAGAAAATCTCGATTGCATCAGCAGTGCAAAAGAAAACAATATATTCAAAATTCGCCAAGGACAAATTGTGTGAACACTGCAATAAAAGTGGTCATACAATTAATGAGTGTCGAATTCTTAAGTTTCACTGTAAGTTTTGTGATAGAAGGGGCCATACAGAAGATCGGTGTCGACAGAAAAATAATTCTGGAAGGACAAGACAAGACAATCAACACAATAACCGTGGATATCGATCATCTGCAAATATGGCCGATGTTTCACAGTTGAATACAGAAGAACAGTCACCTAATTCCATTCCAAATTTTTCTTCTGAGCAATTACGACAGATAGCACAAGCCTTATCTGCAATCAATCATCACCCTTCTGGTAATTCTGACAATCACATCAATGTTGCAGGTTTGTTTCCCATATCTACATTATCTATTAACTCTGCGAGTTCTAATTCATGGATTCTCGATAGTGGAGCTACGGATCATATAGTATCAAAATCTTCTGTTATGACTGAACCAAAGGCTGCCATCATGTCTACAATAAATTTGCCTAATGGAGAGACAGCACGTGTGTCACATACTGGCAATATTTCCCTTAGCCCTAACCTTCAATTAAACAACGTTTTATGTGTGCCTTCATTCAATTTAAACCTAATGTCGATCAGCAAACTTACCAATAACTTGAAATGTTATGTCACCTTCTATCCTGATTCTTGTGTTATGCAGGACTTGGCTACGGGGAAGATGATTGGCTCGGGTAAACAATTTGGAGGTCTCTATCATATTTCTTCATCTCCAATCAAATCTTCAGCTCATCAAGTATCTCAGTCATCTGATTTGTGGCATTTACGCCTAGGTCATCCTTCCTTTTCTCGTTTTAAATTTCTAGCTGATCAATTGCATCTTAATAATGCGAGTTATTCTCATAATTGTAGTATCTGCCCGTTAGCAAAACAAACTAGGTTGTCTTTCCCAAGAAGTTCAATAACAACCCATTCTACTTTTGATTTGATACATTGTGATGTTTGGGGACCACATAAAATTCCTACCCATTCTGGTTTGCGTTTTTTTCACACTATTGTTGATGATTTTACTCGATGTACTTGGGTTTTTTTAATGCAACATAAGTCAGAAGTACATCATTTGTTAATGAACTTTGTTAAATTCGTTCAAACTCAATTTCATACTACTATCAAGATAGTTCGATCAGACAATGGGACTGAGTTCCTATCTTTGCAACCATTCTTTACTTCTTGTGGTATTGAATTTCAGCGCACTTGTGTCTATACTCCACAACAAAATGGAGTCGTAGAACGCAAGCATCGCCATATCCTAAATGTAGCTAGGTCTCTTCTTTTTCAGTCACAGGTTCCACTTAATTTTTGGGGAGAGTGCATTTTAACGGCTGTTTATCTTATAAATAGAACGCCATCACCATTATTATCTAACAAGACACCCTTTGAAGCACTCTACAAACGACCACCTACATTTCATCATCTTAAAGTTTTTGGTTGTAAATGTTATGCAACTATAGTACATCCTAAGCAAAAATTTGAACCTAGGGCAACTCCTTGTGTTTTCGTAGGATATCCTTGTGGTCATAAAGGTTACAAGTTGTATGACATGCAATCTCACAAATTCTTTATCAGCCGTGATGTCAAATTTTGTGAAGATGATTTTCCTTTTTCATCAGCTTCACAAACTTCGACATTAGCTCCTTCGACTCCTGTTGTACCACTTCATGATCCATCCTACTCAAACATCCATCCTCCACCTTCTATTCCTTCACCTCCTGCTCCTCCTTCACCTCCTATCCCTTCACCTACTACTCCGTCGTCTCCTCCACCTTCTCCAGATTCGCCCACTAATTCCAATCCTATCCCACCTGATACATCAGCTCCACTTCGACGTTCTACTCGTACTAAACAGCCTCCAGCTTGGCATAAGGATTATGAGATGTCTTCTGGAGCCAATCATTTAACCTCTAGCTCAAGTCCCGGCACTGGTACCAGGTATCCCCTTCATCATTACCTTTCATTCTCTCGTTTTTCTCCTACTCAACGTGCTTTTCTAGCTCTTATTACATCCCAGACAGAACCTAAAACCTATGACGAGGTAGTTGGCGACCCGTTATGGCAGCAGGCTATGAATGATGAAATTGCAGCTTTGGAACGTAATCATACATGGTCTCTCGTTCCTCTACCACTTGGTCATAAAGCTATTGGTTGTCGTTGGGTGTACAAAATTAAATACAACTCTGATGGTTCTGTTGAACGTTATAAAGCTCGACTAGTAGCAAAGGGATACACTCAGGTTGAAGGTATTGATTACACAGAAACATTTTCCCCTACAGCGAAACTTACTACACTTCGTTGCTTACTCACTGTTGCTGCTGCTCGAAAATGGTTCACACATCAGTTGGATGTTCAAAATGCCTTTCTCCATGGTAATCTAGACGAGGAAGTTTATATGTCTTTACCACCAGGTCTTCGCCGACAGGGGGAGAATACAGTATGTCGGCTCCATAAATCTCTTTATGGATTAAAACAGGCTTCTCGCAATTGGTTCTCCATATTTTCTACAACTATACAAAATGCAGGCTACACTCAGTCCAAAGCAGATTACTCATTGTTTACTAAGAGTAAAGGTACTTCTTTCACTGCAGTTCTAATCTATGTTGATGATATTCTGTTGACAGGCAATGATCTCGAAGAAATTCAATATCTCAAGACTAGTTTACTCCAGAAATTTCTTATCAAAGATTTAGGAAATTTGAAATATTTTCTAGGCATTGAATTTTCTCGATCTAGAAAAGGAATTTTTATGTCTCAAAGGAAGTATGCTCTAGACATCCTTCAAGACACAGGTCTTACAGGAGCACGTCCAGACAAATTTCCTATGGAGCAAAATCTGAAACTTTCTTTAACTGAAGGAGAGAAGTTGAATGATCCAAGTAAATACAGACGGTTGATTGGCAGATTAATATATTTAACCGTCACTAGGCCTGACATAGCTTATTCAGTTCGTATGCTTAGCCAATTTATGCATGAACCAAGAAAACCACATTGGGAGGCAGCTCTTCGAGTTCTGAGGTACATCAAAGGCACTCCTGGTCAAGGACTTCTACTGCCATCTGAAAACAATTTAAGATTACAGGCATATTGCGATTCTGACTGGGGTGGTTGTCGAACTTCCAGACGATCTATTTCTAGGTTCTGCATTTTCCTCGGAAATTCAATTATTTCTTGGAAGTCTAAAAAGCAGACTAATGTGTCCAGATCATCAGCAGAAGCCGAGTATCGAGCTATGGCAAATACTTGTTTAGAGTTAACTTGGTTAAGATACATTCTTCAAGACTTGAATGTTCCACTGTCCGAACCAGCATTATTATATTGTGATAATCAAGCAGCATTACATATAGCAGCCAATCCAGTTTTTCATGAACGTACGAAACACATTGAAATAGATTGTCATATAGTTCGAGAAAAGTTACAAGCTGGAATCATCAAACCGTGTTATGTTTCGACCAAAATGCAATTGGTAGATGTTTTTACTAAAGCTTTGGGAAGACAGCAATTTGACTTTTTGAAGGACAAGTTGGGTGTGATCGACATACACTCTCCAACTTGAGGGGGAGTATTAAGAGGATATTTTGCTGTGATAATTAGTTAGAATATATCTCAGATATTTAGGGAGTTGTTAGTATAGATTTGATTAACCGTATATTTTATTTATTTACCAGATTTAGTTAGATATATATTTTTTTCTATTTTTAGGTATTAGTTGATAGTTTGTATCTTATTTAAACGTGGTAAACCTGAATGAAGATCATACTTTCGATCCCAATTCTATTTCTATTTCTCATTCTTAACAAAACAGGAGATCTTCGGCACCTCGTTAGAAATCTCGCGTTTTTCGATGACTATTTTTTTTTTTTTTTTTTTTTTTTTGTGAATTGTTATGATATGAGCAAGCAAGGAACTTATGAACCTATAAATCAATTAAACTATTTAATTAAAGAATTTTCATTCCTTAATTATAGGTAACTCCAATTATAATTACATTCTTATGCACCATAGGATAAGTTGTGTTCATTGATATACTCATTAGGAGCAAATCATTCCTTCATGAATTGTTTGTAATTACAATTAACCCAAAAGTTCAGTTCATCTTCTTATATCTTAAGTATCACTCATACTCTAATGAAAATTTGTCTATGATGTAATCATAAACGAAATACCTATAGGTTTAATGAGAGGATATATCTCATTATTCAAGTTTCAAAATTAGCACTCAAGGAAATTCTATCTCGTGAAATTATGTTTTTAGCTCATTGATTGCTCAAGTTCCCGAAATGGAAGACACGTGGAATCACTTATAAAAGACAATCTAACCCATTCAAGTCAAAGGATATGTCTTACAAGCATGAGTTCATAACTTCAGGATCAAGATCGAATTGCAAATGATCATCTAAATTGAAGAGAATAAGGCGCACATATCGATAATTACAGCAGTTCCTTCTAATCATAGGAAGTATCGAGTAGATTTCAAAAACTTTGAATTTAAAAATTAATAAGAACTTAATAGTTTAAAAAATGAGAGAAGAAAGCGAATTTGAAGATTAAGAAAAGACAAAAAAATAAAAGGGAAGAATAAGGCGGTTCAAATATGAAAATGATTGTTATTAAAGTTAAGGAATAATGAAATGGACATTTATGGTAATAGGAAATTGGAACGCCGTGTCCGTGTTGTGGATATGCAGATCTACCTTCCAAGCAACCTACCCATTAACACTATATTATATTTAATAATGCATATCATTTAAAAAAAAAAACTAAAAAATCAAGAAAGCAAACCAATATTTTATGACCTTTTCTTTCTTTAATTTATGACATATTACATGTTCGTATGCATATAAATAAATACACGAGTTTTTTTTCACATTTGTTCTCATCGCTATTACAGAACCGTACATGAGATTTTCCCCTCATACGGCTCCTTGAGGGCCATAAATAAACGATAATACCGAATTGGGTTCTTGAAGTTATCCTACACTTGGAAGAAGAAGTAGAAAAATGAATAAATAGAGTGATAATTTTATTCTTTATGGCTGTAGTAAATAAGAGAGAAAATAGAATTTTTTTTCTATGTCTTTACTTTACAAACAAAAAAAAAGAGGGAAATTCAAATGAGCATAACGGCCCTATTGTTTCGATGGAGAAAAGAACCTATGATTAGCTTTTCCGAAAATTTCCAAACGAACAATTTCAACGAAACCTTTCAATAAAAAAGTTAATATAATCTATCATTTAAAATAATTATTCATATTAAGCTCATAGATAATAAGTGGGGATTATTTAACCCGATAATTTAACTAACTTGGACTACCAAACCTAATCCTAGTTTGAGGTTAGATTTTTTTCTGACTTTAGTTGGGTTGAATATTTGAAAAAATAAAAAATTCAATTTTGGTTGCGGGTTGAAATTTTCTTGGCTGAATCAACTTGAGAATAGAGGTACAATATATAGTAAACAAATATGATCTTTTAAATAATAATAAATAAAAAAACAACGTTAGATGGGTTATGAACTCTATTCAAATTGCTCGAATCATCGATCCAATTAACTCAAACTTTAAATTTTGAGTTGATCCAAAATATTTTTTTCAATCCAATTCAACCTATCCCATAAAGATCCGAGAGAATAATTGAGAATTTTAGATTTTATGTTTGGATTCTTGAGAGAATGTTTTGTTTAGAGAAGAATACTTGTGCATTTAAGTTTTTTTAAAAATTAATATTGTGTTTTTGACATTTCTATAATCCAAACGTAAAAGATTGTTGCATTTTCTTTCTTTATGCCTTGTTCGTAAGTGTGATTCTATTTGGGACTTTATTTCTTATCTTATTAGGGGTCTCATGAGCCACAATAAGTATGCTAATAAAGAATAAAAAGAAAGAATGAAGGGAAAGAAAAAAAGAGATTAGGGTTAGTTTTTAGAGAATGGTACGGAGAGAACCCGAATTTTACTCCAAACAATCACTTGGAGTTCTTAGTGATGTTGGGAGAAACGATATGGGCTTTTGAATCACTCAAATCCATCAAGAATCGATAAAGGAGGGGAGTTAAGAATTTCAGATTTTTTGTTTCGATTTTGCTTTAGATCCAATAAAAAATTTTAGAATTAGGTCATGATTTTTTTTCTTCTCGAAGGAATTTTGCACAAGTTTCCTGAAAGAAGCCGGAGTTGAGTCGAATCAAAGATCGAAGTTCCTACGTAAGTCAAGAACAATAAACTTTCTAGTTTTGGATCAAGTTTTAGCCAAATTTTTTCTTCCTAGAGTTGATTGAAATTAGGAGAAGAATACCCTTGTAAAGAAGGATTAAAACTCTACAACGTTGGTCAAAGAACTAAGTTGATTTGAGAATGATACGAAGAGTTATAAAAATTCAAAAAATAATAATAATAATCATGAAGCTGATTCTGAAAAATTGAATGTGGAGGCGGGTGAGGAGGACATATATATTGTTAGATGAGCGAATGAGCACGTCTTGAAAAAGAAGTGGACACGTGTCAGTCAATGCAACAAAAACGCGTTAGGCCAAGGGTGTGTTGTGTGTCGCATCAATAGTGAGTGAACCAATCCGACCCACTTTGTCCAATCGGAAATCGAAACGTGACCCAATTCAGTAACCGGGACTTGAGCCAACTGCTTGACCTAACTTGACTTGCAACAAGCTAGTATGTGTGCACCCATGTCGAGACGTCGTAAATCGCAGAAATTCTTACGTAGTTGAGAATCGAATGCGCATCATGGGATTTGGATCGTTGAATCAGCTTGCACCATGTGTCGCACAGCCAGCATGACTCTCCTCCCCTAGGTGCATGGTACTCGCGCGTGGAAGTTTCTTACTACTTGTGGTGGCACATGCAGGGTGGGTTTTTTTTATCCATTTTACCTCTATTCGACTGTTCCTGTCATCCATGTACACTCGACTTTTTCAAGTAATACTTGTAGGAGTCGTTTGAACGTGCTAGAATGCTATCATTTTTTATCTTGGGTGGTCAGATCGTGCATGTTTTGGACCTCATAAGGGAAGTTTTGGATAAGTAGGCAATGTATGTTTTAGAAAATTATCGAAATGCCCCTAGGATTAGCTTCTAAGATGCATACTGATTTTTATGCTATCCGTTGAGCTAGGAAGGAAATATGATGTTAGAACTCAAGTAAGGAAATTTGGTTGAATAAGTTATGCATGATGTGGATAATTACCAAAATGCTCATAGGTCGAGATTTTGTGTGCTTACCGTTGTGCTCGAATGGAGGATGAGTTATTGTGATCTGTGCTGCAGGTGACTGATGAATGTTATCTCCCTGTTGAGCTTGTATGTTTGCATGATATAGTATATTTAGCTTAGGTGATTGATTGTATGTTCTCCCGGTAAAGTGTGCATTTGCACAGAGCTAGAACTAGGGCACTAAAGTTAGGTTGACTAGATGATGACCTAAGTCAGGATGCCTCCAGTAGACTAAGCACCTTAGAATCGTGAACGACAGCTAGAGGGTCTAGACCTTAATGCTCTCGAGTAAGAAAGACTCGAAGAGTTAGAGTAAAGTTTGGAGTAAAAAATCCACATTAAGTCACCTAGCCACCCTAGGAACCCAGTAAACCTCATGACCAAGGTGATGATTAGAATCTATGTTTCGTGTTTTAGGTGATCAATAAAAATCTCCAAAAAAGCATACATGAGTGAACCAAGTTAAGTTTAAGGCGTTATAGCTAGAGGGGTTTACATATTGACCTACGTTAGTACATTTTCAGTAGACCCTACACCACAGGATCTTGTTAAAGGTCTAGATTTGTGTGTTCCCATAGAATTGATTAGCTTGAGGAGTTAACCCTAAACGTATTGGAAACATGAGACGGGATTGAAACTGCCTAGACAGCTCTAGAACCCAGTAGACATTCATGACTAAGGTAGCTCTCCAGGATTTTAATAGTATTAACGGTGTCATCAGAGTCTCCACTACCCTTTACACTCCAGTATCAATATCGTCGAGGTAGGCATAGGTTGGTTAGGGTAGTGCGTGTCCCAACATTGGAGAAATAGCTAGGGGTCTCCTGAACAAAGCTTATATGCTGTAAATTCTTTCTTGAGAGGGGAGCGTGAGACTACATAGATTGACCCAATAGTTAGCCAACACACGAGAGTTGCTCCCCCCAATCTTAAGTGACTTTATAGCTCTATGGGAGGATCTGCTAGCTAACCTTCTATAGATGATGTTCAAATATCAACTCTCCCAATAGTACTTCATCAGGTAGCATCTCAACCTACGATATTGGTCACTCTCTACATACGCAAACCAAGACATCTAAGTCTAAGAACAGAAAAGTAGTTCACCTTAAAGATGATATTTGTCACCCAATAGACATGAGATGCTAGAAATGGATGAACCCCCCCCCCCCCCCCCCCCGAACCTAGAGTATGTCCATGACCAATTAGAAAACCCCCAAAACTACACGACACCCTAGATTAGATAGCAGTAAAGACTAGATCTGAACTTCCTAGAACCCTAAAACTCGTGGAGACCTAGGTTAAGGATGCAATGAGAACTTGTAAGTATATTGCTTATTGAGTATCACACCTTCCCTATTTTTTTTTTTTGAAGTGTTCGTTGGCTACCGTTCGGCGAGGGAGCGCTCACTGCTACAAAAATTAATGGAAACTGATAGTAGTCTATTTTGCATGTTCACTGCTACAAAAAATTAATGGAAAATAGACCTCTATCGATTTCTTCAAGTATAGGGCTAGTTTAAAGTGGTTGTAAAGTCGTGAATAAATAGGGCTCAATCAAACCTGAAATCTTTAGGTTCAGATTTTGTATCATTTACGGCAATTTATTGCAGTACTTCTTTCAATTTCCAAATTTTTATACCCTTTCTATTTTAAAATATAGGTTTAACTATCGTTTAGGTCTTAAACTTTATAAGTTTTCTTCCATTTTGGTTCTCGAACTTCTTAAAATGTCAATTTTGGTTTCTATACCTGTAAGCTTGTTCAAAATTCGATCCATCCAATCCAACAGATTAGCTAAATTATAAACTTATTTAGATTAGGTTGGATTTAAATAAATAAAAATTTTATAACTTATTTATTTATTTCCTGAATTCCTCTAAAATTAGATCGGGTTATATTGAAACTAACACCACATATATTTATTTAATTACATAATTATTTTTTAATTACTCTCCAACAACTCTTTGAAATAATTTTTAATTATTTGGAAGATATTTGTAATGACCCTAAATTTTCTACTTAATCTAAGGTCGATACTGATACTGTATACATATCATGAACCTTGAATATGGAAATACTTCATTTAAACATAACCTTCATCTTAAAATAAAGTCATGGACTTACGTGTTTGAAAAACATCTTTAAGACGACACAACAATAACTAAATAAAATACATAAACATTTAAATTAAAAACATTCTATTCTACCCTATGTGTAAGGAAATAAGTGCGACTACCTTATACATGTGTCATAGTCTCGAGTTGCAATGTGCCGCCAGCTGATAAGGTTGTCTTGCCTTTACCTAAAATAGAAATAACACGTGACTTGAGTATTTTAAGAAATACTCATTAATTGACCCCACTATTGCGGTCAGATGCAAACACATACAATTTCATAAATGGGACCTATCATAACAGTCTATTTTCCTACGACAGCTATCATAACGAGCAACTTGGATGTGTAATTAATTTCCCTATACATGGTTCACACGTGCGAGTATGGACCCACTAGTTGGTTCACACACCTCTTGTACCTCTTTCTAGTCAGGCGAGCATTCTCTGGGAGTTGTTGATGTCGGACACCCATTAAAAGTAGCAACACGTTTGTACTATCTTGAAGGAATAGGGGTATTTCTCGATGCATAAGCACACAATAATACATGAGGTCCCAATATTTTTCTATTTTCATTATCATTTAATACAACCCGCTAGCGATTCGTATATATCATATCGTTTTGCATATCATTTCTCATATTGTTTATCATATCTTTCATGCATATGCTGGAGTTGTATTTCATGCTAGTTTGTCGTTTTACATGTTAATCATATCATATCATTCAGATTACTATGTCATATTATAAGTTCTATGCTTCAGGACATAACAATTTTTGTCATATACATATCATACCATAACATATTGTATCATAAACATATCAATTTATCACATATCTCGTACCATAACATGTAGTATCATATGATATCATTTTCATATCATATCACAACATATAATTATATCATTTCATAAACACTGTATAGTCATATCATTTTTATAAGTTCTTATCGTCCTTATACACCTCATAGTCATATCATTTCATGAACATACCTTAGTATCGTCTTCCAACGTATCTTAAATCATATCGTTTCATGAACATATCCTAGTCATACCGTTACAGGAACGCATCCTAACCATATTCTTTCATGAATATATCCTAGTCATACCGTTACAGGGACGTATCCTAGTCATACCATTACAGGAACGTATCCTAGTCATATCGTTACAGAAACGTATCTTAACCATATTGTTCTATCAATCTATCATAATTATATCATTTTCTATATATAACCTAACCATATTGTTATATCAATCATATCTTAATCATATCCTTACATTACGTTTATCGCATCCCTCTCGTATCTTATCTCACACATATCATTGAACATATCATAATGTAAGAGTTATCATATCATTCACATATAATAACACATACATAACATATCATAGTCATATCGATTCATAAACAATTCACACATATAAAATATATGACACGTGCAGAACCACGGGGGCATGTGTCAACACACAATACCAAATATAACCATGCCGATAATGAGGCCACTTACCTGATTAGTTTAGGCTAGTGTCACTAATTTATCTTTAATGAAGGTTCGATTTTGTCCTTTGTATCCAAGTCAACCTATATGAACCCATGACATCAATTTCAAGATGGTCCACCGGCTATATTCATACGAGCATTAAAGACTTTGTCTCATAGAGTTTGGAATAATATATATATATATATATATATATATATATATATATATTCTATTTTTATTAAGATCTCATTTTCTATTACCTGTTGAAAAAGATATGGTTACTCTTTTATCAAATAATTTGATGGAGTTTATTGCCAAGTGATATTTCCTCCCTTTTATCTTTTAATTCTGTTCATTAAATCTTCCCACTTCTTCTTTGTATTTACTCATTTTTATTTTATTTTTTTATTATGGGAAGAGATTCTTGGCCAACTTTTAATAGATTTTCATTTTTAACGAGTGATCTGATCGACTTTATTTAAGGTAACTCATACAAAATTATTGCATTTAATTTCTAACTCAAAGCGAAATAATTGCAACAATAAGTAGTAAAGATTTAAGATATAATTAGTTGTGATTTCCTGAAAATAAAACTCGGATAAAAAGAAGGAAGATCTAACCTACCGATAAACTTTTTATCTCTCCTATGTTAAATTTACAACTCATATAAAATTATCGGCATTTAATTTCTAATTCAAAGTAAAGATTTAAGATATAATTGGTTGTGATTTACCGAAAATGAAATTCTGATAAAAAGAAGAAAATCTAATGGATAAATTTTTCTATCTCTTTCCTGTTAAATCTGTAACTTATATAAAGATTTAAGATATAATTGATTGTAATTTACTGAGAATGAAATTCGGATAAAAAGAAGGAAAATCTAACTTATAAACTTTTTTTTTTTTTATCGCTTACCGGTTAAATCAACTCATAAAATTATTGGCATTTAATTTGTAATTCAAAGTAAAGATTTAACCTTGATTAATTTTTCTAATTTTTCTATCTATTTCTTTCCTGTTAAATCTGTTTGAAGTGAGACCATTTTCCTTTTTCTCCAGTAAATCTGTATCTTTCAATCACAACATCTCTTCTTAAAATCTCTTTCCATAAAATCTATTGGAAGTGAAGACCATTTTTCATTTTTCTCCCAGTAAATCTGCCATCTTTTCAGACAAAACATCTCTCCTTTGTTTTTTTAGTACGAGGTGTTGAGGAGAGATATCTGGAGAGTTTTGAGAGATTGACAGAGAGAGTGACCAGTTGCATTTTTTAGTTATTATTCTTTTATTTATTTATTATTATACTCTTTTTACATAATTTTTTTCAAAATATATATTCAAACTTAGTGGTAAGGTTTGAAAACAAATAAATAAATATTTTACTAAATAAAAAAAAACATTTTAACAAATAGTTTAGTTTTAACTTAATAACTATATAAGTCCTATTTAATAATCACTTAGTTTTAAAAATAATAAAAAATGAAAATTGCTTTTGAATTTTCTCATAATCATAATTTTGATATTTTTTAATTTTCAAAACTTAACTTAAAATTCAGAAATAGAACTAAAAATAAATTTAAAAAAATCAAATACAAATATTAATTTAAAATTGGCTTGATTATTAAAGGGCCATAATAATTAATTTGAACGCGGGGGAGAGTGGTAGACACGAGAGAGGACATAGTAGTAATTTCGCTTTAAACACAAGGGACAAATACGTAATTTCATACAAGATAATTTGAACTAGCGCTTCACGAATTTATTAATTATTATTATCTTGAGGAAAAAAAATAATAATAAAATAAAATAAAAATAAAAATACTGGTCTATGAAGAAAAGTAATGGCGGGGCCAGTCGGTTTGTGGGGGCGAGCAATGGTAGAGAAATCGAGAAAGCAAATAAATATTTTAATTTTTCAAAAATAAAAAAGTAATTAATTAATTAGGAAATTGGAATAATACTACAGCCAGAGAAAAATAAAATAAATAAATAAATAAATAAATAAAGAATAATTTAATTTTGGTGAAGAAGCTGAGAAGGTGGAGGTGGTGGCATCCAGTTTTTCCTCCTCACGGACCTGACCCTTTCTCTCTCTCTCTCTCTCTCTCTCTCTCTCTCTCCTCCGAACAAACATTGAATTGGGGTCTGCCATTTCTGCAATCCCACAACTAAGAATCTCTCTCTCTCTCTCTCTCTCTCTCTCCGCCTTCATCTATCAATCAATCAATCCGCCGCCGTGATCTTCCGTTTTGACGACGAATCGTAGTAGTGATGAGAAGAGGGAGAGGGGCGGCGACGGCAACGGCTGCGGCGCGTGAGGCAGCACCTCCCGGATCCGAGAGGAGATACAGAGGAGTTCGAAAGCGGCCATGGGGTAGATTCGCAGCGGAGATCAGAGACCCTTGGAAGAAGACCAGAGTATGGCTAGGAACCTTCGATTCCGCCGAGGACGCCGCTCGTGCTTACGACAACGCCGCTATAACCCTCCGTGGACCTAAAGCTAAAACCAACTTCCCTCTTGCTAATCCAATCTCGTTTTTCGATTACCCTCCTTATCCTCACCCTCACCCGCACCCTCATCCCGTCAACGCTCCAGATCCTTTCCTCGATCCTCGATTTCAGATTAATAACCCTCACAGACCTACTTCCAGCAGTTTGAGCTCTACCGTTGAATCCTTCAGTGGGCCCCACCCTCCTTCTGCTGCTGCTACTACAACCGCTTCTCCCTCTCGTCGCTACCCACGCACGCCGCCTCTCCTCCCTGAGGATTGTCATAGCGACTGCGATTCTTCCTCCTCCGTCATCGACGACGGAGACGACATCGCCTCCTCCTCCATGATCCCTCGGAAACCTCCTCTGCCGTTCGATCTCAACATTCCACCCTCCGAACTTCTTGATTTGGCCGCCGATGATCTTGGATGTACCGCCTTGTGCCTCTAATCACCGGCAGCCGATTCTGGTGGCGATGATGATGATGATGCCCATCAATAATTCAATATTTTATTATTGTTGTTATTGTTATTATGATTATTATTATTAATCTCCACCTGTTCTTCCCCTTTTTTTTTTTTCTTTTTTTTTTTTTTTCTTTTTTGTTACTTCAACTGTGCTGGCACGGCAGGCATAGAGAAAAAGAGAAATTACCCGACAAGATTATGAAAAATCAAAAGCAATGATTTATCCAGAGACCCATTTTTCTTCCATTTCCCAACCTCAGCTTATTAGTTATAGATATTATTTTTTTTTTATATACCAATTTTCAAAACAAAATAACATTATCTGTTCTTCCCTGTTCTTTTCATATTTGGTGTTGGATGGAATCTGATTCTGGAATATTATTTTTATTGGTATAATTTGTGTTAGGCAACCGAATTATGGACTGTTTGGAAGTGGGGCTAAGCTTATCCCTGCTTCCGAATAAGAATAGAATCGGGGCCAAGCCTGTGGTGTTTGGTGCTGCGCCTCTTCCTCCCTTCTCCCCACCCTCACTCTCACCCACTCAACTACTTCGTTTTTTGTTTTTTTTTTTTTTTTTAATTTCAAATTTGCATTCATAACATTTAGGGTTTTGGTCTAAAATTTTATGGGTTTGAGTGCAAAGAAGACGATGGTGTGTTGAATATGAAGTGTTAGTTAGTTCTTTGAGGTTACCAATTCTCTTATTACTTGTAGGTTCTTGTCGGTCTAGCCAAAATGGTGGCGACTAATGTATTGATGACCCGCTTTTCAAGATTTTGAATTATGGATTGCAACGCTTTGAAGCAAACCACGGGACAATTCGTCCTATTCAGATATTCACGACCAAGAAACATTGGATTCCCTTTCGGGTAGACCCTGAAAGGAGAAGGAAGGCTGGAATGCCAACAAACGTCTATTATTGAATTCACCCGACCTAATAGTACCTCATTTTTGGAACGTCGGCCAAAGTCACTGAATGGGTAAGTCGTCAATTCCTAAAACGGACTATGTAATGTATTTTATCTGCTGGGTTACGGGAGGGCATTTTACTAGAGATTTCTATTTTATCAATCTACCCTCGATTTCAAAGCGAATTCCCATTCATTAGATATAGAAGATCGTAAGATGGGAGACAAAATTTTAAAATTCAAACATAACATAAAAGTAGTTGAAATTATAAAATAATATTCGATGGAGTTACATAAACAATTAGTACAAAATAACACCAGTTTTAAACTTAGGGACATTAAAATAACACCAATTTGAAGAAGACAACTTGATCTAGCGTCCCTCACAGTTGGTGCATGGCTCTACACGTCTCCACCATGATCAACTTTCTATTGGTCACGTGAAAAATAATGTGTAGCGAGAATAAGTATTAAAAATAATTAGTAAGCAACCTACTTGTTCTTATATAAAAAGTTAGATTATGTGATCATAAATGTCCCTAGAGATAAACAAAATGGTGACTTCAGGTCTGTATTGATTTTTCCAGTTCCTGCCTAACTAAACCTAAACATAGCTCCTATAAAGAGTACTCTAACCCCCTCTAGGTTCATAACTTAAGGGTTTCAAGTTCTCTTAGCTCCATGTTTTACGTATGTCTAGGTCCTTCATTAACCTACGTGAATTGCGCCTTGAGTCGGTGGCCCATAAAAAATGCCCTAAGGTAATTATCATAGGTATAAAGGAGCTCTTTAGATTCGAAATGATACTCGCACTCTGCATGTATCTACCTACTGAACTCTAATCGAAGATGCAATGAATTGAAATTTTCTATTTAATGTAAGGTCGCTATTATATACATATCATGAACATTGAATGCGGAAATACTTTATTTAAACTTTCATAAAATATAACTTTCATCTTAAGATAGAGCCATGGACTTACGTGTTTTGAAAATAGCTTTAAAACAAGGCAACAAAAGACTAAATAAAATAAATAAACATTTAAATTAAAAACATTATATTCTAGCCTCAGTCTAAGAAAATAAATGCGATTACCGTACGCATGTGCCATGGTCTCAAGTTGCGATGCCGTCGTTAGCCGGAATGCCTTATCTTAACCTGAAACAGAAGTAGAACATGACTTGAGTATTTAAAGAACTATTCAGTAACTGACTCCACTCTTGAGATTAAATGCAAACACATGCAATTTCATGAATGGGACTTATCATAACAGTTTGTTTCCCTACGGCGGCTATCCTAACGGGCAGCTTGGATGTGTAATTAATTTCCTACACATGGCTCACACATGCGAGTATGGACCCACCAGTCGATTCGCACACTTCCTGGACCCCTTTTCTTGTTGGGCAAGCATTCTCTGGTAGCTCTCGATGCCGGACACCCGTTAGAAGTAATTGGCCGTCACAACAACATTATGTTAAACATAATGAACATTTTCCTACCTGACCGTCGCAACATTACGATAAACACAATGATCGTTTTTCTGCTTGGTCATCGCAGCATTATGATAACCATAATGATCGTTTTTCTACCTCATAAGGTACGCGTCCGTACTATCGTGAAGGATAAGGGGTATCCCCCAATGCATGAGGTCCCAACATTTTTTCATTTTCATTATCATTTAATACAACCCCGCTAGTGTTTCGTACATATCATATTGTTTTTCATATCGTTTATCATATCATTTATCATATCTTTCATGCATACGTCGGAGTTGTATTTCATGCTAGTTTGTCGTTTTGCATGTATATCATATCATTTATGTCGCACATATATCATATCATAACGTTTTCATACTTCCAGACATAACAATTCTCAACATGCACGTATCATATCATATCGTATATCATAACAATCACATAACATATTCCTAACATATCGATATTATGTCATATCATAAACATATCAATAATCGCATATTTCATACCATAACCTATATCATATCATCCTCATACCATTTTACTACATATTTATATATATTCGTCACTCTCATATCCTACCATAATCATATCATTTCGTAAACACTTCGAGGTCATATCGTTTCCTAACTTATCATAGCCTTAACGTTCTTATACATATCTCAGTCATATTGTTTCATGAATGTACCTTAATTATATCGTTTCCTAAATGTACCTTAGTCATATCGTTTCCTAAACTTATCCTAACCATATCGTTTCATCAGACCATCATAATCATATCATTTGCAATACATAACCTTACCGTATCATTTTATCAATTTATCATAATCATAACGTTTCTATACATAACCTTATCGAATTGATTTATCAATTTATCATAACCATAATGTTTTCTATATATAACCTTATCGGATCCTTTTATTAGTCTATCATGACCATAACGTTTTTCTATACATAATCTTATTGTATCCTTTTATCAATTTATCAAAATCATAACATTTTCTATACATAACCTTATCGTATCGTTTTATCAATCTATCATGACCATATCCTCGTAGTTATATCATTTCCATATGCATATCCTTAGTCATATCGTTTTCCAACGTATCCTAAATCATATCATGTCATGAACGTATCCTAGTCTTACCATTACAAGAACGCATCCTAACCATATTGTTTCATGAATGTATCCTTGTCATACCATTAGGGACGTATCCTAGTCATACCGTTAGAGGAACGTATCATAACCATATCGTTGTATCATTCTATCATAATCATATTCTTTGCTATACATAATCGACCATATCGTTATATCCATAATATCTTAGTCATTTCATTACATTACGTTTATCGCATCATTCTCATATCCTATCTCACATAACATAACGTAAGAGTTATCATACCATTCACATATCATTATACATGCATAACATATCATAGTCATATCGATTCATAAACATTTCACACATATCAAATTTATGACACGTGCAGAACTATAGAGCACATGTCAGATCAATATAACCATGCTGATAGTAAGGTCACTGACCTAATTAGCTTACGTTATTGTCACGAATTTATCCTTAATGAAAGTTCGATTATGTTCATTGAAATCCAAGTCAACCTATATGAGCCTATGACATCAGTTTCAAGTTCGAACTTCTACAAAATTGTTTCTCTAATTTACATGGATCATTGTGTTATACTTCATGTGAACGTTGGAGTCTTTGCATGAGTTAAGTATTGAAATGTTTATATATGTTTGTTATACTATTATTTTCATACAAACAATTTAATAACGTTGAACATTTTCTAGATATTTTCTTTTCTCTTATTGTGTGTTTCCCTCTCTTTTTATTTTTTCTTTTAATTATATTCCCACATCTCTGCTTGTTTACTTGTTAACAGTTACTTTTAGCCAATTTTTAATCGATTCTTATTCCTTCTCTCAAAATGGCTACCGGATTTCCTGGTACCTAAAATCTGCTTCAACCTTTGTTATTTATGTTTGTTTGTGCAGGAAAGAAGGAATTACTGGCATAGTTATCTTAGAAAAGGAGCGGTGAGAGATCTGAGGAGAGAGATGGGGAATCAGTTACATTTTTTTTTCTTTTTTCTTTTTTGGAGGAGGAATTGAGGAGAGATATTTGGGAAAAGTTACCCTCTTCTTTAATTATTATTATTATTATTATTTTAACAGGGTTACATAAAGATTCTCCCCGGGAGTGTTAGGCAACAATTATCTCTTCCTAAGATTAGAAAACTACCTATTATATCGCTTCTTCATGTGGAAAACAGTAAACTACCTGGCTTAGGAACAATAATAGCCTCTCCCTATAGCCTGAAGTATCTCCTCTTGGGTTAGAATAGTAAAAGGTCATGGCTCCCCACGAGGCACAATCAGTGTTGCCTCAATAGTATACCCTCTATGGCTCCTAGAATCTCCGGGTGACAACTAAGTTATATGTACAAGTAGACCCTAATCCCTATTGGCTAGTTCACAAATAGAAGTTGTGCCCTAAACGTACTTATAAGGTACCTAGTCAACCCAAACGAGAAGATGTGATTCATAACCAGATTCTAGGACAAAAATGACGTAGAACATTAGCTCATAGTCTAAAATAATTATAACATACACTCTATGGCACATAGCGATAGTCCAAATCATAACTAGGTAATAACAAGTTTTCCACACCTTCATCGTCTGAAGGGAGGAAACTCCAGACACCGTGTTAGTAAGAACCTACCCTCGAATATGTTATCTAGATTATGAAGACTAAGACTCTGGTTTCACTCACAAGTGTGATTGACATACTTGTGAAACATGCTCAGATAAAGGCAGAGCCTATAGACAACGTGATTCAAGAAACTATCTTAGTGGTAGTGTTTGTGGTTTGCAAACCGTTAAGGCCAATTGGAGACATTTATGTCTTAGGGAAATACCTAGACATGGGATATTACACATACCTATAGTGGAAGCATTCCTAAAGTTTAAGGGGGCTAGTCTTAGGATCCCAGGCAAGAACCTGAGAGGTTTACGTGCTCAAAAGCACCAGTGATGGAATATCACTACGAGAGGAGGCATGACTAGATCAACCATAAAACGAGAACTAGCCTAGGTGAACGTAGTGGGCTTGTGTAAGCTTATGTAATGATTATCTATTCTCAAATAGTTCATACTTAACTCATATGAGTGCCAGTGCTCAAGCCAAGTACGTGACAATGTTAGATAAATCCCTGGTTGAAAATCATTCCTAGATTTTAGTTATTGTTTTTTAGGTAACTATTTTTCTGTTAAACCTACACAATTAAAGTGAATGGAAGTCGAAGTCGAGTGGAAGGGCTTTAATTAAGTTGCCCACTCCTTTCCATTTTTAGGATGTAATTTGTTATTTAAATATTCCAACTCAATGAGAAATAAGATCATCGGGTTTCAGCGCATACTGTCTCTCTTCTGTGTTTTTTCGTTATTTTTTTCCTCCCTAACGATTTACTCACAAGTCAAAGATAACAAGTGGTACCAGAGTCTGGTTTAATCCATCGGTGGTATATCATTGCAGAGAAGTTGACTTTATCAAAGCCAAGTTGATTAACTCAATTGGTTAGAACATCGACTTAACAACACACATGTTTCAGGTTCAAGTAGAAGAAAATGCAAAGTGCAAAAATACATACATCGTGGGGTTCATCCTGAGTTGTCGTCGAGCGAGTGATCAGGGAGACAACTGCCGCCACCATGCAGTACCCTACCCGATAGAGCAATCAATCAGCCTCTCAGCTAGGACCGAAGAAGTATCTTGTAGGTGGCACCCAAACCATGCAGTACCCGATAGAGAGCAACCCTTCGGGGGATTCACAGGCTAACCTTGTGAAGGACAGAAGAAGTCACTTAGGTGGCACCCAAACCATGCAGTACTCTATAGAGCAACCCTCCTGGGGATTTGCAGCACCGCTGACCGGCGTCTACTTATATCTCGGGCTCAAGGCTAACCTTGTGAAGGACAGAAGAAGTCACTTAGGTGGCACCCAAACCATGCAGTACTCTATAGAGCAACCCTCCTGGGGATTTGCAGCACCGCTGACTGGCGTCTACTTATATCCCGGGCTCAAGGCTAACCTTGTGAAGGACAGAAGAAGTCACTTACTCCTCCACGCTGGTGTCGCAAAGACGGACATCGAGTTGTCGTCGAGTGAGTGGTCAGGGAGACAACTGCCGCCGCCACCATGCAGTACTCGATAGAGCAACCCTCCTAGGGATTCGCAACACCGCTGACCGGTGTCTACTTATATCCCGGGCTTATTTTGATTTCTCGAACTGAGAGGTCCATGAATCGGGATCCTAATGCATACTACAAATGGTCCAATGGGTGTCGCAAAGACGGACATCGAGTTGTCGTCGAGTGAGTGGTCAGGGAGACAACTGCCGCCACCATGCAGTACTCGATAGAGCAACCCTCCTAGGGATTCGCAACACCGCTGACCGGTGTCTACTTATATCCCGGGCTTATTTTGATTTCTCGAACTGAGAGGTCCATGAATCGGGATCCTAATGCATACTACAAATGGTCCAATGGGAGCAAGAATTTCCAGGAACATTTCATTTCTGAGTAGAAGAGCCATTTTCATTTTCAAGTAGTGTTCGCTCGATTACGTATTAATCAATATTTGATTGATTGGTCTGAGGTTATCGATAAAAAAGATTTGTCTAAATCACTTCGTTTCTTCTTGTCCAAGTTTCTTCTCTTTTTGTCTAACTCACTTCCTTTTTCTCTTTGTGAGTTTTGGGAATATCCCCATTCATAGGTCCGAGATCCACATCTATGAATTGAAAGGTCTAAATGATCACCGTGAATCCCCGAGTCAAGCTCAGACAACGCAGTTCTGGCTCCAGTCATATGGTTTGTTGCCAATTCAGATGAAGGAGGAGCGAGTGTTCACTCAAATCGGTGAAAGAGGCGAGCAGCAAGATCACCGATGATGGGTCCTCGACACAGGGGCAACAAACCATATGACCGGGGCCAGGTCTGCATTCTCCGAGAATAACTCGGAGATTCACAGCACCATCCTATTTGTTGGCACGGGGGGCGAGCACCACAAGCTGACCGGTGTCTACTTATATCCTAAGGCTCAAGGCTAACCTTGTGAGTTTGGGTTAACTGGATGAGGCCGGCTGCCACATTTCCATCGAGCGCGGGCTACTCAAGATCCGCGATGATCGACGACAGCTGCTCACGCAAGTTTGATATAAAGGCAGTTCTACCTTTACATCCTGGAGTTGGAGATAGAGCAACCGGTCAGCCTTTTGGCCAGAACCAAAGAAGTATCTTGGAGGTGGCACGCAAGGTATGGGCACCTAAACTTTCCTACTCTACTCTGGTGAGCATCGAACTCGAGGAAGAGCTCCAGCTGGGCGTAACAAAGGCGGTACCGGCTGGGGAGCCAATTCAGATGAAGGAGGAGTGAGTGTTCACTCAAATCAGTGAAAGAGGCGAGCATCAAGATCACCGACGATGGGTCTTCGCACAGGGGCAACAAACCATATGACCGGGGCCAGGTCTGCGTTCTCCGAGCTTGACTTGGGCATTCGCAGCACAATCCTGTTTGTTGCCAATTCAGATGAAGAAGGAGCGAGTGCTCACTCAAATCGGTGAAAGAGGCGAGCAGCAAGATCACCAGCGATGGAGGCGAGCAGCAAGATCACCAGCGATGGGTCCTCGACACATGGGCAACAAACCATATGATCAGAGCCAGGTCTGCGTTCTCCGAGCTTGACTCGGGGATTCGCGGCACCATCCTGTTTGTTGGCAAGGGGGCGAGCACCACAAGCTGACCATGTCTACTTATATCCCGAGGCTCAAGGCTAACCTTGTGAGTCTGGGTCAACTCGATGAGGCTGGCTGACACATTTCCATCGAGCGCAGGCTACTTAAGACCAGCGATGATCAACGATGGCTACTCATGCAAGTTCGATGTAAAGGCAGTTCTGCCTTTACATCTTGGAGTTGGAGATAGAGCAACCGGTCAGCCTCTCGGCCAGGACCGAAGAAGTATCTTGGAGGTGACACACAAGAAATGGGCACCTAAACTTTCCTACTCTAGTCCGATGAGCGTCGAACTCGAGAAAGAGCTCTAGTTGGGCGTAACAAAGGCGGTACCGACTTGGGAGCCAATTCAAATCAAGGAGGAGCGAGTGTTCACTCAAATCGGTGAAAGAGACGAGCAGCAAGATCACCACGATGGAGGCGAGCAACAAAATCACCGACGATGGGTCCTCGACATAGGGGCAACAAACCATATGACCGGGGCCAGGTCTGCGTTCTCCGAGCTTGACTCGAAGGTTCCCGACACCATCCTGTTTGTTAGCAAGGGGGGCGAGCACCACAAGCTGACTAGCATCTACTTATATCCCAAGGCTCAGGGCTAACCTTGTGAGCCTGGGTCAACTCGATGAGGCCGGCTACCACATTTCCATTGAGCGCGGCTACTCAAGATTCGCGATGATCGACTACGGCTGCTCACGCAAGTTCGATGCATGACAAACTGCCTTTACATCCAGGAGTTGGAGATAAAGCAACCGGTCAGCCTTTTGGCCAGGACCGAAGAAGTATCTTGGAGGTGGCACGCAAGGTATGGGCACCTAAACTTTCCTACTCTACAAAAACTACACAATGAGGAGATGGTGCACGATTTGCCGGCAATTAAAGGCATGAACAAGCTGTGCGACGGGTGTCTCATCGACAAACAGAGGTGCACCCCCTTTCCATCTCAGGCATCCTATCGCGTCGGTGAGCCGTTGGAGCTCGTGCACGGTGATATCTACGGGCCCATCAAGTCGGCGACCCCAGGTGGCAAGACCCTCTTCCTCCTGCTGGTCGATGACAAAAGGCGCTTCATGTGACTATTCCTGCTGCAAGCGAAAAGTTAGGCGGCAGAGACGATTAAGCACATTCAAGCACGAGTGGAGGCAGAATGCGAGAAGAAGATGCGAATGCTGCATGTTAAATAAAAGTCATGTGCCTTATTTAGTTAGGTTTCTCAAAACATCCGAATTCACGCGAATGGAAGAGCGTAATTCTAGGTGCCATTGTTTGGCCAATTTGGGCGAAGTCTTCGTCCACTTTCCTATTTTTGTATAATTGGGTTTTCTATTTTTGTAATTAGATTGGTTATTTAAACCGTTCAACTGAAGGAAAATAAGATATCGAGTCTTCAGCAAATCTCAGCGAATCTCTTACTCTCTCTCCTTTTACTTCCGCTAATTTTTCCTTCGAATAAACCTTCGGCCAATTTTTCGGCGACACTGTCCTCTGAATTGCCTGAGTCAACAAGTGGTATCAGAGTCTCGTTGAAGCGATCGTTAGTATACCATCACAGAAGAGCCAACCTATCAACAATCAAGTTGAATAGCTCAAGTGGTTAGAGTGTCGACCTAACAACACACAGGTCTCAAGTTCGAGTAGAAGAAAATGTAAAGTGCGAAAATAAGTACATCGTGTGGTCCATCCTGAGCAGGCTTGCTCACTCCTCTACGCCGCCGCCAAGTGCCGGCATCTCCATCACACCACCGCGAAGAGGCCGACGTCGTGATGATGGGGGTCGAGTTGTGTCGTTGAGCGAGATTGATCAGGGAGACAACAAGTTGGGGCCTTTTTGATGCGCGCGTGCGTCAACCTACAAGCGCCAAGGGTTATGGCACTCTCTTGAGCCAGAGGAAGGAAGAAACAATCGAGTATCGGGAGGGGATCGGCTGGCGTTCGCCGCCATATTACGATCTGTGCCCCCAGAGATGTCGAGTTGTCGTTGAGGAAGTGATCAGGGAGACAACGAGTGGGCCTTGTTGATGCGCGCGTGCGTCAACCCACAGGCGGTAAGAAGCCATGGAAGAACGCCATATTACGATCTGTGCCCCCAGAGATGTCGAGTTGTCGTTGAGGAAGTGATCAGGGAGACAACGAGTGGGCCTTGTTGATGCGCGCGTGCGTCAACCCACAGGCGGTAAGAAGCCATGGAAGTCCCACGGGCGGGAAAGATGGGGATCAAAAGAAGGAGTCGACCAATGGGACACCTGAGCAGGAGTTGCTGGAGAGCAAACTCAGGAACAAGGAGAAGGCCGAAAAGACCCATGTGGCTCAATCTGAGGAGGACGAGCCAGCTCTTTTCATGGTAAGTGCATGCGTCTCCAATTTCGATTCCAAATCCATGGAGATGGAGGCAATCGACGACGATGTTGAACCCAAGAAAGAGCTCGGGCGTAGCAAAGGTGGCACCAGCTGGAGAGCCAATTCAACTAGAGGAGGAGCGAGTGTTCGCTCAGATCGGCAAGAGGGACGATCAACACGAGCACCGACGATGTGGATCCTCGACACAGGGGCAACAAACCATATGACTGGAGCTAGATCGAAGGGCGCGGCACCATCCTGTTCGTCAGCAAGGGAGGCGAGCATCGCAAGCTGACTGACGTCTATTTCATCCCGAGGCTCAAGGCTAACCTTGTGAGCCTGGGTCAACTCGATGAGACAGGCTGCTTCACCAGCTGGAGAGCCAATTCAACTAGAGGAGGAGCGAGTGTTCGCTCAGATCGGCAAGAGGGACGAGCAACACGAGCACCGACGATGTGGATCCTCGACACAGGGGCAACAAACCATATGACTGGAGCTAGATCGAAGGGCGCGGCACCATCCTGTTCGTCAGCAAGGGAGGCGAGCATCGCAAGCTGACTGACGTCTATTTCATCCCGAGGCTCAAGGCTAACCTTGTGAGCCTGGGTCAACTCGATGAGACAGGCTGCTTCACCAGCTGGAGAGCCAATTCAACTAGAGGAGGAGCGAGTGTTCGCTCAGATCGGCAAGAGGGACGAGCAACACGAGCACCGACGATGTGGATCCTCGACACAGGGGCAACAAACCATATGACTGGAGCTAGATCGAAGGGCGCGGCACCATCCTGTTCGTCAGCAAGGGAGGCGAGCATCGCAAGCTGACTGACGTCTATTTCATCCCGAGGCTCAAGGCTAACCTTGTGAGCCTGGGTCAACTCGATGAGACAGGCTGCTTCATTTCCATCGAGCGCGGACTACTCAAAATCTGCGATAATCAACGACGGCTGCTCACGCAGGTAAGGCGCACGACAAACCATCTTTACATCCTGGAGTTAGAGATAGAGCAACCCGTCAGCCTCTCGGCCAAGTCCGTAGAGGTATCTTGGAGGTGGCACGCAAGGTACGGGCACTTAAACTTTCCTGCTCTAGAAAAGCTACAGAAGGAGGAGTTGGTGCACGGTTTGCCAGCAATCAAAGGCGTGAACAAGCTGTGCGACGGGTGCCTCATCGGCAAACAGAGGCGCACACCCTTTCCTTCTCGAACATCCTACCGAGCCGATGAGACGTTGGAGCTTGTACATGGCGATATCTGCAGGCCCATCAAGCCGGCGACCCCAGGCAGTAAGAGTCTCTTTCTCCTGTTAGTCGATGACAAAAGCCGCTTCATGTGGCTGACCCTGCTGCAAGCGAAAAGTGAGGCGGCAGAGGCGGTTAAGCGCGAGCGGAGGCCGAATGTGAGAAGGAGCTGCGAGTGCTGTGCACAGACCAAGGCGGAGAATTCGCCTCGGCAAGTTTCGGTAAGTACTGCGACGAGATCGGCATACAACGGCACCTAACGGCGCCCTACTCCCCCCAACAGAACGGAGTGGTGGAGCGCCAAAATCAGACCATCGTCGAGACAGCGAGGTCATTGTTGGTGACGGTCGGGATACCTGGGAGATTCTGGAGAGAGGCAGTAATGACGGCCGTCTATCTCCTCAATCGGTCACCAACCCGAAGCCTCGACGGGAAGACGCCATATGAGGCCTGGTACAACAAAAAACCTGCGGTACATCATTTCCGCGTGTTCGGCTGCGTCGCATACATGAAGGTAACACGTCCCCACCTCACCAAGCTCGATCCCAGGGGGCTGAAGGTCGTCTTCATCGGCTATGAATCCGGGAGCAAGGCATACAGACTCTATGATCCTGTAGGGGGGCGAGCTCAAGTGTCTCGCGACGTCGTCTTCGACGAAAGCACCTTCTGGCAGTGGAATGATGTGATCGAGGCAGACCATAATCCAAATCAATTCACGGTGGAGTACCTCGTCACCGAGCCGAAAGAAGGAGAAGCCCAACATCAGGAGCCGTCACCACCGCCAGCAGGTGCACCCCCTGAACTAGTGGAATTCGCAACACCACGGACTGCGAATTCGACGCTGGATGCCGATCACGATACTGATCTGGAGGCCAGGTACCAGAGGATGGACGACCTAGTGGGAGGAGGTGAACCACCTGGACTGGCAGCGCGCGAGCTCGAAGAAATGGCCGAACTACATGCCATCAGTGCAGATGAACCGAACACCTTCGCCAAAGCAGAAAAGAACCCGTGCTGGCTGAAGGCAATGCAGGAGGAGATGACATCTATCACCAAGAACCAGACGTGAAGTCTAGAGATATGCCGTCGGGACACCGAGCCATAGGGCTCAAATGGGTCTTCAAACTGAAGCGCAATGAAAAAGGAGAAGTTGTGAAGTACAAGGCCCGTCTGGTGGTGAAGGGCTACGTCTAGAAGCAAGGAGTGGACTTCGAAAAGGTATTTGCGCCAGTGGCAAAGTTAGAATCCGTTTGTTTCTTGCTGGCAATTGCGGCACATTACTCTTGGGAGGTTCACCATATGGACGTAAAGTCTGCTTTCCTTAATGGAGAGCTGAAGAAGACCGTCTACGTCCGACAACCACCTGGCTTCCTGGACAACGACAACCCCAATAAGGTACTGCGCCTGCACAAGGCACTCTACGGGCTTCGACAAGCCCCACAAGCCTGGAACTCGAAGCTCGACAGTACCCTACTGTCACTGTAATTCAAACGTTGTGCCTCTGAGCATGGCATGTACATGCACGGCCATGGCAAGAAGCGACTGATCGTGGGAGTGTACGTCGACGACCTCATAATCACTGGAGGCGACATGGAAGTCCTCAGAAGGTTCAAGAAGGAGATGTCGAAAAACTTCGAGATGAGTGATCTCGGCGTGCTCAGCTACTACCTCGGCATCGAAGTGCAACAAAATTCTACCGGCATCTCCATCTGCCAAAGTGCATACGCGAAGAAGCTGCTGGACACAATTGGGCTTGTGGACAGTAATCCTACAAGGACGCCAATGGAGGCTCGACTCCAACTAAGGAAGGCCGACACTACATCGACAGTCGACTCCACCAATTACCGCAGCATTGTCGGGAGTCTTCGCTATCTGGTAAACTCTCGTCCTGATCTTGCTTATTCTGTTGGATATGTGAGCAGGTTTATGGAAGCACCTAGGGAGGAGCATCTAGTGGCTGTCAAGCGCATCCTGCGCTATGTAGCCGGAACCAGAGGCTGGGGTGTAAGATACTGCGCAGGGAGCGAAAAGGAGAAACTCAAGCTGGTCGGCTACAGTGATAGTGACATGGCCGGTGACGTTGATGATCGTAAGAGCACCAGCGGAATGATCTACTTTCTCTCAGGTGGCGCGATCTGCTGGCAATCAACAAAACAGAAGGTAGTTGCTTTGTCTTCCTGCGAAGCAGAATACATCGCCGCTTCGATGGTAGCAACACAAGGGATCTGGCTTGCGCGACTAATGGAAGAACTCATCGGGAGAGAAAGCGATCCACCAATGCTATACGTAGACAACAAAGCTACGATCTCCCTGATCAAAAATCTAGTTTTGCACGACCGGAGCAAGCACATAGAAATCAGATTCCACTACATTCGAGAATGTGCAGATCGAGGGCTCATCAAGATTGATTTCATCCGAACAAAGGAACAACTTGGAGACATTTTCACCAAGTCCCTGGCGCGGGTGAAATTTGAAAAACTACGCTCAAAGATCGGAGTTCAAATAATAAGGTACAGCTTTTAGGAGGAGATTGTTAAATAAAAGTCATGTGCCTTATTTAGTTAGGTTTCTCAAAACATCCGAATTCACGCGAATGGAAGAGCGTAATTCTAGGTGCCATTGTTTGGCCAATTTGGGCGAAGTCTTCGTCCACTTTCCTATTTTTGTATAATTGATTTTTCTATTTTTGTAATTAGATTGGTTGTTTAAACCGTTCAACTGAAGGAAAATAAGATATCGAGTCTTCAGCAAATCTCAGCGAATCTCTTACTCTCTCTCCTTTTACTTCCGCTAATTTTTCCTTCGAAGAAACCTTCGGCCAATTTTTCGTCGACACTGTCCTCCGAATTGCCAGAGTCAACACTGCACATGGACCAAGATAGAGAATTCACCTCAGCAACCTCCAGTAAGTACTGCGACGAGCTCGAAATGCAGCGGCAACTAATGGCGCCCTACTCCCCCCAGCAGAACGGGGTGGTGGAACGCCAAAATCAGACCATCGTCGGGACAACAAGGTCATTGCTGATAATAGTCGAGATCTTGGGAGGTTCTGGGGAGAGGCGGTAATGATGATCGTCTATCTCCTCAATCGGTCGCCAATGCGAAACATCGATGGGAAGACGCCACATGAGGCCTGGTACAACAAGAAGCAAGCGGTACATCATCTTCAAGTGTTCGACTGTGTCGCATACATGAAGGCCGCGTGTCCCCATCTTGCCAAGCTCGATCCCAGGGGGCTGAAGGTTGTCTTCATAGGCTATGAACCCGGGAGCAAGGCATACAGGCTCTATGATCATGTGGGGAGGCGAGCTCACGTGTCGCGCGACGTTGTCTTCGATGAGAGCACCTTCTGGCAGTAGAACGACGTGATCGAGGCAGGCTGGAACCCAAATCAATTCACGGTGGAGTACCTCGTCACCGAGCCGAGAGAAGGAGGTGGCTGAATAAGACCTACTGGGAGGAGGTGAACCACCTAGACTGGCGCCACACCAACTCGAAGAAGAGGTGGCTGAACAAGACGTGGAGTCTGGAGAACATGCCATCGGGACACCGAGCCATAGGGCTCAAATCGGAGTTCAAAAAGGTAGATATATACCATAGGGATTTAGGAGAAGATGGATAAATCCCTAGTTGAAAATCATTCCTAGTTTTTGGTTACAATTATTTAGGTAACTATTTTTCTGTTAAACCCACGTCGAGTGGAAGCGCTTTAACTAAGTTGCCCACTTCTTTCCATTTTTAGGATGTAATTTGTTATTTAAATATTCCAACTGAATGAGACATAAGATCATCGAGTCTTCAGCGCATACTGTCTCTCTCTCTTTTGTTTTTTCGTTATTTTCTTCTTCCAACAATTTCTTCGGCTTTTTCCTCCCTAACGATTTACTCACATTCGCTCAGTCAAAGATAATAGACAAGACGTCACGCTATGATGGGGGGGATCAATTTGGCCGCATGAGATGGAACTACGAGACTTTGGTGAGACAATTACGAATGGTCTGGGAAAGGTCAAGTTACCTTCAAATGAGGGTTAGAGAGAAAGTCTGCTTTTAAGAGCAGTTATGAGTATTAAGATATGTCCGTTATTACCTATGACCTAATTAATGTTTTGCTGAGTTTAAGGATTAGACGAACCAAGTGTTCATAAGACTTTCTTGATACAGTCACTGTTGTCGTCTTTGAAGATATACCAACGTACACCAGAATGGAGTTAGTTCATGATAAACACCTGAGGGGAGATCTGATGGTGTTATGAGTGCCCAGTTTTATGTAAAGTTCTCCTAATGAACAAATTTGGTTGTTGGTAGTGGTTTTCCCTAGTCATGTGGCATGGAGTTAGGAGATCAGAACACATCATAAACGTGATTGGGGGCATAGAGATGACCTCCCAAGAGTTAGGTACCCTTCCTTGAACTGAAATAGGGTGAAAATACGGTCAATGATTACAACCTAGTGCCCAAAAGACAAGTAAGTTTTGCGCCAGAGATGGTCAGAACAGAGATGATGAAGATGGACCACTTCATTGTGAGTTTTGAGGACGAGATCTAGGACTTGAGATAGCCCAGACTTCCTTAGTTCACGCTGAAGGATTGCATGATGCTAGAAAGATAGGCATGTGCACTTGGGTTAGAGCCTATGGAGCCTAAGTGATTGTGATCACATCGTGATGGATGACAGTGCATTAATAGTGACTTTTAAACTCGTAGGGTGAAACGTCACAAACGAGAGGTGGGGTAGCACTAGGAGCACCCTACAAGTTTGAAAAATATTGATGGTCAAGGAATTCGAGGACGTGTTCCCAAGAGACAGTATGATTTGGTACAACTGCATCATTCATAGGAGGATGTGTGGCGAGCAGATGTCTATAGTCATCGTTCAATAAAGGTACCTCCGAAACAACGTAGCAACTTGAACGAGAAAAATATGGACAAGAGGATGTTCTACCCTAGGAATTAAGCATAAATAACTTTCGAGGGCAAAATTTTTTAAGAAGGGGAGAATTTGTAACACCCAATTCCCAACAAACTATTAAATATCTTATTTTTTTTCTTTTAAAGTCGAACTTCTAAGAATTTATTGAGAGTCTTAGAGATTGAATTTGAAGATAAGATAGAATATAAATTTCTTAGAAAAATCCCACGAACTCGAGAAAAATATAAAAAATAGAGAAACATTAAGAAAAATCGATAAAAGTCAAACCGAAAGGCAAAATACCCTTGCCTAATTAGAAGTCTTGATGAGCCCCAAGTGTAAATGATGAAAAAAAAAAGAAAGAAAGAAATTGAATAGAGAGAAAAGAAAATGGGGGGTTTTAGGGTTTTGAGAGAGAGAAAGTGGAAATTCACTCCAAAGGGCGATTTGGAGTCCAAGTTTGGCGGAAGTTTCTTCACAAGAATACTCACTAGCTTTTGAAAAATCATTTTGGGCTTTTGATTTGTCCAAATCCATCGAGAATCAAGGAAGGACGGAAGGTAGGAGTTTTCGGTTCTTAATTTCAATTTCCCTTCAAATTTGAGAGCTTTTCTTGAAATTAAGTTATAAATTTTTAGTAGGTTGATATTGGAGGAATTTCACACAAGTTTTGTCAAAAAAAATGAGCCAATGCGTCTAGAGCCAGTGTTCCGACAAACGTCAAGAATATGCAAGATTGTAAGTTTTATAGCTTTGGATGATATTTGGGCACGCTTATTGTTAGGACCGCACAACAATACACACACTTGATCTAGATTAACACAAAGAATAGGAGAGAAAAAAATGCAAGGATAAATATTGGCTAGAGATTTATATTGATGACTTCAAGTATGTACACTAATAAATAGTACCTAGAATGCATAAAGTACATTTTTAAAGCATTAACTATATATATATATATATATATGATTCAGTTTACTATCATGTACTATATATATATATATCTGTCTGTCTATCATATATAGATTTACAAGATATAGCTTTTTTATTATACATAGTTGTTTACCGTATATGACTATTTATTTTATATGTCATTTACCATATATAGTTTGACTACGTATAACTATTGAGTAAATTATAAATAACATAGAGGCTCCATAACCTAAAAATTTTCCTATTTGGAGAACCAAGAATTTTATTATCAAACAACACCAATATATTCCTCTACAAAGTCTGGACGTCCAACGCACTGTTGTTTCATCTATAGTGTAAATATATCAAAATGTGCTCTTGCTAGAGTCTACATCTCCACTAAGATCAACATCCACAAAATCTTGTAGAACTACCTTGTCATTGTCATAGCAAAGTGAAGTACTTTATGTACCTCTCAAATATCTCAGAAGTCACTTCACAGCTTCCCAACGTTCTTTTCTTGGGTTTGCCATGTACTTGCTAACAACTCCCATTGCATGCGTTATATCAGGTCTAGTGCAAACCATAACATACATCAAACTCCCAACTGTAAAAGCGTATGGAACTGATGTCATGTGCTCACATTCCTCAACTGTGTTGGGAGATTGGCCCTTCGACAATTTAATACGATTTGCAAAGGGTAGTCCTAGGTTTAGCATAATTCATCCTAAATTTCGACAACACCTTCTCAATGTACTGCTCTTGGGTTAGATTAAATGTGTCAGCAGATCTATCTCGAGAAATTCTCATCCCAAGAATTTGCTTCGCTACTAACAAATATTTCATCTTAAATACTGAAGACATGCTTATCTTCAGGTGGTTTATCTCCGTTATACTAGATCCTGCAATCAGTATATCATCCACATACAAGAGTAGAAACACATAAGAATCAAGAAACACATAAGAATCAGTATGTTTCTTTTAAGTAACAACACTGATCCTTTACACTTCTGTGAAAACCACTCTTGCACATGAATGAGTCAAACTTTTTATACCATTGTTTTGGTGCTTGTTTTCAATCCATACAAGCTTCTATTGAGCTTACACATCATGTGTTCCTTGTCTGGAGTTGCAAACCATTCTCATTGATGCATATAAATCTCTCCATCTAGATCTCTATGTAAATACGTTGTTTTTACATCTATTTGCGTAATGTGCAAATTTTTCGATGCAACAATACTCAACAAAATTCAGATAGTAGTTAATTTCACAACAGGAGAAAAGATTTCAGCATAATCAATGTTTTTCCTTTATGAATATCTTTTAACTGCTAACCCAGCCAACAACCTTCTTTTCCATCTAGTTAAACCTTGATTCTCCCTTTTTTTTTTTTTTTAACAAAGCTCTCATTTCGGTTCGTAACTCAATCAACAACCACGTATTATTTTTTTTCAAATGACTTCATCTCATCATCCATGGCTTGCTCCCACTTGGTTGAATATTCCATCTGTAGAGCCTCATCAAAGGAATTTTTCTATTTTTGTCATCTAAAAACTTGTACCTGAACATGTCAGAACCGTAGCCTATGAAGTAACATTTCACAGCCTTAGCATCAAGCTTGTCTCTCTTCCTGGATCAACGTGAACATACGCAGTGTAACAAAAAGTTTTCAAGTGAGAGTATTGAGTTATTTTCCTGTCTATACCTCTTCTAACAATTTGAACACCAAGGGTTCTAGCGGCCCTCTATTGATCAAATAGGCTGTTGTATTCACAGCATCAGCCCATAATGTCTTTGATAGTCCAGAATTAATCCTCATGCTTCTTGCTCGCTCATTCAATGTTCTGTAAATTCTTCATCCAACACCATTTGGTCTTGTCTTATCAAGAACTATTCTCATTAATCAAATTCCCTCGTCTGCACAAAATGCTTTGAATTCTAACTGGTCGTAGTCTTTGTAATTGTTGAACCTTGTGTATTTGATTTTCAAGCCGATTTGATTTTCAACTTCAGATTTTCACTTCTTGAAGGTGGAAAATACATTTGACTTGTCTTTAAGAAAATAAATCCACCTTCCTACTGAAATCATCGATGAAGGTGACATAGAATTTTGATCCATCAAGTGATGGAATTAGAGATGGTCCCAAAACGTATGTATGGACCATTTTCAACCACATTTTCTTCTGTTCTCAGGCATCCTTTTTGAAGCTAACTTGTTTCTATTTGCTCATAATGCAACTCTCACAAGAATCTATATCAATAGATTTCAGGCCTTCTAAAACTCATTTCACAATTAGTACTTTCATTCCTTTGACGCTCATAAATCTAAGCCTATTGTGTCATAGCCTTGAATTAGAAGCACACTCAGCAACATCAGTCATGTTTATACACCCTGTAATGGTGTATAAGGTTCCAGATTTTGGGTCACATGCTATAACCATAGCACCCTTCACAATCTTCCACGAACGCCTCCCAAACTCTTAAGCATACCATGTGCTATCCAACTGACATGTGATTAAGTTCTTCTTGAGAACAAGAATATATCTGACATCCTTTAATGTCCACTGATTTTCTACAGGAGTTTTTATTGCAGACGTCTCCCTTTTCTTTAATTTTCAAGTCTTTGTTGTCAGTAAGATATGCCTTCTTGAAATTTTTAGATTTGAAAATTGAAATAGTTTCTTATTTGAAGACGAATGAAAAAATTCACCTGAATTCAAGATCAAGGATTCAATGAGGTTGTTCACGTTGAGAATTAGAGTATCTTCAGTGTCTTCTGATGAAGTTATAGAATCATTATCATCCTCCACTTGTGATTCTGTTTTCAATTTGTTCTTGTACAATCTATCCGAAAGTGACCTTTTCCTCCACAATTCTGACACAGTACGCTTGATATGTTTGGAAAATTTCTTCGGTTCTTTGATTCTCATCGACCTTTTTTTGGGCCCTTTGATTTACTTTCTCTCCTTTGCCCAACATTGAGAGCACTACCCGATGAATCCCAAATTTCTCGTTTGTGAATACTTTTACTGAGAACTACATCTCAGATTTCATCGAACTTTAGTTTCTTAGATTCTCAAAAACTGTTGATCGCAGCAACAACATTATCCCAAGACTTGGGTAAAGATACATCAAATTCAATGCTTTAATTTCATCTTCAAAATTAATTTTCACTGAACTCAATTGACTTTATATGATTTGTAATAGATCTACCTTCAGACCAATTTAGATCTAACAATCTAAGCATCAAATACATCTTGTTCATAGCGGACAATTTTTCATACACATTGGACAACGCGTTGACAGATTTAACATTTTCTTCTGTTTGATGATGTTGAACACCATGTTTCTAGATAGCATCAACCCTAGGGTATGCCAATATTTGAGCTTTCACTGCTCCGTGGTCATGATATCTTGCTTCACGTCGGACAGAAGTTCGTGAAGATCTTTTTGATACACATAATCTTCTTCTAAAAACCAAAATCGTATCCCTCAAATTTCTCAATTCCAATCTTTGAGCTTTCCATTTTCACAGATTGTGATAAATTTCACCTATCTCTGATACTAGTTGCTAGGACTGCACAAACACACACTCAATCTAGATAAACACAAAAAAAATAAGAGAGAGAAAATGCAAGGAGTTATATTGGCTAGAGGTTAGTTGTGGAAGGCTATTTTCAAAGCTATTGGCCAACGGTTTCGCTCTTCTTCCCTTATTTTCGAGAAGAATATAATGATGTGGCTTATTCAATTAAACAAACCGACTAATTTCTGACATCGTCTTCATTTTTTGTATCAAATGAACATTTTCTAGACTGGTTCTCAAGAAACTCTTTGATGGTTTTAGAAACTAGATTCAAAGATGGATCTACCAAAAAAAATTTGGAGTAAATCACATACCAGAAACTTGAGAGTTGAGAACCCAAACCTGAACAACGAGGTAAGTCAAGACCCATAAGTTAAGGACCTAAACTGAGCATTTTATTTTTAATCCAGTAAGGTTTAAATAATTCATTAAATGAACTTTTCTTCTCATAAATTTTATTACTAGGCATAATATGACATAGGTTATATATGAAACTTGATGTTCATTGGATAAGGATAAGTAACTCAACACAATAACAATTAGAATGACTGTAATGCTATGGTTTAAGATATTTCAAGGACCAAACACCTTCAATAACTTGATTTTAAGAAACGCCTATATATAAGAATATTAAGGTTTACCTAGGATTTTAAGATGATTAGATTAAGTTTAGAACCTAAACCAAGTTAGGGGTATAATTTAATGTATCAGCTCAAATAAGAATAAGCAGCTCATGTAAGATCCAAAGGATCAAAGAAAACAAATTAAGGGTTTAAGCAAGGAAAAGGGTCTGAAGCAAGTCATTTTCGGAACTTAAAGCCTTTGGAGAAGGATCGAGAAGGAAAAAAGTAAGGCTAAAGGACTAAAAGGTCATTTTTCAATTTTTAAGAAGTTTCCTAGATTTTTAATTTCTTATTTAGAAGAAATTTCATGGTGATAGACTAATGGCCAATAAAAAGGTAAAATATTTTTAGAAAAAGTTAGGATTTTTTTTTTTCCTTCAGAACATAATAATAAAATTAAAAAAAGGGAAAATTACAAAAATACCCTTGAAGTTCCACTTAATTACGAAACTGTCATTAAAGAAAATCTTCAAGCATATTTGGATTATAGAACCGTCTATTATTACGAAATAATATGTATATTCATATCCAACCACCGTTGGATTGAGTTAAAATTTGAATATGTTCAAGAGAACTCGACGTTCTTTAGATCCAACGGTTGAAATTTAAAATCAATGGTGGTTGTACTCTCATTGGAGTAGATATTTCGAATGTGAATTCCATAAAGTTTAAAATAAAAAAAGGAGAAAATTAAGCACAATTATGAAACAATCAATGGTCGTGCAAGCTTCATCTATAAATAAGAAGTCTTGAGCAATGTTTTAAGACAAGAATCGAGGGATGAGAATTCCTAAAACTTGAGTTGAAGCTTTTAGATTATGAATTTTTCTTTCTCGGGTTTCTTCTAAATTCGAGTACTATGGTTAATCATTTTCCTTCCTACCAACTCCTACACATTTCACATGAGATTTTCAATAATTTTCATGAAGAAATTTAGTCTTAAAAAGCTCTAGAATCGACTGTCTAACAAAATATTTCTAGATTTATTCCATCGAAAAACATATCTATTCTGTTGAAGAACATGTTTTTCAGAGAACTTTGAAACGTTATAACTCAAGCTACAAACCACGAAATGGTATGAAATTGGTCCCTACTTCTTCTTTGAAACTTCCTAACTCTTTATGAAGAGATCGAGCTCATTCACGATCTATACTAACAATAGAATGCTTTGTTACCAATTTGTGAAAATACTATTCGCGTATTTGTGAAGGAGATGTCGAGGGTGGAAAGACAATGAGACAAAGAACACTGAGTTTATCCAAAAGAAAACCTTTTCTATTATGTCTCTGTATTCTTTTTTTTTTCTCCGCTCTCTTCTTTTCTCTCTGACTTTACAATAGAAAAGTCAAAAGAAAAACCTTTTCTATTATGTCTCTGTATTCTTTTTTTTTTTCTCGGCTCTCTTCTTTTCTCTCTAACTTTCCAATAGAAAAGTCAAAAGAAAACCTTTTCTATTATGCAGGCCAACTGAGGACGAGACCAGCGGGCTAGAGACTATTGGAAATTCATGGCTGGGTCTGTTTATTTAATTATATTTTTCGTTGTTTAAGATTTTTGTTGGTTAATAATGTTTTAAAGAGAACTCGTTTTTTTAGTATTGTACTTGATGTTATGAAATGTTTTGGAAATGTTTGGAAAATTTATGATTGGTTATCAGTGTCGATGGTAACTCCTGTTAATCGCATTGTCGATGAGCGGGTGTTACACTTTTGCCCCCTACAAGAATTATGAAATTAAAAATAATAAGTAAAGTTTTCTAACAAGTTATCAATCAAGTGAAATTTATAACAACTTCATCTGCTACTTCAACCGTGAAAATATTCACTTCTGAAGCTCCAAATGGTCCTTCCTCATTCGAATCAGCTTGTAACACATGAAATAATAGTTGAACCGAGCTTATCAAATTTTGTAGATGAAGAATGAATGCTTGTTGAATCTTCTTGGCCTTGGATCGTGTAATAGGTTCAGTTGGAACATTTAGAACATCATGATTTTTATCATCGTTTATCATCTTTCCACTCTTCAAAAGAATTCGTCTTCGAATCAGGAAAATCATCACCTACATCAAAAAAACTCAAGTCAACAACATTTAAAGTACAGAAAATTCTCCGGGAAGATCAATTTTATAGACATTGTTATTAATTCTTTCAAGGACTTTACAAGAGTCACCCCTCTTGGATATAACTTTATCTTCCTTTGAGATGAGAGTCGCTCCTTGAGAAAATGTATCCAAACCCAGTCACCGGGTTGAAAACTGATTTCCTTTTGTCATTTGTTAATTCTTGAAGCAGATTTGAAATTTTGTTTCTCAATTCTCTCCTTCACCTCTCTAGACAATGTTTTGATCAAATCTGCGTTACTTGTGGCTGCTTCACTCGCAAAAATATTAGAAATAATAGGAAACAAATCAAGAGGCGTAAGTGGATTAAATCCATAAATAACTTCAAAAGGAGAACAATAAGTGGAACTATGAATTGTTCTATTATATGCATACTCTACAAATGGCAAACATTCGTCCCAGTCTTGATATTCTTAGAAATAATAGCCCCAAGCAATGCTCCTAATGTTCTATTAACCACCTCAGTTTGCCCATCAGTCTAGGATGACATGCAGATGAAAACAACTTGGTACCCAATTTACCCCCACAATACTTCCCAAAAGTGACTTAAAATTTTAATATTCGTATCCCTGACAATTATTCTACCGATTTCATGTAATCTTACTATTCCCCTAGAAAATAAGTCAGCAACATGTTTTGCATCGTCCATCTTTTTGGTTACGGCAATAAAATGAGCCATTTTACTAAATTTGTCTACCACAACAAAAATACTATTTTTACCTTTTCAGTGTGCCTCATCTATCTTTTTGGCTACATGCAATAAAATGGGCCATTTTACTAAATTTGTCTACCACAACAAAAATACTATTTATACCCTTTTTAATTTGTCTACCACAACAAAAATACAATTTTTACCCTTCTTAGTGCCCTGCAAACCAAGAACAAAATTAATAGATATATTAGTCCAAGGCTACATTCAAAAGAGTATGCAATCCATTTGGTTGTGATTTAGATTTAGCTTCTTTGCATTTAAAACATTGGCTACAAAACTTATGAACATCGTGCTCCATCTTCGGTCAAACAGAGTGTTCATGCAACATATTATAAATTTTATTAATTCCAAAATGTTCCATTAAGCCACCACCATGTTTATATTTGATAACATACGAAAATGTCTCAATAAACTCCACCCACTTTGCATGCCTACGGTTCATTTTTCTTTGACCCTTCAGATCTTCAAGCTTTCAGGATCAGAGTGGATCACAAATTCTCTAGGCCATAAGTAGTATTGTCACACTTGCAATGTGCGAACTAAAACAAACAATTCTTTATCATAGTTAGGATAGTTCAATGCTGCCCATATAGTTTTTCACTAAAATATATTAAGGGTTTTCCATCTGGAATCATAAAAGCACTTATGCCCAAACCACTTGCATCACACTCAATTTCAAAAGTTTTTATCCAAGTTAGGCAAGACAAGCAATGGTGCATTAGTTAATTTCTTCTTAAGCTCATTGAATGCATTCTCTTGCATATCTCACCATTTAAAAACAACATTCTTTTTCACTAAGTCATTCAATGGTGCAGCTATGGTGCTAAAATCTTTTATAAATCTCCTATATAAGCTAGCTAACCTATAAAAATTACGAACTTCACTTGCATTTTTTGGTGAATGTTAAGAACAGAGAGAAAACTGGAAAGATCAGAAGAATTGGGAGAAATCTAACGTTCTATTGAAGAATGAAATTGGCTATTATATAGTATTATAGAATACACTTAAATAAGGAAATCTAAATCAAACAACTCAAATCTAATTCAAATACTAAATCAAATCTAAATACTAAATCAAATCTAAAACAAACCTAACAATTCCTCCCTTAAACTGAAACCAAATAGTAATCCATTTATATCTATGTCAGAATAGACTCTCAATAGTCCTCTTTCCATTTTACTCCAACCTTCTTTCCGCATTCAGGTAACTCCATCAATTCCCATGTGTCATTTCTGTTTATTTCTTCCATTTCCATATCCATGACTTGCCTCCATTTCTCACTCTTCAATGGGTCTTTAAAGTTTATATGATCAGTAGTGGTAAACATGGCCAAGTGAGCTTCATTATCTTCTTCAGAAAGATCTACTCCTGTTGCATAGTCTCTCATCCAGACTGGTGGTCTCCTATTCCTCCCCTTATTCAAGGGGAGAGAGCTTGCTCCAGTCAAAGAAGGAGAGGAAATATTTTCCTTTGCACTATTTTTCTCTACAGTATTTTCCTCTGCAACTTCTATATCAGATTTGCTCCCTTCTTCATTTTCATCAAACACATTTGTTGCCTCTTCTTGATCACCCCATTCCATATCGCACATAATGGATTCTTCATAGGTCTTATCCCAGTCCCAACTCTTATCTTCCTCAAATACAATATTCCTACTTATTATGATCCTTTGTGAAGTTGGATCATAGAGTCTGTAAGTCTTTGACTCTTCCCTAGCTCCCAGTAAAACATAACGCAAACTCTTATCATCCAACTTAGTTCATTTATTGTCAGGCACATGAACATGAGAGATACACCCAAAAACTCTAAAATGCTCAACTGAAGGTTTGACTCCACTCCAAGCTTCTTCTGGAGTTTTATTTTTGACAGCCAATGTTGGACTTCGATTCAGAACATGCACAGTCTAGTTGACTGCTTCAGGCCAGAAACTTTTCGAAATTTTCTTTTTTGAAATCATACTACGAACCATATTCATAATAGTTCTATTTTTTTGTTCCGCAACTACATTCTGTTGTGGTGTGTATGCACCTGTCAGTTATCTTTGTATACCATTTACATCACAAAAATTGGTGAATTCTTGTGATGTAAACTCTCCTCCTCAATCAGTTCGCAAGACTTTAATAAATGAGTTTGTTTCTTTCTCAACATGAATCTTAAAGTATTTAAATACAACGAAACATGAATCTTAAAGTATTTAAATACAGCGAAGGCTTCTGATTTTTCTATTAAGAAATAAACCCATGTTTTTCTGCTGAAGTCATCTGTGAAAGTAATTAAATATCTTTTCTTGCTGTTTGAGATGGGTTTGATCAGTCCACAAATATCAACATGCACCAATTGGAGAATTTTTTAAGCTCGCCATGTGCTTCTTTTTGGAAACGAATGTCTTTGTTGCTTATCCACCAGAAAATTTTTACACCGTCTCAATGGAGACTTGAGTTGTAGTAAACCATCCACCATCTTCTTTTGCAGAAGAGTCTTTAATCCCTTAAAGCCCAAATGTCCATATCTATAGTGTCAAAGTTGCTCAATATCTTCTGTGATTGTACTGAAACAAGTGGATGCTACAGGCTGAGATATAGCATGCAGTACGAACATTCGATTCAAAGACATCTTTGTCTCCATGATCAAGCTTCTCTCAGGATGAAACACCTTGCACGTTCCATTTTGAAACAAAATGGTAAGCCCCTTTGCTTGCAATTTTCCAATACTCGACAAATTGTTCTTCTGCTCTGGCACATAGAACACTCCTGTGATTATCTGTATGATTCCATTCACTTGCAGCCGAACATTACCCTTTCCTGTTACAACCATGCTTGAGTTGTTGCCCAGCTTCATTGAATCTCTGAAACTTCCGTCAAAATCTGAAAAATATTCCTTCTTCCCACACATATGATTGCTATATCCCGAGTCAAGGAACCACATATCTTCTCTATTAACCTTATTCATATTCACGTAAGCCATTAGCAACATCTCTTCTTAAGTCTCTACATAGTTTGCCTCCTTCTCCTTGCTTTGACATTCCCATTGAAAATGTCCTAGCTTGTGACACTTATAGCACTATTGATATGAACCAACAGACATCAATCATACAATATACTTCAATGAAGATGTGAAGAAAATATTGTTGAAATTATCAAAAGATATTTCAATTCATGCCACATCGAAGAAGAATAAAGTTTCATGTTATAAATTTTGGGTGGATTACAATTTAGAATAATTTAGAGTTATTGTATTTCATTCATGTATTTTAAAAAATTTATTTACTCTAGGTTACAATTACATAATCGTTAATTATGGTCATTAAGTATGAATGTTACAACTCTTGGAATGACTTTAATAGTTTCATTTTCTTGTAATCTACCCAAAATTTATAACATGAAACTTCATTCTTCTTCAATGTGACATGAATTGAAATATCTTTTGATAAGAAATATCTTTGGATAATTTCAACAATATTTTCTTCACATCTTGTAACGACCCTAGTTTTTACCTATTTAATCTAAGGTCATTACTGTACCTTGGAATGCAGAATTACATTAAATGGGCCCTGAATATAAATGCGACTTAACACACGCCTTTTATTATCTCGTGAAAGAGAAAAACAAATACAAGGGAAAGAAAGGAAAAGAACAATACTGAAATAATTGTCTCAATCTACCCTAAGGTTTATTATGCGATTACAATTCAACCTATATTAATCTATACTAATGAAGTAAACAGAATTCAACCTAAACTAACCTATACTAGGAAATGGAAAGCAAATACCCTATGCACGTGCCACGGTCCCGGGATGTACGATGTCGCCGACAATCTCACATGGGTGCCTTGCCTTTATCTGAAAAGTAAAGTAGCACGAGGCTTGAGTATTTCTAGAATACTCAATAAGTGACCCCCTATTGGGGTTATGCAACATTCACATGCAATAAAATGATGGGATCTATCTTTCGTTTCATTTCGTTTTCCCTACGGTGATGTCCTAACGGGTAAACTTTGGACGTGTACCATATACTCTACACACAGCCCATACGTGCGAGTATGGGCTCACTAGCTAGTTCGCACACAGCTGGGTCACTTTCCTTATCCGGTGGGCATGCTCTAGGAGCCCCTTATGCCGTAACCCGTTAAAACTAGTAACCGTCACGGCAGCGATATGCAAAGCATAACGATTGTTGTCCTGCCATTGGATGTACGCGTCCGTACCCTCGTGAGGGGATAGGGGTATCCCCCCAGATGCATGAACACACAATATGCATGAGGTCCCCGCTAGTCCTATATTTATCATTAATGAACATAACCTCCTGTCACGTTTCATGCTTACATGTCATTCTCATTTTCATTTCTTTATGTATCATGCATATTCCTAATGAGGTTATGTTTCCATGCAGTTTACCGTATTTCATGTCATACAATTCATGCTGTTTACATTCAGATATTCCATACAATCATGTCATAATCATTCAAGAACAACATATCGTCACATGCATTACATGTCACATCAAACTAAGCAGCATACAAGCATACATTCACGTTCACATCATTACGTACTTAAGCACAACAAACTAGCATAGAATTTAATGACACGTGCCAACAAACAGCAATTAATGCGTAACCTACAACGGGTGAGCCACTTACTTGTTAGGCCTTAGCCGAAGTACTCCCTAGAATATAAACGTAAGTTCCTAGCTCCTCATGAACGTTCTACGCTTCCGTTGGTGGTTGGTTCCTATTGGTTCATTCGTCACCTTCGTTAGTATTTCACAAACATAATTAATTTCCAACTTGAATTTATGAAATACGACCTTAAAATGATCTATTTTACCTTAAACAGGGCCGAAACTAAGTCCGGGAGGGTCAGAACGGTGACAAACGGGCTGAAAATAGGTTTCCCGAGCCGAATAAGTCGTCGGAGCCGAGGGGAGCCACGCTGCAGACGTGCCACATGGCACAACTAGAGGGCAACACGTGTGCAGCGGTCTCGGGTCGAGGTGCGGGTTATCAGATCGTTCGCAGGTTTTGGGTCGTTCACGAGTGACGGGTTGGCCCTGGCTAAAGGAAAAGTGCAGGTGGGCTGGGCTAGGCATGTCGGCGTTTGACTAGGCTTGCGGGTCTCGAGTCGAGGCTGTCGGGTTGGGCCGTAACTGGGCTTACGCATTTTGGGCTGAAGCGACTGGGCCGCGGGAACCGTCGGGTACTGGGTTGACCTAAGGTGATTGGGTTCAATTCGGGTTGCGGGATCCGGCCCTCGGGTCGGACTTCGTCTTCTTCACTCGGTTGCCTGTGCGTTTTTCTGGTGACTTTTCTCTCTCCTTGTTAACGTCGTTTCGACGTCCTTTTTCCCTCCTTTTTCCTCCTTTCCCGAGTCTCTTCTCCCCCTAACTCCGTTTTTGGTATTGATTTGGTTTGTAAAGGCCTCACACTCCCAGATCTGGAGAAGTTCGGAAATCTGACGTTCCATCTCCCTTGCCGACGGTGTTCAACGTATAAGATTCGTCTAAATTTACCCCTGATGTGTGTAAAAAGGTTATGGGATTACTTTTGTTGCGTAAAATGGAGGTTTTGACGTCGATTTCGTAGGGTTTTGCCTCGCCGAAGTTTCGTCGGATTTTTTCTGTCCTCTTCGTTTTTCTCTATTTTTTGTTCCTTGCAGGTTGTTTTGAGGTGGCTAAAGGTCGGGGTCGAGTTTCGTGGCATCCAAGCCTTCGGCCGCCCTTTGTGGGTCGTGTGCGAACGAAAACTCCAGCGAACGCCGGAGTTTTCGGTTCTGCCGATGACTTTTTTTTTTTTTTTTTTTATCCGATCCGTTACACATCTTCATTGAAGTATATTGTATGATTGATGTCTCTTGGTTCATATCAACTACACTGTAGCCTTGTTGAAGGTTTATCTGTCTCGTCCCCTTCCTCTGCCTCTAAAACTTCCACAACCTTGACCCCTTCCTCCAGATTGTTCACCATGAATGACCTTCAAAGCGTGTTCTTCTTCAACATGAGAACTCATGCGTTGTTCATGCACAAGCAGGCTGCTTTGCAACTCATCAATGTTTAAGATGGTTGTATCCTTGACTCCTCAATGGAACACACAATATAATCAAACTTGGGAGTCATAGATCTCAGAATCTTTTCAACATCTTCTTTGTTCTCACCATTTAGTTTCATCTTGTTGGCTATGCTAAGGGTCCGAGCAAAGTACTCATTCACAGATTCTTCTGCCTTCATGTGAAGTATTTCAAACTCCTTCCGAAGAGCTTGCAAATGTGCACGCTTTACCCGTGTCGAACCTTGATATTTCTGTTTCATAGAATCTCATATGTTCTTTGTTGTATCCTTGTTGAGGATTGTCTCCAAGATCGAACGATCTAATGCTTGAAATAGATAATTCTTTGCTTTCAAATCTTTCAACTTCTGATTTTTAATGTGCTTCTTCTGGGTATATGTGAAAACGATGTCTTCTATTGTTGTAGGAATCCCATTCTCCACCAAACCCCAGTACTCCTTTGAATGCAAAAAGTTTTCCATGAGCATCGCCCAATGATCATAGTACCCATCAAATTTCGAAATTGCAAGCTGCACAAATGAACTCTCCATCGAGATATTTTTATTCTGACACACGTACTGCTGCTTCTAATTTTAACTTGGCTAAGTTTAAGGCATGACTCTGACACCAAATGCTAAGAACAGAGAGAAAATTGGAAAGAGGAGAAGAATTAGGAGAAATCTCACATCCTATTGAAGAATGAAAATTGTTATTATATAGCGTTACAGAATACACTGAAAAAACAAGGAAATCTAAATCAAATAAGTAAATCAAATCTAATTCAAATAACTAAATCAAATTTAAATCAAAGGTCAATCCCGATTGTTTTAACTTTCTCTTCATCTACTTCTACTCCATTTTTACCAATAAGCCAAGAAAGTTAACTTTTTCCATGTAAAAACTCCACTCGTTAAAATTAGCAAATATCATCCAAATACACAACAACATGCTTTCCCAAATATTATCTCAAAACATGATTCATCAAGCACATAAATGTTCTAGGAGCATTAGTCAACCCAAAACGCATAACAAGCCAGCTATACAATCCAAACTTAGTTTTAAAAGTTGTTTTTCATTCATCTCCTACATGCATTTTAATAGGATGGTATCCAGATTTCAAATCAATCTTTGTAAATAGACATAAACCATGCAATTCATCAAGCATATCGTCTAGCCTAGGAATAGAATGTCGTTACTTTACAGTGATTTTGTTGATGACTCTATAATCCACGGACATGCGCCACGTTCCATCTTTCTTTGGCACCAATAAGACTGGTTCAGAACATGGACTCAAACTTTCTCGTATATAGCCCTTCTTCATGAGCTCCTCTACTTGCCTCTAAATTTCTTTAGTCTCAGTTGGGTTGGCTCTAAAAGCTAGCCTATTAGGAATGACATCCCCCGGAATTAAGTCTATTTTATGATCAATACCTCTAATGGGAGGTAGTTCTTTAGGTACTTCATCTTGGAACACATCCTCAAATTCGTGTAAAGATATTGAAACATACTAACCAAAGACAAGTTGTTATCATTAGAGTCTAAAAATCCTTCCTTGTACACAAGTACAAAGATAGTTTTTTGTGAAAATATTGTTCTTCTAACCTCTCCAACTTTAGCCAAACAACTCACTTTCTTTCCTTTTTTTTCAATTTCATTCTTCTTTTCACTATTTTTTTTCTCTCAATTCTTCTTCCTCGAACTCTTTCTTTTTTTCTCCTTAATTGATCAGCAAATACATCTGCAGAACTCAAAGGAACAAGAGTGGCTTTTCTACCTTTTTTTTTTATAAAGAAATACCTATTCAAATAACCATCACACATGACCTTCCTATCAAATTGCCAAGGTCGCCCAAGCAATGTCTCCAACAAGCATTGGTAGCACATCACAAAGAACTTCATGTTTATATTTTCTCAAAGTAAAAGATATTAAGGCAACCCTAATCCTCAGTCCAACGAATCCAAGCTTTTGATGAAGCAAAAACACTTTAATCAAATAAATAAACACCTCCTTATAAAAAATTCGAATCAAACAAGAGATAAGACTAGAATTAGATTACCTCTTACGATCAAAGATCGAGAAGCAAGATTTGAAATCTTATTCTAAATTGAGTCACCCCACCCTCGAACTTGATCAAGACTTGATTGAATGACTCAGATGCAATCTACCACCAGAATTTCTTGAAACTTATAAATGACAAAAAATATGCTCAAATTCAAAGTCACCATTTGAGATCTCAATTTCATTCATCAAAAAGTTCCTTTTACATTGTAATTTGTGGGTATTTATAGTTTCTCCACAGAATAACTTTCCATTCTTAAAATGCTAGTTAATGGCCATAATTTACTCTCACTCCCACTAAACAAGTTAGTACCCATAATTTACTCTCACTTCTTTAATTCCCAGCAAAAAAGAAGTTGACAAATAACTTCTCACCCTTTTGCCCACTACAAGAATTATGAAATTAAAAATAATAAATAAAGTTTTCTAACAAGTTATCGATCAAGTGAAATTTATAGCAACTTCATCCGCTACTTCAACCGTGCAAATATTCACATCTGAAGCTCAAAATGATCCTTAATTGAATTAGTTTGTAACACATGAAATAATGGTTGAACTGAGTCTATCCAAGTAGATGAAAAATGAATACTTGTTGAATATTCTTGGTTTTGGATCGTGTAATAGATTCAGTTGGAACACCGTGATCCTTATCAATATGTAATTGACATTGCATGGAAACTTTAACCATAAAACGAGATATCCTTCCTATTTACTACTTGCTACATAACCACTTTTATTAATACCTGACCAAAGTGTGACGTGACTACGAGCCGAGCTATGGAAAACCGAACTGACACTCCAAAAATAAAATGGTCTATGGGACCTAATAACATAAGGGTTTGATACAAAACTGTCGATGAAACGAGTTATAAAAAGATGATAAATTTTTTTTCGCTTTTAAACTAAAAGACATTAAGTTAAATACAGACTTCACACACGTGCTATTTAAAATACAAAGATCATTTATAAATGGAAGGGTTACAAAAAATCATGTACAAATAAACAAAAGACTCAAAAGACTCAGGTCAACGAGGTTCTTCCCACAACTGCATGGCCCAACACACCACCACCATGACCAGTGCTCTACGACTCATCTGAAAACATGAAATGTAGCAAGAGTGAGTATAAAGTACTCAGTAAACAACCTGCTTGTAAACTCTTGTCGAAACGTATTCTTATATACAAAATCTGAAGCTATGTGCTCATAATTATCCCTAGATTTAGCCGAACTGAGACTCAATGTCTATTCCAATTTATTCAAGTCTGTACGTACCAAAACCATATACATTCCTCCAATGTTGAGTGCTTTAACCCCCTCAGAGTTTATAACCGAAGGACTTTGGGTACTCTGTAGTCTATGTTTTACTTATGCCGAGATCACTCGTGCACTTCAAATCAATATACCCTTCAATAAGTACACTCACAAGGGGCTAATTGATACAAATCTCCAACTTCAAAAAGGGTATCCATTAATTTACCAATAAATATGTTACATACAAGTATGGGCAAATGTAAAAAATTATGTAAAAAGAATGGCATGGAAAGAAAGGAGAAGTTCACAGTAGTTGTGGCTGCCACGTGGAGGCCACTCCAATTCCCGACTATCATTGCATTTACATCTTCGTCGTATGTTAAAGAAAACTCCAATTCCCATTTCCTTCGCCTCTCTCTCTCTCTCTCTCTCTCTCTCTCCCTCTCCGATTCCGTTCCAGTTCCTTCTCCCTTCTCTCTCTCTCTCTCTCTCTCTCTCTCTCTCTCTCTCTCTCTCTCTCTCTCTCTCTCAAAAGAGGGACGAACCGAAAGGGAGAGAACTCCGGAATCAATTCTTATGCGTTTTGCGTTCAATTCACCTTCCATTTTTGTTTCTTCTTTTCGTTATCTCGGAATTCGCCTTGAACTGGAAGAACGGAATCAAGCGGGGAGGTAACAATTTACGGGAGGTAACCGCTCTTCTCTGATCAGCTTTCATGGAAATCGCTTCCAATCCTGCTGGTTCCTGCTCCCGAGAGCAACAGAAGTTTTATCAAGAATGGTTTGATTACGCCGATTCCGGTATTTGCTTTTCTTTGAGTTTGTTTTGTCGGTTGTCTGTTTCTTTTATGAGTCAATATTGGATTCCTGATTCCTGCGCTGTTTAATTTCAGATGGAGACGGGCGTGTTACGGGGAATGATGCTATTAAGTTCTTTTCTATGTCGACCTTGCCTCGGCAAGATCTCAAACAGGTTCGGCTTCCTTTCGTGTTTTTCTCCATTTCGTTGGCTTTGGCATTTTTTCGTTTGCGATGTTTGTTCTTCGGCTCTCGCTTTTCGGTGTTTCCTTCGTTGCTGGTCGCTCACAGTTATTCAATCTCACTACTCTATAAACACATTGTAGAAAGTTCTGATTAGTTTCTTGTGTTATGTAACTAACGTAGCTCCTTGTTCTGACAACGTGAGGTGAAAATTGACTTAATGTTGATGATCACGTGAACTTGGGGGTAAAAAGATATATGGTTTTACCTTCACTTTTCACTTTCTTTATTATGAGGATGATGTCCTGTATAACATTTTGTTCAAAGGTGTGGGCAATTGCAGATTCCAAACGGCAAGGATATCTTGGGCTCAATGAGTTCATTACTGCAATGCAGGTTGTTGTTAAACTTTTTAGTATGTAGATTGAAAATGTCAGCTTATGTTCTAAAGTAATACGTTTCTATTGTGCTTAGCTTGTTTCTTTGGCGCAATCTGGAGTGGAAGTAACTCATGATGTATTGACTTCTAACAAAGAAGGTCAGTCTCCTAGCCCAAGTGCATATATTTTTCAATCATTACTATTTTATGGCCGTGTTATATCCCAACCCCCTATAATCTAAGTGTTCATAACTTTTCTATAATGTTCAATTTACTATGCTTCTGTCCTATAATCTTAGCCTTTTGATTTGAAGTAATTGCTCATGCAGTTGATTTGCAGAGTTTGAATCCTCCTAGAATGGAGGGTCTGGATGTCATATTAGCTGTGAGTATGCTTCTGCTGTAATCTAAATGAATTGTTGAAAGAACTAATTTTCTTGATTAGTAGTTTTTTTTTTTAATCCGCAAGTGGTCAGTTCAGCTTGTGTGCGCCTCCACTCTTCTCATGAGGGAGTTGTTTGACCCTACTTTTGATTGACAAGAAAATTCATAGGATAAAAGCTTATAATTAGTAGTTTGGTAACATTATATTAGAGTAAAATTTTATCCAAATTTCTCCATCATTTCATTTTTTGGGGAAGGGGGCGTGCAACATTTTTGGAGAAGGGGGTATGCAGTAGCACATTCCACGACTGATGAATCATTTAGAGATCTTTGCTTTGTTGAAAAATTTCCATTCTTTATTAGCTATGTGCCCCCCAAAAAGCACTTAAAGCCTAAACTACAACACTCCTTTATATTTTAAAACCGAAAATCAGTACTTCATTAAAGAAAATGTGGAAAATTTCTAGGGAGCAAGGGGTGACAGAAGGGCAACCAAAAAAACTTCTTAGCTTCTGCCAAATGGTTGAGGAGTTGAGGAATATGATGAAATAACCACAAGAATAGATGGCCTGTGTTTTATATATCTATATCCTTTCCACCTTAAACACACCAATTACAGCAAGCACAAGTGAGTACCAAGGTCCTTAGCCAGGGCCATAAGATAATAGTAATATAATAAATAAATAAAACTTAAGTACTGTTACTTCCAAATCCTATGAGAAGTTGCATGAGTGTCAATTGTGATTTGAAGTAGATGAATGGAAGAATCTTGGGGAAAACATCTGTTGGATTTTCTCCATACCAAGTCCATGTACCCTTAATTCTCAGAAAGGAAAAATCATCTAATCTACTAAAATAAGAAAGCACCACCGTCTCTAAGTTTGAGAGGTTTGCTTTAAAATGTAGCAGTGACCAGCCACTTGAGGTTTCACCCCAACCATGATGTATTGACCCATTCTTACTGTTTGAAAACAACAAAACCAAAGGGGAAAAGGGTAAATTAGGGTGTTTTGGAGGATACTTCTCAAATTCTTTGTTAATAAATACCCAAGAAAAAGGTACGAGGCTATGGGGTGTAGGACGTTCTTGCACTAAGGGGCCTTTTCTTGTGAGGCACGTTTAAGGCATGTTTTTCAATACATTGATTGTAGAGGAAGGCACATTCAGATGCAGTTGACATACCTAGACCAAAGATCTGCCACAACCAAAATTAGATAATACCTTTTAAACTCAGGTCAACCTCTTCAACCACAAAGGTGATTGAAATGCACTCTCAAATATGATATGGAATGTGTAAACGTTGAAACAAACTAGCTAGAACCAAATCTAAAAATCTTATAGCTTGTTTAAAATGATTTTCTAAGTGTTCTAAAAAGTGTAAGTGCTAAAAAGTTGCTTCTAAACACTTAAAAAATAATTCCAAGCAGGCATTTAGTTTGTTGATGGAGAACATGCGAGCTCACAATTAAGTGTCCCCTGCTCTTTCATTCCTTGCCAAAATACCTCTTATGTCAGCTCTAGTAAGTCTTTAAATCATCATCATGCCCCACCACCATGTCAATAAAGGAATAGTTGGGGAATTTTTTATTTAAAATTGACTCCACCAAAGGTATGGTTCAGGTCTCTTCCTTGCTTGTTTAACTCCTTGAAATTTAAGCTCTCTTGAGTTATCCATATATTGAATGGATTAGTTGGGTCGATCAAAGCTGACTTTGATCTGGGTGAGCCTTGTACTAACCTTTGGGCCATGGGCCATCTCATGTGGCTGAAGCTAGAAGTTTATTTGCTAATATGAAGTGAATACTGTAGGACATAGGATTAGGAAGGCACACCTTTCGTGATTATGTTCAAAGATCTAACTTTTTTATTTGTCTATCACACAGAAGAAAGCCAGTAAACGGAAGTCAAATGACAATGAGACAAATGGTAGCAACTTTATCTTTGCAATTAATGAAAGGAGGAGGCTCATTCATACTTTTTCTTTCCTTTCTTAACTTGGCAATTGATGATGCTTTGCAGGCAACTCTAAAGGGCAGTCTCCTGCTTCAGCTAGTTGGTTTACATCGAAGTCATCTAAAAAGGTTTATGATCATTAACATTTCATTGGTTTTATGTTGATCATATAATCATCTATGTAGCAGTTGTTAGTTACTGTAGTCATTCTAGCCTTGGTGTCTGGCCTTATGACTCCCCCTCCAAAATTCTGTTTCAGATACCTCTTTCTTCCGTTACATCTGTCACTGATGGTTTGAAAAGGCTGTATATCCAGAAGCTGAAGCCCTTAGAAGTTAGTTATCGATTTAATGATTTTGTTTCCCCGTTACTGGTGAGTATCATGTATGTTTTTTCATATTAATTGTATATTTCATTACAGATGTGTGAAATTATATCTATTAAAAATATTATTTTTACTTAGCATTCATGTTATGGTGGATCATGGTTTGCAATATGATTATATAGTTATGTTGGCTTGTCCTATGACTCAGACAAATAGTGACTTTGATGCTAAACCAATGGTTATGCTTTTGGGTCAATACTCGACTGGAAAAACAACATTTATCAAGCATCTGCTGAAAGGAAGTTATCCAGGTGAGATATTGTATTTGTTATGTTGAGAGTTACAAAGTACTTTCCCAAAGCAGTTGTCCCAAGTATGAGGTTCCATGAGTGAGAGGGCAAGGGATGGCCAGAACTATAGCCCCATTCCCCCCACACACCAATTATTTTTGCTTACTTTTAACAGGGGCCTACGTGTGTGAGTGTGTGTGTGTGTGAGAGAGAGAGAGAGAGGGGGGGGGGGGGGGGGGGAAGAGAGAGAGAATGTGAGTTTCTTGAACATCTGATATTGATCTAACTTTCTTTCCAATTTTATTCACTTTTAATAGGAGCCCACATTGGACCAGAGCCTACAACTGACAGATTTGTTGTTGTTATGGTAAGTGCTTCTTTTTTTTAAATCCACTCTCCCCTTGCTGAGGCGGCATGGGTTGACTAATGCTGGAATGATCATGGAAACAAAATCTTGTATTTTCATATAATCTGCCGCTTGCAATTTTATTCAACTTGACAATCTGTTTTTACAGGTTCCAAATTCCTCACTTTCCATGCAAAGTTGATTATTTCTGGGAAAAATATAGTTTTGATCCTTGGGGTTTGGGTCCGGTAGCATTTAGGTTCTGAGTTTTCAAACTCAACGATTTAGCCCCTAAGTTTTGGATTTAATTGCATTTCGTCTCTTCATCCAAATTTGCGTTAATTACTCATGAAATGCTGACACTACATTTGTTTTTTTAGTAAAGCATGTTTTTCATTTCAATTATTCTGTTCATTCTTGTTGATTTTGTTGATTTTGTTGTGAGAATTTTGTCTTACATATCTCTGAAGATTTTCTGGGTATCAAAGATGAATGTCGATTTTGACGTTTTCTTTTCCTTTTCAAATTTGTAATTTACATAAGAATAGTGATAGTTTGGTCGTTGGACTTAATTCACTGTTGTTTGCTCCTTTTTAGTCTGGACCTGATGAGAGAAGCATTCCTGGAAATACGGTTGCCGTCCAAGCAGACATGCCATTTAATGGTCTCACAACATTTGGAACTTCTTTTCTATCAAAATTTGAGTGTTCACAAATGCCACATCCTGTAAGAATATATTCTGTTGTTATTATGGATATCGATTTTAATACTCTTTTCATGGCCTCAAAATTGTTCTTTTTTCTGAAGCTGCTAGAACATATTACATTTGTGGATACTCCTGGAGTTTTGTCTGGAGAAAAGCAACGCACACAGCGAGCTTATGAGTTCACATCTGTAACATCATGGTTTGCTGCTAAATGTGATCTTATTCTACTTCTATTTGATCCCCATAAACTTGATATTAGTGATGAATTCAAGCGAGTTATATCATCATTACGTGGACATGATGACAAGATTCGGGTAGTCTTGAACAAGGCAGACCAAGTTGACACACAACAAGTAACTTATTATTAGCTTTCTATCTTTATTCTGGTTTACTATTTTACGGGATGAAATATATGGTCTTAGTGAATCTAATTAACTCTTTTGGACATTTCAGTTGATGAGGGTTTATGGAGCATTAATGTGGTCGCTTGGGAAGGTTCTGAATACTCCCGAGGTTGTACGTGTGTATATGGGGTGCGGTCCCTTGCTTACATATGATACTAGTGGATATTCTTTTTTCTTTTTAAAAATATTCTCAGGTATATCGACATAAGTGTTGATATGGTTTGGCCTCATTCAATGCGAAATGGTTTCTAAACGAATAGTCGACTATGATGCATCTTGCTAATTCACATATAGCTGATAATTGTTCCATGATAGTCTAGCTCTAACATTAAATGCTTCATGTTTAATATATTTCCATTTAATGTACATTTCGTTGTCTTGATCATTTCTTCGATATGATTCTTATGTTGACGTCCACATGTTTCCTTGTGACAGATCGTTTAATGACAAACCAGTTAACGTAGCTGCTACAGGTCCACTTGGAAAAGAGCTCTTCGAAAAAGAACAGGAAGATCTTCTTTCTGATTTGAAGGATATACCAAAGAAGGCATGTGATCGAAAAGTGAGTTTTCCAAGTCTTCTATCCATATTTTTCTGATTGAAATGGTATTTATTTGTGTAATACAAAGTTTCATGGAATTGAAAATCTCCTCGAAAATGCCCCTTATGCCCTCTCTCCCCATGGAAAGAAGAAAGTAGTTTCTGATAACGTCGGCTTCTGACAGATTAATGAATTTGTCAAGCGTGCAAGAGCTGCTAAAATTCATGCCTACATCATAAGCCATCTCAGGAAGGAGATGCCTTCCATGATCGGCAAAGCCAAGACCCAACAGCGACTCATCGACAATTTGGACGAGGAATTTGGAAAGGTATTTCGTTTTAATTATTGCTCGAGGTTTCAACTCCCAGTGAATGGTATACTTAAAACCACATTACAGGTACAAAGGGAACATCACTTACCCGCCGGAGATTTTCCAAACGTAGAACAATTCCGTGAGACATTAAGTGGTTACTCCTTCGACAAATTCGAGAGGTTGAAACCAAAAATGATTCAGTCTGTCGACGACATGTTGGGATATGATGTCCCAGATCTTTTGAAGAACTTCAGAAATCCCTATGACTGAATGAGCCACTAAATTCGAGCTTGAACATTCAGGTATACACAGCTCTGCTTTTAACATTATTATTAATTCAAGGTCTTCTTGAACTTGAAATGTCTTAACACTAATATGAAGTTTTGATGTAATGTATAATTATTACTGTAGGCTACTGAGAAAGCATTGTTAGCTTTATATCATTTTCCATCAGCATTCATTCTTTAAATCATTTTCTATTTAATAAAGCAGTTGGTATGCGTTATTTTCTGTTTATTCAAGCTTGAGTTTCAGGTATACATGCTGCTGCTTTAACATTCGGTTTATATATGTATGGCATAGAATTTTGTTTCATTGGGAAATACTTTCAGTATTCTTGTAATGATATCGTGTATAGGATATTGTATTAAATAGTTTGTTCCATGTGTTCGTCTTTATTTCGTGAGGAAAATTCATATTTTACCTTTTTTTATTTCTGCTAGTTGGGTTGTTATTGGCTTTAGGAAACTTATTGGTTTAAGTTTATACACCATTTTTTTAGATTGATTTTGGGAAGGGGATTGATTTCATTACTTCATTCAATTTCATAAAATTGAAATCTAAATTGATTAGCTCAGCCCCTTAATATGCAAAGACTTTAAAAGTGGTGCTTAGAGGAGGGGGGGAGCTTAATTATTTTGAACTCGAGTTTTTCGAGTTTAATTAGCGTAAGTTCATGTAGCTCGCTCAGAAGCTTTCAAGGGAATATTAGAAGTATAGCAATGATGCATGTAGATTTGTTTTATTAAAATAGGATAAAGTTAGTTTTATTATTTTATTATCGTTTGTGATTTTGTTAATAAATTAAATTTACACGTACAAAGAAATGTTCATCTACATTTTGGACTAAATTATATATACAATTCTTTTATATATATATATATATATTGCCACATATTAGGTACATTTCAAATATATGAGACTTGCAATTTTTAAAAAATGTTTTATAATTTTTACTTTGAAGTGTGTATCAAGATTAACCATGTATATGTATATATTTTATTAAAATAAAAATTAATAATATTAAAACAAAGAAGGATTGCAGGCCCAAGGCGTACGGCACCCCCTCCTCCTCACTTTCTCTCGGTAATGTTGTCCCCTTCTTAGTCTTCACGATTTAAAATTTCGATAATAAATGATACCTTTTTATGGGTGAAGTTGCTTAATAACTTTTGAGATTCGTAATTATATATAAAAAAAAAAAAAAAAAAAATACAATTTTTTTCTAGAAAACATACAAATGACTTCTTATTTGGAATTGCATTCAAATTATTAAATTAAAAAACTTATTCTAAAATATAATTTCTCCAAAATTAACAAACTCATTTTTTCTAATAATATACACTCGTCTATATGAATGATTCGAGATAATATACAAAGGAGAGGAATGAGATTGATCCTGGCGATATGAAATTATGTGTTAGGGTCTATTTGGTACATATAGTTCAATTGTCACCCTTAGTGAGTTACAGGAGTCATAGTGGGTACATCATTGAGGTAGTTTCGGTTATGCCTAATGGGGGAGTCCGATTAGTTACTATCTCCACTTGGAAGAGCGACAAGTAGTTTACTGTTCCAACCCAAGAGGAGGCGTGAACAAGTCAGTTATTATCTCTGCCTAAAAGGGTGATGTGATAAGTCAGTTATTGTTTCTTCCTGAAAAGGCGAAAAGGCAATGTAACATGTAGTTATAACCGGGCACCACAGGGAAGAATCCTCCGTAAATAGCTAGTTACATATATTATGATAAAGTAAAAAGACTCCTCCATACTTACTAGACTTACCCCAGGCTCGATCTTGTGAGTGTGAAGGTTGAAGGGCAAATTGACTTGAGGTGCACGGCTCCTCCACACTTACTAGACTTACCCAGGCCCGATCTTGTGAGTGTGAAGGTTGAGGGGCATATTGACTTGAGGTGCACTTCACACAGGTTGAGGTGTTTCGGTACGTCGGAAATTGAGTCGTGATAAAAGTGTATTACCTAGTAGTCTAAGTGACATGGAAAATTTAGGACTTGGGTTATGCATTTGTGAGAACCAGCCTGACTTGACAACACCTTATGTTCATAAATTCATGGATTAGATTCTCTAAGGCACAACATAAATGGTATCATAAAGTTCCTATGTTACATTATCATAAACATTTCAATATATCATAATCCAATGCATAGGAACATACAAATTTCAAACAAGTTGAAATTCATTAAGGTTATGAATTTTCATAAAATAGCCATTATGACATTTTCTGTTAGGAATGGAGGGAAAAATCTTTGATTCTATTGAAGAATGAAATTGGCTATTATATAGCGTTAGAGAATCAAATCCAATAAGACTAAATGGGTAGGAATAAATCAAATCTAATTCAAATAACTAAATCAAATCAAATTCAAACATTTTCATCATTTTCTACCCTAATTGTAATTTATGCCTTTAGTCTTATTTTGCACCAAAATACCATGCATCCAGACTTGTACTCTTTCTAAAGCTAGTATCTAGGTTCTATGAGTTCAATCAAACTCATTTAGGGTTCTAGCTCTTCAAGCTTATACTTTCTCATAATCCAATCCAATTCATCTTGTAGCATATTCATTCATCCAAATCCAGTTCCTCTCCGTACATAATCATTCTCGAGTCAATTTCAGTCAATTAAATTCAAAAATCATACTCAAAATTCCGTACTAGTCCTCATCCAATTCAATTCTAGTAGTAAAAAGTTTAATGAAATATTTGAATAGCTAATATTTTTATAGGTGATAAATTAGGGATTTTCTTAGTCTTTCTTACCAGCAGCTTCTGGGCTGGGCCGCAACATGATAAAAGTATGTCTACTTGTAAGCTTATAAGCTGGCCCATTAAGAAAGGCCCACGACCAAACCTTCCACATATTTTTTGGGAAACAAAAACAAAATATGAAAACAGATTTTTAATTTGCGTTTGCCGGGAGTCGAACCCGGGTCTATTGCTTGGAAGGCAATTATCCTAACCGTTGGACTACAAACGCTAGATGTTTTAAGCTTCACAAATTAAAATACATCTATAATACATATTTTCATTCTGAGTTTTAAATTCTATGCTTTTCCCCTATCTCATTATTATAACTCATAATTTTTTTTTTTTCTTTACATAAATATTTTTTAAGCCTCCACGTCTATGAGCTAACGAACTAAGGACGCAATTTTTTTCTATTGTGGTGAGTTTTGTTCGATTATTTTATAATGATCTCTAAATGACAAAATCAAATACGAGAGAGACATTGTATTTTTTGTCACGAACCAATTTTTAAGCTTATTTGAAGTATGGATCATGATTGGGGTTGACTCGATATTATAAAAAATCAGTACAATTTCTCGCAAATAAAGATAAAAAGAATTTAAGACATAATACATATTATAAATATTTACATTATATCAAAATAGAGTTTATAAGATATATCGTTTTTAAACACAAAAACTTTTAATACAAAAAGAGGTTGTAGACTAGGGTATAGCTTGTCTATGGTGCCTGCTCCATAGTCCACTCTCATTTCGACCAACTCTTTAGTTACCTAAAAAAAATATATAAAACAAGGAGTGAGTACAAAGACTCGATAAGTAGCGGCTCTTAATTGTGTTCTTAGTGGATACTAGGATACCTTGTCTTGTTTTTGTCCTTGTCCATAGTTATTGTTTCTTGAGTGGTACCTAGCAATCTTCATGTGTTAGAGTATTTACGGCTTGTTTAGAGCTACTTTAGAGCATGGGTATGTGATATACTTGACTTGATCTATGGCCTTAAAGGTAGTCTCCTTATTACTTAAAAATCAAAAACTAACCATAAAGCTTATTTCTTTATCTTGAAAATCAAGAGCTAGCCTTGAGCTGATCTTAAGTTAGGGCAACCTCCTAATTACTGGAAAATCAATAATTATCCTAAAGTTCATCTTAAGGTAACATACTGATTACTTGAAAAGTACAAGCTATTTTTGAGCTCATCTTGAGTTCGATAACTTTCTAGTTACTTAAAAATTAAGGGTTATCTTAAAATTTATCTTAAGGTAGAATCCTGATTACTTGAAAATCAAAAGCTAACTTTGAGCTCATCTTGAGTTAGGATAGCCACCTGATTGCCAAGAGCTAACATTGAACTCATTTTGAGTTAGGGTAACCTCCCGATTGCTTGAAACTCAAGGGTTATCCTAAAACTTATCTTGAAAAATAACTTTGAGCTTTTTTTTTTTTATTATTTAGAAGAATAATTACTTTTTTTTTTTTTTACTTAGGGTAATTTCCTGATTATGTTAAAAACAGGTAACATAAAACTTATAACATGCTTGATAACATTCAAGGCCTTAAAGTGAGCACAAGTCATATTAAGCTTCTAGACTCATTTGAATCATTAAGATGCATAATTCTTACGCTTAATTATTATTAGGGGCATTTTAGTCATTTACTAATATCTAAAATGAATGACGTGTTCCGCAAGCCACATACAACGACGTCGTTTAACATCCCTCTAACCCTCCGCAAAACCCTTTCTCCAAATTCTCTCTCCAATGCTTCTCTTCATCCTTCCTCGTTTCATAGCTTTCAATCTGTTGTTCCTTTTTCCAGTTTTGTTCACCTTCATTGTTAGCTATGTTCGTCTCCAAGCTTTTCTCTCGCGCCGCCTCCCGTACCATTTTCCAGGGCTCGCTGCTCTCGTCGGCCTCGCAGTCCCATCAAACCATACGCTTTCCACTTCTCCTCACGAATCGCTTACACTATCTTGCAAACGCATCATCCAACAAGGTCCGATTTCAATGCCTGTCTGTTACTTGCTTTTGCTTTCTGCTTTCTGCTACAGGGGTTTAGCTACGGGTTTCGGTTTTTCTCAAATTTCCTACCTAACTGGAACGTAGTAATCCGATTGTCTTCCCTTTTTATATGAGTTTAGAATGATTTTGGTAGCATTTTTATTATATGCACTTGGTAATCCGATTATCTTCCCTTTTTTATGAGTTTTAGAATGATTTTGGTAGCATTTTTGTTATATCCATTTGGTAATCCGACTGTCTTCCCTTTTTTTATGAGTTTTAGAATGATTTTGGTAGCATTTTTATGATATGCATTTGGTTGTCCGATTGTCTTCCCTTTTTATGAGTTTTTGAATGATTTTGGTAGCATTTTTATGATATGCATTTGGTAGTCCGATTGTCTTCCATTTTTTTTATGAGTTTTAGGATGATTTTGGTAGCATTTTTATTATATGCACTTGGTAATCCGATTATCTTCCCTAATTATGAGTTTTAGAATGATTTTGGTAGCATTTTGATCAAATTATTTTATTATACGCATTTGGACCTCCCCTCCATCTTAGTTCAGTTGCTGGGTTTCTTGGATTTGTTACTATTTATTATTTCTGGTGTATTTTTTAGTATATGTTCTTTACTCGGAGAGTGTTTAAAAGTCGTGCAGCTTGGAACTAGTTTACCTTTGTCGTTATTTCGAGATCATTGGAATTTATTGCTTAGTTTTTTGGTTATTTGTTGGGTCTTTGTATATTACTCAAATTAGAGGACGTTCAGTTGCAGTTTTATTCTTTTTCCGTGCAGGAATCAGCATTACATCATTCATTTTTCCTTCAAAAATTTGGATTATCAACATCTGCATCCCATGAGACTTCTAGTAAGGAAAATGGTAATACGGTACCAAGTAGTGGCGGCTCTGCAACTGCTGCAGAGCCGACGGCTGAAACTAATGGTCAAACCAGAGAATCAGGTTTAATATCCGGATGTTGGTTTTCAATGCCTGCCTTTAATGGAGAAGTAGTAACAAACTCTGTTTTCTGATTCAGATTCCGAGAGCGATGACGATCTTTCCATGGGTGATCTGGTGAAAGTTGTAGCTGAGAAGGAAGAGCTTTTGAAGTTAAAGCACAAAGAGATTGAAGAAATGCAAGATAAAGTTATTCGCACTTATGCCGAGATGGAGAATGTAATGGCCAGGACGAGGCGTGAAGCTGAGAATTCAAAGAAGTTTGCTATACAGGTCTTAATTTCTATTTGGCCTGTTTCTTATCTTTGATATTTGGGGCAATACATTAATATTCACTTGCAAAACTCTCTCCTAACATCTTTTATTTGTATGTAATAGAATTTTGCAAAGAGTTTACTGGACGTTGCAGACAATCTAGGACGAGCTTCATCTGTAGTTAAGGAAAGTTTTTCAAAGATTGATTCAAGTAATGGCTCTTCTGAGGCAGTACACTTATTGAAAACCCTTCTTGAAGGCGTTGAAATGACTGAGAAACAGCTGTCTGAGGTAACGTATCTCGTGTATAAAATGTTCCTGAGGTTTGCAGTTCATTTGAATCTATTTCATCATAAAAATAATTGGTTGATTTTAGTGGTCAAGTTCCTTGAATTTAACAAAGGAAGAACTCATGTCACTTTGATCTCTTCATGGCATTCGTGGGCAATAAACTTGAACTAAATTATGTTGTTTGCAGGCGTTAAAAAAGTTTGGAGTTGAAATTTTTGATCCTACAAATGAGCCATTTGATCCACATAAGCACAATGCAGTTTTTCAAGTTCCAGATGGCTCTAAGCCTCCTGGTACCGTTGCAGCTGTATTGAAGGTATGCCTCATGGTCATGATTATTGTTTTGTGTGTGCTATTTACTTTTTACTATCATTATATTTCAAATTCTTCATATGCATTTAAGTTGCATATGAATATTATACGATGATGAATTGTAGGCAAGATAATCTTTTTATTCACAAAGGAAATTGATAAAATGGGAACTCTGAACATTTTCTTTTACCAATTACTTACAAACAAGAGCCATTTGCTTCAAGGATTTTTTTGTAGCACTAGTACAAGAGAATTGGTTGTAAGTTGTCTTAAGATTTTTGTTTCCTATACATTTAAATGTGGATGAAAAATCTTTTGAGATGCTCATGGTAGATATGGAAGTCTTTTTTGAGAATCTGGTTTAATCATGAAGGGCAGACTTTGAGTAAAAAGAAAAGGCTATGAACTCAAATGTTTTAAGTGATATTTAGCTCACAATTATATAAGCATGGATTTGTATAGCATAATTTTGGGGAGTCTAAGCTTGTGTCTTCATAGTTTTGGTTGTATAGAAGAATGGATCGCGTAACCACGAGTATATGCAGCTTCTATTTGGTTCATGAGTTTATGATGTGTGAAAATAATTGGGTAGCCTGAGAATACTGTTTTAAAAGTTTAGATTTCAGTAGCTTGTGGGGTTAGCAAAGTATTTTTTAAAGTGGAAAGCGCAGAAAAAGGGTGAGGTTTCTTTAGTGAACAACTGCAAATGTATAAAATTTTTTATACAAGAGAATATGTATTATGAACAATATGATTATGGAGTATTTAAGAAATTAATGTTTTTAGGAGATTGTTCAGAGAAATGAAGGTGTTAACTGTTAATTGTGTTGTTTATGTCAATAGAAAGGATACATGCTTTACGACCGAGTACTTCGACCCGCCGAAGTTGGTGTTACTAAAGCCATGGATAATGAATGAGGACGGTGCAGCCGATAACGCAACCGAGAAGGTAACTCGAGGAGGTTGAATGAAGGGGTGGAAAGAATGGATAGTTTCCTCTGAGAAAAAGTGATGCTATACGGAGTGTTGTTTGGTAGAGAAGATATATCTAATCTGTAGATGCACATGGTAAGAAAAACAATTCATTGCTTTTGGATAAACATTTGATTTTGTTATGTATTTAGAGGGATTTTCATGTGTTGTAAAACATTTTGGTGAGGCATTTTTTTCTTGTTGAAAGGAGGAACCAGAAATAGAATGATGCTATATTTTAACAGCCGGGGCAATGAATATAAACATAAGGCATGCTTTCAAATTAACCTTTGTATCTCTATTATAGCGATGACGAGTTCTCGATGTTTCTATTCCGGTCAGAGTATCCATGTTCGTAGATGGTTATACTTGTGGGTCTTTGTGTTCAGGTGGTCGTCCTTTATCATGCACTTTTGAGTTCGAGATGGAGTTTGGAGCTTCTACTAGAGTGGCTCGTTGCCTTTGATATCCAAGTTTTGCAACGATATCGAAATGACAACAAGTGGTCATAGGTTGAAAATTTAGTGGGACGATCGAGTATTTAAATGAAAGTGTTATCTCTTTAGGGAAAATTAATGTTATCACATAAAATCATTTATTAAAGTTAAATTTTTGTGGTGGAGATGTTAGGGGGTTTAAGACATTTTATGCATAGAAGTCAATTAATAACTATTTTATTAAAAAGTTACGTAGTTCAGCACAAAGCTTTCATAGCTCAGTTGGTTAGAGCACCCGTTTAGTAAGCGGGAGGTCTTGAGTTCGACTCTCAATGAAAGCAATATTCTTTGTCTTTTGAAGTTTTAATATTTTATCTTTGATCTAACTTTTAAAGTATTTGTGGATGATAAAAATGCACTAAAAATGGTAGTTTTTTTTTTTCTTAAAACTTTGGAGAGTGAAATTATTAATTAAATAGCGTTTTTTTTACTTTAAAAAAAACTTTTACAACAAAAGTGGCTTGAAATATTCTAAAAATGAAAGCATTTATCCATCAACATAATTCCAAAAATAATTTTAAATATTGCAATTTTTTTTTTAAAAAGAAGAGTGATTTAAAAAATTCCAAAGTTGGGTTAAATAAATAAAATATATGGGCTAATTCTAATTTATCGTTAATTTTTAATTTTATTTTTGTTTATGGTAATATATACTTATATTTCTTATAGTTTTATTTAGTTAGTAATTGTTTATTTATTATTTATTCTCCAATTTTTTTTTTTTAAATAAAATATTGAGTTCCAATGTTCATGTAATGTCTGAAAATAAATAAAGGATAACATTTAACTTTTATTAAAAATAAAAATTTGAATAATTGACTAATACAAAATTTTATGATTGATTTTGATTGAGTTTATTATTTAACCTTAGATAAAAAAATTTTACCACTCTAATAATTAAGTTAGGTTTAAAAATTATCTCGATCCAATTTGATTCATGAGCACGCACCCCTAACGTATAAAAAATGCATCATAAACCTTGTCTTTGTCAGAACATATAATGACCAATAAGACCGTTGTTAAGGCGGCAAGTAAAATTGACAAGCAATGAACAAACAGCCTTGAGATCCATGTTCTGATTTACATATCAAAAGTGTTGATAGCTCGTACGAAGAATTTTATTTTATTGGGATAAAAATGTGTCCATATCCGTTTATGAAGGAGATAGGAGTAGCTGGTGTTGCCATATATGAGGTTATAAGTGAGGAATACATCTCCATTGGTATGAGGTCTTTTGAGGAAATCCAAAGCAAAACCATGAAAACTTGTGCTTAAAGTGGACAATATCATACAATTATGAAAAGTCGTGATTCGTAACACTTGGATGACCACAAATTAGTGAAGGGATATCCATATTCTCTTCGTGATTTCTCATATCCACTTTGCTAATAAACCATCATTTTTTTCAATCAAAGCGTGTGATCTTCTTTGAATTCAGTGTTGGACGTATGATTCTGATTATATCATGATGGATTCAATCTACTTGACTCGTTATATCTTAGAACTAAAGCATAGGTCTTGAGTTTATGGTTGAGACTCTAAAGTGTTCAACATAAAAGTTTAGTGCACAATCTAGACGTACAATGTTTTACTTACTCATAATTGCCCCATTTCAAAGCATGCATATCGATTTCATGCTTAAACGTGACAAACTCATGATTAATTCATTCAAACCATCATAAATAGGTACTACAAATTTCATGCCATTCGAAGTTTATTCGGGTCATAAAAGGTAGTAAAAGGCTTAACAAGTCCATTTTCATCATTTTGCCCTTAATTATAGTGTAAGCCCTAAACATGCTCGTGATCATTTCAAATTTAGAATACATCATAAAATCAAAGTCTAACACCATACATTCAAATTTCATGCTTAGCAGAATCGTTTTGTTGGGTCAATTTAATTAATTGCTTGATTTCTAAGTCCTATTAGGTCTTACGGAGTAAAGTGTTCATGTTAGGTTATTTCTTGGTGGTTGAACTATCAAATCCTCATATTTACTTAGTATTAAATAAAAGTTAACTTTAGAGTGATTAACCAAACGATCCCTATAAGTATAGCGTGAGCAAAGCCTGAAGTAGTTTCTTACTAATTTTAAACATGGTTGGGAGCTCAGTTTGTGTCCTTTTGAAACTCAAAATCCCTCAAATTTCTTTACGAAGGTTCCTAGCTATTGAGTTAGGTTTTTTAGAACCGTGGTTATCGAGTTACGAAGATATCACTCGGGGAAGAAGGGATACTCACCAACTTGGAATTCCCAAACATTCGATCTTCCCCCTTATCCATTTAGGGTGTTCAAGAGATTTTCACCCCTTCATCAACTATATTCCATTTCACCACAAAACTTAACAAATTTGATTTCATCTAAAGAGATAAGTGCGGAGGGAGAATTTTCCATCTCACATAAACGTACCAAATTCTTACTCATTTTCGTATTTCTTAAAATTTGTTAAGAATGAGAAATAGAAATAGAAATAGAATTGAGAAGGTGTGTATTCTCATTAATATCCTTTAAGTAGGATACAAGCTAGCAACTAATACGTACAAATGAGGAAAATATAAAATAATTAAATACTGAGAATAAAATAAAATATACAGTAAATCAAATCATAAATAAAGAATATTAAGATATAATATCTAAGATATATTCTATAAATAATATATACTCTAAATATTATATCTCAATACTTCCCCTCAAGGAGATTGTATGTCAATCACACCCAACTTGTCTTTCAAAAAATCAAATTGATGTCTTCCCAAAGCTTTAGTGAAAATATCTGTCAATTGCATTTTAGTCGAAACATAACATGGTTTGATGATTCCAGCTTGTAATTTTTCTCGAACTATATGACAGTCTATTTCAATGTGTTTCGTACGTTCGTGAAAACTGGATTGGCTGCTATGTGTAATGCTGCTTGATTATCACAGTACAATAATGCTGGTTCGGACAGTGGAACTTTCAAGTCTTGGAGAATGTTTCTTAACCAAGTTAACTCTAAACAAGTATTTTCCATAGCTCGATACTCGGCTTCTACTGATGATCTAGACACATTGGTTTGTTTTTTAGACTTTCAAGAAATAACTGAATTTCCAAGGAAAATGCAGAACCGAGAAATAGACCGTCTGGAAGTTCGACAACCACCCCAGTCTGAATCGCAATATGCTTGTAATCTCAAGTTATTTTCAGATGGTAGTAGAAGTCCTTGACCAGGAGTACCTTGGATGTATCTCACAACTCGAAGAGCTGCCTCCCAATGTGGTTTTCTTGGTTCATGCATAAATTGACTAAGCATACGAACTGAATACACTATATCAGGCCTAGTAACGGTTAAATATATTAATCTACCAACCAACCGTCTGTATTTACTTCGATCATGCAACTTTTCTCCTTCTGTTGAAGAAAGTTTCAAATTTTGCTCCATAGGCAATTTTTCTGGACGTGCTCCTGTAAGACTTGTGTCTTGAAAAATGTCTAGAGCATACTTCCTTTGAGACATAAAGATTCCTTTTCTAGACCTAGAAAATTCAATACCTAGGAAATATTTCAAATTCCCTAAATCTTTGATAAGGAATTTCTCGAGTAAACTAGTCTTGAGATGTTGAATTTCTTTGAGATCATTGTCTGTCAACAGAATATCATCAACATAGATAAGAGCTGCGGTGAAAGAAATACCTTTACTCTTGGTAAATAAAGAGTAATCTGCTTTGGACTGAGTGTAGCCTGCATTTTGTACAGTGGTAGAGAATATGGAGAACCAATTGCGAGAAACCTGTTTTAAACCATAAAGCGATTTATGGAGTCGACATACTGTATTCTCCCCCTGTCGGCGAATACCTGGTGGTAAAGACCTATAGACTTCCTCATCTAGATTAACATGGAGAAAGACATTTTGAACATCCAACTGATGAGTGAACCATTTTCGAGCAGCGACAATAGTGAGTAAGCAATGAAGAGTAGTAAGTTTCGCTGTAGGAGAAAATGTCTCTTTGTAATCAACACCTTCAACTTGAGTGCATCCCTTTGCTACCAATCGAGCTTTATAACGTTCAACAGAACCATCAGAGTTGTGGTTAATCTTGTACACCCAACGACAACCAATAGGTTTATGGCTAGGTGGTAGAGGAACGAGAGACCAAGTATGATTACGTTCCAAAGCTACAATTTCATCATTCATAACCTGCTGCCAAAATGGGTTACCAACTGCCTCATCATAGGTTTTAGGTTTTGTCTGGGCTGTAATAAGAGCTAGAAAAGCACGTTGAGTAGGAGAAAAACGAGAGAATGAAAGGTAATGATGAAGGGGATACCTGGTGCTAGTGTTGGGACTTGAGCTAGAGGTTAAAAATAATAAGCTGGAGGTTGTTTGGTACGAGTAGAACGTCAGAGTGGAACTCATGTATCAGGTGGGATAAGATTAAATTTAGTGGGTGAATCTGGTGAATCTCGAACTGATGAATTTGGAGAAGGAATAGGAGGCGGAGGAGACGACGAAGGAATAGAAGGATCAGAATGGATGTTTGAGTAGGGTGGATCATGAAATGGTAAAATGGGAGTTGAAGGAGCTAATGCCAAAGTTTGTGAAGCTGATGAAAAAGGAAAATCATCTTCACAAAATTTTACATCACGATTGATAAAGAATTTTTTAGGTTGCATGTCATACAACTTGTAACCTTTTTTTACCACAAGGATATCCTATGAAAACACAAGGAATAGCCCGAGGTTCAAATTTTTCTTAGGATGTACTATAGTTGCATAACACTTACAACAAAAAATTTTAAGACGGTGAAATGTAGGTGGTCGTTTGTAGAGTGCTTCAAAGGGTGTCTTGTTAGATAACAATGGTGATGGTGTTCTATTTATATGATAAACAGCAGTTAAAATGCTTCTCCCCAAAAATTAAGTGGAACCTGTGACTGAAAAAGAAGAGACCTAGCTACATTTAGGATATGACGATGCTTACGTTCTACGACTCTATTTTGTTGTGGAGTATAGACACAAGTGCACTGAAATTTAATGCAGCAAGAAGTAAAAAATGGTTGCAAAGATAGGAACTCAGACTAAGTCAATTTTTACATAACAACTTGTGGATATTTATAATCTCCCGACACGTTTGTGGCCGGGATTTAATCCTGATCTTCTCTAATCTCCAGACTAAGTCAATTTGACCATTTGACCGTTACAAAAATGAAAAAGAAAAAATAATAAAGTCTTCCAACAAAAGTTGATATGTTTGAGTGCCTAACCAGACAAATTTGAAATCTATTGGGCTTTGAACTGTTCGGCATTTTTGAAACTTCATTCTTAATATTTTTAAATCTTCTTATCATCGTGATTCTTATCATCTTCCCCCTCTTCAGAAGGATTCGTCCTCAGAAAAATCATCACCTACGTCAAAAGGATTCTCAAGTCAACAACATTGAAAGTAGAATGTACGAAATTTTTTTTGGGAATATTAATTTTATATGCATGGTTATTAATTCTCTCAATGACTTGATAAGGTTTATCCCCTCCTAGATGTAACTTTTTTGAGATGGGAATAGCTCTTTGCGAAAATGTATCCAAATCCAGTCACCGGGTTGAAAAATTATTTCCTTCTGTCCTTTGTTAATTCTTGAAGCAACTTTGAAATTTTGTCTTTCAATTCTCTCCTTCACCTCCTCGTGCAATGTTTTGATCAAATCTGCCTTACTTGTGGCGGCTTCACTCAGAAAAATATTAGAAGGGATAGGAAGCAAATGAAGAGGCTCATCCTTCCCATTCTATATGCATTTCAAACGGTCTTTTGAGTAAAAATTCTTTAGGCATCGACTTTGATATGAAATTTTAAAGGCAACCATAGAACTACTTGAAAAGGTGAGTATTTGAAAATGTTTTAGGCCATCGAACATTTGAAATTTCAAAAATGAATTTAAAAAGGGTTTTTTAAGAGTGAGAGCTTTCTTTCCATATGCTTGAGATGTGCATCAATTTCATGCACGTATTTCTATATGCACCATTTTATACACACAAATTATCAAGTATGTATCATTTCCGTAATCCTTGGAACTTATTGGGTATTCAACACTTCGAAACAAAAATAGAATCAGTTTTATTGCAATCATATGCTCAAGGAGGAAAGCGCTTGAATAGATATAAAAGCTACGATCTCTTAGAGCTATTTTGTTTGTACTACATCATAGAAAAAGCGGAGAAAAAGTAAAAAGACTTGGAAACCCGAGAGACTTTAGAGGCCTCTCTTCCCATATATCTGACTAACAAAGGGTTGTGCCGTAAACAATCCAACATTGTTTTAAACTCTGTGGTGAAAGGATTGCGCACGGAATCCATTCCATTGGCCCTCTTAAACCTTTTAATAGTCACTTCACCACCAGATGGAAGAAACCCCTTCTGGTCGTTGATGCTCCAGAACCAACAATTCTGTTTCGATTGAATTATAGTCTCGCATATTCAATCCTCTTGTCCTGTAAAGTGGAGGAGCGAAACCGAGTTTCTGGTGTTTGAAGGGAGAGGTTCAGGATCGAATCATTTTCCCCTTTCCTGACTAAAACATGACTTAAAGAACGGAACACTGTTTAGTGTATATATCCGTAGTCTCAAGAAAAGAGATAGTTCAACCCGAGTTCAAAAATAAAAGAGAAATGAAAGCGAAAACTCACTCGTGTTCAGTTACCTAACAAAATGATGATAATTCCTCTCCTTTACAGTCGGGTTGCTTTGCACCTTTTCCTCTTCTCGTAGCCCTTAGAAGTAAGAGAAGGAGTTTATAGTCTTGGAAGAATTTCTTATTCTTTTGTTTTCTCTCAAAGTTTTTTTTTTTTAAATAATGTTTTGTAAAAAGGTTGATAATTAAAAAAAAAAAAAAAAAAAAATTCAAGGTTCTGAATGATATTTGATAAGAAGTTGAAGATAAGCATGGTTAAAAGGTTTTTGCGTACCAAAAGAAATATATTTTAAAGGTTTTTGATAAGTTTGAATAAACACAGCTAGCAGATTTTGTCCTCTTTAGGCTTTCTTTTTGGGCATCCCCTCAAGATTTTAAAACGCGTCTAGGGGAGGGTTTCCACACCCTTATAAAGGTGTCCAGCATCCCCTCAAGATTTTAAAACGTGCCTAGGGAAAGGTTTCCACACACGTATAAAGGTTTCCACACCCTTGGGAATCTCTAGTTTGAGATTTTTCTCCAAGAACGGGAGATGGTTTTAGGATCTAATATTTGTATATGGTGGTCTAGCAAAGGATTCACACAAGTCTCGTGTTGACACTCGTCCAAGAATCACGTCGCAACCTATGTATTTGAAGTTATCATTTTTGGTAAGAATACACACTTTTCCACAAGTTTAAACATGACCTATGATTACCGAAAATATAAGAAAATTATATTAGAGAAGGAGGTTGTGAAGACTATTAAGCCCGATTTTCGGTTTGTCTGATGCTCGTTCATCAATTTTTCATCTCGATTTCAATGCCATCCTTATTTAATGTGAACTTGGCCCTTCAATCGAAAATTTGGAATTTTTGGACACCTTGACTTGAAATCGTACTCGGAAAGGCACTAGCCAGACTTGTAAGTAACCACACTGACTTCTAGGAAGTAATACTTGTAGGGATCGCTTGGATTTGCATGCATACTAGTAAAACCAATCCTAGGGCTAGCCCGATATAAATTGTACTTAGGAGTATTAGTTAATCGCATGATTATATTCTCTTATATTTGGATGTGGAGTTGAACCTTGTATGTTGAATTGTTCGCTTTTATACTGCTTGTATATTGTCATGCTAGATTGGAGAAGGGAATTTTGTGTATCCACACTCCGGGTGCTTGATGTAGGTTATCGTAGTAGACACTTATTTGGTTGGCCTAGGCTTGTATGTTGAAATGTTATGTGAACGTTATGATATATGATATATTATGTGCATGATATGATTTGATCTGTTAAAAGATATGATAAATTTATGATGTGACATATATTCAACATGAATGATATATGTTATGATTGACATGCAATTTGAAGAATAGGCATAATGCGTAACCCCGATATACGCATGCAATTTGAAGAATAGGCATAATGCGTAACCCCGATATACGCAACGAAGTTATGATAAAATGATATGATATAAAAGAAAACGCTAGAGGGGTTGTTATACATGATAATGAAAGGAAAAATGTTGGGTCCTCATGCATCATTGTGTGTTTATGCATCTAGGGATACCCCTTCTCCTTTTACGATGGTGCGGACACGTATGTTACGAAGCAGGAAAACGATCATTATATTTACCATAATGTTGCTATGATGGCAACTATTCCTAATGAGTGTCCGACATCAACAACTACTAAAGAATGCTCGCCCGACAAGAAAGGGGCCGAGGAGGTGTACAAACCGACTGGTGGGTTCATACTCGTAGATGTGGGCCATGTGTAGAATAGTAAATACAATCCAGTTACCCGCTTAGGATAGCCTCCGTAGGAATATAGATTGATATGATAGATCTCACTCATGGTTGTATGTGCTTGTATCTAACACCGATAGGAGGGTCACTTACTGAGTATTTATTAAAATACTCAAGTCATGTGCTACTCTTAGTTTTTCACGTAAAGGTTGTGCTACTCTTAGTTTTTCACGTAAAGGTTGTGCTACTCTTAGTTTTTCAAGTAAAGGCAAGGTTCTCCTGTACGACGGAAGGTGGCATCACAACTTAGGAGACCGTGACACGCATAGAGTAGTTTGCAATTTGAATTTAGTAGACTGTTAGTATTGGTTAGTTTGCATTTCCATTTAGTAGCATATAGGTTAGCATAGGACATTTCTACTTTACGTTATTTTCAATTTTTATACGTAGCTAGTTTTATTTAATTTTATGTGATTATTTGTATTTTTTCCTAATGTCAACTTAGAAAATGTTACCAAATATTAAATTAAACAACAAACAACATTGACATTTAATTTAAACTTATAGGCTATTTGAGATTTAGTTTCTATGGCTATCACTATTTCCTAACATCAAAGTTGAGAGAACAATTCAAAAATCAGAATAAACACATCAGACAATTCTCTAGGATCTCATATGGGCACATTCAGGTAACATCAAAGTTGAGAGAACAATTCAAAAATCAGAATAAACACATCAGACAATTCTCTAGGATCTCATATTGGCACATTCAGGTTACTCGTTAGAATAGTACAGTAGAAAAAATAAACTGATAGGATAGGTCCCATCATTGCATTCGCATGTTCTTGCATTTAACCTCCAATAGTGGGTCGCTTACCGAGTATTTTTTTAAATACTTTAGCCACGTGCTACCTCTATTTCAAGTTAAGATAAGACATGTCACAACCCGATTTTCGAGGCTTTGAAACTTGGACCGTGACCCAAAAGAAGAAATCGAAAACAAACAAAAAGAAAAGAAAAAGGAAAGAAAAGTACAGTAAAAGATAAAAATACCATTTAATTGTTTTAAAGAGAGAAAAGTTTTGTTTCAAATTATTAAAAAAGAAATTACAAATATAAAATGAAATATACAAAAGACTCTAGAAGACTGACAAGGGACTGACGCTCTGGAACGACACCCCTCTGTGACAGTGCAGCTCTCGAACACCTCTCCACCCTGACCAATACCTGAAAAAAAAAGAGGAAACGAGGTGAGTATAAAAATATACTGAGTAAGCAACCTACTTGTATGCTCTTAATCGCATCCAAGTTTTGGAGAGAACCACCAACTATGCTCTAGACCCTAGAGTCTCATTACTCTCAGGTTCGGGGTGGAAGGACTTAACCTTTAAAGCGATATTCAGCGTTTGAGGATGAGGTGCTCCCTCATAACTACATGTACCCCTCGTACAACCCAACTAGAATTAGTCACTGCATGGTCAACGTCCTTCCACAGGACGAACTCATCATGCAGGTAACCTTGACCCACCCGCATGATCAACATCTTACCATAAGATAGATCCCCATGCAAAGTAGTCGATCTACCACTAAGTAACACTTCCCTAACAGGCGTCTCACCAAGCTCAACAGTACCACACCGAACTAGAAAGGGAAGAGTAACACCTCCCTAACTGGTGTCTCGCCTAGCTTAACAGTACCACACTGGAGTAGGAAGGAAAGTGCAGTATACTCGAATGCTATACCAGCTACTGTCGGCTTAGAGGTGGTCCTAACATGGTTCTCTATGTCACAAGGGTAGTTAAAACTATTGAGTTTGGGGCCCTGGCTTCCAGATTCACTCAATCAAAACTTCCAAGTCCATAACTGTAACGCCCCTAATTTTCTTTAACCTAAATAGTGATGTCACCCATGCATACATATCTCATTAAGCGGAAGCTCATCATAAATAACCTTGGAAGAGTCTTTCATAAAGATTCATGAGTCAAAAACAAAACCTAAACTCCGAAGATAAACCTTCAATACTGAATTCAAAATAAATCCAAATAAAACAATACTCAATGCTATAACTTAAAACAGTCTAATGAAAGTAAACTCCTAAAAATATCTCATCTCCAATTTCCATGGTGACCTCAGCTCTGCCGTCAACCGTACATTGGTGTCTTACCTTTACCTGAAAAATGTAGGTAGCACGTGGCTTGAGTATTTTATAAAATACTCAGTAAGTCACCCCACTGTTGGGGTTAGAAATGCAAACACATGCAACATATGAGCGGGACCTAACTTTTCATAAACTTTTCATAGCCTTGGGCGCTTTTCTATTCCGAGTAGGGTTGGATGCGTGGTACTCCTTCACACATGGCCCATGTACGTGTACATGGACCCACCAGGCGGGCTCGTAAACATACCCCCAGGGCCTGACTTGGTCGGGCACAACGTGTTACACGTAGCCGGACACCACAGAATAGAAAAGGGCCCGCATGATATCATGGTGAACATAAATATCGTATTTCATTTTTTCGTATCATAAAGGGGAAGAATCCCGATGCACGTGACATACATATATGCATGAGGTCCCTTAACATATCTAACATGGCATTACATAAGCAGTGCTAACATCACATATACGTTTCTTACATTACGTGGCATATTACATAACATGAAAGTACATTCCAGTTGCATAAACATCTCATGGCATGACTCAATAATATTACGTGTATCCATGGTATCGATCAACATAATCCTTGCATATAATACTAACATCTCATTCATATCTTCACATAACATAAACAGTCAACAGTCAACATAATTCATACATCACATAACATACACAATCTACGGTCAACACAATCTATACATCACATAATCATATCACATAAATATGATGCATGCAGGGGCCACAGGGCACGCGCCATCATACAACACGTAGTAAACTAACTCCAACAGTAAGGTCACTTACCTCGATGGTCTTGGTTGAAGTCACTCACAACGAGCTAATCCCAGCTGTTAAGTACGTCCTATGATAACCACATAAAAACTTAGAACCTTTCATAACATACCCTAACTAAACCTCATGCTATTTATCAAAATAAACCCCCGACCTAATCTGTCTTTAATGTTTAGAGACCATACTGACCTCGGATGGTAAAAGAGGGTAGAAACAACTTCGGAAGGGCCAAAAACCTTGGAATCAATATATTATAGTGATACCTTGCCGCTAAGCCTCGTTGTCGAGTCGGCCAACTAAGCCGCCAAGTCGAGCTGCGGGAATTGACGGAACCGAGCCGATTTCGTACATGTGCGAGCCGACCCGCACTGTGTACGTGTGCGAAGCTGCTGGGTGTGCGTCTGCGGGTCGACCCTATTCCAAAAACCTTGCCTTCCTTACCCGATTCTTCCTCCGAAGAGCAACTCCAAGGTTCCGGAGGAAAGTTACGAGAGAAAATCGTTTTCAAGGGAGGTAAAAGGTTGGGCATGAGAATATAAAAATAATATGAAGACATTTGTAATTTAGGGTTTTAGGATGAGGAAAATCAGAGAAATAGGAATGTTTTGTTAAAGTAATAAAAGTCTAGCACTAATCTTTCTATTTTTTTTGGGAGATTACATTTAATTATTTATTTTATTTTTAGGTAATAAGTTCCTTGTTGAAAATTGTACATTTTCCACCTGAATAAATGCATAACATAATATCTTGTCATATATAGAAATAAAAATAAAAATCAACCAAATAAGGCAAAAATGGAAAAATCTGAAACGTTACCATAACAATCCAAGGTTAAAGGGTCTCTCCCTCTAAGCGTCCCTCACGACACCACTGACCGTAACATCAAGAGGGTCCCCCAGCTAAACCCAACTCAATTCCTACAATAGTACACCCTAGGCATAACACAATAATACAACTTATCATTCATATCATAAGTTCACACAATCATTCAATAAGAGTTTATGTATGATTGACAATGCATTCAGTCATACAAGCTCAACGGGGCGGTAACATCCATCAACACCCGGAGCGCAGATACACAAATCCTCCCGTCCACCAACATAGTATGAACATATAAAAGTAGTAGTAAGATAGTCCAGCAAGCATACAAACATCGAGTACGAAATCTAATTAAGGCAGCAAGCCCAACAGGTATATATTTAATTTCCCAAGTACAGAGGATCATTAAATCTAGCCTCCTAGGGGTAATTTGCTCTAGCATGCATGCAAAACCAAGCGCACCCTACAAGTATTACTTCCTAATTCCGTGTGGTTACTTACAGGAATGAAGCGTGCCCTTCGAAGCTTACTTTTCGGCTAATTAAGAGCTTCAAAACTCTTTAAAGTTCGCTGATAGGTCACGCAGGTTCACGCGCCCCACGCGCTGGAGGGATTTCCCACGTGCGCGTGCGGACACGTTGAGAGGATAAAGTCGCGCGCTGAGGGGTCGCCATGTGGCAAGGGTTGACTGGTCCACTGAGAGCTAGGGTGTGCGTTCGATTCTGGACACGCGCAGATTCCTATGGTTTTTCCCACGCTGACGCATGGCGAATGCAGAGTCAGGTTAGTTGACGGGTTTGGGCCGCACGCGGGTTCACGGATCTAGTAGCGGGCGTCGGCCTTCAAACTCTACCTAACGCAATATTTCTCCGCCATTACACGTTTACACGTGTCCCATCATTCTGGCGATGTGCGACCCTCTCTCTGCCTGACACGCGTCTCTCTGTCGTTCGTCTCCTTCCTCTCGATCTCTGCGATTTACTAGAAAACCGATTATTTTCAGAAAAGAAATTGTATTTTCGTATTTCTTTCTACACAACTCGGATTTACATAATTTCTTCACAAGATTTGTAGATCTCATATCCCTCCACATGTAGGTATTTTTCTTGTAATTTATTTGTAACCACAGAGGTAATAAACTTAGTCCAAAGTTGTCAAGAAACATCAATACTTACATCCTTTGGTGAAAGTCGAAACTTCTATTTTCGATCTGAATCGATCAAGACCTCCTTCATGGATTATGAGTGCAATCATCTCTAAATTAACATACTCAAATTTCACAATCTAACTCTCAATATTTCACACAGAACTGAGGAAAATCCGAAAACAAAGGTACAAGAACTTACCTACGAATTTTTCTCGTTCATTGACGGTATTGGACAATGATCCAAAATGCTTTCGATAGGTCTATAAAGAATTTGTGAAAAAATCTCAGCTGGAATTGGACTACTCGTGACCGGATCCGAAGTGGCGGTTACTTCTCCTTCTCTCCAGAAACTTCTTTCTTTCTCTATTTCCTTTTTTTTTTCTTTTTTTTTTTTCTTTTCCTCTCTTTCCTTTATATTTTTATTTCTTTTCTTTTATTCATCTTTTACTAATCTCCATTTCACGGTCTTAAGGAGGAAGATGACTGAAGGACCAAATTATCCCTCTCGGGTTGACTTTGACCATTTTTCTTTAGTTCGTGAGATATTCTTAAGCATTTTTCTCTTCTACCTCATCTCAAAATTTGGTCTCTAAGATCCTTAATAAAATTTCGAAAGTTCAACTTCAAGGAGAAAAATTAGGTTTTAAGTTTCTCGTCGGAGTTCGTGTGTTAGAAGGCATTCCTGTACGGCTGACGACGACATCGCAACTCGAGACCATGGCACATGCATAGGGTAGTCGTATTTATTTTCTTAGACTTAGGCTAGAATAGGAAGTTTTTAATTCAAACGTTTATTTATTTTATTTAGTCTTTTGTTGTGTCGTTTTTTAAAGTATTTTCAAAACACATACGTCTATGGCTGTATTTTAAGATGAAAGTGACGTTTTATGAAAGTTTAAATGAAGTATTTCTGCATTCAATGTTCATGATATGGATACAATGGTGACCTTAAATTAAGTAGAAAATTTCAAGTCGTTACAATATAATTCAAATGACATAAAACATAAATTCTTAATGAAATTGATGGGGTGAATTAGAACGTAGTAGTTTAGCATAAATAGTGCAAGAGCATTGGAAAATTCAATAATTAAAAGTGGTAGTTGATACTACCTTATTAGTAATTTCATATATTTTATATTAATACATGTATATATTTTTAACCGACTATAGGGACCAAAACAACTATATCATCATCATCGACATCAACCCAAACTCGTGAAGGATTGAAATTTAAAATTCTTGGACTTCCAACTTGAATCTTTTGTGCTTTGACGTTGGGATTCTCCCTTTCTATTACTTCAGCAGCAACCGAAAATTTTACGCCCACAAGTTCTGGCCATTTACTTTTTTCTATTTAAAACAAATATTCATATTAAATTTGTTAATACATCTCAATGCAAGCATATTCACATGATATAATTTTTAAAAATTAAAAATTCATAGCAAGTGATAATTATTTTCACTTGATTTTAATTAAAATCAATTAAAAAACTCTAAATAATATTATTATTCTCCAAAAAAAAAAAAAAAAATCACTTATTTTATTGAAAATTTGTCTATCTATTTAATTAGGTTATTTTTCAGTCGGAAAGAAAATCAATATTATTTATATTCATAGATAACTCGAACATTTAAAAAGAGTTATACGACAACCTTAAAGTTTACAAACCGCTCTATTAAACCATTTGGAAACAACTTCAAAATAATTACAAAAATATGTGATATGAAGAACATACCGGAAGGACACACTTGAGCCATCAGAAATGCTTAGCTGAGTCTTTTGTTGAGTTCGTTTGGCCAAAAGGGTTGTATTGATAGCCAATGCCTACTAACCCTTTAGGGCATACTCCTTTTATAGTAATTTTCTTAAAAGATAAAGTTCTGTTTATATTATTTACATTAAAGATAGGAATAAGAATAGGAATGTTTAGGAAAGTGTCTTTTTTATTATAATTATTTATGAGTTAATTTTTATCTTTTACCTTTAGTTTTATTATATAATAATAAATAGTGTAATTTGTTGAGAATATAGCTTAATTCTATCCTATACAAAATTTAAAAGGTTAAATCTAGAAACGTATATTGCAACTTTCATAAAATTAATTGAAGATAAATTCAATCGAATATAAATTCTACAAAAGTATAAAGAAAATTTATCACGTAGAGAAAAATAGAGGAATAAGAGCAAACAAAAATTTCCTCAAATTTAATAGAAGATTGTTACTATCTATATAATTTTTTTCTTTTTTTTTTAAGAAAAATTACTCACGTATACACATGTAAAAGTTATGTATTAACAATTTTAAAACGAAATTCTAAGAAAGAGTTTAAATTGATTTTCTTGTAAAAATTTAGCGTGGTAATTGATACAACTCTAAGAAAGAGTCTATATTGTAGCCCAATCTTCACTCACGAGCCCGTCCCATATCGTGTCTTTGGCCAACCCAGCATATTGCGAAAGTTGACCCGCACTCACTCTCGATCCACCCAATGACTCGACTCACAACTCGCATGTTTTCTTCGTAACCCATGTACAGTGTGCGTGATTTAGCCGTTTAGTGGTGACTCATCTCAGCTCGCTTGTCTGTTCAATTCCCTGTGTGCGGCTCACACTCGGCTTAAGCAGCTTATTCAGGCTCGGAATAGGGTTTTTGGTATTAATCTCCATATTTTTAACCCTTCGGAGTTGAGTGATTCTGGCTTAGGACAATCAAGTAAGTGGCTTCTATCGATTTGGTTGGATGAATTGTACTATATATGATGATGCCTACTCCTACCATGCACTTGTCATATGTATGATAGTTTATGTTAGAGTTTAGAGTTTAGGATCGAGAAGAAGAAGAAAAGCAGAGAAGGCTATTGAAACATAGGCTTTTGAATTCAAAGTGAGAGGCCATCAGCTTTTTGGTATAGCCAATCCATAATTTGAGTGGCCCCAACAAAAATGTAAAAACAAAAGGGGTTTTCATTATAATATGCCATTTTTCCATGTAAGAAGAACCATTCTTTTATGGCTTAAATCTAGTAAAAGAGAGAGAAAAGGAACAAATATTATAAACATTTCCATCTTTACTCATGCAATATTCCCATGAAATTTAACACTATCATCATCATAAAATATAGAGATTTTAACTCGAAATTGATATTATGGATTCACATAGATTGACTTAGATGCAAAAGACAAAATCAAATTTTCATTAATGACAAATTGGTGACACCAGCCTAAGCTAATCAAGTAAGTGGTCTTACTATCGACATGATTATATTTGATGTTGACACGTACCCCGTAATTCTGCACATGTCATATATTTTTTGTATGTGGATCTATATGCTTATGATATGTTATGTATATGTTATAATATGTGAATTGTATGATAATACTTACGGTACAATGTGATCAATGATATGTTTGAGATAGGATACGAGAATGATGCACTAAATGTAATGTAATGGTAGGAGTAAGATATGTTCATGCCATATTAAGGTTAGGTTACGTATCGAAATGCTATGGATATGAGAGATTGATAAAAACGATATGGTCATAATCGACTGATAAAAGAATACGATTAGATTAAGGGTAGAAATGGATAAGATTATGATAGATTGATAAAACGATAGCGTTAGGACATTCCTGTAACGTTATGACTAAGATACATTCATGTAACGATATAATTGTGATATGTATAAGAACGTTAAGGCTATGATAATGTTAGGGAACGATATGACCATTAAGTGTTTACGATTTGATATGATTATGATACGACATGTGAATGATGGATATATGTATTTGTGATAGGATATAAAATATGTTATGGTAGGAGATATGTGATAAATTGACATATTTATGATATGATATATTGTGATGCGATATGTTATGGTATGATATGTGTGATGAAATGCTATGTTAAAATCATGGAACGTTATGTTATGTCTCCTAAATTTTGTGTATATAACATGATATGAATGACATGAAATCGGGATAAATGACATGAAATATAACCTCGTTATAATTATGTATGATATGAGAACTGAAAAATTAGAAATGATATGTGCTCATGCATTGGAGGATACCCCTATGTCATCAGGAGGTCACAGACGCGTAAACCACTAGGCAGGTGAAGTATCATTATGTTTTACATAATGCTGTCGTGACGGTTACTAATTCTAATGGGTGTCTAGCATAAGGAGCCACCAGAGCAGGCTCGCCCGACAAGAAAAGGGGCCCAATGGTGTGCGAACTGACTGGTAAGCCCATACTCGCACGTATGGACTGTGTGTAGAGTATATGGTACACATCCAAGCTGTCTGTTAGGATAGTGCCGTAGGAAAACAGACTGATATGATAGGTCCTCTCATTACATTCACATGTTCTTGCATTTAACCTCCGATAGTAGGGGTCAATTATTGAGTATTGTTTTAAATACTCAGGTCGTGTGCTACCTTTATTTCAAGTTAAGGCAAGATATTCCTCTATTGTTGACGACGGCATCGCAAGTTGAGACCATGGCACACACATAAGGTAGTCGTATTTATTTTCTTAGACATAAGCTAGGATATGATGTTTTTAATTTAAATGTTTATTATTTTATTTAGTCTTTTGTTGTGTCCTTTTTTTAAGGTGTTTTCTCTTAAGATGGAGGTGATGATTTATGAAAGTTTAAATGAAGTATTTTCGCATTCAATTTTCATGATATGTATACGGTGGCGACATTAAATTAAATAGAAAACTTCGGGTCGTTACAGTTTGTCTTGCATCATACATTATGTCATGGTTGTAAGCTATGGCTCATGCATATTTGTGTGACATGTGCATTGGGATATTTTCCATTATGAAGAGAACATATGCATACATTATAATTTATGATCTACATCATTATGTTCACCATGATATTATGTGGGTCATTTCTTTCTATGGTGTTCGACATAGAGCCCGTTAACGAGTACTAGTCTGACGAGTCAGGCCCAGGCGGTGTGTGATCCTGCCTTATGAAACCATGCTCGGATGCATGGGTCATGTGTAGAGAAGTACTACACATCCATGCTTGCCCAAACATGAGAGCCGTATAAGTTCATACTATGATAGGTTAAAATAATAGGTCTAACTATATGCATATTTTTTGCATTTAATGCCCTAAACAATTGGGTTATTACTCAAGAGTTCTTAAAATATTCAAGTCAGCCTACATTTTAGGTAAAGATAAGACACTTTTGTACGGCGGGGTCCTAACAAAGGTTATGTAAGTAGTGTCAAGGTAGCTACATTTATATCTATTTTGCAGCTCTTAGGTAAGATCAAAGGCATTGTATCATTATTTTCTTTATTTTATTTAAATTTTATGTTACTTGTTTTCGTTTTGTTTTAAGAATTTTGTTTCAAACATTAAATTCATAGCATCATTTATGAACTATTTGTTTTTCCTACATATCACAATCTAATTGTTTTTCCTATATCACAATCTAATTGATCTCAAGGCTATAAGTATGTTCGTAAGTGAGGAATCGTCGATTGAAAGAAAAAGGGTCATCCCAATAAGTTCGAATTAAAGGAATTATTTTTTGGAATTGTAATAAAATGTGAGAATATGGTACACATTCAAGTTATTTTTCAAGGAAGGCATGGAGTTATTTTGTGGTACAAAAATAACATTTTATCATTTCAAATGTTTCAAAACAACGGTGAAAAAGGAAATTGGAATGCCTATAAAATGTTTAATGACAAATAGAGGAGGAGAATTCAACTCGGTAGAATTCAATGATTTTTGCAAACAGCATGGAGTGAAGAAGCAATTGACCACAACTTATACCCCATAGCAAAATGGAGTGGTTGAACGAAAAAATCGCACTGTGATGAACTTGGTAAGAGCTATGCTGACAGAGAAGAAAGTGCCTAAAAATTTCTAGCTTGAAGTAGTCAAGTGAACTATTCACATTTTGAATCGATCACCCACTCTTGCAGTAAAAGACATGACACTAGAAGATACTTGAAATGGAGTGAAACCATCAATAGGTTATTTCAGAGTTTTTGGATGTGTGGGACATATTCTTATTCCAGATGCCAAGAGAAGTAAACTTGAAGATAAAAGTGTAACATGTGTTTTATTTGGAGTCGGCAGTGAATCCAAAGGCTATAGAATGTTTGATCCAACTACATATAAAATTATAGTAAGTCATAATGTAGCTTTCGAGGAGGATTGTGAATGAGATTGGAAATTTTTTGAGGTGAAACAAAATTGAATGTATGTAGAGTAACGGGTAACTTGAATAGGTGTCAAGGCACTTATACCCTTTATGTAAAAAACTGTAGCCTATAAAGACACATTCCTTGGATCGACAAGAGAGCTTTTGTTTATTATAAGGGCGAAGATGAGGCCAACAAGCACACCCAAAAACTTTAATAAGGAGTAATTTTGTGGAGTATGAAAAAGACACTCTAAGGTGCATTTCTTATCAATGACACGAGTAGGAAAATGATTGATGAGATATGTGGCTGTAAGAAACGCGTCATCCTAAAATTTAATAGGTACATCAACATGAGCTAGAAGGGCTAGGCCAGTTTCAACAATATGATGGTGCTTGCGTTCAGCAGACCCAATTTATTCATGTGTGTGAGGGAACGAAACACGATGAGCAATTTCAATAGAACAAAAAAATATGTTATGAATTTTCTGATATTTTCCACCCCAATTAGACTGGACACACTTGATTTTCGTATCCAGGATGCGCTCAACATGAGCTTGGAAATGCAAAAGTATACGAGGAGCTTATGTACGATCATGCATCAAATAGATCCACGAAAATTTACTAAAATCATCAATGAAGCTTATATAATATTTAAAGCCCCCAAACATCAGAAAAAATCAATTCCAAAGGTGACGAAGACCGATGAAAAGACTAGTATATGATAACTGATGAGTTTTTGTTAACTGACATGCATTACAAACCGGCAAAGGTGACTCACTAGCACACGAAATATTATTGAGATGCAAAATTGACTTCACTACTTGAGATGAAGGATGTCCAAGACGTGCATGTCATTGGGAGTGACTAGTAGATCTGCTCACTAAGTCGAGCTTGAGATCATCGACATCATATGGCTTGATAGGATAGAGACCATACTCACCTCCTCTCCAAAAGACTTTTCCTCGATCGTCGATCAACAATAGAAAAATACCAAGGTGGAATTCAAAGAATATGTCCTTATTACAGGAAAATTTATAAATGGAAAGAAGATGTTTGAAAATTGCAGGCACAAGCAAAATATTAGGCAATGCGAGAGGACGAGTAGAAGTATTAATTGAATAATGACCAGTATGCAAAATCTGCAAACCTGCTTCATTGCCGACTTGAACTTGTTCACCTCCATGATAGCGTTCATGCACAACGAGACGATCCAGGTCACTAGGGATATGATCAGTGGTGTCTGTGTCACTGTACCAATTTGGATCAATCTTGTAGGAAGAAGTAGTCGCCAGTGCCGCAGAAGGAGGTTCATCTTCATAAAACTCATTCATCCTATACCAGCAGCGAACGACAGTATGCCCCACTTTTTCGCAGATCTGGTAGGAAGGACGAGCAGAAGGGTCACGATGAATACCAGCCAGACGAGAGGGCGCGCCACCTCAAGAATGGTCATGACCATGATCCCCATGTCCACGGTTCTTTTGCTGACCACCATGACAAGCCTAATTGACTGAAGATCCAGGATTTAACTGAAGTTCACCTGGTTTTGTAGCTGGCGAACTTCAAACGCTATTAGATGTGCAAACACATCATCAAGCATGAGGGCTTCACTCTTGGTAGTCATCAAGGTGACGAAGGGATCATAGTTAGGGCCGAGACCAGCAAGGAGATACACGATCACGTCATCATCTCGCGAGGCACCACCGGCGACGGTCATCTCAGTGGCCATGTTAGAAGAATTTGATTATGTCAAAAAGAGTTAAATAAAGATGTTTACTTTTGGATAGTTAAAGTATTTTTAGGTATTTAGTTAACTATTTTGCAAGATTTTGGTTAGTTTCTATTTCTAGTTATTTGTAAAGCTATAATATAGTCCCTTGAAACTATAGTTCTTTATGTTTCTGCTTAGTTATTCTTCCGTCAAAACCTAACCATTTGTATCAGAGTCACCATTAGGCTTTGTAGAGTAGTAATTTTTTAGTGATCAAATAGAGAGAGTATGAGTGAAGATAAAACTTTAACGAAGATCACTCACTTTGATGGTCACTATGATCATTGGAGTGAGCTGATGGAAAATTTGCTCAAAGCAAAGGGTCTATGAAGTGTGGTAGAGATTGGTTTTTCAGAACTAGAGCAAGGAACAATACTGACTAAGGCACAAAAGGGCCACCTTGATGATGCTAGACTCAAAGATCACCAAGTAAAGCATTACCTCTTCCAGGAAATTGATTGCACTCTCTTTGAATAAATCTTGGATTGTCGCACAGCCAAGATTGTTTGAGACCCAATGAAGCTAAAATTTGGTGGAAACCAAAAAGTGAAGAAATCTTTTTTTAATGTATTAAGGAGAGAATGTGAGATCCTAGAGCTGAAGAAGGATGAGAGTATCACAGACTATTTTGCAAGAGTAATGATAATCTCCAACAAGATGAGAAACAATGGGGAAAATAGGCCAAACAAGAAAATTGTAGAAAAAATTATGCGTACCCTGCCTGAAAAATTTACTTATGTTGTAGTATCCATTGAGGAATCCAAAGATACTGATAACATGTCCATTGATGAATTACAAAGTTCATTCATGGTGCATGAACAAAAATTTCGAATATCCAGTATTAATGGAGAGGAGCAAGTTTTAAAAGTCGAAGGTCGAACAGAAATAAGTAATAGAGGAAGAGGAACTTACAAGGGCAGAGGACGCAGAAGAGGAAGATCAAATTTCAATAAAGCAACTGTTGAATGTTATAGGTGTCATGACTTCGGTCATTTTCAAGATAAATGTCTAAAGATGAATAAGGAATTGAATGGCTCATATGGAAAGACATGAAGCAAAACGAAGTGATGCTTGGTTCTTAGATTCTGAGCTCAAACCATATGTGTGCAAGTGAAGGTATGTTTTCAAGCTTAGACAAGACATTTTCCCATATTGTCAAGCTTGGAAATAATGAAAGTTACGGGAAAGGGTGCAGTGAAATTAACTTTGCATGGGGTTCGTTACACTATTAGTAATGTGTATTGGGTACCTGAACTCAAAAGTAATCTCTTGAGCGTCGGTGCCTCCGATCAGTCAAGACTTTGGTACCATCGTTATGGTCATCTCAGCATCTCAGCTAAAAGGCTTATGCACCTTGAAACATGGTGAAAGGTCTGCCGCAAATTGTAGCTCCAAACATCACCTGTGAGGGATGTATGAAAGGCAAGCAACATCAGACTCCATTTCCAAAAATAGGTAAATGGAGAGCAACAGATCTCCGCTACAAAGGCTTACACTTTGGCACCATCGTTATGGTCATCTCAGCTACAAAGGCTTATGCACCTTGAAACACATTTCCAAAAATGGGTAAAAATGGAGAGGAACAGAAAAATTAGGTCTTGTTCATGCAGATCTATGCGAAGTGGCCAAAAAAGATACTTATTGTGCATGATTTTTCAAGGAAGGCATGGAATTATTTTCTTGTAGAGAAATCAGAAACATTTTATTATTTCAAATGTTTCAAAACAAGGGTGGAAAAGGAAATTGAAATGCCTGTCAAATGTTTAAAGATAGATAGAGGAGGTTCAACTACATTTTATTATTTCAAATGTTTCAAAACAAGGGTGGAAAAGGAAATTGAAATGCCTGTCAAATGTTTAAAGATAGATAGAGGAGGTTCAACTCCGTAGAATTCAACAATTTCTGCAAACAGCACGGAGTGAAGAGACAATTGACCACAGCCTATACCCCATAGCAAAATGGAGTGGTTGAACGCAAAAATCGCACTGTGATGAACTTGGTAAGGGCTATGCTTACAAAGAAGAAAGTGCCTAAAAATTTCTGGCCTGAAGCAGTCAAGTGGACGATTCACATTTTGAATCAATCACCCACTCTTGCAGTAAAAGAATGACACCAGAAGATACTTGGAACGGAGTGAAACCATCAGTAGATTATTTCAGAGTTTTTGGATGTGTGGGACATGTTCATATTCTAGATATCAAGAGAAGCAAAATTAAAGATAAAAGTGTAACATGTGTTTTATTTGGAGTCAGTAGCGAATCCAAAGGCTATAGAATGTTTAATCCAACTACAAATAAAATTATAGTAAGTCGTAATGTAGCTTTCGAAGAAGATCGTGAATGAGATTGGAAACTTTTTAAGGTGAAACAAAATTGGAATGGGAAAATATTGAAATTGATGAGAACATAGCCGAAGAAGGAGAAATCACGGGGGAAACGATTGAACTGGTTGTTGAAACAATTGAACGAGTTGCTGAAACTGAAGAAGGGAAAATCACGGAAGAAAAGACAGAACCGGTGGCGGAAACAATTGAACCAGTTATTGAAAACAATATTTCCATAGCTGTTGCACCAGATTTGAAAATAACGGAGGGGAGAAATCGACATCTACGTGTATGGTTAATTCCAGTGAAGGCTTATCTGAATAGCATGGAATTGTTTATATGAAAGATTGGTTGTAAAAGGCTACCACACAAGAGCATGTAATTGATTATACGGAAGTATACGCACCTATGGCCAAATGGATACTGTGAGAATGATCATTGCTTTTGCAGCGCAAAAAGATATGAAACTCTATCAGTTAGATGTCACATCAGTTTTTTTATATGGCGAGTTAAAAGAAGATATTTTTGTTGAACAACCAAAAGGCTATGAGAAAAAGGGGAGTGAGGAGATGTGTACAAACTCCAAAAGTCTTTCTACGGATTAAAACAAACACCTAGAACCTGGTTTAGTCGAATAGACTTCTACTTCATAAAGGAAGGATTCAAAAGCAGTTCCAGTGAGCAGACACTCTTCATCAAGAGGAAGGGGAGTAAAATTCATATTGTAAGCATTTATATTGATGATCTTTATTTACTGGAGACGATTGATCGCTTGTGGATGTATATAATAAAATGATATAAAATTCACAAGAATAAGTGCAAGCATACACTATCACAAGTAGCAAGTAATAAGTAAATTATCGATTCCACAAAAAACCTATCTTTTTTGTTAATTTTATCGCTGGAAATTAAGTGGGTTTTTGGGTAACATTCAAGCGTGTTGGTGATTTTGACTACTTAAACAAAAGTAAAGCAGAGTGCCACTACTGTCCAAGAATAGAAAATGATGAGAAAATCAACTATAATGAGGAAGGTTCGGCTAAGAGAGATTAAATAGATAAGTTGTGGAGTTTTGTGGTAGATTTTTGTTGATTTTAATAGATTCTCAAGCCCACTTCCAAGGGTCATGCATGGTGATTATTTCCATAATCGTTTATAATTTCTATTAACAAGGCTCGAGGAGAAGAATTATTCTCAACCCTTTTATTACCCTTCGAGTCTCATTGGAATGAAATTAAAGTATTAAAGAGAATTTCATTGATCTCTCTCTTCTCCCGGATAAGAGAACAACTATGTATGTAAAGTTGTTAATTAAACACACATGTAAATCATTAACAACAACTCTTTAATAAACTAAAATCGAAACGTCAACATACTTAAACTATATAAAACTCTCTCACCTCCCCTATAAAGTTTAGCTCTCCATACAAACTGAATTAAACAGAGGAATTCGCATCTCAATCATGTAAAATTGATGGAATAAGAAAAGAGCTTTGTTGTCGTTCATCAATGGAAGTTCCCTTCCCTTGAGCTCTCATGTCTACCTCTTTGACCTAATCAATCTTTATTGGTCTCCTTTTCTTTCTACTGTCAAGTAGCTGCTGGATTGGGGTTCCTGCTGGATTGGGGTTCTCTTCTTCTTTTCTCATTTCACAGCAGTTCACCACAGCAGAGGCTGTCTAATTCGATTTTTCTCCCAAAGTGTTGTTCTTTCTATTTTAGGTATCTTTTTCCTTTTATAATGCTTGTTTCTTCTCATTTAGGACTGAGTAGAGGCTGCTGCTGTCTAATTCGATTTTTCTCCCAAAGTGTGCCTCTATCTATTTTAGGTATCCTTTTCCATTGATAATGCTTGTTTCTTCTCATTTAGAATAGAGAGAGGATAAAATCGTCCACCTAGGATGTTTCCAGATTTGCTACAGCATCATGGTTCAGAATAAATGTTATGGAATTTTACTAAATAACTCATTTAAGTATACAATTTAGCTCGATTTATGCAAATTGAACTTCTTTTCATATTAAATCATAATTGACTATTTCATGTATATTAATTAGAATAAATGAAGCAATTAATCAGAAAATAATGAGTATAAGTGCAAAATTAACTATAAAAAGACTTGATATAACTCTACTCATGTAGAGTTATCAACAATAAAGAATTATTGGAGGAGTTTAAATGTTCCATGAAGAAAGAGTTTGATATGATTAGATGGTATTTTTATATGTCAAAGAAAGTATGTTGCTAAAGTTTTAAATCGATTTGACATAGTGAATTACAATTTTGTTTGCAATCCCATTGTTCCATGACAGAAAATTGGCAAAGATGAAAATGGTGCAAAAGTAGATGTAACTTTGTATAAACAAATAGTGAGATGTCTGATATATCTCACAGCTACTCGTCCTGATCTCATGTTTGTTGTAAGTTTGATTAGTCGTTTTAAGACATGTCCAACACAACAACATTTTGCAGTAGCTAAAAGGGTTTTAGGTACGATCGATTATGGTGTATTTTATAAAAAGGTAGGAGTTAGTGATTTAATTGGATTTACTGATAGTGATTATGCCAGAGACATGGAAGATAACAAGAGTACTTCAGGCTATGTGTTTATGATGAGTGGAGGAGCAGTAGCTTGGTCTTCTCGTAAGCAACCTATAGTCACCTTATCAACAACAGTAGCTAAGTTTATTGCTGTTATTGCCTGTGCATATCAAGCTGTTTGGCTGAAGAGGATGCTCAAAGAGATTGGTCACTCTCAAATAGAATGAACAAAGCTAATGTGTGATACTATTTCAACTATTAAGCTATCCAAAAATCTAATTCTACATGGACGTTCCAAATACATAAGAGTAAGATTTCACTTTCCAAATACAGAAGAATTAATTTATTATTTTGTGGTACTCGAAATCAACTTGTTCATTTGTTGACAAAGCCTCTAAAATTAGAAGCATTTCAAAAGTTGCATAAAGAACTTTGTCCAGAGTTTCTCCGACTTAACTAATTCTTGACAAAGAAGAATAAGTTCAAGGGAGGAATTGTTAGAAGAATTTGAATATGTCAAAAATAATTAAATAAAGATCGTTTCTTTGGATAATTACATTATTTGTTAGGTATTTAGTTTAACTATTCTCCAATATTTGTGGTTAGTTTCTATAGCTATAACTTGAATGTTTATGTTTTTGGCTTAGTTATTCTTCAAAACCAAATAGGTCAGCCCTTCGATCTTGCAAAAATAATCTGCAGCAGACAGATCGTATTTCTTGGACGTGGCGAGCTCAAAACGGATCTGAACAGTGCGAGTACGAGTTGACTACGAAAACATCCGCTAGAGGGTATCTCACGCCTCCTTGGAAATAGTCGCAGCAACCACATCGCGAAGAATCTCCTCATACATGGAGGAGAGAAGACCGCTAAGGACCTGTTTATCCTGATTATACCACCGATCATAGGCTGGATCAAAGACTAGGTTAGCACCAGCAGCGATTGAGGAAGGGACCAGCTTGGCAAGTCTGTCAATGGTGTCATCAAGGTATCACATAAGCTTCATACTCCATAGGTGTGAGAGGAGCTGGGCGCGCCATATGATGAAGTTGTTCTTGATGAGACAGATTGTGGCAGCATGGTAGAGAGGGATTGAGGCAAAGGTCGACGTCATGGTAGATGGGATCGTGTTGGAGATGGTAGATGGGGAGGAGGAGACAGAAGAAGAAGATATGGTAGACATTGTTAATGAATAAACCTTGGTTCTGATATAGGAGATGTGTACAACGAAGATTACATGCGTACAAAGATTACATGTGTGGGCCTTGATCCACGGTAACAAACCAAGAGACGCAGCTCCAAGAATAGAGAATTCTCCTACAGATATAACCTTTTACGTTTAATGTGATACCCTTACATTTCAAGTAAAGGTAAAGACACCTCCTTTGAACCTTAAATGGGTCCGTGAGTAGCTAAAGTACTGCTCAAACTTTAAATTCACCCTAGATGCTTAGAAGTAGTACAAACTAGACCGGAACTTCTTAGAGTCCAAAGTAAATTTTGTGGATACCTAATGGATTAACGATGCAATGAGAACCTATAAATAGGTTGCTTACTAAATATTTTTATACTCACCCATTCCTTTTTTTTGCAAGTGTTCACAGTCTCCTAGTAGAGGTAGAGGAGCGTTCGGGAGCTGCGTGTACACAAAAGAGGCCATTCTAGAACATTAGTCCGTCTTTATATTTTGAGTCTTTTGTATTTCATCTTGCATTCATATCCCAAACTATTTCCCCAATTTAAATAACATCAGCTTATGTTTAGATTTTATTTTATATTTAATTTCAGCGAGTCTTTATTTCAATATAAGTTTTATCAGATTTTCATCATTTAGTTGTCTTTTTTAGTCACGGAAAATCTTAGTAGGTTCGTGACAGTTTTTTCTTTTTTTTTTTTTTTTTTTTTTTTTTTTTCTTCGAATGTCATGATTCATAAGGCAATTATTCTTTCTAAGTTTTTTTTAAATAATATCTTATAAAAGGATGAAGATAAGAACGGTTAAAATGTTTTTATATAGAATTTGATAGAAGATAGACATATATTTCAAAAAAAATTATAATATTCAAAAGTGTTGGATATCTCGGAAAAAGTAGACATTCTCAGATGCTTTACGTAATATATTGTGACACCTGAGTAAATGAGCCGTATATGAATAAATTAAAGACCACGTTCTAATGAGAGGAGTCCTTTAAGCTATACGAATAAGGTGCACCTTTATTTTCGGTAGTTCAATCATGGAACTCCATAATTAAGCGTATTTTGCTTAGAGTAATTCTATGTTGATTGACCTCTTGAAAATTTTTCTGAGATGCATGTGAGTGAAAACAAAATATACTCGAAGAACTCGTGTTGGTATGTGGGGATTTTCTTCACTCTTAAGAAATGAGGAGTAGGTAACGTAATCACGTCGTAAGGATGCAGAAGAATGTCGAGGTCATCAGATAAGGAATAATAAAATAATAATTATAATGAAAAGAACACATCACAAAGTCACTACCTTTATTCTTATTCTTATACCAAAAGTGACTACAAAGAGACTTATCAATAACAAAACTACGACAAAATCCCCATCGGTGTAGGCTATAAATACAAACCCATTTGGCCGAACATTTCTGTATAATCAACCAAAGCATTCAACGAAATGTCTGGTATGATCTTCCTATCGCTTACTCGTAAAATTGTTTTAAAATGATATGATCGAGCGCTTTTATAAGCTTTTAAGTTATTGTATAGCTGAAGTTATCGATCTTTTTTGTTTAACTAATGAATTTTTACCGATTTTTAAATGTTTCCGCTCAAATTAAATATGAATGTTTTTTCATTTGCTTTTCTTCAACTTCTTATATATTTATCTTCGTGATAATTTTTCTCGTTATAGAATCACGTGAATATGTTTGATTGTTGTGTAGTAACAAAGTTAACAAGAATATGTGTTTTGAACAGGAAAAAATCAATGGCCCGAGCTGGTGGGTGTGGAATATTCTGTTGTTGAAAGTATAATAAAAAGGGAGAATCCTAACCTGAGACCACAAAAGATTTTAGCTGGGAGCCCGAGAATTTTGAATTTCGATCCTTCACGAGTTTGGGTTGATGTTAATGTTAAAAGTATATGTGTTTTAGTTCCGATCGTTGGTTGAAGACTACACATGATTATGGTCGTACAAGTTATATGTATGTAAGATAATAAAGTATATGAAAGTATTAATAAGTTAGTATCGAACTACCACTTTAAGTATCTATTTATGTGTTAAACTTGGTTTAATAATTTAATCTTTTATTTAAAGGTATAGTTTTATGTTATTTGAGCTATTCTCGGGCTGACAATTTCACCGTTATATTATATTTAACGTATATATTTCAACAAATAATGTTCATAAAGTTTTTTCCTTTGTTTCAAATGTTCGGATAATATTTCAACTTTGAAAATAATAAAATATTTTTGAAACGATTAATAAATTGAAAACAACTAGAGAATATGAATATATTATTTTTCATGTCTATATTTGTAACGATCATAAAAATAAGTTCGCTACTATATACATGATATGTCTTTTATGTGCGAAAAAATTGATTTAAAATATTTCATAAACCATGTCATGGACTTAAACGTTCGTAAAATCCATTTAAATTAAAAGTAGACAACAATGAAATAGCCGAAATGAACAACAAAAATGCAATTATTTAGTGTAAGAGCTAAAGTTTAAACATAAATACAACTACCCAAGTTTTAGTTTCATGGCCTTTACCGTGACGATGTCGTCCCTACAAGGATGCTTTACTTAAAAGAAATAACACGTGGGTATGAATATTTAAAAATAGTAAATAAGTAGCCCCATTGTTGGGTCGGAAAATGCAAATCGAGCTTTCATGGTGGGACCTACACATTGCCCATGCATGCATGCATACATGGATCCATCATGCAGACTTGTATACGTACACCTAAGCTTGGCTCGATAGGGCTAGCACACGCTCAAACAAGCATCTCCATCTTCATGTCATTCAATATAATAAAGGAATTCCAAAATCCCATAACTTGCATACTTGTCGTTGTTCTCAAATATAGATTTTAAAACATTTCGATTAATGTTAAGGCAAGGGTTAAGCAGATAGTGTTTTCAACTTTTATGGTGTTAGCTCAATTTTTTTTTCCTTTCCATTTGGTAAGCTCATACAGGCCTATCATTCTGACTTCCATAGCCTTTTCAGTGTTCACCGTCATTCGTGCATGAGAGCTTTACCGTTACCTGTAAAATATAAGGGTAGCACGTGACTTGAGTATTTTATGAAATAATCAGTAAGTCACTCCACTGTTGGGGTTAGTAATACAATCACACACAATAGATGAATGAAACCTATGTTTTAAAATCGTAACATGACCTTAGGCTCTTTCCAAGTAGGGTTGGATGCATGGTACTTCGCCACACACGGCCCACATACGCTCACATGTACTCACCAGGTCGGCTCGTATATGTACCCCTAGGCTTGATGAGGGTGAGCTTTAACAGTTACCACACTCTATAGTGGCGCCTATCATAATTTGAACTATTTATGTACTCTCTTGTCTTCTCTTGGAGCAGATAAGAGCTCCTCTATATACTACTTATGTCGTCCATCGTCCCCTCTCAGGGTGAGCTTTGTTCTACACACTAAGTATATCCTCACTTAACTACTTGTGTAAGCCCTCGTTCCTTCTTAAGGCTAGTTATTATACACACCATACAGGTTTATCATGTTATTTACTTATATGGTTCCTCGACCCCTATTAAGGCAGGTTTATTCTACACTCAATGGTGGTTCTTCATGTTACCTACTCATGTAGTCCCCCATCCCCTCTCAAGGCGAGTTTACAGGTCTTGACTCGTTTTTATAAACATCGGTAATTCCTCACATCGCCTACCCATGTAATCCCTCATCCCTTCTCAAAGCAGGTTTACGGGTCTTTAACTTAGATGCATCCGTTGGTTCCTCTTTCCATTTCAAGGAATCTAAATATTTTGTCATTACTAATGCAATATTCTAGCATAGAGATAATATGAGCTCGATAGGGTGTAGCACTTTTCCCTTTCTTTGTCCTAACATCGCTCGTATTTCAAAATCACTTGCATCACACATTAATTCAAAGGGTGAGTTCCAATCAAGAAATGACATTATAGTTGCTCTCGTCAATTGTCTTTTTAATGTCAGGAATGTTGTAATGCAGTGTTCATCAAAAATAAACTTTTTGTTTAACTCTAAGAGATTGCTAAAGGGTTGAATCTCCGGTAAGTTTGCAAATCCCAAAAAGCTTCTTATTTACTGATTTACCGTTCTTAAGGGATTTTATCGTATTTTTTGTTGTCAATCCATAAATCCACATCGTGATCTGGGTTTGAAGCCTTTGAGACCGTGACAAATAATCTATAGTTAAGGAAAGAAATTTGATTAATTAAAAATTTTAGTTAATTAATTTTGTACATTAGAATTTATAATTTGTAAATCCATAAGGTATTCTTCTCTGCTCGTCCTAACACTAAAATAATCAATTTAGTTGAAAGAAAAATGTAGAAAACAGGGTTAGTTTTCCAAAGTTCCCATACACCGGACCTTTGGTTGAGTTAGTTTTCCAAAATTCCTATAAATAGGACCTTTGGTTGAGTCAATAGGGAAAGTGGCTCGACTATATCCTTTATAATTGAAGATTCTATGGACTTCTCCCTCACCAATGGTTCGATGATTTTCTTTCAATAGGCTCACCAAGTTCCATACCTTGTAGTTCAATAGCTAGGAAGAAGTTCCCGACTCGTGGAAGCAGTTTCATATAGTCAGAATACATCTAACAAAATTTCTACAAAGGTACCATTCCTATTCAATTTGCATGTTTTATTTTAATTCTTAATAAAATTAAACTATGATCCAATGTGGATGTTACCCAAATGAATAGTTCATACCCTTCTCTAACTAACCCCGGTAGATTTTCAAACATTGGAAACATACCTCTTATGTTTGCCTAATACCGATCGACCGACTTGCCAATTTGGTCCAAAGAAAATTGATAACTTTTTTTTTTCTATAATATATAAATATTTTTTTATAGTCTCAGTGTCGTGTCGTGCACGTGTGTATGTGTATATGTATGCGTGCATGTATGTATGTGTATATGGTTCGAAAATTCTATTTTCATTCTTACATTTACTATAAGTGGGTTAGATTCGTAATCTCGAATTTCAACTAAAAAGTAAGATGTTCAAATCCTCCGATTAATCTCGAGAAAAGTTTGTATTTAAAAGAATAAAACAAAAATTCTTAGGTTGGATCCCACGAGGAGAGGGAGAAAAATGTCCCAAAATTGGTCGTAATAATGGGTCATATAAATGGACCCACTACTAACATAAATACTCATTCTTCTTTGCCCTCTTCATTTCAAACTATTTAATTTCCTTTTCAATTCTATTTTCCTCATATATATATATATATATATATATATTTATCATACCTTTTAAATAAATGCTCAAAATTTTACTTTTATAAAAATTAAATAAAAAAATCCGACCTGAGTTATGAATTAAATTTAAATAAATAAATAAATAAAAATTTTACTCAGTTCTCCTAAAACTACGTTGGGTTTAATCGAACCAACCCAAATTTATGGTTGGTTTTAAAAAGTACATTTTTATTTAAGTTGCAATTATATATACCTATACTTATTTTATTTATAATTATTATTTTATTATTATTTATTCATTAAATGTTTGATAAATAAATAGATGTTTTACGAATTAATATTTTATTTTTATTAAAAACAAAAATTTAAATAAATGAATTAAGTTAAATTTATTATTTAATAAGAGTTATCTTAATAAGTAGAATAATATAGTGTTTAGTAAATTTTAATTTAATAAAATTAATGGACTAATTTTTTTTTATACATTATTATTATTATTATTATTATTATTATTATTATTATTATTATTATTATTATTATTATTATTATTATTTTATTCTTATTATAAGTTTCTCTAAAAATTACATTTTAATTTTTTTAGTTTTAAAATTATTTTAAATGTCTATAAAATTAATTTTTATAAATAAATTGTCACATCTGGTATTATAAATTATGAAATGTATGCCTTTTAAATTTAAAATAACCAATTATCGTGTAAATTTTTATTTACCATTTTAATAAAAAAAAAATACAAATGTTTTAAAATTATCATTTAATTTAGAAAAAAAAAAAGTTTATAACATTAAAATATTTGAAGATAATCTATGAAGTATTAATAGACGGTGTTGGTCATATATTGATGATAAAAAAAATATATTTTTAAATAAAATATTATTGTATTAAACTTTTAAAATTTTAGTCATGTTTGAATTAGGGTTTCTTTTTTTTAATTATTATTAATTTAGTTTAAAAAAAAATTAAAAAAAACTGTAATTGGTTAACTAAAAGTCAATTGATAATGAATTTTTGGCGCGAGTTTATTGATTGTTAAAATCAAATTTATTTACCATCACTTTTGAAATATTGGTTAAAAAAAAAAGTCAAAAGTTTGTTTCTTTTGTCATATTAAAAAAAAAAAGTAAATTAGCTCAACAGTAAAATAATTTTTTTTTTCTTTTAAATTTTAAGTTTAAATCACTTTAATTATGATTATATAGTTAAAGTCCAAATTCCCATTCCATTTTTGTGGAGTAGAAATCTATTAGAATAAATTTGAAATATATTTTATTTTAGGTTTAAAAAAAAAAGAAAAAAAAGAAAAAAAAAATAAAGATTGAAGGCATTATTGAAAAGATGGGGGAGTGGTAACTGAGCGAGTGAGAGTGAGAGTGTCATTTTGGTAAATAAGAGGAATTCCAGAGATTGTTAATTATTGGATATTGTTGTTAGTATTTAAGGGTCCCATCACCAACCCTCCTTCCCATCCGTCATTTTCTCCTCTAATCTGTTACATGTTCTGGTTTGTTGTCTCTTACACTCTCTCTCTCTACTCTCTTACTTACTTACACAGCAGCCTTGATCTTCATCATCACTCACACACACACGCACCAACGCTAACATTACAACCTCCATTTTCTTCTAGATCTGAATACATTCTTGCTTCTTCCAAGATCTGGTATCCTGTTTTTTTTTTTTTTTTTTTTTTTTTTTGTTTCTTTCTCTCTTTCTTGCTTTCTTTTCCTGTTAATGCAAGTGGTGCGCCGCTCTTTCTTTTCCTTTTCTTTCGTTTTTCAATGTGTTGTTCTGTTTCCTGGAATGTGACTGGCCGAATCTGGAAATGGAGGAGATCCGTGTGTTCTGGATTCGTAATTCTCTGAAATTTAGGGTTTAGGATCGCTTGCTTCTCGTTCTGTGTTTCTTGTTCTTGATTTTGGTAATGAGGAGGTTTTTGTGGTTTCTATCTCTCTTGAGAAGTTTTTTTTTTATAAAAAATCTTTGGTGTATTATGTTGCTCGTGCTAATCGCAGATCTGAAACTGTAGTACCACGAATAACAGCTTCGAGGAGGATTCTAGTAGCCATTTTTCTCTGCTGCTCTTTTATTTTGTGGACTGTGATACTACGAAGTCTGTTGCTCTTGGTTTTATGAAACGTAGGGTTTAAACTTGGTTGTGATTCTGTTTTTTGTGTGAATATGAGAAATGAGAGATTTGTGCTTTTTTTGTTGATTGGGGGAGTGAGTTCAGTCTTGATCTTAAAAACTTTCTTGTGGATTATTTTTGAGTTGTCTTGTGCGTTAGGAGGGTTTATTTGGTCGATTTAAGTGCGTTTAAATGCAATGAACTACTTTCTTAACTGATCAGTGTGATGAAATGTAGGTTGAGTTTATGAATACACATATACACACGACATGCACAGACATACATTTGTTAAGAAATTGTTTTGGTGCATTGCATGGTTTCATATACAGAGCCTAACTTGCAGAGTTTGATTGTTGCAGAAAAAGGTGTGAATTTAACAGATTCGTGAATGGCGGTGGCAGATATACAAAATCCTCTTCAAGGAGAAACCACATGCGGTACCCTATTGCAGAAACTGCAAGTAAATAAATCACTCTGTTGGTCTTTTGATTTGTCTTTTGCGTCTAAAATTTTTCTATTGGACTCACCAAAGATTATCTTAGGAAATTTGGGATGAAGTTGGTGAAAGTGATAAGGAACGAGATAAAATGCTGCTTCAGATAGATCAGGAATGTTTGGATGTCTACAAAAGGAAAGTTGAGCAAGCTGATAAGTCCAGGGCAAAGCTTCTGCAGTCTTTATCAGACGCAAAGCTTGAGCTTTCCAGTCTTCTATCTGCTCTTGGTGAAAAAAGTTTTTCTGAATTTGTGAGTAAATGCTATGTGGCTGTTTATATCTGAAAATGCTGATGCATTTATCTTGTGATTCAATCAAGTTCTATTCTCTCTTTTAATTACAGCCTGAGAAGGCTTCTGGAACAATCAAAGAACAGCTTGCAGCCATAGCACCGGCTCTCGAACAGCTCTGGAAACAGAAAGAACAGAGGGTTAAGGAATTTTTTGATGTTCAATCAGAGATTCAGAAGATATGTGGGGAGATTTCTGGGAGTTTAAACCTTAGTGAGAATCCAGTGGTAGATGAATCTCATCTTTCGGTAGAAAAGCTCGACGAATACCATTGCCAACTCCAGGAACTGCAGAAAGAAAAGGTGAGGCTCTAGACAGGGGAGCAGTCTATTTATTTTTTGTCTTTCATCAAGCTAATCTTTGATCATTTATTCAAATATGAACAGAGTGATAGATTGCACAAAGTTCTTGAATTTGTGAGCACCGTGCATGATCTCTGTGCCGTCCTTGGAATCGATTTCTTTGCTACTGTAACTGAGGTTCACCCAAGCTTAAATGACGCAACTGGTGTGCAATCTAAAAGCATTAGCAATGACACTTTATCCAAGCTGGCAAAGATGGTCTTAGCACTGAAAGAAGATAAAAAGCAGAGGCTACATAAGGTAAATTTAATATTCTGGACTTATTACTATAATGGTGAGTTTGGGGCACTTTCTAGTTTAAACACTTCTTCAAAATGTATATTTTTTTCTTAAAACACTATTCATTCAAATGGTTTAAATTAAAATATTTGTGTGCTCTTTTAATCAAAATTTTATTCGTTGACCTACATCTTTAGTGATTCTACAAACACTATATTACTATAAGGTGATCCTAAAGTGATTTACGATCAACCACTTTATAATCACTCTTTGGAAAATCAACTTTAAAATGATTCTTCAAAAAATGATTTCAAAAGTGATTTCTATTTTACCAAAGATTTTTTAATAAACACTCTAGACCCTTCAAAATCACTTAAGAAGTTAATCCAAACGCACTCTAAGAAGAGAATTTCAAAATTACATTTGCTTTCATTCCCTGCTGCAAAGTATGAAAACATGCATTTATATGGACGTTAAGCATAAATGTTAGTATCGATCATGTTTTATCATTTAAAATGATATTTAAATGAACTTTTTTATGGTATTATGTCTAGTTTAAATGAACTTTTTTAGAGTTTAAACAAGGCATGGGCTACTCTACGATATTTCAATGGCACTTGTATGTATCAGTTGTTGGGATAAAGATAATCTTTAATTTGTACATTCTCATGCGTATTAGAGCTTGCACTATTTCGACCTCTAGATTATGAGATGTGATATAGTCAAGGGTGGAGTACTATGTATTTTTCCGTTTAGTTTTGTGTGGAGATTTTTAACTTTGTATTATTTTGTATTGTGTCATGTACAGCTTCAAGAATTGGCAACTCAGCTGATTGATCTTTGGAATTTAATGGACACCCCCTCGGAGGAAAGAAGTTTGTTTGACCATGTTACGTGTAACATATCAGCATCAGTAGATGAAGTGACTGTCCCAGGGGCGCTTGCTCTCGATTTGATTGAGCAGGTATTTGAGTCTTCTGTAGATATCTTGCTGTAATTTAATAGGTGTGGCTGTTTATTTGTCTACTATTTGTTCTAAGGCTGAGGTGGAGGTTGAGAGGCTTGATCAGCTCAAGGCTAGTAAGATGAAGGAAATTGCATTCAAGAAGCAGTCTGAACTTGAAGAGATATTTTCTCATGCTCACATAGAAGTAGACCCAGATGCAGCCCGAGACAAAATTATGGCACTGATTGATTCTGGTAACGTTGAGCCTGCTCAATTACTGGATGACATGGACGATCAAATAGCAAAGGCCAAAGAAGAAGTTCTCAGCAGGAAAGAAATATTGGACAAGGTTGAAAAATGGATGCTAGCATGTGAAGAAGAGAGCTGGCTAGAAGACTACAATCGGGTACTTGTCCTTTCCTGTTATCATATTAAAAATTAGCTAAATTTTTTAATTATGTTGATTTGCCCATATAAATTGTGAGATAAATTGTGAGATCTCACGTAGGCTGGGGAGGAGAATGAAACATTTTTATAAAGGTGTAGAAACCTCTCCCTAGCAGATGCGTTTTAAAAACCTTGAGGGCAGATGCGTTTTAAAAACTTTGAGGAGAAGCCCAAAAGGGAAAGCTCAAAGAAAACAATATTTGCTAGTGGTGGCTTGGCCTTGGCCTGTTACATAAACTAAACTCTTTGATTTCAGGAAATTCTTGCACTTGTTGCAGGTTCATAATTTTCTGTAGAATTGCCATTTTGTAATTCCCTGGACTGTCATAAACCCTAAACCCTTTTCTTTATTTACTGAACATGCTGGATGCTTGATATATTTATTTTTTATTGTACATTGAACCCATAGTATCCGACACTTGTTCTAGATTTCAGTGCCTAACAGGATGTTGAAAGCAGCCATGGAAGATTCGTTTCTGCATGGCTGCAGTTACTTGGTATATTTACCGATCTAAAATGTGGACATGGATTCCAAAACTGTGAGATCCCACATCGATTTGAGAGAGGAACGAGTGCCAGCAAGAACGCTGGGCCCCGAAGGGGGTGGATTGTGAGATCCCACATCGGTTGGAGGGGGGAACAAGTGTCAGCGAGCACGCTGGGTCCCAAAGGAGGGTGGATTGTAAGATCCTACATTGGTTGGAGAGGGGAACGAAGCATTCTTTATAAGAGTGTGGAAACCTCTCCCTAGTAGATGCATTTTAAAAATCTTGAGGGGAAGCCCGAAAGGGAAAGCTCAAAAAAGACAATATCTTTTAGTGGTGGACTGTTACGAAAATAATTTGACTGGAAAACTTTTAATTACAAATTTACTTCTTATAATTTGACTGGAAAACTTTTAATTACAAATTTACTTCTTATGATGGTCGATAAAAGTTCAAGGATTGGCAATTCATGCATCATGTCTGTTTCACAGTTGAAATTTTGAATGCCACTCCCGAAGTCTGAGAGTGTGTATGCTACTTTTAATTTTATTCAAAAATACTGGATAGTTGTCTGAGTTTTGTGTTTTGTTACACCATTGGCATCACTTTGCAGGATGATAACAGGTATAATGCTAGCAGAGGGGCTCATCTGAATCTCAAGCGAGCAGAGAAAGCTAGAATTCTGGTCAACAAAATTCCAGGTTTGTTGTAAATACGTATGAAGACTTTCACTATTCTCCTTAAGATTCCCTGGATACTAATGCTTGCCTCTTCTTGATGGCTTGGTTATGTAGCTCTTGTTGACACTTTGATTGCCAAAACTCGGGCTTGGGAGGAAGATCGTGGCATATCGTTTATTTACGACGGTGTTCCTCTCCTCGCTATGCTAGACGAATATACCATGCTCAGGCATGAAAGGGAGGAAGAAAAACGACGATCGAGGGTAAATTATTTCAATCCTCTTGATATTTATAAACTTATTGGTTTGACGTTGCACCAACCTAACACGAGCACGTTGGAATTTGGATAGCAATGGGTATGGGAAATCTTAAGCTACCTCTTCTTTTCCCTTAATAGCCTCTTACGGTGGACTTTGCAGGACCAGAAAAAATTCCACGAACAACAAAGCACAGACCAAGAGACCATCACCAATCCAAGGCCTAGCCCTGTTCGACCCGTTGGAACAAAGAAGGCAGCAGGGCCTCGTGCAAATGGAGCTGCGAACGGAACACCTAGCAGCAGACGGTTATCACTGAATCAGAATGGATCTAGATCAATGAATAAAGATGGAAGAAGGGATAGTATGAGACCAATGACACCCGTGAAGTACGATGCAATCTCGAAAGAAGACTCTGCGTCGCACTTTTCAGGTACGGAGCCTGTTTCATCCTCCTCACCATGAGAATTGAGAATAGAAGAGAAGTACTCATAATAGCATCTGTAATATTTGTAGTTGCTGCTGTAGTGGGACATGTTCAACAAAATAACTTTAGTTATGTAGTAGTTGTGTATGTTAGAAGAAGTTGGAGGAAGGTTTGTGGTTCAATGTGAGTTATTTTGTCCTAAATCTTTGTTGTTTTGACTAATCTTACTTCATTTACCCTCTGATTTTGTGATCTCTGTTTGGTATGGTTCTCAGTTGCTTTGCTAATTAGTTCTAAAACAAGAATTAAAAATGTTTCTTAAATAGTCCCATTAAGAATCAGTTGCTTTGCCATGCTCTGTCATAAAGAGTTATATGATTAGCATAACGACATGAAATTCTCTTGTGTCAGCCAAAGTGTAGTAATGAGATTTAGTTTGGACAAGACAGCTGAGGAGGAATTATGGCAAAAGATCGCATAGAAAACGAAAGAAGAAGATGTGCAGCCCAAATAGACCAATAGGAGACAGAAGATTTGGTTTACCAGTTTGAATGCCTGAAAAAGTATAGTTTCTTATGTACTGATTCACTTTGAAATGTAAATATATACCTATATTATTCTTAAACTATATCACGATTTAATGTTCTAGGTTGTTAGAGTTTAATTCTAAATCTAGAGGCTTAGTGGGTAATGATTGGTTCACCTTAAACTGACATCATATATATCTACTTCTTGGGACTCAATACAAATTCTAGGGAACTATCTGGACCTTTCTCCATGTCTATTCTATGGTTCTCATGTATCATGAGTTCTGCAAAGGGCTCGGTGGCGAACCTTAAGTCGGTCTATAATATCAATGCCAAGTTCTAGAGGGAGCAACCCTCATGCCTAAAATCTACTAAGTATGTATGTAGTCCTTCATCTTGTAGGTTGGTTTATGGAGCAAGAGCCCTATTGAAAGGGCTTACTTCATTTCCACATGTGATAATAGCACACTCATACCTCAACTAGTAAGCCTAAATGGTGAAAATGCATTTTTTTCAATTTTACAAAAAAAAAAACACTCCTAAACTTTGAGTTAATTATGAAAATGCCACTGACAAAAAAAAAAAAAAAAAAAAACCGCACAAATTTGTAATAGTCAAGGTCATGTGCACGAAATCTTCCAAATCTCAAAATTCAACATTGGATCTACCCCATATCTTGTCATGATCTAGATGACTCGGAGGACTTCACATCCAACGGCTAATGTTCAAAGTTGGAGTCGACAACCTCTTGAACGGATAAATTTTTTGAATGAAAATTCTTGAAACTTGAATTTAAAAATCAAGGTTGTTCTGGATGATTCAAGATCGGTGTAAGCTTCTTCTATCAATAAAGAAGTGAGGGTAGTAATTTGGAGCAAGAAACGAGCCTTGACAAGCCTCCAAACTCGAGAATGAAGCTCTTAGTTTTTTGGTTTCTCCCTCTTGGATTTCTTCTAAATTCAAGAATACTGTGAATCATTTATCCTCAAATCAGTTGGTACACATTATAAATAAGATTGCCCAACATGCTCAAAGCAGGGAATAAAATCAACCTAGGCATACAGAAAAACTCAAAACATGTTCAAACTATCAGAGTTCTCAAACGTGCATAACAGAAGTTATAAAGCTATAAATTGTGGCTAAACTGTAAACGGTACACATTTCTAGATTTAGATATCACGATAATAGGTCAATTAGGTTCTTAGATACAATTTCTAATCATATGCCCCTTGTTCTAATCGACCCTATAAGTACTACTTGATACTTGCTCCATATGACTATTTACTTGCTTGAGTATGTTCAAGCTCGCGATTCTCGAGCTTTTTGAAGTTGTTTTCCTTTCAAATTTCCAAGGTAGGTTGCAAATAGTTCTAGTTAGTGGAATAATAAATAATTTTATGAGAACCAATCTAAATAAAGGTGAGCCGGCTCAAACAGTGAGCAAAAGGTCTTAAATTTAGTGCTTTACCTTTTGACCCATTTGACCCGTGTTCAAGATTGCTTTTAACAACCTTCCAATAGTTATTTCTTCTTCAAATTTATTAGGTGGCTTCCAATTTGAGTTTACTTATGGAACCATAAAAATAATTGAGCACTAGTCTAAAAAGGAGTGAAATCGGTCTAAATAGTGACTAATGGTCGGTCACGTTTACTATTCAACCGTGTTTACGATCATTTTTTACAAGCTTTTCGAAGCTGCTTCTTCCTCAAATTTCTTGGGTAGGTCCCAAATTTAGTCTATTTTCTGAAACATAAAAAATTATAGTGAGAATCAACCAAAAAGTGGGCAAGGTGAAAGGTTATTAAAAAAAAAACCATGAGCCTGCCACGTCATCATCTTCAACCTTTAGTCATATCTTTGGCGCGTGAAATTGATGTCTGACCCCTCTAAAACTCGATGATTCTAACGTGTTTTAGAAGCGATTTTCCCTTTATTTCTTCATGAACTTGTAGTCCTACATACCACAGTTCATTTAAGATAGGATTCACTTAATTTGGTTCTCAATCGAGCAAGATATAAGAGGTCAAAATAGGGTACCCGACACTGCACTTACCTAGAATTCTAGGTTGTTTCGTACTCTTGGTCCAGATAATTTGGAGCTTATCTCCTCTCGAAGTTCTTTAGAAAAATTGATCTATAATATACCTTGAAGCTAATGATATCAGTCCCATGTCACGACTTATACAATAGAGGACGGGTTTTGGAATCAAAGTTTCTGAAATTTTAAACTCAAAAGTTTACTGAAAATCAACCTATTGGTTCTTTATTTCTAGTGACTTTCCGCTTTTGTTTCCTTCATCAAAGTTGTTCTTTTCTCTTTGCCACGAAGCTCTACAAACAAGTCTCGAAGAATGAGCTTAAAAGTAGGGAAGGAATTTCTCGATTTTTCATAAACTTTGGCCCAAACTTAAACCAACTAATTGAGGACCTTTCTTTGGTTATTTTTCTTCGATCTCTTCATGAAAAACATCCTACTTGAGCTCTAGTAACTTTTTGTATAAGAAAAACAAGTTAATTCTTATTGAATAAAGAACGCCCAATTTCAAAAATTCACAATCAAGAGCTCCAATAGCGTTTTACGTTTTCAGCCTTCTCGTGCTTTCCCTTTTTCATGAATCTTGCCCAACTATTCTCTCTAAGTCCAAAGAGATCAAAATCGAGCTGTGAGTTGCGAGTTGCGAGGTGGTTTCAGCTTATTATACTTTATTTCGACTTATAAACCAAAAGTTTGTGAAATTGGGGGTCAAAATAATGAACGTAAATGTAAATTTGGACCCAAGAACACCCAGTTGTCCAACCCATGTTGTGGCCCTGGATTCACTCATGTTTTCGGCTCACCCCAATACGTGTTACCAGATACGCTCGGCCCGCTTGCCAACACGCAACATAGCTGACCCAACCGGTTCAACGACTCGTATGGTTATGTTCCAACTTGGCTTGACTTGACTCGGTGCACTCTACAATTTGAAAATGGCGAATTCGACTTGATATAGCTATTCTGAACTCATTTCCCATGTTTTCCATCCTCTTGAAGCTATTTTTGACCTAATTAAGTGTATTTGAGATGAGTAGGACTCTAGCCAACGCTAAACAAGTGAGTGGCTCAACTGTTGGTTGGTTAGAAGAATTGTATAATGTATGATAACGCATGTCTAGTGGTCCCTGCCTCGTCTTAATTAGGAATGGGATGTTATGCTATGCATGTTATGTGATGATCGTATGTTATGCTATGTCATGTGAAGCCATGTTATAGATGAGGAATGTTATGCATACACGACTCATATGTGTATTGTGACTTGAATGAAAGAAAGAAGGCAATGATTTTTATGATTTTAACTCATGGGGACCTCATGCATTTATGTATGTCACGTGCATCAAGATATTTTCTTATTATGTTATGTTAGTATGGATGCATACCTTTGATATCTATGTTCACCATGATATAATGCGGGTCTTCTTTCCCTCCGTGGTGTCCAACGATTCGTCAGCATGTTTAGCTTGACGAGGCAGGCCTAGGGGTTACATATACGAGTCTTCCTAGTGGATCCATGTGCGCATATGTGGGGTCATGTGTAGGGAAGTACCACACATCCAACCCTGGTCGGACTGGAAAGAGCTCAAGGCCATGCTATGTTGTTTTAAATGATAGGTCCTATCGTGTATTTGTATGTTTCCATTATCTGACCCCAACAGTAGAATTACTTACCGAGTATTTCTTAAAATGTAAAGTACCCCTGCACGGACGACGGTGATGTTAGAATGACCATGGAAGCTAAGCTAAGATGGAATGACCATGCTGGAATTTTCGTTGGTAGTATAGGTTTTCCATTTTCGTACTGGGATTTATGTTAATGTTTTGTTTGACAATGTTGTTATTTTTATTTCTTGTTTAAAAATTGAACGTGCAAATCCATGGCTTCGTTTGAGAGACTTTTATTAAACTCTTCGTATATGTTATTAAAGACATGCTTGTAGTGACGATTATGGGCGTTACAATCGAGGCTTCTTACAAAATATTATTACTTATATATTACAACATCTAAAGTTGTTGAAACTATTTTTGTGAGGAAGACTACGCTGTAATATTAAATTTTTATTTTATAAATTATGTTGGCAGAATATTATATCATATTTTTGTCGGTGAAAATTATATTAATCTTTGTTTATCTTTAGAATTATGTTTATAAAATACTCCTGAAATTTTAAAAATATCATTAACATCCTTTTTATCTTTATAATAAAAATTCAAAAAAAATCTTGTTGTTAATATATGGATGAAAACTGTCTATCTACATGTCATATATTATCTCCAACTTTTTTAATATTATTTTTTAAAATTTTATAAGTATTTTTAAAACGTGATATTAACAATAAGAGTATTTTTGAACGTTTTAAAAAAATTAAAGATATTTTTGAAGTTTTTATTTTTAAAAAATAAAAGATATTTTAAAATAAAATATTAACCTTACAAAAGTTTGTTTGAAGTTATTTGAAAAGTATATTGTTGAAATTATGGGTTTAATGGTCTGTATTGGGTCAGGTTGGGGGATTTTTGAACTTATTTAAAAGTATATGGTTGAAATTATGAGTTACATGGTCTGGATTGGATCAGGTTGGAGGATTTTTTTTTTACCCAACCGAAATAATATAAAAAACATGACTAGCATCGAGAACTCGGGTATGTCTTTACACTGGCTCATACCATTCTGGCAAACCCATTAACAGGATTCTTAATATATTTTATATATTTTTATTTAACTTGGGTCAACTTGAAGGTTTTGTCCATGAACCCGAAACCGAACCGATTCAGATTCAGTTCGGGTTAAAAAAAAAATGAACTCAACTCTACCGAAATGCTAATTCAACCCAATCCAACCCTTATAGTTCGGGTTGGGTTGGGTTGGTCTGGATTGTCGGGTTGAATGTATTAAATTTTAGGATATTTTTTTGGACAGGTATAAAACTCAACAATATTTTTATTAATTTAAGTCATTTTGTTTTTTTGTTTAAGATTTGAAGTTTCCATTGCATTCGACTCTCCAAGTTTTCAACCAAAATTGTAAGATCACATTTGATCGTCTCAGATTCGGAGCTCCCAGTGGAAGATGGCGAGCGAGACCGAGCCGGCGAAGCTCCTTCTGCCCTACCTCCAGCGAGCGGACGAATTGCAGAAGCACGAACCTCTTGTCGCATATTACTGTAATTCTTAGCTTCAATTCTTCTTCTAGGCCCTAATTGTTTTGATCTTGATTGCTTGGGCGTTTTCCATGTTTAGGTCGATTATATGCTATGGAACGTGGGCTAAGGATTCCACAGGGCGAACGTACCAAGACCACAAATGCCCTCCTTGTTTCCCTCATGAATCAGCTCGAAAAGGTTTCGGATTTACTGCTTTTTGTTAATCCAATATTTGTTCAAGTTTGTGGATCATATGGATGGTTTGGTACTGAATTTTGGAAAGCTGACAAACTGGAACTACTGCTTATTATGGGTTTTTGTTTGAAAATTTGGTATATTATCTTACTGGAATAGTGGCAGCATGTTACCTAGAATCAGGGCCGATCGAAGCTACTTGGGGATTGGGAAAATATTTTGTTTTAGGCTGTCTTTCTAATCAAGTACTATGTGAATTTTATTTTTCATTATCTGATCATTTTTGAATTGATGTACATCTTTTTTCGATTTTACTTTTCAAAATTTTATCAATTCTATTAGGGTTACATCTAGTAACAAATTTATAGTAACAAATTTATTCGTTTGTATTCCTACATATCTAAATTGGATACAGAAATATAATTACAGACAAATAAAACGCAATGTATTTGGTATTTATCAACTGCAAACTGAGGGGAGATTTAAGATGGGGGGGAATTGGTGTATACTTATAGGAAGTTCACAGGCTCTTTAAGATGTTGCAGATTTTGGAATGAGCCTTCAGTTTTAAGATTAATCTATCAAAATGTTATGTTGTTGTGTGGTTGCTTGAAGTTTAATCCTTTTAATATCTTCGGTTCTTCATGGGCTGAGAGTTATTGGCCTCTGTCCTCTACCTTAGTCTACCTACCGGTGGCAATCCTGAGTTGGTATATTTTTGGAATTGATTTGGGAGAAATTTCTTAAAGCTCTAGGAATTGGAAAAAAATGTTTCATTTGTTCTCTCAAATATTCTGGTCTCTCACCTTTCCCTTCTTAGAATTCTAGCCAAATTTGCGCATTTCACTTTGAAGTAAATTAGATTGTTCTGGAGTGGCTTGTTTGAGCAGTTGATTTGGGGCCGATTTTTGGGCTCCTCTGTGGTTTCTCTTGTGCGTGATAGAAATTGTAGGTCCATGTTGGAGGAGGTTGTAATGGTCCCTCCCGGTAAGGATAAAGGGTTTTTATTCTATGCACACACACACACATATATATTTTGCAGTTTTGGAGCATATTTGGCTTGAAGACATAGTAGGATCTTCAGAGGTTGAACGGTCATGGAACGTTCTTTGAAAAAATATTAGGTTTAATACCTCCTTGTGGACATTGGCCAGGATAGTGTTGCCCATTCCACAACCTCCATGTCTTGGAGGGTTCTTCGAATAAGCATCTCCCATGAACCATTTTGGTCAACCACAAATCTACAACTGATGCATTCTTTGCACTGGATAAAGCAAACAGAAAGGTAAAATGATAGATTTTTTTTTTTTTTTTTTTTTTGTCCAATCCATAGGTCAGCCCGACAATGTTTGAGTTGACAATACAACACTAGGTTTCTATAGCACATTCCTTTGCCCAGTCTAAACATAGATTATACATAACTTGGGCTATCCAACGACTGACTCATAAACTCAGAAATGATAAATTCATGAGCCAAACATCCCCAAAGAAATTCTTTACCTAACATAGTGACTTTGGAGATTTAACATTGAAAAATGTGGCATTTGGAGTCTGGAGGATAGTTATTTTTGCAAAATTTGGCTCTACCAAGGGATTTTCATTGTTCATTGTTCATTTTTTTTTTTAAATTTAATTTTATTTATTTATATACAATGGTGAACCAAACTTTCATGGAGAGATAAATGAAGGAAAACAAGGGCATACAAAAATATAGCCTTGAGAAAAGGAAGCAAATCACACACACACACACACACACACACACACAAAAAGAAATCTCTAAGCTAGAGAGATAAGATCTAAAGGATAATTACTAAATAACTTTGGTTTGTAACTTCATAACTGAAGCTGAAAGAGAAAAATGGAATCTGAGAAGGTACCAAGCATCACTTGGAGGTCTCTCAATCTCTCTAAGGAAAACCTTTTTGGTCCCAGAGTTTGCAGGAATATTTGGTTCTTAGGTTTTAAAATGTACACTTCCAGTGTCTGAGTTTTGAAAAATAGGATTAAAAGGGGTATTTGGTGGTACTTTTTCCATCTACAAGTTTTTGAAATTCTTTTTAATGTAGTGTGGCATTTGAAATTTTTTTAAAAGATAAAACTCTCTCCTCTCTCTATTCTCATCCTCTCTCCAACCTCTCTCTTTCGTTCTTTTTCCTCTCTCCTTCCTCACTCTTTCAGTCAAATTAGTGGCATTGTCTTTGTGACGCTACCTATATGATCAAGGGGTCAAGCTCGAAGTACAAGGTGGCGGTGGAGGGTTGCGGGAGTCAATGAGGGTGAGGATTCCTAGGTGACGAATGCTAGGTTATTCTTCTTTTTTGAGTTTGATCTAAATTGATGAATTTAGACTTAGCTGGGATTTGATATCATTGCAGCCCACAGAGTTTAAGGCTAATGGATCACAAAAAATCAAGGGAAAACATGAAAAGTCGATTGTGCGACAAAGGGATGGAATACTGTAGATTTTGGACATGAACTATTGAGAAATAGAGTTGATCTTTGATGTGGAATAGACTCTGAGGGAGTTTAGCACTAGTGATCTCAAATTGTTGTCATTGATCTCGAGAAGTGGTAAAAAAATGGTTGGAAGGGACGGCTTCTCGTGGGGACCCCCTATTGTTAGGAGAAAGAATGGAAAGAGGGATAGGAGAAATAAAGGAGGGAGGGAGGATTAAGAGGAGAGAGAATGGAAAGAGAGAATGAGAGGAGAGAAATTATTTTATTTTTAATTTTAAATGCCACGCAAACAATAAAGATAATAAATAATTACTCCATTACCATTACTGTAGCAAATAGAAAAAGTATTGCTAGAGACCGTTTTAAACCTATTTATCAAAACTCACAGACTTCTTAAGCATATTCTTGAAAACTCAGATACCAAAATAGTACATTTTAAAAGGGCCAATGAATCTATTCCTGAAAACGCAAGGCAAAAGGTAATTTTCCAAAATTCTATTATTTCTCTTACCCCCAAAACCCCACAAAATTACACAAACCCGAACTCGCCATAAGTGCTCATCTCTCACGAAAGGGTTGGTGGAGAAAAAACTCATAGGTCGTCTCTCTACAACTTCGAGAACTGGCAAAGCAATAGCCAAACTCCTCAAAGAAACAACTCCAAATTGCTCCTTCAAAGTACCAACACCGAAGAATATGATTGAGATCTTCAATTGTTCTCTTCCAAACAATAGAACAAAAGGCTCTACCAAATTGGATACCTTACTTGAAATCCGATCCAAGGTGTTAACTCTTCTATTGAAAACCTGACACATAAAGAATTCAATCTTCTTGGGAATTTTCACCTTCCACACAAAGAAAAAAAAAAAAAAACGAAACTCTCGATGAGTGGTGACCAACCAAACATCGAAAGGAGGTGTACAAAAAGTGCCTTTGGATGAGTTGGGACTTAAAGACAAACATTCTTCCTCTCATCGGTAAAGCGAAACTCTCCAATCAAAGATAAAAGAGCTAGAACATTCGAGGTTCAATGAAAGGGCAGAATCCAAATGAAAGAGAAAGAAATTCCTTAAGGAGGACAACGGGGAAACATGGAGCAGAGAGTTCTATCCACTGACCACTTATCCTCCCTAAAGTGAGTATCTCTCTCATCCCTTATTGAATAGTGAGTAAATTGAGAAAGAACATGGAGCTAAGTAGAAATATATTTCCACGACTTTTCAATATTTTGAACAGGTAATAATTTTTAGGTTTTGACGTTCGCTGGAAGGCAAGGTTCTATTTTTTAGCCTTGAAAGTTACGCCTTCATTGAACCATGGCCTTCACCTCATAGAAGATGGTTATGTCTCTATGAAAAGGCTCTAAGGCGTCCACCCCTCATGTAATGATTAGAAAAATGATATTAATTTGTTTCATTCTTCAAGAAATATAAAAGTTTAAGTTGTGACAATTTGAACTATTACTACTTTTAGTGTGACTTTAAGAATATTGAATGACAAAAATGTGTAGTATAAGTTGATTCTATTAATGATAATAGTAGTGATGTTAAAGATATCATTTAGAATTTTTGTTCAAGTGGCAATTGAGAGGGGTATTTTCCTTTTCTTCTTTTCTATTTTTATGTTATGTTAGTGGTACTTAGGCATGCCATTTTAGAATTTGTAAAATGTTTTCCAATAATTTTGAGGCTTACACTTCATACTGCCTTGAACTTATGCCTCTCCTCTTCGAGGGGAAAAGTCTCAAGGTATTCATGATGGAACAGCCATAACCATGTAGCCAACAAGGCTGTGTTGCTTGCCCTTATGTTACTTATACCTGAGCAGCTAACCTTCCAAGGTTCAACCGCTTAGACCCCGCCTCCCACCTCACAAGATGAGATCCTTTCCATTCATCAATCTCCTCCCATAAGAAATATCTCATAAGCTTCTCAAAGACCTTACTAACTGCACTAAGAACTCTAACCAGGGACATAAAATAGATTGGGATGCCACTTAGGACCAACTGATTAGAATAAGCCAACCATTTTCGTGAAGAAACTTTTCTTCCAAGATTCAAGCCTTTTTCGAACTTTTTGATAGGACGATGTTGGTTGGCTTTGGCAATGCTACTACTTTCTTGCTTGATTATTGGATTGACAATGACATCCTTCCAAAAGACTACCCTGGGCTTTTCTCCCTACAATCTCAGAAAGAGATTGTCATCAGGAATCCCTTCTCTCACTATCACTATTCAAAATTTTCTTTTAGAAGGAACCACTCGGTTTTTAAGATTCTTGAATGGGCTTCTCTCCCAGTTTGCTCTCTAACTTCTTCTTTGGCTCTCTTCTGGATAATTGGACTTGGACTTGGACTTGGATGATGGAGATCTTTTCTTGTAACTCCCTATTTGATTATCTTCATTAATAAAAAGAACGCCGAACCTACCCTATACACTAAGTTATTTGACAATCCAAACATCCCAAGAAAGTCGAGTTCTTTCTTTGGGAGCTTTCTCATGAGACTATTAATACTCATGATAAGCTTGCAAGGCCTCCAGACTATATGTCCCTTCTATCTCCTAAAATGTAAGTTCTCTTAGTGCCATTTGGAAGAGCTGTGTTGTAATCTTCTTTGGCTTACGGCTTCATTTTCCTCCTGGTATATAATTTCATTTATACAATGAAATTACTCTCTCATTAAAGAAAAAAAAAACATACGACCTTTGATTAGAACATGGAGAAATATGAACCCTGCTTGAGTTCATTCATCACATTTTTACCTCATTGGTAACTTTATGCCTTTGGTTGGTAATATGTGCTTACTAATCAATCCATCTATCGTTTTTCAGGATAAGAAGTCACTCAGCCTTGGGCCTGATGATAGTTTGCATCTAGAGGGGTTTGCATTGAGTGTCTTTGCAAAGGCAGACAAACAAGATCATGCTGGACGAGCGGATTTGTATGTCAATGAATCAATGATCTTCCTTCATATAGAAAAATATTTCAATTCCTGTACTTTTAGTTAGTTACAAAGATTCATGGTTATCTTGCTTGACTTGGAATATTGCTTTTAAAAACTATGTTTGAATTAGATTGGATGACTTCTAGTGCTCAATTTTATAAGTTATTGTTCACATTGGAATCATTATTCACAAAGAAAGCTACTTCGTTTATTCTAAAAAATACAAGTTATCTAGAACACACTAAAGAAAAGAAGAATATGGTTAAAAATGAAATAAAATGAAAATAAACTAAGAATAAGAATAAGGAAAAAAAAAAAAAAATCAATTGTCGGAACATATTTTTACTTACAAAAATCAAGTCTTGTAGTTTCTTAATTCGAAGCAGCTAAGTTTGTTTTCAAATTGTATTGAAGTCTGTTTCAGTATGGTTGTTGATTGAGCTTAACCATCGTTCTTATTTGTCACTTCCTTTAATGGATATATAAGATAAGATGCATAGTTAGATCATAACTTGAAGTTTTATCTTTGTTGAAGTGTCAAAAGATGTCATTAATGTGATTTGGATACTTGTAGGCTGTATGGTTTCACTCATTTAAGTTATGGCATCCTTTTTTCATTATATTTGTGTGCTTCAAACATTATTTGAGTAAGGATAGAGAAATCATATATTTTGTTTCTGAGTTTCTAATTTCTTTAAGATTTTATTCACAGGAACACTGCAAAAACATTTTATGCTGCAAGCATTTTCTTCGAGATTATTTCCCAGTTTGGTCCACTTCAACCAGACGTGAGTTTCTTTCCTGATTGACATTGTTTTAGTCTTCTGAATCAGATCCTTGCTTAATCTTTTAAAAAAAATTCTATTCATAGCTGGAGCAAAAACGGAAATACGCCATCTGGAAAGCAGCAGATATCAGGAAGGCTTTGAAAGAGGGAAGGAAGCCACAGCCTGGTCCACCTTCTGGTGATGAAGATCTGTCTGTTCCTTCAAGTACACCTACCAGTGCAAATGTATGGTTTGCTGCCTAATTCTAGTTTAACTCTTGTACTACCTACTAAAAATGTGAGATCTCACCTCGGTTGGGGAGGAAAACGAAACATCCTTTATAAGGGTGTGGAAACCTCTCCCTAGCCGATGCTTTTTAAAAACCTTGAAGGGAAGTCTGAAAGAGAAATCCCAAAGAGGACAATATCTGCTAATGGTGGGCTAGGGTCGTTACAAATGGTATCAGAGCTAGACACGGGGTAATGTGCCAGCGAGGAGCTGAGCCCCGAAGGGGGGTGGACATGAGGCGATGTGCCAGCAAGGATGCTGGGTCCCAAAGGGGGTGGATTTTGTGGGGGTCCCACATCGACTGGAGAAAGGAAGAGTGTCAGCGAGGACGCTCGTCCCTAAAGGAGGGTGGATTGTGAGATCCCACATCGGTTGGGGAGGAGAACGAAACACCTTTTATAAGGGTGTGAAAACCTCTCCCTAGCAGAGACGCACTTTAAAAACCTTGAGAGGAAGTCCGAAAGGGAAAGTCCAAAGAAGACAATATCTTCTAGCGGTGGGCTAGGTGTTGTTACAAATGGTATCAGAGCTAGACATCGGGCGATGTGCCAGCGAGGAAGCTAAGCCCCGAAGGGGGTGGACATGAGGCGATATGACAGCAAGGATGCGGGGCCCGAAAGGGGGTGGATTTGGTGGGGGTCCCACATCGATGGGAGAACGGAACGAGTGCCAGCGAGGACGCTAGGCCTCGAAGAGGGGTGGATTGTGAGATCCCACATTGGTTGGGGAGGAGAACGAAACACTTTATAAGGGTGTGGAAACCTATCTCTAGCAGACGCGTTTTAAAAACCTTGAGGAGAAGTTCGAAAGGGAAAGCTCAAAGAGGACAATATCTGCTAGCAGTGGGCTAGGGTCGTTACAAAAAACTCTATTGATGCTTAATGTCTATAATTAATAAACAACAGACCACACAAACAGATAGTAATATTATTTCTTAGCACACCAAAAGAAAGGAATATTATTTCTTAGTTTAGTTTTTCTCATTCTGGATTGTCCTTTATTAGTTTTGAGCTGAAGTATCTTACATGTGTAAAACAACTATCAAGGAGGTTTTGAGGCTGCTTAGGTATTTACTACGATGTTCGTTTTTATAGGATGCAAGACCAGGGGAGCCTCAAGTCTCGAGAACTCGATCACAATCGGATTCCTTACCCCAGGTTTATGATAAGGTTAATGATGATCATTCAAATGTCCCACAAAGTCCTCAGGTTTATGACAACATGAACAACCACACTTCTTTAAACACGTCTCCGCCTGCTCGATTCCATAATGACGTCGACAATCAGCACCCTTCAAATATTCCATCATACCCTGCAGCTGGTTATCCATCCCATGAGTTTCATCTACCTCCTCCGAGGAATGAACCAGACAGTTCCTCTTACTCTCAGCCATACCACCACATCCAATCCTACTCAGAGCATCAACAGCCTTTGCCTCATAATTATGTATCTAATGAAACCTCCCCAAATTACTCATATTCCCATTTCCAATCTTATCCAAGTTTCTCGGAAAGTAGCCTCCCAACCGCCCCTTCTCACCATCCGACCTATTACCAAGGATCCGATGCTTCATACTCTTCTCACGTGACTCCTCCTGCCAGCTACCCATCAGCTTCCCAATATCATTCAAACGGAAGAGAGGGGACGGCCTCAGAACCTCAACCTACAGCAGCTCCAGCCAAGTCATATCATTATGACAGCAACTACCAGCCACCTCCTGAGAAAATTGCTGAGGCACACAAGGCTGCGAGGTTTGCAGTAGGGGCTCTGGCATTTGATGATGTTTCAGTTGCAGTAGAACACTTGAAAAAATCACTGGAATTGTTGACTAACCCTTCAGCCGGTCTGTGATATTCTGCTTTTCTGCTCGACCGACTAATGTGTGGATTTCTTCTGCTATCATACCAGGTTTGATATGTAAATTTTAATACATTTGTGCCCAAGAAAATAGATTGATCGTAAATGTTATTGATAAAGTTTCATTATGTTTGTTTCTATAATTCCTTCTGAGGTATCTGTTACTCGTATAGTTGAAGCAATATTCATTTAAGAATGTCCAACTCTATGTTGGTGGTTGAATATGAGTTTAGATTGCATGAAGAACTAAATGATAGAAACTGAAATTCCTGGGATCTGTGTATAGTAATTGGGTTTATGTTTTATAGAAGTTAGAATATAGGGTTTGGTAATCATACACTATTTCTAGAAGTTTTGAGTATTAAAGGGTTTGAGTTTAGGAGTTGAGTTTAGGAGTTAGGGGTCAGGTTTTTAGGGTTTATGGAACCGACCGATGAGAAACACGCTACCTGAGGCAAAATCTCGTAATTTTTTTGATCATCAATGTAGCTCGTACACCATTTGTTGGCAAGGATCATAGTTGAGAAATGCTCATTGTGCCCAGATTCATTGTGTTGTCTTCGTGATCTCGATTACAATCGTCGTTGTTGCGTTGTTTAGTCTATTGTGTTCTACATCACCGACTGTCTTGTATATGGATCAGGGATAGTAAATGTCTTCTACTTCAACCAGAATTCGATTGTGTTCTACATCTTTTTATCATAGTTACTATTTGGGAGAGCGTTGTTGGTTTACACAATGCTGCAAAAAGAATAGTGCATGACAAGGTATTGGACACAAAGTGTTGGATGTAAGGTATTGGACACAAATTTTTAATCTCCTTTCTCACATATTTCAATATCTAATATATTAAGATATAATATTTTATCTAGATCGTATTAGATATTAAATTTCAAATATATAATATATTTTTCTTTTTTATATTTAATATATTATTTAATATTTAAACCCTTCAAATTAAATACATTTTTTACTTTTTCTATTTAATATTTAATGTATCTAATATATTCAATATTAATTTGGACCCTTAAGAATAAATATATTTTTCTTTTAATTTTTTTAATATATTAAATTTTATTTTGAATTCTTCCCATTAAATATATTTTATATTAATATATTATTAAGTATTAGTTAAAATTTCGAGCAACTAAATGGATGATTTCAGTTACTATAAGCTAGAAAAAAAACTATAGACTTACTCGTTATAAGCTCCAATGATACAATTTTAATTGATCAATTTTTATGCAATAGGACAAGTTGTATTCATGGATATAATCATTATAAATAAGTTGATCGTTCATGATTACACTTGAGTCAAAAGTTAATTTTAACCTTACAATTAATTTTAACCTTACAATTATATCTTACAAAGCCTCTTTCAGGCTAGTGAGAGTGGGTCCCACTTTTCAGCCTCGAAATCAATATTCAAAAGAACTACTCATCAATTGAAAAATATTTCATGTTTGGTGTATTTTTATATAGCTCGAGTGGCTAGTTGTGAATATTCGATTGCTAATCATGAGAAAAATGTTATAGCTACTATTTTATTTGTCTTGTTGAACGTGATCGTGTTTAAAAGCTAAACTCGAGGACATGAGAATGTAATCTTAATCATTTTCAGTATTTTGAACTGTCCACAGTATAAGGTTGGGAATAACGATTTCAACGACTTTTCAATCACTCAAATCAGAGCTAAAACGAAGAAATTACAGTCGAGACAACATATCTGACGTGATGATATGACAGCTAAATCAAAATGATTGACAAATCAAAGTATGACATTTATAATTTCAGAAGAATAAATAAAATTATTTATACCTCATATAAATTTGAATCTAACAGTTATTTACCTCAATTTCATTATTACTATATTACATTATTATATTATTATATTTTGAAATAGTTGTGATTACTTACATAATTTTTATTATTATTATATTATTACATTTATAATAAATTTTAAAATTTTAACTTAATCGTACTCACATTACTCTTTATTATTATGTATATAATAAATTTTGAATTTGTCATTTGAGCGTTACATCCGTTTTTATTATTTTTATATTATATTATTATTATATTATTATATTTTTTTAAAAAAAATATTAATTTCTATCTCTAGTCACTTTTCTTCTCTATTTAAACTCATCTGCCCCATATTTTTTACACCCAACTTTCATAATTCATCATCTTTAATTTTCTAAAGCTCCATTGTTGCTCTCTCAAAGCTTCCAATTTTATTTATTTTCATTTTATCATTGAGATAGATTTTTTTATTGTATTGTGAGGAAATAGTTGTGAGTACTCCGAATTGTAAATCTACTCTTTGAAAGAGTTGTGGTGTGTTACTACCAAATTCAAATACTTGTACTGGTTTTATCCTGCACCGTGGAAAGGATTGAGTTTGCTCTTGAACTCGTAAAAAGAGCAGTGTAGCGGTTTGGCTCTGATCCGTGGAAAGAGTCGAGAAAGTTGTTTATTCAAATTTCCAAGAAGCGCTTGGAGAGTGGAGTAGGTCGAGTTTGACCGAACCACTATAAAACTACAGTGTCATATTTTCTAACTCTTTCCTATTTAATTTCAAAATTATTATTGTGATTTATTGCATATTCTAGTTGATTATTGTTTTGATTTGAATTATTTTGTTCCAATAATTATCATCTTCTACTTATTGGTACGAAGTTTCATAATTAGAAAAATTAATCATGTTTAACTATTTTTATCGTTAAAACTCTATTCACCCCCTCTAGGGTTGCCATACGATCCAACATAGATAACTCAAAATTAAGTAAGAATAGAAGAGTTGGGCCAAGAACTATGAGTTAAAGACTTAAACCTAGACGTTGTGCTCGAAAAGTATAAGTTATGGAATTAACCTACTAAATGGTATCAATTGTGTATGAAAGTTTAATGGATGACTTTATACTATTTATTAAGGACGTATGATCAAAATACCCCTATAGTGTCCTTAAGATATTTCATAGCCTAAATGGACCGAGATGACTTAAATATTTATACCAGACCTATTTTTAAGGTTATGAATGACTATGGTCTAGGTTCTAAGACCCGAACTAAACCTCGCAACCTATTATTCATGGATGAACCTATCTAGCCGTACTTGGTTCTAAACTCTAGAAAGATTATCTTGATACCTTTGGATCCATGCCACACTTCGTCAATCATGAACCATCCTTACTGACTGGATTTCACCCAAGAATTATGGAAAACGATTCTTAAATAGGCTCTCATAAGTTGTAGGTCCCACGTCTAGGAGTGGAGCTAACCTTCGCAACCGAACATGCATCTAACAAACTTAATATGACCGGTGGCTCATTGTATCTTATAAGGCTTTGAAAGCCTAGGAATGACCTTAACATCATATACATGTAGCCTAAGCAAACTAGCTAATCTAGCATATACTCGTCTTACACAATAGAATAATTGGTGGGTCACAATCTCTCTAATTGTAGTCTAACCATCACAACTCGTATATTCTTTGAATAATAATGCATATAATTAGATATTAGCTAACTTTTAACTTAAATATTCTCCATCAAGTCAATCCTAAAGATATAGTCGCATAAAGGATCTGAAATGGCTACTTACAGTACTTGAGATATTTGGAGTTTCGATTTTTCTCTTCTTCAAGCTTAAATTTGCCCGAGGTCCTCAATTAGACCCCAATTTGACTAAAAAAGAAGAATACTAATGAAAATGGCTCGAAAATTAGACATCGAGAGGCTGAAATATCAAGAACATGGTAAAAAAGACTAACCATTGACCATGGTCAGTGTCTTCCTCACTCGTGTGCTACCCTTTCAAAAGTTTCCAATTTTCGGCTGAAATTCGTAATTTGATTCAACTTAGTTCCTTCAGATCTAAGAATTCAATAGAACAATTTTCATGAACTATTGAAACTTCAAATTGACATCCTTATCTAGAACTCCGACGAGCCTCCACCAAATGTTTAAGGCATTTCGTCCCTTGATATCTTCTTGAGAAATCTTCTCCACCTACAACCATCCTTCGCCTCGAGCTCTTCATTAATCGAATGAGTCCTCCTTCCAAAATTTATTTTTCCTTTTTCACACCCAATTCGACCCTATATCTTTTATGTTTAGAGCATGACTCTGATACTATGTTAGACGAACACGACTCTCCACAATGGTATGATATTGTCCACTTCGAGCATAAGCTCTCATGACTTTGATTTCGGCTTCCCAAAAGGCCTCATATCAATGAAGAGAGTATTTTTTGATTAAAAACTCATGATCATTCTCTAAATTAGAGGACGTGGGACTTTCATCCTCCCCTAATAAAACAAAATATATTTAAGTTGTTGCATTAACTTTAGAATGCCCAAATTTTCATTTTTGTTTTGGTCAAATATCAATTCAATGTGTCTCTTCACATACGACAAAAACAACCCTATTTCCCTAAATATTTTGAAAAGAACCATTTTTCAATTTTTTTTCTTTTAAATTACAATTTTCATCTGATTAACTCCTTTCTTCCGCCCACCTGCGGCCTGATTTTTCCTCTCCTGGCTTTCTTCCCCCATGGCCGAACCCATGGAGGAAACCACGGTTGTTGATGGGGAACCCACTCTACCCACCGGCGAGAAGAGGACAATTGAGATTCACGGGGACGATGAACTTGCGGAGCCTCAGTTGAGAAAGAAGCCCCGTAATGGTTGCGAGTTGGGTCCTAATCTCCGGAGGGTTGCGGAGATTGTGTTGGTCATGTCCACAATGACGGCGCTGCGTGCTGGAAAGAAGCCTACTGATGCCGAGGTTGAATTAATGGCTGAGGCTAGGGCTAAGTTGGTTCAGATTTGTGAAGGATTGGCTCCCAAGGATATTGTGGGAAGGGAAGGAATTAGCTCTTTGATTGAAGATTTGGGGCTGCATGGTAACATTAGGGATCAGAAGTTAGGGTTTCGCGGTCCCAGGTTGACGATAGCGGAGAAATTGGCGCAGACAAAGAAGAAGGTATGTTAATGCCTTTAATTTTGCCTACTTTTGTTATCTCTCGACTTTCTGCGGAGGGCAGCGTGGGTTCTTCATTTTTTGTGACCGATACTATTTGATGCTCGATTGTAGATAATACTTCGTGAAGTCTGTTTAATGCTACTCTGCTTGACTGTTAGTTATGTTCAAACTTGTTTGAATGAAACCTGGAGGATGAGACTATATAGGCATTCTTGTCTTCATTTGGTTACTGATAACCTAAAAATCTTCACTTCTTCCGCGGAAAGATACACATGGATGTAATTCTCCAGTCTGCTTCCGAGTTCTCTGATTCATTATTCCATTGGAGATGCATTAGTTTTCTCGCGGATATCTATGGACACCGTGGGGGGAGGGTATTGGTTGCTAATAGTTAACCACAGTATTTCTTTTTGGTGGAAGAACCACACACCTTTTCATTGACTGAAATGAAAGATTTCAGAGAAAAAGTGGGCAAATGATTGCCAAAAAAGTGCTTGAATTTGTGTAGTGTTGTAAGTAGGTTAGTTACAAAAAAAAAAAAAGGAAATCTTAGCCCTCAAAATAGTTTGAGTATTTTCCTTGTAGTCTTGAAAAATCTATTGTTTCTTTCTTTCCGTAATTTCTAAACCCCTGATATGAGGGCAGTCTCCGTTGATGTTGTGTTGATCTGAGTGTTGCACTGAAAGCCAAAAGGAATCAGAAGAGGAATACTTATCTTAAAAAACCCTGCTATTTCTTTCCTTCCAATGACACCAAAGAAGGGAGCGAGTTGAATATCCCCAAAGGTTCTTTTCCTTCTGCCAAAAATCTTTCCATCGATCGCTTCTAAAAACCCATCATCAATATCCTCGAGGAGACAACATTCCACCCCCAAAATATTAAAGAAAAACCACCCTTTAACAGAAAATTGACAGTGAAGAAACATATGATCTAAGGACTCTTCCTCTCAAAGGCGGAGACAATAGATCGAGGGAGACATCACATAGTTTTGAAGCATTCTTTGAAGATTTTTGTTTAAACTTCTTAGGCGAGGGACCATAAAAAAACCTATCACCTTCTTAGGGGTCATGTATTTCCAGATGAGATTCACCATAGAAGAATTCAATTTCCTTGTCCCAATGATCAGCTTCAAGAATGTATTTGTAAGTAGACTTGAAAATATAGTAAAAGGAGCATTTGTGCTTTCTTTAGCCAATGGTTAAGTTTCTTTGCAATTTTAGTTTAGGTTGTATGTAGAATCATTCAAGTTCGACATGATCAATCTTTCTTGTGGAGTGATTCGAATCTCAAACAAGTGTTCTTGCGTTGAGATATTTGATCAACAAGAATCATTCAAGCTAGACATGATCGATCTTGTTTGTGGAGTGATTCGAATCTCAAACAATGTTCTTGTCTTGAGATATTCGATCAACAAGGTAATCCGAATCTTACTCCCCTTGTAGTGATTTCCACATATCATTTGGTATCAGAGTTTAAAATTCGAATCTCAAGATTGGATATATGTTTCCTTTGCGTTTCTTCTCAATTTGATTTTTATTTATTTTTATCTTTTTAGTTTTTAATCGACCCAGAGTTTAAAATTCAATCTTTTCTCTATTTAAAATTTTGAGAGGTCAGAATGAGAGCTTCATTTGTGTAAATGAGTTCAAATAGAGTGGCCTAAAATTCCTTGAGCGTATACACGTGAGAGAGTGTTGTGAGGTTCTTTGTATTTCCATAAGTTATTTTTGCAGCAAAGTTTCAAGAATAAGTTTCGAGGACGAATCCTCTTGAAGAACTGGAGAATGATATGAACCAAGAGACATCAATCATACAATATATTTCAATGAAGATGCGAAGAAAATGCTATTGAAATTATCAAAAGATATTTCAATTCATGCCACATTGAAGAAGAATGAAGTTTCATTGTTCTAAATTTTGGGTGGATACAATTTAGAGTAATTTAGAGTTATTGTATTTCATTAAGGTATTTTGAGACATTTTATTTACTTTAGGTTACATTTACATCATGGTTAATTATGACCATAAACTATGAATGTTACCACTCTTGGAATGCCTTTAATAGTTTCATTTTGAGGCTATATAAAGCCATGTATGTGGACTTGAAAATATAGTAAAAGGAGCATTTGTCCTTTCTTTAGCCAATGACTAAGTTTCTTTGCAATTCTATGTAGTTTAGGTTGCATGTAAAATCATTCAAGCTCGACATGATCAATCTTGCTTGTGGAGTGATTTGAATCTCAAACAAGTGTTCTTGCGTTGAGATATTTGATCAACAAGAATCATTGAAGCTAGACATGATCGATCTTGCTTGTGGAGTGATTCGAATCTCAAACAATGTTCTTGCCTTGAGATATTCGATCTACAAGGTAATCCGAATCTTACTCCCCTTGTAGTGATTTCCACATATCAGTTGCTCTTAGGGAGAAGACTTACGCTAATTCAATCTGTGTTAGGAGGGGTCCTTAACTATTTCTTGTCGATATTTAGGATTCCACTCTTGGTAAGTAAGTCCATTGAAAGAGTGGTGAGAATTTCTTTTAGGAAAGAGTTGATTGGGGGAGAATCCTACTTGGTCAAGCGGGAGGTGGTCATGAAGCTAGTGGATCTAGGAGAATTAGGCACTGGGAGCTTGAGGTTACAAAATGAGGTTCCCTATAAGTGGTTGTTGTGCTTCCTGCTAGAGCTTAACATACTGCTAGAATCGAAGAACCTTGGTCGTTGATTACCCCAAACACACAACGTGTAACCTACTCGCCCAAAATCATTTTTTGCAATCACTCCTTAGTGATCATTGATGGTTGCCTACTCGATACACACAACATGTAACCCTTACCACAAAAATAAATATCAGCAATCACCTCACATGATTATTAGTGGCTGGTTACTTGATACACGTTGACCTGATACACAACGTGTAGCCCTTACCACACTCATTGCATTCAAACATAAAATGCATGCATTTGGTCCCAAAACATTTATTTTCATGACCAATCAGCATGGCAGCAAACAACAAGCATCCACACAATAACATACGCATCCAACCGTATTTTAGAAAAACAAAAGGGTTTAGTTTCAATAGGAAGGTTCCTACCTAGAGACTTCGCTTTAGAAATTTCGATTTATTGGCCCAACTATCCTAGGAGTGAACTTGCATTCAATCACCCAACAAATCAACCTATGTTCACATGATACAATGATTCCAAAGATCACAGGCTTTGTTATTTACATCCTCTTGGGTAAAAGTTGGGTTTGATTCCGTCTTTCTCCAAAAGTAATTCAACTTTAGGAGTTGTCCTATCAACTTCCGACTTAGGCGTCTCGGGGTTTTCTCCTTTCAAACGGTGCTGCTGGTGGTACAAGTTAGTAGCACGTAGTGGTGGTAGCGGTAACGGTGTAACGGCCCAGGCCCACTGCTAGCAGATATTGTCCTCTTTGGGCTTTCCCTTTCGGGCTTCCCCTCAAGGTTTTTAAAACGCATCTGCTAGGAAGAGGTTTCCACACCCTTATAAAGGGTGTTTCGTTCTCCTCCCCAACCGATGTGAGATCTCACAATCCACCCCCCTTTAGGGCCTAGTGTCCTCGTTGGGGCTCGTTCCTTTCTCCAATCGATGTGGGACCCCTACCAAATCCACCCCCCTTTGAGGCCCAGCGTCCTTGCTGACATATTGCCTCGTGTCTACCCCCCTTCAGGGGACAGCCTCTTTGCTGACACATCACCTGGTGTCTGGCTCTGATACCATTTGTAATGGCCCAGACACACTGCTAGCAGATATTGTTCTCTTTGGGCTTTCCCTTTCGGGCTTCCCCTTAAGGTTTTTAAAACGTGTTTGCTAGGGAGAGGTTTCCACACCCTTATAAAGGTTGTTTTGTTCTCCTCCCCAACCGATGTGGGATCTCAAGACGACGACGGTGATGGCAGTCTCATACCCAGTAACTGCAGCGAAAGATGTGGGCGACGATGAGCTGCGATGGTTGGAGTGCAAGGACGACGGTAGCGCGACGAAGATGACCCTCGGTGTTGCATAACGCATCCTTTGTTATCCTACAGTGGTCATCTGTCAACAAGTGGCTAAGTGTGGCCGATGGCAAACGACGACGGGAGATGTGGCTACATCTAGCGGTAACGACAGAGGGAGATGTGTTGCAGACATGCGAAAACGAGAAAGGAAAAGGGAGATCGACGGCGGCAAGATCTCAGGCTGGGAGCATTGAGAGAGGGGGTGTGGCAGCTGGGGTGGTGTGCTTGGCTATTTATGGCTGAGCCCTAGGGTTTTTTTTAATTTTATTTTTTATTTTAGTTTTTCTTTTTTCTTTTTTTTTTGTGTTGGGCCTTTACCAATTGTTGAGTGGGGGATAAACCTTTTTTGCATTATGTTTCCTTAGTATATCATATTTTGAACAAAAGGTTGCATTTTTTGCTTTCCTTAGATAACCAACAACCCTGTTTGATAGTGTTTTGGGTCTTCTTTCTATCCTATGAGACTTCAAGGTGTGCCCTGGGAGAAGGGATGTTCATATATGAACTTGTGATCCTTTTAGAGGGGTATCATGGAATTCCTTCGTCCATGCTTTTTCGCCCCTTCTCCCTTCCAATTGCCTCTATGTTTTTCTCTCTCTTGAAGGTTAAGGTTCCAAAGAAAGTTAAGGTTTTATTTAACAAGTTTTACCTGAGTGAGTGAATTCCTTGGATTGTGTCCAAAGACTTCCTTCGTTTTGTATTTGGAATGGTGCATTCTTTACCAGAGGTGTGAGGAAGACCTCAATCATTTGATACGAAGTTTCCAATGTGCTCAGTTTCTTGGGACCATTTAAGAACCTCATTTGGTATGTGTGGAGTATGGGATAGGGATGGTAGCTTGTTGTGGAAGAGATGCTTTTGGAATGAGTGTTTAAGGAAAAGGACTAAGTCCTTGGCAAGCTAGCTCTTTTGCTGTTTGTATTTGGTTAGAAGTAAAGAATAGAATCTTTAGAGAGGTTGAGAAATATGGTGAGTTTGAGAGGTGATTAGGGTTAATGCTTCTGTTTGGACTTCGGTTGCTAGACCTTTTTGTAATTATTATCTTAGTCTTCTTCTTTTGTATTGGAATTCTTTTCTATAGTTGTTTTGGGCTCCTTGTTTTGGGTTTGTTTTTTGTATGCCCTTGTATTACTTCAATTTTTTAAATGAAAGCTTGAATTCTTATGAAAAGAATAGAAATATTTCCATTAATTGTGCACCTAGAGGAATGTCTTTGGGTATGTGGATTAGTTGTTGGGGTGGGTAGTATTCTTTGTAAGATACAAGAGAGTTGCTCCCAAGCTTCTAAATAGGTAACTCTTCCTTGGACCTTTCTTCATCTAGTTGTTCATTAATAGGGGCATCCATTATCGCCAGGGTCTTTCTTTGAGGACACTCATTAGAAAGGTTTGGCTTACTGGCCCCACCTAAACACTTGGCAAGAGTGATACGGTTGTAGAACCTTTTGGTCCTCTTGTTGTTGGTTCCTAAAGTGCCTTTTGCCCCTATCCTATTATTTGGTGTATCATCGATTCTTCCTTGCTTTTTTCATGGTTACAAGGAACTGCTCATTTGAAAACTCCTTTGAGCATCTGTTGTGTTCCTTTTGAAGTCATGTTGTGCTTGTCCACTGTTATTCTAGTCGTTGAGCTCCTAATCTCTGTAGCTAATTTGATACCATCTGCTAGGCAGTAGATCAGATGTAGAATCACCTTTTTCCTATGTCATCTTGTAGTCCATCCGCATATCTAGCTATTCGGTGGTTTTCTAACTCACCAAGAATGTTAGGGCACTCAATCTATTGAATTCCTCTAAATAGTCCATAACTAGTTTAGTTCCTTGGATGCAATGTTGGTATTGACCCTACAACATTTGCTCGTTATTTATCTGCAAGAACGGTTCATTGGTTTGAGCATCTTTGGCCAAGTCCTTATGGACCACTTTCCATATCTCCTTCTATTGGTTTGAATTTTATCCCACCATGGAGGTTCTTCCTCCAATTTACTTTCTAGCTTTACTTTCTTTTTATCGGGTGTGCCAGCGCAGTTAAGGAAGGATTGGCCCAATCAAGAGAGGCTTCCATGTCAATTTTCCATTAAAAGTTGGGAGTTCCACCTTCACTTTATAATCGTTGCTTCCTTCATTTTTGCCACTCTTTTCTCCTTGTATGGGGTAAATGTAAGTCATAAGCAAAGTGTCGGAAAGGACTATCCTCCTCCCTTGAGTTGTCTAATTGTTGGAACCTTGGATTTTTGAAGCATGTATCTGGAGGTCTGAATGGCAGGGTAGCATTTCTTGGGTACTTGTGGTGCAACCTTCTTGTTTGTTCTTGGGGTGGTTCACAACAAGCAATAGGGTGATGAGTATTCGTGTCATTCTTTATTCCTTGGTTAGGCATGTTAGGTCTTTGGAGGGTTAATTGTTCCATTTGTCGCGCCATGGTTCCCATCATTTGGTACATCATCAATATGACTTTTCATCTCATCCACTGATTCTTCCATTTGCAAGATGCATTGGATTTTGGAAAGAGGCATAAGGTCTCCAATCCAGGATGATCTTTGTCATTACTAGAGGTCACGGGGTGCTTCTTCCCTGCCATTGGGTTTCTTCGTCAAGGGCACTCTGATACGAAACCCATGTGGCCGTATGTATTCTTTTAGAGTTTTTATGAAAGTATGTCTTGTACAGCTTAGTGAACATTTATAGGTTCCAAAAGGATTTGAGTTAGCTCCCAACAGCCATAACAACTCCCTAACAACCTCTGCAACTAACTTTAACATCAATTGGACCCACCTAATCAATGGTAAAAGTATAAGAGCCAACTAACCGACGAAAACAGAACATAGACTGCATCAGTTGGCATACTGATGCTCTGGGATCCTTTGTTTTCTTGTCCTTCTCCATTATCTTGACATAACTATCATGTCCTCTAGACCCCTACTATACAGAGAAGTTTGATCCTAAAAACAATCTCTTATCTATTGCAACTTAGTCACGTGAGCACTAATACCTACAGTTTTATGGAAAGGTGGTACCTTTCCCTTGCTCTATCTTCAGATTGGTGTGTCATATGCAAGGGATTGAGTCCCAAGGTTACGTGTTTTCTTATTTGTCCTCCTGTATTCAGGTTTGAGCATACTCTCCCCCTTCAAATGGCACATCGTGTCATTTCATCGAGAAAAAGAATATCCTTTGCCTTTAATTTAATACTTCATATATTTTTCTCATAAAAAAATTACTACTTATATTTGGAGTCTGGCTTGAAAGTAACAAAAAAGCTTTTAACCGCTTATGGAGGACTTGGACACTTTTCTAGATATAATTTCTTTTGTAGTTCTCTCTTCCTTGAAATTTATATGCTTCCTTCCGTAGCTAGTTTAAATATTCTTTTTGCTAATTAGAAGAGCTTTTCATAATCTTTTTTGACATGGAGTTTAACTTTTATTCTTTTGTGTAACTTCATATAATCTACGTAACATCTAGATGGAAGATTCCAAGAAATATATCCCACCTTCGGGTTATGGATCTCATCCAACCCAAAAACATATTATTTCATCGATTGAGAACCGTGGGACATTGCCTTCTGTACGGATGTTTCCCTCAGACAAATCAAGTCCTGTCCCTAATTCAGTGGGAGGCACTGCCGGTACTCTGCCTTCAGGTCATGTTTCTGTTGCTGGTTCTACGTCTATGCAGGTTCAACCACAACTAACAGGCAATGAAGTCAGAGCTCATAATATTTCAAGTGGATTTCCAATTAATCAACAAGGAAGGGACCCTTCCTCACTCTTGCATGGCATTGAAAGACCACTAAATGGGGCATATGGATCTCAAATGCAAGGTATTCTTTTTTTTTTCTTTTTATATATATGCTTTTGCCAAACGATGGAAAAGTTCAATGATGTATACAACTAGCAACTAATATTATCCATTGATTTTTGTTGAAGTCTTTTTTTTCCCTTTTTATCTATGCAATTTTTCTTGTGATGGATATGGGGCGACTTTTTATTTATATTTTCATCTCCTTCATGAAAGTTTAGTTCATCATAAAAGAAAATATCGATTATATTGCGTATAATTTTTTCCCAATTAAATTTAATTTGTGTTGGAGAAACCAGAAGTGATTCAGTGGACAAGATCTATTCCAATAAAATGCTTCAGGCTAAAATACTCTGTAAGATTGACATCACTGATATGGTATTGCCTGTGAGTGTAAGAGCACGCTCCTGTAATTTTTTATTGAACTCAAGTTACCTTTCATTTGATGTTTTCAGTATTTTGATTATATTTTGTTTGAGCGAGAGTGACGATAAAACATGATCAGGGGGATAGTTAAGTTAAAGTCTTTGTACACAATTTGTTGTTTTTCAGATTTATTACGTTTTTGTATGTATTGGTACTTTTCAGTTAACTCTTCCGTAAATCACTCTCTGGCGAGTGCTCCAACCTGGTCTGCTCAAACTCAATCTGCCTTGTCGGCTAAAGGTGGGCAAGAACACAAGTTTCCAAATCATTCTGCTGCTAATGCTCAGGGAACCACAGATTCAAGAGCCTTAAGATCGTCTTCTCAAGCAGCAAGGGACCAAAGCTTTAGACCTCCAATTCCTCAAACTGGGACAGGAAATATGGCTGGTTTGCAGCCGCATTTACAGAGCATAAATTTTGTGCAAGGGCCTTCAGTTTCTAATAGCCACAATGAAATTGTCAAAATTATTCAGAAGCTGTTACAGCCACAGCTTCCTGATCATCCTACTTGGAATCCTCCTTCAAGAGATTACATGAACAAGGCTGTGACTTGCCAAACTTGTCAAGTTACCATCAATGAGATTGATAGTGTACTTATATGTGATGCTTGTGAGAAAGGATTTCACTTGAAATGTGTACAATCACCTAATCAGAGAGCGATTCCTAGGGGGGAGTGGCACTGCCCAAGATGCTTAACTATAAGCAATGGGAAGCCTTTACCTCCTAAATACGGGCGTGTCATGAGGAGTAACCCCCCACCAAAATTATCTGTCAATACCAGTGGATCTCAGCCACCAGAGAAGAGTTTAGGAGCCGCTGTGGAACAAAAGGCCAGTGCTGGACAGCTGAAGTTAGTTTCTAATGGAGGTTTAGATTTGCTAAGTCACCACCAGCCTGCTGAGGATGGAAGCAATGCCAATGAATCATCTGGTATCAAAATTCCAAATGCGGAAGAAGCTCATGGAAATAATCTTTTACCAATTAGGAAAGACATAGATGAGAAACCAACCTCTTCGACTTCCCTGAATACCCCAGCCAAATCCTTGGGGATGGTTTGTGAACCCTCTTCTGCTGAGATATCAAGTGAAGTATCTGCTCAGCACATTAAAAGTTCTCAAGCACCAATAGGTGAAGATGAATCCTCAGCCAAAGCAGAGCCTCCTGAAGAATCTCAAACTGCGGGTGACAATTCTAGTAACCCTAAACCCCCTGACATTCCTCAAATTGTTGATCAGCAAATGGGTTCTAATGGTCCAGAGGAACCTTACTCAACAGCAAGTTCTCATGACACTTCAAATGTGAAGAAAGATGGCCATGAAGTTCTGCAGGGGAATAATGTTGAAAATTTTGAAGCTAGCATCATAAATAGAGAGCAGTCCGGGACTTCTTCCAATGACCTGCATGATGTTGAATGGATTGGCGACCCACATCAGCTGACAGATACGAGGGCATATTACAAATCCTGTCGTGTTGATGGGGTTACATATAAAGTTGAAGAATTTTCTCTTTTTCACTCCAACAACGGGAAATTGATGCCCTATAGGCTTCAGGTGAACAAAAAATTGTTTAATAGAGTATTTAAGTTGATTGTCAAATTCATATGGTTTTCTTATGCACATGAAAATTGCATCCTTTTTCGGAAATAATATGGGGAAGCTTTTACTCTTAATGCAGTCCTTGTACCATGAATATGAAAGTGGATTGAACTGGGCTATTCTTAAGCAGTGTTACTTTCATGAGGACTTGCCCAAGGAAGTTGCCCACCTCTGCCCGTGCTCCCCTGAACAAAATGAGGTACACTTTTCATGTTCTTTTATTTCTCTAATTTCTCCATTTTCCTTGTATGAGATTCTTCATTGGTATATGAGCACACACCTCTGGAAGTTATACTCAGATCTCACGTCAAATTGTCGTTGCCTATTTCTATGTGATTCCTAATGTCGGACCTTACTTAATACTGCACTAGTTGGTCTAGAGAGTTTCATATGGACTTCATATTTGTAATTGTTTGTAGGTATATACATCCGATGGCGACATTTGTTTAGCTGTGGGCTTAATTCGAAGCCCATGTGAAGTTCTTCCTGTTGCCAAGTATAAAGAAGAACATGAAAGGCGAAAACAATTGGGTCCTGGGGCAGATGATGGAATAAAGCCAACTTTCCTGTGCAAGTACGTCTATTTCCTTGGACAATTCTCTAATCCATTTGTTGCTTTTGAAGACTGATATATATTAAGCACTTTTCCTTTATCGAACAATGTGTGTTGCTTCTTAGAGGATGAATGCCGATTTCCTTTCATGATGGTAAAATATGGTTTTGCAGATGGTTTTATACTGAAGCTAACAAAGAATTTGTACCTTTTACTGATGCCGTATGTGAAAGCTTCTCAGTGATGCAGGTAATAGTGGACTAATCAGTCCCCATTTGTTCTAAGGTCTTTGTGGGTCATAGCTTGCATTTATATTTCTGCCATTTAAAATTGGTTTCTTCTGTTTGTTCTAACTGTAAAGAAGCTGTCAGTAATTAGGATATGTGCCTATTGAAAACACTCTATTGCTATGTTGTTCTTAATCAGTGAAGAATATCCATTCTTTTCTCCATTAAAATGGATGTAGTGTGAGAAATCCCAATTGAAGCTGGCTACTGGCATGTGGTCGTATGACCTGTAGAACGAGTGTTTGTAGAACTATCGGGCCGTATTCGAAAACATTCTTACACCTTGTGTCTTTATTTTTCCTCATGTTTTCATGCCATAACCTTTATATCATTTTTAGTTGGTTCTTTTACAAACATTTGAAGACTGATCAGTTTATTTGCATTGATACACATATAGGGCGACCTGCAATGACAAGTTAATGGATGAATGAATGTCCATATATTCAAATGTTTTGAAGTAGTAGGTAGCAATACTCCCCGTCTGTTTCTTTCTTCCTTGTGACTGTAATTTAAGGCTGTTTCATCTTATATAACCCCATATGAGTTCCCAAGCCCTGTCTCTCTCCCTCTCTTAGGACCCCTTGTCTGTATATTATTGTATCAACAGCACCTGCCCTGCTTTCACAATGGAGGTGCGTTTGTATTGTAGACGTCTGCCATTTTTCAAATTACAGAGATTTGTAATGTGTATTTTCTTGTTCTTTTCATGATAGTTGAGTGAAGCAAAAGATGGTGAATGCCACTAGTAAAACAATGCTACAAGGTGGCTAGAATGGAGAATTTTCTTCTATTGCTTACTATTAAAGGTGGCTAGAATTTACTTTGCTACTACTCTAAATGAAAAATGCTACAAAGTTATCTATCAAACACTGATATGATCCAAGCTTTTTTGAAACCTAGTGTCCAGGCATGGGCTTCAAATATCCAAGTCCTTGTTTGTTTTAAAGTTGTGAAGCTCGAACAAAACAAACATTTTGAAGTCATTTGGTTGAAAATTTTGTTTAGGATGTCTTGGAAGAAATGCTTGAGAACAAGATATTTATGGTTGGAATCATATAATTTTGAACATAATTTATTTATAATTTTGATAGATGAACACTAAACTACACGGTTATTTGATTCTCATGCATTTTATTTTCAGACATCTTATTCTCAAGCATCTTAAATAAAATCTTCAACCATACGACTTTTAAAGAGAAGTTTTGGGATGGCTATCACAAGATGAATATGGACATCTCCGAAAGAGTTTTAGTTATCTTTTCTATGCAAAATAATTACATCTGTATTTATTTTTTTTTTTGTTCCAAAACGATTTAAAGTATAAAAGATCTCCTCTCCACCTCATAGGTCTAAAAGGCTTCTCTTCCAAACAACATGACTGACATAACATGTCTGATGAAGTGCTCAGTCCTACGAAAATCAGCCAGTTGAAGAGCCATGAAAATTATGTTGATGATTTAGTGCCCTCCATTTAAGGACTCAAATGCTCTTAATGCAGCTAACACCCTTGTATGTTAACCAATGAGGCGCCCCACCAATGGAAACCATCATTAGAAGGCCTAGGAAACTTACAACTTCTTAACAATTTTAAATTTTTTTAAAAATTAATTAGTCTATAAATTATAAATTTAAATTTCATATCTAATAAATCCTTATATTTTAAATTTTATGTCGAGTAGATCCATTAATATTAAAAAAATTTTAAAGTTCAGAGACTAAATTTGTAATTTTAAAAGTTCAAAGATACACAAATACTAGAATTCTCCCAAATCCAAAAACGTTATTTTTACATCGAACTTCATCTACTAAACAACTTAAGGTTGCACTCCCATCCCTGTTTCTCAAAACACACAAAATCCAAAATCCAAACGTAACTAACTCGAGTCAATAGTCAATTAAATCCTCCGTACTTGGTGTATTATATGTCCAAATTCATAATCTTAGTCATATACCTGTTGAGTGAAAATTTAAATTTCTAATCTTTTAAATATGAAATATACCATAACCATTTGAACCTGTTCAAGTTAGCTCTAAAACGTCCGAGTTGGGACCGTCCCAAAACGGGAACAGAGAGACTATTTTCCTTGTAACTTGGCAACGAAGCCAAAATATAATTTGCAATGATATTGCTAAAGCTGTCACCAATGTCCATAAACGTTTCTAAAAGTTAAAAAAGAAGGAAAACATTATACAGAAACATATCCCTAATCCCATTAGAAAACAAACTACTGAGCTCTTCATTTGGCATACAAAATCAAGAGAATCAAACAACAAGACATTATCCAGTTTGAATGTCCCTTTGCATACTTACGTTAGAGAATTTTCCCTTCAAATCATTCGCCAAATCTTCCCTGCCTTGAACCTGAAGCTTCTTCAAAACTCTCATATACACTGGAAAGTTCGGTCTTAGACCTGCATCTATCAACTCACAAAGAACCTTTTGAGCATCAACTAAGTTTCCTCTCTTCTCATGAAGTGTTGCAAGCAAGCTATATGTTGCATTTTGTGCCATCCCATGTTTCAAGCTCGAATCGATTGTATACCGATACGCCTCCTCGTATCTCTGTGAATTGAAGTAGCTTTTCACGAAGGCAGCGTGCGTCGAAAGGCGAGGCTCGAGACCCCTTGACACCATCATGTCAAGAAAGTTGAGTGCTGATTCTATATTACCAATTTCACAGAGATGACAGATAATTACTTCAAATGTCAATGAGTTTGGAGGGCAATCTCGTTCAAGCATTTCTTCAAACAGGTTCTGAGCTTCAGAAAATTTGTCATTCTTGCACAAACTACTGAGCAGATAATTGAGAATGCCCACATCTGGGCTACACCCTGCTTGCCTCATCTCATCAAGTGTACATCTAGCTCCTTCGAAATCGTTTCGGCGACATTGTTCCCGAACGATGATATTATAGAAAGATGTTCTTTTCTCGGTTATCTCAGTTACAAACTTTGCCATTCCAAAAGAACCAAGAGAACAGAACATCTCAATCAATGCCATGACCCCGGAAATTCGACAGGATCCTCCTACTTCATTCAACAACTTGACCAGTCTTTCAACAGAAATCTTAATTGAATCTTCATCTGATAGATGAACATGTAAAAACTCAAATGCTTTGTGGTTTAGACCAACTCCTTTCTGCCTGAATTCGTTCAGAACAGGAAGAATCCCCTCATAATCATCTAATCTACCAAAATTATCAATAAGTAGACTATAAATATCAGAGTTACAAGGAAATTTACAGGACTGAACTCTAACCCAGTTGAAAAAACGAAAGGCAGAAACCTTGTGATTATTCAGCACCCGAAAAATCTGAGCAACTAAAGCGTCAGTGAAACTTACATTCAACGAATCCAACTTGGACTCCAAATCCTCCTGATTTTCCCGAATGATATTTATAATATCCCAAAATTGATTGGACGTCACATTCGGTTTAAACACATTCAATTCACCAGTTCCAAACTGGGGCTTCTCAAACGAATCGGAGGAAAAAGAACGGCGGCAGCTTCTGTAGTGGGGACGAAACAATCCAAGATTCAAATCCTTGGTTACGCCATTGCATCTCTCAAACAAACACAATGAAGGCACAGATTGGGAAGTCGAATTGCAGAGTAAGGGAGAACGAGCAGCAGAATGGGATGTCGGTGCGGTATAAAATCGAATAAAACGGCCAAAATGCTTGGAAGGCGAGGATGAGGGAAATGGAGAATGAGGAGCAAATGAGTAAATAGAGTAGAAGTAAGGGTGGGAGAAATCACGGAGGTTTCGAGAAAGAGAAGTAATCCCCATGGATTTTGTTACCTAAGCTGTCCTGCTAACGGACGATAAGAATAAAGAATCCGGCGACGGCATAGGGTTCCGGCGGTGTCACCGGCAACGAGGAACAGGATCTGTAATACCTATAGCGACGAAGAAGGGGAGAGAGGGACGAAGGTGGGAAGGATGGAGGAGGGTTTTTCAGGTTCCCATGTTATTCACATCCCTAAATTAAAAATACTTAATAATAATAATTTGTTTAAATTATAAACCTTTACATACATACATATATATATATATATAAATAAATAAATAAATAAATATATATATATAGTTTTGATAAATTTAGAATTTGATTTAAAGTTCTTCTATGGTTTTATCAAATTTATAAAAACTTTTTAAAAATAATAGAGAATAAATTTATTATTTATTTATCTTTATAAATAATTGACTCTTAAATTTTTAACTATAATTTTTTTTTTAAAATTTTAAAAAAGTTCTCCAATGCATTCAATTTAAGGGTATCATTGACGTTGTAGCGGAAGCAGAAATAAGATCGATCGCACTCACACACCAAGAAACAGAAATTAAACAAAGAGACACAAAAATTTACGTGGCTCGAAGAGAAGAAATTCTTCTACATCCACTCTAGCGGCAACCAATCACAATAGTCAAAGTGTTTACAAAGTGTCTCACACTCTTACGCTACAAAGTCTTACTCAACAAAGTTTCTTCCAAATGTTATCACGTAAATACAAAATGACACTCAATCTCAATGTCTCTCAAACAAAGTTCCTTCCAAATGAATATTTGATTCAGAATGTTCAAACCCTATGACTGGCGAGAAAATTGTAAGACAAGAAAAAGTACAAAGGAAGTTGTATGGTACGCATAACAAATAACACATAGTTATTAATTGCTCAGATCGACAACACGACAATCATGCCTTGCAATAAATCTGATATAATGTCACTGCATAATGTTTATCATGTACCAAGTATAAAGAAGAACTTGTTGTCAGTGTCACAACTAATAACATCAGGAAACTACGTCTTGGTTGGGGCAGAAGATGTGAAAGTGTATAAAGATGTTAAGATAATAACTGACAATAGAAGGGCGAAGAGTGGTGTCCGTTTACGTCCTATATGCAGAGTCTGCCAATGTTGACAAAATTCGGAAGAATGAGACAACAGATCTATGGCATGCAAGATTCAGACATGTTGGCTACCACAAGTTGAAGCTGATTATGGAGAAATCCATGCTCAAAGGCCTACCTCAACTTGAAGTCAAAACAGACGTTGTTTGAGCTGGATGTCAATATGGTAAAGCTCATCAATTACCATACAAAAAGTCAAATTTCAAAGCAAAGAAACCATTAGAGTTAATTCACTCTGATTTGTTCGATCCAGTCAAACAAGCATCGATAAGTGGAATGTGGTATATGGTGACGTTCATTGACGATTACTCAAGATATGTGTGGATTTTTTGTATGAAAGAAAATTCTGACACGTTTTCAAAATTTCAAGAATTCAAGATGATGGTCGAAGGAGAAGTAGGAGTGAAAATTTGTTACCTACATTCAGACAATGGCGGAGAATACACGTTAGATGAGTTTGATCAATATTTACACGAGTGTGAGATGCGACATCAGTTTACATGTGCCAAAACATCACAACAAAATGGTGTAGCAAAAAGAAAAAATCGACACCTTGCAAAAATCTGTCACTTATCGAAAACTGCTGCCTATATGATCAACAAGCTTCCTCAACCAAGGCTAGGATTCGTCTCATCATTTGAGATAGTATGGGACATGAAACCTACAGTTAGCTACTTCCGAGTATATAGTTGTGTTTGCTACGTATTTGTGCCTGACCACCTATGTAGCAAGTTTGATAAGAAATTAGTCAAGTGTATATTTGTTGGAATTGACAATCAAAAGAAATGGTGGAAGTGCTTTGATCCAACAAGTGGAAAATACTATACATCAAGAGATGCAGTTTTCGATGAAGCATCTTCATGGTGGTCCTCGGAGAAGAAAATCTTACTAGATTCAAACAACATTGAAGAAATTCTACAATAGAAGATGGGGGAGCAAACTACGCACGCTCAACTAAATATTGATGCGCCTGAAGACCAAGTGACATTGATGTTGATGAGCAAGAATGACTCAATCAAACGAATTTGATGAAAAGGAAACGACACATCAACAACTTAGGTGATAAAAAAGAATCCAAAAGCCAAATCCTAAGTATGCCAATGCAGTTATTGTAGAAGATGAAATCAATGAACCAGAGACATATGAAGAAGCATCACAAAACTCGGTTTGGTAGAAAGCGATGGAGGATGAAATTATAGCCTTGTAGCATAATCAAACTTGTCACTAGTTCTCATCTCTTGCAAGTGGATCTACAAAATAAAGCGTCGACCGGATGGATCAATCGAGGGATACAAGGCTCCACTCATAGCTCGAGGGTTTTCCAACAATATAGACTAGACTATGATGAAACATTCAGTCTAGTGGCAAAGATCACTACTGTTTGAGTCCCGCTAGCACTCGAGACTAGTAAAAATTGGAAACTGTGGCAAATGGTTGTGAAAAATGCTTTCTTGCACGTAGAGTTAGATAGGGACATATGAACCAATCAAAGGGATTTGAGAGTGCAACTAATCCTAATCCCGTATGCATGTTTAGAAAAGCTCTTTACGGACTGAAGCGAGCACTGAGAGCTTGATATGGTAAGATTGTTGAATTTCTTACCCAAAGTGGTTATTCAGTTGTGCATGCAGGCTCAAGCCTGTTTATTAATGAAAGAGAAGGAAAATTGGCAATTGCATTGGTCTATGTAGACAATTTGATTATCACGGGGATGAAGAAAGTGAAATTTATCAAACAAGAGAAAATTTATCAGTATGCTTTAAGATGAAAGAGCTAGGAGGGCTTAAACACTTATTGGGCTTAGAAGTTGATCGCACAGATGAAGGATTATTTCTCTGCCAACAAAAGTATACAAGAGATATGCTTCAGAAGTTTAACGTGTTAGAGTGCAAGCAAGTTTCAACACCAATGGAGACGAATGTCAAGATTTGTGCACATGAAGGCAAAATGTTGAATGATGAATGACATACCGACAACTAGTAGGTAGTCTTATCTACCTAAATTTAACTTGACTTGATATTTCTTATGCAGTTGGAGTCATGAGTTGTACATGCAAAGTCCAAAGAAGCTTCATTTGGATGCGGCTCGACAGATCTTCAGATATGTGAAAGGTACAATCGACTATGGTTTTCTGTACAAAAGAACTAAAGACTACAAGCTAGTTGGATACTGTGATGTTGACTATGCAGGAGACCACGATACTTGGAGATCAACCACTTGGTACGTGTTCATGTTTGGTTCGGGAATAATTCCTTGGTGTAGCAAAAGACAACCAATAGTATCATTGTCAACTACAGATGTTAGGATCACCCAACAACGCACACACTCGATCTAGACAAACATAAAAAGTAGGAGAGAGAAAATGCAAAGAGAAATATTGGCTAAAAGTTTTGTATTAATTACATTAAGTAGGTACAGTAAGAGAGAATATAAAGAACTACATTTTCAAAGCTCTGCCTAATGGGATATATATGGTTCACTATATAGTTTTACTAGATAAAACTATCGGTTTACTATATATATAGTTTTACTAGATATAAACATCTACTATAAAAAAACTATCTACCATATATATATAACTTTATTATTTATAACGGTTGACTAAGCTACTATAAATAAGCAGGCTCCATAGCCTAACAAAAGAAGCGGAGTATAGAGCCGTGGTTGTAGCAGCTCAGGAAAGTACATGGCTGAAATTCTTGACGAAAGATTTGCACCAGAAAATTGACTATCCAATATCACTTTATTGTGACAACCAATCTGCGATTCGCCTAGTAGAAAATCCGATGTTTCATGCTAGAACAAAGCATGTGGAGGTATAGTACCATTTCATTAGAGAGAAAGTCCTAAAGGAAGAAATCGAGATGCAGCAAATCAATACAGATGACCAAGTGGTAGACTTGTTTGAGCTTTTGCTGCCAGCACAACATGGTGCAACAAATGAGGACTAGTGCTAAGGGGACTGAGCCCATTCTATATTTATTTTAGGAAAATTATTTAGATATTTTAGAAAAATGATTTAGGTATTTTAGGAATAAATATACCTAATTATTTAAGGAATTTTTTTAGATATTTTAAATAAATTGTCTGACCTCTACTATAAATACATCTCCACCCTACCTAGGTTTTCATTCCAAGAAATACAAAGTAACAGTATTCTACAAAGTGTGTATATTTTCTTCTCCATTGGTGTTAATAAAGAGTGTGAGTGCCCACAAAGAGTTGTGCTCAACAAGATCTGCATCTTTTATGAATAAATCAACTCAAGAAGAAGCTTAGACAGATCAAATAAACTCGAGTTTCAAAGGCTCGGAGGAGGAGGAAGACGCTAATTGCGAGTAATGCTCATTATAAACCAAGGTCAGCATCAACTTATTTTCGGTTAAAAATCATCACTAGCCTAATAAGGTCAAAACCAATAATCGAATCAGCAATCTTCTAGAAGTTTAGGTATCTAGATATTTTAAGAATAAATCTAGAAGACAAAAAAGGTGTAAAAGATAAGATAGAAGTCCCCAAATGTGTGGTTTAAATTGTCTAGCGTCTACTATAAATACTCCTCCACCCCAACGAAGTTTTTCATGCAAGAAAAGTTAAGTATAGTAGCGTCCCACAGAGTATCTTGTAATTTTTATTGATTGTTTAATAAAGAATTTGAGTATTTTCCAAAAAAAAAAAAAAAAAAAAAAAAGCGCTCAACAATCTTGTATCACAGCAAGGTTGGTATAGGTTGTCTAATCTATTGAAATTCTTGGTTTACTTGGTAGTTACAGCTCTATCTAATCTCTTACGTCAAAAATAATTTATTGGGATTATTAGTGAGTGAGCTTATTCGTGTCGTGAGTAGTATATCACTCTACAATTTTTGTGTTGGAAACTAGTTTGTTTGGTATTACTGAGGTATTGCCAACATGATGGATGATCTCCAAGTCGAAGGTGGAATCCCTCGACAACAACAACCACAACATGTGGGCAACATGCATGATGTCTTATATTATAAGGACAAGACCTTTGGTAGGTCAGTGGATGAAGCAAATTATGCCGCTAGAGGAAGGTGCTAATGTTGCCTTGTGCAAATGAAGAATCAAAACAAACAAAACAATATTTACGTTGAAAACCACAGTCGAAGAAGAGATGTTGGAGCACATCCGAGATGACTAGATACTGAAAGAAGTATGAGACATTTTCATGATGTTTTTCTCAAAGAAGAACAATACGAGGTTATAACTTTTAGAAAATGAGCTCTTATCAATCTCTCAACACTACATGACAATTGCTCATTACTTCCATTAGGTCAAGTTGATTTTTCTGGATATTATGGAACTAAGATTCAAAGTTCGTCGTCACAGAAGCTCGAATGAAAAAGATCATCATCCACGGATTATGACCAGAATATAGTGGTTTTGTTGTTGTTGCAGTAGGATTATCCGTACAGCTATCACTTGTAGAGTTTAAAAATTTGTTGTCTAGCCGAGAAGTCATGACTAAGCAAATGAGAGGCATCACATTGACGAGTGAAGATAAAACACTCTACCCAAGTAAAAGTTGAAGCAACAATAAGCCACCCACCAAAGGTTGATATAAAAATTTTGATAAAAGAAAAGTCACCAATGAACTGCACAACCTTGGAGAGCTTAGAAGAATGACAACAAGAGTTCGTAACAGAAGAGATTTGAAGGTATTTGCTACAATTGTGGAAAGAAGAGCCACATGTCCAAGGATTATTGGTCCAAGAAAAAAGTCGGTCGAAATCAATGCGACAATCTCCAAAAAATAAGATGGAGAATGAATGGGATATAATGTACTAGGTGCCTTAGAAGAAGACGAGCTAGCACTCATGAGGATAGGAGACCATACCGATTATGAAAATGATTGGATCATTGATTTAGGGTGCTTAAACTACATGAGTGGCGATCAGAGAAAACCGTGAGACTAGAAAAGTACAAAGAAAGTAGTGTGGTATGCACAACCAACAACTCACCGTTACCAATTGCTTAGATCAGCAAGACAACGATTGTGCCTAATAATAAATCTAATATGGTGTTACTACATAATGTCTATCATGTATCGGGTATAAAGAATAACTTGTTATTAGTGTCACAACTAAGAACATCAAGCAATTACGTCTTGTTTCGGTTAGGAAATGTGAAAGTCTATGAAGATGTTAAGATATTAGAAAAACTAGGGATGGAAGGGCGAAGTGTGGAGTCCGTTCACGTGCTATCTACAGAGTCAATCTATATCGACAAGACTCAGAAGAATGAGATAGCAGATCTATGGCATGCAAGGTTGGGACATGTTGGCTACCACAAGTTGAAGATGATTATGGAGAAATCCATTCTCAAACGTCTATCTCAAACTTTAAGTCAAATAAGATATTGTTTGAGTTGGATGTCAGTATGGCAAAGCTCATCGATTGCCATAAAAGAATCAAAGTTCAAAGCAAAGAAAATATTAGAGTTAATCCACACTAATGTATTGGTCTAGCCAAGCAAACAACAATCAGTGGGATGCATACATGGTGGCGTTTAGTGACAACTACTAGAGATATATGTAGATTTTTTTATTGAAGAAAAGTTAGATACATTCTCAAATTTCAAGAATTTAAGACGACGATCTAAGGAAAATATGAATGAAGATTTGTTGTCTATGCTTAGACAATGTCAAAGAATATACATTAGATGAATTTGATCGATATCTACACATGAGATACATCATCAGTCTACATGTGCCAACACGCCACAACAAAATGGTGTGGCAGAGAGAAAAAATCGATATCTTGTAGAGATTTGTTGAAGCATGCTACTACCGCCCATGTGATTAACATGCTTCCCCCAGCCAAGGTTAGGTTTCATTTCACCATTTGAGACACGCTTAGACATGAAACCTATGATTAGCGACTTATGAGTATTTGGCTGTGTTTGCTACATATTTGTGTATAGTCATCTATACATAAATTTGACAAAAAAGTAATCAGATGTTTATTTGTTGGATATGAAAATCAAAGAAAAGGGTGGAACTTTTATGATCCAACAAGTGAAAGATGCTACACCCGAATAGATGTAGTTTTTGATGAATCATCTTCGTGCTAGTCATCGAAGAAGAAAATCTTACCAGACTTAGAACAATATCGCAGAAATTCTACATTAAAGACAAGAGATCAAACTGCACACATTTTGGTCAAGTATTGATGCATCTGAAGATTCAAGTGACATTGATGTTGGTGAACAATAAGTGACTCAACCAAATGAATCTAGTGATAAGGAAATGATATCTCAACAACTTAGACGGTTAGAACGAATCCGAAAGTCAAATCCTAATTATGCCAACATAGCTATTATAGAAGACGGTTAACCAACACGGTAAGATGAATGAGGGTTAGTGCTGAGTGGACGTGTGAAAAAATCATCACTAGCCCCATAATGTCCTACATAATGTCTTTTAATCTCTCTTAATTGTTCTTAATAAAGAGTATGAATGCTTTCTACAAAACAGATGTGTTCAATATTTTAACCTTTCACTGTCTTTTTACCTATTTGACCACTTAAAGTCGGATTTTTTAAATCTATTTTCATCAGATTTTTTTTAAATTTCATTTTAACTCAATATAGGACCTTCTTGAGAAATTTTGTGACATTCAGAATCCTAGAAGTAGGAAAATCGAGCTCCAAAGTACGTCTGACATGTAAGTAGCCACTTTAAGTTTTCTTCACAACATACTAAAGCCGACTTGAATTGTTCTAATTGGTTGAGTATGGCTCCCATAAAAGATATATGAACACTTAGGGCCTCGAATTATGATGTATGAACTTCTTTTAGTTGATATAATCAGGTAGGACGTAATTGAATTCCGAGTATGTTTTAGGCAAACCAAAGTCATTATAATTTTTTAGTTAATAGTATCTTTTAATTGCAACAATCATTCATATGTTTTGTGATTAAAGCTTTGATTTAAGTTTTAGCTCGAAATAGTAAACTTCCTATTTTAACATGGATGCATGACGTTTGTATTAGTTTTATAATTAAGCAAGAAAATTTTGAGCTCAAGAGAATCGATTAATGAAATTTATTTTCTCGACTTATGATTGTATGCATGTCTCCACCCATCTAAGTTTTAGAATTAGTTTAGCTTTTAGTCGATTAATGAATTCCAATTCCACATGACAAAGTTCACCACAACGTTGAACAAATGTCTCCTCTTACTCGAACTCAAACAGATAACGATACTAGTCCTTTCACCCCAATGGTGATAATGTCAATTCCTTGTTCACAATAATATGTTCCCTCATGCTAGTCCTTCATCATCAAGTGAGGCACTATAGCGAAACCAAATAAATAAAAGCAGAGGAAAAATGTTAGGCAGCAAGGAGCAAATAGGATGCTCCATCTTTTCTATATTTAATTTAATGCGTTCTTATCTCTTATAAAGACGAAGATACTCCAGTTTCTACATTATTAATTTAATGCATTCCCGTCCCTTCAAGAGACAGAGAATCAATCAGAAAGGCATATTCGTTGCCTGTGTGGAATAAGAACTAAAATATTGTTGAATTCAACTATGAACAGGAATAAAGATAGATGCTAATCAGCTTGCTTATGCAGATGAACATGAATAAAGATAGATGCTAATCAGCTTGCTTCTTTGCATAATCCCTCGGACCGAAGATGGTGGATCCAATTCTCACATTGGTGCTGCCCATTTCGATCTGTAACATAAAACAGAACCATATTCGACGGTGTTGAAAATTTGATAAACTATCAGACACGGTATAAAATTTAAGAAACTATTAGACACAATTCTAAAAGTTTAAACTAAATCAAAATTCCCATTGCCAACCTTCTTAATTAATACCCAGGGTGCAAGCCCAAAAAAGATTAAGGAACACTACGAGTTAATTTGATCGATTCGAGGTATACTTGTTAGTCAGTTCAGTTTTCAGAACTATAACACAAAATGTAGACTATATGGTTCAACTAGATCTTGTCAGTTCTGTTGGTTCAGTTTTTCGATGGCAGTCACTTCGACTTCCAATAATCAGTTTTAGTATCGATTTTTTATTTTCTTGCATCAATCTATTGACTTGGGGCATTGATTTTGGTTTTAAAAAGCCAATAACTTGCTTACATTACACCCATATCACGACATATTGTCTTGTTGTTGCTATAAACAAAAACGACAATGTTTACCCTTTGGTTCAGAACCATGTATTAGAGAGATGCAACTATTAAGCTAGCTTATTCCAGTATCCCATTTACTGAAGCTAGTATAATTTTGGTAGTTTTATACCCTTAGATGTAGGAGAAAAACTAAAAATTATGGTTCACCAGATAATGACAGCCACATTAAATAATTTTTCCAACTAAACACAATGTGGGGTATGGGGTCAGTTATAAGATCCCACATCGGTTGCGGTGGAGAATGGAACACCTTTATAAGTGTGTGGAAACCTCTCTCTAGCAAACACGTTTTAGAAACCTTGAGGAAAAGTCCGAAAAGGAAAGCGCAAAGAGGACAATATATGCTAACGGTGGACTTGGGCCGTTACAAAGTTAGTACCCTAGAAACCATGTAGAGAAATAGATGCAAGAGACACAGAGGTTTAGGTAATACTAACCGCCAACTCGAAATCACCAGACATTCCCATTGACAGTTCACACTGCTCTTCTGCCATTTCAAGTGCCCTACAGACCTTCTCTCTACATTCCAGTAGCGTCTACAAAATCAGGAAGACAAATTGTCTTTAGAAAAAAAAAAAAAAAAAGAGAGAGAGAATATAATAAGAAAACTCTAAAATGATGAATGTGATGAACAGCGAAGAATGTAGATGAATATATATATAGATTAAACCCTTTTTTCTTCCCTTTGAAAGGGTACAAACCATCCACTGTAGAGTAAAGATATCTAACCAAAAAAAGAAGAGTACATTATATAACCTTAAAGTTCTCTGGAGTGCTAGTATAATCTGGCATCCCTATTGTCATTAAGCCAGAAAATTCTAGATGTGGGCAACGCAACTTCACATGCTTTGCAAGTTCGATGCATCCAGAAGGCTCAACCCCAGATTTAGCTGCCAAATTGTCACACAAGTCATTTTCTAGATACTCCTTTGTTTAGGATGTAAATCCAAATGGAAATAGATAATTTATGATTTAAGAATAAAACATGAACTGTTACAATTCAATCTTGAGGCTTGGAAAAGCATCAAGGTTCATTGGGTGTAAGTTTGACAGAAAGAAACTTGTTACATGTGAAATTTTATAAGCGTAGACAAGGTTATTAAGACGGTAAGGATATCCAAAAAAAACAAGAGAGGATAAGCAAATTACTTTATTCGTGAAACTAAATGTTCATTAGACTACAGTGAAATATGATTTTACGTATACATAGAATTTTAATCCAAGACATAAAATCCCCCCCGGGTTCCAAATATGGCTTTGTTTTCTGGGAAAATGGTTATCCAAGGACTTATTCAACTAATTATCAGAATGATCTTGCAAAAAAACATCAAAGAACTGTGCAACTCACATATTTCTCCACTCGTGTTTACTTGGACTAGAACCTTCAATGGATCCCTCCTGAGGTTTGAAACTGCACGATCGAGATGATTTGCAAGCTGCAGCAGCATGACCACATCAAGTAATCTTAAAAGTGACAGAACATTTAAGCATCTTTCTTCCTTTTTTCTTAAGAACATCTGAAAATTCAGCTCTTTACTGGGAGAAAAAAACCATAAATTTTGCCAACTACATTGTTCATGCATAGTAAAAAGTTATTTTTTAACCAAAAATAGGAGGCACAAGTAGTTTATTATCATGCATGGAGATCATTATATCACATTTCAAGTACCATTTTTAAAGGCAGCACGTACAATAATACCCAGCAAAAGGCCAAACTGCCAAAAGTGATACAACTAAGCTTCATCAATAATATTCCGTCTCATTATATGAATAAGTTTCTTGTTCAATAAAAAAGCTTCACAATAATAAAAATGAAAGAAATCTTACCTTTTAGAAATATAATAGAATTGGATTAAGTCTTTACCTTCTCATTATCTACACCCTGAACCATGGCCAGGTTTGGAACTCCAGCTGCAGGGGGGGGAAACACCTCTGTAAGCAAATGATATAATAGTCTACTTCTAAATGTGATATGAACAACAAAGAATGATCTCATGCTGAAAATGTGAATTTTACAATTCAATCACTATTTTCCACAAGAATTCCTATATTTTTAGTTGCAAGGTCTAGAGGTTAACAGAATTTCGTCCAATATAAAAGCAGCTAGCAGAGAAGCTTTCTGTTATGGAAGATTTATCGTTGAGTTACCGTCCTGAACTTCCAACTTCCACAGTTGTGTCTAATAGATCGCATTCCAAACTTTCAATTTTGTGTTAATAAGTCGCACTTTCTAATACGTTCCTAAGCTCTCACTTTCTATCAAATCTTTTAAACTTTTTAGTGTCTCTAATAGCATGACCAGCTAGGAACAAACGAAATTCATTATACACTTCCAAATTTAGGAAACATTTAGACATTTTTAGAGTTTAAGCACAAATTAGACACAATTCACAATCCCCAAACTTTTAATCTAACCAAGATTTTCAAAAACAATAGAAAGAATGAAGAAAATCAATAATCCTTCTGAAGATTCCTCTAAAGTGGAAATTCCAAACAAGAACTCTACAATAAGCCGATGGAAGAAGAGAACAGAGGACCGACTGTACCCAGAAGCGATTTAACTTTGTTGCTCTGCAGATGCCCAATAAAATGCCATTCAATGTCTTGAGGAAGCTGAAATCAAAGAGAGGCATAGACAGACGTAAATGGCGCAATCAAAGACATAAATCAAATCGAAGCCCTAGAAAAATAGAAGGCACCTGAGGAGCTTTATCGATAATCTCTTGAACGTAGTTCTCACCGAAGCAGCGGTGTGTGGCGTCGTAGACTTGGCGAATGAGAGACACAGGCTTTGTCTTCGAGACAGCGACGACTCGGACCTGATCGAAACGGCGACCAGAGCGCTCAGCCGCCTGCCGAGCTCGATTCATTACCGATCGGAGAGCTGCGGCGGCTGCGCCTTCGACCAGTGGAGCTGCCATATGAGAGATTTTTTTCTCGGACCTGTTGCTGTTCAGGCAGCGGAGGAAGTGGAAAAGAAATGAAATATGCGATTACAGTGAAAGGAAGCCGTTGGCTGTTAATGTTCTCCAATCTCCATGTTTCCATTCCCTTGTGGTTCACAGAAATCTCCCCGGCAAATGTTTACAAGGGAGTGTTTTTTGTCCAATAATTAATATTTTATTATTTAATAATTATATAATTTACAATTTACCTCACTGGTTCTCTGAAAAATTACCACCGTTATGCACTTTTTGAATAGGAATCTATTTTCTAAAGGATTTTGGCTTTTTGTGCTTTGATGGGTCTCCGAGATCCTTTCAATGACTTATGTTGTGTTGAAGGGATATCTATATGATTCGATTGATTGTGTAGAACTCGCGGTAGTAAGTACATTCTTCGCCTATAATCAAACTACTGGCACAAGAAGAGAAAGGAGGGCACTTCAATCCCCACATCATGATTAGAGGTGACGAGTCTATTCCGAGTGTCTTAGTTAATCATTTTGTAATATTTACAAATGATTCATGTGAATGAGATATCATATACCATCGGTTTGTACAAGGCTTTGTGGGGTACTCAGATGCTTTATGGGCCCCCTTACACGTGAAATAGGCCAAGGGCGTCGATTATATTTGTTCTGGTAGGATCCTCTCCATGAGTTATCCTTCTTAGCTCTCTAGTACGGTATGCACTAGGGATGCACTAACCTATATTTTAAGTTTCAGAAGTTTGTCTTACATGCATCATCTCATACAAATGGAACACCCTTCTTCGTCAACTGTGTGAGTGACGAGGCTATCTTAACAAAGTCTTGCACAACTCGTCGGTAGTATCCCGCTAATCCTATAAAACTTCACACTTCCGTAACTATGGTCAGATGATTCAACTTAGTGACCGCTTCAATCTTGGTGGGGTCTACCGAGATTCCATCTTTTAACACCACGAGTTCTAAAAACGAGACTTGTCGTAGCCAAAATTCGCACTTGGAGAATTTGGCGTACAACTTATTCTCTCTCAAAATGGTTAGGGCTTTTCGGAGGTGCTCTTGGTATTCCTGATAGTCTTTGAGTACACTAGGATGTCGTCTATGAACACGATAACAAACATGTCGAGACACTCCTTTAATACTCTATTCATTAACTCCATGAATACCGCTGGGGTGTTAGTGAGACCAAACGACATCACAGCAAATTCGTAATGACCGTACCTTATTCTGAATGTTGTCTTCGACACATCCCCTTCTTTAATCTTAATTTGGCGATACCTTGATCGAAGATCTATCTTGGAAAATACCGCCACTTCTCTAAGCTGGACGAACAAATCTTTAATACGAGGAAGTGGGTCCTTATTATTTACTATCCTCTTGTTTAACTCTCTATAGTCGATGCATAGATGCATCAAGCCATCTTTATTCTTGACAAACAGCATTGGCGCACTCCAAGGAGATACACAAGGGCAGATGAAGCTCTAGTAAGTCTTTTAATTGCGCCTTGAGTTCCTTTAACTTTGCTGGTGCCATACGGACGACTGTGAGGATGCTACCTCCTTCTTGTAATAATCTATACTGGCACAGTTCCTCTAAAGGTGCGCTGGTCATACTGTTTGAAATCCCGTAAATACCTCGCCTCTCGTGTAGATTGTAAGCTATTGGCTTGTTGGGTGGCCCCCATTGTATGCATCATGGCTTGGAATGATTCCCACATCTGGGTCGTCGTGGGGTCTATTCTAGCCGTTGGTGCTATTGGGGTGGCGCAGTTGCATTTGTTCAAGTTACGGAGCCCTCACGAGTTGGGCTCTCTCTTCTTCTACCCTTCCTCTAACAGGGGTCGTCCCCTTCCTTGACGTCCTCTAGGCAGCATAGTTCTAAAACCAACATATAATTTTTCTCTAAGTCTAGTAGTCGCTAACATAAATCACATCATATTATATATCATCATAAAAATACAATTAAGTGAGCATGATATCTTCATAAACATACAATTAGGTGAGCATGATGTCTTCATAAACATACAATTAAGTCAACCAACATGCTTCAACGATAATATAATCAATGCTATCAAATTCAATCATAAGTTATATTTGATAATGAGTAAACAATAACTGTATACGTAATCAATGACATTTCTTTTCTTATCTTATGCATGACATTGTGACGGTCACGGGGCATCAACGATAGGACTATGGAACATGTCAAGTCTACCTCTTAGGCTAGTCTACAAAATATATAACCTAAAGCTCCGATACCAACTATAACGACCCTAAATTTCTACTAACCTAAAGTCGCTACCGAATACATCACGTGACTTCTTATGCAGAAATAATCATTCAAAACATCTTCATAAAACAATATGTTGGACTTAAATATTTAATAAAAGGTCTTTAAACAATACAAAAGAAATGTTAAAATAGACATAAATAAAAAATGAAAACAGTATAGCCCTATGCAAACCTAACTTCTACGAAATTAAATACAACTACTCTGTGCATATGCCATGGTCTTTAATTGTAATGTCACCGTCAGCCTCAAAGTGGTCTTGCCTTTGCCTGAAATACAGAAATAGCACATGGCTTGAGTATTTTAAGAAATACTGAGTGAGTGACCTACTATTGGGGCTGGGAATGCAAGCACATGTAAAACATGATTAGAAACCTATCATTTAAAACCCTCGTAGAGGTGGCCTCCAGTCTGAACAAATTGGATGTGTAGTACTTTCCTACACATGACCCACACATGCGAGCATGAGTCCACCAGACAGCTTGCACCCCCTAAGCCCATCATAGTTAGGCAAGTTGGCTGTAGCCGGACGTCTAGAGGTACAACAAACCCTTGAATATCATGCAAGGCACGATGATCATCATCATCATTATAGTGTACGCGTTCGTACTCATCATCATAAAAGGAGAAGTAACCCAATGTAAATGAACATACAATATGCATGAGGTCCCTATACTTTTCATCTTAAATTATTCATGTGAAAAAACCCCACACATCCTTCACATATTACAGGTAATATGTAGGTATAAACTTCCATACATTCATCATTTATAACATTACAGGGGTTGTGTATCAAAAGCTCTCTTCATCATAATGCAACATGGCATCTATACATGTACGTCATCATAATACGAAATATTATCATATTATGTCGCATCATGACTATACATCTTATGTAATCATGTCATAAGGCATCATCATTCCAGTGTATCATCATGTCATCATAACATCATCATAATACACCATTATATTGTATCAATTCACTTCATCCTAATACATCATCATATCATATCAATTCATATTATTATTATATTATATAAACATATATGACATGTGTTAGGGCCACTAGGCATGTGTCGTCATACATAAGTCAAGTCTTTCGATCGAGCCTATAGTAAGGCCATTTACTTGGATGACCTTAGCCTAAACTCGAATTCACTTGATTTTGTCCCTCGAAGTTGTTCCAAGTATTGTCGAGGTGTTTCGCCCTATTAGAACATTCTGTTAAGAATGAGAAATAGAAATAGAATTGGGATCGAAAGTATGATCTTGATTCATGTTTACCACGTTTAAATAGGATACAAACTATCAACTGATACCTAAAAATAGGAAAGATATATAACTAACTAAATCTTGTAAATAAATAAAATATACGGTTAATCCAATCTAAGATAAAATATACTCCTAACTAATTATTAAAATATATCTCCAAATATCATATCTTAATACTCCCCTCAAGTTGGAGAGTGTATGTCAAGCACACCCCACTTGTCTTTCAAAAAATCAAACTGATGTCTTCCCAAAGCTTTAGTAAAAACATCTGCCAATTGCATTTTAGTCGAAACATAACACGGTTTGATGATTACAGCTTGTAACTTTTCTCGAACTATATGACAATCTATTTCAATGTGTTCCGTACGTTCGTGAAAAACTAGATTGGCTGCTATATGTAATGCTGCTTGATTATCACAATATAATAATGCTGGTTCAGACAGTGGAACATTCAAGTCTTGAAGAATGTATCTTAACCAAGTTAACTCTAAACAAGTATTTGCCATAGCTCGATACTCGGCTTCTGCTGATGATCTGGACACATTAGTCTGCTTTTTAGACTTCCAAGAAATAATTGAATTTACAAGGAAAATGCAGAACCCAGAAATAGACCGTCGGGAAGTTCGACAACCACCCCAGTCAGAATCACAATATGCTTGTAATCTTAAATTGTTTTCAGATGGTAGTAGGAGTCCTTGACCAGGAGTGCCTTTGATGTATCTCAGAACTCGAAGAGCTGCCTCCCAATGTGGTTTTCTTGGTTCATGCATATATTGGCTAAGCATACGAACTGAATAAGCTATGTCAGGTCTAGTGACGGTCAAATATATTAATCTGCCAATCAACCGTCTGTATTTACTTGGATCATTCAACTTCTCTCCTTGAGTTAAAGAAAGTTTCAGATTTTGCTCCATAGGAAATTTGTCTGGACGTGCTCCTGTAAGACCTGTGTCTTGAAGGATGTCTAGAGCATACTTCCTTTGAGACATAAAAATTTCTTTTCTAGACCGAGAAAATTCAATGCCTAGAAAATATTTCAAATTTCCTAAATCTTTGATAAGAAATTTCTGGAGTAAACTAGTCTTGAGATATTGAATTTCTTTGAGATCATTGCCTGTCAACAGAATGTCATCAACATAGATTATAATTATAGTGAAAGAAGTACCTTTACTCTTAGTAAATAAAGAGTAATCTGCTTTAGACTGAGTGTAGCCTGCATTTTGTATAGTTGTAGAAAATATGGAGAACCAATTGCGATAGGCCTGTTTTCATCCATAAAGAGATTTATGGAGCCGATATACTGTATTCTCTCCTGTCGGCGAAGACCTGGTGGTAAAGACATATAGACTTCCTCGTCTAGATTACCATGGAGAAAGGCATTTTGAACATCCAACTGATGGGTGAACCATTTTCGAGCAGCAGCAACAGTGAGTAAGCAACGAAATGTAGTAAGTTCCGCTGTAGGAGAAAATGTTTCTGTGTAATCAATACCTTCAACCTGAGTGTATCCCTTTGCTACAAGTCGAGCTTTATAACGTCCAACAGAACCATCAGAGTTGTATTTAATTTTGTACACCCAACGACAACCAATAGCTTTATGACCAGGTGGTAGAGGAACGAGAGACCATGTATGATTACGTTCCAAAGCTGCAATTTCATCATTCATAGCCTACTGCCATAACGGGTCGCCAACTGCCTCGTGATAGGTTTTAGGTTCTGTCTAGGATGTAATAAGAGCTAGAAAAGCACGTTGAGTAGGAGAAAAACGAGAGAATGAAAAGTAATTATGAAGGGGATACCTGGTGACATCAAGTGTGGGTTGATATTCAAACTCAATATCGCTAAAGGCATTATTCACGCCAAGACGGCTCATCAACTGTGGGTTGATCTTCACGATCAATTCTCACAAAAGAATGCTCCAACAATTTTTCAGATACAAAACTCGATAGCAACGATGTCACAAGGAACCATGGCATTGTCAACATATTTCACCAAGCTCAAAGCACTTTGGGATGAACTGGAAGCTTACCGCACACCATTTACCTGTAATCAACATCAAATACATATTGATCAACGCGAAGAAGACAAGTTGATGCAATTGCTCATGGGGCTCAATGAGTCTTATAAACCGGTGAGATCTAACATATTGATGATGTCTCCATTACCTAATGTGAGCCAAGCCTATTCATTACTTGTACAAGAAGAGATGCAGCGTCAAGTAACTTCTGAACCTACTTGAGAATTTCTCAATTGCATCAGCAGTGCAGAAGAAAATAACATATTCAAACAACATATTAAGTGTTCACACGATTTGTGCTTGGCGAATTTTGAATATATTGTTTTCTTCTGCACTGCTGATGCAATCGAGAAATTCTTAGTAGGTTCAGAAGTTACTTGACGCTGCATCTCTTCTTGTACAAGTAATGAATAGGCTTGCCTCAAATTAGGTAATGGAGACATCATCAATATGTTAGATCTCACCGTTTTATAAGACTCATTGAGCCCCATGAGCAATTGCATCAACTTGTCTTCTTCGCGTTGATCAATATGTATTTGATGTTGATTACAGGTAAATGGTGTGCGGTACGCTTCCAGTTCATCCCAGAGTGCTTTGAGCTTGGTGAAATATGTTGACAATGCCATGGTTCCTTGTGACATCGTTGCTATCGAGTTTTGTATCTGAAAAATTGCTAGAGCATTCTTTTGTGAGAATTGATCGTGAAGACCAACCTACACTTGATGAGCCGTCTTGGCGTGAATAATGCCTTTAGCGATATCTGCCTCAATGAAATGAGTTAACCAAGATAGTATCATACTGTTGCACTGATTCCAGAGTTCAAATTCGGTTGAATTTGCATCTTGGGACGGTTCTTCAATTGTGCCATCAATGAAGCCAATTTTCTTCTTGGCAATAAGAGCATGCATAACTGATCTACTCCAGGATTGGTAATTTGCTCCATTTAATTTGATTGGAACAAGTGAATATCCTGACTGATCAGAGTGATGAATATAATAAGGACGTGTTGAATCAACATTCGAAATTTTGAAGTTGGATTTGGCTGATTCCGCCATAAAGGAAATTTTGATATTTAAGAACACCAAGATCCGTGCTCTGATACCATGTTAAGAATAAGAAATAGAAATAGAATTGGGATCGAAAGTATGATCTTCATCCATGTTCAACTAATACCTAAAAAATAGGAAAAATATATAACTAACTTAAATAAATAAAATATACGGTTAATCAAATCTAGATAAAATATACTACTAACAACTCCCAAAATATCTAAGATATACTCCTAACTAATTATTAAAATATATCTCTTAATACCACCTAGATTTTAACTAATTATTAAAATATATCTCTTAATACCACCTAGATTTTAGGAAATTGGACATTATACTAATCTTAACTGCCTTAAATAAGGTTAAGTTCAACGTTAGTTCAACGTTGGGAGGGTCCAAAACATAGGGAAATGTCCAAAATGTCAAAGCATATGGATGACAGACTATTCAGAAGAATTGGGCAAGAAGCAGTAGGAGAAGATTCATTATATAAATAGTTAGAGTGCCATAGAGTTGGGGAGAAACCCTGACCTATCATCATAAGACAACACAAGTTAGTGCCATAGAGTTGGTGAGAAACCAGACCTATCATCACAAGACAACACAAGTTAGTGAAGATGCTTACTAGTTTGAGAATAAAATTGTTGGGTGAATCAGTCTCCTGATATTAAAATGGTTGAAATATGGAACTTGCTCTCTATTTATAGCTTATTCAATTGTTATAGATAGTAAAATTATATTTGGAAAATGCTCATATTTAGTATACAACCAATAAAATGCTAAAGTCATCGATAAAAGTGTTTAGCCAATATTCTTTCTCTCATTTTTTATCTCCGGTTCTTTGTATTCATCTAGTTCGAGTGTGTACATTTTTGTCAACATCAATATTTTAAATATTTTAAAGGTTGACGTCTCTACTTTCAAAAATTATAAAATTGGTTGATTTTGTAAGTGTCTATGAAGCTACTACAACTAGGGGTGATTTTAGACGACGACGAAAAAAAAAAATTATAAAAATTTATTACTGAAAGATAAAAATAAAAACTTACTAATCTAGCTGTCCTTACTACCCTCTATAATACTTGGGTAAAATTTTTTTTATCATAGGTAAAGCTCATAACATTAACTACACGTGGTGAAATAAAAAATATGAAATACATTTGGTCTTAGAATAATTGACCTTTTTCCTTTTTATATCCTTTATATAGTGTGATAGGTAGGTGGGTTACATAGGGAGAGCTTTAAACACACTTAGCTTTTCTCATGGTATCTGTAACGTCCCTAATTTTTTTTGTCTATATTAGTGGCCTTACTACATGTAACGACCTTAGATTTCTGCTAGCTTTAAGTCACTACTGTATACCTCACGTGACTTCTTATGTAAAAATAATCATTCAAAATGTCTTCGTAAGTCAATATTATGGACTTACATGTTTAATAAAAGGTCTTTAAAAGAATACAAAAGAAATGCTAAAATAGACGTAAATAAGAAAATAAAAATATTAAAGCTCTATGCTAACCTAATATCTATGAATTAAATACAACTACCCTATGCATGTGTCATTGTTTTTAATTGTGATGTTGTTATAAGTCGTACATGGGTCTGTTGCCTTTACTTAAATATAGAAGTAGTAAATGACTTCCATTCACGTAATTATCATATTATATAAGCATACATGACACGTGCAAGGGCCACTTGACACGTGTCGTCATACATAACACAAGTCTTCCGATTGAGCCTATAACAAAGCCACTTACATGGATGACTTAAGTCGACGTTCTCAATAAACTCGAATTCACTTGATTTCGTCCCTCAAATTTGTTTCAAGTATCGTCGAGGTGTTTCATCCTATTAGAACATTCACCTCATTTCTTTAGCAAGTCTAATGTACTAACTTAAGATAACTTGATTTGAGAAATTAGACATTATACTCATCTTAATTGCCTCAAATAAGGTTAATTCAACTTCGGGAGGGTCCAAAACGAAGGGAATGATGTCCAAATGCCAAAGCAAGTCGAATAACTCGATTTTAAGCTATCGAACCGCAGTCAGAATCGAGCCGCGCTGATGGAGCCGACCAAGCCGAGGAGTTGCCATGCACGAATCGCATGTAGGGTTGGAGCACGAAGGTCGTTGGAGTTAGGTCGGGTCTAGTTTCGGGGTTTGCCAAGTTGTTTACTGTCTGTGTGGAGGGGCTGAGGATATCAGGCCTAGCGTCAGGTGGCTCGTGACCTTGCAATTGGGCTAAGTGGCCGCTAGACTTGAATTATGGGTTTTGGTTTGTATTTGTCGGGTCAAATGGAAGGTTGGACTATAGGTGGATATTCGACCTGGGTCCGAATGGGTCGTCTTCTTCACCCGATTCCACGTGATTTTTGATTCAGTTTCTCTCTTTCCTTTTGCTCTCTGTCTCACGTTCTCTTTTATTGCAGGTGAGTTCTAAGGAGTGGCTGCTGCATGGGGTTTATTGTAGGGATTGTGGGTTGGTTGAAAACGTGAGATCTCGGCGCCTCACAAGAAATCTCACGTTTTTCGGCGACTATGTAATTTTTTTTCCTAATTGTGACATCACATGCATGCCTTAAAGTACATATGCGGAAGTTCATAATAAATACTTTAAAATGAAGCCATGGATTTGTACATTTAATTCAAACAAGAAATTTGAAACTTCTTAGTCTTTTAACGGAAAATATGAAGAAACCACCGATCAACTATTAAATGATAATCAATGCATACTACTGTTCTATCTTGACCTTTTCAGCATTCATCGTCATCCATGTAGAGACGTTTTACTTTTACCTCAAAAATATAAAGGTAGCACATGACTTGAGTGGCTTAAGAAATACTCTGTAAGTCACCCCAAGGTTGGGATTAGTAATGTAATCACACACCTAACATGATTGGGATTTATCCATTAAGACCGTAACATGACTTTAAGCTCTTTCCATTTCTAGGTAGGGTTGGATGTGCAGTACTTCCCCACACAAAGCCCACGTACGCGCACATGGACTTTCCAGGCGGGGTCATATACGTACCCATGTCTAACGACCCTAAATTTCCACATATCTAGAGTCGCCACTAACGTCTCATGCTTATCTATAATGCGGAAATATAACTCTTGCATGAACATCATTTATAACGTAAATTTCGAAAAACGTTTAAAACAACTTATTCTCTGGAAAACACAGCCATAGTCTTGTGTGTTTAAATACAAAATACTAAAATTTAGAGATAATAAAAACAAATACAAAATAATTTAAAACAATGGAATGCAAAACAACCCATTCTAACTTAAAACTAAGAATTTAAAAATGAGTCTACCCTATGCACGTGTCACAGTCTCTGCTCACGATGCTGCCGTCCTCCGTACGTACAAGTGCACCTTTCCTTTACCTAAAAAATGATGTGGCATACGGACTGAGTATTTCAAAGAATACTCAATAAGTGGCCCCCACTATAGGGGCCATGCAAATGCAAACACATGCAATCATGATTTAGGGACCTATCTCTAATCATCTTAGGGGTGGCCTCCAGTCTTGGACAAATTGGATGTGTAGTACTTCCCTACACACGACTCACACGTGCGAGTGTGAATCCCCAGGGCGCTCGCACACCCCCTGGACCCTCTGGTCAAGCTAATCTGTAGCGACGTCCGGAGGTCAGCGGAACCCCATAGTGTCATGCGCCTCATGAACACCCTCATTTGTGTGCATTCGCACCTGTGCGCATTCACGCTCATCATATGGTGCGCGTCCGCACTCATCATCTCTAGGGGAAGTAGCCCTATGCTTATGAACATACAATATGCATGAGGTCCCTCTAAATTCATCATAATGTCTCTTCTGATACAACCCTCTAGTCTCGTCTCTTTGTTACTCTGGGTAACACATACTCGTGAATATTTATATTAATATCATTTTCACGCTCTTAGGATTGTGTCCTATGTCGATCTAACGACATGATGCAATATGGCACTCATCATCATATAGCATGCTCGATATGGAAAATATCATCATATTAAGGTAAACGTCATGCAATCATCATACTCATCATATTGCCACAAAGTGCATCACACATATCAAGTACGTCATTCATCAAAATATATATATACTGCACACATCATCAAGTATCGTAACCCACACATCATCATAACTCATATATCATCATAACTCATATACCGCATCGTACGACATAGTTCATACATCATCATAAACTCATATAATTTTTAGCCTATCCTATAGTAAGGTCACTTACCTGATTAGCTTAGATTGATATCACCAATTTATCAAGTTCGGTTTTGTTCTTTGTATCCAAGCCAACCTATATGAACCATGACATCAATTTCAATTCTCTAAATTTTACAATGGTCCATGCGTTAAACATGTGAGCATTAGAGATTTTATGAGTATTGAATATATCTAAAGAGTAAAGTCACTTACCTGGTTAACTTAAGCTGGTGTCACAAATTTACAGCTGCTTAGGATAGAACACTAATAAACATATATATGATAGATATTTATATATAGTAAACTGAAATCATATATATACAGAGGGAGTGCTTTGAATATGTACTTTCTCTATTCTTTGTATTGTACTTCGTACATACCTAAAGTCATCAATAAAAGTCTTTAGTCAATATTCTTTCTTTCATTTTTTATCTCCTGTTCTTTCTATTCATCTAGTTCGAGTGTGTACGTTGTTGTATGATCCTCACAAATTCATATTTGCTCCCTTTATCGTTCGTTCTTTCTTTCTTTCAAAAAAAATTGTTAGGTTGGATTGATAAAATAACAAACGGACTTAAAACCAAACAAAAGAAACAACCTACGCTTACAATTCTACATTAACTTTATTTCTTAAAGCTATTAGAACTGGTACATCGAAATAAACTTAAAAAAATTCAAATAGGAGTACGATGGATAGGAATAACGCTAAGATTATGAGCTCTGGTACAAGTTAAACCAAATTGTTCTGTCATATCCAATTCACTCGGAGATATACCATTGGGAAGCTCCCAATCAAAGCAATGCACCAATTGAGCAACAACCAATTGAACCAAAACCAATCCTAATTGCATTCCGGGACAACTTCTGCACCCATACCCAAATGGATGCAATTGAAAATCTTTCCCTCTCGTATCCATTTTTCTATCCGCAAATCTTTCCGGGAAAAAAGTTTGAGGATCAAACCAAACACATGGATCTCGTCCAATTGCCCATTCGTTTATTAATACCTCGGAATTCTTAGGAATATGATACCCATTGACAATACAATCTTCAAGACACATGCGTGGAATTAATGGTATGGGAGGATGCATTCTAAAGGTCTCCTTTATGACCATCTCTAAGTATTTTAGCTCTCTCAAATCTGATTCTTCCACCAATTTGCCTAAACCAACCACGTTTTCTAATTCTTTTTGTACTTTCTTCATTGCATGGCCATGCTTGATTAGCTCAGATAATGCCCAATCGATTGCTGGTTCTTGAACTATCCACTCCTCCAATAATCAAATCCTACAAAACCAAAAAAAAAAAAAAAAAAAAAAAAAAAAAAACATTTGCTAAGACGACTAAATGATAGCAAACGTTCTCAGTTTATAATCCTTTACATAATCAAATAAATTATAAAGGAGGTGAAAATAGTAATAAATGAACGCATGATATTTGTCTTACAATAATTACGATAAACTGCACTAAAATACAAATATCCAGATATTTGCCTATAATAAAAAGTTAAATAGAGTACCTATATTAAATCTTAATGAAAGGCTAAATATCCTCCATCCTAAAACATATTTTCCTACAGTACCAAGACATATATGATAACTATGGTAAGCTGTAACGAAGATATTTGCCTATAATAAATGGTCAAATATGATAACTATGTTAAATAGTAATGGAAGACTAAATATCCTCAATGATACAAGATATTTGACTCTAATAAAAGGGCAAATATGATAATTAGGATGATGGAGACCAAATATGTAGATATTTGGTTATACTAAATGATCAAATATGGTACCTAGGTTAAACCGTAATGGAAGGATAAGTATCCTCAATCATACAAAATATTTGTCTGTAATAAAGGGTCAAATATGATACATACAGTAAACCATAATTCAAAACTAAATATCTTTTACAAAATCATGAACAATTGAAGTTTACTGACCATAATTACGCCTTTGATACTCGAGTGATCAATCTTGGAATCCAACAAAGCATCTAGAAAACAACTCTTTGTTCGATTTTCATCATTCGACTCGAGATGTTGTTTAATAATGATGTCAAGGAATCCATCAAAGACTTTAGTAACACCTTTTGCACGACCTCCTAACCCTTGGAGATCAAGCATTGAGATAAAAGGAATAAAATCCCCCAAGTTAGGAGCTCCAACCAAGAGAGTGGCCTCATGTATGGAAGCCTTAAACTCTTCCTCTACAAATTTTCTCCCAAACACCATTCTACAAATCACATCAGCAATAAGAGACGAGATTTTAGATGTGAGATCCACAACACCATGCATTTTTGCAGCCTCTTGAAGATGATCAATCAACAAACCAACCTCTTCTCTTCTCATTGACGTAAAGGAGTTCATTTTGAGAGATGTAAATAATTGAAGTATGCATATTTTACGCATATTGCGCCAATAAGGGCCATATTGAGCAAAGGCTATGTTTTTTTGGTGGTAACTTATTTGGTTGAAGGTTAAACGAATTGGGCGGCCTGCAAAAACTGGGTCGTGGGCTTTGAGGAAGAGCTCAGCAGCATGAGAGGAAGAGACAATAATAGTGGATTTGAGTCCCAATTTCATGTGCATTATGGGACCGTAGAGTTGAGATAAGTGATGAAGATCTCTATGAACAAGCTTTTTCAATAGATGGATGGTACCAATAATGGGGAATCCTTTTGGACCCGGAGGCAACTTTTTGATATTCATTTTGGACAGCCATGAGTGTAGGAGGAAAGCAAGAAGGATGAATATAACGATAAAGGCTGAAACCCAAGCCATAGTGCTATGTTTGTAGTAGGAATAATGGAATACAAACAAACTTATTTATAACAGATTTACATGAGTAACGTGATCGACTTTCTTTCTATAAATGATCACGAACATGAAGATGAATGGTCATAATTCTCATTTATTTTAGTTATTAAATCTCATTTAGTTTATAACAATTTTGGTTAATATTCTTATTTATTTGGTTCATGTATGAGAATTAGTATTGCTATGCCGATAATAAAGATTTGTCTAGCGTTGTTTTGAGGTGTGGAGTCACATGGAGTCATGTGAAGTTATTGTCATTTTGTATTTGCCTAGTGGCATTTGGGTTACGTATGGAGTCATGTGAAATCATTGTTATTTTGTATTTAACTAGAGACAATTTGGAGGAAATTTGTAAGAAAGACTGTGCAGTGTGAGAGTGAGATATTCACTTGTAAACACCTTGATTATTAAGATTGGCTACCACATGTTGTTGTAGGGGAATTTGTTATCTCTGAACCTCGTAAATCTTTGTTTAAGTTATGTTTGTGGGTGTGTTAGTGCGATTAATCTTACTTCTGCTTTTGCTACAACAATTGGGTATTAGAATAATTTTGTTGTGGCATTCCGCTACAGTAATTGGGTATCAAAGCATTTTGGTTGTGGCATTCCACTATAACAAGTGGTGTCAAAGCATTGAAGGTTGTAGCTTTACCACACAACAGGCTTAAATCGAAGCCATAATGCTATGTTTGAACAGTCATGTGGTTAAGAAAGATTCCGTGGCAGACTTTCTTTCTTCTTATTGGTGTTTGGGATAAAGATTATTAATTAACGATCATGAACTATTTGCGTCAATGGATTAGTTTGATCTAAAACTTGAAATAATGTGTGTAATCCAAAAAAAAAAGATCCAAAACGTAGTTATTAATGGAGTTGAAGTTACCAAATTCGGAGGAATCGGTATCAATTTTTGTCTGATTGCTCCACATATAGTTCCTCTAACCATATTTTCTAAACGAACTAGAGCCACTTTGTACTGATCTTGTAACGACAGAACAAATTCGTTTATTTTTCAAATGATTCATACAAGTGTAACCAACTTCACGTCGCCAACTTCAATAACATTCACTATTTAAGTATGTATAGTGATGGTCAACAATTTTTATATTCAATATTGAAGTCGGAATCTCATCTTCCTATTTCTTTAATAAAATTTTTATTTTTTGTGAACTATCTATGAGTATCGATGTTTATAGATATTTATAACTTGAGACTTTAATATTTTTATTATCAAATTTTTTATGAAATTCGAGATTTCAACATTTTTTTCAACGTCAATATTTTAAATATTTTAAATGTTGATGTTAAATATTTTTGAATTTCGTACATTAAAAAATTATGAAATGGGTTGATTTTGTAAGTGTCTATGAAGCTATAACTAGAGGAGATTTTAGCCTAGCTTAGGCAGACAAAAAAATTTATTATAAAAATTTATTACCGCTTTAAATTGAAAGATAAAAATAAAAACTTACCAATCTAGCTGTCCTAACTAGCCTCTATAATACTTAGGTAAAAACTTTTCTCATAGGTAAAAAGCTCATAACACTAATTACACGTGGTGAAATAAAAAATATGAAAAATTGACCTTTTTCCTTTCTATATCCTTTATAGTGTGATATGTAAGCGGGTTAGGGAACTTTAAACTCAATTAGCTTTTCTCATAGTATCTGTAACGTCCCTAATTTTTCTTGTCTATATTAGTAGCCTTACTACATGTAACGACCTTAGATTTCTGCTAGCTTAAAGTCGCTACCGTATACATCACTTGACTTCTTAGGTAAAAATAATCATTCAAAATGTCTTCGTAAGTCAATATCACGGATTTACATGAAATAGAGTCGGTTACCTTTACTTGAAATATAGGAGTAGTAAATGACTTCAATTCACGTAATTATCGGATTATATAAGCATACATGACACGTGCAAGAACCACTTAGCACGTGTCGTCGTACATAACATAAGTCTTCCGATTGAGCCTTTAACAAGACCACTTACATGGATGACCTAAGTCGACATTCTCAATAAACTCGAATTCACTTGATTTCGTCCCTCAAGTTTGTTCCAAGTATCATCGAGGTGTTTCGTCGCCCTATTAGAACATTCACCTATTTTCTTTAGAAAATTCTAATTACTAACTTAATATAGGAAATTGGACATTATATTGACCTTATTTACCTTAAATAAGGTTAAATTCAGCTCCGAGAGGGTAAAAAACATAGGGAACAATGTCCAAAAGGCCAAAGCGAGCTGAATAACTCGATTTTTAGCCATCGAGCCGCAATTGGAGCCAAGCCCCATTGATGGAACTGACCAAGCCAAGGAGTTGCCATGCATCACTCGCATGTAGGGCTGGAGCACGAAGGTCGTAGGAGTTGGGTCAGGTCGAGTTCTCGAGTTTGTGTGAGCTGTTTACTGTCTGTGTGGAGTTGTTGAGGATATCAGGCCCAACGTCAGGTGTCTCGTGACCTTGCAATTGGGCTAAAGTGGCCGCTAGACTTGAATTATGAGTTTTGGTTTGTATTTGCTGGGTCAAATGGAAGGTTAGACTATAGGTGCATATTCGACCTGTGTCTCACGTTCTCTTGTATTGCAGGTGAGTTCTAAGGAGTGGCTGTTTCATTTTGTTTATTGTAGGGATTGTGGGTTAGTTGAAAACGCGAGATCTCTAGTGCTTCGCAACTGCGTAGTTTTTTTTCCTAACTGTTAGACTACATGCATGCCTTAAATAACATACGCAGAAGTTCATAATAAACACTTTAAAATGAAGCTATGGACTTGCATATGAACAAACCACGTATCAACTACTAAATGAAAGTCAATGCATAGTACTACCCTATCTTGACTTCCATGGCTATCCAGTATTCACCATCATCCATGCAAGAGCGTTTAACTTTTACCTGAAAAATATAGTGGTAGCACATGACATGAGTGTTTTAAGAAATACTCAATAAGTCACCTCAATGTTGGAGTTAATAATGTAATCACACACATAACATGATTGGGATCGTTCCTTTAAGTTCCAAGCAGGGTTGAATGTGTGTACTTCCTCTCATACAACCCACGTATGCGCACATGGACCCACCAAGCAGGCTCGTATACGTATCTCCTGGACCTGACTTGGTCAGGCACAATGCATTAACGCAACATCGAATGCCGCAGAAAAAGGAAATGTCCACATGATATCATGGCGAACATAAATATTGATGGTACTCGTTCGTACTAGCATAACATAACGGAGAAGTATCCCTATGCACATGGCATACATACATGCATGAGGTCCCCATGATTTTCATTCATAGCATAACATTAACATCATTCTCTTTTTCCTTTCATCCATGACATAGTACATATATGCATCATATATACATGACAGTCATCCCATGATCCATCACATAGCTTTACACGTCAATACATAAATGACGTACATAGTAATTAATTTCATTCATGGCGTAATAGATATCACATGCATACATATCATAGCATCATATGTTATTACATAGAGCACATACACAACATAATAATATGATGCATGCAGGGGTTGTGAGACATGCACCATCATACATCATTCAATTATCTAACTCTAACACTAAAATCACTTACCTCGTTAACTTAAGGTGGTGTCACGAATTTATCTTTAAATGTTGGTGTTAAATATTTTTGTCAACGTCAATGTTGATGTTAAATAACTTACTTTGAATTTCTACTATTGCTTCGAGAATTAAAAAATAAAAAAATAAATTGAACATTCCATTTTAAAAAAAAAAATCTAAATAATTTATCAAAGACTTGCATTATTCAACATTAAGTACTCTTCAATCGCCCATGGACAAATAATAATAATAATAAATAAATAAATAAAAATAAATAAATAAAAAACTCCCATTGGTCGTGCAAAAAGATATGAAATTTCTGCCGCTTTAACATTAAAAATAAAAAATAAAAAATAAAAAATAAAAAATAAAACTTACTAGTCTAGTTGTCCTCCCTAGCCTAGCTTAGGTAAAACAGTTATTTAGTAGTTTGAGCTCACTATAAATCACATATCCTTAGATCTCTAGTACCGTACGCACTAGGGATGCACTAACCTCATCATCCCATACAAATGGAACACGCTTCTTCGTCAATTGTGTGAGTGGCGAAGCTATCCTAACAAAGTCTTGCAAAAATCGTCGGTAGTATCCCGCTAATCCTAGAAAACTTCACACCTTCGTAACGGTGGTCAAATGATCCAACTTAGTGACCGCTTCAATCTTGGTGGGGTCTACCGAGATTCCATCTTTCGACACCACGTGTTCTAAAAACGAGAATTTTTGTAGCCAAAATTCGCACTTGGAGAATTTGGTGTACAACTTGTTCTCTCTCAAAATGGTTAGGGCTTTTCGAAGGTGCTCTTGGTATTCTTGATAGTCTTTGAGTACATTAGGATGTCGTCTATGAACACAATAACAAACATGTCTAGACACTCCTTTAATACTCTATTCATTAACTCCATGAATACTGCTAGGGTGTTGGTGAGACCAAACAACATCACCGCAAACTCATAATGACCGTACCTTATTATTAATGCTATCTTCGACACATCCCCTTCTTTAATCTTAATCTGAAGATACCCTGATTGAAGATCTATCTTGGAAAATACTGCCACTTCTCTAAGCTGGACGAACAACATCGAAGATCTATGTGAAGTCATTGTCATTTTGTATTTGCCTAGTGACATTTGAGTTAGGTGTGGAGTCATGTGAAGTCATTGTTATTTTGTATTTGACTAAAGGGAATTGGGAGGAAATTTGTTAAGAGAGACTTTGATGTGAGAGTGAGATATTCACTTGTAAACACTTTGATTATTAAGAATGGCTACCACTCGTGGATGTAGGGGAATTTCTTCTCTCCGAACCTCATAAATCTTTGTGTCTCTTTGTTTAAGTTCTGTTTGTGGGTGTGTGAGTGCAATCGATCTTGTTTTTACTTTCGCTACAACAATTGGGTATCATAACATTTTCGATGTGGCATTTCGCTACAACAATTGGGTATTAAAACATTTTGGTCGTGACATTCCGCTACAACAAGTGGTATCAAAGAAATGAAAGTTGTGGCTTTACGGCACACAACAAGTGGTATCAGAGTATTGGAGGTTGTGGCATTACGACTTACCAAGTTGTGGTATTTGGGATATTTTGAAATACTTAACATCATCGACCAACGTGCTCACACTCTCCATCAAGTATCGAAGATAAGTTTCTCATTGCGAGCTTGCTTATTTGTTCTTGAAAATAATATTTTTCAAGATTTGAAATAATCTCCCTCTATTCAGATATTGTTGGCTTTAGTTGCTCAATTTAATTTTGAGTTTGCACAACTTGGTATGAAAAATTATTTTCTTGTATGCAAATTTAGAAGAAGAAATACATATGACATAACCGGTTGGTTTTCAGTAGTTGGACAACAACATTTGATATGTAGATTGAAGAAATCTTTGTATGATGTGAGGTATGTCCCTAAATAAGATTTCTTAAATTGATTTCCTTGGTGTTTTGGATGGGAATGGTTATCGTATCACTTTGGAAGGAGGGAATTTGATAGTTACTCGTGAAAAGTTCCAACATTGCTTGGACTTGATCAACATTGGACGAAAGAAGTAGCATGTTGATTTGGTGGCAGCAAAACCGTTTATCTGCTTGAGAATCTTCTGACAAGGTCGAGATTTTTGTAAATTGTCATAATTCTCATTTGTTTCGGTTATTAAATCTCATTTAGTTCATAACCATTTTTATCAATATTCTCATTTTTTTGGTTGAGGTATAAAAATTAGTATTGCTATACCTATAATAAAGGCTTGTCTAGCTTTGTGCGGAGTCTATGTGAAGTCATTGTCATTTTGTATTTGCCTAGTGACATTTAGGTCACATGTGTAGTCATGTGAAGTCATTGTTATTTTGTATTTGTCTGTAACTTTGTAAGAGATACTTTGTAGTGTGAGGGTGAGATATTCGCTTGTAAACACTTGTAGATGTAAGAGAATTTCTTCTCTCCGAACCACATAAACCTTTGTGTCTCTTTATTTAATTTCTGTTTGTAGGTGTGTGAATGCAATTGATTTGGCTTCCCTTTCGCTACAACAATTAGGTATCAGAACATTTTGGTTGTGACATTCCGCTACAACAATTGGGTATCAAAGCATTTTGATTATAGCATTCCGCTACAACAAGTGGTATCAAAGCATTGAAGGTTGTAGCTTTACAGCCCAACACGCTCAAATCCAAGCCATAATGCTATGCTTATAGTAGGAATGGTGGAATACAACAAACTTATTTATAGCACATTTTACATGAACAACCATGTGGTTAAGAAAGATTTCGTGACAGACTTTCTTTCTTCCCATTGGTGTTTGGGACAACTAGGTTTTAAATTAAGTTAGGTAGACTAAGATTATTAATTAACGATCCCATGAATTATTTGTGTCAGTGGATTAGTTCGATCTAAGGCTTGAGATAATATGTGTAATCCGAAAAAAATTCAAACGTCGTTGTAAATGAAGTTGAAGTTACCAAATTTCGATGAGTCGGTATCAATTTATGTCTAATTGCTCCACATATAGTTCCTCTAACCATATTTTCTAAACGAACTAGAGCCAATTTGTATTGATCTTGTAAGAGATCCACGATAGAATGAATCCGTTTATTTTTCAAATGATTCATATCGTCAAGTGTACTCAAGTTCACGTCACCAACTTCAATAACATTCACTATTTCACATTTCAGTATACAATATTGAAGTCGGAATCCCATTTTCCTCTTTTCCCTCTCTCTAAAAGCGTAAAATGTTGATTTATTAATCTAATTTTTAATATTTTTTTCTTGTGAACTATCTATGAGTATCGATGTTTATAGATATTTCTATCAAAACTTTTATAAACTTGAGACTTTAATATTTTTGTTGACATCAAAATTTGTCAATAATTTAATATTTTTGTCAACGTCAATATTTTAAACGTCGATGTTAAATAACTTTGAAATTATGAAATGGGTTGACAAAAAATTTATTATAAAAATTTATTACCGCTTTAAATTGAAAGAAATTTTTTTTTAGTACGAGTCATGATTGAAAACTGTTGTCATACGTAAAGCTCATAAAACTAATTACACGTGTCATGATTGAAAAAATGTGTAAAACATTTTGTCTATAATAATTTACGTTTTTCCTTTCTATATCCTTTGTAGTGTGATATGTAAGTGTGTTACATAGGTAGCTTTAAACACAATTAACTTTTCTCATAGTATCTCTAAATTAGTGGCGTTACTACATGTAACGACCATAGATTTCTGCTAGTTTAAAATCGCTACTGTATACATCACGTGACTTCTTATGTGAAAATAATCATTCAAAATGTCTTAGTAAATCAATATCATGAACTTACGTGTTTAATAAAAGGTTTTTATAACCATACAAAAAAAAGTAAAAACAGTAAAGCCCTATACCAACCTAATATCTATGAAATTAAATATGACTATCATATGTATGTATCATGGTTTTTAATTGTGATGTCATCATCAGCCGTACAAGGGTGCCTTGCCTTTACTTGAAATATAGAAGTAGGACGTGACTTCAATTCACATCATTATCATATTATATAATCATACATGACACGTGCAAGGACTACTTGACACGTGCGTCATACATAAGACAAGTCTTCCGATTGAGCCTATAATAAGGCCACTTATTTGGATGGCCTAAGTCGACATTCTCCATAAACTCGAATTCACTTGTTTTCTTCCCTCAAGTTTGTTTCCAGTATCGTCGAGATGTTTCATCCTATTATAACATTCCCCTAATTTCTTTAGTAATTAGAATTTACTAACTTAATACAATTTGATTTGGGAAATTAGACATTATACTGACCTTAATTGCTTTAATAATGTTAAATTCAACTTGGGAGGGGTCCAATACGTAGGGAACGATGTCCAAATGCCAAAGTGAGTTGAATAACTTGATTTTTAGCTATCGAGCTACAGTAGGAGTTGAGTTTCAGTGATGGAGCTGACCAAGCCGAGGAGTCGCCATGCATCACTCACGTGTAGGGCCGGAGCACGAAGGTCGTCGGAGTTGGGTCGAGTCTAGTTCCCGAGATTGCGCGAGTTATTTACTGTCTGTGTGGAGGGGCTGATGATATCAGGCCTAGCGTCAGGTGGCTGGTGACCTTGCAATTGGGCTTAAGTGGGCGCTGGATTTGAATTATGGGTTTTGGTTTGTATTTGCTGGATCTAATAGAAGGTTGGACTGTAGGTGGATATTCGACCTGGGTCCGAATGGATCGTCTTCTTCACCCGTGATTTTCGATTCAGTTTCTCTCTGTTATCTTTGACTGAGAGATTCGCCTGGTGAGGAAATTTTGACGAAGCAAAATTGCGGAAGGAATTGTTGGGAGAAGAAAAATAGAGAAGCGATGAATAAAGTAACAGAAAGAGGATCGGCTGGCATTCACTGTCATACTACGGTCTGTTCCTCCAGAGATGCTAGCGTCTCTTTCCACCAAGCGCACCGCGCAATCGCCCTGGGAGGGGACCGAATACCGCTAGGTTGGTGTACAGCGAGTGCGGGAGTCCAACATCGAACAACACGAAGATCTGCTTTAAGGATGGGAAATCCGTCGATGATTTTTCAATGCAGATCACGGGGCTCGCCAACAGCATCACCACTCTCGATGGGAGAATCAACGAGATAGAAATCGTGAAGAGGATGCTGCGATTTCAATCGAGATATTACTTGACGTGAACGACCTAATGGTGGAAGAGGTGATCGAAAGACTGTGTAATATCGAGCAGCGGAAGAAGAATGTCGCTTCAGCTGTCGACAAGCAGGGTCGTCTACTCCTCACTAAGGAGGAATGACTTGCATGCCTGAAGCTCCGCGATAGCTCCGGCAAGAGCAACGGTTCCTCCAGCGGCAAAGGTGGTAAGAAGTCATGGAAATCTTGCAACTCAGAAGCTCCGCGACAACTCCAGAGAGAGCAACCGGTCCTCCAGTGGCAAAGACGGTAAGAAGTCATGGAAATCTCGGGGGCGCACGCGTGGAAAAGAAAAGGATCAAAAGAAGGAGTCGACTGATGGCGAGCCAATCCAATGCTCAAACTGTGGGAAAAAAGGTCACTTGAGCAAGCTCATGAACAAGGAGAAGGCCATGTGGCCCAATCCGAGGAGGAAGAGCCGGCTCTAGAGCAACAGGTCCTCCAGCGGTAAAGGCTGTAAGAAGTCATGGAAATCTTGGGGGCGCACTCGTGGGAAAGAAATGGATCAAAAGAAGGAGTCGACTGATGGTGGGCCGATCCAGTGCTCGAACTGCAGGAAAAAAGGCCACCTGAGCAAGAATTGATGGAGCAAGCTCAGGAACAAGGAGAAGGTGTTGGAAAGAGGGATAGTGAAAGAGATAGGAATAGATGAGAATAGATAGAAGCTGCAGTGCTTTATTAATGTCTACTGACTTGATGCCTAGAGGGTTACACAATTCCAGTATTTATACCTCATACACTAGACCAGAAATAGTAAATCATGCAAATCTAGATAAATTCAAATCTACTAACAATCTCCTAAAATCTCCTAAAATATTGGTAGTTTGAATATTTGAATCATATCTCAACTACTTCAAATCATATCTTCATTTTGAATACTTTGAATCATATCTCAACAGAAGGCCCATGTGGCCCAATCTGAGGAGGAAGAGAAGGCTCTTTTCATGGTAAGTGCATCGGTCCTATCCGACGTCCCCGACGCCCCCAATTCTAATTCAAAATCTACGGAAGTAACCGACAACGTAACTGCTCCGGTGAGGATTGTCGGTGAGGGGTCAATAGATCCCGAGGAAGAGCTCCAGCTGGGCATGAAAAAGGGCACTGGCTCGGGAGCCAATTCAGCTGAAGGAGGAGCAGGTGTTTGCTTAGATCGATGAGAGGGGCGAGCAGCACGAGCATCACCGATGGGTCCTCGACACGGGGGCAACAAACCATATGACTGGGGCCAAATTTGCGTTCTCCAAGCTCGACTTGGGGATTCATGGGAAGGTCAAACTTGGTAATGGCTCCGTCGTCGAGATCGAAGGGCGTGACACCTTCCTGTTCGTCGGCAAGGGAGGTGAGCACCGCAAGCTAACCGGTGTCTACTTCATCCCAAGGCTCAAGGCTAACCTTGTGAGCATGGGTCAACTCGATGAGGTCCGCTGCCACATTTTCATCGAGTGCGGGCTACTCAAGATTGACAGCTGCTCACGCAAGTTTGGCGCACGGCAAACTGCCTCTACATCCTGGAGTTGAGATAGAGCAACTGGTTAGCCTCTCAGCCAGGATCGAAAAAGTAGCTTGGAAGTGGCACGGAAGGTACGGGCACCAGAACTTTCCTGCTCCTACTCTACAAAAACTACACAAGGAGGAGATAGTGCACAGTTTGCTGGCAGTCGAAGGAGTGAACAGGCTGTGCGACGGGTGTCTCATCAGCAAGCAGAGGCGCAACCCTTTTCCGTCTTAGATGTCTTACCGCCCCGATGAGCCATTGAAGCTTGTGCACGACGGTATTTGCGGGTCCATCAAGCCGGCGACCGCAGACAGCAAGACCCTGTTTCTCCTATTGGTCGATGATAAATGCCGCTTCATGTGGCTGGTCCTACTGCAAGCGAAGAGTGAGGCGGCAGAGGTGATTAAGCGCATTCAAGCGCGAGCGGAGGCTAAATTTGGGAAGAAGATGCGAGTGCTGCGCATGGACCGAGCCAGAGAATTCTCCTCGGATGATCGTGGGAGTGTACGTCGACGACCTCATAATCACTAGATGCGACATGGAAGTTCTTGGGAGATTCAAGAGGGACGTGTCAAAGAACTTCAAGATGAGCGATCTCGGCGTGCTCAGCTACAAGCTCGACATCGAAGTGCAATAGAGTACTGCCGACATCACCATCTGTCAAGGTGTGTACGCAAAGAAGCTACTGGACATAGCTAGGCTCGTGGACAGTAACCCTACAAGGACGTCAATGGAGGCTCGACTCCAGCTAAGGAAGGCCGGCACTACGACAGCAATCGACCCCACCAATTACCACAGCATTGTCAGGAGCCTGCGCTATCTGGTAAACACACGCCCTGACCTTGCTTATTCCGTTGGATTCTTGAATAGGTTTATGGAAGGACCTAGGGAGGAGCATCTGGTGGCTGTCAAACACATCGTGTGCTATGTGGCCGGAACCAAAGGTTGGGGTGTGAGATACTGCACAGGGAGAGGAAAGGAGAAACTTGAGCTGGTCATTTACAATGATAGTGACATGATCGGTGACGTTGATGATCGTAAGAGCACCAGCGGGATGATTTACTTCCTCTCAAGCGGCGCGATCTGCTGGCAATCAACTAAACAAAATGTAGTTGTTTTGTCTTCTTGCGAAGCAGAATACATCGCCGCTTCGACGGCAGCAACACAGGAGGTTTGGCTTGCACGACTGATGGAAGAACTCATCGGAAGAGAAGGCAATCCACCAATGCTATACGTGGACAACAAAGCTATGATCTCCTTGATCAAAAATCCAGTTTTGCACGACCGGAGCAAGCACATAGAAATCAGATCGGGGGCTCATCAAGATTGATTTCACCCGAATAGAGAAACAGCTTGGAGATATCTTCACCAAATCTCTAGTGTGGGTGAAATTTGAAGAACTACGCTCGCTCGAAGATCGGAGTTCAAATAATAAGGTAGATATACTAGGGATTCAGGAGGAGATTGTTAGATAAATCCCTATTCTTAAGTTAAGAATTCCTATTTTATTGTTAAAGCCACACCATTAAAATTAGTGACGAGTGGGAGGAGTTTAATTGAGTCGCCATCTTTTTACATTTTTAGGATATAATGGTTATTTAAATATACAAATTGAATGAGAATAAAATCATCTGGTCTTCAACTCATAATCTGAAATACTGTCCCTCTCTTTATTTTTCCGTTATTTTCTTCTTCCAACATTTTCTTTCGGCTTTTTTCCTTTGTCAACGTTCCTCACATTCGCTCAGTCAAAGATAACAGTCATCTTCTTCGCACAATTCCACATGATTTTTTATTCAGTTTCTCTCTCATCCCGAAAGCTTCTGACAGCCTCCTCGATCATTCTTCCTTTTCGATCCCGACTGTCGTCAATCTCCCTTCACTTCTCATTTACACCCGAGGTGACAAATGCGTTTGTGTGGCTTGAAATAGAGAAGCACGGTGTTCATTTATTCGAAAATAACTCCCCTTTGCCAACGACGAGGTCACGTTGAAGACCATGACAGAAAGGCATCGTTAGACTTACTGTGGTATGTTTCAAGTCGTCAGTCGTCACTTGTGCAGCGTGCGTTGTTTGTTATAGTGTTGGATCTAACCTGTAAATGTTTGCTGAATCCACCACACCTAAATGGTGTGAAAGTTATCTTATTTGTAATAAAATAAATTACAAGGATATGGAAATAGTAATAAATGAAAATAACAATAAATGGAAAGATACCCATGGCAATAAGGCAAATATTAGATATTTATCTTATAATAAAATATCAAATATAATATATATGGTAAACTATAATTGATTACTAAATATCCTTAACACCCCACCGCAAGATGAGCGTCGGATTTGAACGAACGTGAAGCTTGGATCTGAAAAAATCAAAGAGGTTGAGAAACACTTTTCGTGAAGATGTCAACAGCCTGATTTAGAGGAGGTGTAAAGAAACACTTTCTTGGCCATCAAAAATTGCAGAGGGATCGCCGCTCAGCGGCGATGCTGCCTTGGCTTCGGTGAGAATATGTCTAACCCATGAAGAGGGATTGTCGCTTAGTGACGATACTGCCTTGGCTCTGGTGAGAATATGTCTAACCCCAAGAAGTAGAAGGGGAAACCTAGAGCAAGGGACAAAGACAATGTTGAAGCCAGAAGAGTTGCCACATTGGGCGAAGGAGCCAATTTTGGCGAGAAGGGCGGCGGCAACTTGGTTGGCGAAAAGGCCAGTGCGGCGCCTAGATTCCAAAGATAAATCTCTGCATAAGGTCGATGGGCTTATTGAGATTCTGTATATTTTCGAAGAGAACGTTGATGAAGATTCTAAGATTAGGGTTTCTGTGAAGGATGAAGGATGAAGGGAAAATTGGGAAGAAAATGAAAGAGGCTATGTTTGGAAAAGGTAAGGTTGTATGTACAGAGTATGACGAAAGATGATTTGGAGGTCAAAAGGGTGGAGCCGAAGAGTAATCAATGGACTCTGCATGTGGCAGCCATGACGACTGCCCCTGAGGCGTCAAAGCCAGCAGTGGTGAGGGAGAAGAACAGTAGAAGATTTCAAAAGCCATTGAAAATGAAGGATACGGGTTGCTAAACCAACCTGGCTCTGATACCATGTAAATGTTTGCTGAATTCACCACACCTAAATGGTGTGAAAGTTATCTTATTTATAATCAAATAAATTACAAGGATATGGAAATAGTAATAAATAGAAATAACGATAAATGGAAAGATACCTCTGGAAATAGATATTTGCCTTATAATAAAATATCAAATATAATATATATGGTAAACTATAATTTATTACTAAATATCCTTAACATGAACTCTCTATTTCATCGACATCGTACTCTAAGAGGGGACTTCGTTCGCCCTTTCCTCTTGCTCTCTGTGTCTCATGTTCTCTTTTTTTGCAGGTGAGTTCTAAGGAGTGGCTACTGTGTGGGGTTTCTTGTAGAGATCGTCAGTTGTTTTAATTTGCGAGGTTTCCGGTGCCTCAATAGAAATCTTGCATTTTTCGACGATTGTGTAAATTTTTTTCGTAACCTTTGCACCACATGCATGCTTTAAATAACATGCCCAGACGTTTATAATAAACACTTTAAAAGGAAACCATGCACTTACACATTCAATTCAAAACAAGAAATTTGAAACATCATAGTCTTTTAACACGAAATATAAAGAAACCACCTATCAACTATTAAATGAAAAAATGAAAAACAATCCATATTACTACCCTATTCTGACTCCCATGACCTTTCTAGCATTCACTGTCATCCATGTAGGGGCGCTTTACATTTACACCCGTGCATTGGGGTCCTCCACTCTCCTGGTTGTGCCCTCCTTTATTCTTCGACCTGGTCGCGGGTGTGGGTCGCTATAGGTGGACAGGGCTGAAGCCCGCGTTGGCTGTAGGTGCCTCGGTTGGATTGAGGCCGGTTGGGTCACAGGTTGGGTCCGACCCGAATTTGGTTCGACCCGACACTTCTACTTTTGTTTTCTCTTTCTCTTGGCGTCGTTCCGATGTCATTTTTTTTTATCAAAGCTGACATCTCCCTCTTCATTTCAGTTGGTTTACTCGTCCTTAGGGTATTTCGAGATCGTGGCTTTGTCTCTGATGTAGATTTGTTTCCTCTAGTTTGGTTTCGAAGTGCACAACTACTATGTTGTGAATAAGCGTCCGACGATGAGAACTATGGCTAAACGTGACGTATCTAGTGTCATTGTCGTGTTCTCCCTCTCGTTTCGTTGTCGTCCTTTGAGTTATCCTCATGCGTTTCCTCGTCGGACTAAGTTCACCGGAAAACTTTGAATAGTTTCTCTCTCTCTTGGTTTTCCTCTCCCCCTCTTCCTTCTTTCCACGTGGGGTATTTTAGCAAATATTCTCATAGTAGCAAATAATGTCATGTTATCATAACCTTTTTGGTTTAGAAATCCCGATCCTTTATTTTCAATGGCTTCTCAATCCTTACTCATCTTCTTCTCCACCAAATTTCTAAATAGTTTCTCTCTTGATTTCTTAAAGAATGAGAAATAGAAATAAAATTGGAATCTAAGGTGTATTCTTATTAATATTCATATCCTTAAATATGATACAAACTAGCCAAATAAAATATACTGTAAATCAAATCATAAATAAAGAATATTAAAATATAATATTTAAAATATATTCTATAAATAATATATACTCTAAATATTATATCTCAACTGGCTTCTTTGTGGCGTGTTTTACCACAAAAGGAACGGGTGTAAAACTTCGACCACTTATTCAATTACAAATCCATAAATCAACCACACAAAAAAGACCCATAAAATCCATAAAAATTTCCTAAATTTCAAATTCAAATCCGAGGACTCACCGGTAGACTCATGTTCAATAACTCTTGGCTTTGAACACCAATAGTGATTTGAGTTGATCCATGACGAAATATGATGAAATCATAAAAAAAAAAAAAAAAATTGACCTTTACGATCTCTCTGAAACTCACATAAGGCTCGATAAAACGATTAGTCAATTTAATAATAAAGAGTAAATAGGCTTATTAACTAATTTTGTTTTGGAGAATTATGAGCAACGGGGCATTGCTTTTTGCTTCACCTTATATTAAGGTAAAATACATGTGAAAAGGAGCATATTTTAAGGGGAAATGCATGTGATTTGGTGCAAATTTCAATGGAGAACTTAGCTAATAAACGCATTTATGTGTGAGTATGTTGCTTTTAGTGTACGTTTTAACATTTATTTTTTTTTTTCTTAAAGCAACTCTTTCTTTGGTGTAAACAGAATATGGACGCCTTTGGACTTTGGCTTTTGCTTCTCATTCAAATTAGGCTTACCATTTTAGTACAATTTGAACCTATGAATGGATGAATTAATGGTTCTTCCTTACATGTTAATTAAAAAACTAGCTACTTATTGCCTATAACTTGGCCTAGTGACACAAATTTATATGATACATTTCGCCCAAAAACTTACCCTTAAAAATATAATACAATACACAGTATCTATAAACTTAGAAAGATTCTGATATGAAATATTTGAATTATGTTTAATTTTTTGTTTTGTTCAATTCGAGCATAGTTCAGTGGATAAGACATTTATTATCATTTTAAAAGTCGATTACTCGATTTTTCACTTTCACAATTGTTGTTTACTTTTATTTTTTACATATTTCTTATGGGTTTTTTCTTTTTCCCTTAACGAAGCTTCTTTGATGTATTTTGTTGATGCTTTACTAAGTTCCATTGTAGCTACACTCCTCGTCATAATAATTTATTTTTCAGCGTTAATACGATATTTTAAATATTTTGTAATAATCCATGTCTAGGATTGGACCATGATTCATAATCTAGACTCGACATTTCTCTACATCTTCTACGACATGGTCACGTTATATATTTTTCGCTTCTAAGAGTAAAAAACTATCTCTGTATATTTAGAGTTGTTTCAAGTAGTACACGTTTAAACTATGGAGTTCCTATGATTGAGCAACCGAAAATGAAGGTATACCTTATTGGTATACGTAATAATTTTCAATTCTTTTAAATCTTCTTTAACCATCATATATTTTCAGAATCGCTATCATTCGGATATGATCTCAGCTCGTTCATTTACTTCTCATTTACTGAGCTAGCTAAATTTTGAAACTTACTAAAAGTAATTGTTAAATTAATTTTGTATTATTATTTTAGAAATTAAATGTAAAAAAATAATAGGAAATCAATTCAATTTAAAAATAGAAATAATTAATGACACAATTTATTGTGAAAGAGTTTCCTTTCCTTTTAATTTTTCTATTTTTGGGTACAAAATTATTAAAAACAATCTTACTTCATGAGCTCTATTATTTGAATCTCTAAAACTTCTATAAATCCATATTTTATAATTAAATGGGTTGAGTAGAGATCCAAACATAAAGAATGAACTTAAAAGTATATAATATATGTCCTTGGTGTTGGTTTCAAGATAAAAACTTTGGTAAAATATAAATAATGAAAAGAAACTATTTTAAAATTTTAAAAAATTCATTAGGATCCCAAAAATAAAACCCGTGTAAAACGGTAAATTTGACTTCAAAATGTATCGAAGCTTTGGGTAGTAAAAAAAAGTGAGATGCTGCCTGCTTGGTGGGCTCTAGCTCGTTATCTTACTATTCTCTCTATTAGGGCCCTCTTCAACAAAACTAGCATACGGGTTTTTTTTTCCAACTAATGAAAGCGGTAGGACAAGTGAAACGAGATTTGTCAGACTTAAGGTAAAGGGTATGTCGGCATTTAAGTGTGAGGTAGAAAGTCCCACATCGACTAAGTTTAGGGATGGCTCTGATACCATGTTAGACGAACTCGACTCTTCACAATGATATGATATTGTCCACTTTGAGCATAAGCTCTTGTGGCTTTGTTTTAGGTTTCCACAAAAGGCCTCATACCCATGGAATTAGACAATATCATACCATTGTGGAGAGTCGTGTTCGTCTAACAACAGCCACTAACAATCTCACGAGAACCATAAATTTATGTAACTTTAAACAGGTAAATTACAGTAACATAGTCAAATGAGAAAAAAAAAATTGTATATATACTTAGGAGCACGCGTTACAAATAAATCCTCTCCTAATAACAAAAACAATCAATTCTACCCATTGTTTTTAACAGATCCACAATAATTTATGTGACTCTTTTTTTATTGTATTTCAAATTTTTTTCAAATTCTTTTTTTGAAACAAGAAAGTTCAAGATGATTAGATGATCCATTGAAATAATGGATAATAGAAGAATTGAATATCATGCATACTCACACATGCCATATACACAAAACTTCCCCGGCTTGCAGCGGTTGTTGCATTGCCCGCAATGCCGCTTGTCATACGCCACATCAACGCACTGCCCTCGACAACACTCCCCCGTGTACTTACATTTCTTCTTGCATCCACCACAATTGTGCTTGTCATGCATCACATCCACGCACTTGTTGTTGCAACATTCCCACCCTTTTCCATGCATTTTCTCGCACATCTTCTTGTTCTTGTGGCAATGGCTCGCCGCTCTAGGGTTCTTCACCTCCTCGGCTAGAAAACGACTCAAGCTTCTCGATGGCAACAATGTCGTCGTCGAACCTTCGACGACGCCCGGCGTTGTTGTCTCTTTTGACTTTTCGAAGGTCTTCAAGGTGATAGTGATGGATAGAGCCATGGTTATAGCTATTACGAGCATTACTTTCTTATCTTCCATGGCTTTGTCCGTGGAAGTTGTAAAGAGAGGAGCGCGTACAGGTCGATTCAGATCTTTGAAATTAGATTTTTTTTCAAAGAGGGAGAAGGGTAGGAAGGTAGGGGCGGGGAGGTTTGATGTATATAGTAGGACTAATCCGAGAAAGATGGTGTAAAAGGAAATGGCAAAGAGTGTTGTTGAATTCTAGGTCAATAGCTCACAAAGCTTGTATCTTACATAATTTTAATTAATCAATGTGATGTAGGTTCAAAAGTCAAAGGGGTAAATCAGGGATTTTAAGAAATATAGTGTCGCCATGAAGGAGCTGGCATGAGGAAATTAAGGTATGCTGCTAGATTAAGCAAAGGTTAGGGGTTTGCAATGCAAAAAGGCTCAAAATTGAAGCAAAAGAGATGGCTTTAATTTAATGTAGTTGTGTATTTACTTAGAACCAAAACATTTATTTAAATATAAGTCTCTAAAGGGCATGAAATAAGCAAAGATAGCTTGGAAAATGAGAGGTTTGAATGCAAAGTTTTAATCATTTTTCAAGTTGACTAACTCTCACGAATCGTATGGGGACAGGTGTGACATTCGACATTATACACATTATTTTTATTTTCCAAAGTTTATATATCTTACGAACAAGTTAATATTAGATTTAGTATATAGTTTACTCCATATAATGTTTGGTTAGTTTTTTAATTTCGGTATGTCAAGGATATTTATTCTTGAATTATAATTTAACATATGTATCATATTTTACCTTTTATTATAAGCAAATATCTTTTATAATTGGAGATATTGAGATATTTGTCTTTCATTACGGCTTATCATAGATATCATATTTGCTCTTTTATTATAGTCAAATATCTTGTATTAAAGAACTTTCACCGTCATTTAAGTATGGTGGTTTTAGCAAATATGATCGGTGCCTATGCTTTTAACATATTAATACTTAGAATGAAATTAAAAGATAGAAATATAATAGAGATTTTAATCTTAAGTAGGCTTAAACAAGTTTAAAGTTTCGAGGGGAAGATGTTTTGGTTCAACAAATTTGGGTATGGTTGGGAGAGCGTCATGGCACTCGGTGATATTGCAAGTTTAAAAATTTATTAAGTAATCTACTAAAGTCTAAATGAATTATTAGGCTAATTATAAATATCAACTTAGTTTTTTTAGAATAATCATAATATACTAAACCAACTATAAATGGAAGTGGAAAGTTGACCTCCACCGTAAAAAGAAGGTCTCTCACTTAGTTTTATCATCTCAGTTGAACGATTCAAATTCGAATCTAATCGGAGAGTACACTTTTTGACAGCTCATGGTTGACATTTTGGTTGATACCACTTGGGTCTATCATCTCACTTAAACGGTTCGAATTTGACCGCTCATGGTTGACATTTTAGTCATTTTGGTTGATCCCACTTGGGTCTATCATCTCATTTAAACGGTTCGAATTTGACAGCTCATGGTTGACATTTTGGTTGATCCCACTTGGGTCTATCATCTTACTTCAACGGTTCGAATTCTAATCCAGTCGGAGAATACACTTTTTGACCACTCATGGCTGACATTTTGGTTGATGGCTGACATTTTAGTTGATCCCACTTCGGTTTATCATCTCACTTGAACGGTTCGAATTCAAATCCAGTAAGAGAATACACTTTTTAACCGCTCATGGCTGACATTTTGGTTGATCCCACTTGGGTCTGATACGCTTGAACCCTTTTCTCCTAGTTTCAATTCTTCAAAAGCTTTTAAGGTTAGTATGACTACTTTTAGCTAGTTTAAATTTTTAAGTCAAAGTTTAAAATATTTATACATAATTAGGTTTAGACAGTTTAAATTATTATGAGGAAATTTATGTTATGATCATCGATTTCTGCTTACTTAGAGTCGCTACCGTCATCATAATGTAGTCATTTTGTGCGGAAATAAGCGAATAAACTTTATCATAAAACATAAACTTCATCTTAAAATACTGTCATGGATTTATGTGTTCGAAAACATCATTAAAACGACACGTTGAAATACTAAATGAAATTACCTTAAAATTAAAATTAAAAACATCTTTATCCTTACATAAGTCTAAGCAAATAAATACAATTACCTTATGCATGTGACATGGTCTCAAATTGTGACGTCGACGTCAGCCGTACAAAGATGCCTTGCCTTTACCTAAAAAATAAGAGTAGCACGTGTCTTGGGTATTTAAGAAATACTTAGTAGGTGACTGCCCCTATCGAGGTTAAATGCAAACACATACAATTGTATGAGTGGGACCTATCATAGCAGTCTATTTTTCTACCGTGGCTATCATAAAGGAGCAATTGGATGTGTACTTAATTTTCCTACGCATGGTCCACACGTGCGAGTATGAACCCACCAATCGGTTCGCACACCTCATGGGCCCCTTTCTAGTCGGATGAGTATTCTCTAGTAGCTGTTGATGTCGGACACCCGTTAGGAATAGCGAACGTCATGGCAGCATTATGGTAAACATAATGATCGTTTCCCTGCTTCGTAGTGTGTGCGTCCGTACTATTGTGAAAGAGAAAAAGTATCCCCCAATGCATGAACACACAATAATGCATGAGGCCCAATGCATGAACACACAATAATGCATGAGGTCCCAACATTTTTCCATTTTCATTATCATATACTACAACCCCGCTAACGTCTTTCTTCATATCATATCATTTTTGTCATGTCCTTTTATCATATCTTCCATGCGTGCATTAGGGTTGTATTTCATGTCAATTCGTCATTTTGCATGTCAATCCTATCATATATTATTCTTGCTGCACATATGTCATATCATATCATATCATATCATTTATCATAACAGTCACATAACATAACCCGAGCATGCCTTAAACATATCATATCATCATAACATATCAATTTATCATACATATCCTCTATGTATTATAATAATCTCAACTATTAAGTTCACTATTCTTTTGAAACAATGAGTTTTCTACACATTGACTTCTCTCTCTCCTTATTCCAAATCAGCCATCAATTTTGACTAAATTAAAGTTATTTAAAAGCAGCTTGGGGTATACTATTAAATTCAATTTTCTTCTTTTAAAATTATAGTTTTTACACCATTCTTCAATTTTATTATTTTATTACTTATTTGCCATTAAAATTTTATATAATTTTACTACAAATGGTGACTAAATAAATTCATAAAATTAGATAAATTATTTATAATATATTTATTGATGAGTAAAAATTAAATTAAAATTATTTTAATAACTTGACCTCATAAATATAAATAATTATAATTAATCATCTAAAATTAAGTAGCTTAATAAAATGGTTGATTGTACCTATAACTAAAATCCCTTCCACTCGGTACCGTTGGATCACTAAGGCCGACTTACCCAGTTTTTGTTCTTTTCTGGTGTACTCGCTTTATATCTCCGACTTTGGAGCTACTAGTGATTCCGACTTGGGATTATTAGAGCTCCAAAGAAAGGTCAAAGAAGGCAGCGGACATGGTAACTCGGGTCAGGGCGTAGCGTCACTAAGAGAGCCATACCTTTCACATCTATGAAATTCTGATAACATTTTCATGTAACATTTGTAACGACCCGAAAAAAAAAAAAAAAATAGTAAGTAAATAATAATTATAAATAAAAAAAAAAAAAAAAAAAAAAAAAAAAAAAAAAAAGTAAATTATCGACTCTCTCTCCACCTTCCCCAAATATCTCCCCAACACCTCCAACTGCAAAATGATCTGCAAAAGAAAGAAACAGAACGGAAACAAAAAAAATTGTTGATTTTGGGAAGGAAAAAATAAGAGAAAGAAACAAAAGAAAGATAGCAGATTTTGGGAGAGAAAAATTGGAAATGGCTTCACTCCAAGTAGATTTGATAGGAAGGGAAAGAGAGAAAATTTATGGGTAACTTAAATCTCCTCTTCTTTTATTTTTGCAGGAGATAGAAAAGTTATTTTAGATCTCTTCTTTCAATTATTTAGATTTTTGGATATATTATGAAAATCAAAATTGATTGAAAAATGACTTTGTCAATGGCATGGATCATCTAGGAAAGAGAAGAAAATCATAATTGATTTATGCATAAGCAGTTTTATGAAGGAAAATTAGAATGAAATGACTTTTTGATTGGATAGTTATTTGGGAAAGAGAAGAAAACAGAATAGATTGAAAATGGCTCTCTTAATGACAGTAGTTTTTAGGAGAGAGAAGAAAATAGAATAGATTGAAAATGGCTTGGATAGTCATATTAGGAAAGAGAGGAGAACATTGATTGAAATTTGTTTTATAATTGCATAATCATTTGTAGGAAGAAAAAAAAAATAGAGAAAGAAGAGAAACAAAGTGGTACAACAGAAGAGAAGAAAATGGAAGATGTGAAAAATTATTATTATTTGTATCCAGAGAATATAATATTATAACAAACCATATTGGATTGAATGATTCGAAGCAGCATGAAATAATATTGATATATTTTCAATTTAAGTTTTAGAAAATTTAGAAACAATGAAAACTTGGAATTCGATTTTTACTGAGACCGTTTTAGAGCTGTATTTCACTTTGTTAGTTGGATTATTAATTAAAATGTGAAATACTAACAAAAGGTGACGAACTGTGGGATATGAATCGAACTTCAGCAACCTTTGGAGCAGCTCTCGAGGAACGGGAGCTTACATTAATTAAATTAGGAAATAATTCGGCTAAGGCCAACTAGGTAAGTGGCCTTACTATAGGATAGGCTAAAAATTGTATGAGTTACGATGATGTATGAACTATGTCGTACGATGCGGTATATGAGTTATGATGATGTATGAGTTATGATGATGTGTGGGTTACGATACTTGATGATGTGCTCAATATATATATTTTTTATGAATGTCGTACTTGATATGTTTGATGCATTTTGTGGCAATATGATGAGTATGATGATTGTGTGACGTTTACCTTAATATGATGATGTTTTCCATATTGAGCATGATATATGATGATGAGTGCCATATTGCATCATGTCGTTAGATCGACATAGGACACAACCCTAAGAGCGTGAAAATGATATTAATATAAATATCCACAAGTATGTGTTACCTAGAGTAACAAAGAATGAGACTAGAGAGTTGTGTCAGAAGAGACATTATGATGGATTTAGAGGGACCTCAGGCATATTGTATGTTCATAAGCATAGGGCTACTTCCTCTGGAGATGATGAGTACGGACGCGCACCATATGATGAGCGCGAATGCGCACAGGTGCGAACGCACACAGATGAGGGTGTTCATGAGGCGCATGACACTATGGGGTTCCGCTAACCTCCGGACGTCGCTACAGATTAGCTTGACCAGAGGGTCCAGGGGGTGTGCGAGCGCCCTGGGGATTCATACTCGCACGTGTGAGTCGTGTGTAGGGAAGTACTACACATCCAATTTGTCCGAGACTGGAGGCCACCACTAAGATAATTAGAGATAGGTCCCTATATCATGATTGCATGTATTCTTTGAAATGCTCAGGCCGTGTGCCACATCATTTTTCAGGTAAAGGCAAGGCACACTTGTACGGAGGACGGCGGCATCGTGAGCAGAGACTGTGGCACGTGCATAGGGTTGATTCATATTTAAATTTCTAGTCTTAAGTTAGAATAGGTTGTTTTGCATTTCATTGTTTTAAATTATTTTGTATTTGTTTTTCTTTTCTCTAAATTTTAGTGGTTCATATTTATTTCATATTTAAATACGTAAGACTATGGCTGTGTTTTCCATAGAAAAGTTGTTTTAAACTTTTTTTTTTTTTAGTTTACGTTATAAATTATGTTCATGTAAGTTTTATTTCCGCATTATAGATGAGCATGAGACGTTAGTAGCGACTCTGAGTATATGGAAATTTAGGGTCATTACAACATTAAACGCAATTATTTGGTTTTTATGAATTTTATTCACAGACATCTTATTTTTATACATCTAGTCCAAAACTTCAATTAAAGCAATCCTTGAAAGTTTTGGTTATAATGTTTGAAAATAAAACGTATGAAATCAAATATTGAAAAAGAAGGTAGGTTCAATTATTTAATTTTTAGATAATTAAATTTTGTTAAAAATAATTTTTAATAAATAAGTAATTCATTTTTTAATTATTTTTTTGTCAAAATAAATTTAATATATACATTTAAAATTTTTATTATTTATTTATTATAATTAAATAATTAATTATGTAATTTTGTAAAATTAATTAATTTAGTTTATTAAAAATAAAATAAATTAAGATATGAAATGTTATCAAACTTTTATATAAATAAATAATATTTATTTAGTTCTGATAATTATTTCTAACAATTTTATTAGCTAATTTTAGATAATATATTTAATTGTTGTTAGTTAATTTATTTTAAATAAATCAAATTATTAAAATAATTTTATAACTTTCATTATATTATAAATATTATGTCTTTATTTTCAAGTTTATTTAGCCGTCAATATTAATGATTATTCTCCCAAGAAGATTTAAAATGAAAAATAATAATAAGCCTAAGTTATGAGAAATTTTTTTAAATTCATATTAAAAAATTGGAGAAAGAAATTAGATAAATAGAGAAAAAAAAAATCGAAGTGTACAAATGATAACCCATGAAAACATAAACTACACTGATGTCCCGAGTCGACACTCCTCTATGACAGCACAACTCTTGAGCACTCTCCAACCTCGACCTGTTCCTATATTCACCAAGAACAAAAAAGGAAAAACAGATGAGTATACTCAATAAGCAATTTACTTGATGGCCTTCATCACATCTAATTTCGGTTTCCATGGATTTTTCTTTAGGTTTAAGAAGGTTCGAACCTAAACCTACAACTCTCTAAGCTTCTATGTAGGTCCGGAAGTTCTTGGAACAACCATCATGAGTCAACTACCTTTGTAGTCAAATTTCTACACGCAATAGAACTACTCACCTTAACATCAACCTTGTCTCATTTCTACCATAACTACATGTGTAGTCCCAAATCTCTCTTTCGGATTGGTTTAACGATATTGGGACATTAGCCTTGTTCCATTTCTACACTCAAGAGAAACATTCACCTTTAAATTATTTTGAGTTCCGGGGATTTTCTAAGCATTTTTCTCTTCTACACCAACTTGAAATTAGAACTCTAAGACCCTCAATAAAATTCCAAAAATTTAAACTTTCAAGAAAAAAATTGAGAAATTAATCCTCATCGGGGCTTAGGTGTTGCACAATCACATGCAATCATGGTTCATGGTAGAACCTATCTTTTCGTTATTATTCCTTGAGCTCTACTTTTTTTTTTCAAGTAGGTTTATATGTGTAGTACTTCTCTACACACGATTCATGCACACACGCGCATAACCCATGATAACTCTCTAAAAGTAGAGTCATATCAAGTCTTTTTGTAGTTAATATTGCACTCTTATTCACCATTTACTCATTTATTACCCAATTTATTCTACTTAGTGAGCATGGAATCGTTTATTGCAGTCCAACATGAAAAAAAAAATGATTTGGCATAAATCAATCTTAATTGTATATTTAATTGAGTTATGTGGTAAAATTTCAGACATTTATGCTAAACCATGTGGGGGTAGCAAATTTGGAAACTAATGGGGGATGACATGAAAATTTTAAATCCACGTCAGCAGTCCAAGTGGGTCATTGACTACCAAATGAGGAACATTCTATGTGGACTACTTATTACTTTTCAGCCCTAAAGGGGAACCCATGCTCAATATAAAAGGAAAAGGAATACCAAGGGGAGGAGAGCCACATTTTGGGGAGAAAATCGAATTACACAGCAGTAGCCTCTGCTGCAGTGAACTGCTGTGAAACCAAAGAAGAAGAAGAAAACCCTAATCCAGCAGCTGTTGACAGCAGAAGAAAAAGGAGACCAACAAGGATTGATTAGGGCAAAGAGGTGGACGTGAGAGCTCAAGAGAAGGGAATTTCCATTGACGAATGGCAACAAACCGGGATAACTCTCTATTTCTTTATTCTCTTTCCTTATTCCATTAATTTACATGATGAAAATACGGATTCCTCTGTTTAATTTAGTTTGTATGGAGAGCTAAACTTAATAGGGGAGGCGAGAGAGTTTTATATAGTTTAAGTATGTTGACGGTATGATTTTAGTTTATTAAAGAGTTGTTGTTAATGATTTACATGTATGCTTAATTAGCTACTTTACACACATAGTTGTTTCCTTATTCGGGAGAAGAGAGGGAGCAATGAAATCCTCTTTAATACTCTAGTTCCATAGCAAGGAGACTTGAAAGGTAATAGAAGGGTTAGGAATAATTCTTCTCCTATAGCCTTGTTAATAGAAATTACAACGATTATAGAAATAATCATCATTCATGACCCTCGGAAGTGGGCTTGAGAATCTATTAAAAGGAACTAAAATCTACCACAAAACTCAACAACTTATCTATTTAATCTCTCTTAGCCGAACCTTCCTCATTATAGTTGATTTTCTCATCATTTTCTGTTTTTCGACCGTAGTGGCACTCTGTTTTAGTTTTGTTTAAATAGTTAAAATCTCCAACACCCATTTGAATGTTACCCAAAAACTCACTTAATTTTCGGCGATAAAATTAACCAAAAAGATAGGTTTTTTGTGGAATCGATAATTTACTTATTACTTGCTACTTGTGATAGTGTATACTTGCACTTATTCTTGTGAATTTTACATCATTTTATTATATACATCCACAAGCGATCAACCCACTAGGTCGGCTCATATACGTATGTACCACAAGGATTGACTATAGGTTAATGCACGCTTACACTACCAGTAACGAATGAAAAGAAAGGAATGTGTACCATATCATGGGTACACATCCATACAAAAACATGCAGGAGAACTATCTCGTGTTGTGACATCATGCATAAAGTCCCTATTTTCAAATCATAGTACATAGTTATGATACTCGTCATACTTCCATATTTTTCATGACATTACATTCCCATGAGACATGCATACATGTACATGACATATCATTCATTTTTAACATACACGGTTGATCAAATGTCTCATAAGACAATACGTGAACATGGTGTCACAACCTACGTAGATTACATAGTGGGAGTACATGCATCATAGAAAGCTCATAAACATAACATCATATAAGCAATCAAACATAGATGGGTCACATGGTACGTTTTATTCATGTAATATCCAATTCATCTATCTAACCTAGCCCAAAGACATTCCAACAATAAGATCACTTACCATAGGCCTAAGCCAAGGTCACTAATTTTCTACACTGATGTTCGTTGGCTCCAACTTGTCGAGATCTGAGTATACCTATGATGTTCCATGACATCATAATTAGAATATCTCTAAGGAATTAAATCATTTAACTCCCTTAATTAGTCCAAATGTACTCAAAATATTTTAAATTGACTAAACGGTAGTAGTATTACTGATCTCAAATGTTTCCAAATGCGTAATAGGCGTGTATGGTTACATAAGTGCCTTGACCAAATGTGGTGTCCGTCTGAGTAGTCTTATAAGACGAAGCACCACTAGAGTGGTGTTAAGCCAATCTCATCAACCTATTACCTCGTAAAAACATGTTGGGTCACCAATTATTGAGCCCATGTGCGACATTCCTATAAGACCAAGCATAATCACAACCCAATTGTACAAGGTTTTGAAGGTAAAATAACAAAGGGAAATTGAAAAAAAAATATGGGAAAATGAAACTTTTTCCAATTATTACTAAATTTTCGAATTTAAGAAGGGAAAATTGGTCAAGAAAGGTAAAGAACAATCTTTTAGAAAAGATTCGGATTTTTTTTTAGAAAATTAATATTAAAATATTCAAAAATGGCCAAATTACCAAATTGTCCTTGAGAATACGGATAATTACGAAAATGCTCTTACGGACCAGAATTAGATCTCCACGTTGCCCTTCTGCACAAAATCCATTGTATCTCAAAATCCAGCGTTGGATCTCCTCTAAATTGGACTCAATCTAGAACGTTCATAGCTCATCCTATCCAATGGTTAGAATTTAAAACAAAGGTCGGCAAGGCTCTAATTGGAGCATATTTTTTCGGTTGAAGATCCAGATAGATCAAGGATGAAATTATAGCAATTTTGGACGTTTCAATGGCGGTGGATCCTCCCTCTATAAATTATGAATCATGAGCAACTATTAGGAGGAAGAACCAAGTATTATCGAGTCTTCAAGCGAGAGTTATAAGCCTTCCATTTCTAAGTATCGTGTTCTCGGGTTTACCTCAAATTCAAGAGCCTATTGTCCATTATTTCTCTCCTAACTTGATTCTACAACTTGTAAATAAGATTACCCACAAGTTTGGTGAAGAAGGGAAGCGCCGAAAACGCCGTAAACCCATTCCCCCAATCTTGTCCGCCATTGAAGAAGTTTGAAATTCAATCCGAGGCTACGGGCAAATTTACAAAGCAAAACCTATCTCAATCAGTTTCTGGACATGCAAGGATCATTTTTGTAAAGAACCGCGAATAGAATTAACCCCAAGAATGTGTGTAAGCAGAGGAATTCAATATCCGGTAAGAATTGGGGGTAAAACTTGAATCCTGATCTATAGTCCATAATACTCAAAATTGAGGATTTTATTAGATTTAGGGGAAGGAAACGTGGCCTAAGAGTGCCTCGATAGCCCTACCCAATAACAAAACTCTTTTGGTTTGCTCCGGTGAAATATCAAGTTTTTTCTCAACTTTGGACGCTCATAATTTGCGCTGTTATCCACTGATCGCTTGTGGATATATAATAAAATGATGTAAAATTCACAAGAATAAGTGCAAGTATATACTACACAGGTAGCAACTAATAAGTAAATTATCGATTCCACCACAAACCATCCTTTTCGTTACTATTATTGCTAGAAATTAACTGATTTTAAACTAATGGGTGTTTGATTTTAAACTAATTAAACAAAATTAATGCAGACAGTAGGACAGTCACTACTGAAAAATAGAAAGCAATGAGAAAATCAACAATAATAAGGAAGGTTCGGTTGGGAGAGACTAATGAGATAAGTTGTTGAGTTTTGCATGGATTTTAGTTACATTTAATAGATTCTCAAGCCGACTTCCGAGGGTTATGAGTGAATACTTCCATCATCGTTTTTTAATTTCTAGCCGGCTCTAGGAGAAAAATTATTCGAAACTCTTCTATTACCTCTCGTATCTTGCATCAAATTGAACTTCTTTTTTTTTTTTTTATCGGTTTTCACTACCTCTAGTATTAAGGAGAATTTCATTTCTTCCTCTCTTCTTCCGAATAAGAGAACAACTATGTATGTAAAGTAGTTAATTAAACACACACGTAAATTATTAACAACAACTCTTTAATAAACTAAAATCACACCGTCAACATACTTAAACTACGTAAAACTCTCTCGTCTCTCCTATAAAGTTTAGCTCTCCATTCAAACTGAATTAAACAGAGAAACCCACGTCTCAATCATATAAAATTGATAGAAAAAGAAAAGAGATAAAGGAATTATAGAGTTGTCAAGCTTTGTTGCTGTTCTTCAATGGAAGTTCCTTTCCGTTGAGCTCTCACGTCCACCTCTTTGCCCTAATCAGTCCTTCTTCATCTTCTTTTCCTTTTGGTGTCACCGCTGCTGTCTGTTACAATTTTTACTTCCCAAATGTGGCTCTCTCCTCTTTCTAGGAATTCTTTTCCTTTTATATTGGTTGTTTTTTCCCATTTAGGGCCGAGAAAGAATAAAATCTTACGTAAGATGTTTCTAATTGGGTAGTCAATGACCTATGTGGATTGATGGTGTGGATTAAAATTTTCATGTCATCCCCGAAAAGTTTGCTTTTTAAATTGCTTCAGCATTAGGGTCAACAATTTGTTTCCAGATTTGCTACAGCACCATGGTTCATCATAAATCATAAATGTTCTAAAAATTTACCAAATAACTCAATTTAATATACAATTAGACTCGATTCATACAAATTGATATTCTTGTCATGTTGAACCACATTGGACTATTTAATGTTTACTAATTAGAATAAATGGAGAAATTAATGAGAAAATGGTTTGTATGAGTGCAAAATTAACTACAAAAAGACTAGATATAACTCTACGTTTGGAGAGTTATCATACACGAACTCGTTAGATACCAATCTCAAACTCTTCTTTGACTCTTCGTCTTTAAGTTTCATAGAAGAATCGAGAGAAAAAAGGTCTTAGAATGGGCTAGAGAAGGCGACTTTCACACAGAAAAGATAAGGGGCATGCATCTTCTCTCCTACGGTAGGAAGAACACGATAACGTGGCCAGTTCAACCGCCTAAAAATTGGTCTCTTCTTGGTTTTTCATCAAATTGAACTTCTTTTTTATCGATTCTCATAAAATTTTCAGTAGTTCCAGAGACTAGACTCACTAAGAAAGCTGCCAAAGAAAATTTGGAGAAAATTGAGTATCGGAAGCTCAAGTAACAAGACCCCGAACACTAAACAAGAGGTAAGTAGCCATTTTGGACTTTTGTTAAGGAATACTTGTAGGAATTACATGTATTTCAATATATACCTTAAATCAAGTATAAATTAATAACATGAAAGAAAAACGTGAGGAAACCGTAAGTTAAGGATCCAAACCGGATATTTTGCTCGGGAATAAATTAACATTAGATTGACCCCCTAAATGAACTTCGTTGCCTATGAAATTTAAAAACTGGGCATAATATGGTATGCTAAAGTCACGTATGAAATTTGGTAGCGGTTGGACATGCCTATGTTGGTAAACCGAGAAAAATTGTAAATTGACCATAATGCCCTTCATCCATAATAATCTCGTTTTAACGACCCTTAAGACACCGAAGTAATGTGAAACTTTAAACTCAACCTTGAAATAGAGTTATCAAGGTACTAGTAAGATTTCACGTCCCTAGGATCACGTTAAGTTGCCCTCTAATGTTACCTAAGTTAAACCTAATAAGTTTGTAGGACTACCTCATGGTAAATTATACCAGCCTAGGTTCATTATGAATCATGTGCCAAAGATATACCTAGGATAATTGGACAATCATACTCATGGTAAATAATTTGCTAAGATTTATGCCCAAAAATTACCGTTATTTTCCATCATGCGTGTGCTTCGAGACCCTATTCCTCTTTTAGGTGGGAGACCCTATTCCTCTTTTAGGTGGGATGCCTTGTGCTATGTATCACGAACGGGATATCATGAAGGGCCTCCTATTTTCCTCACCTAGATGAGATGCCTTGCACCAGGATTTACTGCCTTGCACCAGGATTTACTGGCAGGATGACACGATCATGATTTCACCACTCATGATCATGATTGCACCACTCGTGTTCGCTAGGAGAGAATTAAGGGTCATTTGAGGGGAAGTTTTTCCGATGAGAAAGAGACATGTAATAAGGTGAACTTTAAGTGTCAAGGCCCTGAAAACCAATTGAGGTTTAACGTTCTATCCTAAGGTCGCGATGAAGAGCCTACAAGTAGGCTACTTACTAAGTTTTTACTCACTCCATGTCTATCATTTTTTTTCAAGTAATTAGGGTCTAGTTAAGGACGGGAGCGGACTTTGAAGCGAGGGTCATAGACTAACCTTCATTTTTAGACTTAGTATATTTTGAGTTTAGTCTGTTTCTTATTTTGTGTTTGAACGACTCCTTAAATATAACTTAGAACTTCAATAGTTTGCATTTCTAGTTTAGTCATTATTCAAAACCTTACAAATGAGAGATAAGAGAGGAACCCTTCGTTCGATCAACCACGATAAAATTCACACCAATTAATCAAAACCCAAAATGGACAATAACATGATCTACTATGGCAACTCACGTACGACAATGGTGAAATCAAAATGTTGGGCCACGTCGACGACAGAACGGCGACATACAAAGCCGATCGAAAGAGAAAAATCAAGAGGCGAGGGAGAGAACGGTAGCAGCTTGTGGCTAGTTTTTAAGGCTGATTCAGCTCAAGCCCACCGCTAGCAGATATTGTTTCTTTGAGTTTTTCCTTTTAGACTTTCCCTAGGTTTTTAAAATGCGTCCACTACGGAGAGGTTTTCACACCCTTATAAAACATATTTAGTCCTCCTCCCCAACCGACGTTGGATCTCACAATCCACCCCTCTTCGAAGCCCAACGTTCTCGCTAGCACTCCTTCCTTTCTCCAATCGATGTGGGACCCCCCAATCCACTCTTCTTCAGGGCCCAGTGTCCTTGTTGGCACATCGCCTAATGGACTCGGCCTCTTCGCTGACACATCGCTCGGTGTCTGGCTCTAATACCATTTATAACAGTCCAAGCCCACCACTAGCGATATTGTTCTTTTCGGGCTTTTCCTTTAATTTCAAGCTTTCCCTCTGTTCTTAAAATACTTATGCTAGTAAGAGATTTCCACACCCTTGTAAAAATGTTTCGTTATCCTCTCCAACCGATGTGGGATCTCATTCCATCGCTAGCAGATATTGTCTTTTTCAGATTTTTCCTTCCGTACTTCCACTCAAGGTTTTTAAAACACGTCTGCTAGAAAGAGGTTTCTACGTCTTATATTTCATTCTCTTCTTCAATCGATGTGGGATCTCACAGTTGATCACTCATGAGTGCGAATTTGTATGTAAAATGCTTTGAAAAGCTCCAATAATCTTTCAGCAATTTGTGACATTCAGGTTCAGCACCATACTATGTGATCTAACAAAAATAAAAGCACGTTAGGGTCCCAGAGTGCTGTAAAAATGATAAATGTAACCAAAACATAGAGCTTTTGATCTCAATTGAGTTCACTTTTTTGTTTGTATGTAGGTGACATGACACTACTCTGTACCTTAAAGGCTTTTTTTCTAACATTGTCGTGAATCACGACTCTCTTGTCGTTTTTTCTTGAATGATTATCAAAGCTGTCGTACAAATTTGTCGAGTTTTAACACGTGGCTGCACCGTGATTAATGATAGGAATGAACATTCCACGACCTTTTCAAGCTAAAATTATAAACGTTAAGGTTGAGCAAAATGACACTTAAATATATGGAGATATTCATGCCCTTGTATTCTCTAACTCGAGGCAAATCAAATCTCCACTACTAATAAAAGCATAAGATTTGTAAGAGTCTCTCAAAAAAAATCAAAGAATTCTCTAATTCTCAGACGAAGAAATTGTGTCGGGATATTACTTCGATCTGAAGTTGCACTATTATACATTATATGATAAATTGTATTTATGGATATAAATATTACCAAAGTTACCCGATGACTACTGATTTTCTAAAAACAATTTGTTTATGATCTAATCATAAATTAAGTCTCTTTCTATCGGTCGGAGGGTGGAACCCAGTCCACGAAATCTCAAAACAAGCACTCAAAGACACTATTCATCTGCTTATTATATATGGAAAGGTGTGAATTTCATCTTATGAGATTATTTTCTTAATTTCTTATTTGGTCAAGTCTTCAAAATAGTAGACGGATTGAATCAGCTATAGACAAGCCTTCATAGACAAAAGTTCGTAACTCACCCTCTATTCCATGGCTCTTCAACCAATATCGTCTATCGCCCAGAATATCGTTGTCCTTATCTAGAAAAAACATAAGATTGTGTAGTATAAAATACACAATGGGTGAGATTAGTGTTAGGGTCGAGAAATGCAATCACATGCAAACATGAATCATATTATTAGTCCCTAATACGATCTAAAACCCTGATCTTGGATTTCAGTTATTTGTTATGCTCAAGATGTGCATCAACCTCGTGCACATAGTTTTATATGCTCCACTTTCTTACACGCATAGCTCACCAAGCTCACATCATTTTCATGACCCCTAAGTTTGGCTAGATACATATCAATTTTGTATGCAAGTGGTATCATTTCATTCCCACCAACCCAACACTAAATAATTTAATACGAGTAACGGAATTAGAATATATCTTTTTTTTTTCTCATGTTTATATAAAAAAAAACGTTAGTTTTAATACATAATATATTAGTCGCTCTATATTTAGGCCTTATGAGCAACACAACTTAAAACATTAAACAAGCTAAAACAACATGGTATGGCTCTATATGACACATGTTTCAGATTTGCTTCTATCTTGACTCAGCTCCTTCTTGTCACTTTATTCAACAAATAAATTCGTAATCCAAACTAAATAATACGAATCGAATGAGTCAGTTCGAATTTTTTAGATCATCAAAATTTTTAAACACTCGAGAAATATGTTTTTACTCTATTGCCGAAACAACGAGAAAACAAGTGAAAGAGGAAGAGGGAGATGGAGAGCAACACTAATTAATCCTATGCTCGAGTGGAGATTCTTGGTTGGTCCCAAATTTATGGCAATTAGAGTCTGATTAATACCTTAAAATAATATAGACATGTTCTTCGAGCCCGAGAGAGAATTTTTTCTCTTACCTAAATGGGGCCGAAGACAATGACAAGGACGACCCCAATTTGTTTCCATCCTCCGTCTCATCCTAACATATATATATATATATATATATATATATATATATAATTTCTATATTAGAAATAAATGAAGGATTTTTCTTAAACAAGATGTCAACAATGGTTTATTTAAAGACATGATTAAGCGTTGAGAAGCACAAAACGTGAAGAATTCAAAAATTAAAATTAAAATTATTTATTATTTTTTAATTATTTACACAAAAAAAAAAATTAGATATTTTGAAGCTTATCCAAACAAATAAAACCACATTTGTTCTTGCTGGAGAAGAAAAGAATCTTCTATCATCACCGTACACGTGTACGGCAGATGTTCGAAGTAGTGCCAGTACAAAGCTGTCTACTTAATTGTCAAAAACGATAAGAGAAAAAATTGCAGTTCCTTGCGTATCTACCGTTGAAAACTCTCTGAACCTCTCGCCTTGGTTCTTGTCTTCGAGGTGAAACGCTCCTTCCATCTCTCTGATTTTTTCTTTTTGTTTTTTGCTTCGGTGTTTTGTTTCTTTATTGAATCTCTTTGATCGTCGATCGCGTTCTGTTTTGGTGTCGAATTCTGTACTGATATTGCTTCGTTTATTCTGTTATCTTAATGTTCTTTTATTGCTTTATTTAGATCTTTGGAGCATTTGAATTTTAGATGCCAGTACTTCTTAATCGTTGAGTGTTGCGAGTGCACTTAATTCCAACACTGATTTACTTCGATTGTGCTGATTTTTCCCCATTTTCCATGTTTTCGCCTGTTGAAAGGACTTAATCGTGGCTACGTGTTCTTTGTTAGACCACCGATTAAATTTTCTTTTCTAAAACTTGACTTGTTGGATGGACTTCATTCTGTGGAATCGTGCTGTATTTTGTAATCAACTTTTTGGATAGCATACTTAGCTTCTGGAATTAAATAGCTTACAGTTTGTCGGAATCTTGAGAAGTCTGTGCATATGTAATTTGTATGTATGTGTGCAAGCCAGATTGTATGTGAATATTCTGTGCTTTCTCCTGAGGCTGCTGATTAAAAGTATAAAACTATGGATCAAATGTGATTTTCCCCTTGGCACTGTCCTTTGAAATGAGGCAGGTTTCCTCTGTAAACGATCTCTTAAATAAAAAACTAAATAAAACAAATGAAAGAAGTTTATTGGGTTTGCACATATTATTAAACAATCTTATCCAAGCCTCAATTTCTTTAGTTTTTCCTTATCTCTGTTGAGGATTGTTGGTGGGGAGTCCCACCTTGGCTAATTAAGGAGATGATCATGAGTTTATAAGTAAGGAATATATCTTCACTGATATGAGGTCTTTTGGGAAAACCAAAAGTAAAGCCGTGAGAGCTTATGCTCAAAGTGGACAATATCATACCATTGTGGAGGTTCATGATTCCTAACCATCTCTATATTATATAAAGTGCTTATTATATATATGTCTGTGTCTATGTCTGTGTCTGTGTGTCACCAAACAAAGCTTGCACGTTTTGCGTTGCCCAGGCTTGCCTCGACAGACTGCTGCACTTGAGTGCGGTTTGTATTTTAAGTGACAGTAAATGACTTCTGCTTTGACATATCGATGATTAAAGAATCATAAAGTTCTGTGATTTTTTTTTTTTTTTTTTTTTTTTTGAAATATGAAATTTGGTATATAGATATTAATTAGTCTGCTAACCTTTTGCATCGTGTAATGAATTGTTGCCGTTGTGACTACCATCGGACTCTAATATAGCGTGTTCTCAATTGACAGTGAGCAACATGGGTACAAGACTTAAGCTTTTTACAGCCTTGCTCTTCATTTGCTTCCTTATGTTTCCAATGGTGTTTTCTGCATCTAACGATGGGAAGGTTAGAATTGGACTGAAACGGAGGAAGTTCGGCCAGAACATTCGAGTTGCTAGCAAGATTGCAACCAAGGAAGGAGTTTCCTTGAAAAATTCTGTTGAGAAATTGGGAGATTCAGCTGATACTGATATTGTAGCATTGAAGAATTACTTGAATGCTCAGTATTTTGGTGAGATTGGTATTGGTACGCCCCCTCAGAAGTTTACTGTTATTTTTGACACTGGCAGTTCAAATTTGTGGGTTCCATCATCCAAGTGCTTCTCTGTAAGTTCCCATCATCTTAATTATGAAAAGATTTATCTGTCCTTTATAAAAGAACACGCGGTGATTTTGAGTTATCTGTAGGTTGCTTGTCTACTCCATTCCAAGTACAAGTCAAAGCGTTCAAGTACTTACGAAAAGAATGGTTAGTACTCTTCCTAGCTAGTATTATGGTTGCAAAATTGTCTTCTTCTTATCGATACTTTTTACTAATGCATTTGAGTCCCCCATGCTTCTTTTGTGATATCATAAACGTTATTAAATGCATTGCACAGGTAAACATGCTTCGATTCAATATGGGACTGGTGCTATTTCTGGCTACTTCAGTGAAGACCATGTTAAAGTTGGCGACCTAATAGTTAAGAAACAGGTATTTGTTTATGTTTATTTCTGTTCTTTTCATTTATTTATTCTTGGTTGTCTTTTAGTTTTATAATATTTTTCATTCCAGGAATTTATCGAGGCAACTAAGGAACCCAGCCTCACGTTTGTACTTGCCCAATTTGATGGCATACTTGGACTTGGCTTTAAAGAGATCTCAGTTGGAGATGCAGTGCCTGTATGGTATGTGGATGCGTTATGTAAAGAAGAGTTGTTATTGATGGTATAGATTACTAAATGTTTAGTAATCATTCAGGTACAACATGGTTGACCAAAACCTTGTAAAGGAACCTGTTTTCTCGTTTTGGTTCAATCGAAATGAAGATGAGGAACAAGGCGGTGAAATTGTCTTTGGTGGTGTCGATCCAAATCACTACAAGGGGGAGCATACATATGTTCCAGTTACCAAAAAAGGATATTGGCAGGTTCGAAATCTGTGCTTCTTATAAATAGTTTACATGTAATATATCATTGTCTTTGTTACTAGCTGATTATTAGGAAACAATTTTGATATCATTTTCTATGTTGACAGTTTGATATGGGCGATGTCCTGATCAATGGGAGTACCACTGGTATGTTCAAAACTATCGTGATCAACCAAAATATTGTTTTCATATCTGCCTCTATTAATATTGACTTCAAAAAATCCTGTCGCAGAATTTTGTTCAGGTGGTTGCTCAGCTATTGCTGATTCAGGAACTTCTTTGTTGGCTGGTCCAACGGTGTGTGCTACCCTTCATGTGCATTAATGAAGTTAAAAACACGTTTATTTACTTGTAGCATATGATTTTCTTATGTTTTAGGATGCCTTCAATTTAGCTCCATTCATATTAAACCGTTGATTTTCTCCTTCGCATTAATCTACTTTCGAAGATCTTATGGTTTCGAAGATCTTATTGTCCTATTTTCCTATGCTCTGAGGTTTCTTGGTTGCATTAATTTTTATGGTTGGCTGAGATTTACCCCTTATTTTCAGTCTATTATTACTCAAGTTAATCATGCCATTGGGGCCTCGGGGGTCGTAAGTGAGGAATGCAAGACTGTAGTTGCAGAATATGGAGAAACCATAATCAAAATGCTATTAGCAAAGGTATTGATGTCTCTCTTTACATTATCAAAGCTTCAACATAAGAATCTCATTTGTTCAATTCTCTCGACTATTTTTACTCTTTTTTGGCAGGATCAACCCAAGAAAATCTGCTCTACACTTGGTTTGTGTACTTTTGACGGGACGCGTGGTGTAAGGTTTGAATTTTTTTTCCCTCAATTTTTCCTAGGTTCATTTCCAAGGGTAATATTTACGTTCCGTTCCATCTTTTGGTGACGTTTCAGTATGGGGATTGAGAGCGTTGTGGATAACACGACACAGAAATCTTCGAATGGGTTGCATGATGTTATGTGCAACGCATGTGAGATGGCAGTTGTATGGGCACAAAGCCAGCTAAAGGATGAGAAAACACAAGACCAGATTCTTAATTATATAGATGGGGTAAAACAAAACAACTCTTCACCCTCTGAAATTTCCTTCAAAACTCTTCTTCACCTACTCATGTGATCGTCTACTGTTATTGCAGCTCTGCGAGAAGCTGCCCAGTCCAATGGGAGAATCAGTAATTGATTGTGATTCCTTGTCTACTTTGCCTTCCGTTTCATTTACCATTGGTGGGAAGGTCTTTGATCTTAAGCCTGAGCAGGTAAGATATGTTCGGTCATGTTCGGTATCTTCCACGTCCGGTCTCTTCCCTGGGAAAAACATTTTCTTTAATTTTCATCTGGGCATTTCTTTTAGATCTGCTAGCAATCTTGTTCATTTGCAAAGCTAGTTTGCAAACCATAATGAGTTTGTTTTACATTTATCACACTTTACTGAATCTATTATGTATTTCTTGGACTGCGACCAGTATGTGCTCAAAGTCACCCAGGGACCTGTAACTGAATGCATCAGTGGATTTGCAGCTCTGGACGTGCCACCTCCACGGGGACCCCTCTGGTTAGTTTTTATTTTTCTTAAATTACGTGTTGGATCGAAATCGGCGCTTTAGCTAACATGGTATTGTTCATCACATAGGATCTTGGGGGATGTTTTCATGGGTACCTACCATACTGTATTTGACTATGGAAACTTGAGAGTTGGATTTGCAGAAGCTGCTTAAGTGCTCAAATTTCAACTTGCTTTGTATCATAAAGTTCCCAGTTTCCACGATTCTCGTTGTCAAATAAGCTTATGGTAGCTGTTCATGTAAATATGTATTTAGCAACTTTCTCTGTGGTAACCGACTATATACTTAAGAAACAAAGACCTTCTGGATATTTGGACTGTTTAGGGGTTGGGATTTACATGCCACCATCTATTTAAGTGTGGACTTGGTACTTTTATTGATGATCTCTCAAGCATCAAGTCCTTGATAGCTGATTAATGATTTCGTTAGGAATTATGGTTCTCCGTAATGATATGATATCGTCCATTTTGAGCATAAACTCTCATTTGGTTTTTCGTTTCCCCTAAAGGCTTTATACTAATAGTGATTCTCCCAACAATCTTCAACAGATTTTGTTAGAGAATGTTAAATTTGTGGGTTGACATATCTACCGTACCTCTCTCTACGTGACCCTTTACCCATCCTCGCTTTGTATTTGAACGTCTCGAAGTCTTGTCTTTGGTCATTTGGGTTAGTTATCCCGCCTACTTTTTGGACATTTTGGACTCCTATGGCCCTTTGCTCCACGACCGAAACATACATTAGTTCTTGCCAAGCATTCTCCCTTATTTAGCCTTTTTGTACTTAGCCTTCGGTTATTGTTTTGCTTATGGGGCCTTTGATGTGTCTTTGGAGCGTCCTTATCAAGTCCTCTCTTGTGTCTTGCTTGCTCCACTTTTTTGTCCTTTTGGTGGTGCATGTCTAGTGTTACAAACGCTTTTTCTTGGCAACAGATTGGGTGATGGTGCGGCACGCAGTCTCAGCACTGAGTGAGTCAAGCCAACTTCGGATCACGTTGCCTACGATCGGGCAACGTGTATTCAAACCTCGGGCTCCGATTTGAAGAGAAGATTTAGAAAATGGGGGGAGGGGGGTTGGAAAAAGAGTTTTGAAAGCAAGAATGAGAGAGACATTGAGAGTGGTGTTATATAGCATGCAAGCAAAAAGGTAACAACAATGGCTTAAACAGTATATAACTTTTCGGGTAGGGAGAATTTGACAACTAGTCGCATCCTCCTATAGTACATTTTGAAGCATTTTATGTCGATCAGACATAGCCATGATTTTGCCGAAACAAGAAGTAGTAAAGTAGTACGAGGTAGTAAAAGAAAACAAGTAGTAAAGTAGTAGAAGGTAGTAAAAGAAAACAAGTAGTACAAGGCAGTAAAAGAAAACAAAAACAAGAAGTAAATAATACAACATGAAAGCAGTAAAATAGTACAAGGCAAAGGTTTCAGCATGTCATGGGCATGCGGTCATGGGCAACACGCCTTGGACAAGTATGACCATGACACCTAGCAAAGTGACGACCTTGATTGCAGTTGCATAGTCACTTGAGACATGATTCGCTATTGCGTGTCACAGGCATGCAGCCATGGGCAACACGTCTTGGAGAAGTATGACCGTGATACCTAGCAAAGTGACGGCCTTAAGTGCAGTTACATAGTCACTTGAGGCGTGAGTTGCTACTGATCCTTTTATATTCTCTCTAAAGGCCCTTTACGAAACGAATAGTCCTTTCTTCGCTGCATCTTCTAACTCTGGAGCAAACTAATAACTTAGTGAACTCCAAGTCATTCTTCTACGGTCCTCCCCCCTTGCTTCCCTTGCTTAAGGCTTAAGAAGGCTTCTTGGTTTTCAAACATGACCACTATAGGGTAGTACTTTTCAAAGAATATCTCCTTAAAGCGGCTCTAGCACTTACCGTCTTGGAAGTTGACTTTCACAAAAAAATGTGCCTCTCCTTGACTCTCCAGGGCAATTCATGTATAGGAAGGCGGTCTCTATAGCTTCAAGCCATGCCTCCGCTTTTACTACGTCAACCTTGCCCCCATCAAATGGTGGGTCAAACTTCTTTAAGTCCCTGATGTAGTGGGATTCTTCTGTAGCCCCTTGGAAACTTCTAGGGATTTGCACTCCTTGAGCTGTCGTAAGAGCATGTACTAGCTAGCTAGCCTGTATTTCTATGGTTGACTTCATGAAAGACGGCAGGGTTTCTAGAGTAAACGTGAAGGTGGACTGTCCTGAAGGCGTCATCCTTCAGCTTCCTCGCCTAACTAGGGTCCTCTTCTTGGGTGACATGATCTCAGCCCGGATCACTAGGGCCTTTAGATTGTCTTAGGTCTTATCTTAAGTACTAGTAACCCTGTGATCGTGCACCCAATTACTTGAAGTTCTAGGCATACCTAAACTTAAGAGCCCTAAGGCATACTTGCTTGGTCTTGACGGTGCATCCTCTTGAGCTGGGCCATAGAGAAACCTTGGGCTCTAATACAACTTTGTAAGGATCGGGCTGACTCGATGACTCCAAAAAGATGGGTAAATTTTTCGTAGTATAAAACAAAGAGATTTAAAACATAATATACATTATATTTATATTATAACAAAATTGTGTTCATACATAACACAACACAACAAATAAAACACAAAATAAAAAACATACACAAAACATTTTAAAACAAACAATACAACAAATAAAACACAAAATAAAAAACATACACAAAACATTTTAAAACAAAAGGGTTGAGGACGACAGTTTGGGCTTGTCTATCATACATATACCAAAGTTCACTCCTGACTTCGACCAGCTCCTTATTACCTGAAAAACATGGAAAATAAGGAATAAGCACAAAAACTCAGTAAGTGGCCTACGTGTAGGCTATTAATTGTGTCCTTGATATGCTAGGGTACCGCACTCTTTCTTTTCTTGTTCTTGGAATAAGTACTTAGGTCATTTAGTTCTATTCTTGACCTGAAGGGTTCTTATCATGATCTATCTTGAGGACCATGGTCCTAGAATTTGAAACTTTAGATCTGATCTAAGGGCCTTAGTACTATGATTCTTAGTTCTTGTCCTTAGAACTTAGATCTTGATCCATGTTCTAGTCCTTGATCGTTATCTTGTTCTTGGTACTTTCTAGGTTCTTCTTCTGTTCTTGGTTTGTTCTCCAAGACTCTCCCCTTAGGATTTACGGTACTAGTCATGAACCTGACAACCTGTGTTCGAGGCTTCATGTGTTCCAAGTGACACAATCTTAACTCGCATCTAGGGCTTGCCCTGTGATACGGTCTAAAAACCTATGTCCAAGGTTTCATGCGTTCCAAGCGACATAGTCTGAAAACCTACATCCAAAGCTTTACGTTTCAAGCGATATAGTCTAATCCTGCATCCATGGCTTGCCCTGTGATACAACTTGAATACCTATGCCCAAGGCTTCATTCTTTCCAAGCGACATAGTCTGAATACCTGCACTTAAGGCTTCATATGTTCTAAGCAGCATAGTTATCAGGAGCATGTTGTACCGTGGGAGGTCTTAGGAGGTTTACTCTCCTTGTTCCATCATGGCTCTAGATTACTCCCCATGATAGAGCATAAAGGTCACATGATTGGTGCAACATGAACATGACATCCTACAAATCTTAGGGTACCAAACATGGTTATTAAGAGGATATTTTGCGGTGATAATTAGTTAGAATATATCTCACATATTTAGGGAGTTGTTAGTATAGATTTGATTAACCGTATATTTTATTTATTTACCAGATTTAGTTAGATATATATTTTTTCTATTTTTAGGTATTAGTTGATAGTTTGTATCCTATTTAAACGTGGTAAACATGAATGAAGATCATACTCTCGATCCCAATTCTCTTTCTATTTCTCATTCTTAACATGGTATCAGAGCACCGATCTTGGTGTTCTTAAATATCAAAATTTCCTTTATGGCGGAATCAGCCAAATCCAGCTTCAAAATTTCGGATGTTGATTTAACACATCCGTACTATATTCATCACTCTGATCAGCCAGGATATTCACTTGTTCCAATCAAATTAAATGGAGCAAATTACCAATCCTGGAGTAAATCAGTTATGCATGCTCTTATTGCCAAGAAGAAAATTGGCTTCATTGATGGCACAATTGAGGAACCGTCCCAAGATGCAAATTCAACCGAATTCGAACTCTGGAATCAGTGCAACAGTATGATAATATCTTGGTTAACTCATTCCGTTGAAGCAGATATCGCTAAAGGCATTATTCACGCCAAGACAGCTCATCAAGTGTGGGTTGATCTTCACGATCAATTCTCACAAAAGAATGCTCCAGCAATTTTTCAAATACAAAACTCGATAGCAACGATGTCACAAGGAACCATGGCGCTGTCAACATATTTCACCAAGCTCAAAGCACTTTGGGATGAACTGGAAGCGTACCGCACACCATTTACCTGTAATCAACGTCAAATACATATTGATCAACGCGAAGAAGACAAATTGATGCAATTGCTCATGGGGCTTAATCAGTCTTATAAAACGGTGAGATCTAACATATTGATGATGTCTCCATTACCTAATGTGAGGCAAGCCTATTCATTACTTGTACAAGAAGAGATGCAGCGTCAGGTAACTTCCGAACCTACTGAGAATTTCTCGATTGCATCAGCAGTGCAAAAGAAAACAATATATTCAAAATTCGCCAAGGACAAAAAGTGTGAACACTGCAATAAAAGTGGTCATACAATCAATGAGTGTCGAATTCTTAAGTTTCACTGTAACTTTTGTGATAGAAGGGGCCATACAGAAGATCGGTGTCGACAGAAAAATAATTCTGGAAGGACAAGACAAGACAATCAACACAATAACCGTGGATATCGATCATCTGCAAATATGGCCGATGTTTCACAGTTGAATACAGAAGAACAGTCACCTAATTCCATTCCAAATTTTTCTTCTGAGCAATTACGACAGATAGCACAAGCCTTATCTGCAATCAATCATCACCCTTCTGGTAATTCCGACAATCACGTCAATGTTGCAGGTTTGCTTCCCATATCTACATTATCTATTAACTCTGCGAGTTCTAATTCATGGATTCTCGATAGTGGAGCTACGGATCATATAGTATCAAAATCTTCTGTTATGACTGAACCAAAGGCTGCCATCATGTCTGCAATAAATTTGCCTAATGGAGAGACAGCACGTGTGTCACATACTGGCAATATTTCTCTTAGCCCTAACCTTCAATTAAACAACGTTTTATGTGTGCCTTCATTCAATTTAAACCTAATGTCGATCAGCAAACTTACCAATAACTTGAAATGTTATGTCACCTTCTATCCTGATTCTTGTGTTATGCAGGACTTGGCTACGGGGAAGATGATTGGCTCGGGTAAACAATTTGGAGGTCTCTATCATATTTCTTCATCTCCAATCAAATCTTCAGCTCATCAAGTATCTCAGTCATCTGATTTGTGGCATTTACGCCTAGGTCATCCTTCCTTTTCTCGTTTTAAATTTCTAGCTGATCAATTGCATCTTAATAATGCGAGTTATTCTCATAATTGTAGTATCTGCCCGTTAGCAAAACAAACTAGGTTGTCTTTCCCAAGAAGTTCAATAACAACCCATTCTGCTTTTGATCTGATACATTGTGATGTTTGGGGACCACATAAAATTCCTACCCATTCTGGTTTGCGTTTTTTTCTCACTATTGTTGATGATTTTACTCGATGTACTTGGGTTTTTTTAATGCAACATAAGTCAGAAGTACATCATTTGTTAATGAACTTTGTTAAATTCGTTCAAACTCAATTTCATACTACTATCAAGATAGTTCGATCAGACAATGGGACTGAGTTCCTATCTTTGCAACCATTCTTTACTTCTTGTGGTATTGAATTTCAGCGCACTTGTGTCTATACTCCACAACAAAATGGAGTCGTAGAACGCAAGCATCGCCATATCCTAAATGTAGCTAGGTCTCTTCTTTTTCAGTCACAGGTTCCACTTAATTTTTGGGGAGAGTGCATTTTAACGGCTGTTTATCTTATAAATAGAACGCCATCACCATTATTATCTAACAAGACACCCTTTGAAGCACTCTACAAACGACCACCTACATTTCATCATCTTAAAGTTTTTGGTTGTAAATGTTATGCAACTATAGTACATCCTAAGCAAAAATTTGAACCTAGGGCAACTCCTTGTGTTTTCGTAGGATATCCTTGTGGTCATAAAGGTTACAAGTTGTATGACATGCAATCTCACAAATTCTTTATCAGTCGTGATGTCAAATTTTGTGAAGATGATTTTCCTTTTTCATCAGCTTCACAAACTTCGACATTAGCTCCTTCGACTCCTGTTGTACCACTTCATGATCCATCCTACTCAAACATCCATCCTCCACCTTCTATTCCTTCACCTCCTACTCCGTCGTCTCCTCCACCTTCTCCAGATTCGCCCACTAATTCCAATCCTATCCCACCTGATACATCAGCTCCACTTCGACGTTCTACTCGTACTAAACAGCCTCCAGCTTGGCATAAGGATTATGAGATGTCTTCTGGAGCCAATCATTTAACCTCTAGCTCAAGTCCCGGCACTGGCACCATGTATCCCCTTCATCATTACCTTTCATTCTCTCGTTTTTCTCCTACTCAACGTGCTTTTCTAGCTCTTATTACATCCCAGACAGAACCTAAAACCTATGACGAGGCAGTTGGCGACCCGTTATGGCAGCAGGCTATGAATGATGAAATTGCAGCTTTGGAACGTAATCATACATGGTCTCTCGTTCCTCTACCACTTGGTCATAAAGCTATTGGTTGTCGTTGGGTGTACAAAATTAAATACAACTCTGATGGTTCTGTTGAACGTTATAAAGCTCGACTAGTAGCAAAGGGATACACTCAGGTTGAAGGTATTGATTACACAGAAACATTTTCCCCTACAGCGAAACTTACTACACTTCGTTGCTTACTCACTGTTGCTGCTGCTCGAAAATGGTTCACCCATCAGTTGGATGTTCAAAATGCCTTTCTCCATGGTAATCTAGACGAGGAAGTTTATATGTCTTTACCACCAGGTCTTCGCCGACAGGGGGAGAATACAGTATGTCGGCTCCATAAATCTCTTTATGGATTAAAACAGGCTTCTCGCAATTGGTTCTCCATATTTTCTACAACTATACAAAATGCAGGCTACACTCAGTCCAAAGCAGATTACTCTTTGTTTACTAAGAGTAAAGGTACTTCTTTCACTGCAGTTCTAATCTATGTTGATGATATTCTGTTGACAGGCAATGATCTCGAAGAAATTCAATATCTCAAGACTAGTTTACTCCAGAAATTTCTTATCAAAGATTTAGAAAATTTGAAATATTTTCTAGGCATTGAATTTTCTCGATCTAGAAAAGGAATTTTTATGTCTCAAAGGAAGTATGCTCTAGACATCCTTCAAGACACAGGTCTTACAGGAGCACGTCCAGACAAATTTCCTATGGAGCAAAATCTGAAACTTTCTTTAACTGAAGGAGAGAAGTTGAATGATCCAAGTAAATACAGACGGTTGATTGGCAGATTAATATATTTGACCGTCACTAGGCCTGACATAGCTTATTCAGTTCGTATGCTTAGCCAATTTATGCATGAACCAAGAAAACCACATTGGGAGGCAGCTCTTCGAGTTCTGAGGTACATCAAAGGCACTCCTGGTCAAGGACTTCTACTGCCATCTGAAAACAATTTAAGATTACAGGCATATTGCGATTCTGACTGGGGTGGTTGTCGAACTTCCAGACGATCTATTTCTGGGTTCTGCATTTTCCTCGGAAATTCAATTATTTCTTGGAAGTCTAAAAAGCAGACTAATGTGTCCAGATCATCAGCAGAAGCCGAGTATCGAGCTATGGCAAATACTTGTTTAGAGTTAACTTGGTTAAGATACATTCTTCAAGACTTGAATGTTCCACTGTCCGAACCAGCATTATTATATTGTGATAATCAAGCAGCATTACATATAGCAGCCAATCCAGTTTTTCATGAACGTACGAAACACATTGAAATAGATTGTCATATAGTTCGAGAAAAGTTACAAGCTGGAATCATCAAACCGTATTATGTATCGACCAAAATGCAATTGGCAGATGTTTTTACTAAAGCTTTGGGAAGACAACAATTTGACTTTTTGAAGGACAAGTTGGGTGTGATCGACATACACTCTCCAACTTGAGGGGGAGTATTAAGAGGATATTTTGCGGTGATAATTAGTTAGAATATATCTCACATATTTAGGGAGTTGTTAGTATAGATTTGATTAACCGTATATTTTATTTATTTACCAGATTTAGTTAGATATATATTTTTTCTATTTTTAGGTATTAGTTGATAGTTTGTATCCTATTTAAACGTGGTAAACATGAATGAAGATCATACTCTCGATCCCAATTCTATTTCTATTTCTCATTCTTAACAATGGTGCAGGGCATCTCATCTAGGTGAGGGAAATGAGGTCAAACATGACATCTTGCTAAGAAAACATGGTGCAGGGCATCCCACAAGGAAAACATGGGCCTCTGAAAGCACTGCTTGGTGGGAGGTCATGGGTTACATTAGACATAATTAAAGTATTACCTAGCATTCTTGAATTTCTGTGTCTGAGGACCTTGGTCCCTTATCCTTAAATGGTACCTAACATTCTTCTTATCTTGGTAGTTCTACAGTTTGTATAGTATTTTTCTTGGTTCTCAATCTAGTAAGTTTCTAAGGTTCTTAATTCCTTGGGGCATGAGTTGTATTATGCATTCACAAACATATAAACCCATTTATGAATTTCATCACAATAACAAGCATGAGTCATTCTAGAAAGTCAGTCATGATGAATTTTTTAGAGGGTTCTAGAAGAGTCGTGAGGTGTTTCCTGTAGGTGTTTCTTTGGTCCTAACTTGGTTTAGGTTCCAAACTTACTCTAATCAAATTGAAATCTCAAATGTATCTTTATGTCCTTAAAAATAGGCTTTATAGAAAATATTAGGTCATTTGGAGCACGTCTAGGCCTTGAAAATATCATAAGCATTTTGATCATTTTACTCCCTAATTCTTGATTTTGATACTTAACATGTTTCAATGGCTTTCAAACTTCACAACATCATCAAAAATCATATAATAAAATCTACTACAGAGTTCCATAGCATTTGGAGGTCATCTAGGTCACGACCCGTAAATTACCTTAGGGGCATTATGATCATTTTACACCATTTCTTGGTTTACCTACTTACTCTTATCCAATTAACCCCAAATTTCTTATATAATCTCAACATGCTATAATATGCAGAGTATTAAAATTTCACAGGTAGCGGAGTTCATTTAGTGGGTTATTTTAACCTTACTTAAATCTCGAGCAATTTGATCAGTTTAGAGTCTTAACTCTTGGTTCTTGGTGTTTTTCTTTCATATTTCCTTAATTCATACTTAGTTTAGGTTTCATATAGAAATCTAAGTGATTCCTACCAGAATTTCTTAAGAAAAGTCTAAGATGGCTATTTACCTCATCGTCGACGCTCAGGACCTCCGTTCTCGAGCTTCCATTATCCAAATTACCTCAAATTTTCTTCCACTGATTCCTTATTGTGTCTAGTTTCTGGAACCATAAAAGTTTTCATAAAACCGGTATGGAATGAGGTAAAATTAGAAAAAAAGATTGAAGGAAGGTCGAATTTTAGGTTGATATGACTGTGGTTAAGTTGAACTGGTCACATCATCTTTAGAATTACCCAGGGTTATAATCATTTGGGATAAAATGAACTTAAGGGGCATTTTGAGCGTTTTAGCCCTTGCAAGGGTAGACAAGATTTTGATGACCGGTCATACACCCCCATATTGAAACAACAATAATAAGAGTCTATCTAACATGAAACAAGTAAAAGAGGTTTAGAATAAGTGGACAACACGTCCTGTACAAGCATGACCAAGATATCCGACATGCAACCATAGATAACAGGTCGTCACATTCTTGAAGTGTAAGATGATAAGGCGGAGGGCGCCTACCTATTTTCAGCCCTCTCCCCGACATGCAACCATAGATAACAGGTCGTCACATTCTTGAAGTGTAAGATGATAGGGCGGAGGGCGCCTACCTATTTTCAGCCCTCTCCCACTGGCATTTGTTCATAACACGGTAGAAGTTAGAATTTCAGTTTATTAAAATTGATTGTTTAACTTGACTCGGCTACAAAAGAAACACCTCTACCCATATAAATCATATTCATCCATCATATAAATGCGTTTGCCAAGAGTCAAACCCAGGTCGATTGCTTGGAAGGCAATTATCCTAACTACTGGACTACAAACGCTTCTTGAAATATACCTTATACCTTAGGTTCCATTGGTTTTCTAGTGAAGAGTCTGTTATTATAAACTAAATCCAACAATAAGTGAGACGGTGAAGCCCCATTATTAAGATTTAACAAGCGATTGTAGTCCAACGGAACCTAAGGTATGATGTGTACTTCAACAAGCGTTTGTAGTCCAACGGTTAGGATAATTGCCTTCCAAGCAATAGACTCGGGTTCAACTCCCGAATGTAATTTTTATATCGGTTTAGGACTTCACTTCATTTTCTAGGTCTTGCGATTTGTTCCACTTTGACAAAAATTGAGTTCAATAGCACATTCTTTTTACAAATCACGCAAGAAATGAAATCGAAGAAATGAAATCGAACATTGATTTGCTTGCTCCTTTCGTGTAACATAGGATTTTTAGACAACTTAATAGTTGACATATTATCACAATAGATAATAGTCGAACATGGTTGCTTTTGATTAAGAATTTCAAGCATCTATCTCAACCAAATTGTTTGGCACGAGCATGTTGTTGCTGCAACAAACTCTGCTTCTGTAGTTGAAAGTGTCGGTTGTTTCTTTGAAGACTAGCAAATAGCTTCTTAACTCATCATGAAAATCTTCGCATAGTCGCTATTTGTATAGCCAACCATCTTCGAATCACCTTTTTTTTTTTTTTTGTAGGATACCCCCAAATTAAAAGTTCCTCTTACATATCGAAGTATTCTTCTTGCTACATTGAGATGCTTTTCCATTAGATTCTCCATGTAGCGACTAATCATGCTAACAGCATACATGATATCTGGTCTTGTTGAGGTTAAGTACATCAAACTTCCCACCATTTGCTTGAAATACTTATCATCAATCTCTCGCTCTTCAATATTCTTATGCAACTTCAAACCCAATTCTAATGGAGTTTCAAATTTGTGCTCATCTATTTTAAATCTTTCAAGCCGCACTTGAACATATTTCTTCTTAAAGATGAAGTTACATATGGCAGTTTGAGTAACTTCTACTACAAGCCAATATCTCATCAAACCCAGATATGTTATTTCAAATTCCTTCTTCAAACATTTCTTCATTATTGCCCGTAAATATTAAGTCATCAACATACAAGCAAATAATAAGAATGTTACCTCCCCTTGTAGTTTTCACATACAACGTATGTTCATAGTATTTAGTGAATCCCATCTTTTCAAAATGATTTGAGAGTAAGTATGGATTATCTGTTTACAGAACTAAAATAAATAGAGAGTTAAAGAGGAAAGATTTGGTGAACAAAATTAAGAGATAAAACAGTAATTATTAGAGGGCAAGAAACTCCATCAAATTCTTTACGATAACAATATCTTCACAACAATATTTCCCTAAAAACTTAATAATAGAAAATGAGGTGTGTGCGCATTATAAAATTTAGATAATTAAACGTGAAATTGATGTAATGTATTTGTATAGGTTGACTTGAATACAAATGACAAAATCGAACTTTCATTAAGGTGGGACACAAGCCTATGCTAATCAGGTAAGTGACCTTACTATCGACATGGTTATATTTAATGTTGTGTGTTGACACGTGCCCCGTGGTTCTGCACGTGTCATATATATTGATAAGTGTGAATTGTTTACGAATCGATAGGATTATGATATGATATGTATATGTGATGATATGCGAATTGTATGATAATACTTACGGTACGATGTGTTTTATGATATGCTTGAGATATGATATGAGAAGGATGCACTAAACGTAATGTAACGATAGGATTAAGATATGTTCATAAAACGATACGATGAGGTTATGTGTAGGAAACGCTATGGTTATGATAGTTTGATAAAACGATATGATAAGGTTATGTATAGAAAACACTATAGTTATGAGAGATAGATAAAATGATACGATAAGGTCATGTATAGAAAACACTATAGTTAAGATATGATTAATATAACGATATGATGAAGTTAAGTATAGAAAACGATATAGTCATGCTCGATTGATAAAAGGATATGATTAGATTATGGATAGAACATGATAGTATTATGATATACTGATAGAACGATTGGGTTAGGATACGTTCCTGTAATGGTATGACTAGGATACGTTCATTAAACGATAAGATTTAGGATACGCATATGAAAACGATATGACTATGAAGTGTTTACGCTAAGATATGATTATGATACGACATGTGAATAACAGACATGTATAAGTTGTGATATGATATGAAAATGATATGATATATGTTATGATACGAGATACATGTTAAATTGACATGTTTATGATGTGATATATTGTGATACAGTATGTTATGGTATGATATGTATATGATGAAAATTGTTATGTTTGGAAGATGGAACGTTATGATATGACATATGTATGTAATCTGAAGATATGATATGATTGACATGCAAAAACGACGAATTAGCATGAAATACAACCCTAGCATATGCATGAAAGATATGATAAATGATGTTATAAACGATATGAGAAATGATATGAAAAACAATATAATATGTATGAAATGCTAGCGGGGTTGTATTAAGGATAATTAAAACGAAAAAAAGAGGTAGGGACCTCATGCATTATTGTGGCTCATGCATTGGGGGATACCTCTATTCCTTCACAGTGGTATGGACACATACACTACTAGGCAGGAGAATGATCATTATGTTTGACATAATACTACCGTGACGGCCGCTACTTCTAACGGGTGTCCGACATCATGAGCTATCAGAGAATGCTCGCCTTGTTGAAGCTAATAATAGAGTTTGAATGAGTTGTTGAAGCTAATAATAGAGTTTGAATGAGTTGAATGAGTTATTGCCGAAGAGAAGGAGGAGGTGAATTCAATTTCATCCACACAAATCTCAACCAACTCCGGGAATCTCCCTATAAAAGGACCTCCCTCCCCATCATTCAAATCACTCCTCCTCTCAATCTCACTTCAGTTTTCTGTTGTCACCAACAACTGGTATCAGAGCAATCTTGCAGCAGCAAAAAAAATGGCAGCAGAAAAACAAGTTGAGAGCTACGTTCAGCCCGCCATCCCGAGGTTCGATGGTCACTATGATCATTGGGCGATGTTGATGGAAAATTTTCTCAGATCAAAGGAGTTCTTTGATATGGTGGAGACGGGTTATGAAGAGCCAAATGAAGGCGAGGTACTCTCAGCTGGTCAACAGCAACTGTTGGCAGCATCGAAGCTGAAGGACCTGAAGGTAAAGAACTATTTATTTCAGTCCATTGATAGGACTATCTTGGAAACAATGCTTCAGAAGAAGACATCCAAGGAAATTTGGGATTCTATGAGGAGGAAGTATCAAGGCTCAACGAGAGTAAAACGTGCTCAATTACAAGCCGTCAGAAGAGACTTTGAAATTCTCCAAATGCAAAAGGGAGAAACGGTGAATGATTATATTGGCAAGGTTATAAGTCTTGCAAGTAAAATGAGGATGCATGGTGGTTCAATCACGGAGGTTGCGATCGTAGAAAAGATTTTGCGATCACTAACTCCAAAGTTCGATTACATTGTATGTTCTATCGAAGAAGCAAACAATGTCGAAGAGATGCAAATAGATGAACTCCAAAGCTCCCTGTTAGTACATGAGCAGAGGCTCAATCGTACAAGTGCAATAGAGGAGATGACAGCCTTAAAAATATCCACACCAGGTGAATCTTCAAGCCCTAGAGGTAGAGGGCAAAGAAGAGGCAGAGGTCGTGGGAGAGGCAGTCGAGAAAGAAGTGGAGATGTTGGCAGGTCAGTAGACCTAGCCAGAAATGATTATGAAAACAAAGGCAAGAGACACTTTGACAAGTCCAAGATGGAATGCTACAGATGTGGACGCCTTGGACATTACAAAAATGAATGCTATACCAGGCTTCAAAAGGAGAAAAGAGATCAATCCAATTTTGTGGAGAGAAGAGAAGAAGAAACATTATTAATGTCATTCCATGCTATGAAGGTTGCAGATCAAGGTGTATGGGTCGTAGACTCTGGATGCAGCAATCATATGACAGGTTGTAAGGAATTCTTCTCAACTCTAGATGAAAATTTTCATACTACGGTTTCTCTTGGCAACAATTCAACTCTCCAAGTGATGGGGAAAGAAACCGTAGATATCAAGACTAGAAATGGCTTTGTAGAGTCTATTTCTAATGTATTCTACGTCCCTGATCTGAAAGCCAACTTACTTAGTATCGGTCAATTACAAGAAAAGGGGTATGTGATCACATTCCAAAATGATGAATGTGAAATTTATGACTCCAAAAGAGGATCGATTGCTAAGATGAAGATGACCACCAACCGTCTATATCCGTTGACGTTAAATATCGTTGCCAAAAGTTTGATGTTGAAGAAAGAAGATACCACCTGGCTTTGGCATTTTAGGTATGGTCATCTACACTTCAAAGGATTAAAGACGTTGTCCTCAAAGAAGATGGTAACTGGGTTGCCAGATATTACTCCACCAACGGAAATTTGCGAGAGCTGTGTAGTAGCAAAACATGAAAGAAACTCTTTTCCATCTGGAAAATCAAGAAGAGCTCAAGCAATTTTGGAGTTGATTCATTCGGACATATGTGGTCCCATCTCTCCAGCATCAAATGGTAACAAGAAATATTTCATGACCCTCATCGATGATTTTAGTCGAAAAACATGGTCTTATTTCTTGCACGCCAAATCAGAAGCCTTTGATTGCTTCAAAAAGTTTTGTGCTACTATGAAGACGGAAACTGGAAGAAGAGTCAAGGCTTTAAGAACTGACAGAGGTGGAGAATTCTGCTCGAACGAGTTTATTCAATTTTGTGAAGAGAAGGGCATACGGAGGCAGTTAACAACAGCATATACACCACAACAAAATGGTGTGGCCGAAAGGAAAAACAGGACCATTCTCAACATGGTTCGAAGTTTACTAAATAAAGGAGAAGTCTCGAAGAAATTCTGGCCAGAAGCTGTCGTGTGGTCCGTTCACATTCTCAACCGGAGTCCTACCTTTTCTGTTAGAGATATGACTCCACAAGAAGCATGGAGCGGAAGAAAACCTGCAGTAGACCACTTTAGAATCTTTGGGTGCATAGCATATGCACACGTTCCTGATGAGAAAAGGAAGAAACTTGAAGACAAGAGTTTGAAGTGTGTATTCCTTGGAGTAAGCGAGACCTCTAAGGCGTACAAGCTTTATGATCCTTTGACAAAGAAGGTGGTGGTAAGTCGTGATGTAGTCTTTGACGAAAAGAAGACTTGGACATGGGAAGAAAAGATCACTGTGAATCAGCAGATTCCTGTAGATCTTGAAGAAGAACAAACTGAAGCCCCTATTCAGCCTCACTATGAGCATGGAGAGAGCTCATCACAAGCTCAACAAGAAGAACCAGTAGAAGAAGATCATGATCATAATCAAAGACATCCAAGAACAAGAAAGAGACCAAACTGGATGATTGATTATGAGATGGACTATGAATCAAGTGATAGTGGTTATTTTGCATTCTTTATGGATAGTGATCCAATTGTCTATGAAGAAGCAGTAAAGGAGAAGAAATGGAAGGAAGCTATGGACAGTGAAATCAAATCCATAGAGAAGAACAAGACGTGGGAGCTCACTGATCTTCCTAGAGGGCAGAAAACAATCGGAGTAAAATGGGTTTTCAAAACCAAGTTGAATGAAAACGGTGAGGTGGATAAGTACAAGGCGCGACTTGTTGCAAAAGGATACAAGCAAAAGTATGGAATTGATTATAAGGAGGTATTTGCACCAGTGGCACATCAAGACACTATCAGGCTCATAATTTCTATTGCAGCACAGAAATCTTGGCCTATATATCAACTTGATGTGAAATCGGCCTTCTTACATGGAGAGCTTCAAGAAGAAGTATATGTGGAGCAACCAGAAGGTTTTGTTCAAAAAGGCAAAGAGGAACAAGTATACAAGTTGAAGAAAACTTTGTACGGTTTGAAGCAAGCTCCAAGGGCATGGTACAGTCGCATTGATTCTCATTTTGAAAAGATGGGATTCACTAAATGCCCGTATGAACATACGTTGTATGTGAAAACTGAAAAGGGAGGTAACATTATCATTATTTGCTTATACGTTGATGATTTAATATTTACTGGCAATAATGAAGAAATGTTTGAATTTTTTAAGAAGAGCATGATGAAGGAATTTGAAATGACGGATCTTGGCTTGATGAGATATTTTCTTGGAGTAGAAGTTACTCAAACTCCTGCAAGTAACTTTATCTGTCAGAAGAAGTATGCTCAAGAATTACTTGAAAGGTTTAAATTGGATGAGCGCACATTTGGAACTCCATCAGAATTGGGTTTAAAGTTGCACAGGGATATTGACGGGCGAGAGGTTGATAATAGGTACTTCAAACAAATTGTGGGAAGTTTGATGTACCTAACTTCAACAAGACCAGACATCATGTATGTGGTTAGTATGATAAGTCGTTACATGGAGCATCCAACGGAAAAACATCTCAATGCAGCAAGAAGGATACTTCGTTATGTGAGAGGAACCTTTGATTTGGGGGTATTCTACAAGAAAGGAGATGATCCGAAGATGGTTGGCTATACAGATAGTGACTATGCAGGTGATATAGACGATCGTAAAAGTACTTCAGGAAGTATTTTCATGATGAGTTCAGGAGCTATTTGTTGGTCTTCAAAGAAGCAACCTATTGTAACACTCTCAACTACAGAAGCAGAATTTGTGGCAGCAGCAGCATGCTCGTGCCAAGCAATTTGGTTAAGAAAAATGCTTGAAATTCTTAATCATAAGCAACCAGGTATGACGGTTATATATTGTGATAATATGTCAACTATTAAGTTGTCTAAAAATCCTGTGTTGCATGGAAGGAGCAAGCACATCGATGTTCGATTTCATTTCTTGCGTGATTTGTGTAAAGAAGGCATTATTGAACTCAACTTTTGCCGAAGTGATGAACAAATCGCAGATCTATTCACAAAGCCCTTGAAACAACCATTGTTCGAGAAGCTTAGAAGAAAAATGGGAATGTGCAAAATCCAAGATGTATATCAAGATGACGAAGTGAAGTCCTAAACTGATTTCCGCATAATTCAGTTTAAGGGAGGGTGTTGAAGCTAATAATAGAGTTTGAATGAGTTGTTGAAGCTAATAATAGAGTTTGAATGAGTTGAATGAGTAACTGCCCAAGAGAAGGAGGAGGTGAATTCAATTTCATCCACACAAATCTCAACCAACTCCGGGAATCTCCCTATAAAAGGACCTCCCTCCCCATCATTCAAATCACTCCTCCTCTCAATCTCACTTCAGTTTTCTGTTGTCACCAACACGCCCGACAAGAAAAGGGGTCCCACGAGGTGTGCGAACCGACTGGTGGATTCAAACTCGCACGTGTGGGTAGTATGTAGGAAATTAATTACACACCCAAGCTGTCTGTTAAGATAGCCGCCTTAGAAAACAAACTGTTATGATGGGTCCCATCCATGAAAATTGTATGGGTTTGCATTTAACCTCAACAGTGAGGTCACTTATTGAATATAAGCCACGTGCTACTTCTATTTTGGGTTAAGGCAAGACATTCTTATACGACTGATAACGACATCGCAACTCGAGACCATGACACATGCAGAGGGTAGTCACATTTATTTTTCTTAGACTTCGGTTAGACTAGGATATTTTTAATTTAATCGTTCATTTATTTTATTTAGTTCTTTGCGGTGTCGTTTTAAAGATATTTTCAAACACTTAAATCCATGACTGTGTTTTAAGATGAAAGTTATATTTTTGAAAGTTTAAAAGAGATAATTTTTCATTCGATATTCATGATATGTATACGATAGCGACCATAGAATAAGTAAAAAAATTTAGAATCGTTACACTCGTTGCAACAACCACGAAAACTCAATTCAAAAAATCAACGACACCCACCGAAAAAACAACTAGAGAAAATGCAAACCAAACTTTAAATGACGAAAAGTCATATGACGAAGAAGATGACCAATTAAGTGTCGCTTGTTAGGATGAGTTTTGGGCATGGGTCGGGCTTGAATGGAGGGGCCGTGACTAATGGAAAAGATGGGTACATATGTGAGTATAATTTATTTGTAAGTTTGTATTTGAACGGCGTACATTAACATTGATTCGTTTAGATCAACGATGATAAAAACAAATTTAATTATCCTTTGATGATAATCTTTTGCTCTAAGTATTAGCGTTCGCATAGCATAATTAAACACAATATCAGATTTCTCGTCGAAAAGATGCACCATAACTAATATCTCTTGATTAGTTACCGTCCCATACCCATCCCATATATCCAACAAATTTAAACCTTAATAAACGTAAACCTCAGAACTAATAATTTTTATTCTTATAAGACAACCTTTTAAAGTTTGATGTTTCATTTAAAAAATAAGTAAAAACATAGTTTGAACGTGGAACCATTTGAAAACTCGATTAGACTAGGAATGAATGGGTGATATCACTAGCTTGAGACCCTTGTCGGTAAAAAAAAAAACATTAAAAGCTACGTGTTTATTATGCTTTTAGTTGTTCATATTACAATAATGTTATCTAATTTTTAATATATACTTTTAGTTGTTTATATTACACACGAGACTATATCCAGGCTATACGATAAACTAAATTAAGAATACGAACAAAATTTATTAAAACTAGATGCTTAAAGTTTTGGTCGGTTCAAAAATTAAATTGATTACTGTGCTTTGGCGCTAGAATAATCAAAACACAGGTGTAGCTTGGGATTGTCCAACATATCTTCTAATTAGAGTCTATCCGTAATGTACGACCATAATATTTTACCTATTTAATCTAAGGTCATTACTTTGAAATCCTGAATACACATAAAATGGGCCCTATTCTTAAATGCGACTTATTCTCGCTTTTTATTAACTTGTGAAAGAAAAAAAAAAAAAGAATGAGTTGAAAGAAAAAGAAAAAAACATTATTGAAAATGAAGGGAAAGTGACAAAACTAAAGGAATGTTTTATTCTACCTATGGCTTATTATGCAAAAATATTTCAACCTATACTAACCTATGCTAATGCAAACCGAATTCAGCCTAGACTACGAAATGGAAAAAAACCAAACCACTATCCTATGCATGTGCCACGGTCCTGAGGTGTACGATGTCGCCGTCGTCGTCACATGGGTGCCTTGCCCTTATCTAGAATACTCAGTAAGTGACCCCCTATCGAGGTTATGCGACAAACACTTGCAATGAAATGATGGGACCTATCGTTTCGTTTCGTTTTCCCTACGGTGTAATCCTAACGAGTAATCGTGGACGTGTACCATATACTCTACACACAGTCCATACGTGCGAGTATGGGCTCACCAGCTAGTTCGCACACCGCTAGCCCACAGTCCTTAGCCGATGGGCATACTCTGGGAGCCCCTTATGCCGGGACCCGTTAAAACTAGAACCGTCACAGCAGCGCTATGCAAAGCATAATGATCGTTGTCCTGCCATTGGATGTACACGTCCGTACCCTCGTGATGGGATAGGGGTATCCCCAAATGCATGAACACACAATATGCATGAGGTCCCACTAGTCCTACAGTTATCATTAATAAACATAACCCTTGTCACGTTTTCATGCTTACATGTCATTCTCATTCTCATTTCTTTACATATCATTCATATTCCTAACAGGGTTATGTTTCATGCAATTCACCATATTTCATGTCATACAATTCATGCAGTTACATTCAAATATTCATACAAACAAGCCATAATCGTTCAAGGACCACACATCGTCACATGCATAACATATCACATCAACTAAGCAGCATACATAACATACATTCACGTTCACACGATTTTTTACTTAAGCACATTAAACTAGCATACAATTTAATGACACGTGCAAATCCACAGGCACGTGCAACATACAGCAAAAAATGCGTAACCTACAACGGGTGAGCCACTTACTTGGTAGGCCTTAGCCGAAGTACTCCCGAGAATATAACGTAAGCTCCTAGCTCCTCGTGAACGTTCTACGCTTCCGTTGGTGGTTGGTTCCTATTGGTTCATTCGTCACTTTCGTTAGTATTTCACAAATAATAATAAATTCCCAATTGGAATTTGTGAAATACGACCTTAAAATGTTCCATTTTACCTTAAACAGGGCCGAAACCAAGTCCAGGAGGGTCGGAACGGTGTCAAAAGGGCTGAAAACAGGTTTCTCGAGCCGAATAAGCCGCCGGAGCCGAGGAGCCGCCGCCGAGCCGATTAAGCCGCCAAAGCCGAGAGGAGTCGCGCTGCCGACGTGCCACGTGGCACAATCAGAGAGCGACGCGTGTGCAGGAGTCTCGGGTCGAGGCGCGAGTTAATGGATCGAACGCGGGTGACGGACCATGCGCGGTGATGGGCCGGTTCGCGGGTGAAGGGCCGGAGTGTTTGGGCCGCGGGAATCGTCGGTTATGGGCCGACCGAAGGGAATTGGATTCGGTTCGGGTTGCCGAATCCGGCTCTCGGGTCGGACTTCGTCCTCTTCGCCCGACTGCCTGCGCGATTTTTTGGCGACCTCTTTCTCTCCTCGACAACGTCATCTCGACGTCCTTTTTCCCTCTTTTTTCCTCCGTTCCCGAGATTATTCTTCACCCTAACCCCGTTTTTGGTACAGATTTCGTTTGTAAGGACCTCACACTCCCGGATCTGGAGAAGCTCGGAAGTCCACCGTTCCGTCTTCCTTGCCGACGGTGTTCAGCGTAAGGGATTTGTCTAAAACCTACTCCTGATGTGTGTAGAGGGTTCTGGGATTACTTTTGTGGTGTAAAATGGGGGTTTTGTCGTCGATTCGTATGGTTCGGCTTCGCCAGAGTTCCGTCGGTTTTCTGTTCCTTCTCGTTTTTCACTATTTTCGTTACTTTGCAGGTTCTTTCAGGGTGGCTGAAGGTCGGGGACGTGATTTGTGGCATCCCAGCCCTCGGCCGCCCTTTGTGGGTCATGTGCGAGCGAAAACTCCGGTGTTCGCCGGAGTTTTCGGCTCTGCCGACGACCCTCACCCCTTTTTTATTTTTTTTTTGGTTCCGTTACACGTAAATATGAGAAAATAATGATAACCTCAAGCATAGTAGTTCATATGGGTCCATATAAATTTATATGGACAATCTCGAGAGGTCTGGATGTTGTATAACCATTTCCTGTTAGAAAATAGATTTCGATGATGTTTCCACAAAATACATGTTTCATACTGTTGATCTTCATTTTTAATATTTGACGTTTTTCTCTCCATATGTTTTTGACAGGTGAGATCAAGTGTAATAAAATGTTCATAACGACTATAATTAAAACATTGAATGTGCAAATGTGAGAATACAAACGTAAACTTTCACCCATTTCATATATTTTGAACATTTGTTTCAGTCGTGAAATGATAGGAATGTATCTTAATATCGTAACAGATATACCTTGTCTGATTTCATCCGTTCCTCAATCAACCTTCCATCTTCAAGTCCTACAATGAGGACAAATTTCTAACTTTTCTATAATATTCAAAATTCCCGCCCCATTCTATAGCTTATTTTAAAAAAATATTATTTCCACTCCATTCAGGTTGTTGCGACGGTTAGAATAATTGTCTTCCAAGCAATAGACCTAATTTAACTCTCACGAATGGAGTCATAGGATTTGACAATTATGGTTGTTGAAGCTAGTTTTTGTAGTCAACTCAATAAGCCTACAATTTTGAGAACTTTCTTTGCGGTATAGTTATGTAGTTATCTTAAATGTTAATAACCGGGCTTCACCATCGGACTTGCATAGTTTATAACAACAGACTCTTCACTAGAAAACCAATGTAACCTAAGGCATGAGATGTACTTCAACAAGCGTTTGTAGTCCAACGGTTAGGATAATTGCCTTCTAAGCAATAGACCCAGGTTGGACTCCAAACAAACGCATTCATATGATGGATAAACTTTATTATATAGCAAATATAAAAAAAAGAACACCGATGTGGTGGTCATGCCCATTTCCTCACTTACGTTTTCTAAAACATTTCTCTGTACACGCCCTTGCCCGGCATGCCCATTCTATACCCAATGTGGAGGTGTACGGGTCACCAAAATCATGTCTGTACCCAGAGCTAAAATGTCTCAAAACGAGGGGAATGTGATTAGTTGTGAATTCTTCCCATTTCCTCACTTACATTTTCTAAAACATTTCTCTTAAATGTGACACGAGACTCGAGCACACGCTCTTGGCGCTTGCCATAAATCATAGAGGGTCTTTGACAACTTGTACGTTTTGTGCTCTTCAGTTTTGATGACGAACCCTTCGGGTTGGGCAACATATACTTATTCTTGGAGGATTTAGAAACATTGATTTAGCGTTCAAGTGATGGACCTCCCACCCGTGTTGAACTGTGAGGTCAAGAATCAACCTTATAGTGATTACAGCTATCTAAAATATACTATCAACCACCAATTCCTAAAAATAAACTCCTTGTCATTGCACAATCTAGCCACACGCGCGACAACCTCCTCAAAATTGACACATATCGTTGCACGTATCCCTTTGCCACTAGTCTTGCTTTATGATTGATGACATTTGTTTCACTATTTTTCTTAAACTTAAATACCCACTTCAAATCGATGGGCTTGTGTCTGGGTGGTAAGTTAGTCATTGTCCATGTCTTGTTCTTCTCAATGGCTTCAAGCTTTTTTCGCATGGCCTCTTGCCACATCATCTCAGTTACTGCCTCACAGCAAATTGTTGGCTCCTCGGCTGCGAGCAACACTAACTTGTCGGGATTAAATTCTTCTTCAAGTGTATCCGCATAAATTTCAGCAAGAGAACAAAACTTCTTTGGTCCACCATCAGTTGTGGATCCTTCTGTGCTCTCGTCTAAGCTCTCTTGTTCTAGAGAATTCATCACGCCTTTCACTTTCTAGGTCTCTTGCATGTCCCTCTTCTTCTAGGGCAGTGAACTCTGTAACAGTCTACTTGTTATTGTCAACGCTGCACCAATCTCACTTCTTTTCTTCTTCGAATACAGCTCTACTCACATGAATTTTTTCATGTTGCCGATCATACAACCTAGGTGTGTTGGTCCCATCCTCTACGCCAAAGTACAGCATCTTTTGCCTTCTATCATCGGACTTTTTTACACATGGCTTGGAGGTCTTTATTCGGTCAACTCTATAATTATTTCCTTCAAAATGGGAAAGTCGAGAATGTAGCATATTGTTGAACGACATATTTTGACCTTCGCTCTAATATCACTTTGCGAGAAACGTTGATATGAGTTCATGTAATAAGCAAATCATAACAATTCAAAAACAAAGATGGAGCAATCTCAGTACACCCACAGAATAACACAAACAAAATATGTAAATTAACTTCAAAAAATGGCACAAAGAGAAGAAAGGGAGTTGTAGTGTTCATCAAATAAGCAGTCTCTTTATTCAGTCAATAAGATTAATTTTATGAGAAAATTAGAAGTAAATGAACAAAATCCCATGTCATTCCATGCTATATATTTACATCCAAAAAGAAATAATAATCAAATCATGCAACCAATGAAGAAAAATCGCTTCTGTATACTACAAAAGGAACCAACCCATCACTATTTAAATGCAGTTTCAATATATAATTTACAATTCAGCTTTCAAGTGTCTGGCAGAAGAGTTTCAGCTTGTCTGTTTAAACAAATGTCCAACCATTTTCATCAGTTGTAGCAGCAGATGGAGTTTCTGGTTTAGGAGGCTTCTTTGCAAATAAAGATGATTTACTGTCGAAGAACGACGAGAATGACGGTGACGATGGCCTTTCGTCCGAGTTCACATTTTTTGGAGACGATTTTCTTGAATCTCCGTCCTTCCCTACGAAGTTCAGACTCATCTTCTTGAAACGCCGTTTCAGCTCACCGGCTGTCATGTTTGATTCTTCTGGCTGCTTCATAGCCTTCAGAATTTCCTCTGGATTCACCATCATAGTCTCCACTGTTTCATACACCTGTTCCGGATCCCATCATATACATCAGCTTGAATCACGATCGTGATTCGATACTAATAAACAGATATGCAACGAACGTTTAGAAAATGCCATTAATTCTATTAGCTTCCCTGTTCCCACCACGGGCAGGGCCACTCCTTGTCGTGGGAACTCGTTTGTTATCTGGTAAATGACTAGGTTGGATGTGAAATCAACCACACGTCTTAATTCATAGGCACACAACAATATCATACAATGATCCCAAAGCTTTAAAAAGATTTGTGGTTCGTAAGATATGCATGAAAGCAGCAAAAAGTGGGAGCGAACCTGACAAATATCATCAACTTTGTTGCTCCAAGAGCTTCTTTGACATGTTGCTACAACATAGCCCTTGCACTCATAGAATAAGCTTGACAGATTATTATTTTTAGCCAACTTGGCCTCCGCCATTATGAATCCTAAACCAAGCTGCACATAGAAAAGAAGATTATGTTAGCGTAGAGACTCGTGGTATCGAAGTGATATTTTGAAGATTCATTATCTTCATAAGACATAAGGATCTTTCTCGTCGCAATTATAGAGATATGAAGCCATTAATTGGAAGAAAGTTTATTTATACGAATGGTAACGGCCTAGGCCCACCGCTAGCAGATATTGTCCTCTTTGGGCTTTCCCTTTCGGGCTTCCTCAAACGCGTCTGCTAGGGAGAGGTTTCTACATCCTTATAAAGGGTGTTTCGTTCTCCTCCTCAACCGATGTGGGATTTTACAGGAACTCAACAATTAGTTTAAAATTCCAGGAACTAAGATCCCTTGAAAGCTTGATGAACTCATTCTTGAGATCCAATCTGCCTAGAATTATTACTTTTCAAGAGTACAGAGATAAACTCAAGTCCATTTCCCAGTAAGTTAAGTACGTTATTAGACAACAGGAAGTAGTGTGTAGTAATAATCAACTTACTAAAGAAATGAACAGCGGCTCAAACAGCTCAGAAGGTGGCAACTCCTCTAAATCACTCAGAATACCTTCCCTGCAGTATCAGAGTTTAGCGCCACAGTTTCAAGTACAGAACAAACAAACAGTAACTGGTTTTAAATTCCTCCAACTTACACGACCAAATCCTCATCAAAGAGTGGTGTTTGTTTAACAGCAGGGACAGCTTTCGATGTTTCCCATAGTTCACGCCACAAATTACCTGGTATGAACAGAGCTCATAAAACTCAGCGTTTATGACATAATTTCCCAGTCCCAAGAACAAGGCTATTATACAGAGGAATCACGGTACCCACATACGTTCATACCCCCAATGAATGTTCCTAATTCGTAAAACTATATCCAAAGCAAGTTAGGGCTCTAAAGCAAGGTGCTTGCTTCGGTTACAGCCCTCCATTGAATGGGGTGGAAAAGAAAGGTTCGGAAATGTAGTTTTTTTTTCCCGAGTCCAGTGGCAATGAGGACAGGAAGGACAGCTACGGTAAAAAAAATTAAATAGCAGGAGACTCCCTCAAATTAAGCCCAATATTCACATTCCAATTTATGAGAAATATCAGGATCATAATGTCGAAATTAAGACATAGTGAACATAAGATAAAGGTCCACACCTTCTTTTTGCATTCGACTGCTAAGTTGACCTCTTGAATCGATACCAACAGGAGAATCTATACTATCATTATTTGGTTCAGGTTCTGTCCAATCAGGAGGGGAGTGCCATCTTACAAAATCTTCCAAGATACAGCCAGGATTTGCAGCCTAGATTAATAGTAACAGCGAAGTTAGTCTACTAGAACACATCACCTTAAGTACTCCGTTAATCGATATATGGTGGACAGTAGTTATGACAGTAAAAAGTGACCTTGAAAGCTTGCATGTCTGAGAGAAGTTGAGAACATCCAGCACCCACACTGCAAATTGGAGATTTTGTAGTCGTCAAGCAGAAATACCGGATGATATAATGTTAAGAATAAAACCGAGTGCAATAATATACCTTCCGGTTCGAAGAACAAACTCCTCTGTTTCTTTAATGACGTCTTCGGTTAGCAAAGGACCTTCCTGTCCACAAAAAATAGGTTGGATTAAGCCTTTGCATTCTTTAACACTGATGAAAAGATCCAATACCATTAGCCGAACCTGTGTAACAGGAGAGTAAACTGCTTCACCAGTTTCTAACATTTTATGGTCACCAAATGGGCAATCAGCACCTAGTCGAAGTGCAAGTTCCCCGTTACTGAGTCTCGCATACAAAAGAGTGTTTGCAGGAACAGTTACTTCAGATGTTCTTGATTCAGCATTTGAACTTGCTTCCCGTAGTACAGCATCTAACTTGTCAGTTGCTATTTCATGGCGTCTTTTGCGGGAGACGCAACAATTTATAACCTGAAATCGCTGATATAGAAGACATGAATTTAGATCTGGAATTTCATCTATTGGAATGCCAGGTAGATATCGCTCTTCTGCCCAGAATCTTCTCATCTGCATAATAAAATCATTCCAAACAAACTTCATTAGTTACAGTTATAAAAAAGGGTTCAACTATCTGGTAAGCATGAACTAAGTGTCCTTTCTCTAGAACAAAAAAGGTGTCTATAAAATTTTGAATAATAAGCTTTAAGCACAAAAACAAATATTTTCATCATTTGTAACCATTCCTTAGGTAGCACAATCAAGTTCTACATCGTGAACTCACTTCATCGACAATTCTGCACCAAAAAAGTGCCATTTTCCGAAGACATCTAAAGCTTCCTATGACTTCAGAAATCTTAACAAGGAGGCTATCTGGAGGAGCACCATGAATATCTCTAGTCAAGGATGTCACAATTGTGCCCTCTGAAGCAGTGCTAAAGCTCCTTCTGAGAAAATCTCCTCCCTCTGCACATACGTTACAGATGATTATAATGGAAGTGAGATCGTTGCAGGAAAATATGCAAGAAATTACATGAATACATCACATCGTGCGTAACCTGGAATGTGCATGTACCTGCATCAAAGAGTGAACAAATCAAAGATTGAACTCTCTCATCATGACGAAATTCAGTTGAGCTCTTTTCCTCCTTTTCACGAAGCATTAATGCCCTCACAGAAGACAGACTCAACCCCGACTTCTCCCTTGTAGATGAAGAATCTCCTGGCGAAGCAACCAAACTCTTTATCGACTTGGATTTCTTTCCAGCCCTAGGTCAAGAGTACGGATATTGAGGTATCAGTAACAAGTTTCAATGCAAGCTCGTCAAATAGTTTGTAGGAAAACATTGATAAAATGACCAGAGACCAAGACTGTCAACATTTAAGAACCAAGTATCCAGGAAGTCCTTTATCCTCGAAAATAATAGTGTGAATACAAGATCCACCAGAAAATCGAAGAAAAACAAAAGAACGCAATCAAAATATCGAAAACGTGAAAGAAGAGAAACTCACTCAACAGCGATAGCCAGCTGCTTTATAACTGAAAGGGGAGGAATACTAGCTCTGTCAGTAGCCAAAAAGCTTTCAACTGATGGAACTATTTCTGCATTCTAAATAAATACGAGACTAGTTAGTATAAGAGAAAAATTCAATCAACAAGACAGATCTTAATTATATCACAAAGCTTATGATTAACTCCAGAGTCATCACCTCGGAGGACATTATTTGTATAGACTATAATGGTCAAAAACACGTACGAGCATACAAATTCTATGGAGTTTTCCATTAGTTTACCAAATCGGATGGCTCGAACATTAAGGCTTCCTCTTTTCCTAATTGCTAATGTATGTAGAACTTGGAAGTTGAATCCACTTATGAACCATGCTAGGTAACTTAGAACAATAGAAATTATACAGATTGTGACAAAATTCGTCAAAAAACGCTATATATTTATGAATGTTTAATACCTTTGCTTCAATATCATTTTTCATGTTCAGTAGGTACAAATTCTCATCATAAAATGGTACAGACATGGTTGGATTTTCAACTTTTTCAGTATCCTCAGCAGCTTTCTTTCCAATTCGAATGTTTTTGAACTTATCGTGCCAGTCCTGCTTTGTCCCGATGTTCGGCGGTCTCCACTTCGAATGCTTTGGCTCACTGTGACTCTGAAACATTCCACATTGCATTAAGACAATGCAATTATTTTACAACATCCGCTTGAGAAATTGTCTGTAACCGGGGATATATAAACACTGAAAATCTTATGTTTAGACTAAATGCAGATTATGAATGAACATAGATAGCTGAATTAGACATTTCCACATGCATTCTGTTTGTTTTACAAGAAAAGTATGAAATGGTGAAACAAAAGCTAAAATAGGCGGTCAACCTGATATCCACTTCAGCTCAAGAAGTTGACCCTTTTCAAATTGAAGAACACTCAAAGAATTTTCGTGTTTATTTTACTATCTACCACAGAAATCGAAGCAGAAAACACAAGCCAATTGCCAGAATTCTGGAAAATTGATGGCGAGAAGGCAGCTTAAATCATGAAATTTGTAAGGAACATGAGATAGCAGAGAAGTCAATGAAAATAAGTAGGTCAACAGAGAAGAAACAGAATCATACCCTTATTTCATCTTCGTTCTTGGAAGTCCGTTCGTGGATCTTAGGCAGTTGTTGTTTATCAAAATCTTAGAGGAATCAGGAAGAGGGGGGAAAGGTAAAATGAATTGAAGAATCCAAAAAAAGGGGAGCAAATTTAGAGAATGGATGATGAGATTGTGCGTACCTGATGGATCGGATTTAAAGTCGAAGAAAACTCGCTCCGCTTTAGCAGCCGCGGAATGAAAGGCAGTCCTCGCTTTTGAAACAAAGGAGGGCGCCTCCATAATCAGATGAAGCAAAAGCTCAAAAATGGAAATCAAAGATAGTGGTAGAAGGAAGATGAAGGCATCGGTCCCAAATCAAAATCAAAATCAAAATCAAAATCAATATGAAACACAACAGATTTAACTATGGCGGATGAAACCAAAAACCAGCCTCTTTCGTATTGTACATGCTCTGGATGTCACTTCCAAATTACTCTTATTTATATATATAATTTTTTTTTTCTTTTTTTTTTTAAATTTTGACCAAAATTTAATTTTCTAACCTTTTGGATAGACATCTAACAATGAAATTTAAGGACCATTTAGATTCATAAATTTATTTTTATTATTATTATTATTATTTTGTTAATTTAGTTTGTGGCTTTTTATTTTTATTTTTATTGTCACGCGGAAAAAGACACGAAGATAATCATGTTAAGATTACAATGGAATAATTACTTTTAATTTGAGTAATTACGTCTACACAGAAATTGTTGTAATTAAAATTGTAGTCATAATTAGAGATATTCATTTAATTTACGGGAACTCGTTCAATTAAGACAGGATAGAAGAGGGAGTGGAGAGAGATTTCTTCCTGTAAGCTAAACAGACCCCGAGCTTGAATTATATTCTCCTTCCTCATCTCTAATCTTGCCCAAATCCCCGACTGGCTCTTCCTTGCCTCGCTTTTTATATTTAAATATAAATATATTTATATACATATCAAATTAAGACACAAAACTCATTTATTGTGTATTTATATTAGGTATATTTACAATATTGAAATTTTTATTTTTAATGTTTATGAAATATTTATGGGTTGTTATAATATTTACATTTTTTATAGAAATATATTGAAAATTAGAAATTATCTATTAAAAAAAATTTGAAATGAATATTTTTTTAAATATTTATTAAAAAAATGAACGACAATTTAGCATCAGACATTACTAACTACTCCTCAATTAGAAGCTCACGATCTCAAGGAACATCAAGCCTAAGGCATTATGGACAAGAATGTTCGAGACACTAATGATGTTTATGAAAATTTGGGAGTCTGACGTTAGTAACAATAAAATGTTGCAGTCACTAATGGACTCCAAATGACCGACATAGTCATTGTCTCCTCAACCGCACACATTCCATCCTAAACTATTGCAACCGACCGATTCATACCAACCAACGCCTATAGACGTGGGTACGGACCCCTCATACATTCAACCGAACAAACAAGCCATTAAAAGCAACAAAATTGGAAAATAAAAAATTAAATGCAATTTGTTTGAGTTTGGTAGAAAGTTTTATGATTAAGACTCTTCCTTTGACCTTTTTATTTCATTTGAATTCAAGAGGCATTCCCTCTATGAATGGATCATTTAATTTAATAAACTTTAGCTATCAATTCTTTGTTTTTGTCAACCTATTTTCCTTCCCTTTATTATTTAATTCATTTGACTATGCATAAAATCATCATTCTTCGTAAAATAAACTTGACCAATTCTTTTTTTTACATTTTCAACGTTATACAACGTTGATCGTCATCAGTAAATGGGTGCTTTATCTTACTTGAAAAAATGGTAAACATGGTTTGAGTACCTAAAAATACTCAATAAATAGTTTTACTGTTCGGATCAGAAAATGCAATCGTAGTTCATGATGGGACTTGTCACATATTCTTTGTGATGTTCCCACGTTGGTTGGGGAGGAGAACAAACCATCGTTTATAAGGGTGTGAAAATCTTTCCCTAACAGACGCGTTTTATAGCCTTGAGCAAAACCCTAAAAGAGAAAGTCCAAAGAGAATAATATCTGCTAGCGGTGGATCTGGGCCGTTACATTTTTTCTCTTTCATACACAATGCTCTTAGAGTTGAAAAAAAAGGAGCAAGGTGTCACGGTTATGCTCGTTCAGGGCGTGTTGCCCATGGCCGCATGCCCATGACAAGCCAAACCCTTGTCATGTCTTTTCATTCTAGTGTTTTTCCTTTTGTAATTCTAGAGCGTATGACGCCTCAAAAATATCATGTCTAGGCTTGCCAGACCTAAAATGGTTCATAATGTACTACAGGGGATATGACTAGTTGTCAACTTTTCCCTACCCAAGGTTATATATGCTAAGTCGTTGTTATCTTTCTCTTGCTTGCTTATATAACGTCTCTTTCCAAAATCTCTCTTTCTAAAATCTCTCTCTCTCCTCGTTTTCTAAAACCTTCTTTTAAAACTAAGGTTAGAGGCTCGATCATACGTCGCTTGGCCGTAGGCGACGCAAGAACAAATTCGCTTAGCTCACTTGTCGTTGGAAAGTGAGTGCCGCACAATCGCTAGTCAACTGCCTTCGAAAGTGCGATTGTGTCACAAGGCTCGTGAACTAGACTAGAACCAGTTTTGTTAGGTTGGGTAAGACCAAGTGGATAGGGCTCCTCACCGTGTAGGGTCTTGTCATGTGTTGAGTCATCTCTTGGCTTGTTTTGGGTCCGTAAATCGCTAAATAACTTGATCCGATTCAGTTAGGTTTTGTAAGTTGAAATTCTCGACCCGACCCGACCCGACCCGACCCGGTTTAAAGGAACTATAAATTCTATTTCGCGGGACTACTGGTTTTTGACTTTTCGCGCTTTATTCGGGACACATGGAGGAAGTGGACGAAACGGAAGCGGTGCCTCAGGTTGATCATTTTTTTATTCTCTTTCTCTGCATTTATGTTTTTCACGATCTTCTTTTGGTATATACGAGATCAGTCCAATGCGATTTTAATCTTCTTTTGGTTGTTCTTCTGTATTGTGACTGGATGAAACGAGAAAAGTTAAGAGTGCGATTTTAATCTTCTCCTGCATTTCTCCGTCTTACAATTCATCTCTAGTTGGTGAGAAATGGATGAAAAGGAAAGCAAAGGAAACTTTGATTGGTTTGTAGTGTTAGTGGATGAGAACATAAAAATAAGCGAGAATGTAATTCATTTGAAGGATCCTGGACTGGACTGCTGATTCTAACTTTGTATTTGATCTCTCCAGTTCATCTCAACCTTGATCTTTTGAACAATCGAATCAAATATATTAATTTCGTTGTTAAGTCTGGAAATAAAGCAGTGTTGAATGGAAAAAAGACGGAAGAGAAGCACAGCGAATCACGTGACATTTATCTTCTGAATTAGGAAAAGCTATGGAATAACGATGATAAGGAGTCGGATTTCCTCATAATCTCTGTTTACGGTGAATTAATGTCATTTGATTTAATTAATGGATAACTTAACTAATCAGTGGACAGATACTATTATTTATTACGTCAAACTTTGCTTTTGAACTACGCCGTATCTTGAAGTGCAAGGCTTGAATTTAAATAATTTTAGCCAATTCTAATATATTCCTTGAGTTTCGTTTTTAAGTGAATCAGTATCCGAGCTGACATGTAATGAAATCTAGGTCGGGTAAAATTAGAAGAGAACGGATGGTGCATCACGTGGAATGAAATTGGAGAGTTTGCCCATCTTCCATTATATTTAAGTTATAGACTCGTTTCATATTTACTGACAGTTTTAAATTGAGAAATGCTCTTCACTGGTTTAGTAGTTCACCACCTTTCTCACTCTGTTGCCCTTTTTATTCCCCTGACTTGAACGACAGATATATATGGCATGTGTCAAACATGGACAGAGGTGAGGTTTCTTTACCATACTATAAATTTCTTTTGGGTCCCTACCATGTGTTTGGAAGTTTATTAGCATCAAGAGAAAACTTTATCCTAGGAATTTACACTTATTTGAAGTATAGTAGTATGCTAGTAAGTGATTGATTTTTATTTGTATGTCAGTATGCATATTGATACTGACTAAGGCTGAATAAATATCTAAATAGACATCTTAGGCGTTTACGGAAAAAAAAAACCTAAAATTTGATTTTCATAATATTTATGTCGTTAAGTTCTAAGTGACAGAGGGTTTAGTGGATGATAAGGTTCCCTTAGTGAAAAGCTAAAATGGCTCAGCAAGTTTTCTTCTCAGAGTGGGAGTTTCATACTATGATTCTAGCATCCGTCAGCTTCATGTGCTGGATGTTTGGGAAGATGGCAGCATGGAATATCCTCTGATTGATCTAGGTATGAGTTCAAGCCTCTTTGTAAGGATGTAAGCTTTCTGACCTGGTTTAATTCTATTGAGTAAGTTTCCTGATATTATAGCTTGAGAACTTTAATGAGATTTAGTCATTACTGCTTTAATACCGTTCCCATGGTTCGCATATCTTTTCTCTAAATTTCTTTAACTGCAGTTATCAAATTCTTATAGCTTTGTTTATCATGTTTGCCCCATCTTTTCCTTTCTTGTTGATTCAGTGAAATATCAAGCAAAGCCCCTAATGATATATGCTAGCACTAAAAGTGAGGAGTCTTTCTTGGCTGCTTTGCAACGGAGTGGTATGCTGACTTTTGCTTTTTATGTAAGGAATATAATCCTTTGGCCTTTATCTAACTTTAAGCAATGCAGACGGGATATCTGAGGCTCCCACAGTGAAGCTTGTGAAGAGTTCAATTTTCAGCTATGAACAGGCGTGGCACAGGTATCAAGCACAAAATAGTGTTTGATTTTCAGTAACTAAGGAAAATATTTGAATATTGCAATCTTCAGGATGAGAAGAAACCTTTATTCATAAACAGAATAGTTCGATCCCTGCCCGTCAACCCTCTTACTGAAGTAATTCGTTTATTGGCTTAACCTCAATCTCTTGATGCACAGATTGATATACCTACGAGTAACAGGAATGGATGATGGATTAAACATCAAGGAGAGAATTTTTTATGTAAGTTGATAACTGATACATATTTTCCAGACTTCTTTTACTTACTTTTTATAGGCTACTTTTGATGAAGGAGTTCAGTTATATTTCATAAGAAGAGCTATAGCCTATCCTAGTTTGCAAACTGGTTCAATATGTGATTCTGGGAACATATAACCTGGTTAATTGGTTAATCAATGAACAAGAAAACATAAAATAATACGATACTATTGGAGTTCTTTATTGTGGATTACCACAGAATTTAATAAAATAGATAATAGATCCACCATCATATTGTGCTTATCTTTGGAGCCACTTTTTCCATATACTTGTCTTTTTTATATGAATGGACTGTAGAACGATCGATGTTTGTCTGTTTAATATTTAGTTTTTTTTTTTTTTTTTTTTTTTTTTTTTTTTTTTTTTTTTTTTTTTTTTTTTTGTTATTTGAATTGGTACCTAACATCGCAAAAGAAATTTTGTAATCTGTTAATGTTTACTTCCATAAAAAATTTTGCTTGTAGTTCCACTGCAGTGTCAATTTAACTTTTCTTTATCTGGAATTGAACAATTATTTTGGTGGGATTGGTGATGTTTCCTCCTACGGACAATTATAGCTGAGTTCTATGATGGACGTGGGAAGTGATGTTCAAATTCGTGCTAGTGGGGGTCTTCTTGCCATACTGGAAAATGAAAGGATCGTGGACACGCTTGAACAGAAGGAACTTGGAACTTCATCAATAACGATTGATTCTGTCATAGAAATTTCTTTGTATCCTTTTACTTGTTATCTTATTAGCCAAATTACTTGTACTTAAAGTTAAAAAGTAAAAATAAAATTATATTAATCCTTCCTTCACTTCTGATAAAACAGAAACAAATTTTTAAAACTCGATGCAACAGCTTTGGAAGCATTGCAGATATTTCAAACCGACAAACATCCAAGCCATATGGGCATTGGAAGAGCAAAAGAAGGGTGATTGAGAACTTACTTGATAGTGTTGCTCTGAAGGAAACTAAACTAATATTTCTTGACGCAGGTTCTCTGTATTTGGCATGATGAATAAGGTATGTGTCATTGGTTTCTTTTATAATTTGAAGCACATATACACACGCTATTGATACAATCTCCTCATTCCAGTGTGTGACACCTATGGGTAGACGCCTCTTGAGGTGCACATTTTCTACTTGGAACTTACTGACGGCCTTTTCTCCATATATCTCTAATTTTCCTAAAACCTGGATAATGGCTGTTTCTATTTAGAAACTGGTTCCTGAGGCCATTGGTGGATCTTGAAAATTTGAATAAGCGACTTAATGCTGTATCCTTTTCTCCATCCATTGTTTGACAATACAGAAGCGAGTTTACATTTAAATGTGTAAACAATATGTATTATGTCGTAAAATTCTGAAAAAGAAGGATAAGAATATGCTTTTGTTCTTTAACAATTAACACAATAAAGATAACGTTCTTTATTTCTTCCGAGGAATTGATGCATTCTTTACGTGAAACTCTAAAGACTGTCAAGGACATTCCCCATATACTCAAGGTAGCAGGGTTTCTTTTATTATTCATAATTTCTGTAATCTATGCTTGACAAACACATTACCCACAAACATGGGCAGTTAGTTTTCACTTGTAATTGGCTTAATATGTATATTTTTTCAAATTTTCTTACATGGAAGAAATTCAATTCCCCGAGCTCAACATATTCTTCTGGTGATTGGACTTCATTCTTGAAGGTTTGTTAACCTCCTATTAAAATGCTATAACTTTTTTACTCTGTTGCCCGTCTAATTAGTAATCGTCATCATTTGGAAGTGCCCCATTGTTGGTCAAAAAGGCAAGTCCAAGGTATGAGAGAATTGCTGCATAATTTTGTTCTGATGTCTTAACCTTTTCTCACCATTGGTTTGCATGTGACTATGTCTCACATTTAAATTCGGTCGATAATTGAATAAGTTAACATCTTTTAATGTTAAATTCATCAAATGATCTTTTATATCACCATGGATATGACTTTTAATGCACCATCATTATTGTCAAATCAAATAGTGATCATGTGAGGTTGGGAAAATCATTTTTCCTTGACAGCATTGTACTAGAATTCCTTTCCTCTTATCAAGATTATTTCCAGTTATCATCTGATTTTTATAAGAATGAGGAGAAAATTCACGGGGAGTTGGCAGCCAACTCTTTCTCTGTCTCTCTCTTTCTCTCTTCATTTTTATTATTCCAACTCTTTCTCTGTCTCTCTCTTTCTCTCTTCATTTTTATTATTCCAACTCTTTCTCTGTCTCTCTCTTTCTCTCTTCATTTTTATTATTCCAACTCTTTCTCTGTCTCTCTCTTTCTCTCTTCATTTTTATTATTCCAACTCTTTCTCTGTCTCTCTCTTTCTCTCTTCATTTTTATTATTCCAACTCTTTCTCTGTCTCTCTCTTTCTCTCTTCATTTTTATTATTCCAACTCTTTCTCTGTCTCTCTCTTTCTCTCTTCATTTTTATTATTCCAACTCTTTCTCTGTCTCTCTCTTTCTCTCTTCATTTTTATTATTCCAACTCTTTCTCTGTCTCTCTCTTTCTCTCTTCATTTTTATTATTCCAACTCTTTCTCTGTCTCTCTCTTTCTCTCTTCATTTTTATTATTCCAACTCTTTCTCTGTCTCTCTCTTTCTCTCTTCATTTTTATTATTACTTTTTTCCATCGGTACCACTCCCTATCGCGAGACATTTTTCATTAGCAATAAATTTTTTAACTTTTGTTTTGATCTTCTGTCTCTTATTATTTTTTCTACTGCAGAGTGTTTGCTCCCTTCTGCACGTGAATAAAATATTTGAAGTTGGCATGTCAGAGAATCTTAGAGACAACATGAAGTACTTAAATTTGGACATTGTTGAGAAGGTACCCAATAATATCTTTGACTCACTTTCTATTTGGTCAAATTGACATTTTAATGAGCCTTGTGTAAATCTTTGTTTATTGCAGGCCAATTCATGCATTACAACAGAGTTAGCTTATGTTTATGAATTGGTCATTGTTTCTTACTTCCCTGGTATTCTATTTATATTTCTGTTTAATCGCTGATGTTTCTGCTATAATAGAGAAAGAAACTATGGGTTAATTATAATTGGAGTGATGGAACTAGTAAGGGTCATTATCCCTTCACTGTGTCCTTTAAATGTACATTACCATGATTGAATTTTCTATAAGCTCATTGGATTGCCCTTTATGAACTTCTGTAATGGTCCTCATAAAATATTTGGCTTCTCATCTTGAAGGTTATTGGCGTCTTAGATGTTAGTAGAAGCAAAGAGAAATCATATGAGACAATTGTGAAGGAGGGTTTTTGTGATGAGGTGAGAGATGGTTAACCAGTTTAAGTGCTCTTCTTACCCAAGTATTATTATATTCTTAGAGGGACATATTTTGCCTGTCCGACGAGATACTGATCGTCCTGTCATCTTTCCACGGTTAGTTTGTTGGTATAGCATGCATAGAGTTGGTTTGTTGTCTTTAAGAAGAATAATGACAATTTAAATCTGACGTAGTATTTAGCTTTTATTTCTGGATACATTGGATATAAACTCTTACATTCTTTCTTTTTGGATGGCTAACAGTTGGATGAGCTGAGGGAAATCTATGAGGAATTGCCTCAATTTTTGGAGGAGGTGCATTATGCATGTTTTAAAACTTCAAAAGTTAGATGTCAAGTAGATTGCACGAATGAGTTTTCCATTAATTATACCGCTCCTGACAGGTTACATCAATGGAAGTTGCTCAATTTCCTCAGTTGTGTAAAAACAAGCTTGACCCCTGTATAGTCTATATACATCAAATAGGTCCGCATTCTTTCCAGAGCATTTCACAGAAAAAGTTTAACTTATCCATACTTTATAGGCATTTCTGCTGGAAAATTGGGACAAGTATATGAAATGGCCTATTAAAGTGATTTTATGCAACCATTTTCAATGTGTTGTCACCCCATATATTGCACCTTTTAAGAACTAGGACATGATCATTACCATCCTTTAATGCAGTGAAAAAAGAAAACCAAAAAAAAAAAGGAAAAAAGAAAAGAAAAAAAAGCTACTCATTATCTTGCGTGGTCCGTCCGTGTAAGGTTAATTTGTGTTAGAAATCATGGATCTCTACAATGGTATTATATTGTCCACTTTGAGTATAAACTCTCATAGCTTTGCTTTGGGCTTCCCCAAAAGCCTCGTACCAATGGAGATGTATTCCTTACTTTACCCATGATTGTTCCCTAAATTAGCCAATGCGGGACTCCCTCCCAACAATCCTCCCCCTCGAACAAAGTACACCATAGAGCCTCCCCTTAATCGAGGCTCGACTCCTTTCTCTGGAGCCCTCGAACAAAGTAAACCCTTTGTTCGACACATAAGTCACTTTTGACTATACCTTCGCTAGCAATTTCTTTGTTCGATACTTGAGGATTTTATTGACATGGCTAAATTAAGGGCATGACTCTGATACTATGTTAGGAACCACGGATCTCCACAATGGTATGATATTGTCCACTTTGAGCATAAGCTCTCATGGCTTTGCTTTGGGCTTCCCCAAAAGGCCTCATACCAATAGAGATGTATTTCTTACTTATAAACTCATGATCATTCTCTAAATTAGCCAATGTGGGACTCCCTCCCAACAATCCTCAACAAATTTGTGTGTTATTGTCTTGCGTGATCAGTGTTATGCATATCTTGTGTGTTATTGTGTTTTCATTTTCCGGCAACAGGAGCCAGGAATTTATCTCTCTTCCTGCCTAACCCCCCTCCCCCCTCCAGGGTATTTATTATGCATATTTGAAGAGAAACTTGAAGAAGGCACATTAGAGATCCTACGAGACTTTGAATTTGCTGTAAGCTGTTTAATCTTTGTTATAACTGATAATTCTGACATTATTCTATCTGCTTTAGCTAAAAGCTTCTTAAATTTTTACAAATTCAGTTCTCTGATGTGGATGGAGATATAAAGAGATACTTTTACCGTAGTCCAAAAACACGAGAATTGGATAATCTACTTGGAGACATTTATCACAAAATTTTAGGTACTATGTGTTCGTTCCTATTACTCTGTATTTTCCTTAATTTCTTGCAGTAGATTATTTAAAGATTTTTCTGTTGGTTGCCATATATTTCAGCAGAACTGAATAAGATTTTGATGTTTAGTTCCAAATTCCAATTTATCCACAAAAATTACCCTTAACAGATGGAAATTAAAAAAAGAAAACAAAGCCATTAATCTTAATTTAAATTGTCACGTTAATTAAATTACTCTTAAAATATTTGACCTTGCCTTCATTGATTCCTAGAAGACATGGAGAGGGCAATTATTAGAGACTTGGTGTCACATATACTTGTTTTCTCTCTGCATCTGCTGAAGGCTGTAGATTTCGCGGCTGAGCTTGATTGGTGAGAATATTTTCTTCTTTTTCACTTATCTCTGTCGTCTCTACATGCTACCACTTTCTTGGAGGACCCTGAATAGTTGGTTTTCTCATTGTGCATTTGAACATCTATCAATCATCTTGATGGTTTTGCACAGCTTTTTATCACTAGCACTGATTGCTCGTCAAAACAACTATGTAAGGCCAGTTTTAAGTGCAGATAGCATGCTTGATATTAAGAATGGAAGGTTGGAACCTTTGACTGTTCAGGTCATGTTGAATATTCACTCAAACTCTAATAAGCGAGTACTTAGATTTGTAGTACATATGTTGTAGGCACGTTTTGCAGGAAATGGCTGTCGATACGTTTATTCCAAATGACACGAAGATTTTTGATGATGGTAATTGATGGTGCATTCCATAGCTGTATTCAACTTCAAACTGGAAATGCGCATCTGCTTCTAATAATTTCTTAAGTTCATGTCTTTTCAGGAAGAGTTATTATCATTACTGGCCCAAACTATTCTGGTAAAAGTATCTACATAAAACAGGTAAATAAATGTTCATTTTTTCCTTTCTAAAATGGTGTGCTATTCCGCGTCTCTCTCCACGTTATTGCATATTTGGTGAATTCATTCTCTTCCCAGTCTTCATTTGTAAATGAAGTAATAATATGGATCTGTAAATGACATTTAAAGCTATCTATGTTTAAAGATCTATTGCAGAGTGAGGGTGTTATGACTGATTGTGGAAAGTCATAACTGATTTTCCTTGCCACTGAGTGCTTTTCTTCACGAAAGATTAGTTGGATATGGTCAGAACAAGTTCACACGAACAGTTACTAATTCCAAGTTTATATTTCCTGCGATGCATCCTGTTGGTTATAGCCAGCTTAACCAGTTATGAAGGAGATGTAGTGACGGACAATTAGAAGTTAGGAAGCATTAAAGTATTTAGTGGTTAGAAGCTTCCGAGATTCCAGGAAGGAAATTTTGTCAATGGACTAAACTGAAGATTAAAATGGAGGTGGATGGTTAAGGAGGATGATGGAGGCAGCACAGAGCAGAGGATAAATTTGAGCTACTTCATGAAGTGCGATGCAATACGTGGAAGGATCCAAAAGAGTTATAGCGATTGAACTGTATCACCTCTTCAATATTTTCTCTTCTACTTAATGCAAAAATTGATCATTAGAGCTCCTTGTGGATGAAGATGACTATGAGGTGAATTAAAGAGAAAATTAGAGAGACCTTAAAAATGTGAGGATGGCTCAACTTGAATTCAGAAGTTGGGTTCACAACTCCAAAAACCATGCTGTTGTTTTACTCAGTAAACTGAAGCTTTGGCATGTGTTGGATTTATTGGATCATTACCATCATTCATCTGTTAACTATGCCTTTCAAGTCACTTTATGGTAGTGATGCCCCTAAGCTAAGTAACTTCCAAAGATTAGCAACTCCCAATGATGTTAGCACTGGTTAAGACATATACTTTTGAGACATAGAGGTTGAAGGTTTGAATTCCTCACCCCACATGTTGAACTTAAAAAAGAAAAACTTCATGTCGCTTGTGGATCTATTATTGAAGGTATACCGCTTCTGCCTCATCTTAGTTCTGACAATGAACTCATTGTGGAACCTTCAACTTTTTACGGGATTCAACTGCATGAACCAACCTAGTTATTTAGCTCAGAGCATTCACTAAAGGACATGGATATGTGATGATTTTTGGAACTGTTCCGCCTTGCAGTCCAACAGTTTCCATCTTTTCACTTTAGAATAAGGTGCACCTTTGGGTCAGGGTAAAGAGAAATTTCCACGCTTCATGTAGTCACGAATGAGTGGGAGGATAACTTGAGGATAAGGGGAGACCAGAAATTTTCTTAGGAAGGAACAAAATTTACATGCTAACTTTTGGCACAAAATATCTTAATTCTGTATTTTAGAGGAGCAAAGAGGTAAACTACAAAATCTTAAATATTTTACATACTTTTTAAATTACAAAAAACGAAGAGGGGGCTCTCTTTCCTTCTTTGCTCTGCTTCTGCGTGAGGTGAGGCTTGGACAAAGCCTTTGCCCCCTTTTATGTACATTAATGAGTTGAAGAGAAATGAAGAGGAATAACAAGTCTGCATAGCTCTAACCCCAGTTCTTCCGCACCTTCCAGGTTGCTCTTATTGTATTCTTGTCTCATATAGGAAGCTTTGTTCCAGCAGATGCTGCAACCGTGGGTTTGACTGATAGGTCCGCATTCCATGTGATGATATCTTCCCTCGTTCTAATGTTGCGTTTAAATTATTGCTTATCAATGATTGCATAATGGGCTTTTGCAGAATATTTTGTGCTATGGGAAGCAAGCATATGACTGCAGAACAATCAACTTTTATGATTGACTTACTTCAAGTTGGGATGATGCTCAGGTACATTCAATAAATAGCTCCTACCTGCCCTGCCTGCACAACCAGAAAAACAACAGGGATTGCAAGATATTTGTAGAATAAATCTTGATCGTTGCATATCTAACGTCTAGAGTGGAAACTTAGAATCGAGTGCTTGAGCAATGGCATGACCTTAACAGTTGAATCTGCTTATCATTGATTTTCTTTTATTAACAAAATACACTAACCCTTCTATTTAAATACTATTATGGTGAAAAATTCAGGCAGGCGACGTGTCAATCTTTGTGCTTGATAGATGAATTTGGTAAAGGTACCCTTACAGAAGGTTAGGCTCACCAATTTACACTAATTTGAATGTATACGTATGATCTATGTTTGGCAGTTGCAATGCGTAGGATTTTGTAAACTCACTGTTTTGTCTGTACAATTAAGATGGCATTGGTCTTCTTGGTGGAACCATCGACCACTTTGCAAGTTCTAATGACTCTCCAAAGGTTTGACTTCCTCTCCTAAATATTATATTATTTCTTTCTTCACCAAGTGTTGTTTAAAGTTTCAAATCTTTTGGGGCATCAACAGCTCGTTGTGTCAATTCAGTTTTCCTTTTTACTCTTATTTTCATTTCTTTATTCAAATCTGTTTACTATAATGCCCTATTTTGATCCTGTAAATTTCATATTTGTTCTATTTTACTACCTTTTAGTGAACTTTCATAAGAATTTGTGCAGTTGAATTTAATTTTTGTAAGGTATTTAATAGAAAACTTTTAAGAGTAAAGGGGCCAATAAAAAATAAAAAATAATTTTATGAAGCTGCCTCTGGAAAATGAAAGATTTTGTTTCAAAATTACGTAGGGTTAGATTATAAGCATTCGTTAAAATGATTGCTCATGTTTCCAGGTGTTGGTGTGCACTCATCTAACTGAGCTAATTAATGAAAGTCTACTGCCAATGGTAATTCATTTGCGTTCTTCTATTCTAAAACATCTGTGGTCTTGTGACATGAAATTTCTAATGCCCCCTTTCTCTTATTCCAGTGTAAAAGGATCAAGTTCTACAACATGAGCGTGATACGACCCGACAATGATTGCACTGAAAATGAAGATATTGTTTTTCTTTATCGGTAACATATGTGATACTCATCTTTTGTTAGTTTGCTAATAATCCCAGCTTCTCCTTACGTAGCCATTCTTTTTTCATTGCTTTTGATAATCTATTTTTCTATTAGTTTCTTTAAATTTGAAATTAAAAAAGAAGATAGACATTTTACCATTTATTCTATTCTATTTAAGCATACAAGAAAAGAAGCAAGAAACTTCGCTTTAACTCAACTTACACAGACCAGAAACGAGATGTTTTCAGAGATTTTCATGGAGTTTTTCATTGGTTTTCATGGAGATTACTTCTATGCATTAGATTTTAGATGTTGTCTTATGGGCCATATTGTAAATTTTAGCCCTTCTTTAGCCTTAAAACATAGGATTTAATGCACTCAAAAATTCCATTTTTGACACTATTCTTTTGCAGTTTGGTCCCAGGACACGCACTTCCTAGCTATGGTAAGTAGATGACATAAATACAGAAAGATAAATCTTCATGTAAAAGTACTTTTCAGAACTGTAAATTTATATTCTGCTACAGGTCTGCATTGTGCGTTACTTGCTGGTATATCTCAAAGACAGATGAGTTTAAAACATTTCTGCATTCTTCAAATTGAAAGTAATCATTATTGCTGGGAATTAATCTTATTTCTTTCACAGGCGTTCCTGATGAGGTTATTAAGAGAGCAGCCTTTGTTTTGGATGCTATGGGGAATAACAAGCATGTTGAGCGGCTGCACAACGAGAATTTATCCGCTCAGGACAAGCTATACCAGGTGTTTTGTGACTTCAATTTTTCCTTGGGTTGTAGTTATTTGTGTTGTTTGCTGCACTATTTATGATGCCTCCCCAGCTGTGTTGGCAGAGTAATGGTGTGTTTGAACTTTGAACTTGACACAGGACGCGGTGGACAAGTTGCTAGGACTTGATGTTAACAAGTGTGATCTCAGCCGTTTCTTTCAGGGCATATTTCCTTCTTAATCCAACATCTTTTAAGGTAATCCTATTTTTCTTTCAACACACCTATCTCTCTAAACTTTAAATTTTAATTTATTATGATTTGGGTCGATGTGACTGACTGATTGAACAATAGCGGGCATGTTGAGGATTGTTGGGAAGGAGTCCCTTGACTAACTTAGAGAAGGATCATGAGTTTATAAATAAGAATACATCTCATTAGTATGAGGCTTTTTAAGAAGCCCAAAGAACTTATGCTCAAAGTGGACAATATCATATCAAAGAGCTTATGATCATGTTCCTAACCGAACGTGTAATAACGTGTAGTATACAATATTTTTAAACTAATTATGTGTAACCTGTTAACTATTTTTTATATCGATAATTTGTTTGTTTGTGTCACATCACGTCAAATAGTTGCTCTTTAATTACGGTTCTTTCTAACATAAAATGTTCATATTTAAATGAGTAGAATCAGAATGAAAAAAATATGAGACTTTATTGAACTAAATTTGTCATTGATCCGTACAGTTTCCAATTGTAGCATCTTCGGAGAGACTTTCAAGTATGGTTTACAGAAGATTCCGTCCCCAAGTGGAGGTAATACAGACAACATTAAGGGGGAATTGTTAAAATAACATCTTTTTGCTAATGCTTTGATACCAGTTCCATTTTAGTTCCATGTTCAAGTGTCCAATTTTATTCTCTTTATTTTTTAATTAACCTTAAATATAATTTTTACGGTTAGTTTTTTTTTTTTTTTTTTGCATGAAAATTATTGTTAATATAGCTAATTTTACTTTTAAAAAAAAATTTGAAAAACTAAAATTCAAGATTTATTAAAAGTATCGGGAAAGTCATGTCAACTCAAATGTAAGAACATGATCATATTAAATTTTTCATAAAGTGGATAATGTAATTATAAATACTTGATGCTTAGGATTCAAATTGAAATCTGAAATTGAAATCGATACTCGATAGTCTCGATATTCTCAAGCATCCTCCCGGACATGGTCAAGTTACTTACTTGTCTTAGGTACTTTTAAGTGAAAACTATCCCTATAAATCAACATTGAATTATTTGTTTTAACTTTGTATTTCTTATAATTGGATTATCAAAAAGAAAGGTGTTCTTTTAAGTCTTTCTCCACCAATATATCCTTAAGATTACTCTCATTCAAATATATCGTTTAATTTATGTACTTCTCATTTACTTGAGCACCATAGTTTTATTACAATTAAAAAATTTATTATTAATTTTAAAAAGAAATCTAAATAGGAAGTACATTGTCTAACTCAATTAGTTAAGATATATATCCTTAACTAAACCGTTAAATATTCTTTGACTGACAAGATGTTGAGTGTTGTTCAAATCTTCATCTTCACAAGTTATTTGCATTAAGAGTGTGTTTGAATTAATTTTGTAAGTGATAATATAAGATCAAAAACAAAATCTTCCTAAAGCTTAGGAGTTTCTTGGTAAGATCTTACTATGATTCTAATTTTACAACTTCTAATAAAATGGAAAACTCTCTCATTCATTTACCTTTCTAAATAAAAAATTACAACACTCAAATAAACAAAAATTTACGCCTCAACTCTTATATTTCATTTCTTTTTGTTGCATCAATTTCTTATTTTTCGTAATCTTTCTTCACATAAAAATTTATAGAACATTTCTTTTTGTTGCATCAATTTCTTATTTTTCGTAATCTTTCTTCACATAAAAATTTATAGAATCAGTACCAGGAAATAACGTAAGATTAGCAAAATCATCTTTTTCCTTGGTGAGATTTCTTCATCACAACTTCGTGAATATCTACTTGCTTGAACTCTTAAAAGTACCTCCATTTTCATTAATGTTAACATGAAATGAAATTTTTGGTTTGAAAGCTACGTTTCAGCTCTAATATTCATCTTCATTTTAAATCGCATGTCGACTAATAATAATATTTCTTGACATAGGATTATATAATCGATAAGCTTTATAATTCTCAATATAACCCACCATAATATATATTTTTTCCTTGAAATTTATCGTCTAACTTCTCTCTTAGTTTATCTCAAATATAAGAAGCTATACTAAAAAAAAAAAAAAAAAAAAAAAAAAAAAAAAAAAAAAAAAAAAAAAACTCAATGACTGAACATATAATTTCTCACTCTACTATACTTCATAAGGAGTCATACCAGACACACTCTAAGCTAGAGCTCAATTCAAGAGGTAAGAAATACGTGCAATATATGATATCTTTTGACTTTTAAGATACTTCTAGCCATCTTTATGAACGTTTTTTTTTTCCTCTCAATTACTCCATTTTGTCGTGGAGTTATGAGTAGTCTTTTGATAATAAATATTATTCTCCTCGAAAATTTATAAAAAAAACTACATACTCACCACCATAATTTGAATTCGAATTCGGCATCTAGTTGCCTTATGCAACATAGTCACGTTACTTACTCTTCGCTTCTAAGAATGAAGACTATCCTATGAGAGGTCATTCAATATAGAATTGCTCCAAGTAAAACACGCATAACCATAGAGCTTTTATAATTGAGGCAAAAAAAAAAAAAAAAAAAAAACCTTATGAGCAGCTACACAAATTTTTGTAACTTACACAGGCATTTAACTATTTAGTTCATATCCAAGCTATAAAGGTTGGATTGAATTAATTATTTTTGTTTAGATTAAGTGAAATATTTTGAAAACCGAAAATCCGGCACGGTTTGTGGGTTAACATTTTTTTAGTCATGTCAACCTGACCAACTCAAAGATAGAGTTACAACCAAATCTAATCTTGCCCTATTTTTTTAAAAAAATTAAATATTTTTAACATTTATAATTGATATTAGTGATGTGTTCGGACTTATAAAAAAATTTTAAAAAATAATAACGCCACAATCCAATTTGAAAATGGGTCATAAATTCTATTCGAATAGCTCGCACGTCTAACTAAATCATTTCAAAATTTTGAATTGGTCCAAATTATTTTTCTAACCATTTTTTTGGAACGAGGTAGAGAAGAAATAGATAACTGTAACCCTTTATGGTATAATTTGAAAGATAATATTCTTATTTTTCTAAAACCCTAAAAACCTACATCTGCCCCTTACCCTCTCTATCTTCCATTTCTTGGGGACTCAGGACTCTCCGATTATGGCAGCTTTTCAACTCACAAATCTATCATCTTCTTCGATTCCCCCTCAGTTTTATCCCAAGACATCCTTCCTTCCCTCCAACTTTCACTGGACTTGTTCCTCCTTTAATGGCAAGCGGAAATGTCCTTCTCGAAGACACCATGTTGGTGTTGTGGGCTGCTCATTTTCGCATATGGATTCCGCTAAGATTAAGGTAGTGGGTGTTGGTGGAGGCGGCAACAATGCTGTTAATCGCATGATTGGCAGCGGATTGAAGGTGGGTTTTTCTCCTTGCATTGCATAAATTTTGCTTCATGTACAGCGACTTGGATTTGGGAGCATTCTAGAGTAGAAATTCGTGTAGATTTGTGCATTTTTTCTTTGGAGTCCGTTATCGGATTGAGCCTGTAGTTTCTTATGTCTTCTGGCGATGATAAATGTGTTACATAGCGTTTATATAAAAATTAAATCATTTATTGGATCCATAAACCAGCTTCATTACTTCGTGGGAATGGTGAAATTTGTGATCATTCAATTAAATAGATTTTTTTTGTTGTTGTTTGTATTTACGGTATAATGTGCGCTCAAGTTTATATTTGTTGCTTGGGTATAATGGAGACTGATGGTTACGGTTATTGAGTTTTGTGTTAGGGTGTTGATTTCTATGCTATAAACACGGATTCTCAAGCTCTATTACAGTCTGCTGCTGAGAATCCACTTCAAATTGGAGACCTTCTGACGCGTGGGCTAGGTCAGGAACCTCGCCTTTTCATTTGGTTCTTGTGGCTTTTTGGGAATGTGTTCTGAAGTTCATGTGACTACGTAACCGTGTGGCTTAAGTAGTTGATTTCTATTGATGAATGCCTTTGACTTTTGTTGATTTGTACCTTGATAGAGATGCAGGTACTGGTGGGAATCCACTTTTAGGGGAACAAGCGGCAGAAGAATCAAAAGAAGCGATAGCCAGTGCTCTCAAGGGCTCTGATCTTGTATTCATAACGGCAGGTATGGGTGGAGGCACTGGGTCTGGTGCGGCCCCAGTCGTTGCCCAGATTTCCAAGGAGGCAGGTTACCTGACTGTTGGTGTTGTTACTTTTCCATTCAGCTTCGAAGGAAGAAAGCGATCCTTGCAGGTATATTTCTTCCTTTTCTAAAACAAAAGAGGATTGCATATTTACTTATTGACTGATTCCTTTGCGATTTGATGGACTTAACCTCTTCCTAACTTCCCTGGGTTTAGATTATCTTAGGGATGTGTGTGATTTAGCCCTTCAAATTTTTGCTTGTGGTGTGTAACAAAGTAGGATGTGGTGTTTCCTTTTGCTTAGGTAAAAATGATAATCGACTGAATAAGGGGTAGCCTTCTGTAGAATGTGTTGAAGGACCTTGTTTTAATCCAACTAGTCAATGGTTTCTGTTCTGGCTATTGGGGGTTGGTTGGTTGTAAGTTTTGGAATAAGCTGGCTGCTGGTTTTACATTATGTTTTCATGCAATCAACGGCTATATTTGAAATATCACTTTCTTGTGGATAACATGGAGGGCAGGCCTCTTTCATCTAGTGATATGGAAGATTTTGAATTCATTTTTTCTAATATTTTAATGCTGATTTCTTCTCAGGCTCTGGAGGCCATTGAAAAGCTGCAGAAAAATGTTGACACTCTTATAGTAATCCCCAATGATCGGTTGCTTGATATTGCTGATGAGCAGACACCTCTTCAAGATGCTTTCCTTCTTGCTGATGATGTCCTACGTCAAGGAGTACAGGGAATTTCTGACATAATAACGGTGAGAAGTGTTTGTGATACATATATCTTTCCTCCGCATTTTGCATGTGAGATGAATGACTTGGTTTGAATTAAATGAAAATAGATAAACTACTTCAGAATAGACATTCACTGTGGAGTTTGATGGGTTGAAAGAGAAGGGGCATGGTGTTACAATAATTTAGAGATTTAGGGGGGGGGGGGGGGGGATCATTTATTATCATTGAAGCTCAAACATTTTTCTACATATTGAAGTGGATTGGCTGTTGTGGAGCTTGACAGAGCTATAGGGTTATTTATCAATCTAAGGACGAACTTTTCGAACAATTGGGTTAAGGATGAGCTTGACAGAACAATAGGGTTGTCTGACAAATCCACAACAAGCCTGCAGATATGTGAGCTTATGATGATGTTGTTTGAGCCTCAATGAGTTTCACAGAACAATAGGGTTGTCAAAGAATCCTTCATTTTCGTTGAAGGTGATCTCTTCACATCTCTCGTCCTGTGTAACTAGAGCGGGAAATAACTTTGATAACAGGAATGCAAACGACCAATAACTTCATTTATTTTGCTAAATGTTTAGAAGTAAATTCTAGATTTAAATAATACCCACTGCATGTAAAGGTTGGTGCATATAGAGTTACCATCTTCGATCAATGATTTCAAATGTCTGTTTATTTCTGCGTACTTGAAAAAAGAATGTCCGACTCTCTAGTTGTTTTTCTTTTTCTATTTTTTAACATATTATGAACACTTTCATGACACCGTTTTTCTTCTTCCTTTTTTTAATAAATACTCTTCTCGAGCTAAAAGCTCACAACCCATTATTCACTAGAAATGAAAAGAGAAAACCTACTTGTTTGATTCTATTTTTAGGTTTGATTTCTACACCTTATTGTAAGGCATACTGTTGGTTACCTTTCACATTTTTAATGAATTGTATTCACTTTTAATATTTGAATTTAGAAATTAGATATGCTTTTTCCGTGTTCAATATTTAATATGTCAAAATAAACACACATATTCACTAGTTAAAAATATTAACATATCTGCAACGTTTATGTCCTTTTTAGAAATTGATGTGTTGTCATGTTTGTTTTATGTTGTCTCTGTGTCATGTATTTGTCTTTGTTCTTCTTCTCATCATCTACCAATCTAAGAACTGTAACTAAATGTCCAAGACCTTAAGATCAAACACAATTGTAGTCCAAAAAATGAGCATCAACGATTTGCTTGCCTTGTTGTACCTTATTCCATTTACTATTTTTCCATTTGTTTGTAATGAACATTTTTCACTAGTGTTTTGACAATATATGCTTGATATTGAGAGGCAAATCTTCCAATTATTTGAAGTAAACATTACTTTCATGTTGTTCATTTGACAATCTTGACATTGAGAAAGAGAAAACGGAGGCAGAAAGAGAGATTGAGAGAGAAAGAGAGTTTTAGGGAGCGTGAAAAATTAAGAAAAAGAGAGGTAGTACCGTAGAGAGACAGGAACTTGCCTGAGGTAGGCGTGAAATCAATTTGTTACCCACAGTACTAAGGAAGGAGAGTTATATGATTATGGCTTTTGGCTGACCTCCAGATGTGTATATATATGTCAGCAATTGAATCGTTGAGGCGTGCTTCTCTACACCTCAACCCCTTTTTTGATAGGCATATTTTTTAACATGTGTGTCTAAAAGGTGGCATGCCTTTGCCTAAGTGCACGTTTTCATGCACTTAAAAACACACAAGTCTATGAGTTGCTCATCCTTGGATGGTTGAGATGGAGAGGCGACATGCTGCTTTCCCTTCAAGTTGGTCAAGCAAGGGTAATTATTTGAGATCAGTCTGATGGTCGCACAAACTGTTTGACTTGCTATGTAGGCTTCTATCAGACTTCCTAATTTTTACAATCGTTCTCATTTGCTTGGCCATTATTTGGTTGTTAGAGAACTTCTAATAAACAGACGTACCAACGCTTTTATTGTGTCGAGCATGGTGTGGTGCATCGCAAAAACTTGTTGAGGCCTCAATAGTTTCCAAGTTTTCTGATGTTTTTTTATATCAATGTTATAAGTAGCTTTAGAAGCTGACTCAATTAGTAAACATTTGTGTCATTGCTAGTTGTTGCTTACTATTTATCTAGTATTCACTTCCTCATTTTCCAGATTCCAGGGCTGGTCAATGTGGATTTTGCTGACGTGAAAGCCGTCATGAAAGACTCGGGAACTGCAATGCTTGGAGTTGGTGTTTCCTCTAGTAAAAATCGCGCAGAAGAAGCGGCTGAGCAAGCAACTTTGGCTCCGTTGATCGGATCATCCATTCAGTCAGCTACAGGAGTAGTATATAACATTACTGGGGGAAAGGACATAACTCTACAGGAAGTGAACAGAGTATCTCAGGTTATGAACTTTTGACATCTGAACTTATTATATGGATTATTCGATATTCTCTATTGCCTTCTGGTTCCGTTGACTCGATTACCATGCCACCATTTTCTCTCATCGTTTAGGGTTCGAATACAAACTGATGTTTTGTTTGGGGATATAAAAAAAAAATGGCAGGTTGTGACAAGTTTGGCAGATCCATCTGCAAACATAATATTTGGAGCAGTTGTGGATGATAGGTACAGTGGAGAAATCCATGTAACTATAATTGCAACAGGATTCTCTCAGTCCTTTCAGAAGACATTGTTAGCTGACCCCAGGGCTTCCAAACTTATTGATAAAGTGAGTGGAGGAGTTCAAGATAAAAGCACCAAGACTTCTTCAAACCTTCCTCTTAGCTTATCATCGCCTGCTGCTGCTGCTGCTTCACCGACACTTCCTAATCGAGGTCGAAGGCTCTTCTTTTAGCTTCTTTTAGCCAATATTCCCATTCTATTATTCTTGCAGAATTTTCACCTGCCTTAGCAAAGCCTCGTGAATCTGTGCTTGTATATGTTATTTTCTTGCAAGTTTAGTTGCTTCAACTTGAATGACAACAAACAGCCAGCCTTGCAGGCATCCTCTTCCTGCCTGCTGCTAATTCATTGATTTGTTATCAGCAAGTTTCGTCATTTGAAACAAGTAATGGTTAGTTAGTTGATTTTGATTGTGAATATGATGACTGTGTTTCATGTTTCTGTTTAGAAAAGTTAGCTTTGTCTATGTAGTTCGCCCATTAAACAAATTAGCATACAAATAGGAAGCCAGGGTTGCGAATTTCAAATATCCATATCTTACACCTACTTCATCTCCCCTCCTTGTCCTCATTTCATTTGAGAAATTTGGAGCGACACCCATGTCTGAACCTCCCAGCGCCCACTTGCAAATCAACCATCATGGAGTTGTGCAGGTACACTAAGAAGTCGATGGAAATGTGGCCAAGTTTTATGACACAACTTTTGACTAAGTCTGGCAGTACTCTTTGGACGTGATGTTTTAAATGCTTTCCGCTATGTTAGAAAGAATGATGGTCTATTGTGATGTGTGATCCAAGCGATTGATGGATTTTACCTCCCCCATTGAGCTTGATTTTTTTGCTGGTATGTTTGCATGATATAATATGTTTAGCTTTGGGTGTTTAGTTGTATTCTCCCGATGATGACCTAGGTCAAGATATCTCCAGTAAACCGAGTAACTTAAGATCATGAGTGACTACCAAAGACTCTAGATCTTAGTGCTCCCAGACTAAAAAATATCCTGGAATTGGAAGTTCGTGCTAAGCCACCTAGCTGCCCCAAGAATCCAATAGACCTTCTTAGCTCCCAGTAGATTATGTGTTCCCGACTTTAGGTGATCGATAGAAATATCTTCCTAACAAGCATGCTAAGAGAACCAAGTTAAGATTATGGTGTTATAGCCAGAGCGGTTTAGGTTTACTTGTTGACCTAGGTCAATACGTTTCTAGTAGACCTTACACCCCAAAAGGTTTACTTGTTGACCTAGGTCAATACGTTTCTAGTAGACCTTACACCCCAAAATTATGGGCGACGATCAGAGGTCTAGACTTGTGTACACCCAAAGAAGAGATTAGCTCAAGAAATTAGTCCTAAGAGTCCTAGAAACAAGAGACAAGAATAAAACTACCTAGAAGCCCCTAAGAACCTAGTGGACCTCCATAGCTTAGACGAATAAGGAAGCTTAACAAATCTAATAGTAGTATCACCTGAGTCTCCGCTCCTATCTCCTCTGGTACATCCTTAGCGCTAGTAGTGCCCTACCAAGCGATAATAGTATAGGTACTATCAAGTCGGGTCTAGGTCAAATAGTGTAGTGCGTCGACCTATTGTGTGTGAAAACAGTCAGGAGTCCCTTAAACAAACTCACTATATTGTAAACCTGCCTTGAGAGGGATGAGGGACCACATAGGTAGACTGCCAGAGTACACGAAGTTGCTCCCCCAGATGTTGATTGTATGATTTTTTCTATGGAAGGGTCGCCAATTAACCTTACACAAATGTGTTCAGGGGAGATGTCATAATGTCCTACGAGATCTGATGGGGTCGCGCCCTCAAACAAGGATACCGAATGTCCACTGTTGAGGCTATGTAAATGTACTAAGCATGAGAACATAAAGTTTGTTCACCCCGAGATGAAATTCTTTGTCCAAGAGATTTTCAGCACTAGAACTCAATGAACAACTTTCAAACCTCGATAGGGTCTATGACACATCAGAGTATCGCTCAAAACTTCAAAACCTACTTAGAAACTCAGAGAGCTGTAAACTTAAGCCCGACTTCTTAGAACTCAAAGAAAAGCCCATGATAACTTACAAGGTTAATGATGCAATGAGAGTCTACTGGTAGATTGCTTAGTGATTTCGTTTTCAGGTGCTTGTAGGTTGCCAGTTGAGTTGGAAGAGCGTTCGATAGTTGTGCGGTCACAGAGGGAGTCGATTCGTCTTTATCTTTTGAGTAATTTGTATTTTAATTTTTCATTGTATTCCGAGCCCATGTTTCTATTTGTAATAAATTGTTATATTGATTTGTATCCCCATGTTTCTATTTGGAATTATTATCCTCATCTTTGAGTCAAATAAAATAATCAAAGTTATTATTAAAATCTAAATAAATAATCATACGCATAAATCTCAATCTAGAAGGTTTGAAAGAGTGAAATTTTCTATAAAAATAAATTGAAAATCCGTTTGAAATGTCTAAGACATCAAGACTTCGAGACTTCATCCAACATGCAAGAACAATACGTCAAGTTTTCTTGAGAACAAATACTCTAGCCCTCAAGTTAAGTATGTATACGAGAATTAATCAAACTTAAATTAATACAAAATCAAATTTATTATAACTAAATTTCTTTGAAGTTTCATGCAAACTACTTTTTCCAAAGTTATTCTACACATTTTTAATTATCTCATCATTTCATGATTTTAATTTTAAACTATAATAGTTAAAATTATAATTTAAATACTAAAATAATAATAATAATTTTAATTTTGACCATATAATAAAAGTAAAAAATTCCGTTTTTTATTATAAAAAAAGAAAAAGAAAAAAAATTTAATTTTTACCCTAAAGTCATTGTATTAATTTATGAGTCTAAACTTTTAATTTCATCCCTTAGATAATAATGATATGATATTATCCTCGTGACTTTACTTTTGATTTTTTTTTTAAGTTTTGTACCAATAAAAATAGTGTTCCTTATGATCTTCTCTTTGATTAGTTGATGTGAGACTCCAATCTCGTCCATTACATGGAGTCCACAAAGAAGATCTCGATAAGATGAACATATGGTACGCTCTGTAATTTCCTCTATGCCGTTTTTTCATCTAAAGAACCTTGATTTATAATGATCCAACATATACATTTTCATTTACAACATACATTTGTTATGTAATTTAACTGCTTATGTAATGGAGCTGATCCATCCATCGTTCAAGTTTTTTCTTTTTCTCTCTAATCTGATTTAATTTCCAAACCACAGGACAAAAATGAAGCATAAGAACAAGCTAACATTACTGGACAATTATGGATGATGATATTAATCATAAAGTGAAGAATCTATACCCATATGGTTATGTTGTGTTTACAAGTATCGAATGAGTAGCCATATGACAGCAATTAAACCCACAATACCTACCACAGACAGAAGCATTCCCAAGCAAGAGCAGCTCCCCTTTGCTCGCTTGTTCAATATTCCCAATCTCTTCTGCACCCTCTGTTCTCGAAAAAAAAAAAAAAAAAAAAAACCAAGATTTAAACCACAGGGTAACACACAAAGGATTCCAAGAAATTTAACGTTCGTTCATCTTTTATTTGATGGAAGGATCGTTGAGATATCAATAGTTTCACGTTCATTAGAGATCAGGTATGGTTGGAATCATTCGTTAAGTAGCTTTATTGTGAAAGTGTGCAAGGATCTTAGAAGGACCTCTAGCTTTGCAAATCTAGTATTGTTGACGCTTATCAGAGAGCTTATTAAGTTGGACAATATCGTGTCAATATGGAAATATCGAGATGCAAAAGCCTGGATCCGTAGGACATATTAGCTTCTTGAGATCAAGATCATCAAGCACACGTAATTATCAGGTTTTTACAGTTGAATATTTTCTACAACAGTCAGTTTCATTTTCTGTGAAGCCCCCAGATCAATTAACCAATTTTTCTTGTCATTGTTGTAAAAGAGGCAACAATAACACAAATATTACCATATCTTTTTCAACTAGTGATGAATTACGACATCCTAGAGATATCTAAAGCATAAAATGAATAGTAAGAGAGAATTTTACCGCTAATCGAGAGTCTGTAACATCGACATGCTGGTCTAAGTCATCCTGCAGAGAAAAGTATGATTAGATGACATGTAAAACTAAACGTAGACGACATGGAATGAACTCTTACAGCATTCATAAAGCAAACAAGAAATCATACGTACAATTAGGCGAGTATGAAGATCGAGTTCTTCATTAACTGCCAAAGCAATATGTTTTGTACTTCTTATAGTCTCCTCCAACTTTTCAAGACCTTCATCTTGCTCTGTTTCAAAATCATATCAGAGAAGACCCAAAAGGGATACAAGGAAGTATATAATATATTGAAAGTAGAGTTGTCACAAAAACTTGCCCTTCATGATTTGTCTTTGAAAACCAACAAGTCCTTGGTTGTCTAGTTCAGCTGTTTTGCTCATTACATCCGCTGATTTCATATCCGGGCCAAGCAAACTGTTGCGGTTAGCGAAGTTTGACATGTTCAACGTTGAGGCCATCTGGTTTACTTTTGATCTCATCTGAGCAAGCATGTCCTTTCGTCGATTTATCTCCTTTTCGGACCTGCAAACCACAAGAAAGAACAAACTTGGACTTAGAAAAAAATAGTGTGAGACCCCACATCGGTTGGAGAGGAGAAAATAATTCGTTCTCCTCTCCAACCGATGTGGGGTCTCACACTATTTTTTTCTAAGGGGGTGGAAACTTCTCCTTAGTAGACACGTTTTAAAAATCTTAAGGGGAAGCCCGAAAAGGAAAGCCCAAAGAGGACAATATCTGCTAGCAGTATGCTTGGACCGTTACAAATACAATTTCGATCTCAAAGTTTTGGTCCCTTAGGATTGAAAAATAGTTCTTATGCCTTCATTGATGCAAGGATCAAAGTCAGAGGACATTTCCGGCAAGAACTCCGCCGAACTTCCTCCCCTCCCCTTCATCAGTCTCTCATAATTTAGTGCAGTAGTGAGTGAAGAGGAGGGAGAGGGAACCATGGCATTTGTTGTCCCCTCAAAGATGCCAAGAACCAAGAACTAGTACATATATCTTTCTCAACTATGCATCCAACTGTTACTTGGATTCTAAAGCAACGTGAGTATATACATAACAGAAACAGAACTCAAACCAAAATGCTCTAAGATTAGCATAGCATTATGCAAGTAAGGATATTGCTAAATTCGATTTAAGACATGACATACAGGGGCTGCTTTACAGGAAGCTTCAACAAAAGGGACTCTAAGCCATCAACTTTAGTCCCCAAAATCGTGATTTTCCTCCGAATCGCGAAGGCATGACGTTGAGCTTCTGGTCCAGTTGCAGGAACGGAACTTCTTTCAGAAATCATGCCATTGATATCATCCCCAAGCTTAGAGGCTTCATTATATTCCCTTAACCATAAATCAGAAGAAGCCATCAACAACCTGACAAGAAGAGACGCATTAATAACGGTATATTATACTCTCATCTCCATTAGACTCATAAATACTCCTAAAATCAATTCCAAAAACAAGCACCAAAACGGATTTTTGGTTAATTTTGTGTTCATATCAGAGAGTATCCAGCTTGCATGCCCCTCCACCTAATGTCACAACCCCATAAAGCTAACGGATGGTGATTGAATTAAAAGTTTCCAAATGACATAATCAAATATTCAAATTTATAATATCTACTTAGCATAGCTCGGTTTGCTAAAAAGAAAAATATTCCAATTCATATAACCATCTACCATGAAATTAAAAATGGTAAGAAAATACAAGGAAAATTGATGACAACTAGACATATCACGAAACAGGATGAATAATTCTACTTCTCTCGTTCATCTTACCAAAAGAAACAAGGCCGGAAAAGAATCAATCAAAATAAACCACCGTCTGCTGAACGAAACCTAATTGTATATATCGGAAAAATCAGGGTGCGTTAATCGGAATAACGAACGAAAGACGTTTCAATAATCCAATGCAATGTCGGGCAGTTTCCAGAAATTGACGTACAAAATGGATGAAGAAGAAGCAGAATCAAAGGCGAAAGGAAGAAAAAATCAGAACAGGAAATTCACCTGTAAAGCACAATTTGAGATGAATGAGATCAACGTCGTATTGACCACGGCGGGAGAGGGAGTCAAATTCCCGTGGTCGACGTTGGATGTTCTTCGTAGAAGGTCCAGGGAAGGGAATGGGAAGAAACTCCATTAAAACTGCGTCGTTTTCTGTTTTGTACTCTTCCGTTCATTATGGATTAGTTATGCTTCCTTTTTCATTTTTTTATAAAATATTTAATAACAAAATGTTTTTAATATTATCTTTTGAAAAAATATTTAATTGCAAAATATTTTTAATATTATCCCCGCATGGGCGGCCACTTATCTAAATTATTCAACCAAAATTGTAACATTGGGTTAAATTTTAAAAAAATTAAAAATTAAATTCAATTTATGGGTTGATATTTTTGTGGTTGACTTTTAAAGATACAGTTAAAATTCTGTATTTTATTATTTTTTAAAAATTATGAATGTTTAATGTTTGAAACTGATGTTAATGATGCATTGTGACTTATAAATCTGTGATATTTTAATTTTTACGAGATCTTAATTATTAATATAACATGTAAAATAGAGGGTTAGATTTTTTACGAGATCTTGATAAGTAAGATTTTTTTAAAAAAAAATAATAAAATAGAGGGTTAGATTGAGTGGTAAATAAACTCTGTTAGGAACCTGAGGTATATAATTTTTCTAAAAATGCTCCATCAACATTTTATTGATATTTTGATCGTAGTTTAGAACTTTGAGGTTGGATTAAATCACTATGAGCTTGGATAAAGTTAGTTTGTTAACTGGTACCAATTTGAACTCTAATGTTATAATTTTTATGCTGGATTTAAATTTTGTTAATTCTTCCTCTAATTTAACCCAAAAAATAGATAAAAATGTTAAAAAAAATCATGAACTTCAATAAAATAAAGTTTTTACAAAAAAAAAAATTAACTTGGCAAAAGTTCATAAATTTTTATTATAAAAAAAAAAAAAAAAAAAAAAAAAAAAAAAAAAAAGAACAGTTAGCTGTAATATCTTTTTAGAAAAATTAAGAATATAATTGATGCAATATGAACAAATTGAACAAATAGAAAGCTTAATACACCGTAACAAAATTAATTGTTTAATTGAAGACCTTTGAAGTTTGAATGATAGGTTGATTTTGATCCAATTAAACCCTAGAACAAAGGGAGCAGCAAATCCAAGAAAAGAAAAGAAAAGAAAAGAAAAGAAAGGCAGGGGGTTATACAATCATCAAATGTATAATAAGATAGAAGTAAGGTGTGGTTAAAATGTTGGAACAATTAGTGTAAATGCTGTTTGAAAGCTTTGAATAATATCATCAAATGTTTTCATAACACAGCTTCTTCGTGGGGGAAGGGAAGGGAAGGGGGACAGGAGGTGTCACAAATGACCCATTTTTTACCCAAATATATAATTAGAGATTAGATAATAAGCATACATTATGGGGGGGCTTCCCTCTGCAACTAACACCATTAAGAAGAAAAAATTGAATGTAACGCAAAATACTACACTTCAATTTTTCCTATACTCCATCTCTTCTTCTTCTTCTTTCCTAACTTTCTTTCGCGGTTGAGCCGGGGCGAAGGATGATTTGGGTTTTAGACCATCGCAATATAAACAACAATCAGAATCTGAAGTCGGGGTCGACGTCCATTGCCCAAGCAAACTTTGCTAGAAGAGACTTATTGAATATCTGTGGAGGTGGTTAACGTCTTAATCTTAAAACTCCATAAGCAAGCGAGATATAAACGAATGCAAGAAAATGATGCTTACCTTTTCGATAGGGACTTCGTGACGCTTACACCATGCAACTGTGATTCGAGGATCAAGGTAGTTGATCTTTGACGTGCCCAACGCTACGGTTTTCAAATCCTCTTTAGTCTTCATATCTCGCTCTATCTTCTCAATCTTTGCATTTGTTTGGGATATCTTTTTCTCTAACCTGTAACACGGCTTCCTAAATGTTAAAAACTAAATGAAGATGTTGATGTGGGTTTCTTAAGTAAAGTTAAGAAGTTTACGCTTCAGGGGTTAAGTTCCTCTTTTGCTTTCCATCGGAGCCTTTTAAAGGGGGCTTCCCTTTCTTTGCTCTATCTAGATCAATTTTCAGCTCTTTCACAATGTCCTGCACAACAAATGATGGATAAACTAAATGCACTAGAACTACAGAGTGATTGGTAGGGGCATTATTTAACTAAGGTGAACCATCCATGAGAAAAATATGGTTCTTACCCTGAGCTCGGAGATCTTCTCGTTCAATCTCGTCATTTGTGCCCCATGAGATTTCGAAACAGTCCGCTGGTGATTACAAATAATTGCAACCTGTAGTTCATAGAAAAAGTGGCTAATGTCAAATGGCATGAAATTAGACTAGTAAAACCTAAGGAGGAGCTGAATTTACCTCCTTGTTTGCGTGTTGGTATGTGACGATCTTTTCTGAAACTTCTCCATCTTTGGTTCCTCTGTTCAACTATCATGGATAACACCATAAATAATCTTGTTAAAAATCCAAATTAAATAGAAGGAAAAAGAAGGAAAACCACAAAAGTTAACGGATTATCTTGGAAACATTCATAATGATTTCTAGAAACTGGATGCAAGTTAATCATTAAACTGCCTTTCTCCATCCAATGGAGTGCATTTAATAACACGATTTTACCACCTATGAGCAAACGTCTAAAGTTTGATGTCTCATTCAACTTTAACATCATTACTATCAATTAAGATATTGTAGAAATATGAAATAAATGGTTTGTGAGAGAAAGATATAGAACAAACTATTTTCCACTATCAGAGCCTAGCCTATGACAAATGACTGAACGTTTACAAGTTTGTGACCCAAAAAAACGTTAAGGAAAAGCAAATGATCACAATTGCAATAGTCCATTGAACTTTAGGGGCATTTGATTGCAGTGATCAGAATAGGAAGCCTGAGAGTTGAGAATTAAGAGTTATAAGACCAGGATATGTGTTTCGAGTGCATAGTCGAAGTGAAGCAGGTAGTATTTGGTTTAGGAGAATAAGCAAGATTTTTTTGATTGGCTAGAGAGAAAGCCTGGGAATAAGATTAGAGTACACGAGACTTCCTATAATGGATGAGAAAGAATGGGATTGTGAAACCGCACTCTGCCGACCCGTGGCTAAGAATCATACATCCTGCTAGAGTTATTTTGAAAAGGATAATTCTATTTAATCCTTAGTTTACCACAAATTTTTAACTCACAATCAGTTCGCCGCAAAAAAATTATGAGTAGATTGAAAAACCGAGATTTCAAATAATATTTTACCATGTCATCAAGTGTGATAGAAGCATTATATGTACGAAACACTTTTGCAGTGAGACCAGGCATGAGATCCTTCAGATGAGCATTCAATTTACTTGTATCAAGCTTGTCAAAAAGATCATCGCTTCCACTTTTTCCTGAAGAATTGAAAAACACGATACTCTACAGCCTCAGTCATGGCATTGATGCATCATTGTGTAAAGAAAAAAAAGAAAGAGAAAAAAGAAAGAGAAAAAGGAAAAAAAAAAAAGGATTAAGAAAAACAAATAAACAAGCTCACCGCTTTGAAATTGTGTGATTGCTTTGAAAACAGGGAGCTCAACCTCGACAGTATTTTCATACTTGATTGAATCTTTACCGAGGAAGTTGAACTGAATTTAAAGAAAACTGGTCATCTCTTGTTGGCATTAAAAACAGGACATCTCTCAACTCTCAAGCTCCTATTTCAATAAGCTTAAAGACGTTTACCTCCAGAAGATTAGGAGGTACTGCTTTGACGTTCTCTACTTTCAGTGTACAGCAGCCAACTGTATCAGCTTCATCGTCATCCTGCGGTAGGGATCAAACATCTTTTAACTCTTCCAGATCAAAATAGTTGAAAATATTAAATAATGCATGCATGGAAACATAAATTGGCTAGAATGACATTACCTTCTCATTCCCAGCCCTAAGAGCCAGTTTATCAATGAGATAAGTGGCAACTGCAATTTGCCTTCGTGTTGGGTCTTTGCTCGTAAAATCTTTTGTATATGAATTCCTTATGTTTTTTATGTAGTCCTACACAAACCAGCAAGGATTCAACAGACATGATGATGATTCCATACTACAACTTCAACAAAGAATTGTAAAATTATAATGAATGGCATACCTTGAGCATTCTTGCTTTCTCGTATTTCTCTTTGTCACTCTGGCCTTTCAGTGAACTACTAGCAGCCAGAAATACATACTTGAATTCTTTTGGATTTATTGGATCATTCCAGAAAGCCAACCATGTAACCGTATTGTCATGTCTCACTTCCTTCCACCTGTCAAAAAACTCAATACTGAATGAAAATATGAAAAAGATAAAACCAAGAAATTCTGAGACAGTTAAGGCATGTGTCTCATGAATTTCTAGACACATAATAGACCCCTTATTCTGCAATATTTTCAATGTAACTTATTTCCAGTGGTGTAAAGAGACAAACCTTTGACCAGGTATAGGACACTCGGGGATCGGAGCATCTTTTCCGATATTGATTGTGATGTCACTGGGGCGAATGCGTTTTTTCAACTTCCCCATCTGCAAAGACAACCAAGCTTTAAAAGCTGAATCAAGTAACAAATCTCCACGTAAATTTAAACTATGAACATCCAAATACCAAAACATATACTAATCTCCTCAAAGAGTACCTTGAATAATTAACTGAGTGTGTCATAAATGCTAGTAAATATTTAACTTTCTGAATTCTAAACATGGTACCTTTGGATGTTCTCCACGGCCTCGGAACAATCCAGGTGGTTCAACTCTAAAGTTTCCAACCTGAGATCCATATTAAGAATCAAAAAAATGTGTGTACATGCTCTACTGGAATTATTCAATGGATAAAATCGCAGATAAAATGGATTCCTACAATGAACTTACAAAGTACATAGTAGCAACCAAGGCATGAATTTAGTAATTTATTATGAAAAAGACAAAACATAAGCGTAAACAAGTATCTTAACACATTTTGCAATGTAATTAATCAAGCATCACCATTAGTATTATTTCGTTCTCAAAAAATTTCACTTCCATCCTATGTGCTTGCTTAGTACTTAAGAAGTGTTCAATAGTGTCCAAGTGTTTAATATGTATCAAACATACATTAGCCAAACTAAAGTGCCTGTGCTTCTTAGCTTCTTAGAATACATCAATGACAGGTTATTAAAGCATAAAGAAAACATATCCTCAAGACTAGCATAATCCAAACTGCACGAAGAAAAAGGCAAATGAGCATAACCTTCTCCTTAACCCCATCAAGAATAGCCCACATGTACTTCTCCTCTTGTTTCAGTTTCTCCTCCTTCAAAGCTTTCTTCTCCTAGACAAACAAATCCCAGAAATGTGAGACCAAAATTAATTAAATTGAATGCCTGAAAAGGACTTGAAGCTCATAGTTGCCTTCATTCAAAATTGCAGATCAATCAATTAAAAAATTCCTTTAAAATATGCATCAAATTTACCCTTAATTAGAATAGAAAACAAAGTAATTTGAAATTGAGTATCAACTAGAAATAACTATTATGGTTAGACATTAATTGGCAGCCAAAAATACTATGTCTTGAATAATGAATAGTTCATATTTCCTTATAACAAAAAAATGAATAGTTCACATTGAGAAATGGAGTAAAGCCACCTCGATTGTACACCTTGGCAATGTGTCTATATAACCAAGACATGAAACAAAAACCTACAAGTTGACATGAAAGCAAAGCATCTAGAAAAATATACGAACAATAAAACAAAGGATAGATTTCTGAAAAACCTAAAAATAAACCAGATCAAAATAAGTTTGTAACATTTGGAAATGAAACTAGTCATCCTTTTTCATCGAAAACATCCCTACTTCTTAGGTTTTGCTAATGAATAAATAAATCGAGACCCAAGAGAGATGTAGAAATCTGGAGAAGCATTGTTTGCATTGTAACTCGTAAAGATGGAAATATATATAAATAACCAGGAAGATTAAAACATCACAAACTTACTTCTGTAGTCATCTGTTTCTTCTTCTCCTTCTCCGTCTGATACCAGTCATATATTGGGGTGAAATCACAATCATCCAAATTCTGAATGACATGGTTTTTCCCAAGTAATTTGCGCCAGTCATTCCAGAAATTTTCTTTGAATTTCGGTTTTTGCATATAATCTGTATCCTTCATCACCGCAAACATGGTTGCAACCTGATAACGACAAAATTACATATCAATCAAAGAATTCACCACAATTCAATGGTAAAAATGAACTGGGAATGACATAAATAACATGCAAATATATAAAATAAAAAATTGAAGAAGATGAAAAAAAAAAATGCTGTGCATGTAACACGCCAGGTGGAGGGGTACCTCCTCTTGTTCAGGAGTCAAATCAACAGGCTTCCCTTTATGAAGAATCTTCACCCCATGAGTCTGGTATGGAGGTGGAAAAATGACACCATTGTGAACCAAGGTGGTCCATTTTTTCTGTCCATCACCAGAACTGGGCAGCAACTTTGTGGACTTAACATATTTGGATTTCTTGACTGGCTTTTTGGATTTCTTGAGTGTTTTTTTGATTGAAGAAGAAGCCACTTTTGATACTGTTTTCTTAGAACCTGATGACTTATTCACTGCTGCAGACATCTTCATTCTCTGTGAAATAGGAATATGGTCATCGTCGTCAGCTACTTCTTGTTTTGCTTTCAATGATACTGTATTGGTACTCAAAGGAGTAGATGAGTCTGAAAGCTTTGGCTTTTTCGATGAAATCTGAGAAGAGGAATGGGAATCTGCATTAGGAAGAGGTCTCTTGCTGGAAACAACAGCAGGCTTTTGCAGCTTATCCCTTGAGGTCGAACCATTCTGATGAACTTTTGAATCCAATGGTTTCTTTTCATCAAAACCATGTTGTCTACCACCCAATACCCCTGAAGCAGACTTCATTTGAAATTTCGATGATAAAGGAACCTCATCATCGGAATCTTCTGAGGATTTTTTTATTTTATTCTTTTGTACTGTTGGTATAGGCCCTTTACTGGGATGGTTAGAGTTCCCTTTCAATCTAATACTCAATGGTTTATCATCTTCAGAGTCACTATTATCTTGAGTAGGATGTATAGAATCATTCTCCTCTTTCACAGCAGCATTCGCCAACTGTTTGGGCCGGCTATCCATAGAATCTGAGACTTTCAAAGTTGTGCCAAGTGATTTAACAAGCGGTTCCTGGATAGAGGACTTGGATGCTTTCTGACTTCCTATTTCAGGCCTCATGGGCGATGTCTTCGGCAACGAAGTCATCCTTTTTTGAGCATTAGAGCTTTGGCCATTGGCCGAACACGCATCAGAACCTGGCCTTCCTGATAACTGATTCAACCTCTGAGATTGCGAATGCTTAACTTCCGAATTTAACTGATTTTGCCTAGATGCACTACTCCTCTTGAAAACTATGGGCATGTTGTCCTCATCATCATCATCAAACATTGGAGCTTTTCCGAAAGTCTCAACAGCCATTCCGCAGCTATGTACTACAGAGAGTCAGAAATTAGTTTACGTAAGTGCCTTGGAAGACGAAGAAGACAGAGGGGATTTCAGTTTCTGCACCAATAACAGCCTCCACACAAATTCATTACCACTTAACCTAACAATTTCACTCAAGCCATTCGTCCGTTCGTAAAATAGCCAATTCATCGGAGAATCAAAAAAACAAAAAAAAAAAAAAACAAGTACAGGGCAAAAGGATTAAAAACTTGGGCCTCAGAAATCTAACCAAAGGCATATTCATTGCTCAAACTAAATCATTCAACCAAACCTCCGAAACAGCAAAATTAGACCTAGAACATAAAAGAAGCTAATCCAAGCAAGCAGAGAATTGAGTACAGAAATCGAACACAAAAAAGGAACTAGAATACTTCAGAAGGGGCCGAAATTAGAAGAGCAGGTTTAGAATGCAACAGAAAAGGGGGGAAGGGGAATGAAGCAAGAGCGTTGATTGAGCTGAAGCAGAGTGAGATTGGGGGAAATCTGAAAGTGGAGAGCAAGAGGTGGAGAAGGAGAGAGTACCTGAGGTGGAGAGGATGGCCGGCGTGATGGTGATGGTGATGGTGATGGTGGGAGCAGCTGAGTCGCGCAGAAATTGAAGACGGGGAGGGAGAGCGGGGAAGAAAACCTAGAAGTGTTTGTCGTGAAGGAGATGGTTTATTTAGTTTCGCCCAAACTCTTAAACAAAAAAAGATTAAAACCAAATAAGAAACGGAAGAAGGTCTTCCACCAACAGATTTGTGATCCTCCTCTTCCTCCCTTTATATTTCAATTAAATAATTATTATTATTATTATTATTGTTAATTAAATTTTTTTATCAATATATATATATACATTAAATTTTATAATTTATTTAAGAAAATATATATCTTCAAAAAGTTTTATCTTATCTGATCTTTATCTTATCTGATGTTTCGTTAATATCTGTCTTTAAAACTTTAAAATAAACGTTCGTTCAATTTTAAATCAGATTTTAGTGGTTCAATTATTGATAATATGGTTTCAATGTACGTATTAATAAAGATGTTATATTTTTTACCAAACTTTAGTATTTGTGGATATCACCGTATTGTTACGATGGTAAGATTTTAGTCACCGTGTTGTTACGATGGTAACATTTTAGTCACCGTGTTGTTACGATGGTAAAATTTTAGTGGTTCAATTATTGATAATATGGTTTCAATGTACGTATTAATAAAGGATGTTATATTTTTTACAAAACTTTCGTATTTGTGGAAGGTTAAAACTAATTATCCGTCTTTTTTTCATTTATTTTGTTTATTTTAAACCGTAAGAATAATTAAGTTCATAGTTTAAAGGATGGTAATCGAAAAAAATTTTAAATAAAATTTTATTACTAATTTGTATTTTTTTATCAACTCCACATATTTATAGATATTGTGTTAGGTTTTAAAATGATGAAGGCTTCTTTTATACTATTTAATTTTTATATATTCACTTGTAAACTTATATAAGTAATTAATTATATATTTAACTCAGGTTTAGAGGAATAATGAGACAACATTTTAGTCGGTAATTGTTATTGATAAATATACATGCATTTAGTCATTTAACGACGATAGGTCAACTTCGAGATGGTTAGTTGACAAATCAGTGAGTAGAGGTAAAGATCAACCAAATATTAACGGTAAAATCATTCAACATAAGACTCAACGAAAATATGTTGTTCGGATGTAAAAAAATACGTCAGATAAAAAAAAATTAACTTGAGTTCGTTAGAGGGATGTAGATAAAAAGGACTTCTTGGTCAGATGCTGACCCTTCATTAGTTTGAAGGGTGACACCAAAAACAACGTTATAGAACCTATTATCATGTATTACCTAGCCTTCATGTTACAGGGGTAGCTTTAGGGACATGTTACTAAATCATGTATTACCTAGCCTTCATGTTACAGGGGTAGCTTTAGGGACATGTTACTAAAAAAACCTCGTCTTTTAGTGTATTTTAATCGATAAGCAACTAAAATAAAGAAAAATAACTTCAATGGCTGCCGTCATCTAAGCTCAAACCCGAGGAACTATCTTTATTTTCAAGATTTTGAAGATTACCCGAAACTTTAAAAAACCAACGATGCACTACAAATCGGGAGAGATCCAGAACTAAATAACCAAAAATTTGTTTATTGTTATAAAGGCGACACGACTAAACTTAACTAAATCTTCATCAACATGTAACAAATTTAACGTATAAGATCAATAACCCAAAAGTCGATCCAGTGTATAACAAATTTAACGTATAAGATCAATAAGCCAAAAGTCGATCCAGTGTATAACCTTTAAATCGAATATTAAAATGTAAGTTCATTCCACATTATTTCTAAACACGTGGTTATTCTGTTCTAACCTAAACCAAACTATACATAATAAAAAGAAATAAAACAAAAAGTAGTATTTAACCCAATAAACTATTATTTAAATTTTACATGTAATACCTTACGAAAATATTTTGAAAATTTAATGTAATTTAATTAATTATTCAAATGGATGAAACTTATATTTAACAGCCTAATTTTTTTTTGTAATACTCAAAATATTTATTGTAAATAAAAACGTAAGAAAAGGAATTTATTTTAAAATTTTTGCAAATAAAATTGGAAAAACAGCTTAAAAAATTTAGATTTGGAAAAATAGCCCTTGAAAGTTAGAATTACAGAAATAGCCCCTACATAATTTTTTTTGGAAATTAGCCTCCATTTACTTATTTTTTTTGGAATATTAGGTCTTTGGATTGACGGATTGAGGGGTGGTAGTTGTAAATGGAAAAATTCTCTTTCAGCTAAATCTCGTTTGCTCAAAAAAATTTCTACTGTCTCGTGGTGAGAAAATGAACCACTCTAGTGAAGGAATCGAAAGCTGAAAAACTCTAAAAACTCCGTAATTAACTTCTTACCATTTGAAGAACCCATAAACTAACAAGTTTGTATAAGAAAGTGAGATGAGACAAGCTCGGGAAGTGTTTGAATCGAGAGGTGAATTTTAAGGAAACCATTTTAAGATAACACTTGGAACCCTCGAGCGAATTTGATTTTTAGAGAAAATTGGTCATGCACGTAGGAGTCTCCTATTAACTAGAGGAAGGCGATGACGTAGTCGGTTCAATTAAACAAACCACATCCTCTTTTTTTAACCAGTGATAATTTTTTTTAATCTATTTCGACCATTTTTTGTCGTGATTTTTTTCTTCTAGAATTCTAACTTATTTTAAAATCTCTCCGAGAATTTTTAAGAAATTTGGAGTTTAGAAAGGCAGTGAACCAAGCCTAGAGTAATTTATGCATGACTAACGAGCCTTACAATACGTTGACCTCTTGAGCCACATTTAGGGTCGATCATAATTGTGTTGGTTTGATTAGTACTATGTACATATCATTAGAGTACAATCTTTGATCACGAGCTCGCCTCAACTGGTGAAGGTTTACTTAACATATAGGAACATGACGGTACTCATTTAGAGCCTGTGACACGTTAGAGGATACTACTAAGAGAGTTTTGATTGTACTTAGCGAAAGCCAGAGTCTAGAAATGACATAGAAATAAGGAGCTTATTAGGTGCCAACGAGGGAGCTTCTAGTTAGTACTCAGTAGTAGACACGTATGAAACCTATTACGGAGACCATAGAAAGGTTGCTAGTAGGGAAACATGATCCAAACCAATTGGATCGACCCTAGAGCCTGAGATTTGATGTGGGCATCCCTAAGTTATACGCCGATCGCGTATTGTCTTAGTTAGATCAAAGAGATTAGTATCAACGGGCTAAATGCACTATAACCTCGAGAAACTTCGATGGATGGCTTACACCCTTATACTATGACTGAAAATGTTCGAGAGAAGTATAAGCCTAATAGGGTTAGATGACCAAACCACGGAATTAGTTAACTTTAAGGATTAGCTAGAACATATAGCCTCGAGAACATTAAATACGAGTAAGATTCATTCTTGTTATTCTTTGTTTTTTAGATGGACCTAGACGATAGCTACGGTAACAGGGGACTATTAGACCCGAGTTGATATTGTACATGCTCTTTTCAAAATTACGACCCAAATTCTCAAAGTATTACTCGTTTTTTTTGTATTACGCTCAAATGTTTAACTCCAATCTGCAGCTTTGTTCAAATATTGTCTAAGGGTCCCTTGATTCCATATTTCTTCTCGTTATCGTATATACACTTTGAATGAAAGGGCTCGTTTTAGAGATGGAAGAATGAAAGAAGAGAGGGTAAGAGCGTAAATAAACGTTATTTATTTATTTATTTGTATACTAATATTAAAGATAATTTTGAATTTTAAATGCTAAATTTTTTTTTAAAAAAATAAGATAATATATATATATATATTTTAAAGATTAAGGGTAATAAAGTAATTTTAAAATTATACAAAAAAAAAATCATAATTAGATTTTTAAATTAGGATACGAATTGGATTTTTCTTTCCAAATCGTTTTTTTTTTTTTTTTTTAATTTAAAATAGGGATTAAAAAAAAAAAGGAATAAAAAGGGGAAAAAAAAAAAAACCCTATAAGCACCTCGAGGGCTACGCACTTCTTCCTCTCTATCGCAAATCCCTTCCCTGTTCGACACCGGCTACGACGGCGGCGATTGTGACGGCAGCGGTGACGCAGCTCCTCAGGGGGCACAACCAGGCGACGGTGAAACCCGGCTCAGATCTGCAACGATCCAGCCCTCGGGTCTTTGGATCTGCTACAGATACACCTTGATAGCCCGATCTGCGGCGGACGGCGACGACCATAACTCACGGTAATTGACTCAGTGTGTTAGTTTCCCTTCAGTTACGATTCAGCAAGATTCAAGTCGGTAGCGACGTTTTCGGGAGCTTGAACCATTTGGATTTGAAGCGCATTAAGGATCTTAGTAAGTGGTTCTCATTTTAGAATTATTTGTTTGAATCTCTTTGACTTTTTTGCATTCTTTTAGGCTCCGTATCTATGTCAAATTGTGATGTGAATTGTGTGCTTGGATATGTGTGGGAAAATACACATTGGTTGACCGAGACAGAATGATTCCCCACCTAGATCTAACCATTTCAACTGAATTAGCCGTAATTGTAGTATGTAAGTCAGGATGGGAGAATGAAGTAGAATGAAATGCTAGAAGGAAGGTCCAACTAAGATGAAGAGGAAGGAGGAAATGAACATGGGAGATGGAAGATATGTGCTCCTTCGAACGGCAAGTGCTGTGGAAGTTAAAAAAAACCAGAATGAGAGTCAAGGTCGATTGAGGTTGCAATGAGATTGATAAATTTGAAAACCCTTAGAAGCTTACCAAGTTTGCAGATTGATGCCCCCTCAACATTAGAGAAGAGAGGGAGGACGCATCCTCGATGAAGCGGAATAGAGAGGTGTGTTGTGGAGCTGACTTGCCATATCTAACACCTCTATGGGTTGATCTGGAATGACCAGGCTACATACCCCTAGAAGATAAGAGCCCCTTAAACACTCTGCACATGGCTGCTCGCAGTTCTAGGCTCACCATCCTCATGATGAAAAAGACCTTCATACAACATCCCCCACACCCCACAAGAAACACTAATCGTGTCCTTAGTTCAAAGAACCGAGGGGCTAAGGCCATCTATCTGCCTGTGGCTCCAGCCCCTGCAGGAGAAACCTCCTTCAACGGCAGAGTCAAATTTATCCATGGATTGTTATTTTTATTACTGTTGGTTATGCTAATGTCAACTCGTATATTCTTCTGCTAGCTGTTAGGTGGTTAATAGTTGGAATTATGGACTTCCAATGGATGATTATGGTCAGGCATTTACAAAAATGATTCCTCTGTGACGATGGTCAATGAGATAGCTCAGTTTGTCTATCTAATGGTTCAACTATTTTGCAATCTTCCATTGCACCTTGTGTTTTGCGCTAGGCTTCAGAAAGCATTTATAGCACAAAAAGTTGTGGCTATAAGTGGCTAGAACTTGGAACTTAGGACCTACAGGTTGAATATTGCTGGTCAAACTTAAAAAGCTTTTTGTATGAACCAAAAGTTCATTTAAAGTATATATTTTTTTGTTTAGGAAAAACAATTTGACACGGACTTGCTAACTGATTTTCAGATTAAGTGCATAGTTGTCGTGGATTCTTAAATATGTTCTTCACTTTTATGATTAGTGTCAAATAGCTTTCTTGTTGATGTCTCATTTGTATGTTTTTAAATGCTATAGAAACAAAATTTTTAATTTTATATTATAAAAGTAAAAATATTGTATTTATATAAATATAAAGGTAATGATATGTTTAAAAATACAAAAGTTGAACATACTTATTTGCAAAAGGTAACTGCATGGTTGTTATGGATTTATTTTATATGTTCTTCACTCAGGGTTATTTTCCAATAGTTGTCTTGTTAATGTTTGGTACTTCTTTCTAGTTGTCATTTTATGTCTCTTCCTCCTGGGGTGGTTGTATCCTTGAACTTTTTCTTCATTTTTCCATATATAAATGAAAAGCTTGTTTCTTGTTAAAATAAAAGGTGTCTGGTTGATGTGGTGAAATTAGTTTCACGAACACTGATGTTGTATTTCAATGTTCTTTTTTTTTTTTTTCTAATCATGAATAAAAGAGATATATTAAATGTTCTATTGTGTTTTTAACCTTTTTCAGGAAGTATGAAGCCAATCTTTTGTGGAAACTTTGAGTATGATGCTCGACAGCCTGATCTGGAAAGACTTTTTAGTCGATATGGGAAAGTTGATAGAGTAGATATGAAATCTGGTGAGCTTCTAGCCATAGAAAATCTGTTTGTGTTTTAATTCCTTTTTTATTAAATAAACTTATAAGGCGTATTCTAGTTACACAAAAGAGCGCGGTTGTGTTTTGTTCCTGAATTTCTTCTAAAGTAGCATATAATTTGTGTCATGTCGATACGTATCAATTGCAGAAAAGAAAAAAAAGTATCATGTCGATACAAGCCACTTGCAATTTGCAAAGTTGCTGATATCTTTAATAGATGCAAATTACTGATCTGAAAAAGTTACTCTCTATCCGGCAAGGCAATTCAGCTGATGGAAATTCCTCCAAAGTAGTAGTTGTTCTCATTGCATTTGGTGCCTTGCAATACGAATGGGCATCATCCAGCGTATGGAAATCAGAGAAGGCAACATTTGATAAGTTTTTGGTGGAGGATTCTAAAAAAATTTGAGAAAAGAAGAGCGTGTATTTTAAATCCTGAAACTCCTTGGCCAGAATTTTTTTGGTGCAGGATTTTCTTCGCATATTCATAATCTTCTTGGATAAGGATGGCTCTTCACAATTGAGTTTTCCGCCTGTGACACCGCTTCCTCTTCTTGTTTCCAAGAAGATTCATTCCGATCCTCATTGGCACTGCCATCTTACATTTTCCTCAGACACTTTGCTTTCCATTCCTCATGACTTTTGCCTGCCTACAATTTCATACATTGTTTCAAGCTTGAAACATTGTCAACCTTAGCTGAGGCTGCAGAATAATGGAGAAGGCACTTTCTATTTGTAGACCTACCATGAGACATCCTGTTTTGGATTATTGCTCCTTGACACCACTTAATTCACAACACAAGGTCTGTTGCTAAATTCACTGTTAACTTAGTTTATAGATTTCACGGTGGTTGCAAATATTTCTTTCTTATGGTAAGAATTTTTTGTGGTTTGTTGAATGTTTGTTATAGAATAATTATGTTGCATTTAGAGGAATTCTTTGGTGGGAAAATTTTCATCTTTTATCATTGTTGGTGTCTCATCTCCAAGTCGTTATTCAGTTTTAGTTGTTTTTATTGGTTTTCAGGTTTTGCTTTTATCTACATGGAGGATGAGAGAGAGGCTGAAGACGCTATCCGTGCACTTGATCGGAGAGAATTTGGCCGAAAGGGTCGCAGACTACGTGTTGAGTGGACCAAAGTAATATAAATTGATATGGCAGAACTTCCAACTAACTCTTTCCTTTCCATCCCTTTGTGAAACTTTTATTTGATTTTATTTACTATATCTTCAACTCTATTTTGATCGATCATTCTTTTGCTCTGTAGCAAGAGCGTGGCATTAGAAGACCAGGTGGTGGCAGAGGTGGAGGAGATTCAAGGAGATCCTCTACTAATACAAAACCTTCCAAGACTTTATTTGTTATTAACTTTGACCCATATCATACTAGGACAAGGGATTTGGAGAGGCACTTCGATCCTTATGGTAAGATATTGAACGTAAGGATTCGAAGGAATTTTGCATTTGTCCAGTATGAATTGCAGGAGGATGCCACTAGAGCATTGGAGATTACAAACATGAGGTTAGTTTTTTTAGTTACATTGATATTTTCACTTGTTATAGGCAGGTGTGTACACGTTAAGTTATTGGTATGCCTTTTAATTATCATTACTGTGTACAGCAAATTGATGGATCGAGTGATTTCAGTGGAATACGCTGTTCGAGATGACGACGAGAAAAGAAATGGGTATAGTCCAGATAGGACTCGTGATAGGTCTCCCGATAGAAAACGGCGATCCCCAAGTCCCTATAGAAGAGAGCGAGGAAGCCCTGATTATGGCAATGGTGTTAGCCGCAGTCCATATAGGAAAGTCAGGGCTAGTCCTGATTATGGAAGTCGTCGTAGTCCAAGCCCTTACCAGAGAGTGAGGGAGAGGGGTTCTCCTGAATATGGTCGTGGTCGTAGTCCCAATCAGAGTCCTTATAGGAGAGAGCGAGAGCGAGAGAGATCAAGTGACCATGCGAGGGCCCCTAGCCATAGTCCTTATAGGAGAGAGCGGGAGCGAGAGAGATCAAGTGACCATGCTAGGGCCCCTAGCCATAGTCCTCCTGCTCCCCATCAGAGGGAAAGAGCAAATGGTGAGCGAGCCCACAGCGGAATTCACAGTCCTTACGGGAGAGAGAGGGGCAGTCCTACCGAAGAACGTCGAACTAGCTATAGTCCTCGTGATAGAGAGAGGTCAAACCCGGACAATGGTCATGATCAGCGGCCAAAAACAATAGCCGAACCAGGGGATAGCCCGAGTTATGGTGGGACTCAGAGCCCGAAGCATCGGGGCTATAAGAGGTTTGTAGCTGGAGTTCATTTTATTATTTGATTTCAAATTGTTATTTGAATTATTCATCTAATCCCTGCATCCATGTGTGGTGATGGTTTTGCAGCCGTTCACCTGAAGCAGAGGAATGAAGTTGATCTCAATCTGGTTGGTGTTTAGAAGAGAGTACGTTTTTAGTTGTATAATGGTGTTAACATTTTTAGTGCAAGGGTTTGTTTTGCTGATTTCTATTACATTTATGCTTCAGTTTGTAGCGATGGTATGGATGATATATGCTATGTGCTATGCTGTTTGTTGCCAGATTTGAGTTAACACACAAGTTTGCTCCATTTGGGTTCTCATAAGGCTTTTTAATAGATCGTCAAAATTAGTTTTCGTAGTGTTTTGAGTTCTAATCCAACGGTTAATTAATAGATCGTCAAAAGTGATTTTATAATTCCAACGTTGCTTTTATAAGCAATTTAATTAAATCGTCTAACAAGCCATTATAAGGCTTATTAGGGGTCTTATAAAATTTCAAAACACTCCATAAAAATAGTTCTGAATGATTGAATGTTGTTTTATTTAAAATATATGTGGTAAATTTTAATTAAATATTTAAAAATAAATAAATATTTTATGAACTAAAAAAATTATTAAAAATATATACATTTTTTAAACAAATGATCCACATCACTCGAATCAAGCTTAGAAAAATTATAAACGGAAGAATTGAGATAGTTTAAAAGAATGTTCCAATAGACTTATTGTTAGTATAGATAATTAAATTTATATATGCTTTATAAATGGTTCAAACAATTTGATGCCTCTAAAAAACCGAACACAACTAACTTCCATACCAAATCAAATAAATTCGAACCCCACAACCAAATTATTATCAATAGCAAATCAAATTAAAAAGAAACCAAAGACAAATATATATACAAAATAAAAAAATAAAAAATAATAAAAAAAAGGAACTCGAACTATTGAAAATGAGGTGTAAAGAATAATCACGAAAATCAAAAGATAGCCTCACAACGACCGGTTGAGAATTGTCAAAAAAAAATTTGGATTCATCATGAATCTTTTAAATTCATGAAAACTTTTGATACATTTTCCACCAATCTATTGGATTCATTTAGTTCTTCTCTCAGGTTGGTATATTCTCCGACATTGATACAAGAGTTATATTGATTCATGTATAAGCATTAATATTGTTATGTCTACATAAAAATTTATCTACCGTTGCTATGAGATGTAGAGTGAGTGCCATTTTGTATTTGCCAAATGGCAACCGCGAGCTATTTTGCAAGTGTGAGAGTGCGAGAGTGTAAGAGATACAGTTGTAAATACTTTGGTTACAGTGATTAGCTATCATCCATGTATGTAGGAAAATTTCTTCTCTCAAAACTACGTAAATATGTGTCTTTTTGTTTATTTATGTTTTTGAGTGTATAAGTGCGATCGATCTTACCTTCACTTCCGCTACAACAATTGGTATCATAGCATTTGGGTATTGTGGAAGACTTAACCTCATCGACCACGAGACATGTTCACACTCACCAGCTGTTTTAACTTCGTAGGACTAAACCATGATATATAAGCTTCTTTTGGTTGATATAACGTTGTAGGACGTTATTGAAGTCCCAACATGTTTTAGTTGATGATGCATGACAACAAATACCAGAATCATGAATAGGACTAAGTAACATCATATGGAACTAAACTAAATACGACAAAGAAATTAGTTTTATGCTCGTGTATCTCTATATAAAACATTATATTAAACTATTAAAATTTAAAATTTTAGAAATTATATCGAAGATTATATTATATTTTTATTGTCAAATATTTTAAAATTTATTAGAGTATTTTACATTTTTTAATATTATATTTAGAGGTGGATTTTAAAAATAGAATAAAATAATTTTTATTTTTGAAATTAGTTTTGTATTTTCTTTTAATGAAAAAGGGAGAAAATAAAAAAAAATTTATTTCTGTATTTGAAATTATTCGAGATTGGCTGTAAATGAAAATTAGGGTTAAAAAAAGAAAACCCTAAAAGCTCCCATTTTTTCCACAGCCGCAGTCCTCCCGAGGTACCCTCTCACTCCTAGCCTTTCCGCCCAATCCACACTGCGTCAATCGACCTCCGGCGGCAAGCATACCATCCACGGCGGCCTGTAACTCTTCACTTCCGGAAAAGAATTTCGGCTGAGACTCGTCGATTTGTTTGGAAGCGGTAAGTGCATAGTTGTTGTGGATCTTTCGTTATGTTATTTACTCTTAAGATTAGTTTCAAATAATTTTCTTGTTGATGGACCTGTTTGTTTTTGTTGTTGTCTTTATATTGTGAGAGTGATGTGTTAAATGTTGTATTTTTCTTTTCCGGTATCTTTTACAGGTAGTATGAAGCCGATTTTTTGTGGAAACTTTGAGTATGATGCTCGACAGCCTGATTTGGAAAGACTGTTTAGTCGATATGGAAAAGTTGATAGAGTAGATATGAAATCTGGTGAGCTTCTATCCATAGCATGTTTTTCTGTTGTGTGTGTTTGAATTCCCTTTTTTTAACGAGAAATTTACCAGACATATATCAGAAACACAAAAGAGGACGTTTGTGTTATGATTCCTGTATTAATTTTAAAGTTTCGTTAAATTTGTATCATGTCGATACGAGGCACTTGCAAATTCTGAATCTATGCAATATACTGAACTATCGAAGTTACTTACAACCCGCTAAGAAAGTGTGGATACAACGTCCGCAAGGCAATTCAACCGTTGGAAATTCCCCCAAAGTTTGAGGTCGTCGTTCTCATTGCATTTGGTGCGTTGCAGTACGAATCGGCATCATCCAGCATATGGAAACCGGAGAAGGCGACTTTTGTTGGGTTTTTGGTTGGGGGTTTTTAAAAACATATTTGAGAAAAGAAGAGTGTATGTTTTAAATCCTAAACCGCCTTGGCCAGAATTTTCTTTGGTGCAGGATTTTCTTCGCATATTCATAATCCTCTTGGTTAATGATGGCTCTTCGGAATTGAGTTTTCCGTCTGTGACAAGCTTCCTCTTCTTGTTTCCACGACGATTCATACCGATCCTCAATGGCACTACTACTACTATCTTACATTTTCCTCCGACACTTTGCTTTCCAGTTTCCATTCCTCATGACTTTTGCATGCCTACAATTCATACATTGTTTCAAGGTTGAAACATTGTCAACCTCAGCTGAGCCTGCAGAATAATGGAGAAGGCACTTTCTATTTGTAGACCTACCATGAGACATCCTGTTTTGGATTATTGCTCCTTGACATCACTTAGTTCATACACAAGGTCTGTTGCTAAATTCACTGGTAACTTAGTTTATAGATTTCACGAAGGTTGTGAATATTTCTTTCTTGTGGTAAGAAATTTTTGTGGTTTATTGTGTTCTTCAATAGGGAGAAAATTGACATTGGATTTTGAGGAATTCGTTGGTGGAAAAATTATTTGGTGTCACACAGATGCCATAATTAGTTTTTTTCTGTTTGATTGGTTTACAGGCTTTGCTTTCATCTACATGGAGGATGAGAGAGATGCTGAGGATGCTATCCGTGCACTTGATCAGAGAGAATTTGGTCGAAAGGGCCGCAGACTACGTGTTGAGTGGACCAAAGTAATGTTCATTGATATGGCACAACTTCGAATGGACTCTTTCCTGTCCATCCCTTTGTGGAACATTATTTACTGTATCTTCAAATTGTATTTCGGTCAATCATTCGTTTGCTTTGCAGCAAGAACGTGGGATTAGAAGACCTGGTGGAGGAGGTGGTGGAGGTGGAGGAGGTTCGAGGAGATCCTCTACGAACACAAGACCTTCGAAGACTTTATTTGTTATCAACTTTGACCCGTATCATACTAGGACAAGAGATTTGGAGAGGCACTTCGATCCTTATGGTAAGATATTGAGTGTAAGGATTCGAAGGAATTTTGCATTTGTCCAGTATGAATTGCAAGAGGATGCCACTAGAGCATTGGAGCTTACAAACATGAGGTGAGCTTTCTATCATTGAATTGTATACGCATTTTATGTGAGTATTAAGGTCATTATATTGAAGGTATGAGTTGATCCCCGTTTGCCCTCGTCTCTCTGAGACAATCTGAAGGAAGATTACATTGCTATTTGCACTCGTTAGATGCCTTTTATATACATGTTAAGTTATTGATATGCCTTTTAATTGTTATTACTTTGTACAGCAAATTGATGGATCGAGTAATTTCAGTGGAATACGCTGTTCGAGATGACGACGAGAAGAGAAATGGGTTTAGTCCTGATAGGAATCGTGATAGGTCTCCCGATAGAAAACGACGATCTCCAAGTCCCTATAGAAGAGAGCGAGGAAGTCCTGATTATGGCAATGGTATTACCCGTAGTCCATATAGGAGACAAAGGGCTAGTCCTGATTATGGAAGTCGTCGTAGTCCAAGTCCTTATCAGAGGGAGAGAGAGAGGGAGAGGGGTTCTCCTGATTATGGTCGTGGTCGTAGTCTGAATCAGAGTCCTTATAGGCGAGAGAGGGAGAGATCAAGTGACCATGGTCGTGGTCGTAGTCCGAATCAGAGTCCTTATAGGCGAGAGAGGGAGAGATCAAGTGACATTGGTCGTGGTCGTAGTCCTAATCAGAGTCCTTTTAGGCGAGAGAGGGAGAGATCAAGTGACCATGGTCGTGGTCGTAGTCCTAATCAGAGTCCTTCTAGGAGAGAGAGGGAGAGATCGAGCGACCATGCCAGGGCCCCTAGCCATAGCCCTCCCCATCAGAGGGAAAGACCAAATGATGACCGAGTCCGCGACCGAAGCCGCAGTCCTTACGGGAGAGAAAGGGGGAGTCCTACTACCGATGGACGTGGCACTAGCTATAGTCCTCGCGATAGAGAGAGGTCAAACCCAGACAATGGTCATGATCAGCGGCTGAATACAGTAGTAGCCGAACCCGAACCCGAACCCGTGGATAGCCCCAGTTATGGTGGGACGACTCAGAGCCCAAAGCGCCGTGGATATAGCAGGTTTGTACTTGGAGTTTGTTTTATTATGAATACTATTATTGTTCTCGATTCTTTTTCCAAAATTTCATCTTATGCCTGTGTTCGTGTTCGTGTTCGTGTTTTACCCGGTGTCGCAGCCGTTCACCACAAGCAGAGGAATGATGATATGATGTAGTAGAAGGTGAAGGTATGTGGATCTCAATCTGCTGCTTCAGGGTATGTTTGGTTGTGTAATCAGTTTGATGAGTAGCAAACATGTATTCAAACGATACACTCTGCATTGTGATTTCCAATTACATTTGTGGCGCGCTTTTAATTTCGAGTGATTATTCTATGCTTGCAAAATCAAAATTATTAACAGAACCACCCTGATCCATATTTGGTTGTCCTAAGTGAATCAACTTGTATTTTTGGGGTATGAATAGGTTGAGCTTGGTTTAGCTGTTAACACACTTTTGTCATCCTCAAAATCACTCTCGTTTGGATATTGGCAATCAACTACTCTGCCTTGGATTGTGCCATGAAAATGATAGTTACAGAATATGTGTCGTCATTACTTCCAAGATTAAATATGATATGGGTTTCCTAATACCTAAAAATATAACTTAGTTAATTAAATTATTACTAATTATTTTTTTACAATTAATATTTTAGGGTTTAGGGTTTAAAATAAGATCTTTGGAATCAACTCTTGAATCTTCTTGTAAGTAATAGCTCATCTGGGGATGGTACTTGGATCCATATCATTCATTTCCTTCAAAATGATCCTCGACCAAATGACAAACTTTTCATATGCTTCAAATTTTTATATATATATATATATATATATTTTCTAACTACCATTTTTTTTCTTTTATCTATTATTTTTATGACATGAATTCTAGTATGTTATATTTTGCATAATTTTATCTCTGGCCAAATATTAATTTTAAGTGATTCCAACAAAGAGGTTATTTAGAAAAAAAAAAAAAAAAATATTGAATTTTGAATCTAAAATGATAATTTTTAGATCCCAAAATGATTTATTCTAAAATTACCTGATCAAGATTCATCCAATGAATGGGTTAAACTATGATCTTAAAACAAGATTTGAAAAGAAAGACAACACCAAAGGAGTTTCACAAAACAAGTTTTAATCTCTATTTTCGAGTATTACAAACCTTTAAAAATGTTAATTAAAAAATTAAGAGGTAACAAATAAAAAATTAATTACACAATAATTAAATGCTCTAAATTGTCTTAAATATGACAACTTTGACCAGTTTTACCATCTTAAACTCTAAAAAAATGCAATTTGGATATTTACCTTTTGACACTTTTTTCGTGTCATCTTAACATTATAAAGAGACTTTTCATGTCATCTTCTCTCTGTCTCTTCTTGTGCATTGATTAGCCTTAACCTAAATAGCTCATTCAAGTAGATGCAATTGATTAGCCTTAACCTAAATAGCTCATTCAAGTAGATGCAATAGATTCGAGGTTGAATTCATATAAGTTATTTCACACAACTTTTATGAAAATTTTTTAGGACTTAATTCTCTTGCTACTGTTGATCGTTTTATGTGATTCTTATCTTCAAATCGTTATAATGCAATCTACAACTTGTACGAAGGAATTCAGAAACGATTCAGATGAGACACCGAAGGCGAGCACGTGAAAGTAGTGTAAGAAAAGGGAGCTTATTTGAGTAAGGTAAATTGTAAACTGAGTTTCCATAGAGATTCACCCTTGAAAAGGTAACCAGAAAAGGACTAACAATCTTACAATAATATGTAAACTAATCCTAACTTCTTATATATGAACAACATTCCTTTCTCAAAACCAACTTTTTTGCTATCTACAATGCAAAAAACCTGTTCATCAAAATCTTTCTTCTCCTTTTTATTCTTTCTTCACACCCTTGCCTCTTTCTTCGAAGCTTGTGTTCTAAATTCGCCTTTTTATTTTCGTGTCCATGTATATTCATATCGTCATACTCCAATGACTCTTCCGTCACATGAGATCCCTTTCGTTCTCAATCACGGAGGACACCGTGGTATCAGAGCCAGTATCGTCTAAATTTAAGTTCAGAACTTCGCCACAGAGAGAGGAGCTCTCGTCCTCGCCGTTTATCGATGAGGTGGTCGACATATCCGTAATGGTACTCGCTGTGGCAGGAGAAGGAGAGATATCTATTTCTTCAACAGGCTGTTGAAGGCTCCAGTACATAATGCTGGCTGTTAATGTGAGGATCATTTTTGGATTCACCTGCCATAATATTAACACAAATATATCCACAATTCTAAGAGAGGCTGGCAGATCAGCTCATCAAACAAACAAAGTAACCAAATCTGATGCGAAACCATACGAAAAACGATCTTTTTCTTACTACTTGCGCGGTTTCAAATGTCGGTAAGTGTGCTACGGTATTACTGTAACAGCTCAAGCCCACCGCTAGCAGATATTGTCCTTTCTGGGCTTCCACTCAAGGTTTAAAGCTCCTCAAAGAGGACAATATCGGCTACCAGTGGGCTTGAACTGTTACAATTACGAGAGAAATAAACCATACCGCATCGAAGTTTGATCTTACCTCTATTATGTCCTCAGGTAACAAGAATATCGAACAACCCAGCTTTCGTGCAACACTGATAATGTAGGTAGCATTTAACCTCTTTTCATCATCTATCCAGAGAAAACAAAAAAGGGTAAGGATTCACAAACAGTGATTTGTACTACACGAGCATAATTCGAGACGGGAAGCTAAGCATGCGTTAGAAAACGAGATGAAACGAAAGTTCAACTTCAAGAACGATGAAATATACCGTTTTCACCGTTGGTAACAAGGTTCCAATTCACCACTCTAGGCTGAACAGCACTTAGCAGATCAAGGAAGAATATTCCATTTGACAAACTCTTATCCTGAGGAAAATTACCAAGTTACAATATTGTTGACTTCTAAATCAAATTACTGCGGTAAATATAACGTGTTTTCGCTTCCTCATACCCGAAAACTCTCGATTTGAGAAGACTTTCCCGTGCCCTTCACTTTGCTGTTTGCCCACTTCAGAATGTCACCATCTGTCATCTCTTTTCCTCGAGAGTAAGATCTTAGGTTCTTTAAAAGTTGGAGAATATTGAATCTCATTAACTGCCATAGGAAAGCTGCACGAAACACGAGAAAATATAACGCGTCAATCATACCAAGGAAGCTTGATAAACGACTAGTGTTTCTCAACTATCCATTCAAGACGGTGCAAGATGTGGAACCGAGCTACACAGTGGACGTTCGAGCGAGGAAGCTATAAAATGCATGAATGAGGATTACCAAGGATGAGCTTCTTGTTTCCTTGTACGATATCGTTTCCAGCCACGTTAACCAACGAAAACTTCAACTGCTTCCCGATCCGGATAACTTGATTGCAATTTTCAACTTTTTTAAAAGGCATCTTGATAGGAGGTTTTGATGCATGCTTCCAGTTAACCGACCCTGGAGAAACTTTGTCGAGCGCTTCTAAGAGTATCCATCTGCATAAGGATTAAAACATTCAAACTATTGATAAGAGTAGCCCAAACAGGCAACAATATTTTGTGGAGTTCTTTCTATTTCCTCTCTAAATCGTGTTACTACTTCCCGCACGACGAAAAAATCGTTAAAACTAGCAACTCTAAAACTGATGGATTACGCCATGCCGTTCTTACCCGTTCCTGACGTCCTCAAATACATTATTAACGTAAGAAACAATGCCAAGACTATTTATCCAGAGCCGGAAGCATCGTTCTTCTCTAGAAGTTAGTACATCATCCGTCATCATCTCTGCGTACGATACTTGTTTTCCATCTACTGCAAAACCACTCCTGCAGAACAAAACGAACCAAATCTATCCGTGAATTAACCGTAAAATAGACAAGGGAATGGGAGTGTCAAATCGATATCGAACGTATATCTATTCTTTTTTGAAGTATGAGGCATTGTAAGGTGTAATGGATATGTGGAGCCAAGACGCAAGGCAAAAAAAGCATACGAATTGTTGAGGCAGAGCTCACAATATATAAAACATGTGACAGATATAATGGCAAGGAAGCATGTGTGTAACCGCCCAAGCCGAAGCCGAAGACGAAGCCGAAGCCCAAGTCCACCGTCTTTGGGCTTTCCCTTTCGAGCTTCCCCTCAAGATTTTTGAAACACGTCGGCTGGGGAGAGGTTTCCACACCCTTATAAATAATGTTTTGTTCTCCTCCCCAACCGATGTGGGATCTCACAATCCATCCTCCTTCGAGGCCCAACGTCCTCACTGGCATACCGCCTCGTGTCCACCCTCCTTCGGGGCTCAACCTTCCACTAGCACATCGCCCGGTGTCTGGTTCTTATACCATTTGTAACAGCCCAAGTCCACCACTAGCAGATATTGTCCTCTTTGGGCTTTTCCTTTCGAGCTTCCCCTCAATATTTTTGAAACGCGTTTGTTGGGAAGAAGTTTCCACACCCTTATAAAGAATGTTTCGTTCTCCTCCCCAACCAATGTGGGATCTCACAATCCACCCTCCTTCAGGGCCCAACGTCCTCACTGGCATACCACCTCGTGTCCACCCTCCTTCGGGGCTCAGCCTTCCACTAGCACATCGCTCAGTGTCTGACTTTGATACCATTTGTAACAGTCCAAGCCCACCGCTAGCATATATTGTCCTCTTTGGGCTTTCCCTTACAGGTTTCCTCTCAATGTTTTTAAAACACGTCTGCTAGGGAGAGGTTTCCACACCCTTATAAAGAATGTTTCGTTCTCCTCCCCAACCGATGTGGGATCTCACAATCCACCCTCCTTTGGGGCCCAACGTCCTCGTTGGCATACCGCCTCGTGTCCACCCTCCTTCGGAGCTCAGCCTTCCACTAGCACATCACCCGATGTCTAGCTCTAATACCATTTGTAACAGCCCAAAGCCCACCGCTAGCAGATATTGTCCTCTTTGGGTTTTCCCTTAAGGTTTTTAAAACACGTATGATAGGGAGAGACTTCCACACCCTTATAAACAATGTTTCGTACTCCTCCCCAACTGATGTGGGATCTCACACAAGGGCACTACTATTTTTTTCTCTTTCGTTTCATCCATTTACATGTGATAACAGTAATCACCAAACTTTCCTCAATTCCATCAACATCTGTATGAGTCAGGATCAAAGACAAAGTAATAATTGAAAGAAACATAAAAGATCCTACTAAGACTTTACCGTTGTTGAAATATTTGAGCCACAAAAGCAAGGTTCAAATTGGATGAACCCTCAACAATATCTTTCGGAGTCAAATATCTTTTACAATCCATTCTTTCTGCATGATCAAGTACAAGTTTTGCCCTTTCATTAGGATCCTTAGTAGCCAATGTGGATGGACTACAGTGTTCGGGAGCAAGAACGTTTAGCAGGTAAGCGTAAGCCTCTCCATCCTACGTGATATGATCAAAAGTTACTATCTGTTTGCCAGTACCGGGTTCAAATATTTCCAATATAATAAAAACCGTTAAAGTCGGCTAATTCAGAAAGAACGGTAACATAAGCAGAGCAGCCATACTACCTTCAGATCAGATGAGAAATTTGAAACAGGTTTCTTGTATCCTGCTTTCTGAAGGTGGAAATTCATCCATTTTAACAAAATCTTCTCGGGAGGTAAATTAATAAGCTCCTCGATATCCTGGAAAGCACACGGTAAAGAGTGATGCTACAGCACTGATAATTAGATTTCGACAAAATATCACACGACAAATTTATACCCCTTACCCCACTCTCCTGGACGAGTTCCAAAAGTTGAGGCGTCTTCCTCAGGTTAAGATCGGCCAATAGTTGGATCTGAAGTTTCCATAACAAGCGAAATCAATGAAACGATACAAAAGTCGTTTAAATCACTTCTGAAACCAGAAGCTCAAAGAATTGTCGAAATGTAATGAAGAAACCTTTATAATTTGCGAAATCAATCCCAAGATCAGATGCGGCTGCAAGAGATCAACTTTCGGTCAAACTTTTATGACAATCGTAACACTAATAAAGAAAGATGACGGGTATATAAACATACTCGTCCTTCAACCAAGTCCTGTGTACCAATATTAACCACTGTGCAGCCGATTGCTTTGGCAGAGTTGAGACAAAGAGTATGGTTTTCATTTCTCTCCCACGGGTTGAGGACTCTTTTCGTATTGATAGCTCGTTCATCGATTGTCCCAGGTACAGCAACATTGATAAGTTTACTGCATTGTCATCGAAATACGTTAGCTCACCGCAGGAGACACGAGGTTCTCGTTTAAGTTAGAAAAACAGAAAACATCAACCCCTACACAAATACCAGAGAAGAACTCCATCTTTTGCAAGATTAAACAAATCATTCGAATACGGGTCTAATGGGAGATAGTTCGATAGAAATGCATCATCTCGAAGATAGCTATTTATGTGAGCCACATAGAGCGATTTCTCCGATTCACTGATTGTATGAAGAAGAGTGGTTGTGCTAGCCTTGAGAAACGACCATGAGTTGTTTGCACCACCAACTTTTTCAGCTGATCGACCGTGCAAGTTTAAATATGCCTGTCGTTTCACATAATCAAGACTTGAGAACCAAAAAAATATGAACACGAGTCAAGTAGTACAAACAGAGAATAGACTTGCCCTGAGAAAGGATTCAAAATCAATTTCATCGCTCAACTGAGGATCTGACTCGCTCAAGATTCCCCTGATCTCTTCTTCACTATGCCTTTCTTTAAATGCCTTCAAATTCATCATTATTTGTGGCAAATCTCCGGTCGTCACTTTTCCATTTTGATTCTTAGCCGATATAAACTAAAACAAACGGGCAGTTCATAATCGATCATCTCAAGAACATTTTCAAAGGCAAATGAACAAAAATGCAACACTCACTCTGGATTTGAGGCTTCGAAGCTCCACTTGAGTGAACTGACTTTGAAGCCATTGATCAGAAACTAAAACGCCTTCAAAACTAGACATCTCCACAGATCTTAAATGTGGAGACAATCAATCTTGCAGAAGAAAAATTCGAATTAAAATCGAAACCAAACACAAAAACCATTCCTACAAGACATCAATCATCAATTCTCCGATAATAAGAACAGCGAAAGAAATCAATCCCATTACAAAAACAGAACAACAACAAGAACTCAAACAATCATAATCGTATCATTAACAAGTCGAATCCATTAGAAAACACAAAATCAAAGCACACCCAGAATTCCATACCGATTAGAGACCAAAATCCGCGGCGAAAAAAGTGGGTTCCGTTCTTTCCGATGGATGAACACTATTGAGCCCTCAAACAAAAGTTAGTAGAAGAGAGAGAGAAGAAAAGGGATCAATATGTTTCTTGGTGGGAGAGCAATAGGGAGGCAAAGTGTGTGAAGGAAAAGGAATGGGGGCAGTGATTTGGGAGAAGCAAGAACACAGAAGAAAAGCGCCGCGCAGGGTGAGATAGGTAATAGAGAAAACAGGGTATGATGTTCGGCAAGTCGCTGTTCTTGTTTTACAACTCACCAAATTTGGGCAACACCTGTTTGTTGTCTTCTTCAACGCAAAAATCTCTTCATCTTCATCTTCATCTTCATCTTCATCTTCAACCCCATTCCCATCTAAACCCTATTTTCACCCAAATTAGCCTCCATCATCCATTAAATCTCTGCTACCCAAATGAAAATCAGGCGCATCCCCTCTCTCTCTCTCTTCTTCCCATGTGATTAAGATCTTTCTTTGGGATAATGTGTTTATTTGATGCTCTTGGATTTAGGTGATTTGTGGTGTTTCTTGTGGACATTATTGGACCCAAATTTGGCATCTAAGAGTCAAAATACATGTTAATTGTCAACGGGTTAGGCTCGTTTTGGTAGTTGTTCATACGTGCCAATTGCTAATGGTTATGCTCGTATTGGCTGTTGTTCATACCCTGATATCAAATGACAAAATATACATGCTAATAGTTATGCTCGTTTCATCAGTTATTTATGCTTATTAGTATAAAAATTACATAAATTTTAAATATAAAATGGGATGCTAATCGTTATGAATACCGTATGAAGCTAAAAAAAATTAGACTAAAGTATCGTTTTTGTCGTTCTACTACGACACTTGTTTTATTTTTTTATTGTCCTCTCAAATTATCCAATTTAGTTTTAATATTTTTAATAAATTTTAAAAATTGATTTTTTCTTAAATAAAAAGCAATTTTTGATAATATTTTTTCTTATATTATTAATTTTTAAGCTTATATTATTAATTACCAAAATGATATTTATTGAAAAAAAATATTTGTAATCATATTAAGATATTGAAAATGATTTTGTTTTGCTGTTATAATAATGTAATTATATTTTTTTGTTTATTTATTTTTTATTATTTTCAATATTATACTAATGTACACGTCATCAATAATTAAAATATTTTTACTTTTTTTTTTTTAAATTTAAATTAAAGGGGAGTAATATATATATATATATATTTTATATATTATAAATGAATACAAATATAAATTCATTAATTCAATGCAAAATTAAATTGTATTTAAATTTCTTGACTTTTTCATCATTGGCATTAATGAAAATCAATAATTTTTTTTCGTATTAATCATAAAATGATTTAATTCAATAAAACAAGTAATACCATATACGTGTGTTCACAAACTCGAGAATCTAACTAATTAAGACTATCAAACTCAAACCATGAATCAGAATTTTTTTTGGTTTGAATTCGGTTGAATTTTTAAAAACTAAAAATTCGGGCCGGTTCACGCATTGACATTTTTTTGGTTGGGTCATCCTAACCAATCTAACAACCAAACCAACCCAACTCGAAAATAAAAGGTTGAGTTGTGAACTCTATTTCAGGTTGTTCGGGTGACTAATCCAACCAACTTGAAAGTTTCAGGCTAGACTTAGAATGTTTTCCAATTCAACTCAACCCGTGTATACCGGGTGATATACTCGGAAAAATAATAATAATAAAAGAGAGAAAGGGTAAGAATGTCTTTTTGGGAGTTTAGAAATAAAAAAGAATGGGCCTGTGGGGCCCAATAGATTTGTTCGGACGGTGGACCAAAGTTGCTTTCACTCCAAGGAATGGAAGGCACCCAAATTCACAAATAAGTTTTAATTAATTATTTTAATTTATTGGTTAAATATTTATTACCTTAACTTTCACTCTTTCAAATTTTTAAATATAATAATTAAATGTTTCTCCTTTTTAATTATTATTTAAATTATTCTCTTTACTATATATTAAGCATTATTAATAAAATTCATGGGGTTGATTTTTTTTTTCTTTTTTTAAAAAAGATGAATTTTATATTAATATTATTTATTAGAAATGGTTTAGGCATTATAAATATATATACTAATTATTAATAAACTCCCATAATTCTAACCCATTAAAATAGCTATTAATAATATTAATTTCAATCGAGCAACCTTTATTTTTATATTGAGTTGGGTTGTCAGGTTATTTTTTTTAAATTATTTTTAAAAAATCATATTTATCTACCCTACCTGTTAGAGTAATAACTAAAGTACGATGATACGTAAGGGTTGGATTGAGTTAGAGCCTTATTTTCGAGTTAGTTGAGTTGACCCGACCAAAAAAATTTCAATCCACGAGCTGACCCGAATTTTTAGTTTTCTAAAAATTCAACCCAATCTAAAATGAAAAGAAATCGTACCGAACCTAACCTCTATGGTTTGGATTGGATAATATGATTTTTTTTTTTATCATAATGTACAATGTTTTTTTTGGGTTAATTCAGATTGTTCAGATTATTTATTCAAATTTTTATTTTTAATAAGGGTAAAGTATTAATTCATAAATATTTATTTATTTATTTTTAACTAAAATTCAATATATATAAAAAAAGAGGTTATAAAATAAATAATAAAAAATAATTATAAAATAAAATTTAGCAAACAATTTTTTTTTAAATCAACCATAAATTCGAATTAATTCAGATTAATCGGATCTAGTTTTTGGGAACCCACAGACCAACTGATTAATTAAATTTTCATTTATTTGAATCGAAATCTAAACTATATAAACTATCATTACATTTCTAGTTGAATCTAATTTTTCATTAAATCCCTTACTTATCATCATTTTAGCTTTCTTTATTCACATATTAATTCCAATTATCGACACCATACCACCTATGCTAGTGTTTATCGGTAGTACGAATCATTTCAATGAAGTATCAAATTGAAACAAAATATCTAATCGACTTTCTCGATATAATTAAATTACTTACTCTTTCTTGCACGAAATTATGAATACTTGCATATGTTGAGCTTTAGCGTCGCTATCACAAGCTATAAATTTTCGGGGTCGTTGTCAAAGAATCTATTTAGAGTTCTTATTTCAAAATTGTTAATGAACTAGAGCTGGGAGAAGATCAAAAGAAGAAAGAGCAAGATCAAGAATTTAAATTCTAATTAAACTATGAGATTAATATACCAACTAATGCACCTAATACAATTCACTAGGTAGATGATAGGAAAAGAGCTATGAGAACATATGTCTTGACACGGTTGTACTTTTATAATTGTGTAGTGTTGTGATTTTGACACGCTCACGACAAGTCTTAAGGGAAACTTGAACCTCAATCACATTTTTCGTCTAACTTTGTGGTTTTGTCAGACCTTAGGCGAGGTTGCTTCTACTCTAACTGAGGTCTCTCATAAGCAACAACGCATCTCATCATCTTCTTGGTTCTTTACTACCCAACCCATGTATCGTGATGTCATTCCATGTCTTGAGACAGCTTGACCATCTTGGCTTGCTCGAACACATCTGTTTGAGATGGACTCACGTGTTGACCATTTCATTGGGACATCCTGAACATCCTTCCATCTGGGTTCTTATTGAGCATTGATCTCTGCCATGTCCATGCTAAACCATTTACGGCATCCATTTTGGATAGCGAGTGTATAATTCAACCTCTGACACATTAGCTAGGATGCAACATCGACACATCTGTGCCATCTGGTACTGTCCTTGAAAAATTAATTTCAAAGAATGTCCCTTGGGACACTCGTCTCGCAACGCCTGCCCGCGTTGTGACACACATATTTACCATAGAGTAGCTCGCTTTGGCCATAGGGCCTAGGGGTTGTGAAGAGCTGACACCATGTCTCCCTCTATAGTACATTTTAAGGCATTTTCAATCTTCCTCGGGTAGACGTCATTTTGGCGAGCAGTCATACGTTGTCGTGGAGCATCCTTCCGATGTTCGATTAACACCAAATTTTGAGAGCTTTCATATTTTATATTAACGAACTTGACTCCAAAATTGCTTGCCCAAATTCCCTTCGGAACCCTGACATTCAAGGTTAACGCTTGGGGCCCTACCCGACCCTTCAACAAGCCTATCTCTAGCCCTTATCTTGCTTATGTCTCGTTCCAGCTTCGATGCACACTCTATGTGGTGTGATGGATAATGCATCGTCCTCCTCGTACGCATCATGGAACTTGTCTAGACCCTCGCGTGGGCAATTGGATGCCACTTGAGGGTTGTCACTTTGCTTGTCACAACGTACTCTCTTCATAATATGTGATATGAACCAAGAAACATCAATCATACAATAAAGATCTAGAGTTGCACTCTTTAATTAATCAATTTCCATTCATTAACTATAGGTCACTCCACTATAGACCTAGAGTTGCACTCTTATGCACGGTAGAACAAGTTATGTCCATTGATGTAATCGTTACAAGCAAGTCGATCCTTCACGAGTTGTTCATAATTACAGCTGGGTCAAAAGTCCGTTTTACCCCTGTAATTACATCTTTCACCTAATGAACAATTTGTCTATGATCCAATCATAAACCAAGTCCCTCTCGAGCCAATGAGAGTGTGGGGCCCCATTGTTCAAGTCCCGAAATCAGTACTTAAGAGAACAACTCATCTACTTTCCTTACATGGGAAGGAGTGAATTCCATCTCATGATATTATGTTCCCAACTCCCTATTTGGTCAAGTCTCCAAAATTGTAGGCATATTGAATGGGCTAAAAGAGTCCTTCTCACCCATGTAAATTAAAGGACACGCCCTCACAGGTAGTAGTTCATAACTCACCGAGGATTAAGATTGAGTCGCATATGATCATCATGTGAAATATTAATCTTCTTAATTAACGGATTTATAAAGAGAGATTAAATATTTCTTGGTTCAGTCTTATTCAAACTCATTAGATAGGATACCCCACTTACATGTCTCCACATGAATGATTTGGATTAAATCATTTGTAACGATTACAAAGTGGGCCGTATCAATAGTGTTACCAGGATAAGGCACCTAACCTTATCCATATACTTAGGTTATTACTTCAACACGATCCTCTTATATGTCAACCACATACGGTTCAAGATTACCTTAATAACTTTGGATTTTCATACTATGGACAACAATTAAATTATAAATAAAATAATATAAATTATTGTTAAAAACTAAATAATTAATTACGATGTTTTAGGACATAAATCTCAACATTTTAAGGGTCGTATACTATCAAGGTCTTAAAGCTAATTAATTTCACGACTTCATTCTAATTCTACAAGGCTCGTAAGTTCATGTAACAACTCACTCCTATTTCAAGAGTGCAAGTCACCCATCAAGATTTCTTCAGGGTTTGAGTGTACTTAACCTTCGATTTCTATTCTCCATGGTTCATCTCGTCATTATCTTATCTGTATGCAATTCAGAGTGCCCTCATCTATTACGAGTTCTAGGATGAATCTGACACGTATGGAGGAGTCATTAGATTCCTTAACCTACAATTTCACTTGATCTAACTTAACTTAACATTAAATCACCTAAGCTTTCTTAAATCTAGTATATAGTTGCATTTTAACCCATAATTTTTTAATTGTAGCCCAAAAGTCACTAGATAATTGGATTATGTATCACAATTATTCTTAACCATAGCTTATATACATTTATATTTTATACTATAATAATTTTAACAATGGTTTATATAGTAACCCCATAAGAAATATCGACCACAAATTTTCTTAATCGTAATCTATAATTGCATTTTAGTCCACGCTTCTTAACCCTTGATAGACCATAATTTTCTAAATAGCTGTCTATAGTCATTTTAATAGACCAAAGTATACTCACAATTGGAATATAGCCCATTTTTTGATATTATCGAACGTGAAATTCATTCTCAATCATTATTGTTGGAATTTTCTATCCACAGAAATCTATATATCGTAGTAAATCTAGGGTTTGTGGAAAAATTGGTCTTCTCCCGAAAAATCTCTAAAATCGTGTTTTGATTGGATCAACTCCATATATATGGGTCACTAGCATAAAAAAATTGTTTATTTATGAATATCTAAGTTCTACAGACAAGGTATGCCGATCAAAGATGCAAAATGGTGAATAAGCAGCTTAGCATCAACTCGTCACCGAAAATAACCTATGTTCTAAGAACGAATGCTACTCAGCACCAACCATAGTTCAAAGCTAGATCTTAGACCATAGTGTTTTAAAACCATGGTTCAAAGTTGTATTTTAGACCACTATTTTTTTTTCTAACAAGTGGGTGAAGTTTGATCTTAGACCACAAAAAAATTTAGAGCCATAGTCTATACTTGGAGTTTAGACCAAAATTAAGAAATATGGTGGTCTAGGTGAGAATGTCTGCACGTTACTCTCTAGTATCAAGTTTGCTTAGTCCCTGGTCAACTTTGCCTTCTTTGGAAGAAATTTTAATTCTGTAACATGCAATTTCTTCCGCTCCTCTCTTTTGTGCAGAGAATTTATCATAAGGTTTACATGTAAAAACTTCGTGTGTTTTTCCACCTTCTTTTTAGGTCTGCCTCTTGGCTTCTTTAGCGGAGATTACAAGTTTGAAGTCTCATTTTCCTATGTCTTGGTGACCTTCCTCTAGACCTCCTTGATTGAGATGATAAGTACGATAAAACATATTGATTTATAGGTTGCACTTCGCTGATTGAAGCAGTCTCTGGTTTCTTCTTATATCTTTTCTTCGATTTCTTTTTCTCCCAACCCATTGGTTTCTTCTTCCCTTTCTTGCAACCAATGCCAAGTATCTTATACAGGTGATTCTGTGACCATTTTATCAATAGGGCTTTGTTTCTGTTGAATATCTTGAGAAACGAGCTGACTAGCTGAACAATACTACCTTCTTCTGTCATTTGACTAAGACTAACAATATTGCTCTTCAAACTCAGAATGTAATACACCTTGGTCAATAGACGTTGATCGCCGTTCTACATTGGAACAAGAAGGATCCTTTGCTTTGGATGGTAACAATTGATCTGTCACAAAGTTTCATGTTTCCAATGAATATCTCATCAAGTTTCTTGAATTTTGCTCGATCTTCGGTCATGTGGTTGCTCGCTCCATTTTCTAAGTACCAGATGTTAGTCTTCATTTGGTCTTCTCCTTCTACGAGAAGGTTTGCCATAATCTTCTCTTCATTGAGTATCAATAGGTCGAGCATTTTCACACTCAACATCAACGCGTGCTCTTTATCATCCGTGAATGTGAGCTTTGCCTCCTCATCGTGCTCCTTATTGTGGCACTCTGCCGCATAATGTGTATTTTCCACAAGAGTAACACGTAACTATACTCTTGTCCGTCTATTTTAATCTTCACTTTATTAAAATTATCTATTTAGTTTTATGGGGATCAAATTTTCGGGAACATTTCTCAGTTATTCTTATTATTTTTTATTTTTAAAATTTTTTAAACCACAATAACATTTAAAAAGAAAAAGATTATAAATTGATAATTCTAAATACAATTATTAAAAAATCATAATAAAAACCATATTTTAAATAACCATATTATTGATTCACGTAATTAATAATAAATAAATACATATCTCAATCTCAATCTCAATCAATCAGTTCAGAATATAATTTTAGTTCCGTTCATATCAACCAATTAAAACTCTCCCTAGTCCCTCTTTTATTTAAATGAGGATTCTCGTACCGTTTAAGACGAATTCATATTTTATAAATTAAATAGACATCGAACTTACAACGTTGAAGAATGATTTCTCATTTTTCTTGTTAAGAAAAGCTACAAAATATGTGGCTCTCAAGACGATAGCTTAAGATGAACCTCTAATGGTGTCCTCACGTAATTTTTGGCGTCACAGAAACCCAAAACAGCCACCGACCTCATGTCTTCGTCAGAAAGAAAGCCGACCAATGACTTGCTGTCCGGAAACAAACAAAACATACAAACCGACCAATTTTTTAAATCATGGTTAGCGGTGAACTGGGCCCTATACTCTTTTGGGCTCACCTTAAAATCATGTAAAATTCCATACATATTTGAGGAGGTTTTATTATTATTTTTAAGGTTTTAAGGAGTTGTAAACTTCTCCCTTCGCTGCCCAAGGTGGTAAGCTGTTGTTATCTCTTTTACTTGTTTATATAACGTCTTTTTCAAAAATTTCTATTTCAAAAATCTCTCTCTACCCTCGTTTTCTAAAATCTTCTTTTAAAATCGAGGCTAGAGGCTCGATCATACGTCGCTTGGCCGTAGGCGACGCAAGAACAAATTGGCTTAGCTCACTTGTCGTTGGAAAGTGAGTGTCGCACAATCGCTAGTCCACTGCCTTCAAAAGTGCGATTGTGTCAAGATGGCGTTGATGGGCATGAGAGTTACGATTTTTCAATTAACTATAAATTACTCTAAGATTTATTTTTAAGATTATAAATAGCCATTTATGTTGTTGTGTTAGTACCGAAGATTTTGGATATTAATATGAAAGTTGCATATGGTATTTTTTAAGCTATAAGCTTGTTTTTTTTTTAAAAAAAATGATTTGTTGTATTTAGATTCGCATATTAGAGTCATTGAATTAGTTTTGATCAAGGTAGCGATTCAAATCAGGAAAGCCAGAATGTTTTAGAAAATGGATTCTGATTCGAAGAGTGTATAACTGCATGAACGGCTTGGCCAGTTACTTGAGATTCCCGATTATTCCATTTTCTCCTGTGAAGAGGAAAGAAAAGATTCGAGATCAAGTTTATCGTTCTTCAAGAAATGATTCGACCAATTTTTTGTTTTTGTTTTTTTTTTCTTTATTTCTTTATTTATTATTATTTTAACTATTTTTATAATTATTTTTATTTGTTTATTTGTTTATTTATTTTTTGGGCTATTACAAGGTAAGTGGTCTTACTATCGGCTGGATCGAAAGACTTGTCTTATGTATGACGACATGTGCCCAGTGCCCTTGCACGTGTCATTTATGTTTTATGTTATGTGATGATGTGATGACGTGATGACGTTAAATGATGATGTGTTGTTGTTGTATGATGATGTGATGACGTTAGATAGTGATGCGGTGATGTTATATGATGATGTGATGTTGTTATATGATGATGTTATAATGTTATGTGATGACGTTAGATGATGATGTGATGTTGTTATATGATGATGTTATAATGTTATGTGATGACGTGATGACGTTAGATGATGATGTGATGATGTTATATGATGACTTGATGACGTTAGATAATGATGTTATATGAATGACGTACTTGGTATGCTTGATGCACTTTATGGCAATATGATGAGTATGATGATTGCGTGTCGTTTAACTTAATATGATGATGTTTTTCATATTGAGCATGCTATACGATGATGAGTGCCATATTGCATCATGTCGTTAGATCGACATAGGACACAACCCTAAGAGCATGAAAATGATATTAATATAAATATCCACGAGTATGTGTTACCTAGAGTAACAAAGAGATGAGACTAGAGGGTTGTGTCAGAAGAGACGTCGATGGATTTAGAGGGATATCATGCATATTGTATGTTCATAAACATAGGGCTACTTCCCCTAGAGATGATGAGTGCGGACGCTCACAGTAGGATGATGAGTGCGAATGTGCACGAGCGCGAATGCGCACAGATGAGGGTGTTCATGGGGCGCATGACACTATGGGATTCCGTGGACCTGCGAACGTCGCTACAGATTAGCTTGACTAAAGGGTCTAGAGGTGTGCGAGCGCCCTAGGGATTCACACTCGCACGCGTGAGTTGTGTATAGGGAAGTACTACACATCCAATTTGTCCGAGACTGGAGGCCACCCTTATGATGATTAGAAATAGGTCCCTAAATCATGATTGCATGTGTTTGCTTTTACATGGCCTCCTATAGTGGGGCCACTTACTGAGTATTCTTTGAAATACTCAGGCAGTGTGCCACATCATTTTCAGGTAAAGGCAAGGCGCACTTGTACGGAGGACGGCGGCATTGCAAGTAGAGACCGTGACACGTGCATAGGGTAGACTCATATTTAAATTCCCAGTGTTAAGTTAGAATAGATTGTTTTGCATTTTTATTGTTTTAAACTATTTTGTATTAGTTTTTATTTTTTCTAAATTTTGTATTTAAACACATAAGACCATAACTGCGTTTTCGAGAGAAGAAGTCGTTTTAAGCATTTTTTGAAGTTTACGTTATAAATGATGTTCATATAAGAGTTATATTTCTGCATTATAGATGAGCATGAGACGTTAGTAACAACTCTGAGTATGTGAAAATTTAGAGTCGTTACAAATGATTAGTTTAAAGATTTGTATATAACAAAAATAAAAATACTATAAAATATTTTAATTGCAATATGGCGTGAGCTCGATAAACTTAAAAGAAACAAAATAATAATAATAAAAATGTAAATATGGTGTGACCTTGATAAACTTAAAAGAAACAAAATAATAATAATAAAAATGTATATCCGTGGCAATTAACAACGTATATCCATTCTAAATAAACAATGTTTATGTAATTACCCATGTCTAGGATTCGTATCAAAATTTGGAATTCGAATTCGGCACTTAATGACTCTGATATTCCTCTATATCTCTTATGAGATGATCATATTACTTACGAGAGTGAAAACTATCCTAACATAAAAATGAGTTTAATGCAAGTTGGTAGAGAGGGTACAACGAAAAATCAATCTTCAAGAAGTTCAAAATTTGTGTTGAAAAGCAAAGATGATATTACTCTAAGATCCTCAAGACGCCCTAAAACATATGAAAATTAGAAAACCAACCCACCAAAAGGACAAATTTTCAATTGGGCCACTTATTGACCACATTATTGCCAATGACCAATAGAGATTCGACATTTGGCAAGATAACTAATTGAATGATTGTTGATTGGTGACCGGACAGGCCGAGTCGACCTCTTCCTCGATCTACCAAGTATAGAAAAATATCCAAAATTTCAAATTTTGTGTTGTTCTTCGTACTACGAAGTTAAGGAAGTTCGAGAGAAGAGGACCAACAACGTGGTGTCTGGTACTTTACTAGTGGATGGATACCTTGCTTACGTTCTCTTTGATTTTGGTTCGAACATACCTTGCTTACGTTCTCTTTGATTTTGGTTCGAACATAGTTGTTTACTTTTGCTACTTTTGTTAGAAATTCATGATTAAGACTAGAGCCTTTAGGGTATAGGTTATGTGTGTACTTCACCAAGAGAAGTGTTAATAGTAGATGAATGAGACTAAACTTGTGAGGTAGTAATGTCAGAAAAACCCCTAGACGTACCGGACATGAGCGACTTTGATATCATTCTTGACATGGATTGGTTTGGTTGGCTAAGAATTATGGAATCATTGGCGGTCACCAGAAGAAGTGTTATTCGGACTGCCCATAGGGCAGAGCTTCAAGTTTAGGAGAGTGAGCTATTGCGGCATATCGAAGATGATCTTCACTTTAAAGGCAAAGAAGCTAGTTAGTTATGGAGCTTGGACACTATTTGCTAGCGTGACGGTTGTATAATTTATTGGAGACCGTAGGAGTTATTGAACCGAAGGTTCATCAAAACAAGTGTTCGTTCTCAAGAGCCCTAGTGCTATTTATCAAGAAAAAGGATGGTTCTTTGCAGTTCTATATTGATTATAGTGTAAGACTCAAGTAAAATTAGGGTTGAGAATATTTGCTAAACTCACTCGACCTAAATGGTGATAAAAGTTCTCTATCTATAATGATTCAGAGAATAGAGAATTATGGTATATTACAAATAATATGGAAATAACAATAAAAGAAAAGAATAATAAATGAATACAATATATTTACCTTTAGTAAAAGAGAAAATATGGTAAGTCATAATGTAAGGCAAATATCGATATTTGCCATTAATAAACGGTCAAATATCCTTAACACTCCCACAAGCTGAGCGTCAGATTTGAACGAACGTAAAACTTTGATCTGAAAAATTCAAAGAGAGGTCGAGAAACACTTTTTGTGAAAATGTCAGCAACTTGGAGATTAGAAGGTACTGTCGGGATTTATGCCCTAAAGCCTCGTAATTAATTAATTAGTTTATTAACAATAATTTTTATTATTTTATTTGTAATTTATTGTTATCCATGATATGAAAATTCAAGGTTATTAATGTAATCTTGAACAGTATGTGGTTGACATACAAAAGGATTGTGTTCAAGTAATAACCTAAAGAGTCTATAGTACATGGATCAGATTGGGTGCCTTATCCTCGTAAAACTATTGATACGACCCACTTTGTAATCGTTACTGAAATTACATCTCCCGAGAATTTTCGAAACTATTCTTCTCCAATCCCTTAAAGGATTTTTTTTAAAGATGCTCTCGCAAGCCTTGACCTTGTGTTCGAGTCATAACAACGAAGATCTAGTGAAATGTTGAACAACTTTTACATGTTTGAATACTTCACGAGTCTTACAAGCTAGGGTTTCTAAAATTAATCTCCTATTTATTGCTTTGTTTTAATTTATAATAAAAATCAAAACGGTTCGAATGCTTTTGACAAATCTCAAAATTTAATTTTATTAGATTTGGAATCTCAAAATTTAATTTTATTACTATTGGAATGGTTCCAATTTTTATTTTTTATTTTTATTACATTTAAGTTGAAATTTTAAATTTTAATTTTATTATATTTGAAATTGTTCTAAAAGAAAACAAATTTTATTATATTTAGAAAGGTCCCAATTTTATTATATTTGGAAAGGTCATAAGGAAAAGATACTAAAATTTATTTTTTATTAAATTTGAAATCATTCTAAAAGAAAAAGATCTTAAAATTTAATTTTATTAAATTTAAAATTATTTTAAAAGGGAAAGATATTCAAATTTAATAATTTAATTTTATTAAAATTGGAATCTTCTTACGAGTTGTAATTTAATTCATTTTCAATTTCTAGAATATACTAGATACATGGGTCAATTTTGATTTTTTTTTTTAAATTTAATTGTGCATAATGTATGTTTTTAAATTAACTGAGATATATGAGATTAGTCTAATTTGCATGAGTCAATATTACGGTGAATCTTTTGAGAAAGTATTTATAGTAAATGAGAGAAAGAAATGTGTCAACATATCTTATGGTCTCCATCATTCGTTCATAACGTGAGATCTATGTGAAGCCTCGTGGCAGATTTTGGACCGTTCCCCTATGAAAGGTGTTTGCATGGGTCAATATCAGGGTGAACTCTTGAGAAGAATAAGATAGTAATTTTATTTCCAATACTTGACCTCCCCTACAGTGACGATGAGTTACATTTACGAAGAGATCATTAAGGTTGTTAATCATGTTCTTGACCAAACTAACAGTAACTAAATATTATAGGAATAAGAGTTATTCTGGTATAATGTTTGGTTGAGATTGTTTCAGTTGATTGACACTAGGAAATCAATTTCAGTTGGTGCAGAGGCTGAAATTAAGATGTCGTTAAATAAAACTTGTTACTAAAGGTTGAATATGGTGTTTTTAGTAACTATAAAAGAAATTCAATTTCTCAAATAGTTTATATAGTATGCTATTAAAGTTTATATTTTCAAAATTGTTTGAAATTATGTTCACTCCATATGAAGTACAATAAGTATGTGTTAAAATGTTAATATTTACTGTACTACGAAATATTGAGATATTCATGATTAGAGAATCAAGAATAAAAAGACAAATTGTTTCCTTCAGAAAGATAAACTTATCTTTGACCGTTCATTTGATTAATGTCAAATTGAATAAAATGAAAAGACAAGTAAAAGGTAATTCTATAAACGTTGGAATTAATTACTTTACATGTCTATAGATCTTGCTTTTCATGCAAGATAATCATTGAACTTTCATTGACCGAGCATTTTGGGCTTATGCATTTTGACCCAATCTAATAAATGCAAAAACCAAAGAATATTGTTAATATTTTATCAATATGATCGATGATTATTCCATATATAAAAATGTAACTTAGTTTATTTATTTATTTTTTTTTTTTTGTAAAGTTCAAGAAAAAATGAGAGGATATGATATGCCATAGGGATTACATAATGAACATAATTGCCTTTGAAATTATGTATGAGACAATTTTTGAAATTATGGAAGTGATGTAAACTTAATTTACTACATTTCAATACTAAGTGTAGGCTACTCTTAAAGGGAAACATTTTTGTATGACAAATATAATTTCTAAAGAAGTTCGAATAAAAGAACATACACCTTTAACCCGGTGCGATAATGTTAATTAAATAGTTCCAACCCAGATTCATCGTTATTGTCTTTTTTGGGTTTTTCTTTTCGGGCTTCCCTCAAGGCTTTAAAACGCGTCTGCTAGGGTAAGGTTTCCACACTCTTATAAAGGGTGATTTGTTCTCCTCCCCAACCAATGTGAGACATCACAGAGTTGAACTTGATGGGATAAAGTAGCTAAAGTATACTGTTAAATGAATATTTAGAATTCTTTTGTGAAAAAAATCTAAGAACATACATCTACACATATTATTATATGGATTTATTATTAAAAATCAAAACTAAAATGTTTACTAAACGAGTAAAGTTCATTTTTGAAATGAATTTAACCTATAGATTTTTGAATAGAAGGTTTGATAACCTATGACCTTAAATAAATCGAGAAAATCATTACTTGATTAATGGATTTTCTCAAATTTTTTTTAAATGTTGATAACCTATTACTTTTTATGAAGGCGGTAATCTAACCAATTCCAAATAAATGATTTGGGATAATTAAGGATAAATGGTAATATTGTCTCATATATATTATATTGACAAAATTGTTGTCAAATATTTGATGCAAGACTTCAAAGAATAATAATGATCATTGAAATATGAAGCCAGAGGAATAGTATCCTAAGTAACCTCAAATATTGAGGGTATAATTAATTATCTTTCTTGAGTGAGAGACAATTAATGAATATATGAGAATTAACGTTAAATATACCGTTAGCTAGATTATATTAGTTAAACTAATGGTATGACCATTAAGTGAAAAATTAAAGTTTTCTTAGAGTATCGATGGATAATGAGAATTTTTTATTTTGTGTATGGAGTTAAAGATTTGATCTTTAAGTGATACACTAGTTACATAAATTTAGACAAATTTATGTTAAGATCAATTTTACCTTAGACTGTGAAGTATGGTATACAAGCGGAATATTTTTTGCTTTTAAAGCAACAAAATGACTTGTATGACTATAATAATTTCTTAAACATTTAAGAGGTGTTTCAGATGTGATTTAGTTTGTCACTTTTCATTGTGATGATAGTTATATAAAGACTAATATAAAGGAAATTATAAAAGATCAATCTATAAAAAATGATATTTAGAGAGAAAACATCGTGGTAGTGACCAAGATGACTTATAATTATTTTGATTTATATAAAATGGCTCTCTACGCTCTAAAGTGTTTGAAGGTCACCTAGAATGTCTAGGATTACGAGACATGTCTCATCTTCTCTAGGGCAAGTCGGAGAACATGTTGGGTATAGAGACCGGCTCTAGTGCAAGTGGGAGATTGTTGGAATTTATGTCCTAAAGTGTGACGCCCCGTTAGGTTTGATACATATATACATATATATATATATATATGAGAGTGTGTGTATTAAAATAAAAATAACAAAATAAAGAAAAGAAAAAAAAAAAAAAATAACCACCTCCCTTAATCTCTCCGTCCATCCCCTAAAATACCTCCCTCAATATCAATAATTCAGCAAAAAAAAAAAAAATTCTGTAGAAAAAAAAATGCATATAATTGAGAGATGGTTATACAATAATGGAGAGATGGAAGGTAGATAATGAAAAGATGGTAGACAGAGGAAGAGAGATGTCATTTGAAAATGTTAGTAGTCAGATTTATTTATTTATTTATTTTTTCTTTCTCTTAAGGATATTAGCAATTTTTTAGCTCTGAGTTAGAAATTTAGAAATTATTTGTCATGAAAATTGATCAGAGAAAAAAAGAATAGATAGATGAAGGAGAGGAAGATAGGAAAAAGAAACATCTAACAAACCGATCAAATAAAAAAAAAAACCAAATTTAGAAAACATAATCAAAAGAGATAGATTTGGAAATAGTAAGGCAAAAGAAAATCTCATAAGTGAATTAAAAATTGAAAGGCTAAAGTTAAAAGAAAGAAAAAAAAATAAAAAAAATAAAAGAGAGAGGATTTTAGGAAAAAAAAAAAAGTAAAAAAATAAAAGAGTAAAAAAAATAAAAGAGAGAGGATTTTAGGAAAGAAAAAAAAGTAAAAAAATAAAAGAGAGAGGATTTTAGGAAAGAAAAAAAAGTTGAACAATTTGAATACGGTAAGTACTATTCATATGCCAAAATTGGAAGGCTCAACAGACTCCACAGAATTAGAGTTAAATGAAAGAAGAAGAAGAAAAAGAAAAAAAAAAAAAAAAAAAAAAGAGGATTTTAAGAAAGAAAAGAAAGTGAGAAGTTCTGTAAATAGAATTATAATATAATATAGAAGAGAAATAAGTGAGAGAAGAAGATATGAGAAATTGTTATATTTGTATCTATAGGATATAACATTAAATGTTGAATTATCCAAACCACTTGAAATATTAATAATATTGACATATTATTAATTAAAGTTTTAAGTTTTATTATCCTATATAATTTAGAAACAATGAAAATATGGAATTCGATTTTTATTGAGACCGTTTAGAGCAGTTTTCACACGGTTAGTTGGATTATTAATTAAAATGTGAAATACTAACAAAATGTGACGAACGATGCGATAGGAAGCAAACCTTGGCAACATTTGGTGTAGTTCTCGAGCAGCGAGAGCTTACGTAAATAAATTAGAGAATTCTTCGGCTAAGGCCAACCAGGTAAGTGGCCTTACTATAGGATAAGCTAAAAAATTGTATGAGTTACGATGATGTATGAACTATGTCGTACGATACGGTATATGAGTTATGATGATGTATGTGTATGACTTTGATGATGTATGAGTTATGATGATGTGTGGGTTATGATACCTGATGATGTGCTCAGTATATATATATTTTGATGAATGTCGTACTTGATATGTTTGATGCACTTTGTGGCAATATGATGAGTATGATGATTGTGTGACGTTTACCTTAATATGATGACGTTTTTCATATTGAGCATGCTATATGATGATGAGTGCCATATTGTATCATGTCGTTAGATCGACATAGGACACAACCCTAAGAGCGTGAAAATGATATTAATATAAATATCCACGAGTATGTGTTACCTAGAGTAACAAAGAGACTAGAGGGTTGTGTCAGAAGAGACATTATGATGGATTTAGAGGAACCTCATGCATATTGTATGTTCATAAGCATAGGGCTACTTCCCCTAGAGATGATGAGTGCGGACGCGCACCGTACGATGATCGCGAATGCGCACAGGTGCGAAAGCACACAGATGAGGGTATTCATGAGGTGCATGACACTATGGGGTTCCGCTGACCTCCGGACGTCGCTACAGATTAGCTTGACCAGAGGGTCCAGGGGGTGTGCGAGCGCCCTGGGGATTCACACTCGCACGTGTGAGTCGTGTGTAGGGAAGTACTACACATCCAATTTGTTCGAGACTGGAGGCCACCCCTAAGATGATTAGAGATAGGTCCCTAAATCATGATTGCATGTGTCTGCATTTGATGGCCCCTATAGTGGGGCCACTTACTGAGTATTCTTTGAAATACTCAGGCCGTGTGCCACATCGTTTTTCAGGTAAAGGGCAAGGCGCACTTGTACGGAGGACGGCGGCATCGCGAGGAGAGACTGTGGCACGTGCATAGGATAGATTCATATTTAAATTCTTAGTTTTAAGTTAGAATAGGTTTTTTTTGCATTCCATTGTTTTAAATTACTTTGTATTTGTTTTTATTTTCTCTAAACTTTAGTATTTTGTATTTAAACACGTAAGACCATGGCTGTGTTTTCCAGAGAAGAAGTTGTTTTAAACGTTTTTGAAGTTTACGTTATAAATGATGTTCATGTAAGAGTTATATTTCCGCTTTATAGATGAGCATGTGACGTTAGTGGCGACTCTAGATATGTGAAAATTTAGGGTCGTTACAGTTGGTATCAGAGCTCTAGGTTTTAGATTATGTAGACTAGCCTACAATGTAGGCTTGGCACGTTCCATGGTCCCAACGTCGACGCCCCGTCACCGTCAGGTACGCCTTGCACAAGATAAGAAAAGAGAAACGTTTTCAAACTCGCATGCATTTTTATGTTAATGTTACTGAAATTGTTATGATATTTCACGTATTTATTTAAGAGCATGATGTGATGTGTTGCATGCTGAGTGATTTTGTTTGCAATATGATGTGAACTTAGTAGATGTGATGTATAGCATAATTTCATAGGTAATGAGCCTTAGACTTAAGAGATGCTATCTTGGTTTCTAGAACCATGCTGCCTAGACCATGCGAAAGAGTAAGACGAGGAAGGGGACTACCTCCTATTAGAGATAGAGAACGAGGTGAGGCTAAAGAGAGCCCACCTCGAGAGGGATCAGAGACAGGGTTTGAATTAGAACCCTTATGGTATGTATGTTCGGCAAGCAGCCCTGAGAGGTTAGACGTAGTAACTAAGGATAGAGTAAATAATGACCAAGCAATAGTAGCCGACCAAACTCTAAGCGTAGTCTTAATAGTAGTAAAGATGACCGACTTCGACGTGATACTAGGCATGGATTGACTAGCTGCAAACCATTCTAGTGTAGACTGTCACAAAAAAAAAAAAAAAAAAAAAAGAAGAGAGAGATATTCTCACCACTGATGTGACCTAGCTTTAAATTTAAAGGCACAAGTACCGGGACTACCTCAAAGGTAGTCTCGATGATGAAAGCAAAGAGACTAGTCCAACAAGACGGTTGGACTATATTAGCATGTGCCGTAGACATAAGAGAAAAAGAAAAGACCCTAGAAAACGTGTCCAGCATAAACGAGTTCCCAAATGTGTATCCGGATGACCTACCTGGAATACCCCCTTCTCGAGCGGTCGACTTCATCATCGAACTCGAGCCGGGAACTGGGCCTATTTCTAAAGCACCCTATCACATGGCGCTAGCAGAGTTGAAAGAACTCAAGGCGCAATTACAAGACTTACAGGATAAAGGATTCATTCGACCTAGCATATTCCCTTGGGTTGTGCCAATGTTGTTTGTTCAGAAAAAAGATGGATTGATGCGTTTGTGCATCGATTACAGAGAGTTAAATAAGAGAACCATAAAGAACAAATACCCTCTGCCTAGAATAGAAGACTTATTCGATCAACTAAGAGAAGCAACGATATTTTCTAAGATAGATCTGCGGTTAGGATATTAGAATAAAGAGTAAAGAAAAAGACGCACCAAAGACAGCATTTAGGACAAGGTATGATCGCTATAAGTTCGTGGTATGTCATTTAGCCTCACCAATGTTCCAGCTGTGTTAACGGAGTTAATGAACCGAGTGTTCAAGGACTGTCTAGACACTTTTGTGATCGTGCTCATTGATGACATCCTAGTGTACTCGAAAACAGACTTGGAACACCAGGAACACCTCTGAAAAGTCCTAACCACCCTAAGAGAGAACAAGTTGTATGCCAAGTTCTCAAAGTGTGAATTTTGGTTACGATAAGTCTCTTTCCTAGGTTACATGGCGACAAAGGACGAAGTATCTGTAGATCCTACTAAGGTTAAAGCGGTCACGAAGTAGGAACGCCCAACTTCGATAACATCAGTACAGAGTTTCTTGGGAGTAGCGAGATACTATCGAAGGTTCGTGTAGGACTTCGCTAGAATAGCCTCGCCTTTGACACAGCTAACGAGAAAAGGGGTATCATTTATATGAAATGATGCTTGTGAGACAAGCTTCCAAAACCTAAAAGAGAGATTAGTAATCGTCCCAGTACTCACGGTACCTGAGATCTTAGAAGAGTACGTAATCTATAGTGACGCCTTTAAAGAATGGACTAGGATGTGTGTTAATGCAACACGGTAAAGTTGTTGCATACGCGTCTCTTCAACTAAAAGAATACGAAGATAATTACCCTACCCACGACCTGGAGTTGGCCGCTGTAGTGATCACGCTGAAATTTTGTGACACTACTTGTATGGAGAGAAAATTCAAAGTTTAACCGACCACAAGATTTTAAATATTTCTTCACCCAGAAAGAGTCAAATATGAGATAGAGAAGGTGGTTAGAATTGATGAAGAACTACGATGTAAATATCCAGTACCACCCTAGAAAAGCAAATGTGGTCGCAGACGCATTGAGTAGAAAGGCGGCCCACTCTTCGGCCCTCAGTACGAGGGAAGTAGGGGTACAAAGAAAATTTGAGTGAGCCAACATAGTTGTAGCGACTGAGAGAGTCATGGCACAATTGGCCTGACTTACAGTGCAACCTACACTTAGGCAAAGAATGGTTACCTCCCAACGAGAGGATCCAAACCTAGAGAAAGTCTTAAGCTAGCTAGCTGAGAGTCTAGTAAATGGATTCTCAAAGACCTCAGATGAAGGGCTATTGTATCAGGGACGCCTATATGTCTCGACAATAGAGGAGCTAAGGAAAGAAATATACAGTTAACAATTGGGCAAAGCTGTATGTGAAAGAAATAGTAAGACTACATGGAGTCCCAGTATCTATAGTGTCGGATTGGGATCCACGCTTTACATCAGCGTTCTAGCTCAGACTTCAAAAAGCGCTGGGTACCCGCCTCAACTTTAGTACCGCTTTCCACCCCCAAATAAGTGGACAAAACGGAGCGTTTAAACCAACTTCTAGAGAACATGTTACGCGCTTGCGTACTAGATTTTAAAAGAAGTTTGGATTCCAAACAATACCTCATGGAATTCTCGTATAATAACAACTTCCAAGCTACTATTGGTATGACACCGTTTGAGGCCCTGTATGGGAAACAGTGTAGGTCCCCACTATGTTGGGACGAAGTAGGCGAAAGAGAGTTAGTAGGACCCGAGCTGCTTCAACTCACCAATGAGGCTGTTCAGAAAAATTCGAGCGAGGATGCGTATCGCTAAAAGTCAACAGAAAAGCTACGCCAATGTAAGGCGTAGAAGCTTAGAGTTCGAGACAAGGGGCCTAGTATTCCTCAAGGTGGCACCTATGAAAGGTGTAGGTGTCTGGAGGTTTGGACGTACGGGCAAGTTAAGTCCTAAATTCATTGGACCACTCGAGATTCTCGAGTAGGTCAGTCTAGTAGCGTATAAGTTAGCCCTACCTCCCGCCCTCTCACGAGTTCCCGATGTATTTCACGTGTCGATGCTAAGAAAGTACGTTACAGACCCTATCCACGTAATAGACTATGAACCACTCCAACTCCATGAAGATCTGAGTTACGAGGAAAAAAAAACCAATAAGAATGTTAACAAGAGAAGTAAAAGCGTTACGCAACAGAAACGTTGCGTTCGTTAAGGTGTTGTGGCGAAATCACCACACCAAAGAGGCCACGTGGGAGAGTGAGGTCGAAATAAGTGAAAAATTCTCCGAACTAGTATAAGAGTTGGAGACTTTCGAGGACGAAAGTTCTTTTTAGGGGTAGATAATGTGACGCCCCGTTAGGTTTGATATATATATATCTGGAGGAAAAAAAATGCATATAATTGAGAGATTCGGAAGTAAGGCAGATAATGGAGAGATGGTAGACAGAGGAAGAGAGATGTCATTTGAAAAGGTTAGTAGTCAGATTGACCTTTTTTTTTTTTTTCTCCGGAGGATATTAGCAATTATTTAGATCTGAGTTAGAAATTTAGAAATTATCTGTTGCAATGATCTGAATTAGAAATTATCTATCCTAACGAGGGTTCATGAAAATTGATCAGAGAAAAAAAGGAATAGATAGATAAGGAGAGGAAGATAGGGAAAAGAAACATCTGGGAAACATATTCAAATAAAAAAAAAAAATATATGGGAATAGAATTAAAATATGAGACCCAGTCGGAAAAGAGAAGAGAGAAAGATTGGAAAACATATCAAATAAAAAAAATACCAAAAACATAATCAAAAGAGATTTTCACATAAAAAACAATGGAAAGAGAGAAAAATTAGATTTGGAAATAGTAAAGCTAAAAGAAAATCGGGTAAGTAGAATTAAACCTTGTAGTAAACTGCTTACAAGAATGAAACTAATTAAAAGAATTAAATTTAAAAACTAATTAAATAATTAAAATAATTAAATTTAAAAACTAATTAAAATAATTAAATTTAAATGGCTTAAAATAAATAATTAAAAGAATTAAATTTAAAAACTAATTAAAAGAATTAAATTTAAATTGCTTAAAATATTAATGAGAATATTAATGAGATATGGAAGTAAATTGAAAGGCTAAACAGAGTTAAAAGAAAGAAAAAAAAAAAAACAAAAAACAAAAGAGAGGGAATTTTAGGAAAGAAAAGAAAGTTAGAACAGTTGAAGAAGACAAATACGGTTCATATGGCAAAATTGAAAGGCTCAAAAGAATTAGAGTTAAATGAAAGAAGAAAAAAAAAAAAAAAGAGAGAATTTTAGGAAAGAAAAGAAGGTTAGAACGGTTTGAAAATGGCAAGTTCTGTAAATAGAATTAAAATATGACATAGAAGAGAAATAAGTGAGAGAAGAAGATATGATAAATTGTTATATTTATATCTATAGGATATAACATTAAATGTTGAGTTATCCAAGCCACTTGAAATATTAATAATATTGAGATATTATTAATTAAGTTTTAAGTTTTATTATCCTATCTAATTTAGAAACCATGAAAATATGGAATTCGATTTTTATGGAGACCGTTTAGAGCAGTTTTTCACACGGTTAGTTGGATTATTAATTAAAATGTGAAATACTAACAAAATGTGACGAACGATGCGATAGGAAGCAAACCTTGGCAACATTTGGTGTAGTTCTCGAGGAACGGGAGCTTACGTAAATAAATTAAGGAATTCTTCGGCTAAGGCCAACCAGGTAAGTGGCCTTACTATAGGATAGGCTAAAAAATTGTATGAGTAACGATGATGTATGAACTATGTCGTACGATACGGTATATGAGTTATGATGATGTATGATGTATGACTTTGATGATGTATGAGTTATGATGATGTGTGGGTTATGATACTTGATGATGTGCTCAGTATATATATATTTCGATGAATGTCGTACTTGATATATTTGATGCACTTTGTGGCAATATGATGAGTATGATGATTGTGTGACGTTTACCTTAATATGATGACGTTTTTCATATTGAACATGTTATATGATGATGAGTGTCATATTGCATCATGTCGTTAGATCAACATAGGACACAACCCTAAGAGCGTGAAAATGATATTAATATAAATATCCACGAGTATGTGTTACCTAGAGTAACAAAGAGATGAGACTAGAGGGTTGTGTCAGAAGAGACATTATGATTGATTTAGAGGGACCTCATGCATATTGTATGTTCATAAGCATAGGGCTACTTCCCCTAGAGATGATGAGTGCGAACGCGCACCGTACGATGATCGCGAATGCGCACAGGTGCGAAAGCACACAGATGAGGGTGTTCATGAGGTGCATGACACTATGGGGTTCCGCTGACCTCCGAACGTCGCTACAGATTAGCTTGACCATTGGGTCCAGGGGGTGTGCGAGCGCCCTGGGGATTCACACTCGCACGTGCGAGTCGTGTGTAGGGGAGTACTACACATCCAATTTGTCCGAGACTGGAGGCCACCTTTAAGATGATTAGAGATAGGTTCCTAAATCATGATTGCATGTGTTTGCATTTGCATGGCTCCTATAGTGGGGCCACTTACTGAGTATTCTTTGAAATACTCAGGCTGTGTGCCACCTCGTTTTTCAGGTAAAGGGCAAGGGGCACTTGTACGGAGGACGGCGGCATCGCGAGCAGAGACTATGGCACGTGCATAGGATAGATTCATATTTAAATTCTTAGTTTTAAGTTAGAATAGGTTTTTTTGCATTCGATTGTTTTAAATTACTTTGTATTTGTTTTTATTTTCTCTAAACTTTAGTATTTTGTATTTAAACACGTAAGACCATGGCTGTGTTTTCCAAAGAAATTGTTTTAAACGTTTTTGAAGTTTACGTTATAAATGATGTTCATGTAAGAGTTATATTTCCGCTTTATAGATGAGCATGAGACGTTAGTGGCGACTCTAGATATGTGGAAATTTAGGGTCGTTACATAAAGTCTCGTAATGAATTATTTAGTCTTCTAACAATAATTTTTATTATTTTATTTGTAATTTAATTGTTATCCATGGTATGAAAATCCAAGGTTATTAATATAATCTTGAACAATATGTGGTTGACATACAAGAGGATCGTGTTCAAGTAATAACCTAAAGAGTCTATAGTATATGGATAAAGTTGGGTGCCTTATCCTGGAAACACTATTGATACAACCCATTTTGTAATCGTTACAAATGATTTCATCCAAATCGTTCATGTGAAGACATGTAAGTGGGGAATCCTATATAATGAGTTTGTATAAGATTGGACAAGGAAATATTTAATCTCTCTTTATAAATCCATTAATTGAGAAGATTAATATTTCACATGATGATCATATGCGACTCGTTCTTAATCTTGAGTGAGTTATGAACTCCTGCCTGTGAGGGCTTGTCCGTTAATTTACAGGGGTGAGAATGACTCTTTTAGCCGATTCAATTTGCCTATCATTTTGGGCACTTGACCAAATAGGGAGTTGGAAACATAATATCACGAGATGGAATTCACTCCTTTCCGCATAAGGAAAGTAGATGAGTTGTTCTCTTAAGTACCGATTTCGGGACTTGAACAATGGGGCCCCACCCTCTCATTGGTCCAAGAGGGACTTGGTTTATGATTGGATCATAAACAAATTATTCATTAGAGAATCAGTGATACTTAAGGTGAAAAATGTAATTACAAGGGTAAAAAGGACTTTTAACCCAACTGTAATTATGAACAAGTCGTTAAGGATCGACTTGCTTGTAATAGTTATATCAATAGACATAACTTGCCTAGAGTGCATAAGAGTGCAACTCTAGGTCTATAGTGAAGTGACTTATAGTTAATGAATAAAAATTGATTAATTAAAAAGTTTAATTAATTAATTTTATATATTGGAGCTTATAATTTGTACGTCCATAAGATTCCATTGCTAGCTTATAGTAACGTTAAAAGAGTCAATTTATTTAAAAGAAAATTTAAAGGGTTCAAATTGATATTTAATATATTAGATATATTAAATATAAATAAAAAATAAATTTAATTTGAAATATCAAATTAAGATTTAATATATTAAATATATTAAATAAATAGAGAAAATATATTTGATTCGAAGGGTTCAAATTAATATTTAATATATTAAATATATTAAAAAAATATATATTTGTTGTATTTGATAAATTAAATATTAAATTAATTAATATATTTTGGTACATTAAATAAAAATATATTTGAAATTTGAATGAGATTCAAATTAGTTAAATATATATTATGATATCTTATAATATTTAAATATGATTTATATAAGATATTATATCCTAATATATTAAATATGCAAATATATTATTTGACAAATATTCTCTAAGAGTTCCTGTAAATAGGACCTTCGGGTAAATAGGACCTTCCGGTTGAGCAAAAAACATACGAATCTCTCCCACTTTCTCGAATGAAATTACATCTACAGAGAATTTTCGAAACTATTCTTCTCCAATCCCTTATTACTCTCCTATTTATTGCTTTGTTTTAATTCATAATAAAAATCAAAATGGTTCCGAATGCTTCCTCTACGTGGAAGAAGAGTTCATTTCTTTTAGGTACATATTGTTTGCAATTTTTGCCAGCAATAACAAGTTCTCAAAGAAAATGATAATCTAGTTCAACATGTTTTACCTGCTTGTGAGAAACGAGATTAGAGCTAAAAAAAATAGTACTTTTGTTGTCATATAAGAGCAAGAGCGGCTGTGAAATAGGGATCTTGAGGTCATGCAAAAGATGCGTAACCCAAAGAAGTTCAGCAGCAGTTGTGGCAAGAGCACGATACTCATATTCAGAGCTGGAGCGTGAGACAATAGGTTGCTTTTTGGCACTCCAAGAAACGAGATTGTTACAAAGATAAATAGAATAGTTGGATGTAGTACGAGGAGTATCGGGACAACTAGCCCAATTAGCATCCGAATAAGCCACTAGCGCACTAGGAATAGTTGATGGATGAAAGGTAAGACCAAAGTGGAGTGTTCCTTTGACATAGCGAAGAATACGTTTGATAGCAAAAAAGTGATATGCAATATGGACATGCAAAACTTGACTGACAGAATTGACAACATAGGCAATATCTGGACGCGTAATGGTCAAGTACTAAATGGTGCCAACAAGAGATCTATAGAGAGTAGGATTAGAGAAAGAAGAATCATCAGCAGTCAGGTGTTGAGAAACAAACGTGAGAGTGTGAATTGGTTTGCTATCGAGCAACTAAGCACGAGTAAGAATATATCGAGCAGATTTTAACTAACTAATAAAGAGACTACTAGGAGTGGGTGAAGCTTCAAGACCAAGAAAGTAACTAAGAGAACCCAAATCTTTGGTAGCAAACTCAGAACAAAGCTTGCGAGTAAAACTGTCAATAAAAAATGAGTTGTTGCCGGTAACAATAATATCATCAACATGAAGAAGCAAATAGATAAGGTTAGATTGATGATGAAAGACAAAAAGGGATGTGTCAATGTGAGTGCAAGAAAAATCAAGTGTGAGAAGAAATGAGCTAAAACTATTAAACTAGGAATAGTGAGCTATCTCTCCCAATAAGCCACTAGGGCACTATCTCTCCGCTCTCCATTTTTGTTTTGTTTTTTGTTTTTTTTTATAATTAACCGAAAAAGATAATTCTACGTATATTTATGTTTGTAGAGTATTCATCAAAGACATTATTTAGATCACATTCCTTATATTTGATGCTCAACTCAGTTTTTCCTTACAATTCACCCACACTTATAACCAAATCTTACAGGAAAAATAATACATTTTTCACTTCCACCGTATTCCCCGAAACACTTCTAGAATGATTACCGTTCCTTTTTACCTTTGCTTTTGTGATTTGGTTTCACAATTTATTTCATTAATTTTCTCTTATCATAATACTTTTTTTTTTGTCCCAAGAATAAGTCATCCCCTATTCTCTAGGTGCCTCTATCTGATCACGTAAGTCTTCAAGGGATGACTATATAGGCTAACACTCATTCTTCCTTAGCTCGCCTCTCTTGCTAGCATCCTGTAGTTTTTAGTATTGCCACATTTGTGATGCAACTACCCTGAATAATAAGGATAACTTTCTCTTCTTTTTTCTTACATCTCGATTACCTTCGATTCTGACACCTCCATTAGTGATACAGATTGTCTGACAACGAGCAAATAGGACAATATGTTTGCTTCCATTTTTAGCATTGAGAGTTCAAGTTTTAGGTCGAAGAGGAGTGGTCTCGAGTATGATTTTTTTTTTTTTTTTTTTTTTTTTTTTTTTTTTTTTGCATGGGGTGATAGAGTTGTTTTAATACCCCAAACTTAGACTAGCCATTTTCTTCAATGAGCATGGGTGTGTGGTGTGGAATCATTCTTGAAAGTAGTTTGAGGTGCAAGCTCTTGGTTATTGTTTTTGTTGGGAAAATGGTCTAAAGATATGGTAAATTATGAGAATTTTTGCTGGTTAGGATTATAGTAGATTGGATCCCCACTTTAACTTTGATGAATACTCTTCAATTTGAGCTTTAATTACCTTAACTTTTTTTTTTCGAGTTATATATATATATATATATATATATATATATATTTTCAAGGAAAAACACCTCTCACCTTAGTGTTTTATTTATCACATTGAAGCACTTTACACTAGATCTCTAGTTCTTGCACAAAGCATCCCTACTGCATACTAAAAAATGCATGATATATTACCCTATCTAATAAAGCTCATGTTTTTAAGGTGCATGCATGAACATCATTCAAAATTATATGCAGTCAATAAATCAAAAGTAGACAACAAAATATGGATGCATGCTTCAAAACAACTTAATAAGATTGTAAATGGTGTGTTTAAGAATTCCCTTTATCTATAGGCTGAAGATTCTTTGTGGCTCCATTCTTTTAAAACTTTCTTTAGATGCCACAAATTCTTTTAAAACTTCCTCTAGAAACTTGGAAATATTGTTGCTGTAAATCTGCTATCAGTCCAGCTGCGGGTGCTGTCTGTTATTGCATGTAAATTATGATATCTAGCCGCCCCTTTCTTACCATTTCAAGCTTACCCAAGAATATACAAGGCATATTTTCTGTCAATTTCTCTTCTCCATATGCATTTCTTTACTTGGAGGGGTTAGAAAATCTTTTAGAGTGTTCATAAAAAGCTTTCTTTTGTGGTGGTGCCTTGACATGTAGTTGGATGAGAAAGTGTACAACATTTAAATAAAATAAAACCACATGCAAATGAAAAGGAACAATTATGCGGCAACTAGCACTACAAGAGAATAATATTTGTCATCAATCAATCACATCCTGGCATGCACTGAGTGTAATTAACCTCCTTAATATGATGAAATTAGCAACCTAACCACATCTAAATCTCCCTAATTCATCTACAAAATTGGTCTAACTTCCTTGGGACATGCTAGTTATTCACGACAACAAGTAAAATAAAATCTAAAAGACTATAATTCTAATGAAAGTGAAGGTAACTATTTAAAAACAACTATATAAGTGCATAAATAAAAGAGAAGAAAAACTATCTTGCTTACTCGGAGCTTTCATATATTTGTTTGCAAATTATGACTAGCTCCCTCCTTCTCTCTGTTTTTTTTTTTTTTAGTTATCCATTGTCAAAGAAATGATGTCCGTTCAGAACTCTCCATCCTACAGTGGGTGAGAATAATTTCGTGAAGTTTATCTACCATATATCAAATAGTTCTTCTAAGATGTAGTTCAAGGGTGTCATCGATAGATAGCTTCATTGATGAATTTATTCTTTCCTCTAATTCCTGTTATTCAAAAGCTCTTACAGTTTTTCCAGTTCTGCTTGTTGTTTAGTGCAATTATTCCCGCTGCTGTCTTTTTCTTGTTGCTGTTTTCAACTATTAGTTGCTGGATTCTCTGTCAATTTATAAATTGCTGAGCATTCCTCTACTACTACTGGATATTTAATGTTGTCATTCATATGAAATTCTATTTGTTGGTCATTCATTTTCAACATTATAGTTCCCTTGTGGACATCTACCAATGTTCTTCCGGTTTTCAAAAATGGTTTCCCCAAGATAATTGGTACATCATGATCCGCTTCATAATCTAAAATGATAAAATTTGCTGAAAATATGAATTTGTCAACTTGAATTAGGATATCTTCGATTTTTTCTTCTAGATGAGTGAAAGATCGATCTATTAGTTGAAGGGTGAGGGTAGTTGGTCTAGTTTCACAAATACCTAACTTTTTGTAAATAGACAGCGACATTAGATTAATGCTTGATCCCAAATCATATAATGCTCGACCTAACTTCTTCCCTCCTATTGATATTTGAATTGTGAATGAACTGGGGTCTTTCTCCTTCAGTGGGATCTCGTTTTTCAATATTGCACTACACTCTTCATTCAATGGTACCACCTTGAATTCTTCAAACTTTCTTCTATTGGTTAGCATATCCTTCAAGAATTTCACATAATTTGGCATTTGTTTCAAAGCTTCCACTAATGGTATGTGTATGTGAATTTCCTTAAATATATTCATGAACTTCTCGAAGTGGGCTTCTTCCTTCTTCCTTTTTATTCTTTGTGGAAAAGAAGGTGCTGGTGTGTTTGTTATACTTTCTTGTCCATTGCTGACTGCTGTTTGTGTTTTAGGAGGCTCCATAGTTTATGCATAATTTTTGCTGTGTTCTTTCTGTACAACAGCTTCCTCCTTTCTCTGTTGTATATCAGCAGCTTCTTGAGAGTGACTATCAATGTGTTCTTTAATTTTGACTATCATTGTGTTCTTTAATTTTTTCTCCCCTATTGAGTATTTCTTTCCCACCTCTCAATTCTATTGCTTGGCATTGCTCCATAACCTCTTTTTGGCATTTTGGTGTCTGCTGGCAGCTTACCAAGAGGTCTATTTCGTAACTCATTTGCTAATTGACCTACTTGAACTTCTAAATTTCGCAATGATGCTTGTTGTCTTTGTATCACAACATTATTTTTAGCCATATTAGGCTCTCAAACGATTTTCCCGGTATGTGTTGAGTTTGGCTAGTTCCTTTCCCTTGAGTGTTGGCTTGTTGAGAACCATATGCCAATTGATTTTGTAATCCAAAACCCGAAAGGTAATTTGCTTCAGGTGGCATTTGTTGATTGTATGAGCCTTCTTCCATGAGAAGTTTGGATAGTTTCTTCACCCAAGATTATAAGTATTTGAGAAGGGATTATTTTTCGGGTTGCCTTGACTAGCTTGATTCCCCACATAAAATATTGAGGTTGGATTGCTTGGACATTGATCAAAAGTGTGTTCCTCTCCACAATATACACAAGATTCACCTACCGTCTGGGTCATTACAACAGTTGTATGGGCTGGTGCTTTGGTCATTGAGTCTTGTCCCAATGCTAGGTTTTGTAAAATATTAGTCACCGAAGCTAGTGAGCGTGATAGAGACAAAGCATCAACTTCAAGTACTCCTCGGGTCTTCTTTCTTGGATTGCTTCTCACATCGACCCATTGACAATTGTTAGATGCTATTCTCTCTAAAATCTCATATGCTTCATTGTATGTCTTTGACAAAATAGCAACATTGGCGGAAGCATCCACCACTTGTTTAATAGCAATATTCAATCCATTGTAGAAAGTCTCCATTTGGATACAATGCGGTAGTCCATGGTGAGGACACTTCCTAAGCATCTCCTTGAATCTCTCCCAAGCTTCACTTAGTGTCTCATCTTCAAACTGTTGAAAAGCAACAATCTCATTTTTGAACCGTGCATTTCTAGTGGGTGGAAAATACTTGATTAAAAATTTCTCTGCTAGACTATTCCAAGAATCAATTGTTCCCGGTGCTATGGTATTCAACCATGATTTCGCACCATATTTCAAGGAATAAGGGAATAAGCTCAATCTAATCACGTCTTTATCCACTCCTTGAAATCAAAATGAGTCACTAACTCCCAAAAATGATTTTAGGTGTAGGTGGGGATCTTCCGACGGTAGTCCATGAAATTGCCCAAATGGTTTGCAACATTTGAAACATCAAGGGCATTAGCTCAAATGTGGTTGGTTGCATTTCAGGTCTAATAATGCACGGATTTAGCTCTTCCATAGCTGGGTGTGCATATGCTCGGATTGCTCTTTCTCTGTCATATGCTAAATGAATGGCATTAGCAGTAATTCTCTCTTGATTAGCCATCATCGCTAGATTTTCAAACTCCTGATTTAGTTGGGCCATTTGCTGTATATTCTGTTATGCCATTATCTTTTTATCCCTCAACTTTCATCTAAAGGTTCTCTTTATTTCGGGATCAAAAATAAATTCCAAACTCGTAGGTGGGTTCATGCACAGAATTCTGCAGCAATTAATTCAGCAGTAGAACAACTTACTTTAGCTTCTTTTTGGATCCAACTCACGAAAATCTACAACAAGTAAAATAACCAAATTAGCTTCCCCGGCAACGGTGCCAAAAAATTGGTCGCTTGTGGATGTATATAATAAAATGATGGAAAATTCACAAGAATAACGGTAAGTATACACTATCACAAGTAGCAAGTAATAAGTATCACAAGTAGCAAGTAATAAGTAAATTATCGATTCCACAGAGAACCTATCTTTTTGGTTAATTTAATGGCGGGAAATTAAGGAAGTTTTTGGGTAACATTCAAATGGGTGTTGGTGATTTTGACCAAATAAATAAAACTAAAGCAGAGTGCCACTACTGTACAATAACAGAAAATGATGAGAAAATCAATGATAATGAAGAAGGTTTGGCAAAAAGAGATTAAATAGATAAGTTATTGAGTTTGGTAGGAGATTTTAGTTCTTTTAATAGATTTCCAAGCCCACTTCTCAGGTGATGCATGGTGATTATTTATTTGTAATTTCTATTAACAAGGCTAGAGGGGAAGAATTATTTCTAACCTTTTTATTACCCTTCAAGTCTCCTTGCGATGGAAGTAAAGTATTAAAAGGAAGTTCATTGCTCCCTCTCTTCTCCCGAATAAGAGAACAACTGTGTACGTAAAGTAGCTAATTAAACACACATGTAAATCATTAACAATGACTCTTTAATCAACTAAGATCATACTGCCAACATACTTAAACTATATAAAACTCTCACGCCTCCCCTATAAAGTTTAGCTCTTCATACAAACTGAATTAAATAGAGGAATCCGCATCTCAATCAAGTAAGATTGATGGAATAAAAAAAGAGAATAAGGAAATAGAGAGTTATCCCGCTTTGTTGTCGTTCGTCAATGGAAATTCCCTTCCCTTGAGCTCTTATGTCCACCTCTTTGCCCTAATCAATCCTTGTTGGTCTCCTTTTCCTTCTGCTGTCAACTGACAGGTACTGGATTAGGGTTCTCTTCTTTTTCTTTGATTTCACAACAGTTTATTGCAGTATAGGCTGCTGATGTCTAATCCGATTTTTCTCCTGAAGTGTGGCTCCACTCCTTTTTTGGTATTCTTTTCCTTTTATAATGTTTGTTTCTTCTCATTGAGGGCTGAGAAAGGATAAAATCGTCCACCTAGGATGTTTCTAATTTGGTAGTCAATGACCCACGTGGACTGCTGATGTGGATTAAAATTTTTCGGTCATTCCCGAAAAGTTTGCTTTCCGGATTGCTTCAGCATAAGGTTCACAATCCCACGCATGTGATAGATTATGAGCCCTTGGAGGTGGTAGAAGACTTTAGTTACGAAGAAAGACCCGTGAGGGTCTTGACATGTGAAGTACAAACTTTATGCACCAAGGACATTGCTTTTGTCCCAGTGTTGTGGAGAAACTAGCAAATAAAGGAGGCTACGTGGGAACGGGAGGACGAAATGAGGAGAAATACCCATAACCATTTTTTAATGTAGACACTTTCGAGGACGAAGGTCCTTTTTAGGAGGGTATAATGTAACGATAGATATTTAAAAAAAAAATCAAACCTCGTTGAAAATCGCTAGATATCTGGCAAGGCGCTCTTTTCGCAGATTCAAACTGTAACATGCCCCTTCATAAACTCCCAACTCACACCCTCCATAACCAGCACAATCTTGGCTTCACTCTAAAACTTGCACACGTAGCCGAGAGAGAAAAGAGATAGAGAGAAAGAGAATCCTCACCGGCGGATCTCACGCCGATGACGTAATTTCTTACTCTTCAAGAAAGCCTCAACGTGGTAGTGGATGTAGCAGATCATAAGGAGTGTCGTTGTCACCATAGATAGCGTTATTGAATGAAGGAGGCGTTGTCGGAGATAAGTCATAAACGACCCACAAGAGAATCATCAAGAGTCGGGTTGAGAAGATGTGATCCATGGGTTGAACACTTAGACTCAGGTATGGCCCATGGACCCACTCGCAACCTTCTTCAACCCAACCTAGAAGCGTACGACCTACGACCAAACGGCCCAACCACTCTTCCACTGCCTAGACCAAAAGCGTGAAGTCCGATCTGCTTGTCGACCCGAAGTCTGTGCCTCAACATGAGTGACGACCCACGCCCCCTCAGCACCACACGTGCCTTGCACGTGTCCTGCTCCCAATCGCGGCTCATCTTGGCTCGGCTTGGCGACTCTACTTGATGGCTTAAATGACTCGATATTCACATTTTATATCGTTTTCTAAGTTTTTGACTCCCCCGAAGTCATTTTAGACCTTATTGAGGCTATTTAAGGTTAGTAAGACTCCTTTTTGCTAAAAAAAAAAATACTTTTGAAATAAAATTAGGAGTAATCAATTCACTTAGCTATAGTATGTGTAATCGCATGTCCTCGAGAATGTGATATGGGTTAGTATAGGTGAAGTTATATATTTGAAGAATAGTTCCGAAGCAACTACAGAATAGTTAGGGACTTCGACTAAGACCAAATAAGTAAGTGGCCTTACGGTTAGAGTTGGACAAGTGACGTTACGGTTAAGTTCCTAAATTATATTTTTTTAAAAGTTTGTGTCTACTCGATTAACTTTCAAAAATATTTAATAAATTCTAAAATTTGATCTATTAAACTTAAATTGAATTTCGTGTAATAACTCTATAAATTTTTCAATATTTAAAAGTTCAATGTATAAATAGACCTAAAAACTTCATTTCAAAATGTAATGATTTTGCAATAAAAGAATAAAATCTGAGTTGCAAGAGACTTCCAATTTTGGGTGCTAAAATTTTATTATAAAAATGAAGAAAAGTGGAGAGAAAAAACCAGGCAGGCATCGTAGAAGAAGAGAGAAAAATGGGTTTGAATTCATCACATATGGAATGTTTAGTGTTGATTACCATTTTATTTTGCATTACAAAATGTTATGCCCAAAATGTGTTCAATATCATGCAATTTGGTGCAAGAAATGATGGACGAACCGATAGCACTCACGTAAACCTTCTTTTTCTTATTTTATTTTGTGAAATTCATCGTCAGCTTATGAAGAGAACGATACATTTCTTATAGAGGTGTGGAAACCTCTTCCTAACAGGCGTGTTTTAAAATCGTAAGGCGGACCGACAATATTTGTTACTGTGGGCTTGAGCTCTTATATGTTTTATATTTCTTTTAAAAGTTTTTGAGAAACAGAAGAATTAGAAGCCAAAGAATTCTTAAAATTTTTACGTTATTTTCAAAACGTGATAGAACTTTTTGAAACAATAAGATGAGAGTTTCTTAGGTCTCATTTCTTGTTTTTTACTTTTTCTTTGTTTTATTATCGATCTCATGTGTACACATTTTAAAAATTCTAACCAATATTTTTTTAAATAAAAAAAGTAATTAAAAAAAACATGGTTTTTTCTTTTGAAATTTTGATAACAATCCCACAGCGGAAAACAATATCAAAGGGAGATTAGCTATTGTCTGTTTCTAGGTTAAGAAAATAAAAGGCTTATTTGATCGTTAAGTGTTTTTTTTTTTAATTTAAATTTAAAAGAATTACAAAAAAAAAAAAAAAAAAAAAAAAAAAAAAAATCCAAAACTAATAAAATTAAAAGTTTAGGTTATTTTGTTGAAAGAAGATTATAAAAGGTTACTTGGTTTGTATAGGCATTGAGTAAGGCATGGAGCCAAGCTTGTTGGCGTGATGGAGGTGGTGTAGTTTTAGTACCAGATGGGAGGTTTCTAATTCTTCCGTTGGTGCTTAAAGGTCGATGCAAAGGATCCATTGGTCTACGGATTAATGGCGAATTGTTGGCTCCTATCGACCAACATTTCGCCACTGGCCAAACTTGACTGAGTATCTATGAAGTCGACAACTTTTTTGTCGACGGTTATGGCAGCTTGAACGGCCGCGGTTCTTCAGCTTGGTCTATCAAAACTTTTAACCGTCCGATTGTAAATCCTTTTCTCGATTTTTTGGTTAAAGTGTTAGATGGAATAGGAATTCACTTTTTTTTCTTTTTTTAAAGTTATTTGTTTAGTGACCGTGAAAGTGTTTATATGTAGTCTATGAAACTCAATAAAATCAACCATGCGAGAATTACGGGTATAACATCGTACAATAGTAAATACTTCCATTTTGGTGTGCATGGATGTAGTGATGTCACGTTTGATCACATTAGAGTAATGGCTCTAGAAGATAGCCCCAACACAGATGGAATCCACATTTCCAAGTCAAGTGTTATCAACATTGTGCATTCAAGATTCGAAACGGGAGACGATTGCATCTCTCTTGGTCCTGGAAGTAAATTCATCAAAATAACAGACGTCCAGTGTGGTCCAGGTCATGGAGTTAGCATCGATAGCCTCGGAAAGTACCCAAATGAAGAAGATGTCTCTGAAGTCATAGTAAGAGACTCCACATTTGTTGGCACAAACAACGGTGTGAGGATTAAAATATGGTCATCTTCACTTCCTAGTTTTGTTACCAAGATCGCTTTTCTCAATCTCGAAATGAAGGACGTAAAAAGTCCTATTGTCATTGATAAAAAATATTGCCTTGATTGCAACAGAAATAAAATGGTATATATATTCAAATTTGATAGTCTTTGGATAAAGTGAAATTGAAAATGGTATTAATGAATGTTGTTTGTGGTCGACAGAGTAACTCAAAAGTGAAGATTCGAGACGGAGATATGAAAATATACAGGGGATTTCAACGACCCAAGTATGGATAAATTTGGAATGCAGCCAAGTTTTACCATGCGAAGGCATAGTGTTGGGTAACATTAACCTTCCCTTCAAGGGTGCTCGCCAACCAACTTCCATTTGTAATAATGTGAAGGGCCATGCTTTTGGCAAACAATTTCCAAACTCTTGCCTTTAATTACTTTGTGTTCTTCGTTCTTCCTTAAATTAAAAATAATTAGAACCCAAAGTAAGGTTCCATACAGTAATAATATATATATCTTTTTTTTTAGATAACTTCAAATTCGTCCCAATGTTACTATATAGTATATATACATGATGGTAGAAAAGAAGAATGTACAATAGAGTAAACACAGCACACGATCGACCATGTTCTATTTGTTCCACCATAGATGTAACTCAAAAAAATTGGTCGTTGGCTCTCTACGTGGATCGTTGAACCGAGCAAGTTTTTGTTGTTGGTTGAAGATCATAATCGAAGAAGAGATGTTAGAGCATATTTGGGATGACAAGACACCGAAAGAAGCATGGGACACGTTTGTGCTGTTGCTCTAAAAAAAGAACGATACGAGGCTACAAATTCTAGAGAATGAGTTTTTGTCAATTTCAGAACGTGACATGACAATTGCTCAGTAATTTCACAAGGTCAAATCAATCTGCCAGGAGATTACTGAACTAGACTCGAAGTCCGCCATTAGAGAATCTCGAATGAAGAGAATCATTATCCACGGATTGCGACCAGAACATAGAATCTTCGTTATTGCTGTACAAGGATGCCCTTCTCAACCATCACTTGTAGAGTTTGAAGATTTGTTAGCCAACCAAGAAGCCATGACTAAACAAATGAGAGACATCACATTTAAGGAAGAAGAAGCACTATACACAAGTGAAAGTTGGAGCAACAAGAAGTCGTCTACCAAACGTGGATACAAAAATGGTGACAAAAGAAGAAGTCATGAAGGAACTGCACAATCTGAGAGAGCTTAAAAGAATGACAACATGAGTTCTCAACGAAAGAGATTTGAAGGTAAGTGCTACAATTGCGGGAAGAAGGGCCACATGTCCAGATATTGTTGGTCCAAGAAAAAGTTTGTCGAAAGCAATGTGGCATCCTCCAACATAGAGATTGAGGAGGAATGGGATGCAGAGGCAATCTGTGTCATAGGAGAAGACTTGCTAGCGCTCATGGGAATGATGTGAGAACATATCGAACGAGGACGACTGAATCATTGATTTAGGATGCTCAAACCACATGATTAACGATCAAAGTGATGCAATGGAAGAGGGGTGGCCCTCAGAGAAAGAAGTATTACCAGGCTTGGACATTGAAGAAATTCTTCAACAGGTGATGGGGGAGAAAAACTGAAGAAATTCTTTCACAGAAGATGGGGGAGCAAATTATATACATTTGCTTAAATGCTGGTGTGCCTGGAGATTTGAGTGACATTGATGTTGATGAGCAAGAAGTGACTCAACCAAGTGAACCTGATGAAAAGGAAAGGACACCTCAACAACTTAGACACTCAGAAATAATCCAAAAGCCAAATCCGGAATATGCCAACGAAGTTATTATACAAGACAAAGTTAAAGAGCTAGAGACGTATGGAGAAACATCACCAAATACGGCTTGGCAGCAGACAATGGAGGACAAAATTATAGCCTTGGAGAAAAATCAAAATTGGGAACTAGTGCCAAGATCAGGAGAGGTTAAATCCTCTTTTGCAAGTTGAGTTACAAAATAAAGTATACCCCCAATGGATCAATTGTGAGATACAAAGCTCAGACGGTAGAACCAAGGTTCTCTCAACAATATGGACTAGACAATGATTTAATTTAGTCCATTGACGAAAATCACTATTGTACACGTTTCTCTAGTACTTTTGGTAAATAAAAATTGGAAATTATGGCAGATGGATATGAAGAATACTTTCCTGAACAGAGAGTTAAACAGAGAGTTCTACATGAACCAACCAAATGCATTCGAAAATGAAGTTGGAGTCATTAGTCAGTATATGCAAAGTCCGAAGAAGCCTCATTTTGATGCGACTCGACGGACCTTGAGATATGTTAAAGGATATCACGATACTCAAAGATCAAGCACCAGGTCTGTATTCAAGAACAATTTTTTGGTGTAGGAAAAGACAACCAACGGGATCATTGTCAACTAGAGAAGCAGAGTACAGAGCCACTCAGAAAAGTACATGGCTAAAACTCTTGATGGAAGATTGGCACCAGAAAATTGACTATTCAATACCACTTCATTGCGACAACCAATCTGCGATTCGCCTAACATAAAATCTGGTGTTTCATGTTAGAACAAAGCATGTGGAGAGGCACTACCATTCCATTAGAGAGAAAGTTCTGAAGGAAGAAAACGAGATGCAGCAGATCAAGACAGATGACCAAATGGCAGGCTTGTTTACAAAAGGGTTAACATGAGAGCTTTCGTTGTCAGCTCAACATGGTGCAGCGATTGAGGACTAGTGCTGAGGGGGAGTGTTAAAATATCATCACTATCCCAATAGAGCCAAACTCAATAATTGTATGAGACCATCTCTACTTATTATTTAACTCTTTTAGAATAAAAATAACTAGATATTGTAGGGAAGAGAGGTAGATATTTTAGGAAAAAGATTTAGATTTGTTAGGGTTAGATTGTGGGTAGGTTTTATAACTATATATTGTAGGGGAGAGAGGTAATATTTTAGGAAAAAGATTTAGATTTGTTAGGCTTAGATTGTGGGTAGGTTTCAGTATAAATATCCCTCTACCCTAAGTAGTTTATCATCCCAAGAAATACAAAATAGTAGTATGCTAGAAGGTGTGTTGTACAAAGTAGTAGTATTCTACAAAGTGTATTGTAATCTCTTTTTGATATGTCTTAATAAAGAGTGCGAGTGTTTCCCACCGAGAGTTGTGTTCAACACTTTCTATTATGAATCCTTTGTTATTTTATTAAGTTTTTACAAGATTATTAAGGATGATACTATTTGCTTAAGTTCAAACTAAATGATTGGTGTTAAATAATTTTTGTTTTTTTGTGCTCTTAACATGATTAAATCAGTAGTTGACTAAATAAGGAGGTTAAGGATAATCACTTAAAAATACAATAGTTTTTAATATAGATAGGTTTATAGAATGTCCTAATCCAGCATAATCTAACCACCGAAGAATGTGCATGCTAGCACGTTTTATCAATCTTACAAATATTGCTCAAAGAAAGGCTGAGTGTGTCTGTAACGGATCAGAAAAAAAAAAAAAGGTCGTCGGCAGGACTGAAACGGTCGTCGACGTTCGCCGGAGTTTTCGTTCGCACACGACCCACAAAGAGCGCCCGACGCCGGGGTCACCACAGAAACCAAACCCGACCTTTAGGTACCTCCAAGACACCTGCCGAGAAGAAAAATAGTGAGAAAACGAGAAAGACAGTGAGAAAATCTGACGAAGCTACGGCAAAGCCAAACCCTACGAAATCGACGTTGAAACCTCCTATTTACGCAACGAAAATAATCCCAAAGACTTTTACACACACCAGGGATAGATTTAGACGATTCCTACACGTTGTATACTGTAGGATAAGGGAGACAGAACGTCGGATTTCCGAACCCTCTCAGATCCGGGAGTGTTAGGCCTTTACGAACCAAACAAATACCAAAAATGGAATTAGGGGGAGAAGGAGACTCGAAAATGGAGGAAAAATGAGGCCAAAAGGACATCGAAACGACGTTATCGGGGAGAGAGAGAGAGGTCACCGAAAAATTTCGTGTAACCGAGCGAAGAAGACGAAGTCCGACCAGAGGGGCAGACTCCCGCGACTCGAATAGAGTCAACCCATTCCAGTCCAAACCTCAGCCGACGACACCCCCGCGGCCCAGTCGCCTCATTCCAAACCAGAAAGCCCAATTTCGGCCTAACCCATCAGCCGCGACCCGAGACCAAAAACCCAGCCGACCCAAGACCTGCAAGCCCAATCCAATACCCGACGCTCATAGCTCAGCCCACCTGCAGACGTTTCCTCTCAGTCTAGGCCCGATCCATCACTCGCGGTCAACCCAGACCTGCGACTACAACTGAAAACCCGCACACTTGACTCAACAACCCGCGCCTCGACCCGAGACCACTTCACACGCGTTGCCCTCTGGTTGTGCCACGTGGCACGTCTGTAGCGCGACACCCCTTGGCTCCGGTGGCTTAATCGGCTCGGCGGTGGCTTCTCGGCTTTGGTGACTTATTTGGCTCGAAAAACCTATTTCTGAACTATTTGTCACCGTTCTGACCCTCTCGAACTTAGTTTCGACCCCGTTTAAGGTAAAATAGATCATTTTAAGGTCGTATTTCACAAATTCAAGTTGGAAATTAATTATGTTTGTGAAATACTAACGAAGGTGTTGAATGATCCAATAGGAACCAACCACCAACGGGAGCGTAGGACGTATACAAGGAGCTTGGAGCTTATGTTTATATTTTAGGCAGTACTTCGGCTAAGGCCAAGTAAGTGGCTCACCCGTCGTAGGTTACGCGTTGTTTGTTGTATGTTGGCACGTGCCCGTGGGTTCGCACGTGTCATTAAATTGTATGCTAGACTGTTGTGCTTAAGTATGTAATCTTGTGAACGTGAATGCATGTTGTTTAGTATGATGTGATATGTAGTGCTTATGACGTTTATGATGTTCCTAAATGATTATGGCATGATTGTACGTAATATTTGTATGTATATAGCATGTTATGAATGACATGATATCACGATAAATGAAATGAAATGTAACCCCGTTAGGATTATGTATGATACGTAGACTAAAAAAATGCGAAATGACATGTTAAGCATTAAAGATGATAGTGGGGTTATTCATTAATGATAAAAGTAGAAATATTGGGGAGCTCATGCATTATATATGCTCATGCATTTGGGGGATACCCCTATTCCATCACGAGGGTACGGACGCGAACATCCAATGGCATGACAACGATCGTTATGTTTTGCATAGCGCTGTCGTGACGGTTACTAGTTCTAACGGGTGTCCGGCCTAAGGAGCTCCCAGAATATGCTCGCCCGACAAGGAAAGTGGCCCAGCGGTGTGCGAACTGGCTGGTGAGCCCATACTCGCACGTATGGGCTGTGTGTAGAGTATATGGTACATGTCCAAATTACCCGTTAGAACAGCATCGTAGGAGGACAGATTGAAAGATAGGTCCCATCATCTCATTGCATGTGATTGTTGCATAACCCCGATAGGGGGTCACTTACTGAGTATTCTAGAAATACTCAAGCCTCGTGCTACTATATTTTTCAGATAAAGGCAAGGCTCCCATGTGAGATCGACGGCGACATCGCACACCCCGGGACCGTGGCACATGCATAGGATAGTTGTTTTCCATTTTGTAGTATAAGTTAGTATAGGTTGAATTTTGGTTGCATTCAAAGGATAGGTTAGTTTAGGTTGAATTCCCGTTTGCATCATTGGTATAGGTTAGAATAGGTTGAATTGTAATCGCATAATAAATCATAGGGTAGTATAAGACAGTTGTTTTTTTTTTTCCCCTTTCTTTCCCCTTTCTTTCCCTGGTATTCTTTCACGAGGTAATAAAAGACCAGCGTAAGTCGCATTTATGATAAGAGCCCATTTAATGTAAATTCCGCATTTCAAGGTATAATAATGACCTTAAATTATAGGTAAAATTTAGGGTCCTTACAGTGTCATGACCCGATTTTTGAGACTTCGAAGCAAGGATTGCAACTTAAAACAAGTTGAAAACGATGGTGTTACTATAAACCGTGCATAAGCAATTTGGATGTTAGACACGCTAAGTACATTAATTGTAGTAAATTAGCTAGCATGTTCAAAAATATTAAAACTCAATGAGTTTGAATACTAACATTTTGTAGTTCAAATTCCTCTTTCCTCACGAACCGGTTTCAAACCACCACTAGTGTCTTCCCTTCGGCCTTAGAACTGGATTGTGGAATCCGGTGAGTGATTAAACTTGATAGGAATTTAGTATAGGTAAAGAGAATGTTTTTGAGAGATTTTCTCAAAAGTTCTCTAGAAGAATTTCCATGTAACTTGAATAGAGTCATATTTGCATCTTCATCCAAATTTGAGATTACCAAATTTTGACCCTCAAAATTCCACTCAAATTTCTGGGATTAGTTAACCAAATTCCACTGAAAATTCCACTCAATTAACCAAATTTTGACACTCAAAATTCCATTTAAACTTTTGGGTTTATTGGGCAAACATGCAAGTTTGGTTAAACTAAATTTTGACACTCAAAATTCCACTTAAATTTGTGGGATTATGTGGCAAACATGCATGTTTGGTTAAAATCATAGATTGACACTTCATATTCCACTAACTCAAAAGTGAAGTCAACATTTTGACTTTCTTTATTTTTAATTCAACAATTAATTTAAATAATTAATTTTAAATAAAAATAATATTAAATGATTAATTAAACAATTTAATTAATATTTAACATTAAAGCAAATGCCAATCCCAATCCATTTGGGTACATATTGATTATGAATCTCTATTCATAATTAAAATATTTAAATCTTATTTAAATATCTCCAATTCTGTCTTTTTGTTTAATTCATAATTAAAACAAAATGCGGTTAAATATATCGTATATATTTAGCGTATATTCCCTAATTTGAATTCGAACACTTCGAACTCACTCGTCATACTATTCTAAGGTTTAGTTCAATATGAGCTAGCAGTGGGACCTAATGGACCTACAGATCATGGGCTCCAACCTTCCGAGTTGAACCGACTAAACTCATTAACCTTGTTAACCAACATTCGTTAACTACTAGGACACTCCACTATAGCCTAGTAGTTGCACTCCCCTCACTATAGATATATTTCTGTCCATTTGATGTAACCATATTAGTAAGTCAATCCTTCACAGGTTGTTCATAAGTAGAGCTAGGTTAATTTATCGTTTTACCCCTAAAGTTACTTCTTGTTTCTTAAGTCCCACTGATCCTCTAATGAACAATTGGTTTGTGGTCCAACCACCAAACTGAATCCCTCTCGGGCCAATAAGAGTGTGGGGTCCCTTGTTCAAGAGCTTAATACTTAAGGGAACAACCTCTCTACTATCCCTAAAAATGGGTTGGAGTGAATTCCATCTTACACCCTATGTCCCCAGCTATCACCCAGTCTTACCCCTGAAATGGGAGGCTTATTGAGTCGGCGAACTCGGGCCACTCTCACCCCATGCAAATCTAAGGATAATTCCGAATAAACAGGAGTTCATAGTTAGCTCAGGACTAAGATCGAGTTACCTTGGTCATCGAATGAAAAAATCAGTCTCAACAGTAAACGACATTATAAAGTGAGAGTGGTTTTGCTTCATGATCCGATCTTATGCAATACTCATTGTATAGGATGCCCCACTCACATGTCTCCACATGTACAATTTAGTGATCACATTGTTTATATCATATACAAAAGTGGGCCGCATCCATAGTGTCCCCAGAATAAGGTACTCAGCCTTACCCTGTACTATAATTGTTTATATCATATACAAAAGTGGGCCGCATCCATAGTGTCCCCAGAATAAGGTTCTCAGCCTTATCTCTGTACTATAGATCATTTTGACTATATACTTGAACTTGATCCACTCTTATGTCTCTATCATCAAGTAATCATGCTATAGCCCGAGTGTTCTTAGTTTATAGAATTTAGATTAATGATCGTAAAATTCACTTTATTCAATAACAATCTTTACTGAATAAACATCAATAATAACTTTATTGAAAACAGAATATGTTTTTGTTTACCAACTATGAGTTTTTGGACATAAAACCCAACAGAAAATATGGTAAAAATTTTCAAATTTAAAATAAAATGGATTTAAAATATGATATAAAATAAGGTGTCTCAATCATCACATAAAAAAATCATGGTATGACAAGATTGTATGATAAATATTTGGATTTAGGGAGGTTTCATTGTATTTTTTAATATAAAAGTAATATTTTTAAGTTTTTAAGTTACAATAAGTTAATAGTCATTGTGGTATTGATTGACATGAGAGTTACCATTACTTTAATGTTTATTTTTAAGATTATAAATAGTCATTCATGATGTTGCTCTAGGAGGAAGATTTTGGATATAAAATAGAAAGTTGCATATTATGCTTCTTAAGCCACATGCTTGTTCTTTTACATTTCTTGTGTTTAAATTTGCATGCTAGAATCATTCAAATAGTTTTGATCAAGCTATCTTGTAGAGTGATTCGAATCACAAGTTTAGAAACGAGTTTTTCTTACCCTTTATTAGATAATCTAAATAATTTGTTTCAAAACTTTATCTTATATTGATTTTTAATCGTTTTTTGGGTTCTTCGATAATTTAGATCTAGAGGTAAAAACATGATATTTACTACCTTAAAAAAGAAGTTTAATTTTAAATAAAAAATCAATGCAAAGTAACAAAAGAGTTTTGGAGATTGTGGATATGGCTTTTTGTGGCTCCAACTCAAGATATCGGTTGCCGCCACCCTTCTTTTTTTTTTTACGATTCTGGATAGTAACAAAATTATTAATAAATGTAACAGAAAGAGGAAAATCAGACGTTAATTTATTGATTGAAAGAAGATTTTTAGTGAGATGAGGGACAATCAAGACATCTAATTAGTGAATATTTGGAACATGAGAAAGATACCGGTGTAGGTAATGGGTAGGAATGCACCGTTTCCTACGATCACAGAGTCCTTACCTATTAATTTTTAGACTGATCCAAAATAGATGGGTCAGCGGTCATATGGGCCGAAGCTCCAATGTCCAAAAACCAATCAAGAGCATCGGGTTCAGCAATAGAATAGGATGTGTTGAAGGCTTCAGCAAGGTGAACATGAGTAGAATCAGACCGAACATACCGTTGGTGGCAGCGGTCAACATAATGGCCCTCTGTGCGGCTTATTTGGCAGCGAGGTGGTTGACGACCCTGACCTGAGTGGGTTCATCCTCGATTGGAAGAGTTACTTGTAACGACCCTAAATTTCCACATACTCAGAGTCGCTACTAACATCTCATGCTCATCTATAATGCGGAAATATAACTCTTACATAAACATAATTGATAACGTAAACTTAAAAAAAAAACGTTTAAAACAACTTCTTCTCTGGAAAACACAGCCATGGTCTTACGTGTTTAAATATGAAATACTGAAATTTAGAGAAAACAAAAACAAAAACAAAATAATTTAAAACAATGAAATGCACAACAACCTAATCTAACTTAAGACTAGAATTTTAAATATGAATCTACCCTATGCACGTGCCACAATCTCTGCTCGCGATGCCGCCGTCCTTCGTACAAGTGCGCCTTGCCTTTACCTGAAAAATGATGTGGCACACGGCCTGAGTATTTCAAAGAATACTCAGTAAGTGGCCCCACTATAGGGACCATGCAAATGGAAACACATGTAATCATGATTTAGGGACCTATCTCTAAGCATCTTAGGGGTGGCCTCCAATCTCGGACAAATTGGATGTGTAGTACTTCTCTACACACGACTCACACGTGCGAGTGTGAATCTCTAGGGCACTCGCACACTCCCTGGACCCTCTGGTCAAGCTAATCTGTAGCGACGTCCAGAGGTCAACGGAACCCCATAGTGTCATGCACCTCATGAACACCCTCATCTGTGTGCTTTCGCACCTGTGCGCATTCGCGCAGATCGTACGGTGCGCGTCCGCACTCATCATCTCTAGGGGAAGTAGCCCTATGCTTATGAACATACAATATGCATGAGGTCCCTTTAAATCCATCATAATGTCTCTTCTGACACAACCCTCTAGTCTCATCTCTTTGTTACTCTAGGTAACACATACTCGTGGATATTTATATTAATATCATTTTCACGCTCTTAGGGTTGTGTTCTATGTCGATCTAACGACATGATGCAATATGACACTCATCATCATATAGCATGCTCAATATGGAAAACGTCATCATATTAAGGTAAACGTCACGCAATCATCATACTCATCATATTGCCACAAAGTTCATCAAACATATCAAGTACGACATTCATCAAAATATATATATACTGAGCACATCATCAGGTATCATAACCCACACATCATCATAACTCATACATCATCGAAGTCATACATCATACATCATCATAACTCATATACCGCATTGTACGACATAGTTCATACATTATTGTAACTCATACAATTTTTAGCCTATCCTATAGTAAGGCCACTTACCTGGTTGGCCTAAGCCGAAGTATTCCCTAATTTAATTAACGTAAGCTCCCGTTCCTCGTGATTTCACATTTCGTTAGCATTTCACATTTTAATTAATAATCCAACTAATAATGTGAAATACAGCTCTAAAACGGTCTCAGTAAAAATCGAATTCCACGTTTTCATTGTTTCTAAATTTTGGTTGGGTAGTAAAACTTAAATTGAAAATATGTCAATATTATTCCATGGTGCTTCAATCATTCAATCCAACTATGGTTTGTTATAATATTATATTCTCTCGTTACAAATAATAATAATTTCTCACATCTTCCATTTTCCTTCTCCCTGTTGTACCACTTTTGTTTCTCCTCTCTCTGTCTTCTTTTTTCTTTCATATGAATGACTATGAAATTATAAAATAATATTCTCAATTCTGTTTTGTCTTTACTAGTATGACTATCCATTAACCGGAGCCATTTTCAATTTTTTTTTTCTTCTCTTCATTAACAGAAGCCATTTTCTATTCTATTTTCTTCTATCTTTCTTCTTTAGTTTTGTCTTTACTAGTATGACTATCAATTAACCAGAGCCATTTTCAATTTTTTTTTTTCTTCTCTTCCCTAAAAACTACTTATTAACAGAAGCCATTTTCTATTCTATTTTCTTCTATCTTTCTTCTCTTTCCTAAAAACTAAACGTAAGCTATTTTCAATCTATTCTGTTTTCTCCTCTCTGCCAAATGACCGTCGCGAGAGGTCATCTATTTTAATTTTTCTCACTAAAAATACTTATACATCCATCAATTATGATTTTCTTCTATCTCCTACAAATGATGATTCAAATGCAATTCTATAAGCCATTTTCAATCAATTTTGATTTTCTTCCGATATCAAAAAATCTAAATAATTGAAAAGTAGATCTAACATAACTTTTCTATCTCTGTCAGATAAAAGTAAAGGAGATCTAACTTACCGATTACTTTTCGGTCTCTTTCCATTCCTATTAAATCTGCTTGAAGTGAAGCCATCTCCAATACTTCTCTCCCAACATCTGTGATCTTTCCTCTGTTTCTTTCTCTGATTTTTCCCTTCTCAAAATCTTTGTTTCTGTTTCGTTTTTTTTTTTTTTTCCAGATCATTTTGCTGTGGTAGGAGGGGTTGGGGAGATATGTGGGGAAGGTGGAGAGAGTGATAATTTACTTTTTTTTTTTTTTTTTTTTTTTTTTCTTTTTCGGGTCGTTACATTACTTTTGTGAGAATGAGAACGACCTCGCTGGTTGCTAAAGGAAGTAGAGTGGCTTCCATGGGTGCGACCACGATCAGTGACTGCAAATGCCGTAGGAGTGGAGCGTTGAAACAAGTCAAAACTTTTAGGTTTAGAGACTAAATGTGCAAAATAGGGGAGAGGGGTGAGAACCATGCAGTAGAAAAAGCTGAAAAATTGGTATGGAGTCCATAACACAAACAAAAGATGACAAATCTTGGGGAGAGAAAAATTGGAAATAGCCTTCCTTCGACCAGATTTAACCAGGGAGAGTAAAGAGATAAAAAAATTACTGGTAAGTTAAATCTCTTTATCTCTGACCGAGATAGAAAAGTTATCTTAGATCTCTTCTATTTTTGTAATTATTTAAATTTTAGATATCTTAAGTAAAAATCAGAAGTGGTTGAAAATGGCAAGAGGTATAGAATTTAAAAAAAAAAAAATGTTCGCCATATTTTTTAGGAAAGAAAAGGAAAATCAGAATGATTGAAAATTGCCAACCGTATGGTGTTAACAAAACAAAGGCAAAACAGAAATACAGAGAGAAAAATAAAAAGTTTAAGAAAGAAAATATAGATAAGAAAAAATAAAGATTCGGGAAGAAGAATGACCATAGAGAAGGTCATCACATTGTTAACAAAATTAAGAAAAATACATAAAACAAGAGAGAAAAACAGACTACTATTAACAAAATCAAAAGAAGAAAAAAAAAAGAAATGCAGAGAAGGCGAGTACTGTTAACAAAATTGAAAAGAAAAGTAAAAAAAAAAAAAAAAGAAATACTGAAAAAAATAAAATAAAGGGGAGAGTTGAGTAAGAATTGATAAGAATCACCCAATGATTTGGGAGTAAAAATAAATTAAAAGATGAAACAAAGAAAATAAAAAAAATCACTTAAAATAACTCCATCAAATTATTCCATAAGATAGGAATAATAGAATATGAAATCTTAATAAAAATAGAATATATATAGATGCATATTATAACGTTACAAGACTCATGTAAAATTTTTAATGCTGGCATGAAGTCTAGCACATGAACCATTGTAAGATTTAGAGAATTGAACTTAAAATTGATGTCGTGAATTCATGTAGGTTGACTTGGATACAAACGATAAAACCTAACTTTGATTAAGGATAAATTGGTGACACCAGCCTAAGCTAATCATGTAAGTGACCTTACTATAGGATAGGCTAAAACTTGTATGAGTTATGATGATATATGAACTGTGTCGTACGATGCGGTATGTGAGCTATGATGATGTATGAGTGTATGATGATATATGAGTTATGAAGATGTGTGAGTTATGATACTTGATGATGAGTATAATATATATGTATATTTCGATGACGTACTTGATATGTTTGATACACTTTATGGCAATATGATGAGTATGATGATTGTGTGACGTTTACCTTAATATGATGATGTTTTTCATATTGAGCATGTTATATGATGATGAGTGCCATACTGCATCATGTCGTTAGATCGACATAGGACACAACCCTAAGAGCATGAAAACGATATTAATACAGGTATCCATGAGTATGTGTTACCAAGAGTAACAAAGAGATGAGACTAGAGGGTTGTGTCAGAAGAGACATTATGATGGATTTAGAGGGACCTCATGCATATTGTATATTCATAAGCATAGAGCTACTTCCCCGAGAGATGATGAGTGCAGACGCACACAGTATGATGATGAGTGCGAATGTGCACATATGAGGGTGTTTATGAGGCACATGACACTATGGGGTTCCGCTGACATCCGGACATCACTACAGATTAGCTTGACCAAAGGGTCAAGGGGGTGTGCGAGCGCCCTGGGGATTCACACACGCACGTGTGAGTCGTGTGTAGGGAAGTACTACAAATCCAATTTGTCCGAGACTGTAGGCCACTCCTTTGATGATTAGAGATAGGTCCCTAAATCACGATTGTATGTGTTTGCATTTGCATGACCCCCTAATAGTGGGGCCACTTAGGGAGTATTCTTTGAAATACTCAGGCCATGTGCCACATCGTTTTTCAGGTAAAGGCAAGACGCACTTGTACAGAGGACGACGACATCGCGAGCAAAGACTGTGGCACGTGCATAGGGTAGATTCATATTTAAATTTCTAGTTTTAGGTTAGAATAGATTGTTATGCATTTCATTGTTTTAAATTATTTTGTATTGCTTTTATGTTCTCTAAATTTCAGTATTTCGTATTTAAACACGTAAGACCATGGGTGTGTTTTTCCAGAGAAGAAGTTGTTTTAAACGTTTTTCGAAGTTCACGTTATAAATGATGTTCATATAAAAGTTATATTTTCGCATTATAGATGAGCATGAGACGTTAGTAGCAACTCTGAGTATGTAAAAATTTGGGGTCATTATAGTTGGTATCAGAGTTTTAGGTTTTAGATTTTGTAAACTAACCTACGATGTAGGCTTGACACGTTCCACGGTCCCAACGTCGATGCCCCGTCACCATCAGGTACGCCTTGCACAAGATAAGAAAAGAGAATTGTTTTCAAACTCACATGCATTTTTATGTTAATATTACTGAAATTGTTGTGATATTTCACGTATTTATTTAAGGGTATGATGTGATGTGTTGCATGGTGAGTGATTTTGTTTGCAATATGATGTGAACTTAGTATATGTGATATATAGCATAATTTCATAAGTAATGAGCCTTATACTTAAGAGATGCTATCTGAGTTTCTAGAACCATACTGCCTAGACCACGCGAAAGAGTAAGACGAGGAAAGGAACAACCTCCTATTAGAGGTAGAGGACGAGGTGGGGCTGAAGAGAACTCACCTCGAGAAGGATCAGAGACAAGGTTTGTATTAGAACCCTTATTGCATGTATGGTCGACAAGTACCCCAACGAGGGTAGACCTAGTAACTACGGATAGAGTAAAGAATGGCCAAGCAATAGTAGCCGATCAAACTCTAAGCGTAGACCTAATAGTAGTAAAGATGTCCGACTTCAACATAATACTAGGCATGGATTGACTAGCTACAAACTGTGCTAGTATAGAATGTCGCAAAAAAAAAAAAAAAAAAAAGTGATATTCTCACTACCGGTGGGACATAGCTGTAAATTTAAAGGTACAAATACTGGGACTAACCCAAAGGTAGTCTCGATGATGAAAGCAAAGAGATTAGTCCAACAAGGTTGTTGGACTATATTAGCATGTGTTGTAGACGTAAGAGGAAAATAAAAGGCCCTAGAGAACGTGCCCATTGTAATGTACGGTCACTACGAATCCGTAGTGATGTCATTTGGCCTCACTAATGCCCCAGTTGTGTTTATGAAGTTAGTGAACCGGGTATTCAAGGACTATCTAGACATGTTCGTTATCGTGTTCATTGACGACATCCTAGTATACTCGAAAATAGACCTAGAACACCAAAAACACCTTAAAAAATTTCTAACCTCCCTAAGAGAGAACAAGTTGTACGCCAAGTTCTCCAAGTGCAAATTTGGCTACAACAAGTCTTTTTCTTAGGACACTGGTGTCAAAGGACAGAGTATCCATAGATTCCACTAAGGTCGGAACGGTCACAAAGTGGGAATGCCCAACTATGGTAACATCAGTACAAAGTTTCTTGGGACTAGCGGGATACTATCAAAGGTTCATGCCGAACTTCGACACAGTTATCGAGAAAAGGGGTACCATTTACATGGAATAATGATTGTGAGGCTAGCTTCCAGAATCTAAAAGAGAGATCGGTAACCGCCTTGTTACTCACAATACCTGAGAGCTCAGAATGGTACGTAATCTATAATGAGGCGTCCAAGAAGGGATTAGGATGTGTGTTAATGCAACGCGGTAAGGTTGTTGCATACATGTCCCGTCAACTAAAAGAATACGAAAAGAATTACCTTACCCATGACCTGGAGTTGGCCGCTGTAGTGTTCGCACTGAAAAATTTGGCGACACTATCTGTATGGAGAGAAAACTCAAATTTTCCCGACCACAAGAGTTTAAAACATTTCTTTACTCAGAAAGAGTTAAATATGAGGTAGAGAAGGTAGCTAGAATTGGTGAAGGACTACGATATAGATATATCTAGTACCACCTTGGAAAAGCAAACGTGGTCCCAAGCGCTTTGAGTAGAAAGACAACCCACTCGTCGGCCCTCATTACGAGGGAAGTAAGGGTACAAAGAGAATTTGAGCGAACCAATATAGTTATAGCGACCGAGAGAGTCATAACTCAACTGGGTCGACTCACAGTGCACCTATGGTTAGGCAGAGAATTATTACCTCCCAACGAGAGGATCCTAATCTACATGAAATCCTAGGCCAGCTGGTCGAAAGTTCAGTAGACAGATTCTCGAAGTTCTCAGATGAAGGACTATTGTATCAGGGACGCCTATGTGTCCTGAAAATAGAGTTAAGGAAAGAGATACTAACGGAAGCTCACAACTCGCCATTTGCCATGCACCCAGGAGGTACTAAGATGTACAAAGATTTAAAATAATATTTTTGGTGGAAGAGCATGAAGAGGGACGTGGTCGAGTTTGTGAGCAAGTGCTTAGTTTGTCAACAAGTGAAAGCTCCTAGACAAAAGACAGCGGGGATGTTACAGCCCCTAAGTATACTGGAGTGAAAGTGGAGAAACATAGCAATGAATTTCATAGTAGGATTACCCGAAACGCTTAAAGGATATACAGTGATCTGGATAATTGTCGATAGGTTGACCGAGTCGGCACACTCTTACCTGGGAAAGTCACATATACAGTTGATAACTGGGCACAACTGTGTGCGTAAGATAGTAAGACTACATAGAGTTCCAATATCTATAGTGTCGGATCAAGATCCACGCTCTACGTCGGCGTTTTGACGTTGACTTCAAAAAAGCGTTGGGTACTCGGCTCGAGATTGGCATCGCCTTCCACCCCCAAACAGATGGACAAACGGAGCGCTTAAACCAAATCTTAGAGGACACGTTACACGCTTGCATATTAGACTTTAAGGGAAGTTGCGCTTTCAAGCCACTATTGGAATGACACCGTTCGAGGCTCTGTATGGAAAATAGTGCAGGTCCCCGCTATGTTGGGACGAGGTAGGTAGAGAGATCTAGTAGGACCCGAGCTGGTCCTAGTCGCCAATGAGGTTGTTCAGAAAATTCGAGCGAGGATGCGTGCTGCTCAAAGTAGACAGAAAAGCTACGCCAATGTAAGGCATAGAAACTTAGAGTTCGAGATAGGAGATCTAGTATTCCTAAAGTTAGCACCCATGAAAGGTGTCTTGAGGTTCAGACGTAAGGGCAAGCTAAGAACTAGATTCATCGGACCATTCGAGGTCTTAAAGCGAATTGGTCTAGTAGCGTATAGGTTAGCCCTACCTCCCGCCCTCTCAGGAGTTCATGATGTATTTCACGTGTCGATGCTGAAGAAGTACATTACGGACCCTATCCACGTAATAGACTACGAACCCCTCCAACTCCATGAAGATCTGAGTTACGAGGAAAAAACCAATAAGAATCTTAGCAAGAGAAGTAAAAGTGTTACGCAACATAAACATTGCATTCGTTAAGATGTTGTAGCGAAAACACCACACCGAAGAGGCCACGTGGGAGCGTGAGGATGAAATAAAAGAAAAATTCCCCGACTTATAAGAGTTGGAGACTTTTAAGGACGAAATTTCTTTTAGGGATATATAATGTAACCATTGGAAAATTTAAAAAAATAAAAATAAAAATGATAATAGTAATGGTAGTAATAATAACAATAATAAATAACTAAATAAATAAAATAAATAATCCTTCCCTCCACCGGTGATCAAAAAAAAGAAAAAAAAATGTCAGAGAGAAAAATCCAAAAAGTAAACAAACCACAAACAATAGAGGCAGATTTGGGAAGAGACAACTGGAAATTGCCTTACTTCAAGCATATTTAACAAGAATAAAGAGAGTTAGGTAAGTTAGATCTCTATATCTTTTAGCAAGTTATCTTAGATTTTTTTTTTTTTTTTTTTTTTTTTTTTTGCAATTATTTAGATTTTAGATATTTTACCGGTTGAAAATGAAAAAAAAAAAAAAAAAAAAAAATATATATATATATATATAGAATTAAAAAAAGAAATTAGTTTATGATATTTTTAGAAAAAGAAAGGAAAATGAGAATGGATTGAAAATTGCCAACAATATGGTGTTATGGTGTTAACAGAATAAAGACAAAACAGAAATACAAGAGGAAGAAAATACAGATAAGAAAAAAGAAAGAGGAAAATAAGAAGTTTAACAAAAAAAAAATAAATAGATATAAAAAAAGGAAAGATTTGGAAAGAAAATCAATTAGAATAAATAAAATAAAATCAAAAGGAAAGAAACAAAAGTGGAAATACGGACACAGCCAAGGTACTATTAACAAAATGAAAAGAAAAGAAAAAAAGAAATACTGAAAAAAAAAAAGAAGGGTTGGAGTAAGAATCGATAATATGATTTAGAAGTAAGAATTCATTAAAAATTGGCCAAGAATATTCTCAACAAAAATGAAAAGATGAAGCATAGTATATACAGACAGAAAGAAAATAAAAGATTAAAATAAATATGAGAAAACAAGAAAGTAGTCAATTGAACGTAAAATTGATGTCGTGAATTCATATAGGTTGACTTGAATACAAATGATAAAATCGAACTTTCAGTAAGGATAAATTGGTGACACCCGCCTAAGTTAATCAGGTAAGTGACCTTACTATAGGATAGACTAAAAATTGTATGAGTTATGATGATGTATGAGTTATGACGATGTGTGAGTTATGATACTTGATGATGTGCGTAGTACATATATATTTCGATGAATCATGTACTTGATATGTTTAATGCACTTTATGACAATATGATAAGTATGATGATTGCGTGACGTTTACCTTAATATGATGATGTTTTCCATATTGAGCATGCTATATGATGATGAGTGCCATATTGCATCATGTCATGAGATCGACATAGGACACAACACTAAGAACATGAAAATGATATTAATACAAATATCCACGAGTATGTGTTACCTAGAGTAACAAAGAGATAAGACTAGAGGTTGTTTCAGAAGAGACATTATGATGGATTTAGAGGGACCCCATGCATATTGTATGTTCATAAGCGTAGGGCTACTTCCCCTAGAGATGATGAGTGCGGATGCGCACAATATGATGATGAGTGCGAATGTGCACATATGAGGGTGTTCATGAGGCGCTTGACACTATGGGGTTTCGCTGACCTTCGGACATCACTACAGATGATCTTGACCAGAGGGTCCAGGGGGTGTGTGAGCGCCCTGGGGATTCACACTCGCACGTGTGAGTCGTGTGTAGGGAAGTACTACACATCCAATTTATCCGAGACTAGAGGGTACTCCTATGATAATTAGAGATAGGTCTCTAAATCATGATGGCATGTGTTTGCATTTGCATGGCCCCTTATAGTAGGGCCAGTTACTGAGTATTCTTTGAAATACTCAGGCCGTGTGTCACATTATTTTTCAGTTAAAGGCAAGATGCACTTGTACGGAGGACGACGGCATCGCGAGCAGAGACTGTGGCACGTGTATAGGGTAGATTCATGTTTAAATTTCTAGTTTTAGGTTAGAATAGGTTGTTATGCATTTCATCGTTTTAAATTATTTTATATTGCTTTTAAGTTCTCTAAATTTCAATATTTCGTATTTAAACACGGAAGATCATGAGTGTGTTTTCCAGAGAAGAAGTTGTTTTAAGCGTTATTCGAAGTTTACGTTATAAATAATGTTCATGTAAGAGTTATATTTCCCCATTATAGATGGGCATAAGACGTTAGTAGCGATTTTGAGTATGTGAAAATTTAGGGTCGTTACACAGAGAAGCCATTGATCGGCTGCTTTCCACGCCAAATATTTGGGGTTGAATGTTAAGGAGGTTTTTGGTTTAAAGCCAGGTGGTGGAACCATAGTTCCCATCAACATAGCGTAGCATGTGTTGACTCTCAAGGAGAGGGAGAAGTTGACTTTTCCAAAGAGGATAATTGGAGGAAGAAAGTTTGATGGTGATCATATGAATGAGCGTTGCAAGGAAGAAGATGGTAAAAGGATTCATAAGCCATAGAAAAAAATGATAGGGTTGTTAAATCGAGAGGGCTTTGATACCATGAGAATATTTGTTAAAACCACCGCACTTAGATAGAGGAAAGTTCTCTATTTATAATGATTTTCAGAATAGAGAATTATGGTAAATACAAATAATATGGAAATAACAATAAATGAATACAATATATAAGGGCAAATACGGTGAGTCGTAACCTAAGTAAAATATATAGATAAGGTTTGAAAAGATCGAAGAAAAGGAGCTAAGGTAACCCAAGTTAGAACAAAGGGCCTAATTAGGATCGCACAACAACGCACACGCTCGATCTAGATGATCACAAAGAAAAGGATAGAGAGAATTGCAAGGAGAACTCTGGCTAAAAGAATTTTTCTATTGATGACTTCGGGTATGTACAACAAGAGAGAGTACAGAGAATAGAAAGTACATTTCAAAGCTTTACTGGACGGGATATATATATGGTTCAGTCTACTAAATATAGCTTTACCAGATTTAGCCATCTACTATATATAGCTATGTACCATATATAGCTTTACCGGATATAGCTTCACCATATATGGCTTTACCAAATATAGCTTTACCAGATATAGTCATTGACCAAGCTATAAATACAGGGAGCAGACTCCATAACTCAACAATTCTCCCACTTGGAGACTGATCTTACACCATACCAATTAGGGCTTTGCATAGCTTTAATTTTCCAACATCAACACATTTTGTCAACATGTCTGCTGGATTCTTCGCACCCTCTATCTTCTCCAAACACATATCGCCTTCTTCCACTAACCTGCGAGTGAAATGGTACCGTCTTCTAATGTGTTTTGTCCTTGAATGATAGACTGGGTTTTTCACCAACTGTATGGCACTCTGACTATCTGTATAAAGGATCTTCTTGCACTGCTTCCGGCCTAATTCTTCTAGATAGTCTGTCATCCATATCATCTCCTTTCCAGCTTCAGCTATGGCCACGTACTCAGCTTCAGTAGATGAAAGAGCAACGCATTTCTGAAGCTTGGACATCCAACTCACTGCTGTTCCATCTATAGTGTAGATATACCCAGATGTGCTCTTGCTGGAGTCTACATCTCCACTCAGATCAGCATCTACAAAACCTTGCAGAACTACTTTGCCATTGCCATAACAAAGTGTAGTATTGGATGTACCCTCTCAGATATCTCAGAAGCCACTTCACAGCTTCCCAATGTTCCTTCCCTGAATTTTCCATGTACTTGCTAACAACTCCCACTGCATGTGTTATGTCAAGTCTAGTGCAGACCATAGCATACATCAAACTCCCAACTGCAGAAGCGTACGGAACTGATGCCATGTGCTCACGTTCCTCAACTGTCTTGGGAGATTGCCCATTTGACAACTTAATATGATTTGCCAAGGGGGTAGTCCTGGGTTTAGCGTTATTCATCTTGAATTTGGACAACACCTTCTCAATGTACTGCTCTTGGGATAGATTTAATGTGCCAGCAGATCTATCTCGAGAAATCCTCATCCCAAGGATCTGCTTCGCTGCACCTAAATCTTTTATCTCAAATACTGAAGACAAGCTTGCCTTCAGGTGGTTTATCTCCCTCATACTTGATCCAGCAATTAGTATATCATCCACATACAGGAGTAGAAACACATAAGAATCAGTGTATTTCTTGAGGTAGCAACACTGATCCTTTTCACTTCTGTGGAAACCACTCTTGCTCATGAAGGAGTCAAACTTCTTGTACCATTGTCTCGGTGCTTGTTTCAGTCCATACAAGCTCTTATTGAGCTTACACACCATGTGCTCCTTGCCTGGAGCTGCAAATCATTCGGGTTGTTGCATATAGATCTCCTCATCTAGATCTCCATGTAAAAATGCCGTTTTTACATCCATTTGCTCAAGGTGCAAATTCTCCGATGCAACAATACTCAGTAGAATTCGGATAGTAGTTAATTTCACAACTGGAGAAAAGATCTCAGCATAATCAATGCCTTTTCTTTGTGAATATCCTTTAACTACTAACCGAGCCTTAAACCTCCTTCTGCCATCTGGTTCAACCTTGATTTTGAACACCCATTTGTTCAACAGAGCTCTCTTTCCTGTAGGCAACTCAGTCAGCACCCACGTATTATTCCTTTCAAGTGAGCTCATCTCATCATCCATGGCTTGCTCTCACTTGGTTGAATCTTCCACTTGTAGGGCCTCATCAAAGGACTCTGGTTCTCCTTCGTCAGTCAGCAACAGATAATGTAATGAGGTTGAATATCTATCTGGTGCTCTGGTAGTTCTGGATGATCTTCTCAACACCTGCTCAGGTGCAACTTGCTCCACGTCTGGTTCTTCAGCAATAGGATCAGGAGTTTCTTGAGCTTCTATTGTACCATCACTGTGTGAATTTTCTTGCCACTCAAGTTCAACTCCCACTTGCTTCGTAGTCTCAGAGTTTATCTTCTCTCTGTCCTTGTACATGACATTTTCATCAAAGGTCACATCACAGTGTCTTAGGATCTTCATATTTTTCTCATCCCAAAACCTGTACCCGAACATGTCAGAGCCATAGCCTATGAAGTAGCATTTCACAGCCTTAGCATCAAGCTTATCTCTCTTCTCTGGATCAACACGAACATACGCAGTACAGCCAAAGATTCTCAAGTGAGAGTACTTGAGTTCTTTTCCTATCCATACTTCTTCGGGCAATTTGAACTTCAAGGGTACTGACGACCCTCTATTAATCAAATATGCTGCTGTGTTCACAGCATCAGCCCAGAATGTCTTCGGCAATCCAGAATGAATCCTCATGCTTCTTGCTCGCTCATTCAAGGTTCTGTTCATCCTTTCTGCAATACCATTTTGTCTTGCCTTACCGGGAATTGTTCTTATTAATCTAATTCCCTCAGCTGCACAAAATGTTATAAACTCTGATTTGTTGTACTCTCCTCCCTTGTCAGACCTCAGGCATTTGATCTTCAAGCCGGTCTGATTTTCAACTTCAGCTTTCCACTTCTTGAAGGTGGTAAACACATCTGACTTGTGTTTCAGAAAGTAAACCCATACCTTCCTGCTGAAGTCATCGATGAAGGTGACGTAGTACCTTGATCCACCAAGTGATGAAACTGGAGATGGTCCCCAGACGTCTGTATGGACCATTTCCAACCGCACTTTCTTCGGTTCTCTGGCAGCCTTTGTGAAACTAACTCGTTTCTGTTTGCCCATAACGCAACTCTCACAAAGACCCATATCAACAGATTTTAAGCCTTCTAAAGCTCCTTTCGCAGTCAGCATCTTCATTCATTTGACGCTCATATGTCCAAGTCTATTGTGCCATAGACTTGAATTGGAACCACTCTCAGCAGCAGCAGTCATGTTTATACACTCTGCAGTAGTGTATAAGGTTCCGGATTTTGTGCCACGCTCAACAACCATGGCGCCCTTCACAATCTTCCAGGAACTCTTTCCAAACTCTGCTGCATAGCCTGTGCTATCCAACTGGCCAATAGAGATCAGGTTCTTCTTGAGACCAGGAATGTATCTGACATCTTGTAATGTCCATTGATTTCCTGCTGGAGTTTGTATGGAGACATCTCCCTTTCCTTCAATCTCCAAGGTTTTATTGTCGGCAAGATACACCTTCCCGAAATTTCCTGATTTGAAATTTCGAAACAATTCCTTACTTGGAGACGAATGGAACGATGCACCTGAATCCAAAATCCAGGATTCAGCTGGGCTATCCACACTAAGGATTAAAACGTCCTCAGCATCTTCTGTTGTGTATATAGAATCATCATCATCTTCAGATTTATGATTCTTCTTCTTCTTTAGCTTTGTACAATCTGTCCGAAAGTGTCCTTTTCCCCCACAGCTCCAACACGTTACGTTGGGTTTGTTTGGAGATTTTCCCCGGTTCTTTGATTTTGAACACCCATGTTTGTTTGAGCTCTTTGATTTGCTTCTTCCCCTTCGATCAACACTGAGAGCATTGCCTGATGAATCTCCAGTTTCCCGTTTGCGAATACTTTCGCTGAGAACTACATCTCGAATTTCATCAAACTTCAGTTTATCAGATCCTCGAGAACTGCTGATTGCGGCAACAACAGTATCCCATGACTCGGGTAAGGATGACATCAAAATCAACGCTTTAATTTCATCTTCGAAATTAATTTCCACCGAACCCAGTTGACTTATGATCATATTGAATTCATTTATATGATCCACAACACGTCCACCTTCAGACATCTGTAGAACAAAGGGCCTAATTAGGTGATTTAAGGAATATGATCTAAAGGACTCGAGACCGCTCAGATCCAATGGTTGAGTTCAAGGATGAAGTCGGTAAACCCCTTGTCAGAGTAGATATTTCCAACCAACATTCTAAAATACTCAAGTCCAAAAGTAATATAATTTTGGAACAATCAAGGTCAATCAAGGCTTCATTTATAAATTTGAGGTTCTTGGGTTTCATTTAGAATAGGAATCGTTTTGCAAGTTCCTAAAACTCGAGGTAGAAGTCTTTAGATATGAGTTTCCTTATTCTCTAATTTTCCAAAATTTAGGAGGGTCGTTAACCATTTTCTCTCAAACCAATTCCTATACATTCTAATAACCTCCCCAATAAGTTTCATGAAGGATATGAGAGTTTCAGATTTGCTCTAGGTTCATACTTGATTTTTAAGTAATCAAGATGTTACCTCATGACAAGCTTTAGGATAGCCTTTGCTTTTCAAGTAACTAGGAGGCTACCGGTAACATTTGAATCTTGATGAGAAATTAAAAAACCTGATTATCTCTTTTAAAGTCTAAGTTTCATGATTTATTGAGGGTATCAGAGGTCAAATTTGAAGATGAGGTAGAGGAGAAAAATGCTTACAAAACCCAATAAATCAAGAAAAATATAAAAGAAAATACAAAAAAAAAATAAGAAAAAATCAATCGAAGTCAACCCTAAGGGGTAAATCACAAATTTTGGATGTGCCCCACCATTGAAATATGCCGTAACAACAACACAAGAGAATTAAAAAGTATAAGTGCTTAAGATTCATCTATTCAAAGGATCTCTCCCCTCACGTTATTTTTTCTACTTCAATTGTTTGTTTAGATGTATTTCAATCTTGGGCTACATCCAACAACATCATCATATGGGTAATTGTGGATAGATTGACTAAGTTAGCACATTTCCTTTGTGGTAAAGCTAGTATGCAGTGGAAAATTGGGCAGAAGCCACCTACATGGTAGACAATTGGGCACAAATATACATGAAGTCAATTGGTTGTCAATTATATCATATCGAGACCCACGCTTTACGTTGGTAATTTGGAATAGTCTTCAAGAGGGGTAGGTACTCACCTAGATTTTAGTACGGCTTTTCATCCACAAACAGATTGTCAAATGGAACATTTATAAACCAAATCCTAGAAGATATGCTACATGCTTGTGTATCAGATTTCATAGGTAGCTAATACTCGAAATTACATTGAATGAAATTTACCTACAACAACAACTTTAAGGCAACTATTGACATGTCACTGTATGAGGCTTTGTAAGAAAAATGGTGCAAGATTCCATTTTGTTGGGACGAAGTAGGAGAACGAGAATTGGTTGGTCCCGAGTTCAAGTTACCAATGAGGTGGTGAAAAGATCAGGCGAGAATCTACACTGCTCAGAGTAGATAAAAAAGTTACGTGGATGTAAGGCATAGGAGCCTAGAATTTGGGGTGGGCGACATGCTGTTCTTATAGGTGACCCCGATGATAGGTGTTTTAAGGTTTGGACGCAAAAGCAAGTTGAATCCACACTTTATTGAACCCTGTGAGATCTTAGATCGGATTAGACTCGTTGCGTATAGATTAGCCCTACCATCGTCCCTCTCATCTGTGCATAACGTATTTCATGTGTCTGTATTTCATAAGTATCTGACCAATCCCACGCATGTGATAGACTATGAGCCCTTGGAGGTGGCAAAAGACTTGAGGTATGAAGAAAGACCAGTGAGTGTCTTGACACGTGAAGTACAAACTCTATACACAAAGGACATAGCTTTTGTTAAAGTGTTGTGGAGAAACCAACAAATAAAGGAGGATACGTTGGACACGGAGAAATACCCAAAACTATTTCTTAATGTAGACACTTTGTAGGACGAATGTCCTTTTTAGGAGGGAATAATGTAAAGATAGATATTAAAAAAAAAAAAAAAAAAAAATCAAACCTCGAAAATTGTTGGATATTTAGGGAGGCGCTATTTTCGCAGATTCAAACTGCTCCACACTCCTTCATAAACTCCCAACTCACACCCTCCATAACTAGTACAATCTTGCCTTCACTTTAAAACTTACACATGTAGCCAAGAGAGAAAAGAGATAGAAAGAAAGAGAATCCTTACTGGTGGATCTCATGCTGATGACGTAATTTCTTACTCTTCGAGAAAGCCTCAACGTGGTAGTGGATGTAGCAGATCATAAGGAGTGTCGTTGTCACCATTGATAGCGTTATTGAACAAAGAAGGCGTCGTCGGAGATAAGTCATAAACGACCATCAAGAGAATCATCAAGAGTCAGGTTGACAAGAAGAGATCCATGGGTTCAACACTCAAACTCGGGTATGACCCATGGACCCACTCACAACCTGCTTCAACCCAACCCAGAAGCGTACGACCCACGACCAAACGGCCAAACCACTCTTCCACTTCCTAGACTGAACGCGTGAAGCCCGATCCGCTTGTTGACTCAAAGTCTGTGCCTCGACTTGAGTGACGACCCACGTCCCCTTGGCACTGCATGTGCCTTGCACGTGTCCTACTCCGAATCACGGCTCATCTTGGCTCGGCTTGGCAGCTCTACTTGACAACTTAAACAGCTCGATATTCACATTTTATACCGTTTCCTAAGTTTTTGACTCCAAAGCCATTTTAGATGTTATTGAGATTATTTGGGGTAAGTAACACTTCTTTTCCTTCTAAATAAACACTTTTGAAAAAAAAAAAAAAAGAGAAATCAATGCACTGAGCTATAATATTATTATTTAAGTTATGCATATGGTGGCGTCTCTAATTTAGATAAAGAAATTTGGGAAGTTACAAGTCGTCGTATACATCCGATAATTTTTATCCTAATGTAGTTATCTCTAAAGCCATTATGTTTATGTTTAAGGTTGATTAACATATATGTACTAAAATGGATAATCATATTGGAAAATTTAAGGAAGATAACAGTGATATTTTTCCTTAAAAACTTCATTCATTTTAAAATGGAACGATTTTGCAATAAACCAATAAAAGCTGAGTTGGAAGAGACTTCCACTTTTGGGTGTTAAAATTTTGTTATAAAAATGAAGAAAAGTAGAGAGCAAAAACCAGGCAGGCATCGTAGAAGAAGAGAGAAAAATGGGTTTGAATTCATCACATATGGAATGTTTAGTGTTGATTACCATTTTATTTTGCATTACAAAATGTTATGCCCAAAATGTGTTTAATATCATGCAATTTGGTGCAAGAAATGATGGACGAACGGATAGCACTCAGGTAAACCTTCTCTTTCTTATTTTATTTTGTCACAACATTTCTTATAAGAGTGTGAAAACCTCTTCTAATAGATGTGTTTTAAAATCATGAGGCTGACAGTGATACGTACTAAGCCAAAACGGACAATATTTATTGTTACATATTTTATATTTCTTTTAAAAGGTTTTGAGAAACATAAGAGTTAGAAGTTGAAGCGTTCTTAAAATGTTTATGTTATTTTCAAAACGAGGTAGAATTTTTTTGAAACAATAAGAAGAGTTTCATAAGTCTCTTTTCTCGTTTTTTATTTTTCTTTGTTTTATTATCTCCCTACAAATATTTTCAAAATTCTAACCAATTTTTTTTAAACATAAAAAAATATTTAAAAAAAGAAACTTCGTTTTTTATTTTGGAATTTTGATAACAATCTCACTTTATTTTTTTTTAGAGGGAAAAAACTACAAAGGAGCTTAGCTATTGATTTTGTTTCTAGGTTAAGAAAATAATAGGCTTTTTTTTTTTTTAATCATTATTTACTTATAAAATCCATAAAAATAAATTTAAAATCAAGATTTTGGAAATTTAATTTTAAAAACTAATTTTTATATTATTTTAAATTATAAATTTAAAAGTACATTAAGAAAAAAATAAAGTTAGGGTAAATTTAATTATATAAATATTTCAACTTCATTTGGTTGATTTCGAAAATTAAAATTATAAAAATTAAGCCGATTTTGCCATTCATTTTTAAAATTCTCCAAGTGTTTTTTTTGTTATTTAAGTTATTTTGTTGAAAGAAGATTATAAAAGTTACTTTGGTGTGTATAGGCATTAAGTAAGGCATGGAGCGAAGCTTGTTCGCGTGATGGAGGTGGTGTAGTTTTAGTACCAGATGGGAGGTTTCTAATTTTTTCGTTGGTGCTTAAAGGTCCATGCAAAGGATCCATTGGTCTACGGATTAATGGCGAATTGTTGGCTCCTATCGATCCAAATTTCGCCATTGGCCAAATCTGGCTGAGTATCTATGAAGTCGACAACTTATTTGTCGACGGTTATGGCAGCTTGAACGGTCGCGGTTCTTTAGCTTGGTCTATCAAAAAGTTTAACCGTCCAATTGTAAGTCCATTTTTTTGGATTCTTTGGTTAAAGTGTTAGATGGAACCCGAACTTCACTTTTTTTTTTTTTTAAGTTATTTGTTTAGTGACTGAAATTTTTTCTATGTAGTCTATGAAACTCTCTAAAATCAACCATGCGAGAATTACGAGTATAACATCGTACAATAGCAAATTCTTCCATTTTGGTGTGCATGGATGTAATGATGTCACGTTTGATCACATTAGAACAATGGCTCCAAAAGATAGCCCCAACACAGATGGAATCCACATTTCCAAGTCAAGTGGTATCAATATTATGCATTCAAGATTCGACACGGGAGACGATTGTATCTCTTTGGGCCCTGGAAGTAGATTCATCAACATAACAAACATCCATTGTGGTCCAGGTCACGGAATCAGCATCGGCAGCCTTGGAAAATTCCCAAATGAGGAAGATGTCTCTGACGTTTTAGTAAGAGACTCCACATTTGTTGGTACAGACAACGGTGTGAGGATCAAAACATGGTCGTCTTCACATCCTAGTTTTGTTACAAAGATTGCTTTTCTCAATCTCGAAATGAAGGACGTAAAAAACCCTATCGTCATTGATCAAAAATATTGCCTTGGCTGCAACAGAAATGAAATGGTATATATATTCAAATTTGATAATCGTCAGGTAAAGTAAAACTGAAAAATGATATTAATGAAGGTTGTTTTTGGTTGACAGAGTAACTCAAGAGTGAAGATTGGAGACGTGAGATATGAAAATATACGGGGGACTTCAGCAACCCAAGCGGCCGTAAATTTTGAATGTAGCCAAGTTTTACCATGCGAAGGCATAGTGTTGCAAGACATTAACCTCTCCTTCAATGGTCGTGGCCAACCAACTTCCATTTGTCACAATGTGAAAGGATCTGCTCTTGGCAAACAACTTCCCTCCTCTTGCCTTTGATTACTCCCTGTTTTTTTTTTTTTTTGTTCGTTCTTCCTTAGTTTAGATTTGGCCATTTCAATAAGGATTTCATGAAAATCCAAGGCTTCAAACTTTTTATTATTTTCAATTTAGCAAATCTTTTGTCTTTTTAAGATTTTGAAGACTTTTATGATTAAATAAAAAACAAATGAATGGAAGGTAATAACGTTGGAAAAAAAGAGAAGTTTATAACATAAAACACTATGACCTAATTTTAAAAATAAAACAAAGAAATATGAGCTATAAAAGAATTTGTTTCATTCTATCATTAATTTTTGCTAAACATTTAGTTAATAGTCACAAAATTATTGAACCATTTCTACACACGATTGTAACTCCTCAAATAGATAGTCCCTCTTCCATTCTCATGACGGGTTTATGGAATTGTGGTTTTGACTCCTGACCCATTTCTACACACGATTGTAACTCCTCAAGTAGCCACATCTGTCATCATCTTATGTGATTTTAGTCAAGCTGGATAGTATGTGTTTATAGATACCTACCGCGTGATAGGAGCACTACTAGGTTCGACTTAGGTCACTGAGTAGTGCTACTGAAGGTACCAATGGAAATAGAAGGAAATCGGGTTCCAATGTACCCTTCACGCTGCTAGCAACCTTGTAAACTCTCAACTTTTCTTGGATGACATTGAGATTTACTTGGTTCTTAGGGCATCTAGATGGTTGAATTCTTGAACTCAAATAATTAGGACATTCTAAACGAGCTAGTCTAGTTTTGGAAACACTAAGGTCTTTACCAGTGATCGCTGCTCACGATCCTAGGGTTCTAAGTCTACTGGAAAACATTTCACCTAGGTCAAAGCTAAAACCATCCTAGCTCTAGTTCTCTATCCTCATTCTGTAAGTATACAAGCCAACTCAGTTAGGAAATAATGTCCATCAATAATCTAGAGCACATAACGCATCCTCAAAAAGCATACATGCAAGCTCTCTGAAGAGATAACAACCATCAACTACCTAGAACACAATGGAAATAATTAAGCAAACCATCAACTACCTAGAACACAATGGAAATAATTAAGCAAACATACATTTTAAAATTCTTATACTAAGGCCATTTCATTCATTTTTCACCTCCTAAATTGCATTCTCATACAAATTACCCTTCTAAAGTCTTAATCATGTATAGTCTAAAAAATCAAAAAAATGGAAAAAACAGTTATGGCAGTAGCTGTAGTGGAGGAATCGTCAAATTCACGTGGGTAAGTAAGAAATCAATTAGGTAGATTTTGTGAGCCAATAAGCTTAGCTTAGTAAAATAAGTTATTGATTTGGAACAATTTTAGGAGAATTGTGAATAGTTATTAACTGGAGGATGTTCAAAAAAATGATAAGTGTTTGGTTTAGGAGAATTATTAGTTGATATTAACTTGTGGAGAAAGTTTAACAAATTAGGTAGTGTTTTCTCCCGTGAAATAGTCTTCAAATGTACACTTCATTCACAACAACAAAAGGAATTAAAAAGCCGAGGGCTTAAGAGAACTCACTATGGTTTGAAAGAAAAGTAGTTGTTAGTCTATCAAAAAATTTCAAAAGAATAATTTGTAGTAAGTGGAGTCATTGAGTGGACTTGAAGACCGTCGGTCTTTGTCACGATCTTGACATATTTATGATAAGTCCTAGGAGAAACTTAAGTCCCATTTCTAATTTTTACGAAGCTTTACAACTTTGTCAAACCTTTGACGAGATTCTCCTTTGTTGACTAAACACAATTCATAAGGAAACAAAGCTTGTTTAACCACAAACGCCACCTGTGCATTCATGTTCGTTCATTGTGACTTTAGCCGACTTGTCTCTACTCTAGGCCAAGTCATTCAACTCGACCTTACCTCTACTCTAGGACAAGGTCCTTTGAAAGCAATGTCTCATCTCATATTGTCATCTTCATTTCCAACAACACCAACCACGTTTCATGATGTCATACCAAGTCCCATGACGTCATCACTCCTTGTTGTTTTCTTGAACATATGTATCGAGAATTGACCCATGATTCATCTTTATTGTTAGAACGACCCAAACATCCATACATGTGAGTATTATCGAGGCATGAACCTTCTCATGTCTATGCCAAGTCATTTATGGATACTGTATTAGATAACACCCCCATATATCAACCTTCGACTCATGCATTGGGGTGCAATATTGACACATCCATGTCGTCTGACAGTCGAAAAATCTATTTTCAATGGAAAACGCCCAAGACGTTTGTCTTTCAACGCACCCACACCATGACATACGTGTGTGCCATGCAGTAGCTCACTTAAGCCATAGGGTCCAGGGTGGTGGAGAACTGACATCATGTCACTCCGTGTAGTACATTTTGAGGCATTTTTTTGTAAGATAGAAGTAGACGTAATTTTGGCAAATGGTCATACAACCTCATAGAGAGTGAGTCAGGTATTCGATTAACACCAAATTTTGCAAGCTGTCTAGCCCTTGCCTCCAATCTTGCTTATCCCTCCGCTGGACTCTAATGCATACTCTTCTTGCTATGTTGGATGATGCACTATCTTCCTCGATCATATCATGACATGTGTCTGTCTCAGCCTTCACATGGTTGGATAGGCGCCACTTAAGGATTGCCACCGGATTTGTCTATACGTAGAGGTCACTATGCATTATTTTCATAGTATGGTTAGTGTCAAACTATATGTATAATATGGATAAAGTTTAGTATTTTATTAAGCTAACAATATTAAAACATCCGAGTTTTTACGAATTACAAATAGCTTGTATAGTACCATGTTAATGGGTGTATCATATATTATAAGTTTGTATATAATTAAAACATAAAATATTTTTAATTTTTCGTTATAAATTTACTAATCGAGAAGATTAATATATGATAAGATGATGATATGTGACTCGATCTTAATCCTAAGTGACTTGTGAATTCCTACTCATGAAGGCATATCATTTGGGTTGCATGGGTAACCATGAGTTCTATGGTTGAATCAATAAATCGTGATGTTTTTTTTTTTAAAACATATCATCGTTTCAAGCTCCTTTGATTAGCCATCGATGTTTTTTCAGAATATTGGATTGAAACCATTGCATTTAACTTCATTTTCCTTTAACTTACCCTTTTAAACCTCAAACAACTCACCAATGAAGTACGTTGGTTTTGACCCTTACACCAAAACAAATAATTTAAGTATAAAGAATAACTTCAGGAGAAAATTTCTTTGTAAGGAAGAATCTTAGCCATAATGTTTTCCATTATTTTTGTGGTTGTGAATGTAAAATACATTTAAAGAATATTTTAAGGGAGAAAGCACTAACAAATTTTTTTATGCAATTTCTTCCATTAGTCTCATAAATTCATTGGGTTCTTCTCATTTTGGGCCTACCTGTACGCCTCTTTGGTTGAGATGACAAGTTTGATGCCCTATTTTTATTATGCTTTGGTGACCTTCCTCTAGGCCTCATTTGTGTAGTTCATAAGTCTGATGAAGCACATCGACTTATAGATTGCTCTTCGTTGACTAAAGTAACCTCTGACTTCTTCTTAGGTCTGTTCTTCGATTCTTTCTTCTACCAAACCACTAGTTTCTTCTTTCCTATTTTTCCACCAATGCTAATAGAGGGTTATGAAAGATGTTAATGGTCTTTCATTAATATCTAATATAAGGAGCTTTTTGTTCGTTTTAGGACTCTGTTTCTGTCGAATATCTTGAGGAACAAGTTTTCTAACTTCATTCTCTTGTCTTCTTTTGTCATTTGATCAAGGCTAATAATATTAGTCTTCATGCTTGGAATGTAATATACCTTAGTCAGTGACATTGATCTCCATTCTTGCATTGGACCAAGATGGATCCTTTGCCTTGGATTGGTGCAATTGATCTGCTGCCAAGCTTTATATTTCCAATGAGTTTCTTATAAAGCTCTTTGAACCTTGTTCGATCTCCCGTCATGTCAATGCTCGCTTCATTGTCTAGGTACCACATGTTGGTCTCCTCTCAATCTTCTTCATAACCTTCTCTTCATTGAGAAACAAGAGGTTTGACATTTTCTCGGCCAACATTAGTGCAAACTCTTTGTCCTACATGAATGTGAGGAGATGGTGTTGCAACATGACTGTGACACGTGCATAGGGTAGATTCATATTTAAATTTCTAGTTTTAGGTTAGAATAGGTTGTTATGCATTCCATCGTTTTAAATTATTTTTTATTGCTTTCAAGTTCTCTAAATTTCAGTATTTCGTATTTAAACACGTAAGACCATGGATGTGTTTTCTAGAGAAGAAGTTGTTTTAAGCGTTTTTTGAAGTTTACGTTATAAATGATGTTCATGTAAGAGTTATATTTTCGCATTATAGATGAGCATAAGATGTTAGTAGCGACTCTAAGTATGTGAAAACTTAGGGTTGTTACAGTTGGTTTCAGAGCTCTAGGTTTTAGATTCTGTAGACTAGCCTATGATGTAGGCTTGGCACGTTACATGGTCCCAATGTCGATCCCCGTCACTTTCAGGTACGCCTTGCACAAGATAAGAAAAGAGAAACTATCGCATAGTGCCCAGTCATCGGGATCTGGGCCTATTTCCAAAGCACCCTATCGCATGGCGCCAGCAGAGTTGAAGGAACTCAAAGCACAATTACAAGACTTACTGGATAAAGGGTTCATTCGACCTAGAGTATCCCTCTGGAGTGCGCTAGTGTTGTTTGTTAAGAAGAAAGATGGATCGTTGCTTCTGTGCATCAATGACAGAGAGCTAAATAAGAGAACTATAAAAAACAAATACCCTCTGTCTAGCATAGAAGACTTATTCGATCAACTCAGAGAACCAACTGTATTTTCTAGTATTACTAAAGTTAGCACCCATGAGAGGTGTCTTGAGGTTCAGACGTAAGGGCAATCTAAGTTCTAGATTCATCAGACCATTCGAGATCCTAAAGCAAATTGGTCTAGTAGCGTATAGGTTAGCCCTACCTCCCGCCCTCTCAGGAGTTCACGATGTATTTCACGTGTCGATGCTGAGGAAGTACATTACAGACCCTATCCACGCAATAGACTACGAACCACTCCAACTCTATGAAGATCTGAGTTACGAGGAAAAAACCAATAAAAATCTTAGCAAGAGAAGTAAAAGCGTTACGCAACAAAAACATTGCATTCGTTAAGGTGTTGTGGCGAAAACACCACACCGAATAGACCACGTAGGAGCATGAGGATGAAACAAGAGAAATTCACGGACGTATAAGAGTTGAAGACTTTATCAGAGGAAAGTATTTTCTAGGGGTATATAAGATAACAATTGGAAAATTTAAAAGAATAATAATAAAAATGATAATAGTAATAGTAATAATAATAATAATAATAATAATAATTAATAAATAAAATAAATAAATTGATCCTCCCTCCTAGCAGATTTAACAGGGAAGAGTAAAGAAACACAAAAGTTATACAAGTTAGATCTCTTTATTTTTTGGCTTAAAAAGTTATCTTACCACTCTTTTTAAGATATCCTACGGAAAATTAGAATCAGTTGAGAAAAAAAAATAAAAAATAAAAAAAATAGAATTGAAAAAAAGAGATTAGTTTCTCATATTTTTTTTTTTTTTTTTTAAAAAAAGGAAAATAAGAATCCATTGAAAATTGCAAAAGGCAAAACAGAAATACAGACAGGAAAATAGAAAGTTTAACCAATAAAATACATATAAGAAAAAGGAAAGATTCGGTAAGAAAATCAATTAGGATAAGTAAAATAAAGAGAAAAAAAATATATAGAACCAGAGAGAATGCCAGAACATTTTAACAAAATCAAAAAGAAAGAAAAGAGGAAATATATAGAAAGCGTATTAACAAAATGAAAAGAAAAGGAAATACGAGAAAAGAAATAAAAGAGAAGGGTTGGAGTAAGAATTGATAAGTATTTGACAAATAATATGATTTGGAAACAAGGATCGACTAAAAATTGGCCAAAAATATCTCTGAACAAGAATTAAAAGATGAAAAGATGAAGCATAGTATATAGCTACAAAAAGAAAATAATAGATTAGAATAAGTACGAGAAAACAAGAAAGCAATCTCTTAAAATAATTCCATCAAATTATTCCAGAAGACATAACAATAGAAAATGAAATCTTAATAAAAATAAAATATATATGCATATTATAACGTTCTAAGACTTTACTCATGCAAAGTTTTTAATGCTCGCATGAAGTCTAACACATGAACCATTGTAAGATTTAGAGAATTGAACGTGAAATTAATGTCGTGAATTCATATAGGTTGACTTGGATACAAAAGATAAAATCGAACTTTCATTAAGGATAAATTAGTGACACCTGCCTAAGTTAATCAGGTAAATAACCTCACTATAGGATAAGCTAAAAATTGTATGAGTTATGATGATGTATGAACTGTGTCGTACGATGCAGTATGTGAGCTATGATGATGTATGACTGTATGATGATGTATGAGTTATGACGATGTGTGAGTTATGATACTTAATGATGTGCGTAGTGCACATATATTTTGATGAATGACGTACTTGATATGTTTGATGCACTTTATGGCAATATGATGAGTATGATGATTGCATGAAATTTACCTTAACATGATGATGTTTTCTATATTGAGCATGCTATATGATGATAAGTGTTATATTGCATCGTGTTGTTAGATCGACATAGGACACAACCCTAAGAGCATGAAAATGATATTAATACAAATATCCACAAGTATGTGTTACCTAGAGTAACAAACATATGAGACTAGAGGGTTGTGTCAGAAGAGACATTATGATAGATTTAGGGGGACCCATGCATATTGTATGTTCATAAGCATAGAGCTAGTTCCCCTAGAGATGATGAGTGCGGATGCAAACAGTATGTTGATGAGTGGGAATGTACACGAATGCGAATGTGCACAAATGAGGGTGTTCATGAGGCGCATGACACTATGGGGTTCCGCTGACCTCCGGACGTCGCTACAGATTAGCTTGACGGTCCAGGGGGTGTGCGAGCTTCCTGGGGATTCACTCGCACATGTGAGTCGTGTGTAGGGAAGTACTACATATCCAATTTGTCCGAGACTGGAGGCCAGTCCTATGATGATTAGAAATAGGTCTCTAAATCATGATTGCATGTGTTTGCATTTGCATGATCCCTTATAGTGGGGCCACTTACTGAGTATTTTTTGAAATACTCAGGCCGTGTGCCACATCATTTTTCGGCTAAAGGCAAGACGCACTTGTACGGAGGACGACGACATCGCGAGCAGAGACTATGGCACGTGCATATGGTAGAATCATATTTAAATTCCTAGTTTTAGATTGGAATAGGTTGTTATACATTCATCGTTTTAAATTATTTTGTATTGCTTTTAAGTTCTCTAAATTTCAGTATTTCGTATTTAAACACCTAAGACCATGGGTGTGTTTTCTAGAGAAGAAGTTGTTTTAAGCGTTTTTCGAAGTTTACGTTATAAATGATGTTCATGTAAGAGTTATATTTCCGCATTATAGATGAACATGAGACGTTAGTAGCGATTTTGAGTATGTGAAAATTTCGGATCATTACAGTGAGAAGCCGTTGATCGGCTGCTTTCCATGCCAAATATTTGGGGTTGAGTGTTAAGGAGGATTTTGGTTCAAAGCTAGGTGGTGGAACCCTAGTTCCCATCAACATACCCCAGCATGTATGGACTTTCAAGGAGAGGGAGAAATTGACTTTTCTAAAGATGATAATTGGACGAAAAAAGTTTGATGGTGATGATATGAATTAGCGTGTTGAAAGGAAGAAGATGGTAAGAGGATTCAGGAGCCATAGAAAAAAGTGACAAGGTTGTTAAACTGAGAGGGCTTTAATACCACGAGAATATTTGTTAAGACCACCACTTAAATCGGTGAAAGTTCTCTGTTTTTAATGATTTTTGCCATAGATAATTATGGTAAATACAAATAATATGGAAATAACAATAAATGAATACAATATATCTGCATTTAATAAAATGGCAAATATGGTAACCCGTAACGTAAGACAAATATATAGATAAGGTTTAAAAAGATCGAAAAAAAAGGAACTAAGGTAACCCAAGTAAGAACAAAGGGCCTAATTAGGTGATTTAATGAATATGATCTAAAGGACTCGAGACCGCTCAGATCCAATGGTTGAGTTCAAGGATGAAGTCGGTAAACCCCTTGTCGGAGTAGATATTTCCAACGAACATTCTAAAAAACTCAAGTCCAAAATTAATATAATTTTGGAACAATAAAGGTCAGTCAAGGCTTCATTTATATATATATATATATGATGAGGTTCTTGGCTTTCATTTAGAACAAGAATCCAATCTTGAAAGTTTCTAAAACTCGAGGGAGAAGTCTTTAGATATGAGTTTCTTTATTCTCTGATTTTCCAAAATTTAAGAGCAGTAGTTAATTATTTTCCCTCAATCCAATTCCTATAAATTACAATAAGCTCTCCAATAAGTTTCATAAAGGATTCGAGAGTTTAAGATGAACTCTAGGATCATACTTAATTTTTAAGTAATCAAGATGTTATATTATGACAAACTTTAGGATAGCCTTTAGTTTTCAAGTAACTAGGAGGCTACGAGTAACATTTGAGTCTTGATTTGAAATTAAAAAACCTGATTTTCTCTTTTATAGTCTAACATTCATGATTTTATTGAGGGTATTAGAGGCCAAATTTGAAGATGAGGCAGAGAAAAATGCTTACAAAATTGAAATATGTAATAACCACAAAAGAGAATTAAAAAGCATAAATGCTTAAGATTCTTCTATTCAGGGGATCTCTCCCCTCAAGTTATTTTTTGTACTTCAATTGTTTGTTTCAGACCTATTTCAATCTTGGGCTACATCCAACAACATAGTCATATGAGTAATTGTGGATAGATTGACAAAGTTTGCATATTTCCTTCGTGGTAAAGCTACCTATACAGTGGAAAATTGGGCACAAGCCACCTACACCATGGACAATTGGGCACAAATATACACGAAGATAATTGTTAGACTACATGAAGTTCCTGTGTCAATTATATCATATCGAGACCCACGCTTTACGTTGGTAATTTGGAATAGTCTTCGGGAGGGTTAGGTACTCACCTAGATTTTATATGACTTTTCATCCACAAATAGATTGTCAAATGGAACGTTTATAAACGAGATCCTAGAAGATACGCTACATGCTTGTGTATCAGATTTCATAGGTAGCTGGTACTCGAAAGTACATCGAATGAAATTTGCCGACAACAACAACTTTAAGGCAACTATTGACATGTCACTGTATAAGGCTTTGTATGAAAAATGGTGCAGGACTCCATTTTGTTGGGACGAAGTAGGAGAACGAGAATTGGTTGGTCCCCAATTAGTTCAAGTTACCAATGAAGTGGTGAAAAGATCGGGGGGAGAATGTGTACTGCTTAGAGTAGATTGAAAAGTTATGTGGATGTAAGGCATATGAGCCTAGAATTTGGGGTGGGTGACATGTTGTTCTTATAGGTGACCCTGCTGATAGGTGTTTTAAGGTTTGGACGCAAAAGCAAGTTGAATCCACACTTTATTGAACCCTTCGAGATCATAGATCGGATTAGACTCGTTGCGTACAGATTAACCCTACCATCGTCCCTCTCATCTGTGCATAAGGTGTTTCATGTGTGTGTACTTCATAAGTATTTAACCAATCCCACGCATATGATAGATTGTGAGACCTTGGAGGTGGCAAAAGACTTAGGTTACGAAGAAAGACCAGTGAGTGTCTTGACACGTGAAGTACAAACTCTACGCACCAAAGACATCGCTTTTGTCAAATTGTTGTGGACAAACTAGCAAATAAAGGAGGCTACATTGGAAAGGGAGGACGAAATGAGGGAGAAATACCCAAAACTATTTCTTAATGTAGACACTTTGGAGGACGAATGTCTTTTTTAAGAGGGAATAATGTAAAGATAGATATTTTAAAAAAAAAAAAAATTGAACCTCGCTGAAAATTTCGAGATATCTGGCGAGACGTTATTTTCATAGATTCAAATTGCTCCACGCCCCTTCATAAACTCCAAACTCGCACCTCCATAACCAACACAATCTTGCCTTCACTCTAAAACTTACACATGAAGCCGAGAGAGAAAAGAGATAGAGAGAAAGAGAATCCTCATCGGTGAATCTCACGCCGATGACGTAATTTCTTACTCTTTGAGAAAGTCTCGATGTAGTAGTGGATGTAGCAAATCATAAGGAGTGTCGTTGTCACCATTGATAGTGTTATTGAATGAAGAAGGCGTCGTCGGAGATAAGTCATAAACGACCCTCAAGAGAATCATCAATAGTCGAGTTGAGAAGAAGAGATCCACAGGTTGAACACTCTGACTCGGGTATGACCCATGGACCCACTCGCAACCCGCTTCAACCCAACCCAAAAGCGTATGACCCACGACCAAACAACCCAACCACTCTTCCACTACCTAGACTGAACGTGTGAAGCCTGATTCGCTCGTCAACTCAAAGTCTGTGCCTCGACTTGAGTGACGACCCATGCCCCCTCGGCACTGCACGTGCCTTGCACATGTCCTGCTCCCAATCATGGCTCATCTTGGCTCGACTTGGCGGCTCTATTTGATGACTTAAACAGCTCGATATTCACATTTTATACGGTTTCTTAAGTTTTTGACCCCAAAGCCATTTAGTTATTGAGGCTATTTGGGGTAAGTAAGATTTCTTTTTCTTCCAAATAAACACTTTAGAAAAAAAAAAAGTAGGAGTAATCCATTCACTTATCTATAACATATGTTATTTAAGTTACGCATAGGATGGCGTATTTAATTTAGATAAAAAAAAATTAGGACGTTACAAGTCATTTGTAGTTTGTATGCTTAGATAATTTTTATCCTAGTTTAGTTATCTCTAAACCATTAGCCCTATGTTTAAGGTTGATTAACATATATGTATTAAAATGAACAACCATATTAAAACAAGGAAAATTTAAGGAAGATAACAGTGATATTTTTCCTTAAAAACTTCATTTCAAAATGAAATGATTTTACAATAAAAGAATAAAATCTGTGTTGGAAGAGACTTCCATTTTTTGGTGTTAAAATTTTGTTATAAGAATGAAAGAAAAGTAGAGAGCAAAACCAGGCATAGTAGAAGAAGAGAGAAAAATGGGTTTGAATTCATCACCTATTGAATGTTTGGTGTTCATTGCCATTTTACTTTGCATTACTAAATGCTATGCCCAAAATGTGTTCAATATCATGCAATTTGGTGCAAGAAATGATGGACGAACGGATAGCACTCAGGTAAACCTTCTTTTTCTTATTTCATTTTGTGACAACATTTTTTATAAGAGTGTGAAAACCTCATATAACAGATGTATTTTAAAATCGTGAGGCTGACAGTAATACGTACTAAGCTAAAACGGACAATATTTGTTGACCGTGGGCTTCAATTGTTACATGTTTTATATTTCTTTTAAAAGGTTTTGAGAAACATAAGAGTTAGAAGTTGAAGCGTTCTTAAAATGTTTTGTTATTTTCAAAACGTGGTAGAATTTTTTGAAACAATAAGATAGGTCTAGTTTCTAATTTTTTTTATTTTTTCTTTGTTTTATTATCCCTCTACAAATATTTTCAAAATTCTAACCATTTTTTTTTAAATAAAAAAAATTATTTAAAAAAAAACAAAAAAAAAAAAACTTCATTTTTTATTTTGGAATTTTGATAACAATCCCACTTTATTTTTTTAGAGGGAAAAAACTACAAAGGGGGCTTAGCTATTGATTTTGTTTCTAGGTTAAGAAAAAAAAAAGGCTTTTTATTTTTTTTATTATTTTATTATTTTTTATTTTTTTTATCATTATTTACTTATAAAATCCATAATAATAAATTTAAAATCAAGATTTTGGAAATTTAATTTTAAAAATTAATTTTTAGATTATTTTAAATTATAAATTTAAAAGTACATTAAGAAAATGAAAAAAAAAAAAGACTTATAATGCAAACATACTTATTTTACTACTATTAAATAATAAGAAACAAGAAATCATATGATTTAATGTCATGTTAAATTACTATTCAACCTTAAATTAAAATTACAAGTTAGGGTAAATTTAATTGTATAAATATTTCACCTTCATTTGGTTGATATCGGAAATTAAAATTATAAAAATTAAGTGGTTTTTGCCATTCATTTTTTTTAATTCTCTAAGTGTTTTTTTTTTAATTTAAATTGAAAAGAATTAAAAAAAAAAATCCAAAACTAATAAAATTAAAAATTTAAGTTATTTTGTTGGGAGAAGATTATAAAAGTTACTTGGTGTGTATAGGCATTAAGTAAGGCATGGAGCGAAGCTTGTTCGCATGATGGAGGTGGTGTAGTTTTAGTACCAGATGGGAGGTTTCTAATTTTTTCGTTGGTGCTTAAAGGTCCATGCAAAGGATCCATTGGTCTACGAATTAATGGCGAATTGTTGGCTCCTATCGATCCAAATTTTGCCATTGGCCAAATCTGGCTGAGTATCTATGAAGTCGACAACTTATTTGTCGACGGTTATGGCAGCTTGAACGGTCGCGGTTCTTTAGCTTGGTCTATCAAAAAGTTTAACCGTCCAATTGTAAGTCCATTTTTTTGGATTCTTTGGTTAAAGTGTTAGATGGAACCCGAATTTTCATTTTTTTTTTTGTTTAAGTTATTTGTTTAGTGACTGTGAAATTGTTTTTATGTAGTCTATGAAACTCTCTAAAATCAACCATGCGAGAATTACGGGTATAACATCGTACAATAGCAAAAACTTCCATTTTAGTGTGCATGGATGTAATGATGTCACGTTTGATCACATTAGAACAATGGCTCCAAAAGATAGCCCCAACACAGATGGAATCCACATTTCCAAGTCAAGTGGTATCAACATTATGCATTCAAGATTCGACACGGGAGACGATTGTATCTCTTTGGGCCCTGGAAGTAGATTCATCAACATAACAAACATCTATTGTGGTCCAGGTCACGGAATCAGCATCGGCAGCCTTGGAAAATACCCAAATGAGGAAGATGTCTCTGATGTTATAGTAAGAGACTCTACATTTGTTGGTACAGACAACGGTGTGAGGATCAAAACATGGTCGTCTTCACTTCCTAGTTCTGTTACCAAGATCACTTTTCTCAATCTCGAAATGAAGGACGTAAAAAACCCTATCGTCATTGATCAAAATTATTGCCTTGACTGCCAGAGAGATCAAATGGTATATATATTCAATTTTGATAGCCATTAGGTAAAGTAAAACTGAAAATGGTATTAATGAATGTTGTTTGTGGTCAACAGAGTAACTCAAGAGTGAAGATTCGAGACGTGAGATATGAAAATATACGGGGGACTTCAGCAACCCAAGTGGCCGTAAATTTTGAATGCAGCCACGTTTTACCATGCGAAGACATAGTGTTGGGTAACATTAACCTCCCCTTCAAGGGTGCTGGCCAACCAACTTCTATTTGTAATAATGTGAAGGGCCATGCTTTTGGCAAACAATTTCCAAACTCTTGCCTTTAATTTCTTTTGTGTTCTTCGCTCTTCCTTAAATTAAAAATAATTAGAACCCAAAGTGAGGTTCATACAGTAATAATATATATATCTTTTTTAGATAACTTGAAATTTGTCCCAATATTACTATATAGTATATATACATGATGGTAGATATACATATACCCACATAATTGATAATTGTTCAAGTGGGTTAAATATTTACGAATTGTTTAATTTACTCAAAAGTAAAAAAGAAAGAATGTACAATAGAGTTGTAATGGTCCAGATTCACCAGATATTGTCCTCTAAAGGCTTTCCCTCAAGGCTTTAAAAGCAGTTTGCTAGGGGAAGGTTTTTCCCTTTCGGGCTTTCCCTTAAGGCTTTAAAACGTGTTTGCTAGGAGAAGGTTTCCACACATTTATAAATGGTGGTTTGTTCTCCTCCCCAACCAATGTGGGACATCACAATCCACCCCCCTTCGGGGCCAGCGTCCTCGCTGGCACTCTTTCCTTCCAACAATCGATGTGGGACTGCCCCCAAATCCACTCCCCTTTGGGGCCCAGCGTTCTTACTGGCACACCGCCTCGTGTCTACCCCCCTTCGGGGAACAGCGAGAAGGCTGGCACATCGTCCAGTGTTTGGCTCTGATATCATTTGTAACGGCACAGATTCACCGCTAGTAGATATTGTCTTCTTTGGGCTTTCCGTTTTAGGCTTCCCCTCAAGGCTTTAAAACGCGTTTACTAGAGGAAGGTTTTCACATTTTTGGATTTTCCCTTTCAACCAATGTAGGACATCAGAAGAGTAAACATAATATACGATCTACCATGTTCTATTTGTTCCACCACAGATGTAACTCAAAAAAATTGATCATTGGCTCTCTACGTGGATCGTTGAACAGAGCAAGTTTTTGTTGTTGGTTGTCTCCACGCTTTGTTCACATGGTTGGGTCCACACACAACAAGCAAGATTACCTATATTTTGGTTCCTTATTACATGATAGATGGTAGTGGTTTTGATTTTTTACCATAGGCTAGATGTTCAATATTTTAAGTCGGGTCACAAGTTCGATTATCAGTTTCTTTAGGTCTAGTTAGAGTCATAGGGTAGATGAACATATTTGTTATTGCTTTAATATTCAAAAGTCTTTCAAGTGGTATGTCGTTGATTTGCATATGTTCTTTCTGTTAAAATATCATCACTAGCACAACAGAGACAAGCTCAATCAGTGTATGAGCCCATCTATACTGATTTGAGTATTTTAGAATAAAGATGACAAGATATTTTAGGGAAGAGAGGTAGATATTTTAGGAAAAAAAATTAGATTTGTTAGGCGTGTAGGCTCACTATAATACCCGTCTACCCTACTTAGGTTATCATCCCAAGAAATATAAAGTACTGGTATTCTAGAAAGTGTCTTATACAAAGTTGCAGTATTCTACAAAGTGTCTTGTAATCTCTTCTCAATGGGTGTTAATAAAGAGTGCGGATGTTTCCCACAGAGAGTTGTGGAGAAACCAGTATTCTAGAAAGTGTCTTATACAAAGTTGCAGTATTCTACAAAGTGTCTTGTAATCTCTTCTCAATGGGTGTTAATAAAGAGTGCGGATGTTTCCCACAGAGAGTTGTGGAGAAACCAGTATTCTAGAAAGTGTCTTATACAAAGTTGCAGTATTCTACAAAGTGTCTTGTAATCTCTTCTCAATGGGTGTTAATAAAGAGTGCGGATGTTTCCCACAGAGAGTTGTGGAGAAACCAGTATTCTAGAAAGTGTCTTATACAAAGTTGCAGTATTCTACAAAGTGTCTTGTAATCTTTCTCAATTGGTGTTAATAAAAAGTGCGGATGTTTCCCACAGACAGTTGTGGAGAAACCAGTAAATAAATAAAGGAGGCTACGTTAGAAAGGGAGGAGGAAATGAGGGAGAAATACCCATAACTATTTCATAATGTAGACACTTTTCGAGGACTAATGTCCTTTTTAAGAGGGTATAATGTAAAGATAGATATTTAAAAAAAAAAAAATCGAACCTCGCTCAAAATTGCCAGACATCTGGCGAGGCGCTATTTTCGCAGATTCAAACTGCTTCATGCCCCTTCATAAACTCCCAATTCACACCCTCCATAACCAACACAATCTTGCCTTCGCTCTAAAACTTACACAAGTAGCCGAGAGAGAAAAGAGATAGAGAGAAAGAGAATCCTCACCTGTGGATCTCACGCCGATGACATAATTTCTTACTCTTCAAGAAAGCCTCGACATCGTAGTGGATGTAGCAGATCATAAGGAGTGTCGTTGTCACCATTGATAGCGTTATTGAACGAAGAAGGCGTCGTCGAAGATAAGTCATAAACGATCATCAAGAGAATCATCAAGAGTCGGGTTGAGAAGATGAGATCCACGGGTTGAACATTAAGACTCGGGTATGGCCCATGGACCCACTCGCAACCCGCTTCAGCCCAACCCAGAAGCATACGACTCACGACCAAACGGCCCAACCACTCTTCTACTGCCTAGACCGAACGCGTGAAGCCCGATCCGCTCATCGACCCAAAGTGTATGCCTCGACTTGAGTGACGACCCCCGCCCCCTCAACACCACATGTACCTTGCACGTGTCCTGCTCCCAATCACGGCTCATCTTGGCAGCTCTACTTAATGGCTTAGACGGCTCAATATTCATATTTTATACCGTTTCCTAAGTTTTTGACCCCTCTCCTAGAAGCCATTTTAGACCTTATTGAGGCTATTTGAGGTAAGTAAGACCTCTTTTTGCTCAAAGTAAACGCTTTTGAAAAAATTAGGAGTAATCAATTCACTTAGGTATAGCACATGTTATTTAAGTCATGTATGTGGTTGCATCTCTAATTTAAATAAGAAAATTACGGACGTTACAACTTATTTGTATAATTAGATAATTTTTATCTTAATTTAGTTATCTCTAAAGCCATTAGCCCTATGTTTAAGTTTGATTAACATATATGTATTAAAATGAATAATCCTATCAAACCAACCATTGAAACTCACATAGTATGTGAGTTTATTTAAAATTAAATTAAAATTCTAACGGTCGAGTATATTGGTCTATCTCATTCTATCTCATTAACTTTAAAAAATATTTAATAAATTCTAAATTTTGATATATTAAACTTAAATTTAACTTTTAGGTGTTAAAATTTTATTATAAAAATGAAAGAAATGTAGAGAGCAAAAATGGGTTTAAATTCATCACATATGGAATGTTTAGTGTTCATTACCATTTTACTGCGTTCCTAAATGTTATGCTCAAAATGAAGTGTTCAATATCATGCAATTGAGTGCAAGAAACGTAAACCTTATTTTTTATTCTTATTTCATTTTGTGATATTTCACGTCGACTTAACATTTTTTATAAGGGTGTGGAAACCTTTTCCTAACATAGGTGTCTTAAAACTGTGAGACTGGCAATGATATGTACCCGACCAAAATGGACAATATTTGTTATGATGGTGTTACTATAACACATGCGGAAGCAATTTGGATCTTAGGCACTTTTAGAACATCAATTATTGTAAATGACTAGCATGTTCATAAGTATTAAAACTTAATGAGTTTAAATACTAACCTTTTGTAGTTCAAACTCCTTTTGCCTCACGAACCGGTTTCGAACCACCACTAGTGTCTTCTCCACTATTCTCCGGCCTTAGAACGGGATTGTGGAATCCGGTGAGTGAGTAGACTTGGGAGGGATTTTGTAAAGATGGAAGAGAGTGTTTTTGAGAGGTTTTTCATCAAGATGAAGAAATCCATTCCAAGTATCATGATCACTCTATTTAAAGAGTCAAGTTTGCATGTTCATGCAAACTTGAGATCACCAAATTTTGACACTTAAAATTCCACTCAAATGTTTGGGATTACGTGGCAAGCATGCTTTGAGTTAACCAAATTTTGACACTCAAAATTCCACTCAAACTTGTGGGGTTTGTTTGGCAAACATGCAAGTTTGGTTAAACCAAATTTTGACACCTCAAAATTCCACTATCATGGATTTTTCCATTAGATGAAAGTCAACATTTTGACTTTCTTCATTTTAATTCAACAATTAATTTGAATAATGAATTTCAAATTAAAATAACATTAAATGATTAATTAAACTATTTAATTAATATTTAATATTAATTCAAATCCCAATCCCAATCAATTCCGACACATAATTGATTAAGATATTTAAATCTTATTTAAATATCTCAGATTCTCTCTTTTCGTTTAATTCGTAAATAAAACAAAATTGCGGTTAAATATATCGTATATATGTAACGCATATTCCCTAATTTGAATTCGAACACTTCGAACTCACTCGTCACACTGTTCTATGGTTTAGTCCGATATGAGCTAGCAGAGGGACCTAATGGACCTATAGATCATGGGCTCCAACGATTCAAGATTAACCGATTAAACTCATTAACCTGGTTAACCAACATTCGTTAACTACTAGGACACTCCACTATAGCCTAGTAGTTGCACTCCCCTCACTATAGATATATTTCTGTCCATTTGATATAACCATGATTAGTAAGTCGATCCTTCACAGGTTGTTCGTAACTAGAGCTGGGTCAATTTACCGTTTTACCCCTGAAGTTACTTCTTGTTCCTTATGTCTCACTGATCCTCTAATAAACAATTGGTTTGTGGTCCAACCAGTAAACCGAATCCCTCTCAGGCCAATGAGAGAGTGGGGCCCCTTGTTCAAGACCTGGAGTCAGTGCTTAAGGGAACTACCTTTCTTCTATCCCTAAAAGTGGGTAGGAGTGAATTCCGTCTTGCACCCCACGTCCCCAGCCATTCACCCAGTCTTACCCCTGAAATGGGAGGCCTGTTGAGTCGGCGAACTAGAGCCACTCTCACCCATGCAAATCTAAGGATAATTCCGAATAAACAGGAGTTCATGGTTAGCTCAGGATTAAAACCGAGTTACCTAGGTTATCGAATGAAAAGAAAATCAGTCTCAACAGTAAACGACTTTATAAAGTGACAGTGGTTTTCTTCATGGTCCGATCTTATGCAATACTCATTGCATAGGACGCCCCCACTCACATGTCTCCACATGCACAATTTAGTGATCACATTGTTTATATCATATACAAAAGTGGGCCGCATCCATAGTGTCCCCAGAATAAGGTACTCAGCCTTATCCTTATACTATAGATCATTTTGACTATATACTTGAACTTGATCTACTCTTATGTCTCTACATATAGTTCAAGTAATCATACTATAGCCAGAGTGTTCTTAGTTTATTGGATTTAGATTAACGATCGTAAAGTTCACTTTATTCAATAACAATTTTTACTGAATAAACATCAATAATAACTTTATTGAAAATAGAATATATCTTTGTTTACAAACTATGAGTTTTAGGACATAAAACCCAACAAACTCCCACTTGGACTAAAACTCTAGTGGAGTTTTATAACGTTGAGTAGAGAGAAATACAAGAAACTAGGGCATCACATACTCATGCCTTTTCTCCCACTTGCCCTAGATTACATAACTCGTAGTCCTAGACTCACTAGGTGCCCTTCAAACATTTTAGCCGTGAGGAGCTTTGTAAATGGATCAGCAATGTTGTGTTCTGAAGCTATCTGTGTGACGATCACATCTCCTCGTTGCACAATCTCCCTTATGAGATGATATTTGCGCTCAATATGTTTTCCTCGCTTATGACTTCTTGGTTCTTTTGAATTTGCAACTGCTCCACTGTTATCACAATAAAGAGTGACGGGAAGATGCATATTTGGAACGACTTCCAAATCAGTTAAGAACTTCCTAAGCCATACAGATTCTTTCGCTGCTTCACAAGCAGCAACATACTCAGCCTCCATGGTGGAATCAGCAATGCAACCTTGCTTTATGCTTCTCCATATTATTGCTCCTCCGTTCAGAGTGAAGACAGATCCTGATGTCGATTTCCTCGAATCTACATCGGTCTGAAAATCTGAGTCAGTGTACCCTGTAAGGATCAGATCCTTAGCACCGTACATTAGCATATAATCCCTCGTTCTCCTAAGATACTTGAGGATATTCTTAACGGCAGTCCAATGAGCACGTCCCGGATTGGACTGATATCTGCTGACAATTCCCACAGCATAGCATATGTCGGGTCGGGTACATAGCATGGCATACATCAGACTACCGACCGCTGATGCATAGGGAATGTGTTTCATATCCTCAACTTCTTGAGGTGTCTTAGGACTTTGTTCCTTCGACAAATGAACTCCATGCCTTAAAGGTAATAATCCTTTCTTGGAGTCCTGCATCTTATATCGAATCAACATTTTGTCGATGTACGATGCTTGAGACAATGCTAGTGTTTTGTTCTTGCGATTCCGAACAATTTGGATTCCAAGAACAAACTGAGCCTCTCCCAAATCTTTCATTTGGAATTGTGTCGCCAGCCAATGCTTAATGTCAGTCAGAATTCCCACATCATTTCCAATTAGTAGGATATCGTCAACGTACAACACCAGGAAAGCTACTGTAGAGTTGACTATCCTTTTATAAACACAAGGTTCGTCAACATTCTGTTTAAAGCCATAAGATTTGATCGCAGTATCAAACTTTATGTTCCAGGATCGAGATGCTTGCTTCAACCCATAAATGGATCTTTTAAGCTTGCAAACCCTTTGCTCGTGATCCTGTTCAATGAACCCCTCTGGTTGAGCCATATAGATACTCTCTTCAAGATCGCCGTTTAGAAAAGCTGTCTTAACATCCATTTGCCAAATTTCATAATCATAAAATGTGGCAATAGACAAGAGTATTCTAATTGATTTAAGCATAGCAACAGGTGAGAAGGTTTCTTCATAGTCCACCCCCTCTCTTTGGGTATAACCCTTTGCTACTAGTCGTGCTTTAAAGGTCTGTACCTTACCGGTTTGGTCTCGTTTCCTCTTATAGATCCATTTGCAACCAATAGGTTTTACCCCATCTGGTTGATCTACAAGTTCCCAGACTGAATTGAAGTACATTGACTCCATTTCAAGATTCATGACTTTAATCCACTGATCTCTATCTACATCATTCATTGCCTGTTTATAGGACAATGGATCCTCAACGCCATCATCAGGTATGATGACTTGAGTTTCTATCAAACCCAAGTAACGGTCGGGTTGAGTTATAACCCTCCCACTACGTCGAGGCATTTTCAACTTTTGAGAAGGATGTGATTGACCAGAAGTGTCAGCTCCATCAACAACTTTGGTTGAAGGACCAGCTTGATCAACAACTCTTGTTGTTTTATCAGTAGCTTCTTTAGAAATCTCTCTTAATACTAGTTTGCTACGAGGTTGATGATTTCTTACGTGATCTTCCTCTAAGAATGTAGCGTTCGTTGATACAAACACTCTATTTTCTTGAGGATCATAAAACAAACCACCTTTCGTCTCTTTGGGGTATCCTACGAATAGACATAATTTTGAACGACGTTCTAATTTCTTGGGATTTTGCAACAACACATGTGCTGGACATCCCCAAATTCTGAAGTGACGTAAACTACCTTTCCGCCCTTTCCATAACTCATAAGGTGTTTCTGAAACACTCTTAGTAGGAACCACGTTCAAAATGTATGTAGCAGTCTCCACTGCATATCCCCAAAACGGATCGGGTAATTGAGCGAAACTCATCATAGACCGAACCATGTCTAATAGAGTTCTATTTCTCCTTTCTGATACACCATTTTGTTGAGGCATACCAGGGGCTGAGAGTTGAGACTTTATTCCATGTTCTATCATATAGTCCTGAAATCTTAAATCCATGTACTCTCCTCCTCGATCTGATCGAAGTGTTTTAATAGTTTTACCTAATAGATTCTCAACCTCAGTCTTATACTCTCTGAATTTTTCAAGAGCTTCCGACTTGTGATGCATTAGGTAAAGATAGCCATACCTTGAATAATCATCAATAAAACTGATGAAATATTCATACCCTCCTCGTGCGGTGACATTCATTGGACCACAGAGATCTGTATGCACGAGTTCTAAGGTTTCTTTGTCTCTATAGCCTTTTCCGCAAAATGATCGTTTAGTCATTTTACCCTCAAGACAAGACTCACATGGAGGTAAAGAATTGTCTTCTAACTTATTTAGAAGTCCTCTTTTAACCAATCTATCAATCCTATTGAGATTAATGTGGCCTAGTCTTAAGTGCCAAAGATAGGTATTAGGAGAAACCTTTTGTCGCTTATTTTGAGTTTCAGCTGTTTTAAACATCTCAATATTTAAAATAGCTTTTGTTTTGCTCGGTTTTAACATATATAAGTTGTTTTCTAGTTTTGCAGAACAAATATGAATACCTCTTTTGCAAATGAACACTTCATTGATTTCAAAAGATACTTTATACAACTGTTCTAATAAACAAGAGATGGATATTAGATCTCTTTTCATTCCAGGAACAAAAAGTACATTATCTAATATAATGAATCTATCTCCAAAAAACAACTTTAAATTTCCTACTGATTTTGCTGAGACAACCTCTCCTGTTCCAACCCTGAGTGTTATCTCGCCGTCCGCAAGCATTCTCCAGGAGCTAGTTTCCTGGTAAAAAGAACAAATATGATTAGTCGCCCCTGAATCTAGTATCCAAGTTGAGTTGTCATACTCTACTAAACACATTTCTACAACGAGTAAATCATATTTACCTTGTTGTGTCTTTTCAGCTTTCTTCTCTGCAAGGTATTTTGGGCAGTTTCTCTTCCAGTGCCCGTTTTCGTTGCAATGGAAACATTTTCCTTTATCTACTTTTTGAACCTTGTTCTTGCGGTTAGTAGGAATCTTATTTTTCCCTTTTCCCTTATTCTTCATCAAAACACTTTTAGAAGTTGAAGGTCCAGACTTATTTTTGGAGGACGATCCTCGTAGTAATTTCTTGGAGATGGCAACATTTGCTTCTTCTGTTTGTCCCTTGTTTGTTAAGAGAGACTGATAAGTCTGTAGCTCATTGAGAAGAGCAGTCAAGTTATATTCTATTTTGTTCATAACCACATTGGTGCGGAACTGGAAGAAGCTCTTCGGAAGAGACATCATGATAAAACTGACTTGACTCTTCTCATCAATGACAGCTTCATTTTCTTCTGCCACATTGAAATGGACCATCATGTCCAGGACATGTTCTCTAACTGAGGTCCCTTCTTTCATACGGCAGTTGTAAATGTATTTTATGGCTTCATGTCTAAGGGAGAAGGACGGTTTTCCAAACATCCCTTTTAGAGATTCCATAATCTCTTTAGCAGTACCCATAACATCGTGTTTCTTAGCCAAAACATCAGATATGCTGGCTAGAATGTACACTCGGGCTTTGTCATTTGCCTTTATCCATCTGTCATATGCATCCCGAGATGTTCGGTTTGCACTTGAGTTTGGGTTTGGAGGACACTCCTCAGTTAAAACAAACTTTAAATCATCAATGACCAGTATTGTGTTTAGGTTTGATTTCCAAGTTGTGTAGTTGTCGCCGTTTAATTTCTCAGAAGCGAGTAATTGTACTATTGAGTTTGTCATGCTGTGATATAAAGAAAATTCTATTAGTGATTTGACTTAATCCTGTTTAATCCAATCAGTTTTAGCAAATGTAATAATGTACCCAAATCATTATTAATTTGCAACGATACTTTAGTGAGTTAGAGCAACTGCTACCGAGGGGCAGTCAATCACTCATTCACTAAACCAAGACATTCTTGACTTAAACACTAATTCCAGAATAACTCTTGTTTCTATAGTGTTTTAGTTATCGCTATTTTGGTCAAGAATATACTAACTCTTAGTAATTCTTCGCAAGTGTGACCCACCAATTTCAGACCTCAGAAATCGGTCCCAACAACGCTATCGAATGAAAAAGCCAAAGTTGGGAATGGACCTAAGAAATCCTATCCATTTCTGGAGTTTGCGTTGTTCCGACTCCCATGTTACGACCCTCCGAATGGGTAGTTGCTCTAGGGAACATGCAGGCGGAACATGGGAATCTCACGGTGCAACCTAGTGGTGGAGACCATAGGACGTGTTGACTTCCTTCTCCCACTTACTATAAATACTTTCTCAATTCACCTTGTTATTGACTCATGCAAATACCTTCCGAATGGAGGACGCTCCCAGGGCGACACGAGGCCGAGCATGAATCTCACTGTGTGAATTTTACAGAGAGCGTGAAGAGAAAACGATGTATCTTATACACCTTTTTCCTCCCACTAAGTATTTTAGATGGTTGGGTATACTCATTACTTAAGTATATTCCGGCTAATTAAATATAACTTAAGTCTAGGTGATTTTTCTAAATCTTAAATCACTTAAGCATGCTCATAAAACTGGGCTAACTAAGCTCAAGTACTGGTCCGATCTCCAGGTAGTAGGTGTTCCGTAAACCGTCAACTTAAGTACCTTCAGCCTTTGACAAGATCGTGCCAGGTGAGCTTTCTCGTAACCGCAATTTTATAAGACATCGACCCTTTTTAACTGTTAAAATTGATCGTGCTCGGTTCTTAACCCTTAGTGAGCATGCACTTATCTTTATTATAGATTTTAACGTCTACCTCATTTTATGACGTTGAAAATAACCTATAACATGCTTTATATAACAATTTATATAATCATCCATTCCATGCAATAATATAACAATTTATATCTATCACTCATGGAACCCTAAGACATGCATACTATACATTATAACACTTATAACATACTTGGAATGCATGAAACATGCTTAGCCTATGGTGGGATTTTAAATCTATATGACATACTTTATGCATATACATTTTCTATTTAATTAAAACATACATTCATAATGCATAATTAATTAAACTCACTAAAGTGGGTTGGTTTTGGCATTTTAAAGCAAGCAATTAACTAAATTATTACATTAATAATTAAAAATAACTTGAGCCGCTCCCGAGGATCACGAACTGGACAAACCAACCCTTAAAAACGTTCAATCGGTCCCCAACGACAGAAAAAAACACCCGAACCGCCTCTTCCATCTTCTTCGGTTCAACTTGCTTATCTCTTCCATTTTCGATCAATTACAACCTAAAATTGACTCTAATGACTTCATAAAAATTACAGACCTTTCTTCATTTATTAAAGCCCATACACCTTAGGCTTATTACAATAATTGTATCAAATGGAAGCATAAAAAAATGCCAAAACCAAAACCAGCCACTTTAGCAACCACAAATTTCATGCATGAAATGGTACCCACCATGATCAAATTAATGTAAATAAAGTGCCTAGAACTTGCTCTGATACCAATTGATGGTGTTACTATAACACATGCGGAAGCAATTTGGATCTTAGGCACTTTTAGAACATCAATTATTGTAACTGACTAGCATGTTCATAAGTATTAAAACTTAATGAGTTTAAATACTAACCTTTTGTAGTTCAAACTCCTTTTGCCTCACGAACCGGTTTCGAACCACCACTAGTGTCTTCTCCACTATTCTCCGGCCTTAGAACGAGATTGTGGAATCCGGTGAGTGAGTAGACTTGGGAGGGATTTTGTAAAGATGGAAGAGAGTGTTTTTGAGAGGTTTTTCATCAAGATGAAGAAATCCATTCCAAGTATCATGATCACTCTATTTAAAGAGTCAAGTTTGCATGTTCATGCAAACTTGAGATCACCAAATTTTGACACTTAAAATTCCACTCAAATGTTTGGGATTATGTGGCAAGCATGCATGTTTGAGTTAACCAAATTTTGACACTCAAAATTCCACTCAAACTTGTGGGGTTTGTTTGGCAAACATGCAAGTTTGGTTAAATCAAATTTTGACACCTCAAAATTCCACTATCATGGATTTTTCCATTAGATGAAAGTCAACATTTTGACTTTCTTCATTTTAATTCAACAATTAATTTGAATAATGAATTTCAAATTAAAATAACATTAAATGATTAATTAAACTATTTAATTAATATTTAATATTAATTCAAATGCCAATCCCAATCAATTCCGACACATAATTGATTAAGATATTTAAATCTTATTTAAATATCTCAGATTCTCTCTTTTCGTTTAATTCGTAAATAAAACAAAATTGCGGTTAAATATATCGTATATATGTAACGCATATTCCCTAATTTGAATTCGAACACTTCGAACTCACTCGTCACACTGTTCTATGGTTTAGTCCGATATGAGCTAGCAGAGGGACCTAATGGACCTATAGATCATGGGCTCCAACGATTCAAGATTAACCGATTAAACTCATTAACCTGGTTAACCAACATTCGTTAACTACTAGGACACTCCACTATAGCCTAGTAGTTGCACTCCCCTCACTATAGATATATTTCTGTCCATTTGATATAACCATGATTAGTAAGTCGATCCTTCACAGGTTGTTCGTAACTAGAGCTGGGTCAATTTACCGTTTTACCCCTGAAGTTACTTCTTGTTCCTTATGTCTCACTGATCCTCTAATAAACAATTGGTTTGTGGTCCAACCAGTAAACCGAATCCCTCTCAGGCCAATGAGAGAGTGGGGCCCCTTGTTCAAGACCTGGAGTCAGTGCTTAAGGGAACTACCTTTCTTCTATCCCTAAAAGTGGGTAGGAGTGAATTCCGTCTTGCACCCCACGTCCCCAGCCATTCACCCAGTCTTACCCCTGAAATGGGAGGCCTGTTGAGTCGGCGAACTAGAGCCACTCTCACCTATGCAAATCTAAGGATAATTCCGAATAAACAGGAGTTCATGGTTAGCTCAGGATTAAAACCGAGTTACCTAGGTTATCGAATGAAAAGAAAATCAGTCTCAACAGTAAACGACTTTATAAAGTGAGAGTGGTTTTCTTCATGGTCCGATCTTATGCAATACTTATTGCATAGGACGCCCCCACCCACATGTCTCCACATGCACAATTTAGTGATCACATTGTTTATATCATATACAAAAGTGGGCCGCGTCCATAGTGTCCCCAGAATAAGGTACTCAGCCTTATCCTTATACTATAGATCATTTTGACTATATACTTGATCTTGATCCACTCTTATGTCTCTACATATAGTTCAAGTAATCATACTATAGCCAGAGTGTTCTTAGTTTATTGGATTTAGATTAACGATCGTAAAGTTCACTTTATTCAATAACAATTTTTTACTGAATAAACATCAATAATAACTTTATTGAAAATAGAATATATCTTTGTTTACAAACTATGAGTTTTAGGACATAAAACCCAACATGTTAACCGTGGACTTGAGCTATTAATGGATACACGTAGTATTATTGAGTCATGTCATGAGATGTTTATGCTACTGGAATGTACTTTCATGTTATGTAATATGTCATGTAATGCAAGTCATGTGAGACGCCATGTGATGTAAGAAACATAAATGCGATGTTAGCACTGCTTATGTAATGTCATGTAAGATATGTTAAGGGACCTCATGCATATATGTATGTTACGTGCATCGAGATTCTTCCCCTTTATGATACGAAAGAATGAATTACGATATTTATGTTCGCCATGATATCATGCGGGCCCTTTTCTGTTATGTGGTGTCCGGCGACGTGTAACACGTTGTGTCCGACCAAGTCAGGCCCAGGGGGTATGTATACGAGCCCGCCTGGTTGGTCCATGTACACGTACATGGGCCGTGTGTGAAGGAGTACCACACACTCAACCCTACCATGAATAAGAAAGCGCCCAAGGCTATGAAAAGTTTATGAAAAGTTAGGTTCCGCTCATATGTTGCATGTGTTTGCATTCCTAACCCCAACAGTGGGGTGACTTACTGAGTATTTCATAAAATACTCAAGCTACCTACATTTTTCAGGTAAAGCAAGGCACCAATGTACGGTTGCGCGTAGCTGAGGACACCATGGAAGTTGGAGATGAGATATTTTTAGGAGTTTACGTTTATTGTACTGTTTTAAGTTATAGGTTTGAGTATTGCTTTATTTAGATTTATTTTTGAATTCCGTTATTGAAGGTTTATTTTTGGAGATAGGTTGTTTTGGATTCATGAATCTTTATAAAAGACTTTGTTTTGTTTCCAAGGTTTTTATGACGAGCTTCTGCTTAATGAATTATGTATGCATGGGTGATGTCACTAATTAGGTTTAGAAAATTAGGGGCGTTACACAAACAAATGGTCATCACCATAAAAAGTCACTCGAAGAGATGTGACAAGGATAAAGAGAAGGAAATAGGGGAGTATAACGCTCTGGTACCCGTTACTCATGAACAGTAACTACCCAACATGGTCCATAAAGATGCATGTTAATTTACATCCATAAGGCGTGTGGGCCATATCATCGAGCATGGTGGCGACATTTAAGAGCGTATGGATAGGATGACTCTTGCTGGCATCTACCAAGTAGTCCATGAGGATGTCTTTCTCATGTTGGTAGAGAAAGATTCGACAAAGGTAGCATGGAGACGTAGCAAATAATGCATTTGGGTGTGGAACGGGTCAAAGAAGTAAAGGTGCAAACCCTAAAGAGTAAGTTCAAGGCTATACACATGAAGAACTATGAGTTGGTAGAATATTTAGCCATGAACGGTACAACAATCGTCATCAACATCCATTCACTAGGTAATAGGGTTGAGGAGTGATGTCTTTTGGCGGAGGAGAAATAGTCGAAGAAAATTTGTTGGAAGAAAAAAAAAACAGCACAAGAAAATAACATAAATACGAAAAAAATGAAAGTTGGGATTTGATTGGATGAAAAATAAGGTACAAATGTTTCTGATTGTCATATTTAAATAATAATTCTACCCTAAAAAATGATTGTAGCCAACAAATTTTGAGCCACTTCAACAAATATTGAGCCACTTCAAACATGACATCTCCCAGTGGACAACTAAAAACATGGTAATCCATTACAACGGTGAAAAGATTCAACTAACTAATTTGACCAAAAACTTAATAAACTAAATATAGAAAACGACAGGCTTTTAAGATCCCAACCTCAAAAGATTGCTTCAAGTTTTCCCCCAAGAGTCATGCAGATTGTTACCGATCGAGTAGTTTGGTGACCTCAAGAGCATGTCAATTGAGGTCATTGATCGTCTTAAGTTCATGAGAAGAGACTTTATGGCTGTAGCGATAGAGATGAGGAGAAACATCTCTTACTTACACAAAAGGAGTGGCTTACACAAACGAAACAAAAAAAAAAAAGATTTAGTTGATTCTTCCTTTTCAGTAAAGGGATGCAACGGCCACACCAAAAAAAAAATAGAGGTTGTGGACATGGTTACAGTCGTGGCCACGGATGTAGTGGTAGAGGAGGCTGTGATAATATCTCTCAAACTCATGACAATATCATCTCCTTGAAGAGAAAGGCACGACCAAGTGTTACTCTTGTGGAAAATGCAAGCATTATGTAGTGGAGTGTTGTAACATCATCTCCTCACATTCATGCATGACAAAGAGTTTGCACTAATGTTGGCCGGGAAGATGTCAAACCTCTTGTTTCTCAATAAAGAGGAGGTTATGAAGAAGATTGACGTGAACGATCATTGACATGAATGGAGATTGAACAAAGTTCAAAAAGCTTTATAAGAAACTTATTGGAAATATGAAGCTTGGCAACAGATCAATTGCACCGATCCAAGGCAAAGGATCCATCTTGGTCCAATGCAAGAATGAAGATCAATGTCTACTGACTAAGGTATACTACGTCCCAAGCTTGAAGACTAATATTATTAGCCTTGGTCAAATGACAAAAGAAGACAAGAGAATGGAGTTAGTCGACTTGTTCCTCAAAATGTTCAACAGAAACATAGTCCTAAAACTAAGACCATTAACATCTTTTATAACCCTCCATTAGCATTGGTGGAGAAATAGGAAAGAAGAAAGAATGGAAGAAAAGAGCTAAGAAGAAGTCGGAGGCTACTTTAGTCAACGAAGAGCAACCTATAAGTTGGTGCTTCATTAGACTTATCAACTCAACAAATGAGACCCAGAAGAAGGTCACCAAAGCATAATAAAAACGGGGCATCAAACTTGTCATCTCAATCAAAGAGACTTTAGAAGCAGGCCCAAAATGAAAGAAGACTCCAATGAATTTATGAGAGTAATGGAAGAAATTCCATAGAAAATTTGTTAGTGCTTTCTACCCTAAAATATTCTTTAAATATATTTTACATTCACAACAACAAAAGTAATCGAAAACATTAGGGCTAAGATTCTTCGGTACAAAGAAATTTTCCCCTCAAAGTCACATATCATCATCTTATCATATACTAATCTTCTCGATTAGTAAATTTATAAAGAAAAATTAAAAATATTTTATGTTTTAATCATATACAAACTTATAATATATGATACATTCATTGACATGGTACATACAAATGATTTAAATTTGTTTTAATAGTGTTAGCCTAATAAAATACTAAACTTTATCTATATTATACCTATAGTTTGACACTAACTAATATAGAGAATAGCACAAATTCATATCAAATTTTTTTTTCTTTTTTTTTAAATAAATATTTTATAAGATATAAGTTTTTATTCGGTGTCTAATAAATATTTAACTTATTTAATCTTTTTTAATCACATATCTATTAAATAAAAATTTTAAAAATTTAAGATTGAATTAACCAAAACAAAATAACAATAAAATTTTTGTGGGATAGAAAAATATTTATCACAAATTTCTTTAAATAGAATAAATTTTTTAAAATAATTTTCTAAATAGAATTAATTGAAGCCAGATGAATTTAGTGCTAAAAATTCAAATAATCTATAATTATAGAAAAAGAAATTTGAAACAACATGTCTAAATTCATTAGATTTTTATTTCTAAATAAAAATTAGATTTTGATAACTATTTCTTTTCATTTCTTTTTTAGACATGAGAATAATCTGAATTAATTTATATGCAAAGTTGTTAAAACGATATTGCTTATTGATAAGTAAAAAAAAGTGATTAATAAAATGTTGATTGGAAAGAAAATATGAAAATAACTAGTTGTGGGTTGAGTAAGTATAGTCCGGAGTGGAGTGTCACAATCCATGATGCGACTGTGACTCGAAAAATATCATAAAAAGTGATGACTAGTTTTATTAGGGAGAGTGTCACAACCATACTATGAAAATAATACATAGTGACCTCTATGTATAGACAGATCCGGTGGCAACCCTCACGTGGCACCTATCCAACCATGTGAAGGCTGAGACAGACAAGTGTCATGCTATGATCGAGGAAGATAGTGCAGCATCCAACATAGCAAGAAGAGTATGCATTAGAGTCCAGCTGAGGGACAAGCAAGATTGGAGGCCGAGGGAAGACTAGAGTGTAAGAAAAGACGAGTGTAAGAAAAGACGAGTGCAAGAGACAAGCACAAAGAGGGCTAGGTAAGGTTTCGAGTCATAACCTCAAAAGTTGGAGTTCCAGTATGAGTTTTGACATATGAGTTTGGAGCTAAGTCCATCTATATAAATGATGAAAGCTTGCAAAATTTGGTGTTAATCGAATACCTGACTGACTCTCTATGAGATTGTATGACCATTTGCCAAAATTACGTCTACTTCTATCTAACAAAAAATGCCTCAAAATGTACTATATGGGGTGACATGATGTCAGTTCTCCACCACCTTGGACCCTACGGCTTAAGTGAGCTACCGCATGGCACACACGTATATCATGGAGTGGGTGCGTTGAAAGACGAACGTCTTGGGCGTTTTCCATTGAAAATAGATTTTTTGAATATACTATCAGACGACATGAATGTGTCAATATTGCACTCGAACACATGAGTCAAAGGTTGATATATGTGGACGTTATCTAATACAGTATCCATAAATGACTCAGCATGGACATGAGAGGGTTCATGCCTCGATAATACTCATATGTATGGATATTTGGAGCGTTCTAATAATAAAGATGACTAATGGATCGATTCTCGATAAATGTGTTCAAGGAAGCAACAAGGATTGATGACATCATGGGACTTAGTATGACATCATGAAACGTGGTTGACATTGTTGGAAATGAAGATGACAATATGAGATGAGACATTGCTTCCAAAGGACCTTGGCTTAGAGTAGAGGTAAGGTCGAGTTGAATGACTTTGCCTAAAGTATTGACAAGTCGGCTAGAGTCACAATGAACGAACATGCATGCACAGGTGGCATATGTGCTCAAACAAGCTTTGTTTCCTTAGAATTGTATTCGGTCAATAAAGGAGAATCTCGTCCAAGATCTGACAAAGTTGTAAAGGTAGGTAAAAATTATAAATGGGGCTTAAGTTTCTCCTAAAGCTTATCATAAATATGTCAAGATCGTGACAAAAAGGGACGGTTTTTAAGTCCACTCAATGACTTCACTAACTGCACATTATTCTTTTGAAATTTTTGATGACTAACAACTACTTTTACTTCAAACCATTATGAGTTCTCTTCGCAAGAAAGTATTGTTGGTGGGGTGCTTTAATCCAAGTGTTGGATGAGAAGAAATTGAAATAAAGGGACCATCTTAATTTAATCAATTAAAGTAAAATTCTTTCAAACATATATAACATCATATGAAATCATGTAAACATTGAGATGGAATGTAATCAACGTGGCACTCATAGAAATAGAATCTAACGATATCAACATCGAACATGACACCCACACAAATAGAATTAACAATATCAACATCATTCGATGTTTTGCATCGAAGATGGTTACATCTCTTTAAATCCTAGAAGTAGATATGTTAATTGCGATTTTGATCACACACAACAATTTTGAGCTGCATCTTAAAGAGACAGACATCATTAGAATCACAAGAAGAGACTCGTATCCTACAACATAAAGAATGAAATTATGACCAAATCCTTTCTCAATCTCCAAATTTATGACCAAATCCTTTCTTAATCTCCGAATCAACAATGTTTTTGCTCCATTTTTTCTTTAATTTAGAAAGTTTCAACATTTATTAAAAGTTTTAGAGACCAAATTTTAACAAAGTGTAAAAAGAAAAAATAAATGTTTGAGATAACTCAGATGACCTAGAAAAAATAATATAAAAATTGAAAAATGTTTGTCAAAGGTAACAGAGGGACAAAATAGTAATTTTGTCTGAATCAAGAACTGTCGCGCCCCCACACGCACGCACACGTACACACACGCACGCGTGCGCGCGCACACACACGTTTCCGTAAGAATGCAATTATTTTGATGTGTGGTTTTTAAAAATTATAAGAAAATTCATTCGGAAAGTTGGATTAGTGATCTACAACATTGATGAATAAGCTAAAGTTTTTTGAATCATGAATGATAAGTTAAAAAAATATAAAGAAAATAGGTTGAATTATGGTTTCGATTTGTTTTTGGTTAACTCAATGCCGGGTAGAGAGAAGAATCGTGCCACTCAACGAATGGAATACAATAGAGCGCGTATGGACCTGGAGAAGACATGTGTTAGTCGTGGAGTGGACAAACACATGTAGCTGCAAGCTGCAACACGCATGTAGATTGACCCATACCAACAGCCGATCTGAAGCTCGCGAATTGAATCGACCCAATCTTGCGTGCCTCTCTGAACGTGACACATGTTTCTCTAAGAACATTCAAAGGCAAACCATGCTCTGACCGCATGCTGATCGACCTATCCACACGTGACTTTTTGCGCTTGTGGAAAACGCTCCTAGTGCGCTTGAGGGCGCCTCAAGGTCCCTAGGAGTTCTAGTTTTGGCCCATTCAAGGTCTTCTTTTGTTTGTTTTTCATTTTGATTTTAATATTTACCTTAACTTTTTTTAACTACAGATCTACCGGTGAGTTTTCGAAAAAATCAGAGCCTCTTAATAACTTACAAGCAAACTCGGGAGAGCACGCAATAACCAAATAAGTAATCACATGTATTCTAGGCAAATAATACTTCTGGGTTCACTTGAAAATGTATGCATGTTAATAATTCTAACTGTAAGTGTATTATACTTGGGGCCTAAAGAGATTAAATAAGCATGAGACTAGTCAAATGTTGTAAGACAAAATTGACCAAAATGTTGCACGGAGAGGTGAATAAGAAAACTGAGAAACAAAATTTTCAAGTTGCTTCAAGAATTAACAAAGGATGAAAGGAACTCATTTTTTAAACTGGTGACTGGTCTGGATACCTTCTCCCAAGGAGTGATTCTTATCTCAAAGGAAAACAAAGTTACATCTAAGTGGGGATGTCCCTTACTAATTTCTTGAAATAATTAATATTAATGCCTACAAAAGTGATCTTCTAGGAGAATTTTTAGTACATTCTCATTTCAATGATGATGACTTGAGTTCTTTCCTGATCCCAGGATAATCCTTTTAAAGAGGGGAAGATGATATGGATCATGGTGTTCCAAATGATCCAATTGGACTTATTACACGATCCAATGCCAAGAATATTCAACAAACATTTATTCTTCATCTACAAAATTGGATAGGCTCGATTCAACATCCATTTCTTGTGTTACAAGCTGATCCTATTAAGGAATGACCATTTGGAGCTTCAAAAGTGAATATTTGCCCGGACCATATAGACGAGGTTGTTATAAATAACACTTATTTATTTATTATTTTACTTCCATAAGTTTTTTTTAGTGGGCAAAGGTGGAAAGTTTCTGTCAAAATGACCGTAACTTTTTTGAGTGCATATTTGAAGGGCAGTGGGGAGTAACTTTCCAATCATGACCACCAACTTCTTTTTTAGTTGGAATTTGAAGAGTTGAATTTCCTTTCTGATGAGTCTATAAATACCCACGTATAAGTATGTAAAAGCAATTTTTTTTTTAAATGAATAAAATTGAGCTCACAATTTCAAGCTTTCACCCTTTGAGTATCATTTATTTCATTTTTATGTTTCAACCAATTCTTGTTGTAGATTGTATCTGAGTCATTCAATTAAGTCGTGATCAAATTTGATTTTGGAATGACTCAATTTAGAATAAGGTTTCAAACAGGGGTGTATATGGTTCGGGTTGGGTTGGGTTGAGGGATTTATTTGACTCAACCCAAAAGTTCGGGTTGGTTGGATTGGTAACCCAACCCAACCCGAAACTTTTCACAACCCGATCGAACCCAACCCTCTATTTTCGGGTTGGGTCCAGGTTGGGTTGTTAATTTTTTTTTAAAGTTTTATTTATCCACAATTTATAATTTTTCGGATTCAATTTTATATAAAATATTTTAAAAATTTACAAACAAACACAAATCAATTCATATTTATTCAAAAAAAAAAATTCAATAAAAAACAACGAGCGAAAATTGTAACATATTAACATCGTTCGAGTGAAAATTGTGACATATTAATATAGTTCAACATGTCATAAAACTAAAGAATGCTAAGTACCGATATTTCTTGAAAATGAAAAAATAGAAAAAATATAAAGATATATCATGAAATTAAATAAAGAATAAAAATGATTAGTTTAAAGATATTGTATATAACCAAAAAAAAATATAAAAATATTTTAATTGAAATATATTTACTTATACGTGATTTGATAAAGATAGATAGCCCTAAACTATTAGAAAAATTATATATATATATATATATATATATATAAATTGTGATATAATAACTTAGTACAAATAGAAAATAAATATATTAGAACATAATTCGTGAACATTCAACTAACCAACTAACCAGGTATAAAATTATTGGTTTATTTTAAATATATTTAAACTAAAATTTAGAATTACTTGTTTATCTTTAATCCTCATCCTCAGTTATATATATAATTTATGAACATATAATGGTTTGTTAATAAGGTATTTTTAAAATATATATATATATATATATATATATATATATATATATATAAAAGAAAAAAAAATGTTTTTGTATATATATAAATTATGAAAATATAATCCTTCATTAGTAAGGTATTTTTTAAAAATATATATAATATAAAAGAAAAAAAACATGTATTTGCATATATAATATATATAATATAAAAGAAAAAAAACATTTATTTGCATATATATAATTTATGAAAATATAACTGTTTGTTAGTAAGGTATTTTTAAAAAATATATATAATATAAAAGAAAAAAAAATATTTATTTGCGTATATAGTTTATTAAAATATAATTATTGGTTAGTAAGGTATTTTTAAAAAATATATAACATAAAAGAAAAAAAAACGTATATATATAATTTATGAAAATATAATTGTTTGTAAGTAAGGTATTTTTAAAAAATATATATAATATAAAAGAAAAAAAAAACATTTATTTGCATATATATAATTTATGAATATATAATTAGTAAGTTATTTAAAAAAAATATATATATATATATATAAAAGGAAAAATAACATATATTTAACTAGATTCCAAACTCAAGCGTGAGTTTTTTAGACCAGCCAAAGTACCACTCTAGCAAACTTATTATAAATAAATTTTCTTAATATATTTTATATATTTAAATTTTGCTCGAGTCAACTCGAGGGTTTTACCCACGAACCCGAAATCGAACCGATTCAGTTCGGGTTCAGAAAAATGAACTCAACCCTATCCGAAATGCTAATCCACCCAACCCAACCCTTGTAGTTCGGGTTGGGTTGGTCCGGGTTGTCGGGTTGCCGGGTTGAATACCCCTAGTTTCAAATATTGTTTCTAGATCTTTGATGTTATGAGGAAATTTAATTCTACTCTTATCTCTTAGTTGATCCGAATATTGTATAAGGAGGTGTTAGTTTCTTTGATTCAAAGGTTCTTTCTTCAACAAACTCTTAGATAGTTGGGCTGAGAATTAGAATTGTCTTATCAATAGGCCATGTTATGGTTTTAGAGGATAGGTCTCATCACTATATTGTGTGATTGCATTACTAACCCCAATAGTGGGGTGACTAACTGAGTATTTTTTATGATACTCGAGCCATGTGCTACTCTTGTTTTTTGGGTAAAGGCAAAGCTCCCTTGCATGGATGACAGTGAGTGCTAAAACAACCATGGAAGTCAAGATAAGGCAATAGTATACCTTAATTTTCATTTAATAGTTAATAGGTGGATCTTCAATTTCGTATTCAAAGACTGTTATTTTTATTTTCTTGTTTTAAATTAAATGTGTAAGTCCATGGCTTCATTTTGAAATGTTTTATTTTAATTTTTTTGTATATGTTATTTAAGTCATGCATGTGGTGACGTCTCAAATTTAGACAAGAAAATTAAGGGCATTATAGTTGGTATGAGAGCCCTAGGTTTTTAGGTCCTTTAGACCGGCCTACGATGTAGGCCAAGCATACTTCCATGATCCTCCAAAAGACATATCGTCACTATGTTTATTATTTTTAAGATAATAGTTTGTTTAGTTAAATGATGCATGTTGTTGATTGGTTATGATAATGCAAAGTTAGACGTGTTATGTCAAGTATGTTAATATGATTATGATAATGCAAAGTTGTCATGACTTGTTTGATGTATTTATGAGATTGAGAAGAAGAGTATGTAATGTATGTAAGTTGAGTATTATAGACTTAGTACATTATGTGCTGTATATAGATTATGTCATCTAGAGGTCGGGAAATAAGGCATAGAGGATGACCCCCTACTAGAGGTAAAGGTAGGGATAGAAGAAGTCTGGTCTATAAGGGATCAATCAATCAACCTGATGAAATGGGGCCACCCCATTGCCCGTGGCACCCCAGGCTGCACCAAATCCCACTGGGGAATTATTGCAAGCAGTTATGCAAACAATAGTAACAATTCAACAGGGTAACACTTCACCGTCAACCAGAAAGGCAATATACATATGAGACTTCAGGGGGAATGACACTCATATCTGTAGTGGGACTATGGAGGATCCATAGTGGCACAGTTTTAGTTGTCGTCAATAGATACAGTGTTCGAGTTGATGAATTGCTCAAATGATCAGAAGATACGATGTGCAGTTGTGATGTCCCACATTGGTTGGGGAGGAGAACAAACCACAATTTATAAGGGTGTGGAAACCTTCCCCTAGCAGACGCGTTTTAAAGCCTTAAGGGGAAGCCCAAAAGGGAAAGCCCAAAGAGGACAATATCTGCTAGCGGTGGATCTGGGTCGTTACAGCAGTATTCATGTTGTGAGGCAACATAGAGTTATGGCAGGAGTTTACCTACGAGTTTCTTAGTTGTGAGGGAGGTGTAATCTCGTGGATGGACTTCAAGAATGCCTTTTCGGAAGAACATTACTCGGAAAATTCTCAACTCCACAAATAGCAAGAGTTCACACAACTGATTCAAAAAGGACGTTCAATCACTACGTATGCAAGGGACATTATGAGAACGAAACGATTCGCTCCAGAGTTGGGACAAAAATGACGTTATGACCAGATTGACCCTCATGACCAACCTCAGGCCTGAAATTGCGCTGGATAATCTTGGTAACTAGGAAAGGGGTCCAACCAACGTTATGACCAGATTGACCCTCATGACCAACCTCAGGCCTGAAATTGCGCTGGATAATCTTGGTAACTTGGAAAGGGGTCCAACCAGCATGAATCTTGGGGAAATAGCTCAAAGAAACTTCTTGACAATGGAGCTCTCCTCCACCATGTCGCCTAATTAACAGATCCTTGACATGTTCCACACCCATATGCATTGTCGAGTCCTTCTCTACAAACATGAGAAGGACGTACTCTAAGACTGTTTGGCAGATGGCGGTCATGCTGCGTAGTTACTCTTCGTGAGTAATGGGTACTGGATAGTTACATCCCTTCCTTCCCATATGCATTGTCGAGTCCTTCTCTACAAACATGAGAAGGACGTACTCTAAGACTGTTTGGCAGATGGCGGTCATGCTGCGTAGTTACTCTTCGTGAGTAATGGGTACTGGATAGTTACATCCCTTCCTTTCCGCTCCTTATCATTGTCAAATCTCTCCCGTGACTTTGTCTGTGTTAAGAATCATGGATCGCCACAATGGTATGATATTGTCCACTTTGAGCATAAGTTCTCATCGCTTTGCTTTTTGTTTCCCCAAAAAGCCTCATACCAATGAAGATGTATTCCTTACTTATAAACTCATGATCAATCCCTTAATTAACCAATGTGGGACTCCTCTCCCAACAAGCCTCAATAGGAGCCCTCGAACAAAGTACACCCCCTTTCTTCTACACTTGAGTCACTTTTCACTGCACTTTTGAGACTCACAACTTCTTTGTTTGAAATTTAAGGATTCTCTCCTCTCCCAACAAGACTCAATAGGAGCCCTCGAACAAAGTACACCCCCTTTCTTCTACACTTGAGTCACTTTTCACTGCAGTTTTGAGACTCACAACTTCTTTGTTTGAAATTTAAGGATTTTACAGACTTGGCTAAGTTAAGGGCATAACTCTGCTACCATGTTAGAAATCATGGACCATCACAGTGTATGATATTGTCCACTTTGTGTATAAGCTCTCATGGCTTTGTTTTTTGTTTCTCGAAGATGCCTCATACCAATAGAGATTTATTCCTTGCTTATAAACCCTTGATCAATCCCATAATTAGCCGATGTGGTACTCCTCTCCCAACAAACCTCAAGATGTGTAACCCTTCAACGCTCTTGGCAATCCTACTATAAAATTCATGGTTATATTCTCCCATTTCCATTTTGGCACACTAGGGGTTGCAACAATCCCATCATTCTTTGTCTAAGTGCTTTGATTTGCTGACATACCAGACATTTAAATCTTGATACAAGTTGGTACCACAAGGGTGCAGGACGAACGAGAAATTATGTGCCCCACCTAGTATCTCATTTTTCAGTTCTTCCACTATCGGCAGGAACAAACATCATTGGCACAGTAATCCTCCATTAAACGATGTGGAGAAGCCATCCACGGATCATGTCGTTACCTCATTAAGTATTTTTCCTAACCCAGGGTCTCCTACTTGTTGAACTGTGCGTTGGATTGTCAGTTTGACTAGTTGCGCTCTGATTCCTTCCACCACCATCGTTATCCCAACTTGTTCAAAATTTATCTGTACCCGAGGCTCTATAGTGATTAAAGCCAATGAATGAGTTTTTTTTCTACGTAGGTCATCTGTGACTACATTAGCCTTTTCGAGGTGGTATTGGATGTCGATGTCATAGTCTATCACTAGCTCCAACCACCTTCGTTGTCTTATGTTCAATTATTTCTGAGTGAATAAATACTTTAAACTTTTGTGGTCAATGTAAATCTAAGTTTTCTCTTCATACAATGTGTCACCAGATCTTTAACGCAAATACTATCGCCACTAACTCCAAGTCATGCGTGGCATAGTTCTATTCATAATCCTTCAATGGTCATGATGCTTGTACAATGACATTTCTGTGTTTCATTAACACACATCCTAGTCCCTTCTTGAAAGCATCACTGTAAATTACTGTAAATTACATAGTTTCTCCTGTCGTCGAGCATCGTGAGTACTGGTGTAGTCATTAGTCTACCCTTCATATCTTGAAAGTTCTCTTCTCCCAAAAGTTAAACAAGTTTTTAAGAATTACAAATAGCTTGATTTAATTCAATTGTAACTTACGTTATAAGTTTTGATATGATTAAAACATAAAATATTTTTATTTTTCTTCATAAATTTACTAATAGAGAAGATAAATATTTGACAAAATAATGATATGTAACTTGATCTTAATCTTAAGTGACTTGTGTATTCCTACTCATGAGAGCATACATTTGGGTTGCATGGGTAAAATGTTGAATCAAGAAACCTAGTACTAATGATGTTTTTTAAAACATGCCCACGTTCCAAGCTCCTTTGATCAGCAACCAATGTTTTTTTAGAATATGGAATTGAAATCATTGTATTTAACCTCATTTTCCTTCAACTTACCCCTTTAAACCTCAAACAACTCACCAATGAAGTACGTTGGTTTTGACTCTTGCACGGAAACAAATAATTTAAATATAAAGAATAACTTGAGGGGAGAGTTTCTTTCTATTCAAGAATCTTAAGCACAATGTTTCCCATTCTTTTTGTGGTTAAAAGGAAGAATCAACCGTATCTTTTTTTTTTTTGTCTGTCTGAGCCACTCATTGTGTGTGAGTAAGAGGTGTTTCTTCTAATCTCTATCGCCGTTGCCATGAAGCCTCTCCTCATGAACCTTAAGATGACCAATAACCTCATCAATTGACATGTTCTTAAGGTCACCAAACTGTTTGATGGAGGTAACAATCTACATGAATTTCGGGGGACAACTTGAAGCAACCTCTAGATTTTGGTGATCTCCTCAACCTTGTTGCCAAGAAAATGGATGTTGATGATGATCAGTTCATGGCAAAGTATTCTACCAACTCACCATCCTTCAGGCGGATAACCTTGAACTTACTCTTTAGGGTTTTCACCTTGGCTTCTTTGACCCGTTCCACACCCATATGCATTGTTTACTATGTCTCCCAACACTTTCTTTGTTGAATAGTTTTCTACCTATATGAGAAGGACGTTCTCATGGATTGCATGGTACTCCTTAATGTTGTCACCATTCTCGATGGGTCCCACATGCCTTATGGCTATAAGTTAACAGCATTTTTATGGACCATGTTGGGTAGGTACGAGTAATTGGCATTGGAGAGTTATACTCCCCTCCCCTCTTTTCTGCTCTTTATCCTTGCCACATCTCTTCCGGTGGCTTTTTGTGGTGAAGACATTTGTTATGATATGTTGGTTTTGATGGTTGATCCAAGTACACTAAAACAAATAACTAAAATAAAAAAGAACAATTTGAGGGAGAGTTTCACAACACTACCTAATTTCCTAAACTTTCTCCACTTAATATTTACTAATAATTCTCCTAAGAAAAAACACTTACCATTTTTCTGAACATGCTCGAGTTAATAACTACTCACCATTCTCCTAAAATTGTTCCAAGTTAATAACTTATTTTACTAAACTAAGCTTATTGGCTCACAAAATCTACCTAATTGATTTCTTACTTACCCACGTGTATCTGAAGATTCCTTCACCATAGCTTCACCATAGCTACTGCCATAACTGTTTTTTTCATTTTTCGATTTTTTAGAATATGCATGATTTAGACTTTACAAGGGTAATTTGTATGAGAATGCAATTTATGATGTGAAAAATGATTGAAATGGCCTTAGTATGAGAATTTTAAAATGTATGTTTTCTCAATTATTTCCATTATGTTTTAGGTGGTTGATGGTTATTATCTCTTCAGTGAGCTTGCATGTATGCTTTTCGAGGATGCGTTATGTGCTCTAGATTATTGATGGACATTATTGCCTAACTTAGTTAGCTTATATACTTTAGAGAATGAATTCTTTATTATAAATGATTGATAGCATTATCTCCCTAAGAAAGCTTACATGAATATACTGAGTTAAGGATAGAGAACTAGAACTAGGATGGTTTTACCTTTGACCTAGGTGAAAAGTTTTTCAGTAGACTTAGAACCCTAGGATCGTGAGCAGCAATCAGTGGTAAAGACCTTAATGTTCCCAAAAACTAGACTAGCTCGTCTAGAATGTCCTAATTATGTGAGTTGAAGAATTAAACCATCTAGATGCCCTAAGAAACAAGTAAATCTCCATGTCATCCAAGAAAAGTTAAGAAAGTTTACAATGCTAGCAGCATGAAGGGTACATTGGAACCCAATTTCCTTCTATTTCCATCGATACCTTTAGTAGCACTACTCAGTGACCTAAGTCAAACCTAGTAGTGCTCCTGCCACGCGGTAGGTATCTATAAACACATACTATCGAGCTTGACCAAAATCACATAAGATGATGACATGTGTGGCAACATGAGGGGTTACAGTCGTGTGGAGAAACCGGTCAAGAACCAAAACCATAATTCCATAAATCCGTCATGAGAATGGAAGAGGGTCTATCTACCAAGTATTAACTAAATTCTTAACAAAAATTAATGATAGAATAAAATAAATGATTTTCAAACTTGTAGGGTCTAGAGTCCCTGGACTTTTCTTTTATAGGCTTATATTTCTTTGTTTTATTTTTAAAATTAGGTCACATTGTTTTATCTTTATCAACTTTTCTTTCTTCTAACATTATTTCCTTCTATTCATTTTTTTTCTTTAATCATAAAAATCTTCAAAATCTTCAAAATTATTTGATTTCAAATAAAACAAAAGGATTTTCTAAATTGAAAATAATAAAAAAGGAAGCCTTGGATTTTCTTCCTTATTGAAATGGCCCATCTAATTTAAGGAAAAACCAAGAATTAAAGGCAAGAGAAAGGAAGTTGTTTGCCAAAAGCAGAGCCCTTCACATTGTGACAAATAGAAGTTGGTTGGCCACCACCATTGAAGGTGAGGTTAATGTCTTGCAACAGTATGCCTTGGCATGGAAAAACTTGGCTGCATTCAAAATTTACTGCTACTTGGGTTGCTGAAGTCCCCCATATATCTTCATATCTCACATCTTGAATCTGCACTTTTGAGTTACTCTGTCGACCACAAACAACATTCATTGTAATACCATTTTCAGTTTTACTAAAACCTACTGATATCAAATTTGAATATATATACCATTTTATGTTTGTCACAGTCAAGACAATATTTTTGATCAATGATGATAGGATTTTTTACGTCTTTCATTTGGAGATTGATAAAAGTGATCTTGCTAACCACGCTAGAAAATGAAGATGACCATGTTTTGATCCTCACACCGTTAGTCGTGCCAACAAATGTGGAGTTTCTCACTGTGACTTCAGAGACATCTTCTTCATTTGGGTACTTCCCGAGGCTACCGATGCTAATTCCATGACCTGGACCACACTGGACGTCTGTTATGTTGATGAATTTACTTCCATGGTCAAGAGAGATGCAATCGTCTCCAGTGCCAATCATTGAATGCATAATGTTGACACCACTTGAGTTTGAAACGTGAATTCCATCTGTATTGGGGCTGTCTGCTGGAGCTATCACTGTAACGTGATCAAACGTGACATTACGACATCCATGCACAGCAAAATGGAACAACTTGCTATTGGACGATGTTATCTTTGCAATTCTCGCCGTGTTGACATTAAAAAGTTTCATAGTCTACATTGAACCAAACATTATATCATGCACAAGTATATTTTGGTGTACATTTAAAATAAATGTAAAATGATTGCATCGAGCAACCTAACAAATCTAACTTTTTTTTTATTATTATTTAAACCTCAAAATAGACTTACAATTGGACGTTTAGAAGTTTTGGATGACCAAGTTGAAGAACCACCGCCGTTCAAGTTGTCAGGACCGTCAACAAAAAAGTTGTCGACTTGATAAATACTCAGCCAATATTCACCGATGGGCGAAATTCTTGGCAACTGGAGCCAACAATTCACCTTTAATATTCAGACCAATGGATCCTTTACATGGACCTTCAAGCACCAACGGCAAAACCAGAAACCTCCCTTCAGGTACTAAAACTACACCACCTCCGTTATGTCGACAAGCTTCCCTCCATGCCCTACTTAATGCCTGTACAAACCAAATAATCTAATCTACTTTCAACAAAATACCTTAAATTTTAAATTTTATTATTTGAAAATTTAAAAAAAGAATTTAAGGCTGAATTTACCATAAATAATATAAAAATTATATTTACACATGAATAATCCAAAAAAAAAAAAAAAAAAAAAAATTGTTTTAAAAAATTGTTTTATAATAGCCGTGTTTCCAAGAATTGTATTCCATTTCGAAAATGGTATTTTTAAAATAATGTTTCTAATGCTTTTAATTTTCAAAAACTTTTAAAAAAATATAAAATGAAAAATAAAAATGTTACAAAGGTATGAAACATATACTAATATTGTAAATATGAACAAAAAGTTGTTTGAATCGAGCATACACTTTTACCTTCGTGTTATCCGTTTTTCCATCACGAGTTGCACCAAATTGGATGATATCGAACACTTTAGGTTGGGAATAACATTTAGGAATGAAAAGTAAGATGATAATGAACACTAAACATCCCATCTCCGATAATTTCAAATCCATTTTCTCTCTTTTCTCTAAGGTAATTGATTTTTTGTGTTTACTTTTCTTTATTTTTATAACAATATTTTAACAGCCAAAAAAAGAAATCTCTCACAATTGAGATTTTATTCTTCTATTGCAAAATTATGACTGTGTAATTAATGTCAATGAAGTTTTTAAGGAAAAATATCACTCTTTGTCTTCCTCAAATTCTCATCACGAGATTACTAACTTGTCTAGCTAAGTCAAGAAATCGCAGCCATAGCAACAACATTGGAAATACATAGAACCTCTAAAACTAGAGCACCTCCATTATTTGTATATTCGGCTCCATGTCATACTTAAAGCCTTACAAAATAAATGTCACGGCCTAAGTTTCGAGGTTTTGATTCATAGATCGTGATATGACTTACAAATTAAAAGTTTGAAAACAAACATCAAAACATTTAAAAGATGAAACAAAACATTTACCAACTAAACTGTTGTTAAAAGTTTATTATAAAATAAAGACCAAGGAGCTGTACACAAAAAAATAAAGGACAATAACCCCTAACACATAGGACAACGCCCCACGATGAATCTTTTTGTGACCGCATAGCTCCTGAACATTTTCCCACCTTTGCTATCAATTTGTAGTCCCCTAAAAAAGAATAGAGAGTTTTTAGTTAGTATAAACATACTAAGTTAATATACTACTTGTAGACTCTAATCACATCCTTGACCTAGTAAGTTATCACGATCTTTCATCTAGACTTTAGAAAGTTAGGGCCTAGGTTCTACAACTATGTGGGAGGCCTTAAAGTTTCAAACAAATGCTCTTGCTTGACACAAACCAAATCCAGGTCTGAACATCATTTTCTTTCTTTCATCAAACCCAATTGGGGTCGGAAAGTTATTCATCTTTTATGGCATCATGGATCTACTATACCATATATCTAAGTTCTTTAAACTTAGCTAGCTTACATTTACATGAGAGTGAATCATCGTTATCCTAGATCTGGGAGACGAGACCTCATCATAATCATCATCAAGCAAGAGAAGTCACAAGATGAGATGAAGAGGATTCGAATTGAGGTTGTAGCCAAAGGTGGTACCGCGTAGATAGCACAGATGACCGTGCAACCCACCCTACAAAAACGAGTTATTGATGCCCAGAAGTCTAACGAGCACCTCAGCAAAGGGTGGAATCAGACAGAAACAGAGAGACAATGGGGTATTCAATCTCTTCAAACACGTGCTTGTTGTGGCAAAACAGCTTGTGTGTTCCCCGAGATGAGAAAATGCTTAAAGACATCATGACTAAAGCCCATGATACCTCTTATATGTTCCACACAGGAAGTACGAAAATGTATCAAGATCTGAAAGGATGCTATTGGTTGTCAGGGATGAAGAAAGACATAGTGGATTTCATAAGTCGATACTTGACTTCTCAGTAGGTGAAGGCCCCAAGACAGTGCCCAACAGGATTGCTACAACCCTTTAATGTTCCTCAGTGAAAATGGGAAGCAGTTTGTATGGATTTCATCTCGGGTTTGCTAAAGACCAAGCATGGTTCCAACATAATTTGGGTAGTTGTAGACCAACTAACCAAGACATCTCACCTTATTTCAGGAAAGTTCACGTATCGAATGGATCGGTGGGCTCAGTTATATGCCAGAGAGATAGTACGTCTACAAGGAGTACCATTCTCTATAGTGTCAAACTAGGATACCAGGTTCACCTCACAATTTTGGTAAAGTCTTCAGAAAGTGCTAGAAACTCAGCTAAGGTTTAGTACAACATTTCATCCTCCGTTGGACAAACAGGCTGAAAGGCTGAATTAGATCTCAGAGGACATGTTGCAAGCCTATCTCATGGATTTCTCTGGATGCTGGGACGAACATCCACCTCTTATGAAATTTTCCTACAATAACAGTTATTAAGCAACCATCCAGATGGCCCCTTCCAAGGAACTATATAGGCATAGGTGTCGAACACCAATATTTTTGGGATAGGTAAACACGCTGCAATTATTGGGACCAGAGTTGGTTCATGTCACCAACGCAACGGTGTAGAAAATTAAGCAGAGAATACTTACACCGCACAGAGTCAACAGAAGAGCTATGCAAATTTGAGTAGAAGAGACCTCAAGTTCAAATTGGGTGACCATGTGTTCCTGAAAGTAGCTCTTATGAGGGAGGTGTTGAGGTTTGGGAAGAAGGGAAAGTTGAGCCCAAAATTTATATACCCTTTTAAGATTCTAGAAAGATTTAGGTCCGTGGTTTATAGGCCTACCACCAAACCTCGCCGTTGTGCACATTGTGTTCCACTTGTCCATATTGCGAAAGTACATGCCAGACCCTACCCATGTGGTAAGGCATGAAACGATTTCCCTTCTGAAAAACTTCTTTGAATTCCCTGATGATGTACAGTGAAGAGACTGTTTGCTCGTTACTGCAGTCTGTCACACTGGCTAAGAATGTGCATGGACCACTGCGAATCATCTTCCTAGCCTTTAACGTTGTGATGACACTTGTGGTTTTCTTAGAATTGGTTCCCTTGTACGTAAAGCTCTCCCCTAACGGGAGTTTGAGATTCACCATCCGATCCTCACAATCTATAAGAGTGTGATTCTCACTTAACCAGTCCATACCTAATATAACATCAAAGTCTTACATGCTTAATACTATTAGTGTAGCATCTATAACTCAGCACAATAGTGCGACACTACCTTCCTAAGGGTTCAAACTTTAAGTGGGCTAGCTCAATAAATCCCTCCTAGATAAATGAGTGCTTAGAACCAAAGTCAAATAGTATCAAAGCCAAATGACCAAAGACGAGTAATGTACCTGTCACAATTGCGTCAGGTTTGTCGGCTCTCTTGGTTGTGGTTGCATGGGCTACAGCTTGCCTCTATTGTTGTTGGGCTCTCTGACCCCTCTGATTCTGTCCAGCAAGTCGATTGCCAATCTGCTGCAAAGCCCTCAACTTGGCCACCTTTGTAACGTACCTCTGTTCCTGCTCAACATTCCTCCTTGTAAGGGCGCTGACACTTGAGACAATTAGTTCTGCCCAACACTGGGGCTCTTCCTCAGTTATCAGGATGGTTTTGATCTATCCTCTTCCCCTCGACTGAGGTGTTGGGTGTCTGTGCTGATCCTGACAATATTTTTTCAATGTGAGACATGTGAATGAGGATCGCCACTCAGAGAGCTTCAACATAATCGAAAGATATCTGGGCTACCACATGACCCTTTAGTTCTTCCCCTAAACCAATAATAAATTACTCAACCTTCAACATCTCTGTGACATATTATGGAGCAAACCTTGCCAGCCCGTTGAACTCTAGATCATATTATTCCATAGGCTTGTCTCCCTATTTCAGTTCTAGGAATGCTGCTTGCATCTTCATCCTGGCGACAACAGGGTAATATTTCAGAGATACACTTCTTTGAACTGACACCAAGTGATTGATTCTCTATGAGGTGCAATAATCCTTTGAGCGCCTTTCCACAAGAAGTGCGTCTCTCCTTTCAGCATATAATTGCCACAAGGAAGCTGATACTGAGCTGGACAGTTCATGTACAGGAAGACGTTTTCTACTGCCTCGAGCCAATTTTCTCCTGTTATAGGGTCTACCTTTCCGTCATCGAAGAAATGTGTGATTGTAACTTTAGTCCCTTAGGTACCGAGATTCTACTGTCGTGCCCTCTGACTCTTTGGGCTAAATGTTGAAGTCTGATGGGCAGCTAGGGCTGTAGCATTAGGCTAGTGTGAGCCTTGTTCTCCATGGAGGTCTTCATGAGCACATCCAAGGTAATGGTCGTTGTCCGTTGGTTGGGCGGCACTTCAATGCATGTGGCTGGCACTCGTGGGATAACCTCAAGAATGAATATATCATGACGTAAAAGTTATTACATTGTTCCCATATCATAATACATACATAACATATCATAGTCATATTGATTCATAAACAATTTACACATATGAAATTTATGACACGCGTAGAACCACAGAGCACGTGTCAACATCAGATATAACCATATCGATAGTAAAATCACTTACTTGCTTAGCTTCGGCTAGTGTCACCAATTTATCCATAATACTAGTTCGGTTTTGTACTTTGTATCCAAGTCAACTTATATGAATCCATGACATCAATATATTTTCGATGAGTAGAATCTTATTATTATGATTTTAAAAAGAATTTTCTGTTTTACCGGTTGTTCAACAAATATTCTCTCTCCCCCTCTATCTTTACTCCTGCTCTATGTTATTTGGTTTGTTTTATCTCACAAAATCAGTTTGTTTTATCTCACAAAATCAAACAAATATTCTTGAAAATTTATCTTCCCTCTTACTCTAAATTCGGTAAACAATATATTTTGGCCAATTTTTTTAATTGTTCTTATTTCCACATCTTAATTTTTTTTTCCTTTGTGTATTCATTTATTTTTCTTTTAATTTGGTTAATAGTCTCATCATTGATATTCTTGGTTGTTACATGCTTAACTTAATTTATTATAATTCATATAAAATTATTGGCCCTTAATTTCTAATCCAAACTAAATAATTGTAATATTTAAGAAAGATTTAAAATATAATCAATTGTGATTTCCTAGAATCAGTTGTGATTTCCTAAAAGAGAAATTTGGATAAAGAAAGAAGATCTCATATATACCTTAATTGTAAGGACCCAAAATTTTCTACTTAATTTAAGGTCGCTACCATATACGTACCATAAATCTTGAATGCGGAAGACTTCATTTAAATTCCATAAAACATAACCTTTGACTTAAAACACAGCCATGGACTTACGTGTTTCGAAAACATCTTTAAAACGACACAACAAAAGACTAAATAAAATGAACAAGGGTTCAAGTTAAAAACATCCTAGTCTAGCCTAAGTCTAAGAAAACAAATACTACTCCCCTATGCATGTGCCATGATCTCGAGTTGCGATGTCGTCGTTAGCCGTACAGGAATGCCTTGCCTTAACCTGAAAAAGTAAAGTAGCACGAGGCTTGAGTATTTCTAGAATACTCAGTAAGTGACCCTCTATCGGGGTTATGCAACAATCACATGCAATGAAATGATGGGACCTATCTTTCGTTTTGTTTCATTTCGTTTCGTTTTCCCTACGGTGTAATCCTAACAGGTAATCGTGGACGTGTACCATATACTCTACACGCAGCCCATATGTGCGAGTATGGGCTCACCAGCTAGTTCGCACACCGTTGGGCCACTGTCCCTAGCCGGTGGGCATGCTCTGGGAGCCCTTATACCGGGACCCGTTAAAACTAGAACCGTCACGGCAGCGCTATGCAAAGCATAACGATCGTTGTCCTGCCATTGGATGTACGCGTCCGTACCCTCGTGATGGGATAGGGGTATCCCCCCAAATGCATGAGCACACAATATGCATGAGGTCCCACTAGTCCTACAGTTATCATTAATGAACATAACCCCTGTCACGTTTTCATGCTTACATGTCATTCTCATTCTCATTTCCTTACATATCATACATATTCCTAACGGGGTTATGTTTCATGCAATTTACCGTATTTCATGTCATACAATTCATGCAATTTACCGTATTTCATGTCATACAATTCATGCAGTTACATTCAAATATTCATACAAACAAGCCATAATCGTTCAAGGACCACACATCGTTACATGCATTACAATCACATCAGACTAAAAGCATACATTCACGTTCACATAACTACGTACTTAAGCACAATAATCTAGCATACAATGCATCATATCATAAACAAGTCATAACGTAAACACTTCATAGTCATATCGTTCTCTAACTTACCATAGCCTTAACGTTCTTATACCTACCACAGACATATCATTACGTAACGTACCTTAGTCATGTCATCACCAGAACGTATCCTAACGCCATCGTTCTATCAATCTATCACAAACCTATCCCTTTCTACCCGTAACCTAACCGTATTCTTTCATCAATCTCTCCTATCCATAGCACTCCGGTATGTAACCTAACCTTAACGTTTCATGAACGTATCTTACTCCTATCGTTACATTTTGTTTTGTGCATCCTTCTCATATCCTATCTCAAACATCTCCTAGAGCACATCGTACCATAATTATTATCATACAATCCACATATTATAACATAACATAACATATAGGAAACATATCGATCCACAGACAATTCACACATATCAACATATATGACACGTGCAGAACCACAGGGCACGTGTCAACATAAAAAATAACCATGCCGAAAGTAAGGTCACTTACCTAGCTCGCTTAAGTCATTGTCACAAATATATCTTTAAAGAAAGTTCGATTCCGTCCTTTGAAATCCGAGTCAACCTATATGAGCTCATGACACCAGTTTCAAGTTTGAATTCTATATAATTATTTCCCTCATTTACTTTGGCCTCTGATATTTTCTGTTAGACAAAATTGAAAGAGCTCACTACCCTCTAATAAAAGTTCTGGTCTTTTCTATTAGACAAAATTTAAAAGAGCTCACTACCATATTTTGTTTTATTGTTAAATACTGTTTAACAAATCTTTCCTCAATCTCCCTCTCTCTCTCATTTTTTTGGATTCTGTAAATAGGTTTTTCAATTGTGTAAACAGATATTACCGCGGACAATTTTAGTTTATAGATCTACCACCTAAAATTTTATTGAATCTAACCTTATAACCTTATTTTGTATAACTAAAATGCTAACAAAAATCTAATAATTGTTGGTTTATAGATCTGCCACTTAAAATTTTATTGAATCTAACCTTATAACCTTATTTTGTATAACTAAAATGCTAGCAAAAATCTAGTAATTGTATATGAGATTTGATTATTACATACGGTAGGATAGGAAAGAATATTTGATCCTAAATTAATTTCTTATAACCATAACTAAATTAATTTCTTATAACCATAGGAGAAGAAAATCTGATATAGGATTTTACCGTAATAACTGACAAACTCTGAATCTGCAATCTGTTGAAAGCCATTCTCAAATCTAACCATTTTTTTTTTCAATTAGCGTAAGATGGGAGGAGAGATAATTGTGGGAAGAGATGAGAGGTTAGTGGAGAGAGGTGGGATTTTTTTTTTTTTTTTTTAATTTAAATTTAAATTAATTAATTAATTAATATTATTATTATTATTTTAACTATTTTTTTTTATAATTTTTTATTTCTTTATTTTTGGGCTATTATATTAATAAACAATCTCTTTTCACTAGATCTTTTCACTAGATAAATCTGAGCAACTGCGTAAACAACATTTTAGTTTTTATCCGTGTACTCTGACATTTTTATTTTCTCCCATTTTATTTTTGTTTTCTTTGTTATTTTTGCTTTTATTAATCACTTATTTTTACTTATCAATAAGTAATATCTTTTTAATTTTTCAGTTATTTAGATTTAATAATTTTGAGTACAAATTAAGTGATTATTTTAATGTCGACCAAAGGAAGGGAAAGAAATCTAATTTTTATTTAGAAATAAAAATCTAATGAATTCAAACGTGTATTTTGACCAATAATTTGTCATTTTCTTTACCAAAATCACTATAAACGAGAATGAAAATTTATTCTATTTAAAGAAATTTGTGATAAATATTTTTCTATCACATAAAATTTTATTGTTATTTTTTTCTTTGTTTAATTGAATTTTAAATTTTTTAATTTTTTATTTAATAGATACTTGATTAAAAATAAAAGTTAAATATTTATTAGATGCACAATAAAAACATATATCTTATAAAATATTTATTTTTAAAAAAGAAAAAAAAATCTTATATGAATTTGTGCAGTTTCTGTATTTGTCTCATGTATTTTTGAAAATATATATATTTCTCTTTTTATTTATTTATTTTTATTTTTATTTTTATTTTTTGGTAATTTGACTTTGAAAATTGTCAAATTACAAATTTGAAGTCATCTCTAATTTTATGTTTTATTTATTATATTAAAATCTATAGTATATTGTGAAACAATATGTATAATATGAACAAAATTTAGTGTTTTATTCGAATTTCGAGGTACAATTGAATGTAGATATCATGAACGTGAGGTGCTATATATCAGGCTGAAAAACCCGAGCAACCACTCCCCTATGGCATCCAGCGGAGTTGGAAGATAAGTATTTGACAAAATAATGATATGTGACTCAATCTTAATTTTTAGTGACTTGTGAATTCCTACTCATGAGGGCATATCATTTGAGTTGCATGGGTAACAATGAGTTCTATTGTTGAATCAATAAACCTACTATTGATTTTTTTTTAAAACATACCCTCGTTTCAAGCTCCTTTGATCAGTAACCGATGTTTTTTAGAATTTGGGATTGAAATCATTGTATTTAACCTCGTCTTCTTTCAACTCACCCCTTTAAACCTCAAATAACTCAGGAATGAAGTAGGTTGGTTTTGACCTTACACCAAAACAAATAATTTAAATATAAAGAATAATTTGATGGGAGAGTAGGAATCTTGAGCAATGGTTTCAGTTATTTTTGTTGTTGTGAATGTAGAGTGTATTTAAAGACTATTGTAGGGATAAAACACTAACAAATTTCGGAGACTTTTCCTTTAATAACTACACCTAATTCTCCTAAAATTTCAATTATGCATTATGCAATTTCTTCCACTACTCTCTTGTGCACATAAACTTATCCTTATCATCGGATGTTTTTAAGTAATACAAGTTCTTTAGAATTTTTTGGGACACCGTCCCAAGTAAGTTGGATGAACCAACTAGGTATTCAATAGAAAGGGTCTGAAGAAGTTGTAATTGTCACCATTGTTATCATTGGATTGTTCTTTCTTTTTATGCTTGCCTCTAGGTCTCTTTGGTTGAGATGACAAGTTTGACGCTATTTTTCTTATGCCCTAGTGACCTTCTTCTAGGTCTCCTTTGTTGAGATGATAAATATGATAAAGCACATTGACTTGTAGATTACTCTTCCTTGACTAAAGTAGCCTTCGAATTCTTCATAGCTCTGTTCTTTGATTCTTTCTTCTCCTAAACCGCTGGTTTCTTCTTCCATTTCTTTGCTACCAATGCTAATGGAGGGTTATGAAAGATGTTAATGGTCTTTCATTAATATCTTATATAGACAGCTTTTTGTCGGTTTTAGGACTCTGTTTCTGTTGAACATCTTGAGGAACAAGTCAACTAACTTCACTCTCCTGTCTTCTTCTGTCATTTGGCCAAGGCTAATAATATTAGTCTTCAAGTTTGTGATGTAATATACTTTGGTTACTAGACATTGATCTCCATTCTTGCATTGGACCAAGATGGATCCTTTGCCTTAGATCGGTGCAATTGATCTGTTGCCAAACTTCATATTTCAATGAGTTTCTTATAAAGCTCTTTGAACTTTGCTCAACCTCTGGTCATGTCAATGTTTGCTTCATTGTCTAGGTACCACATGTTGGTCTCCTCTCGATATTTTCCATCTCCAAGGATGTTCACGATAATCTTCTCTTCATTGAGCATCAAGAGGTTGACATCTTCTCAGTCAATATTAGTGCAAGCTCTTTGTCATGCATGAATATGAGGTTTGCTTCTTCATTGCGCTCCTTGTTGCAGCGTCCGCTACATAATGCCTGCATTTTCCACAAGAGTAACACTTGATCATGTCTTGTCCATCAAGGAGTTGATATTGTCATGAGCATGGGAGATATTATCACAACCTCTTGTGCCACCACGTCCGTTGCCACGAATGTAACCACACCCACAACCTCTATTTTCCTCATGTGGCCGCTGCTCCCTTTATACTGAAAAGGAAGAATCAACCAAATCTTTTTTGTTTTTTTGTTTGTGTGAGTAAGAGGTGTTTCTCCTAATCTTTGTCACTATATCCATGAAGTCTCTCCTCATGAACCTTAAGATAACCAAGGACCTCCTCAATTGACATGTTCTTGAGGTCATCAAACTGCTCGATGAAGGTAACAATTTTCATGAATCTCGGTGGGGACAACTTGAAACAACCTCTTGATGATGGAGATTTCCTCAACCTTGTTTTCTAGCGAATGGATGTTGATGAGGATTGTTGTCTAGTTCATGGCAAATTATTCTACCAACTCACCGTCCGTCGTGCGGATAACCTTGAACTTACTCTTTAGGGTTTGCAACTTTGCTTCTGTGACCCATTCCAAACCCATACGCGTTGCTTGCTACATCTCCAATGCTGCCTTTGTCAAATCCTTCTCTACCAACATGAGAAGAACGTTCTCATGGACTGGTTGGTAGATGGTAGCAAGAGGTATCCTATCCTTACGCAAGATGTCCTAGGTCAGAAAAAATAATTGTCACCACTATTTAGGAAGTTATGATCTCTCTACGGGCGGAAGCATATACTCTCAAGCGAGAGCAGCTCTGTGTTGCCCTTCCTGATTTGCTTGGCCATCTTAGTTGGTTAGTTGGGTTCTCAATGCTCTTTCTTGGACAGTAAGCCATGTGGCCCTCTTGGTCACACTTGAATTATGCTCAAGTCCTCTAGGTTTCATGATCTACAACCCATATAAACAAAACATACATGTCATTATATTACAAGGTGTTTGGGTCGCAATTGAGTCACCCGAAATAGTAAATAATTGCAAAAATAAGATGGCTTTAGCAGCTATTTATCAAAGTATTGGAGAAGATACGTTGCTACAGTTGAGTGCCAAGAAAACGGCCAAAGAAGCCTGGATCATGTTGAAAAATATGAATCTAGGTGCGGAAAGAGTGAAAGAAGTTAGAACGCAGACTCTATGGCGGGAGTTTGAAGCGTTGAGGATGGGTGATTCAGAAAGTATTGATGAGTATTCTGGAAAACTCACCATTATTGTCAAAAAATTGAGAGGCCTCAGCAATGCTGTGGATGATATCCAAGTAGTTAAGAAACTTCTACGATCCAACTCTACAAAGTTTCTTCAAATCACTTCAACGATTGAAGAGTTCAGTGATCTCAAAACGAAATCCATTGATGAGATTATTGGATCACTCAAGGCACATGAAGAAAGGTTGCAAGGGTTTGGAGAAAAAGGTGAAACCGTTCTTCTCACTCGTTCAGAATGGAAGGGACAAGAGAATGTAAAATCCTCAAAGAAAGAAGAGAAGGATCAAGCTAGTTCCAGAGGAGGCAGGGGATGGGATCATGGAAGATAGAGAGGTCGTGGGAGAAGTGACTGACATCGAGGAGATGAAGGAGAGTCACAAACTCAAAAGAAGAAGTTCGACAAAAGTAAAATTAAATGTTACAGGTGTCAGCAGATGGGACACTTCGAATCAGAGTGTTCCACAAAATACAAACAACACAACTCGATAGAGATGCAAAAGGATGAGGAGTCTTCATTGTTGATGATAGAGGCGTGTGAAATTAAAACCACACATGACAAAGAGCCTAATTTTGTGATGTTAAATGAAACTATAGTACTGCCACCAGCCAATATTGGAGATGAAAATTCCTGGTACCTAGATACTAGAGCAAGCAACCAAATGTCAGGAGAAAGGAGGGTATTTTGTGAGCTCGACACATCTGTTGTTGGAAAGGTATGTTTTAGTGATAACTCTGTAATAGACATTTGTGGTCTAGGAATAGTGCTCTTCAAATGTAAAACCGATGAGCACTTGATCTTATCGCAAGTCTATTACATACCAAAACTCAAAAGCAATATAATAAGTTTGGGACAACTGAACGAGAGTGAAAATAAAATTGTCATAGAGGACAGTGTGATGAAGATATATGATAGGGCCAGGAGCTTCATTATTATGGTGACCAAAAAATCCAACAAATTGTATGTAGCAAAGTTGAAGCTTGCAGATCAGGTGTGTTTAATGGCAAATATCAGTAACAATGGTTGGATCTGGCACGCGAGGTATGGACACCTGAATTTTCACTCTTTAAAGCAATTAAATGACAAAAGAATGGTTGAAGGGTTGGCAAAAATCACCCAGGTCAATCAATTCTGTGATCGGTGTTTAATTGGAAAGCAGCATAGGACTCCTTTTCCACGAACAACCACATATCATACGAAGGAGTCATTGGATCTCGTCCATGGAGATCTATGTGAACTTATTTCGCCAATGACTTATGAAGGTAACAAATATTTTATGTTACTGGTGGATGATTTCTCACGATTTATGTGGTGTTTTTGTTGAAAAACAAGAATGAAACATTGGTTGTATTTAAAAAGTTCCTGATCAGTATGGAGGTAGAGAAAGGCAAGAAGATTAAGAGTTTTAGAACTAACCGTGGAGGAGACTTTGTATCTACTACTCTTAAAGACTATTGCGAGAATGAAGGCATGAAGAGATTTCTTACTGCACCATTTTTACCACAGCAAAATGGCGTAGTATAAAGGCGTAATCGAACGGTTGTAGAGATGGCCAGATGTATGTTAAAGAGTAAAGAGATGCCTGCAAAATTTTGGGGAGAAGCTGTCAAAACTACTGTGTATATTCTGAACAGATCGCCAACAAAAGAAGTTGCAGATGGTACATTATTGAGATATATTCAAAGTATTCAAAATTGAGATATGATTTAAAGTAGTTGAGATATGATTAAAAGTATTCAAAGCATGAAGATTTTACAAGATTGTTAGTAGATTTGAATTTATTTAGGATTTCCATAATTTGCTATTTCTGGTTAGTGTATAAGCGTGTAAATATTGGAATTGTGGAACTCTTTAACCATTGTGAGAAAAGAATAATAAAGCACAGCAGCTTTGATCTATTCCTATCTCTTTCAATATCCTTTTCCAACAAATTTCGTATCAGAGCCATATTCCTGTCAACACGAGGGTGAGTGATTATTTTTTTTTCATAAAAAAAAAATGGCAGTAGCTGGTTTTGTTGTTTTTTTTCCATCGGCCTCAACACGAGGGTGAGTGATTATTTTTTTTTTCATAAAAAAAAAATGGCAGTAGCTGGTTTTGTTGTTTTTTTTCCATCGGCAAGGGGAAATCCCTTTCCACAATTTGTGTGAGAGAAAATGGTTTGAAGGAAAGAGAGAAGAAAATTGTTGGAAGAAAATAAAAAACGCCTAAAAATAAGAGAGAGAATTGAGATTTGACTTTGGTTAACCAGAGGTGATTTTACTCTCTCAACAGATTCACCTCTTTAAATAATTAACTTATCCTCAAAATTTTCTAACTAAATCTATGTCACTTACTTCAAAATGTCCACCTAGAAAGTTGGTAATCCATTTGACGTGTTTGTCAAATGGTAAAAGGAAGATATTCAATCAACTCATTAAAACATGTAAAAGCTAAATAAGGAAACCTTAGGCTTTTATCTAACAATCTCTTCCTAAAACTTGTGGTATATCTACCTTATTATTTGAACTCCGATCTTTGAACGAAGGTCCTCAAATTTTACCCGTGCTAGAGACTTGGTGAAGATGTCTCCAAGTTGTTCCTCTGTTCGGATGAAGTCAATCTTGATAAGCCCCCGATCTGCACACTCCCTAATGTAATGAAACTTGATCTCTATGTGCTTGCTTCGGTCGTGCAAAACTAGATTTTTGATCAGGGAGATCGTAGCTTTGTTGTCCACATAAAGCATTGGTGGATCGTCTTCTTTTCCGATGAGTTCCTCCATCAGTCGCGCAAGCCAGATCCCCTGTGTTGTTGTCGTCGAAGCGACAATGTACTCTACTTCGCAAGAAGATAAAGCAACTACCTTTTGCTTAGTTTATTGCCAGCAGATTGCACCACCTGAGAAGAAGTAAATCATCCCGCTGGTGCTCTTACGATCATCATCGTCGCCAGCCATGTCACTATCACTGTAGCCGACCAGCTCAAGCTTCTCCTTTCCTCTCCCTGCGCAGTATCTTACACCGCAGCCTCTGGTTCCGGCTACATAGCGCAGGATGCGCTTGACAGCCACTAGCTGCTCCTCCCTAGGTGCTTCCATAAACCTACTCACGTATCCAACGGAATAAGCAAGTTCAGGGCGAGTGTTTACCAGATAGCGTAGACTTCCGACAATGCTGCGGTAATTGGTGGAGTCCATTGCCGTCGTAGTGCCGGCCTTCCTCAGCTGGAGTCGGGCCTCCATTGGCGTTCTTATAGGGTTACTGTCTACTAGTCCAGCAGTGTCCAACAACTTCTTTGTGTACGCACTTTGACAGATGGTGATGCCGGCAGTACTCTGTTACACTTCGATGCCGATGTAGTAGCTGAGTACGCCGAGATCGCTCATCTTGAAGTTCTTTGACATCTCCCTCTTGAATCTTCCAAGGACTTCCATGTCGCCTCCAGTGATTATGAGATCGTCGACGTACACTCCCACAATCAGTCGCTGCTCGTCGTGGTCGTGTGTGTACATGCCATGCTCAGAAGTACAACGCTTGAACTTCAGTGACAGTAGGGTCACTACAAGAAATAATAGATACGATAGCATACGAAAAATGCTATCGTAGACTTTTTATAGCGTTTTTCGTACGTCGTGACAACCCATGTTATTAAAAGTCTAAGACTTTTTATAGCGTTTTTTATAGCTATAATAGATGCTATAATAGAGTATAAAATTATAACTGATATACATTGTTATAAAAACTTTTCATACCGCTTTATTAAATTTATAATATGTTAAATATAGCTAAAATATTATGCTATCTTTAATTTATTATAACATTTTTTTAATGCTATAATATAGTATTTATAGCTTTAATCTTATGCTATAAGAACGTTATTTGATCATTTAATTATTTAAATATCATTTCATTAATTATATTTTGATTAAATAAATTCATTTCTAAAAATTCATTTTTAGCTAAATCCACACCTCAATTACTTTGTTTCACATTATATACTATAATTTTCATTCACAATTGAAACTTCATCATCTATCTACATTACAAAATGAGTATTCAATAATTTCATAGTATAAAAAAGTTGTTCTAAACAATACAAAATAAATTATTCTCCATTATTTACATTGATGTTCGATTATCTCGGACCGCAATCATGTCATGCCTTTATATTGCAAGTCTTGTAAGTATTGTACCTCTATATGTGTAGGTCATGGGATCCTTATTGTGGTATTCTCATACTTTATAATTCATTTGCTCTCTCCTTTGTTGTGATATTCAACAAGACGATAAGTAAAAACAACAGAAGCAAAAATCAAAAGTAGGTATGTCAGCACGATACCTGATATAGGAGTCTTCACATTCCCTTCACATTCCTTGTGCAGTTTCTAGTATTGAGGAGTTTCTCCAGGTCAACAACCAAAGTTACCATCTACTGAGCATGAAACACTATTTTAGATAGCAGAGGGATTGATTATATATATAGCAAATTTTCCAATTTGCCTTTTCATTGATTCCAGATTCTCTTCCCCTCTAGTCACTTGCACATCTTCTCGACTTATCAAATGGCATGCATCGCCTCATGTTTTCTCTGCGTCTCACAAAGCGGGTCCTATCATTATACCTCGATCTATCTTGAACTCACCGTGATTGTGGCTCCACCCTTCTTTGTCTCTCTGACAACCTTTGAACGATCTCTCCATTTACAAACAACTCAGCTGCACCCAACACAAATAGTGACATTAATACATCATAATAACTCAAATCATTTATCAACTGCTAACGAGCTGGAAGTTAATGACACACGAGCACTCAAAACTAGACATCCTAAACCAACCAAACTCAACCAAATGAATAGAGAGAGCTCTGCTAAAGGAAAAATAATAAATATCATTTTCACTTAATCCTGCAATTTCATTCATTAAAAACATGGTATCAATAAAATCACGAATTCAGATTATGCATAACAAACATGGTATCAATAAAATCACGACAATATCTAGTAACAGAAAACATATGAAACAATAAAAGTAGTAATTGTTACACGAAGCCAAACAACAAGAACGCTCAATTAGAATTGGAGTCGAAGTGCAATTAGTATTACTTTTCCCATAGGAAAACAGTAATGATTCCCTGTACGAAGATGTTCATTTTGTACTGAAACTAACATATAAATCACAAACGTACCGGATTGAAGGCTGTGCTATGGATGGTGAGGAAAGTTAGCTGGTTGACTTTAGGCCTGAACACAGCAAGTTGAGGACTTTGAATGCCAAAGCCAGACGCTTATCGCAAGGAGAAAACTGAATCTGATCCTGAAAGAATGGTTCCTTCGACGAAAACGCTGCGCCAAAAGTAAATCTCTCTAATCTCTGAATCTTCGCATCCAAACAAGGACTGTATACATCGTTCCTATCCATCCCTTCCGCAACCAAAATCAGCACCATCGTAACTAAAGTCTCTATCACTACGGTCCATCCCTTCGGCAACCAAAATCAGCATCAGCGCCATCGTAACCAAAACCTCTGTTACTATGGTCCACATCGCAGCAATATTCACTTATTCTCTTCACCATCTACAACCATAAGAAAACACATAAAAAAACTGAGGATCAACGGAACCCTGATTGAAATAGTCGGTGATTAAAAAAAACAAGGCGTGCCCTTGTACAGTTTTTAGGGTTTGTGAAAACAAATGGTAGCCGTCCGGTCTTTCCTTACCCGTTTTTTTCTTTTTTTATTTTTCTTTTATTTATTATTATTATTATTATTATTTTACTTTTAATAGCGATGCACACAAAATGCTATTCTCAAAAGCTATTAAAAGGTAGGTTTGTTGTAGTGGGTACTGTCGAGCTTCGCATTCCAGGCTCGTGGTGCTTGCTGAAGCCCGTAAAGTGCCTTGTGTAGGAGCAGTACCTTACCGGGTTGTCGTTGTATAAGAAGCCAGGTGGTTGTCGGACGTAGACGGTCTCCTTTAGACCTCCATTCAGGAAAGCAGACTTCACGTCCATGTGGTGGACCTCCCAAGAGAAATGTGCCACGATTGCCGGCCTTGTGCTTCACAACTTCTCCCTTTGAAGACCCATTTGTCCTGGCTGTCCCGGCGGCATATCCTCCAAACTCCATATCTGGTTCTCAGTGATGGATGTCATCTCCTCCTGCATTGCCTTCAGCCAGCACGGGTTTCTTTCTGCTTCGGTGAAGGTGTTCGGTTCATCTGCGCGGATGGCATGCAGTTCGGTTCATCTTGTTCGAGTTCGTGCGGCGCCAGTTCAGGTGGTTCACCTCCTCCCACTAGGTCTTCCATCCTCCGGTACCTGGCCACCAGATCATATCATTGTGATCGGCATCCAGCGTCAAACACGTTGTTCCACTACCAGAAGATGATGCGTCACAAGACACGTGAATTGATGTACTCCAAGACACGTCACAAGTTCAGGGGGTGCAGCTGCTGGCGGCGGTGATGGTTCTGATGTTGGGCTCCTCCTTCTTCCCGCTCAGTGACGATGTACTCCACACCGTGAATTGATTTGGGTTGTGATTTGCGTCAATCACGTCTTCCATTCGAGGCTTCGCGTTGGTGAACGAACGATTAGGAGGTAGACTGCCGTCATTGCCGCCTCTCCCCAGAATATCCCAGGCATCCCCCGACCGTCATCAGCAATGACCTCGCTGTCCCGATGATGACCTCTCTTCCCACAATTCGAGCACTAGATCGGCCCCGCCATTGGTCGACTCCTTCTATATTTCCCCATCTTTCCTCCGCAAGATTTCCATGGCTTCTTACCGACTTTGCGGTTGAAAAGCCCGTTTGTCACCTCTTCTACCGTTAGGTCGTTCACTGATGCTCCCACCGAGAGTGGTGATGCTGTTGGCGAGCCCCATGATTTGTGTATTTTCACGCTTTGCATTTTCTTCAACTCGAACCTTAGATCTGTGTGTTGTTAGGTCGACGCTCTAACCACTTGAGTTATTCAACTTGACTGTTGATAAAGTTGGCTCTTCCGTAATGATATACCACCGATGGATTGAACCACGTTCTGATACCACTTGTTGTTTTTTGACCATCGGCAATGGGAAATTCCTTTTCACAATTGGTGTGAGAGGAAATCGTTTCACGGGAAGAGAGAAGAAAGTTGTTGGAAGAAAATAAAAAACGCCTAAAAATAATGGAGAGAGAGAATTGAGATTTGACTTTGGTGAAGAGGGGGTGATTTTACTTTCTCAACATATTCACCTATTTAAATAATTAACTTATCCTAAAGAGCAAAGAGCAAAAGTGTAGAGGACAAAAAGTACAGAGCAATAGAAAAAAGGTTTTTCATAATTCTTTGTCTCCTTGTCTCGCCCCTCTCAACATCTTATTCACAGTTTCGTGAGTGTTATTTAAAAAAATTAGTATTAGAGCGAGCTTTTATTTCTACAAATTGGTATCAGAGCTGATGGCGAATATAATGGGACAAATGCCGCTACCACGATTAACGAAGACGAACTACGAGAATTAGAGCATCCAAATGAAAGCTCTTCTCAGTTCTCAAGATGCATGGGAGGTGGTTGAAGAAGGTCTTGAAGAATCGAAGGATACCACGGGTTATATGGTAGCGCAAAACAAGGCGCTAAAAGAATTGCGATCAAAGGATAAGGCAGCATTATACATGCTGTTCTGGGCTGTTGACGAGTCGGGCTTTGAGAAGATTTCCAGGGCAACTACTTCAAAAGAAGCGTGGGACACTTTAGAAAAGGTGTTCAAAGGAACCGACCGAGTCAAGCAAGTGCGTCTCCAAACTCTGCGTTGTGAGTTGGAGAGTATGAAGATGAGGGAGTCAGAAAATGTATCTGACTATGTTAGGCACGTATAGACCGTGGGAAATCAACTAAATCAAAACGGAGAAATGTTACCTGAGACGTGGGTTGTGGAGAAGATCTTGAGATCGTTAACAGACAACTTTGAGAATGTTGTATGTGTGATAGAAGAGTCAAAGGACCTAGCGAAGTTTACAGTCGACGAGTTTACCGGTTCTCTCGAAGCACACAAGCAACGTAAGAAAAAGAAGGAGGAGAGATGCAAAAGATTGAAGATGGTCATGTGTCATTTGGAGATGCGTCAAAAGTGGAGGTCAAAGGCCGAGGTACGATAGATTTCTTGCAAAAGAATGGTGTAATGGGATCAATCCAAGATGTTTATTACGTACCAGACCTTAAGACCAACATATTGAGTATGGGGCAACTCACAGAAAAAGATTACTCAATATTCTTAAAGGACCGCCTGCTACACCTAAAGGATAAGCAAGGGCGTTTGGTTGCTCGAGTCAATTGATCCTCAGTTTTTACACGATCCACTTTAATCTCTCTTTTTTTGCACACATTCACGAATGAAATGGAACCTCATGTCTATATATTTGTTGCGATCATGATGAACTGGATTTTTCGCTAATGCTATAGCAGACTTGTTATCGATATTTAAACGAACTAGATTTACTTCCTTCCCATGCAATTCCTTTAGTAAACGTCCTAACCATATTCTTTGACAAGCAGTTGACGTCGCCACAATATACTCCGCTTCACAGGACGAAAGTGCCACCATTTTTTGTTTCTTTGAAGTCCATGTAATTGGATTGTCATATAAGAAAAACAATGTCCCTGTAGTGCTCTTTCGATCATCTATATCTCCAGCAAGATCACTATCACTATATCCGATTAAGCGATTTTCTACTTGCTTTGCCTTCACATAATGACATCCAATATCAATAGTTCCTTTCACGTACCTGAGTATCTGCTTCACAGCTGCCATATGAACCATAGTCGGAGCTTCCATATAACGACTCATAACTCCAATGGAATATGATAAGTCAGGTCGTGTGTTCACTAAATAACGAAGACTTTCGATAATACTCTTATAAAGAGTGCAATCAACAGATGTACAATTACTCACTTTGCTTAGTTTTGTTTTCGGCATCATAGGAACATGACACGGATTACAATCCATCATTCCAAGTTTTGCCAAAAGCTTTGCCGCATAACTCGACTGAGATAACCTGATTCCATCAACATCTTGTTTAACTTCTATTCCCAAATAATAAGACAGCAATCCTAAGTCACTCATTTCAAACAACTTCTTCATTTGTTGCTTGAAGCTTAAAATATCATCCTTGCTTGACCCGACAATAATTAAATCATAAACATAAACTCCAACTATCTGAATTTTATTTTCCTTCCAACGTGTATACATAGCATGCTCTAAAGGACACTTTTGAAATCCAAGAGACTTTAAGCAATTATCCTGTTTTGCATTCCAGGCACGCCTTGCAACATGTGCAAATACCTCATCAAAGTCCACTCCATATTTCTGGACAAAACCCTTTGCGACTAACCGGGCTTTATATCTCACAATCTCCCCATCCGGATTTCTCTTCAACTTATATACCCATTTCAACCCGATTGCTCGATGTCCATTTGGTAGTTTTGCGAACTCCCACATGCCAATTTTTCAATAACAGACAACTCTTCTAGCATTGCTTGTTGCCATTTCTCATTATCTCTTGCTTCCATATATGAATTTGGCTCCTCAAGTGAAAGAAAACACATCCCAGCTTCTTCATCCAACTCAATAGAATCAGAGTAAATTTCTCTTAATGATCGAAATTTTCTTGGACTTGATGAGATGTATGAATCGTCTCTTGGTGATGAATTGTCTCTTGGTGATAAATCATTTGCTGGTGATGAATCGTCTCCCAATAGAGTCCCTGATGATTCTCCCCGCTCTTCTCTGCTTTCGTTTCTCTGGCGACCTGTTTTTCAATAGCACCGCCATTGTTTCCATCCTCCTTCTCCTTCTTCTCGCCGTCACAGGTGACCTCCTTATCTTTTATCTCTTCTTTCGCTACCTCCGTTACCACATTCTGGACCTCCGCCACAACGCCATCTCTCTTCTCCTCGGATTCAAACTTCACAGCGCCAACGATTTTCTCGCCATCGCTCTTCTTCTCGCTTCTCTATTTTTTTCTCCGATTCAATCTTCACAGAGCCATTGATTTTCTCCTCATCGATCATCTTCTCTGTTTTTTTCACAGACGCAGCCTTCACATCTCCACGTCCTTTTATTTCTACAAGTGATCCATCTCCAAACTTGACCGTGCCGGTCACTGACTTGTTCAATTTCGAGAACCAACTTCGACAACCAGTCATATGATTGCTGGCTCCCGTATCTAGGAACCAGTGTTGTTTTTCTTCTCAATTTCTTCCGGACAACCTTCTCTTCATAAAGAGCCATCTCCGTCAACTCTGGTGAACCGAGAGTTTGGACTTCACAAACTTATGCTGTAAGTAAGGCTGGCTCATCCTCATCACTTTGCGTCTCAGCCAAGTGCGCCTGATCCTCCCATTTCTTCGATCTACAGTCGGATGCATAATGGCCAATCTTTTGACAATTATAATACTTCACCTTCCGACATTCTAAGGCTTAGTGGCCTCGGCCTTGACAATTTTAGCATCTTACCTTGCTCTTGTCAGCCTTCTTCTCTTGATGAAACGAGTCGTTTCCACGTCCATGACCAATCCCTCTCCAGCGACCACGGCGACCTCGCCTTCGGCTATGGCCTCCATTGTCGCTACGTTCTTTTGCTTTCCATTCTCCTTGAATCAATAAGACATGCTCAACATTCTCTTTGTTGCCACCGATCCGTTCCTCGTATGCTTTAAGACGACCGATGACTTCATCCATGGTCATCATCTTTAAATCGAAAAATTGCTCTATTGCCGATGCAATATGAAGAAACTTAGGAGGTACTGAGCGGAGAATTTTTTTCACTAAGTATGCCTCTTCAAACTTGTCTCCAAATGTACGTATTTTATCAACAACTCCTGTCAACCTTGCTGCATAATCATCAATAGTCTCGGACTCCTTCATATTCATAATTTCAAACTCAGTCTTTAGAGTTTTTATCTTTGCCTGCTTCTTTTGCTGTCTCTTTCTCTGCTAACAAAAACAACATCCATGTAACAGTAAGGGTTTCAAAAAGGCAAAAAAAAAAAAAAAAAAAAGGAAACTCCTTAAATCTCGCCGGAAATCATGGGATTTTCGGTGAGGCATGCCTTGCCAGCCGAGGCGTATTAATGCGTATTAAACCCTAGGTACCTTAGTAGCCGTCTTTTCCTTTTTGAGTGACTGTCATACCTGTGAGGGAGGAGCCGAAGGGTTTAGGTGAGGGATCAAAAACCTCACGAGACTTCAGATCGGGTTCAACAATGCCGCGAGCTTTAGGTAGGAGCAGGCGCTATTGTACGTCGGGCAAGGAGGGACAGACGCGCCACTGGTGATGGACAAACGACGACGCTTCCACAGGTGACATCAGCCAAGCCCGCGATTAGGGCTATTGAGGCGTTCGGGCGAGGAAGACGAAGCGGCGGGCGCGGGTCGACCCTCGGCTGGCGTGCAGCCCACACCTCGCAGGCCGCGCTCAGACACCACCATTGGGCCTCGTTCCTTTTCGGCCCAAACCAGAGGTGCGCCCAGAAACCCTCGTTAGGGTTCTTCGCAGCTCGTCGGTTTCGGCTCCACCAGCGGCTCGGCTAGGTCGGCTCGGCTGTGCGGCTTGGCGGCGCGGCTCAGTGGCTCGACATCCGAATAGCATACCGGTTTCTAGGTTTTTGACCCTTCTGGAGCCATTCCCACCCTTGTTTCAGCCATCTGAGGTCAGTATAACTCCATTGTGATAAAATAGATTGTGATAGGGACGTACCTTGGTAGCTAGGCATAAGAGCTAGTTGTGAAAGGGCTCTAAGTGTATCGTGTTATCTTATAGGAGGTAGTTAGGCGCTGGAGTTAGCATTGTGGGTGACTTCGGCCAAGGCCAAGGAGGTAAGTAACCTTACTGTTGGCGTTAGTTATGTATGTATGTTGGTGCGTGCCCTGTGGCCCTTGCATGCACCATATGTTGTTGCTGTATGCTAGGTTAGATGTTTCTTGCCGTGAAATGCTATGCATGCTTTGTTTATGTATGTGATTCTTGCAATGAATTGCTATGCATGCCATGTTTATGAATATGATGTTGTGACGCATTTTGTCGCCCTGTATGTATGATGAGCTTGATTGACAAGTCATGATTGTAATGAGAACCCCACATGCCATGAATAAGATGACTAGTATGCTAGGATATGCTTGCGCAATGTGGACCCGGTTATGTTATGTTATGTTATGCTTGCCTAATGTGGACCCGGTTATGCTATGTAATGCGGCGAGGGGATGGAGCGTCGTATGTGTAATGCCATGGAGGTAAACCTTAAGAACCTCATGCACGCTATGGTTATGTACTTGGGGCACTCCCCATTATGCTACTGATGGTATGGATGCGTATATTCGATATTGTGTTCGCCATGATATCATGCAGGCCCTTCTTTGTCCATGGCGTCCGGTATTGTATGTCATACATACCCGACCAAGCCAGGCCTAGGGAGTTCGCTTGCGAGCTCGCCTGGTGGGCCCACAGTCACACATGTGGGCCATGTGTGGGAAATTACCATGCATCCACCCCCGCCCGGACAAGGCAAGGGCCCAAGGCCATGGGAAGGAATGGAAGACAAACCCCTCTCTCAGCTTCGTTCTTCTAACACTTTGCGACATGCATGGGTATTATGTGCGACATGTATGTGTGTTGTGTGCGTCATGTATGTGTATCGTGTGCGGCATGTAGGTGTATTGTGTGTGAGTGCTTGTGTCCGGATGTATGAATATATGCTTAACCCCAACAGTGGGGCGACTTACTGGGTATTTTATATAATACTCAAGCCACGTGCTACCCATATTTTCTCGATAACGTTGGGTATTGGAGTGATACCAGACCTTCCTTTGTTGCAGACTTCGACGACTCTCCTCTCTCTAGTGTTGTTATATTTCTCGGCATGATCTTTGGCATGTAACCACTCTCTGATACCAAATGTCAGAAACACTCATACAAGAAAGAGACAACACACAGAAAAAATAAGCAAAACCAACTTCATTATACTTCAACTTGTTGCACTGTACATATGGAGACAGAAAAAAACTAAATAACTGCTAATAACCTATAATAACTTTCCAGCAACAACTGCTAATAACTTCCCTGTCTATTAGCCACAAATACTAAAACTGTAATAAAAGATTAAACAAACTAACAAGAATTATCGGAAGGAAGTCAACCCATAAGTGTGAAGTGGGTATTCAAGAAAAAGATGAATGCTCAAGGCAAGATTGAGCGGTACAAGGCGCGACTTGTTGCGAAGAGATACAAGAAAAAGGCATGAATCGACTATGACGAAGCGTTTACTCCCGTTGCTAGAATGGAGACATTCCAATTACTTATTTCACAAGCAGCTTAATTCAAATGGCCGATTTTTCAAATGGATGTCAAGTCAGCATTCTTGAATGGTGTGCTTGAAGAAGAAGTATACCTCGAACAACCTTCATGGGTACATGAAAATTGGAGAAGAGAAGAAGGTACTAAAATTGAAGAAGGCGTTTTACGAGTTGAAACAAGCACTACGAGTACAAGCAATGTCCCCATGAACATTCACTTTACACAAAGAAGAGTGGAGGTAATGTGATACTTGTCGCTCTTTATGTCGATGACCTCATCTTCTCAGGCAAGAATGAGGAAATGATAGAAGAGTTCAAACGCACAATGACATGAGAATTTGAGATGATAGACTTGGGCTTGTTGAAGTTTTTCCTCCGTTTGGAGGTTAAACAAGGAGAGACAGGTATTTTTATATCACAGGAGAAATATGCAAAGGAGATTTTGAAGAAGTACAAGATGAAAAATTGCAACCCGGTATCTACACCAATGGAACCAGGCACAAAACTCTCTAAGTACGATGAAGGAGAATGAGTAGATGCAAATAGGTACCAGAGCCTGGTGGAAGCCTTCGCTATCTTACATGCACAAGGCCAAATCTTTCATTAAGTGTCGGCATAATAAGTCGGTTCATGGAGGAGCCAATTTATTCACATTGGAAGGCGTTGAAGTGAGTCCTACGATACATCCAAGGAACGGTGTCACTTGGGTTACTCTACGAAAAAACAGAAGATTACAAGTTAGTCGGTTACTCTGACAGTGATTAGTGCGGAGACAGATGATCGGAAAAGTACATCGGGTTATGTATGCTTCATGGGCAACACAACATTTACTTGGCTTTCAAAGAAACAACCGATCGTGACACTCTCGACGTGTGAAGTTGAGTATGTAGCAGCATCTTCGTGTGTGTGTCATGCAATATGGCTTAGAAATTTGTTGAGTAAGATGGAGATAAAGCAACGAGGTGCAACCGTAATACAAGTTGACAACAAAACAGCAATTGAGTTGGCCAAGAACCCAATGAACCATGAAAGAAGCAAACACATTGACGTTCGATTTTATTTTATCCGAGATAATGTGAAGAAAGGAAACGTGGAATTACTGCATGTGGCAAGTCAGAATGAAGTTGCGGACATCTTTACAAAACCGCTACCGAAAGTACTTTTTGACAAATACAAGAAGATGATTGGCATGACAGATGGCATGAGCATTTAAGTTTATGGAGGAGTTTAGTTGGAATAAACTTAAATGAAAATGGTAGTTTTATTTTTTGTTAATTTTAGTAAGCTTTGAAACTTAGTCGTGGAAGGAAAAGGCCAAAACGAAAATTGAAAGGTCAATAACTATTTGAGAAATAGTGAGAATTATTTCAGGAAGAGTGAGTTAGAAAATTATGACATAATGATAGTTTTAGCCTTTAGAAAACCTATAAATTAGTTTGTTTTACCTTGTAAAAAAAAAGCAGAGCAAGTAAGCAAAAGAGCAAAGAGCAAAAGTGTAGAGAATAAAAAGTACAGAGCAATAGAAAGAAAGTTTTTCAGAATTCTTTGTCTCCTTGTCTTTCCCCTCTCGACATCTCCTTCACAGTTTCGTGAGTGTTATTTTAATGAATTCGTATGAGAGCGAGCTTTTATTTTTACAAATTTTGTGCAGAAGTTGTAGCAACATCTGTTTATCTATTAAATCTCTTACCAACAAAGACTGTTATAAATCAAACTCCTTATGAAAATGGCATGGAAGGAAACCATCTATAAGTCATTTACGAGTTTTTAGTTGTGTTACTTATGCTTTGAAAGATCCTCAAACTCGTCAAAAGCTTGAGGAAAAATCTGAAAAATGCATTTTCATTGGCTATTGTACTCGATTAAAGGCATATAAATTATACAACCTCTTTAGTGAAAAGATTTTAGTTAGAAGGGATGTAATATTTAATGAAAACGTGAGTTGGGATTGGAGTAAAGAATAGGAGCAGCAAAAGATTACAGTTAAAGTTTCTCCAAATGAAGAGACAAGGGTCAACTTCAGTGCATCTCCTAGTGCCTCCACTGCAACACAAAATTTGTGAAATTCATCATCTTCAGCATCATTAAATAGCAACTCTTCGCTTGAAGAACTTTCGGATGAGACACCTCCAAGGAAGTATGAATCTTTAGCTGACATATATGCATCATGTCAATTTGCTCTTACTGTTTCAGACCCTATGAGTTATGAAGAAACAACAGAAAAAGAAGAGTGGAAGAAAGCCATGGTAGAAGAGATGCAGTCCATTGAGAAAAATGGAACATGAGATATGGTTGACTTACCAAACGAAAATTTCTATGGAAATTTACAAGAAGAGGTCTATGTAACACAACCAGAGGGATTCATAAAGAAAGACAAAGAAACAAAGGTATACAAGCTGAGATAGACATCATACGGGTTAAAGCAGACACACTTACGAAAGCTTTGTTAAAAGAAAAGCTCTGTACTTGACATCTGCAACTTTAAATCAAGGAGGAGCGTTGAGATATGATTCAAAGTATCAAAATTGAGATATGATTTAAAGTAGTTGAGATATAATTCAAAGTGATCAAAGTACCAAGATTTTAGAAGATTGTTAGTAGATTTGAATTTATCTCGGATTTCCATAATTTACTATTTCTGGTTAGTGTATAAGCCTATAAATATTGGAATTGTGGAACTCTTTAAGCACTGCAGCTTTGATCTATTCCTATTTCTTTCAATATCTCTTTCCCAACATACACCGTATCAAGCATGGTTTGAAAAAGATACCGAAGGTTCATCACTTTAAAATCTTCGGGTGTCTTGCTCATGCCAAGAATATATATGCACACCTTCCCAAACTTGCTGATATTAGTGTGAAGACAATTATGTTAGAATATGAAGATGGAACCAAACCTTACAGACTATTGGATCCACAAAATAATAGAATTATGGTGAGCATGGATGTGTTGTTTGAAGAGGAGAAAAAGTGATGTTTGGAAGAAATTAAAAACGGTGATGATGAACAAAGAGGAACTTTCACCGTTCAAATTTCAGAAAAACATAGTAGAATAGAGGAGAGGAATATTGAGCAAATCGAAGTTGATCCAAATGAAAGACAAAGGGAAAATTCGTCCTCAACTTTATGAATGCCAGACAATACCTCAAATGCATCATCATCAAGCTCGTCGATCCCAAAAAAATTCAGGTCTCTAAAAGATATTTATACAGAACTAAACGAAGCAGTGGGCCTTTGTTTTCTTTCTATAGAGAAACCAACCTCATATGAGGAAGCTGCTAAGAATGAAAACTAGAGGAATGTCATGAAGTCTGAATTCTCTCCATTGAAAAGAACAGAATGTGGGAACTCACAGATTTTCTGAAGAATCATATAGCAATCGGCATCAAACGGATTTTCAAATTAAAGAAAAATTCAGATGGAGAAATCATGAAACATAAGGCGAGACTCGTGGCAAAGGGATATGCACAACAGTTTGGGCTAGGTTAGAAATAGTGAGATTAATTATTGCTTATGCAGCCATTAAGAACTGGGAAGTACATCACATAGATGTGAAGACAATTTTTTTTGAATGGCGAGTTAGAAGAGGAGGTGTATGTTATTCAGCCAGAAGGGTTCATTGACAAGGAAAATCCAAACATGGTATTAAAACTACGTAAAGCCTTGTATGGATTAAAATACGCTCCGAGGGCCTAAAATTTTAAACTTGATCAATGCTTGCATTCACTTGGTTTTGTTAAATGTCCACATGAATATGCTCTCTACAAGAAAATTAATGGAGTTGAAGCAATGATAATCGGCACATATGTGGATGACTTAATCATAGCCGACTCAAACAAACAAGTTATAGCTTAGTTCAAGGAAGAGATGCACCAGAAATTTGAGATGAGCGATCTTGGACTTTTGAGCTATTACTTGGGTATTGAGGTACGACAAAGAATTGAATCAATCACTTTATGTCAGGTCGGATATGCAAGAAAAATCCTAGAGAAGCTAGGAATGGGGGAGTGCAATCCTTGTTCGATTCCAATGGAACACAGAATATAGATGAGCAAACATGGGAATGGAGAACCTGCGGTTGACAAAACACTTTATAGAAGTGTTATTGGAAGTTTACGCTATATGGATAATATCCGGCCCGGCATAGCCTACTCAGTTAGTGTGATGAATAGATACATGGAGACACCAACAACTTCACATCTCACCGCAGTAAAACAAATATTGAGGTATGTGAAAGGTACTCTAAATTTTGGTTGTGTTTATAAGAAGCTGTCGAATGTAGAGCTCGTAGGATTTAGCGGTAGTGATATGGCTGGGGATATTGTTGATAGAAAGAAAACAATTGGAGTGTGTTGAGGATAAACTTAGATAATAAAATATATATATATATATAAAATAAAAAAATAAAAAATAATAATAAAAAAAAAGGTAGTTTCTATTTTTTGGGTTTTAAAATTGAGGGCAAAACATTTATTGCAGAAGTAATGGTTTTATGGGTTAGGAAACGTGGGATTCAGATGGCCATTTTTAGCTTTAGAAAAATTATAAATATGTTTTGTTTGTCATTGTAAGAGTTATAGAGTTAAAAAAGAAGTATAGAGCAATAGAAAAGTTTTGTTTGTCATTGTAAGAGTTATAGAGTTAAAAAAGAAGTATAGAGCAATAGAAAAGGGTTTTGAGAATTCTTTGTCTCCTTGTCTCTACCCTCTCGACACATCCTTCACAGCTTCGTGAGAGTTATCTAAATAAGTTAATTTCAGAGCGAGCGTTTATTTTCTACAAGTTGGTATCAGAGTGAATTTTGTTTCAACAAATTGGTATTAGAGCAACTTTTAATTTCAACAAATTGGTATCAGAGCCGATGGCGAACATGATGGGACAAATGCTGCTACCACGATTGACGAAGACGAACTACGAGAATTTGAGCATCCAAATGAAAGCTCTTCTCGGTTCTCAAGACGCATGGGAGGTGGTCGAAGAAGGTTTCGAAGAACCAAATGATACCACGGGTTATACGGCAGCGCAAAACAAGGCGTTAAAGGAAGCACGATCCAAAGATAAGGCAACATTATACATGCTGTTCCGAGCTGTTGATGAGTCGGGCTTTGAGAAGATTGCAAGGGCAACTACTTCAAAAGAAGCGTGGGACACTCTAGAAAAGATGTTCAAAGAAACCGACCGAGTCAAGCAGGCACTTCTCCAGACTCTACGTGACGAGTTGGAGAGCATGAAGATGAAGGAGTCAGAAAATGTATCTGACTACATTACACGTGGACAAACCGTGGCAAATCAGCTAAATCGAAACGGAGAAATGTTACCCGAGACGCGGGTTGTGGAGAAAATCTTGAAGTCATTAACCGACAACTTCGAGAATGTTGTCTGTGCAATAGAAGAGTCGAAGGGCCTAGCAAAGTTCACGGTCGATGAGCTCGCCGGTTCTCTCGAGGCACACGAGCAACGTAAGAAAAAGAAGGAGGAGCCACTCGATCAAGCGCTTCAGACGAAGGTATCAATAAGGGATGGAAAAGTACTCTATTCACAAAAAATTTTAAGGTAGAGATCGTGGAAGCTGCGGGAATGGTCGAGGTGGTCAAGGCAATAGTTACGAAGAAATCTATAATCAGAAGAGACTATCGAGCCAAGCAGATTGGCGTGGAAGAGGATGCAATCAAGGATGCGGTCAAGGATACAATTCCAACATCCAGTGTTACAAATGTCAGAAATATGGCCACTATGCAAATAATTGTAACTCCGACAGATGTTACAATTGTGGTAGAATGGGTCATTATGCGAGAGATTTTCGAGCCAAAAAAAAGGTGGAAGAAACCATCAACCTAGCCTTGGATGACGCAACAAATGGAGGCATTCTCTTAATGGCCCAAAATGAAGAGCCGAACACAAAAGGAGACGGCGGTGCGAAAGACGATAGCGACAGTCGTTAGGCGATAGAAACTGTTGAAAATGAGGTGATGCACAACAGATGTGGCAAAATCCTGATAGCGAAGACAAGAAAATCGAATAAAGATGAACAATCGAATAATAGAGAGCCCAAGCTCGAAGAGAGAGAGCTCCAATGGCTGGAAAGACAATTTGAGGAAGAAAGAAGAAAGAGGATGAAAATTGAAGAAGAAAAAAAGAATTAGAAATAAAAGTTGAAAGGTTAGAGAAGGAAGTGGCTGAGCTGAGTGAGAGTTTCTTCTATCTCAGATAGAAGAAGGAAAAGAATGGGAAGGTAATCTCTGATCTTATGAAGAAAGTTGAAGAAGGTGGGGAGAAATTGAATGGCTTGTTAATGAAGATTGAGGCTCTAGTGGACGAGCTAGTGTGGGAGGAGAAAGATATAGAGATGCTGACTCATCAAAGAGACTCACTCGACGTGAACCTGAATCAAATCCAACAGGAGGCAGTGAATTTACGACACACGATTGAGATACTCACTCGTGATAAAGCCGAAATGGAGGAAGCAAAAATGCTAGCTGTAAATGTCGTTGTGGACTTGCAAAGGGAATTAAGTAAACTGAATGAAGCCATGATGTTTGAGTCAAGCGTGGTTGAGAACGGGAGAAATGAAGAGTTGGTGTTTCAGATGGACTATTCTCGAGAAGATCCAAATGAAGTCTCATTAGAGAAGCACAACCTTAGTTTGCCGCTCGAGGACAAGGAGAGAAAATTGAAGAAACCACGACTAAGCTCGAGAAAACGAAAACAGCATAGGTGGAACCATTGAATGGAACATTTAAGTTTATGGGGGAGTTTTGTTGGGAATAAACTGAAGAAAAAAAAAAGGAAGAAGTAGTTTCTATTTTTTGGTTTTGAAAATTGAGTGAAGAGGCTAAAACATTTATTTTAGGAAGCAGTGGTGTGAGAAAATGTGGGAGTCTGATGGCCATTTTTAGCTCTAGAAAACTTATAAATCAGTTTTGTTTCTGGTTCTAATAGTAGAGCAAGAGTAATAGAGTTAAAAAAAAGAAGTACAGAGCAATAGAAAAAGGTTTTGAGAATTTTTTGTCTCCTTATCTCTCCCCTCTCGACACCTCCTTCACAGCTTCGTAAGAGTTATCTAAACGAGTTAGTTTCAGAGCGAGCATCTATTTTCTACAAGTTGGTATCAGAGCGAATTTTGTTTCAACAAATTGGTATCAGAGCGGCTTTTAATTTCAACAGTGTTGTACTATTTGGTAGTAAATCCAATAACCTGAGTATCGTAGAAGCAGAAGGTGGTGGCTTTGTCGTCATGCGAGGCTGAGTATATAGCCGCAATTATTGGAATGTGTCAAGGAGTATGGTTGGGTAGGATTTTGAGTACCATCAGTCAACTGCAAGTAAAACCCAAGCTTAATGTTGACAACAAGTCAACTATAGCGTTGGCTAAAAATCTTGTTTACCATGATCAAAGCAAGTACATTGATACCAAATTTCATTTTATTCGCCAATGTGTGCAAACTGAAGCTATTGAACTGGAATATGTGAACACAAATGAACAATTGGCGGATATTCTGACAAAGCCGTTAGCAAGCCAACAGTTCTTGGAGTTAAGAAAGAAGATTGGCTCCGAGAAATTCGATTCAACATAGTTAAATAAGTTTAGAAGAGTGACGATGGGTTATAAACTTGTTTTTTATTATTTATTTATTTTGCTTCATAAGTTTTTGGTTAAAAATAGTTGAGTATTTATTTTATTTTGTTGTTTATTTTTCCATAAAAGAAAGTTGGGGATATCGTGAAAGAAAGGGTAGAAAAGTGGAACTAATGTTTAGGGAGTGAAATTTGTAGGAGTGGTAGTTAATTTGTAGCTTTTTATTATATAAGAAGGTGTCAAGTTAGCAAAACACCACAAAAAGAGATAAAATTAATTAGTGTGTCTACTCCTTCCCCTTCAGTTATTTTCTTTCAGTTTCATAGTGGATACTAAGGGATTGCACATATCTTGGTTCTCATTCGAAGAACCAATCCATAGATTCTGTTAATGATTTTTAAGTACATAAAAATGGTTTTATCCTAGAACTTTTGTCCAGATTTTAAGTTCTGAAGTTCTTAGTTTTGTCATGGGTTCTGAGTTATTGATCATGGTTCTTCGTTCTTGGTTTTGTTTTTTATCCTTTAGACACCTCCTAGGGAGACTTGTGGCATCTTGTGAACAACTCGATCTTGACCTATATTTAAAGTTCCATGTGTCTTCCATGATATGGCCTATGTCAAAGGTTTCAAGCATCCCCCGTCACAACTTGAGTCATTATACATGTGCCTAGGGCTTCAATTATTTCCAGCGACATAGTCTAAATACCTAAATCTAAGGCTTCACGTGTTTCTCGCAACACAACTTGCATGTCTATGTCTAGGGCTGTAACATAGAGTTCCGACGAGGATTAATTTTTCAATTTGTTCTCTTTTAACTTCAGAGATTTTATTGAGAGTCTTACAAACTGAACTTCAAGATGACATAGAAGAATAAAAAATTTAAGATAAATCTGAGAAACTCAAGAAAAATACAAAAGAAAATGGTGAAAAATTAGGAAAATTTGTTCATAGTCAACCAGAGGGATAAATGGTTATTTCGACCATCCTTGCCTAATTAGCCGTTTGGTTAAATATTAATTAGAGGATTAGTGAAGAGGGAAAAAAAGAAAGATGAAAAAGGAAAGAAAAGAGAAGAAAAGTTAGGGCTTGGAAGAGAGAAACAAAAATCACATTGAAACAACGGTTTGGAGTTAGAATTTTGCTTGAAATCCTTAGGTAAAAGTTTCTAAGTTATTATTCTCAAATTTTCCTTAGATTCGAGAGTTCTACTTAGGTTTAAGTTATGATAAGGCTTCAATAGAGTTAAATTCTGCATTAATTGTTCAAGTTATAGGTATGGAAGCAACCTTAGGTTAAGTAGAAAAATTTAGGGTCGTTACAATCGAAGACTTTGTAGAGGAGATTGTTACGTTTGAAGAGCTGGAGTGAGTAGATTAAAGATATCCATAACTTTCTACATATTTCTTCCAAGTAAGTTTGCTTAACCTTTTTGTTTTGTTTGATTCTAAATAAAATCAAAGCCGCTTCCAATGTTTCCATTACGCAAATGAAGCGATAATTCCCAACAGTAGTTTCTTCATTTTCGTCTAAGTCTTGGTTTATACCGAAACATGTTCTAATATAAAGTTTCTTAACATTTAGAATCCATTTAGGTCTTAAAGACATCACAAGGTCTTGGCAGAGGCTCTTTGGTCATTATCCACCTTAATCTTTGTTTAGAACCTAAACCTATTTTAATTACTTTGAAACTTTGCATAATCCTTAGAAATCATAAAATTGAGCCTCTTGTAAAGTTTTATCTCATTTAGAGGTCATCTAGGTCATAAACCATATGTACTTTATTATGGAGGCGTTTTGGTCATTTTACACCTAGGGTTTAGTCCTAGTTTAGCCCTTTAACACGACAAATTTTTTATTAATAAGGTCATATACTTTTAAGTTGGGGTTCACAATCTATTTATGTAAGAATTCAAAAATAAAAAAAGTTACGTAGTAACCGGAAAACGCGGGTTTCCTGGCAAGCGCCGAAGAACCCGCGCCTCCAACAAACCTACAACCATACCTAAAGTTCTACACTTCAGCAAACCCTCAGACCTCACCTGCAAGGAAAGGAAACACGAAATGAAGATATAAAGGATAGAAGACGAACGGTTTTTGTAATACCCGAATTTTTATATAAATAAAAAAAAACATCATAGGGACAAAAGAGACATTTTGCCCCTACTCTTACCCAAGGGGTCGGGTTGTTTGGGCTCTACGAAGAAAGAGAAAAGAAAAGAAAAGAAAGAGAGAGAGAAAGGAGAAAGGAGAAGAAGTTAGATAAAAGCCTGTTCGTTCTTTACACGTTTTAATTAGTTTGATTAAATATTTTCCTTTGACCATTTGACAAACGGATTACCAATATTTTCCTTCGAGATTTCTTGTAGGCGTTAAATCTGAAGTTTTTGAGGTATGTAACTAAAATAAGATTCACACAGATTTCTTGAAGTTCTTGGAAGAGAATCGGACGATAGAATATGAGATCTACAATTTTTGTGAAGAAACTTTGTTGATCTGCATTACGGATTGAAAGATAAGAAAATTCGAAGAAAATAGATCAAAAACGCGAAAATGCTAACATCTGGAAATTTGAAACACACGCAGGAGAGAGAAAGAGACCGCCACGCGTCGACCGGCAAACGGAAGAGCGCGACAGAGCCGACGTGCGTCACGTGGCAGCGTTCCACTCGTGCTCTGATTCGGGTTGACCCGTACGCCCACCGAGCCGGTTCAAAAACTCGCGGTCCAACCCGACGCTTCCCGCCAAACACTGCGCGCCACGTGTCGCGCTCAGAAAATTTGAAGGTAAGTCCGCGGCCATTGGGGTTCGAAACGCGGCACTGCACGCGCGTGTGCCCTGCGCGTGGAGGTTGCGTGTGTGAGCGTGTGCCGGCGCGTGTGGGGAACCTGCTAGCGCGTGCACGGCGCTTGGGACCCCATTCTCTCACCCGTTTGACCTCCGTTTGCTTGTTTTTCGCCCAGATTTCAACTCTGACCCTATTTTTATGTGAATTAGGACCTATCAAGGAAATTCCATAATTTTTGGAATCTTTTCTGGCATTCGAGCTTGGAAAGGCACGCGTCAACCATGTAAGTAACCATTTGGATTCCCACAAGCAGTACTTGTGAGAACCGCTAGGAACAAGCATGCATGCTTCCACCCATTAACTTAGCTAGCTGGACCTAGTATATTAGTATGAAAACTGCGAAAAAAAGAAATGATTAAGGAAAGCTAGATATGAAATGTTTATTAAATCTGTTTGATTGAGATTCTGATAAAGTATGTATGCATGAGGAGAATGGGAAACTTGTGAAATCTGCGCTCTAAGTAAAGATGAACGTTATCTTCCCGTTGAGCATGTTTGTTAATATTGCATGAACTACTGCGTATTAATTCTTATGCATGATGATTGATTGTGTTATCTTTGTTGATGAATAGGAAGAAATTATGAGCTTAGATTAGGGTGCTTGTGACTAAGTAGACTAGACGAGACCCTAGATTGGGGGATCTCTAGAATACCGTGCAATTAGACTCGTGAAATGATTACCGGCGGATCCAGAGCCCAGAATTTCAAACCCGACAGGTTTGTGAGACTAGGCATGAGAATTCTAAAGATACATGAATCCAAGTCTAAGCCACCAAGTTTCACCCTAAAAAGAATAATAGGTCACCACAGTAACTGTAGGTAGCCCGCTAGAGTTGAGCAGTGTAGAGAGTGTCATCAGAACCTCCACTTCCCTCTCTCCTCCGATACCATACCGTCGAGACAGAGCTCCGGTACGGTGATCGTTGAGCTTGGCAGATCCGGATAGGGAAGTGTGACAGGTGCCCAAACCTAGTGGTGATAGCTAAGGGGTCTTCTGAACAGGACTCCTGGACTGTAGAAACTCGTCCCTGAGCGGGGGAGGTGGAGCCACATAGGATGACTCAGTAGTTGACCGGCACACAGGGGGTCGCACCCCGTTTAGTGGATGTATGGTCCCGTGTGAGGGTCGTCAGCTAACCTCCACGGATGATGTTCAGAGAGAGTCACGTATTCAGATCCAGCCATACGATCCCCTCAAATTTTCTTATAAGGTCGCGCCTCACCTCAGGACACTGATCATTTCACTACATAAGATGGAAAAGTCTTTTAAGATACAGAAAAGAGAGTTGTAGCTTAGATCACTCTCTTTAGAAACCCGAGAAAGACCGTGGATACCTACCAAGATAAGGATGTGAAAAGAGCCTATAAATAGGCTGCTTACTAAGTTTTTTTATACTCACCCCTTTCTCCCCTTTTCTTTTTCAGGTACCAGTCAATACGGGGAGGTGTTTGAGAGCTACACAGTCACAGAGGGATGTTGTTCCGGAGCGTCAGTCCCTTGTAAGTTTTTGGAGTCTTGTATTTTTCTTCATAATTGTATTTCGAGTTTGAAATTTTTTATTTTAATTTTATTTAATTTTGGTGTCGTTGACTCCTTTTTCTTGTTTTAAATTTTATCAAATTTTCATCTCCAATTTTATCTTCTTTTATTTTTATTTGTTTTCGTTTTGTCTTTTTAGTCACGATTCGGCTTTTTTTCGAAGCCTCGAAAATCGGGTCGTGACAGTTTTGTCTCATCGGACATAAACGCCAGCGAAACAGAGACCTTCGATCAGTAAGCAAAAGACGAGAAAACACGCAGAGGATTAACACGACCTTTATTTTGGGAAGATGACGTCGAGCTCAACGAGTTTAGTATGGTTTCAGAATGTGTAATAATAATGCCGACAAGGATGGGTTTAAGAAAAAGGATAATTTCGAAAAATCTCACATTTTTGCATGTAGATAAGGTATTACAACGCCATGGAAGAAAGGACTAACGAGCCAAGGAACACCTTGATGCACACGAGTGATTACTACCAAAGGACATTACAGCTTTGCCGGCCAAGAGGAAGAATGAGTGATGAGGTAGGGAACGGGAGAACCAGATGGAGAGACGAATTCATATAAGATTTTTCTTTTTTAAAAATAATTTTTTTTATTAGATATAAACTTTATTGTGGATTTAATAAATATTTAAAATTTAAAATTCTTTAATTCACGTATTTATTAAATAAATTTTATGTATGATAGAAAAATATTTATCACAAATTTCTAAAAATAGATTTTTTTTTTTTTTTTAATGCAATTAGTTTTTGAAATGGTTTTCTAAATAGAATAAATCGAAAGGGATGAATTTGTGATAAAAATTCAAATAATCTATAAATATAAAAAAGGAAATGGATGTTTTATGATGATGAATGTAGGAAGACAACCCTAGTTAATGTTAGTGATGATGAATGTAGGAAGACCAATGCACCTACATCACTTATAGTAATATGTGAACGAAACTTTGGGTTGTGTCATAAAGATATTTTATAGATTAAAAATTATAGGGATCTCATACATTCTGTGTGTACATATACATCGGGCTACTTCCCCTTTTACAATGATGAGTACGAATAGGTACACTATAATGAGGATCATAATCATGCCTCACATGACACTTAGGCAACTATTGACCTCTAGACGTCGCTACATCGCTACATACAATTAGCTTGACTATGATAGGTGTAGGGGGTGCAACTTCGTAAACTCATCCTAAGAAGGGACAAGGGACCACACAGGTAAACTTTGTAGCATACGGGCAATCTCCCATATTTAGTTTGACTTTATGGTCTAGTAAAAGGTTGTTAGTTAAACTTAATGTCCAGAGAGATGATATCATAATGTTCTATGAGATGATTGTGATGAGGTCGCCTCACCCAAATCTAGGATATCGATGATTCACTCCCATGGCAATGTAAGCTAGTTAAGTGGAAGAACTAAAAAGTTAGTTCACCTAAAAAAAACTTAGATATGTAGTATAGTAGATCCATGATGCCATAAAAGATGAATAACTTCCAGGCCCTAAAGTCCACATGAAAGATTGTAATAACTTACTCGGTGTGATTACAGTCTACAAATAGATTATTTACTTAAGTATGTTTATACTAACCAAAAAGTACTTTTCTTTTTTAGGGGATTAATGATTGATGGTCAAGGTGGGGAAGCATTCAAGAGCTACCTAGTCGTAGATGAGGGTCATCGTGGGGCGTTAATCCTCTGTGTCATGGGTTATTGTCCTTTAATTTTGTACACTATTCCTTAGTCATTATTTTGCAATAAACTTTTAAACACTTCGATTTGTAAATGTTTTTGTTTTCGTCTTTTAAATGATCTGATATTATTTTTCAAGCTAGTACAAAATTTTATAGTCATGTGATCCTTGATTCAAAACCTCGAAAACTGGACCGTGACATTCGTTTTTGTAGACTTTTGAGTATGACACTAAGCCAATCATATACAAATAATAGAGGCGGACTAATTTAAGAGCTACTAGCGAGGAGGTTCTATATTTTTCCAAAGTGGTCGCTATGGATCTATTATAAATCAATGGAAATCTCTTAACTTTGCCCCCACAAATTTAGTAATTTGTAGAACTGTTAGGAGTTTTAGGAAGGAGATGAGAATTAAGAATATAAAAAAAAGATGTTTTTGACATAAATTTCAATTCCATGAATTGCAATGCAAGAATAAATCCTTAGTTGCCATTCCTTTTTTGGTGTTAAAATTCTGTTATAAAAATGAAGAAAGCCTCTTAGAGAGAAGAGAAAAATTAGTTTGAATTCAATATCGAATGCTTAGTGTTCTTTATCATCTTACTTTCCATTCCTAAATGTTATTCTCAATCTAAAGAGTTCAATATCATCCAATTTGGTGGAATAGCGGCTGGGAAAACAGAAAGCAGGAAGGTAAAATTTTAAAATTCAATTCAAACAACCTTTTGTTATGTATTTACGATATTCTTCCATGACATTTTTATTTTTTTTAACCGTACTTTTCTTTTAAAAATAGAATCTTTAGAAGCATTATTTTAGAAATACCATTTTTGAATTAGAATACAATTTTGATTAGAGTTTTTTAAGTTTTTTTTTTTTTTTTAAATTTTATTTATTTATTTATTATTATTATTATTATTTTTATCTATTTCATGTCTTCAAATATCCAAATCCAATTTTTAAAACTAAAAAAAAAAAAAAAAAAAAAAAAAAAAAAAAAAAAAAAATTGTTGTTTTTGGCTTATTCTTCTTAATAAAAGTAAATTTAAAATTTAAAATTTAAGCTATTTTGTTGAAAGTAGACATAAAAGGTTACTTGATTTGTATAGGCATTAAGTGAGGCATGGAGAGAAGCTTGTGGACATAACGGACATGGTGTAGTTTTAGTACCAGCGGGGAGATTCCTGATTTTGCCGTTGGTGCTTGAAGGTCCATGCAAAGTATCCATTGGTCTGCTTATTCATGGTGAAATGTTGGCTCCTGTCAGCAAGAATTTCTCCACTGGTGGATACTGGCTAAGTATCTCCAAAGTCGACAACTTGTTCGTTGATGGTTCTGGCAGCTTGAACGGCGGCGGTTCTTCAGCTTGGCCTTCCGACACTTCTAACCGTCCAGTTGTAAGTCCATTTTTAGGTTTAAGTGATAAAAAAGAAATTCATTTGTTAGGTTGATAGTTAAATGATGCTATCATTTTACATTTAAAAGTACACCAAAATATGCATATGTATAATCTAACGTTTGATTCAATGTAGTCGATGAAACTTTCTAGTGTCAACACTGCAAGAATTTCAAAGATAACATCGTCCAATAGCAAATTCTTCCATTTTGGTGTGCATGGATGTCGTGATGTCACGTTTGATCACGTTACAGTGATAGCTCCAGCAGATAGCCCCAATACAGATGGAATTCACGTTTCCAAGTCAAGTGGTATCAATATTATGCATTCAGTGATTCGCACCGGAGACGATTGCATCTCTCTAGGCCCTGGAAGTAAATTCATCAACATAATAGACATCCAGTGTGGTCCAGGTCATGGAATTAGTATCGGTAGCCTCGGAAAGTACCCCAATGAAGAAGATGTCTCTGAAGTCACAATAAGAGACTCCACATTTGTTGGCACAGACAACGGTGTGAGGATCAAAACATGGTCATCTTCATTTTCTAGTTTTGTTAGCAAGATCGCTTTTCTCAATCTCGAAATGAAGGATGTAAAAAATCCTATCATCATTGATCAGAAATATTGCCCTGATTGCAAGGAAGATAAAATGGTATATATATTCAAATTTGATAGGAGTTCTGTTTTAGTAAAACTATAAAGGGGGAATGATTCTAAAATAAAATGTGGTTTGTGGTTGACAGAGTAACTCAAAAGTGCAGATTCGAGACGTGAGATATGAAGGCATAAGGGGAAGTTCAACATCCCAAGTGGCAGTAAGTTTTGAATGCAGCCAAGTTTGTTCATGTGAAAGCATAGTATTACAAGACATTAACCTCTCCTACAAAGGTGATGGCCAACCAACTTCCATTTGTCACAATGTGCCGGGCTCTGCTTCTGGCAAACAATTTCCTTCCTCTTGCCTTTAATACTTTGTGTTTTTTTTTTTTTTTTTCTTTTTGTTCTTCCTTATAAGAGTGTCGGGTCAATGAAGGATTAGATATACATCGATCCCATCATACTTTCTTCCATTATCGTATGGATTAAGCGTTTGATGATGTTAGTTCTTGTTATTTTGATAACCGTGCAAAATTTATAGACACATTTCAATTGAATAGATTATCACTTTTTAGTTTTTAGTTTTTCTCTCTACTCTTATTTTAATACACAACACATAACTTAAAGAATCCCAAATGAATTGGCTTATTGGAAAAGAGTGGATAAGGTTTTTGCGGCGGGTTGCTTCCACCCTTTGATTGCACCGTTGGGTTCACACACAACAAGTGCCCAATCGTACATGTTTGTGTATTGAATGTTGAAGCTGGTTCAATGATTGGTTTGCGACTATGTCCTATCCAATTCAGCCTTGTTCTATGGTTTTCGGTTTGACCTCTTTCTAACCTATCAAATACAACATTTTAAGATAGGTTAATAAATATGGAATTTTTGTAGAGCATTATTATTCAGCAAAGTTGCTTCGCATTGAACCTTAATCTGGATTTGGCCATTTCTACAAGTGTTTCATGAATCTAAGCCAACAAAAATTCCATACAAAGTTGAATCCATATTCATAAATTATGTACAAAATTGGCCGGATTCATTTATTATAAACTTAGAAAATCATTTTTTTTTATTTTGAATCAAATACTTTTTTAAGATTTTGAATATTTATATGATTAATATATATATTAAATTCAAGAGATTGTATTAAGGAAATAATGTTAGAAGAAAGAGAAGATGAGAAGATAAACACTATGAACTAATTTTAGAAATACAACAAGTGGGAAATGTCATTGGTCCAAAACTATTCAACGCTCAACCATTCATGCTTGATGTTGTTAAAAAAAAAAAAAAAAAAAAAGTTTCATGGTTCTTCTACTTTCTTCGTATATCAATCTGTCAAATAAGCAATCTACTTGTAGGCTTTCATTACATCCAATTTAATAAGTTACTGCGAGCTTTTTTCTAAGTTCTAGAAAGTTTTGACTTAGATTCTAGAATTATCTGAGCTTCTTAAAAGGCTTTGAAGTTTCAGGTAGTTCTTTTGCTTGTCACAAACCCTAAGGATTTGGATGTTGTTCTCCTTTGTTGTCATATTTTGATGACTTTACTTAGCTCTAGGTTAAACTCTCTTTTCTGTTCTCAAACTTAGTAAGCTTACTTTGCCTTGTAGTGCGTACAGGTTGACAAACATAGTCGGACATTGGATTGTTTTTTGTCATAAGTCCTAGGTTGCGTGTACTTCTAGATTGGGAAGTTTTGTGGATGGCTATGACGAGTTTGGGCCACAGCTAGGTGCACTTACTTTCTAACGAATTATAGATCTAGGTTAATCCAACCTGAAACTAACTCGTGGATTCCTTCTTTCTCATCTTATTCGCTGAGTTTCTTCCTCATTTTCTCTCTCTATCTTCGTACACTCGCATCCGTTCTCCATCTCCTTTATGAAGACGGCTGATACACCCTCTGTTCACCACTAGCTTCAATTTGTCTCCCTCTATGATTGATACAACACGAACTACTACACAAGATGGTAGCTATGATATAAAATAAGGAAGCTTGAACCCTAGTCTCCATAGATTCTTTTTGGATCGAGTAAGAGAAACGAAGGCTTATCGTCTTGATTTCTTATCATGGTTCTCCGTTTCAATTTTCGTCTGACCTTCCTTCACCGCCCTAAAAAAAATATCACGTTAATGGGCCTCCCGGATGACAAACAAAATTCTCTCTCTTTCGAAGATGTGTGGATCTTGCTGACGTGAGGTTGGAAAATTTCTTGGTGGTTGAGGGTGTTGTTAACTCTGGCAATTCGGAGGACAATGTCGACGAAAAATTGGCCGAAGGTTTCTTCGAAGGAAAAATTAGCGGAAGTAAAAGGAGAGAGGGAGAGAGATTCACTGAGATTTGCTGAAGACTCGATATCTTATTTTCCTTCAGTTGAATGGTTTAAATAACAAATCTAATTACAAAAATAGGAAAACTAATTATACAAAGATAGAAAAGTGGACGAAGACTTCGCTCAAATTGACCAAAAAATGGCACCTAGAATTACGTTCTTCCATTGGCGTAAATTCAGATGTTTTGAGAAACCTAATGTAACGGTAGGGGTTTCAAAAAGGCAAAAAAAAAAAAAAAAAAAAAAAAAGAGGAAACAAACTCCTTAAATCTCGCCGGAAATCATGGGCTTTCCAGTGAGGCATGCCTTGCTAGCCAAGGCGTATTAATGCGTATTAAACCCTAGGTACCTTAGTAGCCGTCTTTTCCTTTTTGAGTGACTGTCATACCTGTGAAGGAGGAGCCGAATGGTTTAGGTGAGGGATCGAAAACGTCGCGAGACTTCAGATCGGGTTCAATAACGCCGCGAGCTTTAGGTAGGAGCAGGCGCTAGTGTATGCGGGCAGGGAGGAACAGACGCGCCCCCGGAGATGGATGAACGGCGACGCTTCCACAGGTGACAGCAGCCAAGCCCACGATTAGGGCTATTGAGGCGTTCGGGCGAGGAAGACGAAGCGGCGGGCGCGGGTCGACCCTCGGCATTCTGCGGTTCGTCTCGGCTGGCGTGTAGCCCACACCTCGCAGGCCGCGCTCAAGCCCACCATTGGGCCTCGTTCCTTTTCGGCCCAAACCAGAGGTGCGCCCAAGAAAAAACCCTGCGCCGTTAGGGTTCTTCGAAGCCCATCGGTTTCGGCTCCACCAGCGGCTCGGCCAGGTCGGCTCGGCTGTGCGGCTTGGCGGCGCGGCTCGACAGCTTGGCAGCGCGGCTCGGCGGCTCGACATCCGAATAGCATACCGGTTTCTAGGTTTTTGACCCTTCTGGAGTCATTCCCACCCTTGTTTCAGCCATCTGAGGTCAGTATAACTCCATTGCGATAAAATAGATTGTGATAGGGACGTACCTTGGTAGCTAGGCATAAGAGCTAGTTGGGAAATGGCTCTAAGTGTATCATGTTATCTTATAGGAGGTAGTTAGGCGCTGGAGTTAGCATTGTGGGTGACTTCGGCCAAGGCCAAGGAGGTAAGTAACCTTACTGTTGGCGTTAGTTTTGTATGTATGTTGGTGCGTGCCCTGTGGCCCTTGCATGCACCATATGTTGTTGCTGTATGCTAGGTTAGATGTTCCTTGCCGTGAAATGCTATGCATGCTTTGTCTATGTATGTGATTCTTGCAGTGAATTGCTATGTATGCCATGTTTATGAATATGAGGTTGTGACGCGTTTTGTCGCCCTGTATGTATGATGAGCTTGATTGACATGTTATGATTGTAATGAGAACCCCACATGCCATGAATAAGATAAGATGACTAGTATGCTAGGACATGCTTGCCTAATGTGGACCCGGTTATGCTATGTTATGCTTGCCTAATGTGGACCCGGTTATGCTATGTTATGCTTGCCTAATGTGGACCCGGTTATGCTATGTTATGCTTGCCTAATGTGGACCCGGTTATGCTATGTTATGCTTGCCTAATGTGGACCCGGTTATGCTATGTTATGCTTGCCTAATGTGGACCCGGTTATGCTACGTAATGCGGCGAGGGGATGGAGCGTCGTATGTGTAATGCCATGGAGGTAAACCTTAAGAACCTCATGCACGCTATGGTTGGGGCACTCCCCCGTTATGCTACTGATGGTATGGATGCGTATATTCGATATTGTGTTCGCCACGATATCATGCAGGCCCTCCTTTGTCCGTGGCGTCCGGTATTGTATGTCATACATACCCGACCAAGCCAGGCCCAGGGAGTTCGCTTGCGAGCTCGCCTGGTGGGCCCACAGTCACACACGTGGGCCATGTGTGGGAAATTACCATGCATCCACCCCTGCCCGGACAAGGCAAGGGCCTAAGGCCATGGGAAGGAATGGAAGACAAACCTCTCTCTCAGCTGCGTTCTTCTAACATTGTGCGGCATGTATGGTAATGATGTGCGACATGTATGGGTATTCTCTGTGACATGTATGTGTGTTGCGTGCGTCATGTACGTGTATTGTGTGCGACTGCTTGCATGTATTGTGTGCGACTGCTTGCATGTATTGTGTGCGACTGCTTGCATGTATTGTGTGCGACTGCTTGTATCCGAATGTATGAATATATGCTTAACCCCAACAGTGGGGCGACTTACTGGGTATTTTATATAATACTCAAGCCACGTGCTACCAATATTTTTCAGGAAAGGGCAAGGCTCCCATGTACGGATGACGATGGATGAGGCGAAGGGCCATGGAAATCTTGAGGAGGGTTTGTTGTGTCGTAGCGCCTGTTGGATTCTCTTGGGTTCTTAGTTTTGCGAATCGTTTTCTCTAGTCTCTGTTGATTACTTCTAGGCTAGGCTGTCGCTATTGTTTTCCTAGGTATGAACTACTTAAATTGATGAATGCATTTTCGTTATCGAGGCTGTTCCATGTGAACTCTTGTCCTGTTGTTTGGCGAGTATAAGGTAACGTCGCTAATTAGGGTGGAGAAAATTAGGGGCGTTACAGTTGGTATCAGAGCGCTAGGTCATAGATCCTGTAGACTGGTCTACGATGTAGGCCCAAGGCATTTCCATGGTCCTCCAGCAACCACACCGTCACCGTCAGGTATATATATATATGTTGTAAGGAAGAATCATTGTACGCTCTCTCGTCCTGATATTGATATGCTCCATGATGTGACAGATATATGCTTGTGTGTGTATTCGGCTAATGCCATTGCATGGGTATGCGACTTGTGCCCTTGTGATTAAGTGGAAAGAATAGTTTGTAACCTCACGGCTATTGCTAGGTTTAGATATGCCACCCAAGACGCGAGGAGGGAGTTCTGGGAGGCGAACCCCAGTTAGGGTTAGAAGCGTGAGGAGACGGGGTCCCAACCGCGAGGACACCGTGGAGGGGCCCGACGTAACGATGACGTGCCCGTGGCCAGCGACACCCCAACCCGCCCGAGACTCAGCGGCGGAATTAGTCGACGTATTACGAATCGTAGCACGAAACCTGTCCGGTGGCCAGCCAGCGAATGACTTCGCCTCCACCAGGGAAGCCAGGTGCCTGCGGGATTTTAAGCGAGGTGACCCACCGACCTTCAAGGGGACCTCTGATGACCCGACAGAGGCACAGTTGTGGCTGAGTTCCATAGAGACCGTATTCAGGCTGACAAACTGTCCTGAAGATCAAAGGGTGGAATGCGCAGCATTCATGCTGCGTACCGATGCTCAGGTATGGTGGCGCTCCACCCGGGAGCTTATCAGACCCGGGGGGGGGGGGGGGCGGAATCTCATGGACAGAATTTAAGGAGGCCTTTGCAGAGGCGTACTACCCAGAGGACGTCCAGACCCGCAAGCATCAGGAATTCACTCACCTGAAACAGAGAGGGCGTTCGGTTACTGCCTATGTCAGAGAGTTCGCCAAGTTGAAATGTTTCGCCCCGGACTTGGTGGACACCGACTACAGGACAGCCCGCCGGTTTTTGCTGGGGCTAGACAGGAAGATCCGTAATGTTGTGGAGGCGATAGCACCCACTACATATGCTGACGCCTTGAGGGTAGCAAGGGCCATGGAGGGGACCGGTGGATCGAACGAATCACGCTCATCGACTGAGAGATAGAAACGACGCCGTGACGAGGATGACCGTCGCAAATCCCGTTCATCGACAGAGAGACAGAGACGACGTCGTCATCGAGATGACCGTCGCGGTTCATACCCATCATCGACACCGAGAAGACCAGATAGATGGCGTGGCGACTCCAGGCGGGGCCAGTAAGGAAGGGAAAGCAGGTCGGGCGATAGACCCAAGTGTAACGAGTATGGGAAGAACCATTGGGGTTGGTGCTCAGCTCGCACTAAAGCCTGCTCGAGAGGTCACGCCAATGATGTCCGGGATCAGCAGAGACCATTGCGCATAACGGATGACCCCACTCAGAACCGTCCTTCAGCAAGGGTCTATGCCTCTACCAGCAAGGGCACTGAAAACCCGGATGCGGTGGTGACAGGTATGCTAGTTACCATTGGCCACCTTGCTTGGCATTGTGTGACTTTAGAAACCTTGTTGTAGGATTTCTTAGTGGGCACCCCGACAGGGGTGGATATTAGCGATGCGTGTAGGGTAAAGGCTGATCACGTAAATAGTATCTGAGGTCAGTTTAGATGTAGGCTTAATGGTAGCCGATAGGAACTGTACATGGTGTATTTTTGAATAGGTTGGTTAGCGTTAGGGGGGGGTGCATGCTAGCATAGGCTCTTACAAGAAAGGGGATGGCCTGAATGTGTCGGCGGATCGACTACAAGGCGCGGAATGAGAGAACGGCGAAGGATAAGTATCCCCGTCCGCGCACTGAGAACTTGTTCGACCAACAGAGAAAGCCACATGGGAACGGAGACGAGGCGAGGGAATAGCACTCCGAGTCGCTCTCGAATACAGATACTTTCGAGGACGAAAGTCCTCCTTAGGGGGAGGTGATGTAACGGTAGGGGTTTCAAAAAGGCAAAAAAAAAAAAAAAAAAAAAAAAAAGGAAACAAACTCCTTAAATCTCGCCGGAAATCATGGGCTTTCCAGTGAGGCATGCCTTGCTAGCCAAGGCGTATTAATGCGTATTAAACCCTAGGTACCTTAGTAGCCGTCTTTTCCTTTTTGAGTGACTGTCATACCTGTGAAGGAGGAGCCGAATGGTTTAGGTGAGGGATCGAAAACGTCGCGAGACTTCAGATCGGGTTCAATAACGCCGCGAGCTTTAGGTAGGAGCAGGCGCTAGTGTATGCGGGCAGGGAGGAACAGACGCGCCCCCGGAGATGGATGAACGGCGACGCTTCCACAGGTGACAGCAGCCAAGCCCACGATTAGGGCTATTGAGGCGTTTGGGCGAGGAAGACGAAGCGGCGGGCGCGGGTCGACCCTCGGCATTCTGCGGTTCGTCTCGGCTGGCGTGTAGCCCACACCTCGCAGGCCGCGCTCAAGCCCACCATTGGGCCTCGTTCCTTTTCGGCCCAAACCAGAGGTGCGCCCAAGAAAAAACCCTGCGCCGTTAGGGTTCTTCGAAGCCCATCGGTTTCGGCTCCACCAGCGGCTCGGCCAGGTCGGCTCGGCTGTGCGGCTTGGCGGCGCGGCTCGACAGCTTGGCAGCGCGGCTCGGCGGCTCGACATCCGAATAGCATACCGGTTTCTAGGTTTTTGACCCTTCTGGAGTCATTCCCACCCTTGTTTCAGCCATCTGAGGTCAGTATAACTCCATTGCGATAAAATAGATTGTGATAGGGACGTACCTTGGTAGCTAGGCATAAGAGCTAGTTGGGAAATGGCTCTAAGTGTATCATGTTATCTTATAGGAGGTAGTTAGGCGCTGGAGTTAGCATTGTGGGTGACTTCGGCCAAGGCCAAGGAGGTAAGTAACCTTACTGTTGGCGTTAGTTTTGTATGTATGTTGGTGCGTGCCCTGTGGCCCTTGCATGCACCATATGTTGTTGCTGTATGCTAGGTTAGATGTTCCTTGCCGTGAAATGCTATGCATGCTTTGTCTATGTATGTGATTCTTGCAGTGAATTGCTATGTATGCCATGTTTATGAATATGAGGTTGTGACGCGTTTTGTCGCCCTGTATGTATGATGAGCTTGATTGACATGTTATGATTGTAATGAGAACCCCACATGCCATGAATAAGATGACTAGTATGCTAGGACATGCTTGCCTAATGTGGACCCGGTTATGCTATGTTATGCTTGCCTAATGTGGACCCGGTTATGCTATGTTATGCTTGCCTAATGTGGACCCGGTTATGCTATGTTATGCTTGCCTAATGTGGACCCGGTTATGCTATGTTATGCTTGCCTAATGTGGACCCGGTTATGCTACGTAATGCGGCGAGGGGATGGAGCGTCGTATGTGTAATGCCATGGAGGTAAACCTTAAGAACCTCATGCACGCTATGGTTGGGGCACTCCCCCGTTATGCTACTGATGGTATGGATGCGTATATTCGATATTGTGTTCGCCACGATATCATGCAGGCCCTCCTTTGTCCGTGGCGTCCGGTATTGTATGTCATACATACCCGACCAAGCCAGGCCCAGGGAGTTCGCTTGCGAGCTCGCCTGGTGGGCCCACAGTCACACACGTGGGCCATGTGTGGGAAATTACCATGCATCCACCCCTGCCCGGACAAGGCAAGGGCCTAAGGCCATGGGAAGGAATGGAAGACAAACCTCTCTCTCAGCTGCGTTCTTCTAACATTGTGCGGCATGTATGGTAATGATGTGCGACATGTATGGGTATTCTCTGTGACATGTATGTGTGTTGCGTGCGTCATGTACGTGTATTGTGTGCGACTGCTTGCATGTATTGTGTGCGACTGCTTGCATGTATTGTGTGCGACTGCTTGCATGTATTGTGTGCGACTGCTTGTATCCGAATGTATGAATATATGCTTAACCCCAACAGTGGGGCGACTTACTGGGTATTTTATATAATACTCAAGCCACGTGCTACCAATATTTTTCAGGAAAGGGCAAGGCTCCCATGTACGGATGACGATGGATGAGGCGAAGGGCCATGGAAATCTTGAGGAGGGTTTGTTGTGTCGTAGCGCCTGTTGGATTCTCTTGGGTTCTTAGTTTTGCGAATCGTTTTCTCTAGTCTCTGTTGATTACTTCTAGGCTAGGCTGTCGCTATTGTTTTCCTAGGTATGAACTACTTAAATTGATGAATGCATTTTCGTTATCGAGGCTGTTCCATGTGAACTCTTGTCCTGTTGTTTGGCGAGTATAAGGTAACGTCGCTAATTAGGGTGGAGAAAATTAGGGGCGTTACACCTAACTAAATAAGGAACATGGCTTTTATTTAACAATCTCCTCCTAAAAGCTGTACCTTATTATTTGAACTCCGATCTTTAAGCGTAGTTCTTCAAATTTCACCCGCGCTAGGGACTTGGTGAAAATGTCTCCAAGTTGTTTCTCTGTTCGGATGAAATCAATCTTGATGAGCCCTCGATCTGCACATTCTCGAATGTAGTGGAATCTGATTTTTATGTGCTTGCTCCGGTCGTGCAAAACTGGATTTTTGATCAGGGAGATCGTAGCTTTTTTGTCTACGTATAGCATTGGTGGATCGCTTTCTCTCCCGATGAGTTCTTCCATTAGTCGCGCAAGCCAGATCCCTTGTGTTGCTGCCATCGAAGCGGCGATGTATTCTGCTTCGCAGGAAGACAAAGCAACTACCTTCTGTTTTGTTGATTGCCAGCAGATCGCGCCGCTTGAGAGAAAGTAGATCATTCCGCTGGTGCTCTTACGATCATCAACGTCACCAGCCATGTCATTATCACTGTAGCCGACCAGCTTGAGTTTCTCCTTTCCGCTCCCTGCGCAGTATCTTACACCCCAGCCTCTGGTTCCGGCTACATAGCGCAGGATGCACTTGACAGCCACTAGATGCTCCTCCCTAGGTGCTTCCATAAACCTGCTCACATATCCAACAGAATAAGCAAGATCAGGACGAGAGTTTACCAGATAGCGCAGACTCCCGACAATGCTGCGGTAATTGGTGGAGTCGACTGTCGTCGTAGTGCCGGCCTTCCTTAGTTGGAGTCGGGCCTCCATTGGTGTCCTTGTAGGATTACTGTCCACAAGCCCAGTTGTGTCCAGCAGCTTCTTCGCGTATGCACTTTGGCAGATGGAGATGCCGGTAGAATTCTGTTGCACTTCGATGCCGAGGTAGTAGCTAAGCACGCCGAGATCGCTCATCTCGAAGTTTTTCGACATCTTCTTCTTGAACCTTCCAAGGACTTCCACGTCGCCTCTAGTGATTATGAGGTCGTCGATGTACACTCCCACGATCAGTCGCTTCTTTCCATGGCCGTGCGTGTACATGCCATGCTTAGATGCACAATGTTTGAATTTCAGTGACAGTAGGGTACTGTCGAGCTTCGCGTTCCAGGCTCGTGGGGCTGGTCGAAGCCCGTAGAGTGTCTTGTGCAGGCGCAGTACCTTATTGGGGTTGTCGTTGTCCAGGAAGCCAGGTGGTTGTCGGACATAGACAGTCTCCTTCAGCTATCCGTTAAGAAAAGCAGACTTTACGTTCATATGGTGAACCTCTCAAGAGTAATGTGCCTCAATTGCCAGCAAGAAACGAACGGATTCTAACCTTGCCACTGACGCAAATACCTCTTCGAAGTCCACTCCTTGCTTCTGGACGTAGCCCTTCGCCACCAGACAGGCCTTGTGCTTCACAACTTCTTCTTTTTCGTTGCGCTTCAGTTTGATGACCCATTTGAGCCCTATGGCTCGGTGTCCCGGCGGCATATCCTCCAGACTCCATGTCTGGTTCTCGGTGATGGATGTCATCTCCTCCTACATTGCCTTCAGCCAGCACGGGTTCTTTTCTGCTTCGGTGAAGGTGTTCGGTTCATCTGCACTGATGGCATGTAGTTCGGCCACTTCTTCGAGCTCGCGCGCTGCCAGTCCAGGTGGTTCACCTCCTCCCACTTGGTCGTCCATCCTCCGGTACCTGGCCTCCAAATCAGTATCATGATCGGCATCCAGCGTCGAATCCGCAGTCCGTGGTGTTGCGAATTCCACTGGTTCATGGGGTGCACCTGCAGGCGGCGGTGACGACTCCTGATGCTGGGCTCCTCCTTCTTCTGGCTCGGTGATGAGGTACTCCACCGTGAATTGCTTTGGATTATGGTCTGCCTCGATCACGTCATTCCACTGCCAGAAGGTGCTTTCGTCGAAGACGACGTCGCGAGACACGTGAGCTCACCCCCCTACAGGATCATAGAGTATGTACGTCTTGCTCCCGGGTTCATAGTAGATGAAGACGACCTTCAGCCCCCTGGGATCGAGCTTGGCGAGGTGGGGACGTGTTACCTTCATGTATGCGACGCAGCCGAACACGCGGAAATGATGTACCGCTGATTTTTTGTTGTACCAGGCCTCATAAGGCGTCTTCCCGTTGAGGCTTCGAGTTGGTGACCGATTGAAGAGATAGACGGCCATCATTACTGCCTCTCCCCAGAATCTCCCAGGCATCCCGGCCGTCACCAACAATGACCTCGCTGTCCCGACGATGGTCTGATTTTGGCGCTCCACTACTCCGTTCTGTTGGGGGGAGTATGGCGCCGTTAGGTGCCGTTGTATGCCGATCTCGTCGCAGTACTTACCGAAACTTGTCGAGGTGAATTCTTCGCCTCGGTCTGTGTGCAGTACTCGCATCTTCTTCTCACATTGGGCCTCCGCTAGCGCTTTAATGCGCTTAACCGCCTCTGCCGCCTCACTTTTCGCTTGCAGCAGGGTCAGCCACATGAAGCGGCTTTTGTCATCGACTAACAGGAGGAAGAGACTCTTACCGCCTAGGGTCGCCGGCTTGATGGGCCCGTAGATATCGCCGTGTACAAGCTCCAACGGCTCATCGGCTCGGTAGGATGTTCGAGACAGAAAGGGTGTGCGCCTCTGTTTGCCGATGAGACACCCGTCGCACAGCTTGTTCACGCCTTTGATTGCTGGCAAACCATGCACCAACTCCTCCTTCTGTAGCTTTTCTAGAGCAGGAAAGTTTAAGTGCTCGTACCTTGCGTGCCACCTCCAAGATACCTCTTCGGTCTTGGCCTTGAGGCTGACGGGTTACTCTATCTCTAACTCCAGGATGTAAAGACGGTTTGTCGTGCGCCTTGCCTGCGTGAGCAGCCGTCGTTGATTATCGCAAATTTTGAGTAGTCCGCGCTCGATGAAAAGGATGCAGCCTGTCTCATCGAGTTGACCCAGGCTCACAAGGTTAGCCTTGAGCCTCGACATGAAGTAGACATCGGTCAGCTTGCGATGCTCGCCTCCCTTGCTGACGAACAGGATGGTGCAGCGCCCTTCGATCTCGACGATGGAGCCGTCGCCGAATTTCACCGTCCCACGGATCCCCGAGTCGAGCTCGGAGAACGCAGATCTAGCCCCGATCATATGGCTTGTTGCCCCTGTGTCGAGGATCCATCGCCGGTGCTCGTGTTGCTCGTCCCTCTCACCGATCTGAGCACTCGCTCCTCCTCCAGTTGAATTGGCTCCCCAGTTGGTGTCACCTTTGCTACGCCCAGCTGAAGCTCTTTCTCAGGTTCAACATCGTCGTCGATTACCTCCATCTCCGTAGATTTGAAATCGAAATTGGGGAACGCATGCACTTACCATGAAGAGAGCTGGCTCGTCCTCCTCGGATTGAGCCACATGGGCCTTTTCGGCCTTCTTCTTGTTCCTGAGCTTGCTCCAGCAAGCAATTCCTGCTCAGGTGTCCTCTCTTCCCACAGTTCGAGCACTGGATCAGCCTGCCATTGGTCGACTCCTTCTTTTGATTCTCATCTTTCCCGCGCGTGCACCCGTGGGACATCCATGGCTTCTTACCGCCTTTGCGGCTGGAGGAGGGCCCGTTGCTCTCGACTGTGTTGTCACGGAGCTTTAGGCGTGCAAGCCATTCCTCCTCCGTGAGGAGTAGATGGCCCTCCTTGTCAACAGCTGAAGCGGTATTCTTCTTCCGCTGCTCGACGTTACATAGTCTTCCGGTCACCTCTTCTACTGTTAGGTCGTTCACGTCAAGCAATGTCTCGATTGAAATCGCGACTTGCTCGAGGTGATCGGGGACGACCTGCAGCATCTTCTTCACGATTTCTGTCTCTCTGATGCTGCCACCGAGTGTGGTGATGCTATTGGCGTTGGCGAGCCCCGTGATCCGCATTGAAAAATCATTGACGGATTCGCCGTCCTTAAAGTGGATCTCCGAGAGCTCCTTCTGCAGTTGCTCAATGTTGGATTCCCGCACTCGCTGTACACCAACTCGACAGGATTTGATTCCCTCCCAGGCCGATTGTGCGGTGCACTTGGTGGAAAGAGACGTCAGCATCTCTAGGGGCACAAATTGTAATATGGCGGCAAATGCCAGCCGATCCTCCCGATACTCGATTGTTTATCCTTCCTCTGGCTCGACAACGTGCCATAACCCTTGTGCCTGTAGGTTGACGCGCATCAACAAGGCCCACTCGTTGTAGTTGGACCTTGTCAACATCGAAAACTGAACGACGTCGGTCGTTGTCTCCCTGATCACTCGCTCAACGACAACTCGACGCCCGTCATCACGGCGTCGACCTCTTCGTGGTGGTGATGGAGATGCCGGCATTTGGCGGTGGCGTGGAGGAGTGAGCGAGCTTACAAAATGCTGTTAGATTTAGATACAGACGAAAAAGATCTCTTCTGGTTTGAAAAACCTCTTGTGACTATTCTTTTCGACTATAAACGATGGAATCGTCCACTTCGATATATAAAAAATAACAGATTAGAAAATGCTGTTAGAACTGAAATGGTACAATATTTTTTTTATACATGCCAAAGTGATGGAAAAGACAGAATAGTTTTTACATATCCACCCAGTCTATCAACTTTTTTGGAAATGATACAAAAAAAAGATATCTTTGGTCACAATAGAAAAACTTTTTTATGATGAATTGGATAATTCTTGGAATTATCTGAATGAACAAAAAAAAAAAAAAAAAAAAAAATAGTTTTTATATATCCACCCAGTCTATCAACTTTTTTGGAAATGATACAAAAAAAAAAAAAAAAGAAATTCTAGATAAGGGATCCCCCTCGTTGTAGTTGGACCTTGTCAACATCGAAAACTGAACGACGTCAGTCGTTGTCTCCCTGATCACTCGCTCAACGACAACTCGACGCCCGTCATCACAGCGTCGACCTCTTCGTGGTGGTGATGGAGATGCCGGCACTTGGCGGTGGCGTGGAGGAGTGAGCGAGCTTACAAAATGCTGTTAGATTTAGATACAGACGAAAAAGATCTCTTCTGGTTTGAAAAACCTCTTGTGACTATTCTTTTCGACTATAAACGATGGAATCGTCCACTTCGATATACAAAAAATAACAGATTAGAAAATGCTGTTAGAACTGAAATGGTACAATATTTTTTTTATACATGCCAAAGTGATGGAAAAGACAGAATAGTTTTTACATATCCACCCAGTCTATCAACTTTTTTGGAAATGATACAAAAAAAGATATCTTTGGTCACAATAGAAAAACTTTTTTATGATGAATTGGATAATTCTTGGAATTATCTGAATGAACAAAAAAAAAAAAAAATAGTTTTTACATATCCACCCAGTCTATCAACTTTTTTGGAAATGATACAAAAAAAAGATATCTTTAGTCACAATAGAAAAACTTTTTTCTCATGAATTGGATAATTCTTGGAATTATCTGAATGAACAAAAAAAAAAATAGTTTTTACATATCCACCCAGTCTATCAACTTTTTTTGGAAATGATACAAAAAAAAAAAGAAATTCTAGATAAGGGATCCCCTACTTATTTTCGCACTTTGCATTTTCTTCTACTCAAACTTAAGACCTGTGTGTTGTTATAGGTCGATGCTTTAACCACTTAAGCTATTCAATTTGATTGTTAATAAGATTGGCTCTTCTGTAATGGTATACTACCGATCACTTCAACGAGGCTCTGATACCACTTGTTGACTCTGGCAATTCGGAGGACAATGTCGACGAAAAATTGGCCGAAGGTTTCTTCGAAGGAAAAATTAGCGGAAGTAAAAGGGGAGAGGGAGAGAGATTCGCTGAGATTTGCTGAAGACTCGATATCTTATTTTACTTCAGTTGAATGGTTTAAATAACAAATCTAATTACAAAAATAGGAAAACTAATTATACAAAAATAAAAAAATAGAAAAGTGGACGAAGACTTCGCCCAAATTGACCAAAAAAATGGCACCTAGAATTGAGCTCTTCCATCCGGGTAAATTCAGATGTTTTGAGAAACCTAACTAAATAAGGAAATGACTCTTGTTTAACCGTTGTGAGGTGTTAAAATATCACCACCAGCCCAATAGGGTTAAGTCCAATAGTTATCACAATAATTTAGAAATTTTAGGAATAAATTTAGGAAAATAAATTAGATACTTTGGTAAAAAGGTTAGAAATTTCAGGAATAGATTGCTATCATCTAGTATAAATACCCTCCACTCTACTTAGTTTATCTTCCCAAGAAATACAAAGCACAGAGTGCAGTAGTATTCTATGAGTGTCTTGTAATCTTTTCTCAATTGGTCTTAATAAACTTTGGTAGTGTTTCCCGCAAAGAGTTGTGTTCAACAATCTGGTATCAGAGCGATATTAGTGTAGGTTATCTGATCTCTTGAAATTCTTATTATGCTTTGTGGTTGCAGCTCTGTCTGATCTTCCACATCATAAACGATTTCTTGAGATTATTAGTGTGTGAGTTTCTTTAGTGTTGCGAGTAGTCTGTGACTCTGCAAGTCTTGTGTCGAAAGAGCTTGTTTGGTATTACTGAGGTATAGCCAACACGATGAATGATTTCCAAATCGTTGGAGGATTCAAGAAACTCAACAACAACAACTATCATATGTGGGCAACATGCATGATGTCCTATTTACAAGGACATGATCTTTGGGAGATCATTGGCAGGAGTGAAACTACGCCGCCAAAGAATGATTCTAACGGCTCCTTGTGCAGATGGAGAATCAAAGCAGGCAAAACAATGTTTGCCTTGAAGACCACAATCGGAGAAGAGATGTTAGAGCACATTTGGGATGACAAGACACCTAAAGAAGCATGGGACACGTTTGTGAGGTTGTTCTCAAAGAAGAACAATACACCTTTTTCTTTCTTCTTTCACTCTAAAGCAAGGTAAATGGAATAGGTGTTTGGTTCTTGATCCTTCAACTTAAGTGTTTCAAGGCGACAACTTCTGGAGAATGAGTTGTTGTCAATTTCACAATGTGATATGACGATTGCTCAATACTTCCACAAGGTCAAGTCAATCTGTCGGGAGATTACTGAACTAGACTCGAAGTCTGCCATTGTAGAGTCTCGAATGAAGAGGATTATACTCCACGGATTGCGACAAAAGTGTAGAAGCTTCTTTTTTGCTGTACAAGGATGACCCGCTCAACCATCACTTGTAGAGTTCAAAAATTTGTTAGCCAGCCAAGAAGTCATGGCTAAACAAATAGGAGGCATCACATGGAAGGGTGAAGAAGAAGCACTCTACACAAGTGAAAGTCGGAGCAATAATAGGCCGTCTACCAAACGTGGATACAAAAATGGTGATAAAAGAAGAAGTCGTCAAGGAGCTGCACAACCTGGGAGAACTCAGAAGAACGACAACCAAAGTTCTCAAGGGAAGAGATTTGAAGGCATCTGCTACAATTGCAGGAAAAATGGTCACATGTCCAAGGATTGTTGGTCCAAGAAAAAATATGTCGAAAGCAATGTGGCATCCTCCAACATGAAGATGGAGGATGAATGGGATGCAGAGGTACTATGTCTCATAGAAGAGGACGAGCTAGTGCTCATGGTGATGATGAAGGAATATATCGTTTACGAGGATGACTGGATTATTGATTTAGGATGTTCAAACCACACGACTGACGATCAGAGTGGGGCAATGGAAGAGGGTGGCCCTCGGAGAATGAAGTATTACAAGACTTAGACAACATTGACAAAATTCTTCAAAAGAAGACGGAGAAGAAAACTGAAGAAATTCTCCTACAGAAGACGGGGAGCAAACTGAAGTGTGTCATGACCCGATTTTTTAGACTATTCTTGTATGCTAGCACGTTCTAGCAATCTTACGTTCTTCTATGCTAGCACGTTCTAGAAATTCTCCTACAGAAGATGTGGGAGCAAAATGGAAGAGATTATTCTTGTATGCTAGCACGTTCTAGCAATCTTACAAATATAGCTCAAAGAAAGACTGAGTGTGTCATGACTCGATTTTGGAGACTTTGAAGCAAGGATGGCAACTTAAAACAAGTTGAAAATATGGTAAAAATTTTCATATTTAAAATAAAATGGATATAAAACATGATACGAAATAAGGTGTCTCAATCATGTCACAAAAAATTCATGGTATGATAAATGTTTGTTTTTAGAGAGGTTTCATTGTATTTTTCAATTTAAAAGTAATATTTTTAAGGTTGTAAGTTGCCATAAGTATGTTAGGAGTCATTGTGGTATTGATTGACATGAGAGTTACCATCTTTCAATTGATCATAATTACTTTAATGTTTATATTTAAGGTTATAAATAGTAAGTGTGATGTTGTTTTAGTAAGAAGATTTTGGATATAAAAATGAAAGTTGCATATTATGCTTCTAGCTTGTTCTTTTACATTTAGTGTGTTTAAATTTGCTTGCTATAATCATTTAAATAATATTGATCAAGTTATCTTGTTGTAGAGTGATTCGAATCACAAGTTTAGAAACTAGTTTTCCTTACCCTTTATCTAGATCATCTAAATAATTCGTTCCAAAACTTTCCTTTGGATTGATTCTTAATCGTTTTTGGGGTTTTTGAATAATTTAAATCTACAGGTCTTGTTCTTTAACAAAGTTGTTAAATCGAATTCCAAGAATTTCATAACAAAACATAAAAACATGATATTTACTACATTCAAAACGAAGTTTAATTTTAAATGAAAAAACAATACAAAGTAACAAAATAGTTTTGGAGATTGTGGATATGGCTTTTTGTGGCTCGAGCTCTAGATACACTCACCAGGTGGGTGTTAAGGCACACATTCTTTCATCATAATACATGTCTTGGTTCTTATCACCAATCCATAGGTTGTGATAATGAATTTTAAGTACATAACATGGTTCTATTCCGAGGACCTTGGTTCCCAGTTTTGAGTACTTAAGTTTTTAGTTATGTCATGAGGTTCTAAGTTATTAATCATGATTCTTCATTCTTGGTTTTGTTTCTTGTCTCTTAGACACTCTCTAGGGAGACTTATGGTGTCCTATAATTGGTGAATAACTCGATGAGTCATGATACATGTGCCCAATGTGTCATGAATTCCCTATGACAAAGATTAAATTCCTATGCTTAGGGCTGCATGCATTCCATACGATCTAATCTGAATACCTACATCTAAGGCTTCATGCATTGCTTGCAACACAACCTGCATACCTATGTCTAGGGGGGGTAACACTCGAGTTCCGACGAGGATTAATTTTTCAATTCGTCTTTTTAAACTTGGAAATTTGAGATTTTATTCACAATGTTGTAAGTTAAATTTCAAGGCGAGGTATAAGAATAAAATACTTAAGTACATCTTAGAAACTCAAGAAAAATACAAAAGAAAATTGTGACTAGGAAAATTCTCTCAAGATGAGAGGTAAAATGGTTATTTTGACCATTGTGGCCTAATTAGGAGTCTAGGTGAAGACTAAGAAGAAACAAAAATCCATTCCAAATGGCCGTTTGAAGTTTGCATTTTGCTTGAAATCTTTCACCAAAAAAAAAAAAAAAAAAACAAGCCTTTGGGAGAACCCTTTGGCCTTTTGAATGGTCAGAATCCATCAAAAGCTAGCCTAAAGAGGGGCATGTGTCGGCAGACAAGAGGGACGCACTTGAATGATAGTTAGAGGATTTGACTCGTCCCATCTGAATCTGACCCTTTTTTGATTAACTGACACATGAACGGACCCACCCTAATATGCCATGTGTTGCAACATAAAAAATCAAAGGAAACTGTATGCCCATAAGAGATCGAACTTAAAGATGTTGGAGCTGAAGGCCCTAATGAGATTGTGCCATGTGTCTAAATGCAGCTTGCTTCTCTATCCTAGGCATGTAAGGGATCTTACAGGCGTGTGCATGACAACACATGGTGAATACTTTTTAGGTTCATTTGACCCCTGCTCAACTCTTTTTTGCTCTCATTTTTATACTAACCTTAATTTTACTTAGATTTAGATTTACCATACAAATCTCATAAATTTTAAAGCTTCTAACACGAGGAAAAGCTAGTTCAAGAAGGCACGTGTCATCAATATAAGTAGGCACACGAACTTTAGGCAAGTAATACTTGTAGGAATTACGAGAGTGTACTAGTATGTGAACATATCTTGCATTAAATGGTGAGAATATGCATGATTATAACTTAGAATGAGCAATTTGTTTGAGAACAATATGTATGTTATTAAAATTAGAAAATTTCCATATGATGAGGTTCGAGATGAATACTGTCCTAAATACTTTTCGTAGTGTTAAAAATGAGGATATGCTATTGTAATATGTGGTACGAGCGATTGATGGATGGTGTTTGCATGAGTACGTTTATGCTTTTAGTGATTTAGGTGACTGATTGGATATCTCCCTAATAAACTTGTACGAACATGTAGATTATGTAAATAATTCTCTAGGTGATCAATAGAATAATTTCCCTACCAAAACATGACTAAGAGTACTATGCTGAGACGAGGGCACAAGAGCTATAGCGGTTACGAGCCGACCTAGGTGAGTACAATTCAAGTTGACTAAGCACCCCAAGATCATGAGCGGCAATCAAGAGATTTGACATTTGTGCATCCATGGTATATATTAGTTAAAAAGTTAGTCCTAAATGTCTTGGAAATGATAGTTTAGTATCAAATAGCTGACGCTTTAAGTGCATACTAAATCTCCATGACACCCAAGTAAAATTTATGAGGACTTAAACGAAAGTTAGTAGCTTGAAAGAATTATTGTGAGGAGTCATTGTTGCGTGTAGAATAAGTCCACATTGAGCAAGGACAAGAGACTACATAGATAGTTAATTTGAAGAGTCGTTATTGTATGTAGGATATAACCCGTCTTTAGAGAGGATGAGAGACTACAGAATTAGATGACAAAAACTATTGTCATGTGTAGGATTTAACCCACCTTGAGAGAATCACTCTTGTGTGTAGAATAAACCTACCTTAACAAGAGACAAGGGACTATATAAGTAGATAACATGACCTGGACTAGGCCCAAACTTCTTAGAGCTCAAAGAAAAGTATGTGGTAACCACTAGATTCAGGGTTCAATGATAGCCAACATGTAACGACCTGGGAAAGAAAGAAAAAAAAAAAAAGGAAAGAAAAAGAAAACGAGAAAAAAAAAAAAAATTTAGTCGCCGGAAAACTCGCGAGTTTTCCGGCGACCACCGAGTTTCGCGGACCCCACGCGAAACGACGGCCACACCATGCCCAGCCTTCAACCCACGACTCCCAGAACCTATCAGAATACCTACAAAGGGAGGAAAGAAAGAAAATACGAGAGAGAGAGAGAGATTTCGGATAAACATCGGTGAGTATCCAGTTTCTCCGACGAACCCTCAAACCACTTGAAAACCGACACCAAACGATCTGTTACCACCACGAGAAGGATCCCTAACGAAAGCACAATAAATCAAGGTGTGTTTTGTGCTTTTTTGTAAGCGCCGTCGCCGGTAACCGAGATCGAAAAATTGAGTTTTCCTAATCGTTCTTAAATCAGTAGTTTTATGAACTTTTAGGCCGCAAAAACTCCCAGAAAAGAAAGGACGACAAATAAAGAGGAAAAGAAAGAAAGAGGACTGAAATCGGCAACGGAAATGCCACAGGAAGGAGAGAGAAAACTCGCCAAAAAATCGACCGAAGTCGGGTAAGGAAGACGAGATCCACGGATCCGGGTCAACCCGAAACCAAAACCCGAGAGAGCCAGCCCATTCTTTCCCTCGGCCTCTGCCTTCGGCCCAGCCTAACTACAGCGGCCCAAACCTCAAACCAGCCCAAAACCTACGGTTCAGTTGAACCAACCCGAGACCAGACCCACGGTCCAATCAAGCCACCCTGCAACCCAAACACTTGCGGCCCAGCCCAATAAGCCGAGGCCCAACGATTAGTCTTGGCCCAGTAGCCTTTCGCAGCCTATGACCCGGACCACGACCCGAACCGGACTGCGACCCGTGCTTCGACCCGATGCTACCGCACAACGTGGCTCGCTCTGTTGCTGCCACATGTCACATAGCGGCGCAGACGGTCCCTCAGCTCAGCTCGGCGCAAATGGCTCGGGCTCCCTTCGGTGACGCTCCCAGCGGCTGTTCAGCTCGGCTCACCTGTTTTCAGCCCGGTTTCCACTGTTTCGACCCTCCTAAATCTGTTTTCGATCCCGATTAAGGTACCTGAGGTCGTTTTAGAGCCGTATTTCACATTTATTGAATTATAGGTAAATTAATTGTGAAATACTAACGGAAAGTGGTGAACGGTGTGATAGGAAACAAACCCTAACAACGTAGGAAGCAGCTCTCCCGGAACGGGAGCTTACGTTTAGCTATTTAGGGAGTACTTCGGGCAAGGTCAACCAAGTAAGTGACCTTACTATAGGATAGGCTAAAAATTGTATGAGTTATGATGATGTGTGGGTTACGATACCTGATGATGTGTGCAGTATATACATATTTTGATGAACGACGTACTTGATATGTTTGATGCACTTTGTGGCAATATGATGAGTATGATGATTGCATGACGTTTACCTTAATATGATGATGTTTTTCATATTGAGCATGCTATATGATGATGAGTGTCATATTGCATCATGTCGTTAGATCGACATAGGACACACCCCTAAGAGCGTGAAAATGATAATAATATAAATATCCACGAGTATGTGTTACCTAGAGTAACAAAGAGATGAGACTAGAGGGTTGTGTTAGAAGAGACATTATGATAGATTTAGAGATGATGAGTGCGGACGCGCACCATATGATGAGCGTGAATGCGCACAGGTGCGTATGCACACAGATGAGGGTGTTCATGAGGCGCATGACACTATGGGGTTCTGCTGACCTCCGGACGTTGCTACAGATTAGCTGAACCAAAGGGTCCAGGGGGTGTGCGAGTGCCCTGGGGATTCACACTCGCACGTGTGGGTCATGTGTAGGGAAGTACTACACATCCAATTTGTCTGAGACTCGAGGCCACCCCTAAGATTATTAGAGATAGGTTCCTAATTCATGATTGCATGTGTTTGCATTAGCATGACCGCTATAGTGGGGTCACTTACTGAGTATTTCTTCGAAATACTCAGGCCGTGTGCCATATTGTTTTTTCAGGTAAAGGCAAGGCTCCCATGTACGGTTGACAGTGGCATTGTGATAAAAAACTATGGCGCGTGCATAGGATAGTTGCATATTTAAAATTCCTAGTCTTGGTTAGGATAGGGAGTTTGCATTTCATTCATTTATATTATTTAATTTGTAATCGTTTTTATCTTTTTGAACTCCAGCATGATGTTTGAAACACGTAAGTCAGGCAGTGTTTTCCAATGTTTGAATGTATTCTGAATATTTAAATTTTTCCGCTAATAAAGATGAGCATTCTTAGATTTATATTCTGCATTAGAGATGAGCATGAGACGTTAGTGGCGACTCTAGATATGTGGAAATTTAGGGTCGTTACACAACAAGTAGGTTGCTTATTGATTATATTTATACTTACCTCCTTTTCCCTTTCTTTTTTAGGTGTTTGCAAGTTCTTGATCAAGGTAGAAACGTGTTCAAGCGTCGTGCGGTCACAGGGGATCATAACGAAACATTAGTCTGTCATTGTATAATGAATCTTTTGTATTTTGTTTTGTAATTGTATGGCAATCTCATTTTTACCTTTGTAATAAATTTGAACAACATCATTTTGTAATTTGATTTCATTTTATATTTAAGTGTTGTGTTGTTTGTCTTTATTTCAATTTAAATTTCATAGTATTTCAATATTTAAATTTATTTTACTTTTATTTTATTTACTTTTTTTCTATCTTTTTAGACCTTGTTGAGTTTAGAAGTCTAAAAAATTTGGTTGTGACATATTGGTATCAAATCAAGTTTTAGATCCTATCGATATTCTTTAGGGTAGAGAGTCGTACACCTCTTTGCAACTTTGTATGCGGTTTAACTATATTAAATAGTGTATGATATGTTGCAAGACCTTAGGAATCTTATGTATGTTTTTTGTTACGTTGAATAAATTTTCAGTTATGGTAACGTCCTAGAGCTTTAAATAAAAAACGTTAACCCCATAATCTATAACCAAGTTATAGTACTTAGACACGAAGATGAGGCCGAGAGGGGTCATGAGATAGCATACTAGCCTTAAGAAGATAGAGAGCTAACACCACAGAATGCGAGACATCAAACCCATGGATTTGGGTATGAGTTACCTTATGGCATGTAACACCGGAGTCGTTAGGTACACACTTTTTCAAACTTTTCTCTTTTATTATGAAATTCTCAAAATTTATCGAGGGCCTTATTGTCTAATTTGAAAACTCCAAACTTCACTTTCATTTTTCGGTGTTGGTTAATCCCTAGTTGCTTTAACTTTCTTTCATCTACTTCTACTCTATTTTTACCAACTGTGAAGTCTAGAAAGTTAAATTTTTTCATGATAAAGCTATACTTTTTAAAATTAGCACAACCTTTCTATTTTCAAAGTATAATCAAAATTGACTTAACATGTTCTATGTGTTCAAGCAAAGTCTTCAAATAAATTAAAATATCATAAAAATACCTAAAAACATGTTTTCTCAAATATTTTCCCAAATCATGATTCAACACGTAAATGTACTGGAAGAATTAGGTAGCCCAAAAGTCATAATAAGCCATTCATACAATCCAAACTTAATTTTGAAAGTTGTTTTTTCATTCATCTACTATGTGCATTCTAATTTGATAATATCCCGATTTCAAATCAATCTTGGTAAAGACACGTGGACCAAATAGTTCATCAAGTATATCGCTGGCCTAGGAATAGGATGCTCATACTTTACCGTGATTTTGGCTCTACAATCCACACATGTGAATGATGAAAGATGACATTGTTCTTATTTTTAAGAAACTTTCAAAATTTTTAATTTCTTAACTAGAGAGAATTTCAAGATACTAAAGAAGGGAAAAATAACAGGTGAATATGAAGAATTTTTAGAAATTTTTAGAAATTTTTTTGAGAAAAATAATAAAATATTCGAAAATGGTAAATAACGAAAATACCCCTGCAATTATGGATAATTATGAAAATGCCATTCTGCCCATAATCAAAACTTCCATTGTGACCTTATGTAAAAAAAATTCTAACCAATCTAAAAAATTAGCCGTTGGATCTCCTCCACAATTGGACACAAGTTGGATCTCCTCCAAAATTGGATACAATCTAGAACGTTCATAGATGGACATCCAACGATCAGAATTCAAATTGGAAGTCACTAGCTTGTTAATGGGGATGGATATTTCTAACAGATTATCCAGAAAATTCAATCTCTAAATCACGAAGATTTTGAAGCTTTCAACATCGGTTTAAGCTTTCCTTATAAAGTCTCAAGTTGGGGCAATAGTATGGAACAAGAATCAAGTTGAATCGAGCTCCCAATCACAAGTAATCGCTGTTTAGATTTTGGATCTCCTAGTCTCGACTTTGTTCCAAAATTGAGAGAAATTCTCCATCATTTCCCTTCAAACTTGTTCCTACATTTTCTAAGCAAGATTACCCACATGTTCGGTGAAAGAATCAACTGCTAAAATACCTAAAAACCATTCCCCCAATCCAATCCTCCATTGAAGAACTTAAGCTTGAAAATCTAATATGAGCTTACACGCAAATTCTTCAAGCAAGGTCAATTTCAATCAACTTTTGCACCTCCAAGGAGTGTTTCCATAGAAGACCATGAAGAGAAATAACCTCGTAAAAGTGCTCAATTGAAGGAAATCAGTTTTAGGCTCAAATTGGGGGTAAGTGTCGAAATCGTATCTACGGTCTCTTTTCTTTCAAATAGAGCATTCCTTCCACTTCAAAGGATGAAGTTGAGAAACTTTGATGAAGAAATCGAGAGTTCAAACGTCATAGAACGAGATGCCTAAGAAATAAAAAATTTGTCCTTTCGGGTGAGTTGCAAACTAAGAGAAGTTTCTGAAAATAAAGGTCTCACCTCAAAGACGTTCCTCCAAACCAATTTCTTTAGCTTGAGGTTAAGATAAGGAAGAGGTTTCATGAAGAAATCAGGCCCTGAAAATCCTAGAATCGGTTGTCGAATAAAGAATACCGTGTTTTGAGCTCCAACGAGAAAACAAATTTTGGACGAACTTTGGAGGTGAATATCTTAGGGTACAATCCACGACTGTATGAAATTAACCTCTAGCTCTTCCTTGTAACACTATCTTTAAGTTTTGTAAAAAAAATTGAGGGAAGAAACGCTGCAACTGGAGATGTAGAAGGTGATTTTCGGATGGCGACGTAATATAAAACACACATCTTCTCTATGTCTAGAAGAAGAAAACGATGATTTGTCCAGTTCAACTGAAATGACCATGTCAAACTACAATCCGAACTTTCTTTATTTTTCTAAATTTTAACCCCCTTCCAGACTTTTTCTCATGAAAAATTTTATGGTTCCAGAAACTAGACACAATAAGAAATTTGTGGGAGAAGATTTGACGCAATTTAGATAACAGAAGCTCGAGAACGGAGGTTCTGAACGTCAACGAAGTAAGTAGTCATCTTAAACTTTTCTTAAGAAATACCGGTAGGAATCACTCGGATTTCTATATGAACCCTAAACTAAGTATGAATTAAGGAAGTATGAAATAAAAACACAAAGAATCGAGAGTTATGGCCCTGAATCGATTAAATTGCTCAAAATTTAAGTAATGTTAAGATAACCCACTAAATGAACTTAGCTGCCTATGAAATTTTAAATACGAGCATATTATGGTATATTAAGATTATGTATGGAATTTTGCTTTCATTGGATAAGGATAAATTACTAAACTAAGTAACAATGTAAAATGACTATAATGCCCTCAAGGTAATCTACCTTCGGTTCATGATCTAGATGACCTCCAAAGTTTGTGAAAGTTTGTATTAGACCATACTTTATGATGTTGTAAAGTTTGAAAATCTTTAGAATACATTAACTAGCTAGACTAAGAATTATTGGGTAAAATGATCAAAATGTCCGTAGAATTTCTCATGATAGTTTAAAGTTATGCTCCAAATTATTTTCTACTTCTTATAAGGCCTATTCCTAAGGACGTGAAGGTATATTCAATATTTCAAGTTGATTAGAAAAGGTTAGGAACCTAAACCAAGTTAGGACCCAAAAAATACGGAGAGGAAACACTTCAAGATCCACAACTTAAACAATTTATTATGACTCTATGACCTTCTTGAATAACTTATGCTTGTTACTATGATGAGTTCATTACTATGATGAGTTCATAAGCTAATGAATGCATGATGCAATTATGCCTCAAGAACAATAAGAAATACATAAAATGTTTATGATTTAGAAACCAAGGAAGGTACCACACGAGCTCTACAACTACCAAGGTAAGATATTAAACTCCATGCCTTAAAGGTTTTATGATATGAAAGAATGCTAGATAATACTCTTATCATGTCCAAGTTGACCCATGTTCTCCCACCACGCAGTGATTCTAGAGGCTCATGTTTTCCTCTTCTAGGTAGGATGCTCTGCACCATGTTTTTCTTAGCAGGATGTCATGTTTGGCCTTATATATTCTCTCACCTAGATGAGATGCCCTGCACCTTGTTATGGGTACCCTATTAACGATATGCAATGTTCATGTTTTACATCGATCACGTGACCTTCTTAGTCTCCCATGGAGAGTAATCTAGGGCAACGATTGAATAAGAAGAAAGTAAATTATCCTTCCTTAAAAACTTAAAAACCTTACCAATCATGGCAACTAACTTCTTTTAGTTGGCATTTGAAGAGTTAAAAGTTTCCTTTGTGAAGAGTCTATATATGTATTGATATGGAAAAGCATATTTTTTTATGAATGAAATTGAGCTCACAAGTTGAGAATTTCACCCTTGGAAATTTGAGCATCATTTTTTCCATTTCTATGTTTCAAGCAATTCTGGTTGTAGATTGCATCTGAGCCGTTCTATCAAGTCTTGATCAAGTTTGATTGTGGAGTGACTCAATTTCGAACAAGGTTTCAGATCTTGTTTTTAGATCTTTGATCTTAAGAGGAAATCTAATTTTACTCTTATCTCTTGGTTAATTCGAATATTGTATAAAGAGGTGTTAGTTTGTTTGATTCAAAGGTTTTTTCTTCGACAAAGGCCTAGATCATTGGGTTGAGGATTCGAATTGCCTTATCACAAGGCCATGTTATGGTTTTAGAGGATAGGTCTCATCATTATATGTGTGTGATTGCATTACTAACCACAATAGTGGGGTGACTAACTAAGTATTTCTTACGATACTGAAGCCATATGCTACTCTTATTTTTTTTAGGTAAAGGCAAAACTCCCTTGCATGGATGACAGTGAATGCTACTCTTATTTTCTGTGGTGATACATTTGTTTTGACATGTTAGTTTTAATACCAAATGTTGGTTTTGACGGTTGATCTAAGTACACTAAAACAAATAACTAAAATAAAAAAGAATAATTTGAGGGAAAGTTTCTTGGTAAATAACCTTAAGGCCTATGCTTTTAAAATTCCTTTTGTTGTTGTGAATGAAGGGTACATTTGAAGACTATTTCATCCTATAAAAACACTTGGCTAATTTCCTAAACTTTCTCCACAAGTTAATATCTACTAATAATTCTCGTGAGCAAAACACTTACCATTTTTTTTTGAACATGCTCGAGTTAATAACTACCCACAATTCTCCTAAAATTGTTCCAAGTTAATAACTTATTTTTACTAAGCTAAGCTTATTCGCTCACAAAATCTACCTAATTGATTTCTTACTTATCCACGTGAATTTGAAGATTTCTCCACCACAGCTACTGCCATAACTGTTTTTTCCATTTCTCGATTTTTTAGACTATGCATGATTAAGACTTTAGAAGGGTCATATGTATGAGAATGCAATTTATGATGTGAAAAATGAATGAAATGGCCTTAGTATGAGAATTTTAAAATGTATGTTTTCTAAATAATTTTCATTGTGTTCTAGGTGGTTGATGGTTGTTATCTCTTCAGTGAGCTAGCATATATGCTTTTTGAGAATGCGTTATGTGCTCAAGATTATTGAAGGACATTATTGCCTAACTTAGTTGGCTTGTATATTTAGAGAATGAATACTTTATTCTAATTGATTGATAGCATTATCTCCCCAAGAAAGCTTACAGGATATGCTGAGTTAAGGATAGAGAACTAGAGATAGAATGGTTACCTTGACCTAGGTGAAAAGCTTTCCAGTAGACTTAGAACCCTAGAATCGTGAGCAACAATCAATGGTAAAAACCTTAATGTTCCCAAAACTAGACTAGCTCGTCTAGAATGTCCTAATTATGTGAGTTCAAGAATTAAACCATCTAGATGCCCTATGTCACAACCCAAAATTTGAATCTCGAAATCAAGGGCTGACCAACAGACTATGCAATGAAATCGTGTAAAAGCAAATAGAGAAGACGAGATTACAAAAAAAAAACTTTAGCAATTATGTAAAAGGTTTGAAATCTGAAACAAGGTGTTCAAGTATGAAAAGTATGTAAACGGTTTACAAAACAATGCATGACAGATATAAACAAAATTATGCACAGACTCCTAGACGCCCCAGGACACTCCTCTGTGGCATTAAGATTCAGCATGCATTCCCGCCTCGATCCATGACATCATTCACCTGAAAAAAAAGAGTAGAAAGGAATGAGTATAAAAATACTCAGTAAGCAGCCTACTTGTAGGCTCTTTTCGCATCCTTATCTTGGTGGGTAACCACAGTCTTTCTCGGGTTTCTAAGGAGAGTGAACTAAGCTGCAACTCTCTTTTCTGTATCTTCGGAGGCTTGCCCATCTTAAGCAGTGAAAAGATCAGTGTTCTGAGGTGAGGCGCGACCTCATAAGTAAATCTGCGCGACCTCATAAGTAAATCTGAGGGGATTGTATGGCTGGATCTGAAAACGTGACTCTCTCTGAACATCATCCATGGAGGCTAACTGACGACCCTCACACGAGACCATACATCCACTAAACGGGGTGCGACCCCCTGTGTGCCGGTTAGCTACTGAGTTATCCTATGTGGCTCCACGTCTCCCGCTCAGGGACGGCTTTCTACGGCCCAGGAGTCCTATTCAGAAGACCCCTTAGCTACACCACTAGGTCTGGGCACTTGTCACACTTCCCTATCCGGATCTGCTAAGCTCAACGATCACCGTACCGGAGCTCTGTCTCAACTGTACGATATCGGAGGAGAGAGGAAAGTGGAGGTTCTAATGACACTATCTACACTGCTCAACTCTAGCGGGCTACCTACAGTTACCGTGGTGACCTAATTCTTTCTAGGGTGGAACCTTGTGGCTTAGACTTGGATTCGTGTATCTCTGGGATTCTCGTGCCTGGTCTCAGAAACCTATCGGGTTTGGAATTCTGGGCTCTGGATCCGCCAGTAATCATTTTGCGGGTCTAAATGCACGGTATTCTAGAGGTCCCCCAATCTATGGTCTCGTCTAGCCTACTTAGTCACAAGCACACTAATCTAAGCTCATAATTTCTTCCTATTCATCAAGAAAGATAACACAAACATTCATCATGCATAAGAGTTAACACGCAGCAGTTCATACAATATTAACAAACATGCTCAACGGGAAGATAACGACCATCTTTACCCGGAGCGCAGATTTCACAAGTTTTCCCATCCTTCAAATGCATACAGACTCTATCAGATTCTCAATCAAACAGATTTAATAAACATTTAATAACTAGCTTTCCTTAATCATATCATTTTCGCAGTTCCCATACTAATATACTAGGTCTAGCTAGCTAAGTTAATGGGTGGTAGCATGCATGCTTGTTCCTAAAGGTCCCTACAAGAATTGCTTCTGGGAATCCAAATAGCTACTTACATGGTTGTCGCGTGCCTTCCCAAGTTCGAGTTTTCTTGGCGGAATTGTTTCCAACAATTCTGAAATTTCCTTTCCATGTCCTAATTCACATAATAATAAGGTCAGCATCAAAATCTGGTAGGAAAACAAGCAAACAGAGACCGAACAGGAAGACAAACAGTGTCTCACGCGCCCCCACGCGCGTCACACTCGCCCTGGAGGGTCTCTACGCGCATATCCTACGCGCTCGTGCCCACGCGCTGCTTCCCGAGCAGACGCGGGTCAGAGGCACTGGGTCGGGCGGTTCGCGTGCGACGCGGGTTGGTGGCGCCGGGTCGGGCCGGCGGGATCTGCGTGCCTGACGCGTGTCCGCTGCCGGGTGAGGACGTGCCTCACCAATCGGTGATCGACACGTGTCGATCACCGGCTCCTCCGCACGCCGGCCGACGCGTGGCGGCGTCTCCAGCCTCCTGCGTTTTTTTTTTTCATTTTCCAGTCCTCTTTCGCGTTTCGATCTATTTTCTTCCGATTTTTTTTATCTTCCAATCCGTAATCCGATTCCACAAATTTTCTTTACTAACCTTGTAGATCTGATATTCTCCTCCTTCGAAATAATTTTCTTATATTTTTCTGATAATCACAGATCTTAATATTTGAGTTCGAATTTGGAGAAAAACACGAGTTCTTACCGAAGATCGCGTTTTCTTGAAACTCTTATTCGAACGCCAATCTTGGCCGACTTCACTCCGAAAGTTAACCAGATAACGCTATTGAGGGTAAGAGTCCAAGGATCAACACAAAACGTCGCTAACACACGAAAATCTTGATGATTTCTTGATCTAGACACTCGTGGACTAACCTGAAGTTCTTGGACGTTTTGACGAAATAGGAAGGTGCGATTCGTGAGAGCACCTACCCTCGGACTATTGACGGTTTAGATTGGGGACTCGGATCTCCGGCGTCGGTTTTGATCTGATCTCCTCCTCCCTCCTAAAAAACTTAATCTTCTTTCCCTCTTCTTTCTCCTTTCTCTCCCCTCTTCTTTCTCTTTTCCAAATTATGCCTCAACCAAAATAGACAGCTCAAGTAATAAGGGCAAAATGATTAGTTTGCCCCTATTGTGACTTGAATTTTTTTTTGTTTAATACTCGGGCGCTACACCCTAAGAACCAACTAAATCTCCACATTATCCAAGAAAAGTTAAGAAAGTTTACAAGGTTGCTAGCAGCGTGAAGGGTACATTGGAACCCGATTTCCTTCTATTTCTATCGGTACCTTCAATAGCACTACTCAATGACCTAAGTTGAACCTGGTAGTGCTCTTGTCACGCGGTAGGTATCAATAAACACATACTATCGAGCTTGACTAAAATCACATAAGATGATGACATGTATGGCTACATGAAGAGTCACAATCGTGTGTAGAAATGGGTCAAGAACCAATACCACAATTTCATAAACCCGTCATGAGAATGGAAGAGGGACTATCTAATTAGTTGTAATCAAGTTCAATAATTTTGTGACTATTAACTAAATGCTCAGCAAAAAATAATGAAAGAATAAAATAAATGATTTTCAAACTTGAAGGGTGAGAGAGTCCCTCAGCTTTTCTTTTATAGACTTTATTTATTTGTTCTATTTTTAAAATTAGGTCCAAGTGTTTTATCTTATCAACTTCTCTTTCTTCTAACATTATTTCCTTCCATTCATTTCTTTTTTTCTTTAATCATAAAAATCTTCAAAATCTTAAAAACTATTTTGATTCCAAATAAAACAAAAGGATTTCTAAATTGAAAATGGTAAAAAGGAACAAATCTTTATTGAAATGCCAAATCTAGACTAAGGAAGAATAAAGAACATAAAGTAATTAAAGGCAAGAAGAAGGAAGTTGTTTGCGAAAAGCAGAGCCCTTCACATTGTGACAAATAGAAATTGGTTGACCATCACCTTTGAAGGAGAGGTTAATGTCTTGTAACACTATGCCTTCGGCCGAGAAGAACTTGGCTGCATTCAAAATTTACTGTCACTTGAGATGTTGAACTCCCCTTTATGTCTTCATATCTCACGTCTCTAATTTACACTTTTGAGTTATTCTATCAACCACAAACCACATTTTACTTTAGAATTATTCACCATTTATAGTTTTACTAAAATCGAACGACTATCAAATTTAAATATATGTACGATTTTATGTTCATTGCAGTCAGTGCAATATTTTTTATCAATGATGATAGGATTTTTTACAACCTTTATTTCGAGATTGAGAAAAGCGATCTTGCTAACAAAACTAGAAAATGAAGTTGACCATGTATTGATGCTCACATGGTTGTCTGTGCCAACAAATGTGGAGTCTCTTACTATGACTCCAGAGACATCTTCTTCATTTGGGTACTTTCCGAGGCTACCGATGCTAATTCCATGACTTGGACCACACTGGGCGTCTGTTATGTTGATGAATTTACTTCCAGGGCCTAGAGAGATGCAATCGTCTCCGATGCCAATCACTGAATGCATAATGTTGACACCGCTTGAGTTTGAAACGTGAATTCCATCTGTATTGGGGCTATCTACTGGAGCTATCACTGTAACGTGATCAAATGTGACATCACGACATCCATGCACAGCAAAATGGAAAAACTTGCTATTGGACGATGTTATCTTTGCAATTCTGGTAGTGTTGACATTAAAAAGTTTCATAATCTACATTGAACCAAACATTATATCATACACACAAATATATTTTGGTGTAAATTTAAAATAAATGTAAAATGATTGCATCCATTTAACGGCTAACCTAACCAATCAATTTCTTTTTTATTATTTAAACCTAAAAATAGACTTACAATTGGACGGTTAGAACTGTTGGAAAACCAAGCTGAAGAACCACCACCGTTCAAGCTTCTAGGACCGTCAACGAAAAAGGTGTCGACTTGATAAATACTAAGCCAATATTCACCAATGGCGAAACTCTTGGCAACTGGAGCCAACATCTCACCTTTAATATCCAGACCAATGGATCCTTTACATGGACCTTCAAGCACCAATGGCAAAATTAGAAACCTCCCTTCGGTACTAAAACTACATCATCTCCGTTATGTTCATAAGCTTCCCTCCATGCGCTACTTAATGCCTATACAAACCAAATAATCTAATCTACTTTCAACCAAATACCTTAAGTTTTAAATTTTATTATTTTTGACAAATTATTAAACGTTTTTTCAGTGTATCGCTCAATTTACCATAAATAATATAAAAATTATTTTTACAACTAAATTTTCCTTTAGATATTTATTATGCTGATGAATAATCCAAAAACAAAAAAACAAATATATATATATATATATATTAGTTTTAAAAATTTGTTTTATAGACCTGAAATAGATAATAAAACAAAGAAAAAACCAAAAACAAAAAACTAGGCTTAAACTCTTTCAAAAATTGTATCCCATTTCGAAATGGTATTTTTAAAATAATGTTTCTAATGCTTCTATTTCTCAAAAACTTTTAAAAGAATATAAAATGAAAAATAAAAATGGTACCAAGATATGAAACATATACTCATATGGTAAATATGAACAAAAAGTTGTTTGAATCGAACATAAAATTTTACGTTCTGTGCTATCCGTTTTTCCATCTGGTTTTGCATCAAATTGGATGATATCGAACACTTTAGGTTGGGAATAACATTTAGAAATGGAAAGTAAGATGATAACTAAAACTAAACATCTAATCTCTAATAAATAATTGATTTTTTTGTGTTTACTTTTTATAACAATATTTTAACCGCTAAAAAAAGGAAGTCCATTGAGATTTTATTCTTCTATTGCAAAATCATGACATTGAAATTAGTGTCAATGAAGTTTTTAAGGAAAAATATCACTCTTATCTTTCTCAAATTCTCGATCTCCTAATGGTTATCGAGATTACTAAACTTGTCCAGCAAAGCCAAGAAATCGTCAGCCATAGCAACAACATTGGAAATATATAGAACCTCTAAAACTAGAGCACCTCAATTATTTGTATATTTGGCTCCATGTGATACTCGAAGCCTTTCAAAACAAATGTCACGACCTAGGGTTCGAGGTTTTAATTCACAGATCGTGATATGACTTATAAATTAAAAGTTTAAAAACAAACATCAAAATATTTAAAAGATGAAAACAAAACATTTACAAGTTAAACTGTTGTTAAAAGTTTATTATAAAATAAAGACCAAAGAGTAATACACGATAATAAAGGACAACAACCCCTAACATATAGGACTAACGCCCCACCATGACTCTCATTTGTGACCATGTAGCTCTTGAACATTCCCCCACCTTTGCTATTAATATGTAGTCCCCTAAAAAAGAATAGTAGTTTTTGGTTAGTATAAACATACTAAGTAAATAAACATTTTGTAGACTCTAATCATATCCTTGACCTAGTAAGTTATCACAATCTTTCATCTAGACTTTAGAAAGTTAGGGCCTAGGTTTTACAACTATCTCGGAGGCCTCAAAGTTTCAAACAAATGCTCTTGCTTGACACATACCAAATCGGGGACTGAACATCATTTTCTTTCTTTCATCAAACCCAATTGGGGTTTGAAAGTTATTCATCTTTTACGGCATCATGGATCTACTATACCATATATCTGAGTTCTTTAAACTTAGCTAGTTTACATTTCCATGGGAGTGAATCATCGTTATCCTAGATCTGGGAGATGAGACCTCATCACAATCATCACCAAGCAAGAGAAGTCACAAGATGAGATGAAGAGGGTTGGAATAGAGGTTGTAACCAAAGGTGGCACCGCTCAGATTGCACAAATGATCGTGCAACCCACCCTACAAAAATGAGTTATTGATGTCCAGAAGTCTAACGAGCACCTCAGCAAAGGGTGGAATTAGACAGAAACAAAGAGACAACGAGGTATTCAATCTCTTCAAACACGGGCTTGTTGTGGCAAAATAGCTTGTGTGTTCCCCGAGATGAGAAAATGCTTAAAGACATCATGACTAAAGCCCATGATACATCTTATATGTTCCACACAGGAAGTACGAAAATGTATCTAGATCTGAAAGGATGTTATTGGTTATTAGGGATGAAGAAAGACATAGCGGATTTCATAAGTTGATACTTGACTTCTTAGCAGGTGAAGGCCCCAAGACAGCGCCCAATAGGATTGCTACAACCCTTTAATGTTCCTCGGTGAAAATGGGAAGCAGTTTGTATGGATTTCATCTCGGGTTTGCTAAAGACCAAGCATGGTTTTAACATAATTTGGGTAGTTGTAGACCGACTAACCAAGACAACTCATCTCATTTAAGGAAAGTCCATGTATCGAGTTGATCTGTGAACTCAATTATATGCGAGAGAGATAGTACGTCTGCACGGAGTACCATTCTCTATAGTGTCAAACTAGGATACCACGTTCACCTCACAGTTTTGGTAAAGTCTTCAGAAAGCGCTAGGAACTCAGCTAAGGTTTAGTACAACATTTCATCATCCGATGGACTGACAGATTGAAAAGCTGAATTAGATCTCAGAGGACATGTTGCAAGCCTATCTCATGGATTTCTTTGGATACTGGGACGAACATCCACCTCTTATGAAATTTTCCTACAATAACAGTTATTAAGCAACCATCCAGATTGCCCATTTCAAGGCACTATATAGGCGTAGGTGTCGTACACCAATATTTTTGGGATAGGTAAACACCAGCAATTATTGGGACTAGAGTTGGTTCATGTCACCAACACAACGATGTAGAAAATTAAACAGAGGATACTTACCGCACAGAGTCAAGAGAAGAGCTATGCAAATTTGCGTAGAAGAGATCTCAAGTACAAATTGGGTGACCATGTGTTCCTGAAATTAGCCGTTATGAGGGGGTGTTGAGGTTTGGGAAAAATGGCAAGTTGAGCCCAAAATATATAGGCCCTTTTAAGATTCTAGAAAGATTGTATGTGGTTTATAGAATTGGTCTACCACCAAACCTTGCTTGGAACACAAGCCTATCACCAAACCTCGCTCGTGCACATTGTGTTCCACTCGTCCATGCTGCTAAAGTACATGTCAGACTCTACCATGTGGTAGGACATGAAACACTTTCCCTTCAGAAAAACTTCTTTGAATTCCCTGATGATGTACATTGGCTAAGAATGTACATCATCAGTCCATACCTAATATGACATCAAACCTCAATGATGATGTACTGGAGAGACTGTCTGCTCGTTACTGCAGTCTGTCACATTGGCTAAGAATGTGCATGGGCCATTGCGAAATATCTTCCTAGCCTTTAATGTTTTGATGACACTTGGGGTTTTCTTAGAATTGGCTCTCTTGTACGTAAAGCACTCCCCTAACGGGAGTCTGAGATTCACCATCCAATCCTCACAAAGTATGAGAGTGCGATTCTCACCTAACCAGTCCATACCTAATATGACATCAAAGTCTTACATGCTTAATACTATCAGTGTAACATCTATAACTCATTACAACAATGCGACACTACCTTCCTTAACACTATGGGTAGCCATCAAAAGCACGTGAGCAGAGGTGGATACCATTAGGGTGGTTTCTAAGGGTTCCAACTTTAAGTGGGCTAGCTCAACAAATCCCTTAGAGATAAACGAGTGCTTAAAACAAAAGTCAAATAGTATCAAACCCAAATGACCAAAGACTAGTAATGTACCTGTCACAATTGCGTCAGGTTTGTTGGTTCTCTTGGTTGTGGTTGCATGAGCTACAGCTTGCTCCTATTGTTGTTGGGCTCTCCGACCCCTCTGATTCTGTCGAGCAGGTCGATTAGCAATCTGCTACAAAGTGCTTAGCTTGGCCACTTTGTAACATACATTTGTTCCTGCTCGATATTCCTCCTTGGGAGGGCGTTGACACTTGAGACAATTGGCTTTGCCCAACATTGAGGCTCTTCCTCAGTTATCAGTGTGCCCGTGGGTTGATCTGCTAGTTATAGGATGGTTCCAATCTATCCTCTTCCCCTCGACTGAGGTGTTGGGTGTCTGTGCTGATCCTGGCAATATTTTTTCAATGTGAAACATGTCAATGAAGGTCGCCACTCAGAGGGCTTCCACATCCACATGACCCTTTAGTTCTTCCCATAAACCAATAATAAATTACTCAGCCTTCAACATGTCTGTGACATATTCAGCAAACCTTGCCAGTCCATTAAACTCTAGATCATATTCTTCCATAGACTTGTCTCCCTATTTCAGTTCTAGGAATGGTGCTTGCATCTTCATCCTGACATCTTAGGTTGGTGTCACCAATTTATCCATAATGCTAGTTCGATTTTATCCTTTGTATCCAAGTCAACTTATATGAATGACATCAATAGACTTTGCATGAGTAGAGTCTTGTAACGTTATAATATATATATATATATATATATATATATATATATAATATCTCATTTTTTTATTATTAATGTTTTAGAAAAATATTGTTACTATGATAGTAAAGAATTTGTTGGAGTTTCTTGCCAATATTTTTTGTTTTACCTTTTAATTTTGTTCACCAAATATTCTCTCTCTCCTCAGTATTTACTCTTGCTCAATGTTATTTAGTTGGTTTTATCTCATCAAATCTTTCCTCTTGCTCATGATTCTATTATGTAACAGATATTTTTGGCCCATTTATCTCTATGAATTTTGTAAACAAACATATTTTCTAATTGATTGTTATTTCCAAATCTTTTGTTTTTTTAACCTGTGTATTTCCTTTTTTTTTTTTTTTTAATTCGATTAATAGTCTAATGGTTGATAGTCTTGGCTAGCTAGTGGCATGATTAACATGATTTATGGTAACTCATATAAAATTGTTGGCATTGAATTTCTAATCAAAACTAAATAATTGCAACAATATTTAGGAAAGATATAAGATATAATCCGCTCTGATCTCTTAAAAATCACTATTAACGAGAATAAAAATTTAAAAGAATATTGAGATTATTATTTGAAAAAGGTTAAATAGGTTAAATATTTATTTTTTAAAAAAGAAAAAAAAAATCTTATATGAATTTGTGCCATTCTGTATTTGTGTTTGGTATTTTTGAAAATAGATATATTTCTCTTTCTATTTATTTATTTATTTTATTTTATTTTTTTAAGTAATTTGACTTTCAAAATTGTAAAATTACAAATGTGAAGTTATCTCCAATTTTATGTTTTATTTATTATATTAAAATCTATAGTATATTGTGAAATAATATGTATAATATGAATAAAATTTAGTGTTTTATTCGGTCTCCGAGACACAGTTGAATGTAGATATCATGAACGCGAGGTGTAGGATACTAGGCCAAGAAATTCGGGCAACCACTCCCCTTTGTGCTGATTGCTAGCGCATCCAGGGCCCAGTGCCCAGCAGAGCTGGAAGATAAGTATTTGACAAAATAATGATATGTGATTCGATCTTAATTCTAAGTGACTTGTGAATTTCTACTCATGAGGACATATCATTTGAGTTGTATGGGTAACAATGAGTTCTACGATTGAATCAATAAACCTCCTATTGATGTTTTTTAAAACATACCTTGTTTCAAGCTCCTTAATCAGCAACCATTGATGTTTTTTAGAATATGGAATTTAACCTCATTTTCCTTCGACTTACTCCTTTAAACCTCAAATAATTTAAGTATAAAGAATAACTTGAAAGGCGAGTTTCTTGCATGGAATAATCTTAAGCACAATGTTTTCCGCTATTTTTATTGTTGTGAATGTAGAGTACATTTAAAGACTATTGTAGGGGACACTAACAAATTTCCTAGACTCTCTTTAATAACTCCAAATAATTTTCCTAAAATTTCAATGGTTTATTATGCAATTTCTTCCACTATTCTCTTCGGCACAAAGAAACTTCATCGTCACACCAGGTAAGCAGAAATTTCTTGTAAGGTACTCCTCTATTTTCCAACCTTGTTTTCAGTAATACAAGTTCTTTAGAATTTTTTGGGACACTATTAGTCTCAAGCAAGTTGGATGAACCAACTGGTTGTTCAATAGAAAGGGACGGAAGAAGTTGGTAATTGTCACCATTGTTATCATTGGATTGTTCTTTCTTTTTAGGCTTACCTCTAGGCCTCTTTGGTTGAGATGACAAGTTCGACTCTATTTTTCTTATGCCCTAGTGATCTTCTTCTAGGTCTCCTTTGTTGAGATGATAAGTCTAATGAAGCACATCGACTTGTAGGTTACTCTTTGTTGACTAAAGTAGCCTTCGAATTCTTCTTAGCTATGTTCTTTGGTTTTTTGTTCTCCCAAACCGCTGGTTTCTTCTTCCATTTTTTTGCTACCAATGCTAATGGAGGGTTATGAAAGATGTCAATAGTCTTTAATTAATATCTTATATAGGCAGCTTTTTGTTCGTTCTAGGACTATGTTTCTGTTGAACATTTTGAGGAACAAGTCAACTAATTTCACTCTCCTGTCTTCTTCTCTCATTTGACCAAGGCAAATAATATAAGTCTTCAAGTTTGTGATGTAATATACTTTGGTTACTAGACATTGATCTCCATTCTTGCATGGAACCAAGATGGATCTTTTGCCTTGGATCGGTGCAATTGATTTGTTGCCAAACTTCATATTTCCAATGAGTTTCTTATAAAGCTCTTTGAACTTTGCTCGACCTTCGGTCATGTCGATGCTTCCTTCATTGTCTAGATACCACATGTTGGTCTCCTCTCAATATTTTCCATGAGCAAGGATGTTCACCATAACCTTCTCTTCATTGAGCATCAAGAGGTTGACATCTTCTCGGTCAATAGTAGTGCAAGCTCTTTGTCATGCATGAATATGAGATTTATTTCCTCATTGCACTCCTTGTTGCAACAAGCAGTCTGCTACATTGATCATATCTTGTCCATCAAGGAGTTGATATTGTCGTGAGTTTGGGAGATATTATCCCAACCTCTTGTGCCACCACGTCCGTTGCCACGAATGTAACCACATCCACAACCTCTATTTTCCTCGTTGTGGTTGCTGCTCCCTTTATACTGAAAAGAAAGAATCAACCAAATCTTTTTTGTTTTTTTTTTTTTTTTGTCTATGTGAGTAAGAGGAGTTTCTCTTAATCTCTGTCGCTATAGCCATGAAGTCTCTCCTTATGAACCTTAAGATGACCAATGACCTCCACAATTGACATGTTCTTGTGGTCACCAAACTGCTCGATGGAGGAGGGGGACAACTTAAAACCTCTTGATGATGGAGATTTCCTCAACCTTGTTTCCTAGTGAATGGATGTTGATGACAATTGTTATCTGGTTCATGGCAAAGTATTCTACCAACTCACCCTTCGTCATGCGGATAGCCTTAAACTTACTTTTTAGGATTTGCAACTTTGTTTCTTTGACCCGTTCCACACCCATATGCGTTGCTTGCTACATCTCCAATGTTGCCTTTGTCGAATCCTTCTCTACCAACATGTGAAGAACGTTCTCCTGGACTGCTTAATAGATGATAGTAAGAGTTATCCTATCCTTACACAAAATACCCTAGGATAGAAAAAGTACCTGTCACCACTATTTAAGAAGTTATGACTGTCTCTACTGGCAGAAGCATATACTCTTTAGCCTCTTTATCGTAGCAATTCTCAGCTCTCTTTGTTGGACAGCCATGTGGCCCTCTTCGTCACACTTAGAAGCATGCTCTAAGTCCTATAAATTTCATGATCTACAACCCATAAACATAACATACATATCATTATATTCTACTTAAAGCTCAATCATCTATAGTATTGATCATAATCATTTATTAAATTTTGTATGACATGCATGACGGTGATGATGTTCATCAGCGATAACATCATGAGACATGTTGCTCCTATCTCCTAGGCTAGTCTACAACATCTATAAGTCAAGGGAACTAATGCCAACTGTAACGACTTAATTTTTCTACTACAAAAAGGCACTACATATGCATGACTGTTAATTGCAGAAACAATCATTTAAAATAATTTCAAACCATGGACTTAACTTTTGTAATAAACCCTTCACTACAAAATAACAATAATAATAATTCTTCTCTCTTTTCTTATTGAATTCTTTAATGGCCATTGAAAACTCTCTTAGTTCTCCATCTTCTTCTCTAATTTTCTCTAGCTCATAGATCCGTTGTCTTCTATCTCATAATGATTGCTATCATAATCAACTCAAGGTCACCTCAAGTATCTCATTCGAAGATCATAATGGATGCATGTGGCGTTCAACACTCAATCACTTCAAACCCCAATTAGGGAATGAAACTAATAATTAATACTTTATAATTGTTTGGACATTGCCAACAAAATTCTATTCAACCACTTCTTTTCTTAACTATTTATTTGATTAAGAAATTTTAGGTTTCTACTATATTCTGAAATATTGATGCAATAATAGAATCGAATGCTTGATTCATGTATCATTCTTCTAATTTCACTTGCATAGTGCATCGAATAACATAAGTGTGCTTCAACCTTGGCATGCATACAATAATTTTTTTTTTTTTTTTTTTTTTTTTTTTTTTTTTTTTTTGGAGACTAGCTTTGACAAGTAAAGAAAGGCTAGTTCTTAACAAAGTGTTATTAAACAAAGACCGCATTAATTCCCCATATTTTTTAACTACATGAATTTAAAAAGTATTAGTTCTTAGACTCTTGAATGTAATGGTACATAATCTCACATTATTTAGTTTTTTATGAAAGTTGTAGGAACAAATAAAACATGTTGACAAACTACTCTACTACTCCTTTCTCGACATATTCAAAAAATCTAATCTCGAGATGAGCATAGCTACTAGGAGTTACAAACCTGACTCAAATACCAGTTACTTAAGTAAGGTAGCTTGCTCTTAAGGAGACAATGGATTAGTAAGGAATCAATTGTTCAACGTGTTAAAAGAGTTGGAAGAATAGAGTTTGGACACTATTATTGTCTCTATCCTTAGAAGATTTTAGAAAGATTTTAGGAAGATTGTAATAATATGTTCCTAAGTTTTTGAATTATGAACGGAAGTCTCTTAGATTAGATTATATTAAAAAGAAAATATATTGTTGTGCATTTTATAGTCCGGAATAAAAACGGTAACTAAATTTATAAACATAATAAAATAAAATATAAAAAAATAAAAAAATAAAAAAAAGCCATTAATTTTTTTTTTTTTTTTTTTTTACTTTAACTATAGTAATTATAAATGATTAAATAAATAACGTAAGATTAAAACTATTAAGTATTATATTCTGATGAGTTAAAATAGCACAATATTTTAGCTATATTAAACATATTATATATTTTAGCTATATTAAACATATTATAGATTTAAAAAATGGTGCTTATATGAGTTATAGCTTCATAATCTATTATAGAATCCATTATAACTAGACAAACGCTTTAAAAAGTCTCATACTTTTAATAATATGGGTTGTCGCGACGTACGAAAAACGTTATAAGAAGTCTACAATAGCGTTTCGTAAGCTATCGTATCAATTATTTATTGTAGTGCTTAAAAACAACACTAAAAAAAACGGTAAAGTAGAAAAATAAGGAATGTGTGCATATTCTCATCAAATCACTAGCAATGGTCAAATTTGTAGACATGCTGGAGTTGCTCGGAGTGAAAAGTCTCCACGGCCTTGATTTTATTTGAAAACAACAATCAACGTTGGAGAATTGTTAGTATTTATTAACATGTGTAAAACTTAGGGAACTTGTTACACAATTACCAAAATTGACAAGCTTAGTGTTTGAAGTTCTTTGTTAAAGATAAACGCTCCCCTTCCCTGAAGTAGTTCTGTTATTCATTTTAGTGTTCTTCGATTGAGGGTCAAAACCAACCTCAGTTAGGGTGTACTTTGTTCGAGGACTCTCGAGAAGGAGTCAAGCCTCAAATAAGTGGAGGTATGGTGTACTTTGTTCGAGGGCTCTTGAAAAGGAGCCGAGCTTCAAATTAGTGGAGGTTGTTTGATCAAGGGTCAAAACCAACCTCAATTAGGGTGTACTTTGTTCGAGGGTTTATGAGAAGGAGTCAAGACTCAAATAAGTAGAGTTTGTTCGAGGGCTCTAAAAAAAAAAAAAATCTTACGGGAAGCTCTATAGTATAATTTTTTCGGAGGAGAATTATTGTGGATTGTTGGAGTCTTACATTGGTTAACTAAGAAGATGATCATAGGTATGTAACTTGAAAACACTATCTTCATTGATACGAGTCTTGTTAGGAAAATAAAAAGTAAAGTCAGGCAAACTTATACTCAAAATTAACGAATATCATAGCAATGCAGAGGTTCCTCCTCTCTAACATATTTTTGAAGTAAGTGATGGGAAGCTCAAGTATATTATTATATTAGATACAAACATACATTTCCATAAATATTTTATCTAACATATCCAACAAAAACTAAATTTATAATTACAAAAGTTTGATTTATTCAAAGTTCTGTTTGTAACAAGAGATCATAGAAATAGGAGAATCTTAGGAAGATAAAAACTGATTTTTTCTTTAAGAAGTTCATTGTCATTAATCCTAATTTCTTAATTTAGCAATGAAATCAGTATAGTGATTAGAACAACAATAAAATGATGAAAAGGCCTTTGAATTCATGAGCCATTTTTCATACTTTCAATTTGTTTTTACTTGATTCATTGCAACATTCCATTTTTATCTTGAATCATCTCCTAAAAATGCTTACGATCAATATGACTCAATTTTGAAGAGAATTTTGAATTTGGAAGAGACTCAATTTTGAAGAGGATAGATGAGTCAGACCTATAAAAGATGGGTTTGATATCATCAGAAACCGGATGCGTAGTGTTCATTACTATACTACTTTGCCTTTACCAATCTTATGCTCAAAGTAAAGTGTTCGATATTACGCAATATGGTGCAACACCAGATGAAAGCATAGATAGCACTAAGGTACCTTCAAAATTTTAATTTTGAGCTATTTTGGTGAAACATTCTAATGTTACACAAATCTTATGTGAGTATTAAATATGTAGGGTTTGAGTATGGCATGGAGGGATGCGTGTGCAAATAAGGGAGGTGGTGTCGTTTTAGTACCATCAATAGGGAGGTTCTTGGTTTTGCCCGTGTTGCTTCAAGGTCCTTGCAATGGCCTCATTCAACTTCAAATTAATGGTGATCTCTTGGCTTCTTCGGACAAGGCTTTCGTCACAGGTTACTCTTGGTTCAAATTCTATCGAGTCACCAACTTGGTCATCCAGGGTCTAGGCCGCTTCCTTGGCCAAGGTGAAACCGCTTGGCCTTACAATACCTGCAAACATGGGCCATGCACTCGCCTTCCTATTGTGAGTCTATAAGCTATCATTTGTTTTTGATATATTTATTGTAATATATCGTTTGATTTCTCGTAGACTATAAGTCTCCAATCAATCGACGTTGTGAGGATTACGAACATAACATCGTTAAATAGCAAGCTCGGCCATTTCAAAGTGCATGGATGCAACGACGTAGTGTTTGATAACGTTACAGTGATAGCACCAGAAGACAGTCCTAACACGGATGGCATCCATATTTCCAAGTCGACGGGTGTCACCATTATGAACTCAATCATCTCCACCGGAGACGATTGCATCTCCTTTGGCCCTGGAAGTAAGGACGTTAACATAACTAATGTTCATTGTGGTCCTGGCCATGGAATTAGTATCGGCAGTCTTGGAAAGTACCAAAATGAACCAAATATCGATGGAATCACAGTACGAGACTCCCAATTCGTTGGCACCAAAAATGGTGTTCAGATCAAAACATGGTCAAAATCATATCCAAGTGTGGTTAGCAACCTTACATTTGTGAATCTCAAAATGTATAATGTTGAAAGTCCTATCATGATCGATCAAAACTACTGCCCACACAATGCTTGCAATAACAATAAAGTGGTACGAATCTTGACATTTGTTGGGCTTCGATCAAAGTTGATATTACATTATAACGAATGATTCTAAATCAAAATGTGAATGATTGCAGAGCGTGTCAAGAATACAAATCAAAGACGTCAAGTATGAAAACATAAGGGGAACATCAGCGAAACAATTGGCGGTAACTTTGAATTGCAGCCAAGTTGTTCCATGCCAAGGTATAGTGCTAAACAACATCAACCTAGTCTTCAATGGCAGTGGCTCTTCAACTTCCGTTTGTCAAAACATCCAGGGTTCTGCTTCTGGCCCTCAATTACCTCCCTCTTGTCTTTAATAATTTTCATGTCCCTAATTTTTTGTCGGAACCTCTCAAAGAAAATTTCAAATGAGAGAGAATTCAACGTCTTTTTGTAGCCATCCAGCAGTCCAATCTTCTTTTGTTTTTAAATTTTGCTATAATGTCAAAGTATATAAGTTGAATGTCTAACTTGTTAGGAAGAGCCAAACTTCACATTAGTTTGATATTATTCACTTTGAGTAAATAAATTCTAATTATTTTGCTCCTTCCTCCAAGAGGCCTCAGGAAATAGTGTCCTCCTCACTTATACCAATGACCTAATTTTAGAAATACAACAGGTGGGAAATGTCTATTCAATGCTCAACCATTCATGCTTGATGTTGTTAGAATAAAAGCTGGTGGTAACTTATTGGAATGGATGGGATGAAAGTTTTTTTTTTTTTTTTTTTTTTTGAAAGTTCTAGGAAGTTTTGATTTAGGTTCTAGAGTTACGTGAGCTTTTTAAAAGGCTTTGAAATTTCAAGTAGTTCTTTTGCTTGTGAGGGATTGGATGTTGTTCTCCTTTGTTGTCATATATTGGACAACTTTACTTAACTCTAGGTTAAAACTCTCTTCTCTGTTCTCAAACTTAGTAATTCTCAAACTTAGTAAGCTTATTTTACCTGGTAGTGCGTGCAGGTTGACAAATATGGTCTGACATTGGATTGTTTTGGGTCGTAGGTCCTAGGTCGCATGTACTTCTAGATTGGGAAGTTTTGTGGATGGCTACGATAAGTTTGGGCCACAGGTAGGTGCACTTAACTTTCTAACGAATTCTAGATCCAGGTTAATCCAACTTGAAACTAACTAGTGGATTCCTTCTTCTTATTCGCTGAGTTTCTTTCTCATTTTCTCTCTCTATCTTCGTACACACGCATCCGTTCTCCATCTCCTTTATGAAGACGGCTAATACACCCTCTGTTCACCACTAGCTTCAATTTTCTCCCTCTATGGTCGAGACAACACGAACTACTACACAAGATGGTAGCTATGATATAAAATAAGGAAGCTCGAACCCTGGTCTCCATAGATCCTTTTTGGATCAAGTAAGAGAAACGAAGGCTTATCGTCTTGATTTCTTATCATGGTTCTCCGTTTCGATTTTTGTATGATCTTCCTTCACCACCCTAAAGAAAATATCACGTTAATGGGCCTCCCGGATGACAAACAAAATTCTCTCTCTTTCGAAGATGTGTGGATCTTGCTAACTGAGGTTCGAAAATTTCTTGGTGGTTGAGGGTGTGAGGTGTTAAAATATCACCAATAGCCCAATAGGGTTAAGCCATTGCCTATCATCTAATATAAATACCCTCTACTCTAGTTAGTTTATCATCCCAAGAAATACGAAGCATAGAATGCAGTAGTAGAGTGTCTTGTAATCTTTTCTCGATTGGTCTTAATAAACTATGGAGTGTTTCCCACAAAGAGTTGTGTTCAATAATCTGGTATCAGAACGAGATTAGTGTAGGTTATCTGATCTCTTGGAATTCCTAGTATGCTTTCTGGTTGCAGCTTTGTCTGATCTTCCATATCATAAACGATTTCTTGAGATTATTAGTGTGTGAGTTTCTTTAGTGTTGTGAGTAGTCTGTGACTCTGCAAGTCTTGTGTCGAAAGAGCTTGTTTGGTATTACTGAGGTATAGCCAGCACGATGAATGATTTTCAAATTGTTGGAGGATTCAAGAAACTCAACAACAACAACTACAATACGTGGGCAACATGCATGATGTTCTATTTACAAGGACATGATCTTTGGGAGATCATTGGCAAGAGTGAAACTACGCCACCAGAGGATGATTCTAACGACTCCTTGTGCAAATGGAGAATCAAAGAAGGCAAAGCAATGTTTGCCTTGAAGACCCCAATCGGAGATGTTAGAGCACATTTGGGATGACAAGACACCTAAAGAAGCATGAGACACGTTCTTGATGTTGATCTCAAAGAAGAATAATACGAGGCTACAACTTCTGGAGAAGAGTTGTTGTCAATTTCACAATGTGACATGACGATTGCTCAGTACTTCCACAAGGTCAAGTAGATCTATTGGGAGATTACTGAACTAGACTCGAAGTTCGCCATTGTAGAATCTCGAATGAAGAGGATTATACTCCACGGATTGCGACCAGAAAATCGAAGCTTCATATTTGCTGTACAAGGATGGCCCACTCAACCATCACTTGTAGAGTTCGAAAATTTTTTAGCTGGCCAAGAAGTCATGGCTAAACAAATAGGAGGCATCACATGGAAGGGTGAAGAAGAAGCACTCTACACAAGTGAAAGTCGGAGCAATTATAGGCCGTCTACCAAACGTGGATACAAAAATGGTGACCAAAGGAAGAAGTCGTCAAGGAGCTGCACAACCTGCGAGAACTCAGAAGAACAACAACCAAAATTCTCAAGGGAAGAGATTTGAAGGCATCTCCTACAATTGCAGGAAAAATGATCACATGTTCGAGGATTGTTGGTCCAAGAAAAAAAATCTGTCGAAAGCAATGTATCCTCCAACATGGAGATGGAGGATGAATGGGATGCAAAGGTACTATGTCTCATAGAAGAGGACGAGCTAGCGCTCATAGTGATGATGGAGGAATATATCGATTACGAGGATGACTGGATCATTGATTTAGGATGCTCAAACACACGACTGACGATGAGAAATTGTATGAAAATAGACTGTTATGATAGGTTCCATTCATGAAATTGTATGTGTTTGCATTTAACCCCAATAGTGGGGTCAGTTACTTAGTATTTGTTTAGATACTTAAGCCACGTGCTACTTCTATTTCAGGTCAATGAAAGACATCCCTTAACGACTGACGATGACATCGCTACTCGGGACCATTGCACATGCATAGGTAGTCGTATTTATTTTCACAGATATAGGCTAGAATAAGATGTTTTTAATTTAAACGTTTATTTATTTTATTTAGTCTTTTGTTGTGTCGTTTTAAGGATGTTTTTGAACACGTAAGTCCATGCCAGTATTTTAAGATAAAGTTTCTATTTTATGAAGAAGTTTAAACATTATTTTTGCATAGAAAGGATTACGTTATCATCATAGCGACTCTAGGTAAGTAGAAATCTAGTCATATTTTGGTGATCTCACTAAATAAATTTTCCAATATAAGCTGCATAGTAATGAATTTAAGAAAAATGATCACTTATTTATTCATATGTTCCATTTTATTTGATTTCATATAATTGTTAATAATCTGATAATCGCATACTTCAAATAATCGGAAACAAGTTATCTTTATTGTAAAATATCGAGATCGGAAAAAACATAGATAAATTGCAATGAATGAGTAAGATCTAATTGCCTAATAGGTACATATATCTAAGCATCTATTTATGGTAATAAAATAAAATTAAAATACATATATACCTAATCTATTAAAACATAATTTGAATAGGAAATAAATCTATTTGAAATAACCTCATCTAATATACACTAGCATTTAGTTTTTTTTAGGGATACCATCATTTATGATTACTATAGAATAGAAATGTCACTCTTTTTAGTTGAATCGAGTAGAAGTCATAGCCCTATATTAGTTTGAATATGGTTGAATTGGTTGAGACTTATTTTCCGAGTCAATAAAATTGACTTAAAATAAGACGTTATTTTTTATGAAATTTTAAGATAATTGTTATGGATAAAATTTAGGAAAATGAGCTTATTTAGTAGAAAGAAAACTCTTGCCAACCCCTCAAGTTAGTCTCTTCCTACTTCCATTATTCGCTTTGGTGTGCTTGGATGGATGGTCAAAGCCAACATATGGGAGTAGAGTTAGGGTGTCAAAACAAATGTCGTCGTCACAAAAACTCGTTGGAGGAGATGTGACAACAATAAAAAGTAAAAAATGTAACAGCCGAGTCCCGAAAATGTATTAAGTACTTACTTGGCCTTAGTCAACGTTCTCCGTAATTATTATACGTTAGCTCCCGTTCCTTCAAAGCTGCTCCAAGTGTCGTCAGGGTTAGTTTCCTATTAAACTATTTGTCCCTTTTGATAGTATTTCCAAATTTAATAAAAATCTAACTGACATATGTGAAATACAACACTAAAACTACCTCAATTACCTTAATCGGGGCCAAAAATAGGTTTAGGAGTATGGAAATGGTAAAAATCTGGCTGAAATTGGGATACATGAGCCAGATAAGCAGAAAGAGACGCGGAAGTTGAGCCAAGCCTTGCCAAGCCGCAAAGTCGAATGGTTGTTTTTGCTGCAGGTCGACACACGGCAGGACGTGAGTGGGCTATGTCATGTGCAGGTCGAGGGTCGCGGTCACAGGTGCTCGTGTCGAGGCGCTGCAAGCGTGGGCCATTGTAGTGGATTGGCCTGAAGGGTTGGTCGAGGCCTCAAGTTTTCGTGGGCTGCAGGCGCGGATCTCAAGTGCGTGATGCAAACGAGGGCTGTTCCAATTTTAGGCCAAATCGTTTGGACTGGTTGCTAGGCCACAGAGAACGATCCGTGAGTGGGTTACGAGTTGAGTCCAAATCCGAATCTGTTGGATCCTTTCTTCTTCACCCGACTCGCAGCGTAATTTTTTGGTGACCTTTCTCTCTCCTCTGTTCGTTGTTTCTGATACCGATTTCTGTCCTTCTTCTTCCTCTACTTCTCTATTCGTTTCCGCGTGGGTCGCAACAATTCTGGCAGTCGCTGAAATTTTCGCGTCCGGACGCAAATTATGTTTTTATTTTATTTTTTTTTTTTTGAATGAAACTTTATATTATTTTATCTAAATATCTAAAAGTAAATTTAACATCAAAATTTTGCAAATTTAATTTGAAACTACCTTTTGTATTATTTTATTGTAAATTCAGAAGTACATTAAAAATAATTTAAAAAGGTTAAAACTAACTTCCCACAACTAATAAAATTGAAAATTTAAAACTTGAGCTATTTTTGGTTGAAAGGAGATGATAAAAGGTTACTTGGTTTGTATAGGCATTAAGTGGGCATGGAGGGAAGCTTTGTGGACATAACCGACATGGTATAGTTTTAGTATTAGCAAGGAGCCTTTTGATTTTACCATTAGTGCTTGAAGGTCTATGCAAAGGATCCATTGGTCTGCTTATTAATGGTGAATTGTTGGCTTTTGTCAGCAAGAATTTCGCCACCGATAAATACTAGCTGAGTATCTCCAAAGTCGACAATTTTTTCGTTGACGGTTCTGGCAGCTTGAACGGCGGCGATTCTTCAGCTTGGCATTCCTACACTTCTAACCGTCCAATTGTAAGTCCATTTTTATGTTTAAGTGATGAAAAATAAATTGATTTGTTAGGTTGATAGTTAAATGATGCTATCATTTTACATTTAAAAGTTTACCAAAATAGACATATTTATAATCCAACAATTGATGCAATGTAGTGGATAGACATATTTATAATCCAACAATTGATGCAATGTAGTCGATGAAACTTTCTAGTGTCAACACTGCGAGAATTTCAAAGATAACATCGTCTAATAGCAAATTCTTCCATTTTGGTGTGCATAAATGTCGTGATACAATCATAGCTCCAGCAGATAGCCCAGTACAGACGAAATTCACATTTTCAAGTTAAGTGGTATCAATATTATGCATTCGGTGATTCGCACGGGAGACGATTGCATCTCTCTAGGCCTAGGAAGTAAATTCATCAACATAATAGACATCCAGTGTGGTCCAGGTCATGGAATTAGAATCGATAGCCTCGGAAAGTACCCAAATGAAGAAGATGTCTCTGAAGTCACAATAAGAGACTCTACATTCATTGTCATAGACAACGGTGTGAGGATCAAAACATGGTCAACTTCATTTTCTAGTTCTGTTAGCAAGATTGCTTTTCTCGATCTCTAAATGAAGGATGTAAAAAATCCTATCATCATTGATAAAAAATATTGCATTGACTGCGACGACTATAAAATGGTATATATATTTAAATTTGATAGTCATTCCGTTTTAATAAAACTATAAATGGTGAATGATTCTAAAGTAAAATGTAGTTTGTGGTTGACCGAGTAACTCAAAAGTGCAGATTCGAGACATGAGATATGAAGGCATAACGGGGAGTTTAACATCCCAAGTGGCAGTATGTTTTGAATGCAGCCAAGTTCTTCCATGCGAAGGCATAGTGTTACAAGACATTAACCTCTCCTTCAAAGGTGATGGCGAGCCAACTTCCATTTGTCACAATGTGAAGGGCTCTGCTTTTGGCAAACAAATTCCTTCCTCTTGCCTTTAATTACTTTGTGTTTTTTTTTTCTTCCTTATAAGAGTGGCTGGCCGAAGAAGGATTAGATATACATCCATCCCATCGATCTTTCTTCTATTATCCTATGGATTAAGAATTTGATTATATTAGTTCTTGTTATTTTGATAACCCTACAAAATTTATAAACACAGCTCAATTCAATAGATTATCACTTTTTAGTTTATACTTTTTCTCTCTATTCTTATTCTACACAACGCAGAACTTAAGAATCCCAAATGAATTGGCTTATTGGAAAAGAGTGGATAAGGTTTTTGTTGCGGGTTGCTTCCACGCTTGGAATGCACCGTTGGGTTCAAACATGGCAAGCCCCCCATCGTGCATGATTGTGGGTTGAATGTTGAAGCTGGTTCATTGGTTTGCAACTCGGTCCTATTCCATTCAGCCTTGTTCTATGGTTTTTTATCTGGCCTCTTTCTAACCTACCAAATACAAAATTTTAAGATAGGTTAATTTTATTTAGTTTGTGTTGTTTTAGAGATGTTTTTGGATACGTAAGTTCATAATAGTATTTTAAGATAAAGTTTCTATTTTATGAAGAAATTTAAACATTATTTTTGCATAGAAAGGATTACGTTATCATCGTAGCGACTCTAGATAAGTAGAAATCTAGAGTCGTTACAGTAAGTCATATTTTGGTGATCTCACCAAATAAATTTTCCAATATAAGCTACATAGTTATGAATTTCTATTTTATTTGATTTCATATAATTTTTAATAATCTAATAATTTCATACTTCAAATAATTGGAAACAAGTTAGTTGTTTAAATAAAATATTGAAGATTTGAATGGGTAAGGTTTAAATGCCTAATAGATCTAAGCATCTCTTTATGGTAATAAAATAAAATTAAAATGCATATACACATAATCTATTGAAACATAATTGGAATAGAAAATAAATCTATTTGAAATAACCTCTTTTAAATGTTCTGATAATATTTTTTAACAAAAATTTATCATATTATCATAGTTAGTCATATCGAGATCCTTGAGTCAAAATCTCGAAAACTAGGGTGCGACAATTATTTTTGTAGACTTTTGAGTATGATATTGAGCCAATCATATACAAATAATAGATTAAGAACTACTAGCAAGGAGTTCTATATTTTTCCAAAGTGGTTGTTAAATTAATGGAAATCTCTTAACTTGGCCGGACAAATTTAGTAATCTCTAGAACGGTTAAGAGTTTTAAGAAAGAGAGGAGAATTAGGAATATAAGAAAGATGTTTTTCCTTAAAGGCTTGATTGACATAAATTTGAATTTCAGAGTTGCAATAAAAGAATAAAATCTGAGTTGCCCTTCCTTTTTTGGATGTTAAAATTTTGTTATAAAAGTGAAGCAAAAGTAGATAACAAAAATAAGACATCTTACATAGAAAAGACAAAAATGAGTTTGAATTCATGTTTAGTGTTTTTTATCATCTTACTTTCCATTCCTAAATGTTATTCCCAATCTAAAAAGTTCAATATCATCCAATTTGGTGCAACAGCGGATGGAAAAACCGATAGCACCAAGGTAAAATTTTTCTTTTTAATAAACCATAAAAACGTTCAAAACTCAACTCAAACAACCTTTTGTTTTGTATTTACATACTCTTAGGTAACATTTTTATTTTTCATTTTAATTTTTTTTTTAAGTTTTTGAAAAATAGAATCATTAAAAGCATTACTTTAGAAATACAATTTTCAAAATGGGTTTTTGCTTTAATATCTATTTCATGTCTACAAATATCTAAACCGAATCTTTGAAATTAAAAAAAAATATATATATTTTATGTGTTTGGATTATTCTTCCTAATAAATATCTAAATGTAAATTTAAAATTTAAGTTATTTGGCTGAAAGTACATCATAAAAGGTTACTTGGTTTGTATAGGCATTAAGTAGGGCATGGAAGGAAGCTTGTGGACATAACGGACATGGTATAGTTTTAGTACCAGCGGGGAGCTTTTTGGTTTTACCGTTAGTGCTAGAAGGTCCATGCAAAGGATCCATTGGTCTGCTTATTAATGGTAAATTGTTGGCTCCTGTCAGCAAGAATTTCGCCACCGGTAAATACTGGCTGAGTATCTCCAAAGTCGACAACTTTTTCGTTAACGGTTCTGGCAGCTTGAACGGTGGCGGTTCTTCAGCTTGGCATTCCGACACTTCTAACCGTCCAATTGTAAGTCCATTTTTATATTTAAGTGATAAAAAAGAAATTGATTTGTTAGGTTTATAGTTAAATGATGCTATCATTTTACATTTAAAAGTATACCAAAATATACATATGTATAATCTAATCTAACGTTTGATTCAATGTAGTCGATGAAACTTTCTGGTGTCAACACTGCGAGAATTTCAAAGATAACATCGTCCAATAGCAAATTCTTCCATTTTGGTGTGCATAAATGTCGTGATGTCACGTTTGATCACGTTACAATCATAGCTCCAGCAGATAGCCCCAATACAGATGGAATTCACATTTCCAAGTCAAGTGGTATCACTATTATGCATTCAGTGATTGGCACCGGAGACGATTGCATCTCTCTAGGCCCTGGAAGTAAATTCATCAACATAACAGACGTCCAGTGTGGTCCAGGTCATGGAATTAGCATCGGTAGCCTCGGAAAGTACCCAAATGAAGAAGATGTCTCTGAAGTCACAATAAGAGACTCTACATTTGTTGGCACAGACAACGGTGTGAGGATCAAAACATGGTCAACTTCATTTTCTAGTTCTGTTAGCAAGATCGCTTTTCTCAATCTCGAAATGAAGGATGTAAAAAATCCTATCATCATTGATCAAAAATATTGCACTGATTGCGACGAACATAAAATGGTATACATATTCAAATTTGATAGTTGTTCGGTTTTAGTAAAACTATAAATGTTGAATGATTCTAAAGTAAAATGTGGTTTGTGGTTGACAGAGTAACTCAAAAGTGCAGATTAAAGACGTGAGATATGAAGGCATAAGGGGGAGTTCAACATCCCAAGCGGCAGTAAGTTTTGAATGCAGCCAAGTTTGTTCATGTGAAAGCATAGTGTTACGAGACATTAACCTCTCCTACAAAGGTGATGGCCAACCAACTTCCATTTGTCACAATGTGAAGGGCTCTGCATTTGGCAAACAACTTCCTTCCTCTTGCCTTTAATTACTTTGAGTTTTTTTTTTCTTCCTTATATGGGTGTCGGGTCGAGGAAGGATTAGATATACATCCATTCCATCAAACTTTCTTTCATTATCGTATGGATTAAGCGTTTGATTATGCTAATTCTTGTTATTTTGATAACGGTGCAAAATTTATAAACACATCTCAATTTAGAAGATTATCACTTTTTTATTTATTCTTTTTCTCTCTACTCTTATTTTAATACACAACACATAACTTAAGGATCCCAAATGAATTGGCTTATTGAAAAAGAGTGGATAAGGTTTTTGCTGCGGGTGCTTCCACGCTTTGATTGCACCGTTGTGTTCACACACAACAAGCGCCCAATTGTGCATGATTGTGGGTTAAATGTTGAAGCGGGTTCATCGGTTTGCGACTCATTCCTATCCAATTAAGCCTTGTTCTATGGGTTTTTGGTATGTCCTTTTTCTAATCTACCAAATACAAAATTTTAAGATAGATTAATAAATATGGAATTTTTTTAGAGCATTATTATTAAACAAAATTGCTTCCGAACTTTATATATACCATTGAACCTTAATGTGGATTTGGCCATTTCCACGGGTGTTTCATGAATCTAGGCCAACAAAAATTCCATAAAAAGTTGAATCCATATTCATGAATTATGCACAAAATCGGGAGAACTCTTTATTATAAACTTAGAAAATAGTTTTCTTTTATTTTAATCAAATACTTTTTAAGATTTTGAAGATTTTTATGATTAAAAAGAAAAACATTAAATTCAATAGATGGTAGATTGTATTATGGAAATAATGTTAGAAGAAAGAAAAGTGGATAAGATAAAACACTATGACCTAATTTTAGAAATACGAAGTAAGTAATCTACTTGTAGGCTTTCATTGCATCCAGTCCTAATAAGTTACCATGAGCTTTTTTTCTAAGTTCTAGGAAGTTTTGACTTAGGCCCTAGAGTTATGTGAGCTTCTTACAAGGCTTTGAAGTTTCAAGTAGTTCTTTTGCTTGTCACAAACCCCGAGTATTTGGATGTTGTTCTCCTTTGTTGTCATCTATGGGACGACTTTACTTAGCTCTAGGTTAAACTATCTTCTCTGTTCTCAAACTTAGTAAGCTTACTTTGCCTTTGTAGTGCGTGCAGGTTGACAAACTTGGTCGGCATTGGATTGTTTTGGGTCATAGGTCCTAAGTCCCGTGTACGACTAGATTGGGACGTTTTGTGGATTGGGCTGCGATGAGTTTGGGCCACAGGTAGGTGCACTTAACTTTCTAACGAATTCTAGATCCAGGTTAATCCAACCTTAAACTATGTAACGACCCGAAATTTTCTACTTAATTTAAGGTTGCTACTGTATACGCACCATAAACATCGAATGCTGAAGACTTCATTTAAATTTCATAAAACATAACCTTTATCTTAAAACACAGCCATGGACTTACGTATTTCGAAAACATCTTTAAAACGACACAACAAACGACTAAATAAAATAAATAAGAGTTTAAGTTAAAAACATCCTATTCTAGCCTAAGTCTTAGAAAATAAATACCACTATCCTATGCATGTGCCATGATCTTGAGTTGCAATGTCGTCGTCAGCCGTACAGGAATGCCTTGCCTTAATCTGAAAAATTTAGTAGCACATAGCTTGAGTATTTAAAGAAATACTCAGTAAGTGACCTACTATTGGGGTTAAATGCAACAATCACATGCAAACGAGATGATGGGGCCTATCTTTCAATCTATCTTCCTACGGTGCTGTTCTAACGGGTAATTTGGATGTGTACCATATACTCTACACACAGCCCATACATGCGAGTATGGGCTCACCAGTCAGTTCGCACACCGCTAAGCCACTTTCCTTGTCCGGCGAGAATACTCTGGGGTCTCCTTAGGCCGGACACCCGTTAGAACTAGTCACTGTCACGACAACTGTAACGACCCTAAATTTCCACATACTCAGAGTCGCTACTAACGTCTCATGCTCATCTATAATGCGGAAATATAACTCTTACATGAACATAGTTGATAACGTAAACTTCAAAAAAAACGTTAAAACAACTTCTTCTCTGGAAAACACAGCCATGGTCTTACGTGTTTAAATATGAAATACTGAAATTTAGAGAAAACAAAAACAAATACAAAATAATTTAAAACAATCAAATGCAAAACAACCTATTCTAACTTAAGACTAGAAATTTAAATATGAATCTACCCTATGCACGTGCCACAGTCTCTGCTCGCGATGCCGCCGTCTTTCGTACAAGTGCGCCTTGCCTTTACCTGAAAAATGATGTGGCACACGGCCTAAGTATTTCAAAGAATACTCAGTAAGTGGCCCCACTATAGGGAGCCATGCAAATGCAAACACATGCAATCATGATTTAGGGACCTATCTCTAATCATCTTAGGGGTGGCCTCCAGTCTCGGACAAATTGGATGTGTAGTACTTCCCTACACACGACTCACACGTGCGAGTGTGAATCCCCAGGGCGCTCGCACACCCCTTGGACCCTCTGGTCAAGCTAATCTGTAGCGACGTCCGGAGGTCAGCGGAACCCCATAGTGTCATGCACCTCATGAACACCCTCATCTGTGTGTTTTCGCACCTGTGCGCATACGCGCTCATCATACGGTGCGCGTCCGCACTCATCATCTCTAGGGGAAGTAGCCCTATGTTTATGAATATACAATATGCATGAGGTCCCTCTAAATCCATCATAATGTCTCTTCTGACACAACCCTCTAGTCTCATCTCTTTGTTACTCTAGATAACACATACTCGTGGATATTTATATTAATATCATTTTCACGCTCTTAGGGTTGTGTCCTATGTCGATCTAACAACATGATGCAATATGGCACTCATCATCATATAACATGCTCAATATGGAATACATCATCATATTAAGGTAAACGTCTCGCAATCATCATACTCATCATATTGCCACAACATGCATCAAACATATCAAGTACATCAATCATCAAAATATATATATTACGCATATCATCAAGCATCATAACTCACACATCATCATAACTCATATATCATCATAACTCATATACCGCATCGTACGACATAGTTCATACAACATCGTAACTCATACAATTTTTAGCCTATCCTATAGTAAGACCACTTACCTGATTAGCTTAGACTGGTATCACTAATTTATCAAGTTCGGTTTGGTTCTTTGTATCCAAGCCAACCTATATGAACCATGACATCTCCAGGTGTTAGAGACATTATGAGTATTGAATATATATATATCGTTATCTTTTTTTTTTACTTTATGTATTTAATCTGTAAAATTGTTTCTGTTCACCAAATCTTCCATTTTCCTCCTCCACTCTCCCTCTTTTCTTTTCTGTATTTAATTAGTTAAATATATATAATTTCCTTTACCTCTCTTTTCTTTTCTTTCTGTACTTAATTAAATATATATATATATATATATCTTTTTTTTTTCTTTACCTCCTGTCTCTGTTTAATTCTTTTCAAACCTCTCTCGATTTAATTCTTTTCCAAACCTCTTGTTTAATGTTTAATTGTTTTCTTCCCTATTTAATTCTAACAGTTTAGTAAATGGAGGGGAGATCTAATTCTAAGTAATTGTATAAAGGAGAAGATCTATGATCTCATTCAAAGATCTGATATGATTTCTAACTACTAATTAAAATCTAAATAACTGGGTAATATAGGTGGAGATCTGATTCTAATTAATTTGATGAAGGATTTTGAATTTTTTCTTTTCTTTCCTAAAATATCATTCTAATTTTCTTTTCTTTTCTTTCCTAATAATATCAGGAATCATCATTTTTTTTTTAATTCTGCCGGTACGGACTATTTTCAATCCAATCTGATTTTCATTTTTTTTCCCTGCCAAATTTTAATTGATTCTTGGGTTAAAATATCATCATTTCTAACTCAGATCTAAATAATTGCAACATATTAATATCCTTCTATACAGAAAAAGAAAATGTAGATCTGACTACTAACCTTTTAAAATGACATCTATCCGATTATCTGCCTAATCATCCCTCCATTATCTTCTTCTTTTTCTCCCAGAAAATCTATCTGCCTTTCTTCTCCCCAGAAAATGGCCTTTCTTACCAGAGATCTATCTACCTTTCTTCTCCCCATAAAATCTTTTTCTTTCTTTTTCTGTTTTGTTTGTAGAATTATTGATGACAGGAGGTATTTTAGGGAGGGTGGAGAGATTAAAGGAGGGGTGGCCAGTTAATTTTTTTTTATGGCTTATTTTATTATTTTTATTTTACTATTATTATTGTTATTATTATTATTATATATAACCTAACCGGGCGTTACAACAACGCTATGCAAACATAACGATCGTTGTCCTGCCATTGGATGTACGCGTCCGTACCCTCGTGATGGAATAGGGGTATCCCCCAAATGCATGAGCACACATAATGCATGAGGTCCCCAATATTTCTACTTTTATCATTAATGAATATAACCCCGCTATCATCTTTCATGCTTAACATGGTCCTTTATCATTTTCAGTCTACGTATCATACATAATCCTAATTGGGTTACATTTCATTTCATTTGTCGTGATATCATGTCATTCATAACATGCCATATACATACAATTTAGAAAACACAACATAAAGCTCCATGCTTTTAACATATCATTTCATAATGTGCAATTCAGACAACAATTACCTCAATGGTCACACAAAACAATCTAAACATGATACATCACATCACAATATATTGTACCATAAACATTGAGTATCGTAAACCTTTCATGGTCACATCGTTCCCTAACTTATCATAGCCTTAACGTTCTTATACCTATCACAGTCATATCGTTACATGAACGTACCTTAGTCATATCATCACAGGAACGTATTCTAACGCTATCGTTCTATCAATCTATCACAAACTTATCCCTTTCTACCCATACCCTAACCATATTCTTTCATCAATCTCCCCTATCCATAGCACTCTGATATGTAATCTAACCTTAACGTTTCATTAACGTATCTTACTCCTATCGTTACATTTCAGTTTGTGCATCCTTCTCGTATCCTATCTCAAACCTATCCTTGAACACATCATACCATAATTATTATCATACAATTCACATATTATAATATAACATAAACATAATATAAGCATACCGATTAACAGATAATTCACACATATCAGTATATATGACACGTGCAAAACCACAGGCACATGTCAATATCAAATATAACCATGCCGATAGTAAGGCCACTTAGCTGGCTAGCTTAAGTCGTTGTCACGAATATATCTTTAATGAAAGTTTGATTCCGTCCTTTGAAATTTGAGTCAACCTACATGAGCCCATGACATCAGTTTCAAGTTTGAACTCTACAAAATTATTTCTCTAATTTACATTGGTCCATTGTTAAAAGTCTTCAAATGTTATATATCTGTAATTATATTTTTATTAAAAATCTTGTTTTTTCATGGTTACTGTTGTATAAAAAAAAGGTAGATACAACTATTTGAAGTTATTTTGGGTTTTAAAGGTAGATACAACTATTTCAAGTTATTTTGGGTTTTACTACTCTCTGTATTTACCCTGTGTATTTATCTTTCTCTCTATATTTAGTCTGTAGTTTTCAATTCCTTAATTTTTTTTATGGTTGCCTTTTCATTATGTTTCCAAATTTCTAGTGGATCTCTGTTTCCATCTTTTCTTATCTCAGTGTTTTCAATTAATTTGGCTAGTGATATACATTTAATCTAATATTATAATCTTACCTGATTTACTAGCATTCGTATCAATGATTGACATTTAGTTTCTAACTCAAAGCTAAACCATTGTAATAACTAATGAAGATCTAACTATAATTGCTGTGATTTCTAAAGAAAAAAATTGGATAAAAGAAAATGAAGATTTAATATATACCTTATTGATCCCATTTAATGTAAATCTCTCGTGAATCTCAACTTGGTAAATGACATTTTTTTTTTGTAAGTAAAGCTGACAATTATTGTTTTTTATGTGTTATTTTTGCAGTAACTGCTACTTTCTGGTGTAAGGAGAGGAGAGATAATTGTGGGAAGGGATGAGAGGTTAGTGGAGTGAACGGGGAAAGTTTGTTTTTTTTTTTTTTATTTATTTATTTATTATTATTATTATTAATATTTTAACTATTTTTTTTATAATTATTTTTATTTCTTTCTTTATTTACTTTTGGACTATTACAAACTAACTAGTCGATTCCTTCTTCCTCATCTATTGGCTGAGTTTCTTCCTCATTTTCTCTCTCTATCTTCGTACACTTGCATTCTTTCTCCATCTCCTTTATGACAACGACGGCTGATACACCCTCTATTCACCACTAGCTTCGATTTGTCTCCCTCTGTGGTCGAGACAACACGAACTACTACACAAGATGGTAGCTGTGATATAAAATAAGGATGCTCGAACCCTAGTCTCCATAGATCCTTTCTGGATCAAGTAAGAGAAACGAAGGCAGATCGTCTTGATTTCTCATCATGGTTCTCTTATGATCTTCCTTCACCATCCTTGAAAAAAATATCATGTTAATGGGCCTACCAGATGACAAACAAGATTCTCTTTTTCAAAGATGTGTGGATCTTGCTCATGTGAGGTTGGAAAATTTCTTGGTGGTCGAGAGGGTGTGGTGTTAAAATATTATCACTAGCCCAATACGTGGTGCTAAAATGATTTAGATACTCTATAAAGGTTAGAAATTTTAGGAATAGATTGTCTATCATCGAGTATAAATATCCTCTACTCTACTTAATTTATCAACCCAAGAAATACAAAGCATCTCGAATGAAGAGGATTATAATCCATGGATTGCGACCAGAATATAGAAGATTCATTTTTGCTGTACAAGGATGGCCCCCTCAACCCTCACGGGTAGAGTTTGAAAATGTGTTAGCTAGCCAAGAAGCCATGGCTAAATAGGAGGCATCACATGGAAGGGTGAAGAAGAAGCACTCTACACAAGTGAAAGTCGGAGCAATAATAGGCCGTTTACCAAACATGGATATAAAAATTGTGACAAAGGAAGAAGTCGTCAAAGAGTTGCTGGGAGAACTCAGAAGTACGACAACCAAAGTTCTCAAGGAAAGAGATTTGAAGGCATCTGCTACAATTGCGGGAAAAAGGGTCATCTGTCCAAGGATTGTTGGTCCAAAAAAAATCTGTTGAAAGCAATGTGGCACCCTCCAACATGGAGATGGAGGATGAATGGGATGCAGAGGTACTATGTCTCATAGAAGAAGGCGAGCTAGCGTTCATGGCGATGATGGGAGAATATATCGATTACGAGGATGACTGGATCATTGATTGTGGATACTCAAACCACATGGCTGACGATCAGAGTGATGCAATGGAAGTGGGGTGACCCTCAAAGAGTGAAGTATTACAAGACTTAAACAACATTAAAAAAAATTCTTCCACAAAAGATGGGGGAGCAAACGGAAGAAATTCTTCTACATAAGACGGGGAACAAACTGAAGAGATTCTTCCACATAAGATGGGGGAGCAAATGGAAGAGATTCTTCCATAGAAGATGAGGGAGCAAACTTTACACATTTGCTTAAGTGCTGATGTGCCTGAAGATCCAAGTGACACTAGTGTTAGTGAGCAAGAAGTGACTCAACCAAGCAAACCTAGTGAAAAACATAGGGCACCTCAACAACTAAGATAGTTAGAAATAATCCAAAAGCCAAATCCAGAGTATGCCAACGCAACTATTGTAGAAGACGGAGTTAATAAGCCAGAGATATATGAGAATGTATCACAAAACTCGGTTTGGCAGAAAGCGATGGAGGAAGAAATTATTGCCCTGGAGCAAAATCAAACTTGGGAACTAGTGCCAAAATCAAGAGATGTTAAATCTATCTTTTGCAGGTAGATTTACAAAATAAAGTGTACCCCGGATGGATCAATCGTGAGATACAAAACTCAAACTGTAGATCTAGGGTTCTCTCAATGATATGAACTAGATTATGATGAAACGTTTAGTCCAGTGGAAAAGATAACTATCGTGCAAGTTCCTCCAGTACTTGCGGTAAATAAAGATTGAAAATTATGGTAGATGGATATGAATAATGCTTTCTTGCATGGAGAGTTGGACCGGAAGATTTACATGAACCAACCAAATGGATTTGATAAAGTTGTAGACATTAATAAGTACAGGCAAAATCCAAAGAAGCTTCATTTGGGTGTGGCTCGACAGATCTTCAGATATGACAAAGGTACAATCAATTATGATTTTTTTGTACAAAAGAAGTGAAGACTGCAAGCTAGCTAGACACCGTGATGCTGACTATGCTGGATATCACGATACCCGAAGATTAAGCATTGGGTATGTGTTTAAGCTCGATTTGAGAACAACTTCTTGATGTAGTAAAAGACAACAAACAATATCATTGTCAACTAGAGAAGCATAGTACAAAGCAGCGGCTGGAGCAGCTAAAAAAAGTACATGGCTGAAACTTTTGTTGAAAGATTATCACAAAAAAAAAAAATTGACTATCCAATACCATTTCATTAAGACAACCAATTTGTGATTCCCCTAGTAGAAAATCTGGTGTTTCATGCTAGAACAAATCATGTGCAGGTACACTACCATTTCATTAGAGAGAAAGTTCTAATGGAAGAAATCGAGATGCAGCAGATCAAGACAGATGACCAAGTGGAACACTTGTTTACAAAAGGGCTGAATACTAGCAAACATGAGAGTTTTCGCTGTCAGCTCAACATGGTGCAACGAATGAGAACTTGTGCTGAGGGGGAGTGTTAAAATATCATCACTCGCCCAATAGCCCAATAGGGTTAAGCCCATCCTTCTATGTTAGGAAAATGATTCATAAATTTTAGAAATAAATTTTGGAAAATGATTTAGAAATTTTAGGAATAAATTTAAGAAAATGATTTAGATACTTGAGTAAAAAGGTTAGAAATTTTAGAAATAGATCGCCTATCATCTCCTCTAAATACCCTTCTCCCTACTTAGTTTATCATCCCAAGAAATACAAAGCACAGAGTCGAGTAGCATTCTATAAAGTGACTTGTAATCTCTTCTCGATTGATCTTAATAAAATGTGCAAGTATGTCCCACAAAGAGTTGTGTTCAAAATGCTTTGTTTATAACTAAGAGTTTTCTACAAACGTTTATTTATTTTATTTAGTCTTTTCTTGTGTTGTTTTATAGATGTTTTTGGACACATAAGTCCATGATAGTATTTTAAGATAAAGTTTCTATTTTATGAAGAAGTTTAAACATTATTTTTGCATAGAAAGGATTACGTTATCATCGTAGCGACTTTAGGTAAGTAGAAATCTAGGGTCGTTACAATAAGTCATATTTTGGTGATCTCACAAATAAATTTTCCAACATAAGCTACATAGTTATGAATTTCCATTTTATTTGATTTCATATAATTTTTAATAATCTAATAATTCCATACTTCAAATAATTGGAAACAAGTTAGTTCTTTGTTGGGAAATATTGAAGATTTGAATTGGTAAGGTTTAAATTCCTAATAGATCTAAGCATCTATTTATGGTAATAAAATAAAATTAAAATACATATATACCTAATCTATTAAAACATATTGGAATAGGAAATAAATCTATTCGAAATAACCTCATATAATATACACTAACAATTAATTTTTTCAAGAGATACTATCATAATAGAAATGTCACTTGAGTAGAAGCCATAGTCGTATATTAGTTTAGATATGGTTGAATTAGTTGAGCCTTATTTTGTGAGTCAATCAAATTGATGGTTATTCTTTTAATGCAATTTTAAGAGAATTGTTATTAATTATTAACTTGTAGATCAAATTTAGGGGAATGAGTAGTGAATTGTTAGTAGGTATTAAATGGTTTTTAGATATATGTTTTATTATAAAAAACAATAGGAATTCAAAAATTTAGTCCCTAAAGTTATTTAGTACAAACAAACTCTCGCTTCGCCCTCAATTTAGTCTCCTCCTACTTCCATTATTCGCTTTGGTATGCTTCGATCGATGGTCAAAGCAACCATATGGTAGTAGAGTTAAGATTTCAAAACAAATGTCGTCATCACAAAAAGTCCTTATAAACGCTGGTTTATCAAGAATATGCAAGAAAAGCAAAAGCACTTCGGATTGTTGATTCATCACCAGAGATGGCTTAGAACCAATAGTTCATTATCTAATGGATTTTTCCGTTCTAATACTCCATCCGAGAGTTATCAGTATTTATCAAATCTGTTCCTATCTAACGGAACGCTATTGGATCAAATGACAAAGACATTGTTGAGAAAAAGATGGCTTTTCCCGAATGGTTAAATTTAATGTTCAGAGAGATAATATCATAATGTTCTATGAGATGACTGTGTCGAGCAAGAGCACTCTTTGAAACTTTTAGGCCTTCTAGAAGCTCATATAGTTGTAGAACCTAGACTCTAACTTTCTAAAGTTGTAACTACCCAAAATTTTCTACTTAATTTAAGGTCGCTACTGTATACGTGCCATAAACATTGAATGTGGAAGACTTCATTTAAATTCCATAAAACATAACCCTTGTCTTAAAACACAGCCATGGACTTACATTTTTCGAAAACATCTTTAAAGCGACATAACAAAAGACTAAATAAAATGAATAAGAGTTTAAGTTAAAAACTTCCTATTCTAGCCTAAGACTAAGAAAATAAATACCACTACCTTATGCATGTGCCATGATCTCGAGTTGCAATGCTGTCATCAGCCGTACATGAATGCCTTGCCTTAACCTGAAAAATGTAGTAGCACATGCTTGAGTATTTAAAAAATACTCAGTAAGTGACCCCACTATTGGGGTTAAATGCAAAAATCACATGCAATTAAATGATGGGACCTATCTTTCGTTTCGTTTCGTTTCGTTTCGTTTCCCTATGATGCTGTCGTAACAGGTAATTGTGGGCGTATACCATATACTCTACACATAGCCCATACGTGCGAGTATGGGCTCACCAGCTAGTTCGCACACCGTTGGACCACTTTCCTTATCCGGTGGGTATACTTTGGGAGCCCCTTATGCCAGGACCCGTTAAAACTAGTAACCGTCACGGCAGCGCTATGCAAAGCATAACGATCGTTGTCCTGCCATCGGATGTACGCGTCCGTACCCTCGTGATGGGATAGGGGGTATCCCCCCAGATGCATGAACACACACATAATGCATGAGGTCCCCACTACTTCTACATTTATCATTAATGAACATAACCCTCTGTCACGTTCCATGCTTCATGTCCTTCTCATTTTCAATTTACATTTCATACATATTCCTATCAGGGTTATGATTCTAGACAGTTTACCGTATTTCATGTCATACAATTCATGTTGTTTACATTCAAACATTCCATGCAATCATGTCATAACCATTCAAGAACAACGTATCGTTATATGCATTACACATCACATCAGACTAAACAGCATACATAGCATACATTCACGTTCACATGACTACGCACTTAAGCACAATAATCTAGCATACAATGTATCATATCATAAACAAGTCATAACGTAAACACTTCATAGTCATATCGTTCTCTAACTTACAATAGCCTTAACATTCTTATACCTATCACAGACATATCATTACGTAACGTACCTTAGTCATATCATCACAAGAACGTATCCTAACGCTATCGTTCTATCAATCTATCACAAACCTATCCCTTTCTACCCATAACCTAACCGTATTCTTTCATCAATCTCTTTTATCTATAGCACTCCGGTATGTAACCTAACCTTAACGTTTCATGAATGTATCTTACTCCTATCGTTACATTTCGTTTTGTGCATCCTTTCTGTATCCTATCTCAAACATATCCTTGAGCACATCGTACCATAATTATTATCATACAATCCACATATTATAACATAACATAACATATAGGAAGCATATCGATCCACAGATAATTCACACATATCAATATATATGACACGTGCAGAACCACAGGGCACGTGTCAACATCAAATATAACCATGCCGATAGTAAGGTCACTGACCTGGCTAGCTTAAGTCGTTGTCACGAATATATTCTTATTGAAAGTTCGATTTCGTCCTTTGAAATCCAAGTTAACCTATGTGAGTCCATGACATCAGTTTCAAGTTTGAGCTCTATAAAATATTTCTCTAATTTACATGGGCCATGGTTAAATTCTGATATTTACTTGTGAGATGAAACTTAATAGAGTTCCTTGCCGTCTGATATTTACTGTTTTATTTTTAAATTCTGTTCAACCAATCTTTCCTCAATCTTCTCTCCTCCATAGTTATTTTCATTCGGTAAATAAATTTTCAATTCTGTAAACAACATATTATTCTAACCCTATATTTATTTTCATTACGTAAACAAATATTATTGGCCGATTGTAGTTATTTTCATTCAGTAAATAAATTTTCAATTCTGTAAACAAGATATTATTCTAACCCTATATTTATTTTCATTACGTAAACAAATATTATTGGCCGATTTTAATCGATTGTTTGGCTACTATCTTACGATTTATAGATCTGCCAACTAAAATTTAGTGATTCTAACCTTATTTCCTATAACTTCAAATGATATTACTCTAACCCTATATTTATTTTCATTAGTAAACAAATATTATTGGCCGATTTTAATAGATTGTTTGGCTACTATCTTATCAATTTATAGATCTGCCAACTAAAATTTTATTGATTCTAACCTTATTTTCTATGACTTCAAATTGTAACCAAATATCTAATTAATTGAATATGAGATCTGATTATTACAGGATCCAGTCAAATACGAAAGAAGATTTGATGCTAAATTAATTTCTTATAACCATAACTGAAATCTGAGATAGGATTTTATCCTAATAACAGACCAAAATCTCTCGAGGTAAATCTGTATCATATCTTTCTGTTCAAACATCATTTTACTTTTTCTCAAATCTGACATTTTTTTTGTTAATTTTTTTTGGACTAACTGTGGGGTTGAGGAAAGAGGATACCTTTGGGATGAGAGGTTAGTGGAGAGAGGTGGGTAAATTTTATTTTTATTTTTATTTTTATGTAATCTTTTTTAGTTATTTATTTGTGAATGTTATTATTACTATTATTATTATTTTGACGTATCTATTTTTTTATAATTATTTTTATTTGTTTATTTATTTTTATTTTTATTATTATTATTATTATTTTTTGGGTATTACAAAAGTCAAGATGAAAGATTGTGGCAATTTATTAGATAAGATTAGAGTCTACAAATAGATTATTTACTTAGTATATTTATACTAACCAAAAACTACTTTTCTTTGTTAGGGGACTACTGATTGATGGTCACCGTGGGGAAGCATTGAAGAGCTACGTGGACGTAGATGCGTGTCATCGTGGGGCGTTAATTCTGTGTCATGGGTTATTGTCCTTTAATTTTGTATACTATTCCTTAGTTTTAATTTTGTAATAAACTTTTAAACACTTTGATGTGTAACTTTTTTTTGTTTCAATCTATTAAATGTTCTGACGTTATTTTTTAAGCTTGTACAAAATTTTATCTTATTTATCATAGTTAGTCATATCGCGATCCTTGAGACAAAATTTCGAAAATTAGGGTGGGACATTTGTTTTTGTAGACGTTTGATTATGACATGGAGGCAATCATATACAAATAATAGGGGCGGACTAGTTTAAGAACTGCTAGCTGTTAGATTGAATGGCACGATGACCTATATAGGTCACGACCTCATGTATTTATAGATGCGTATAATGAAGATTACATTCCAAATCTATGATTTGGTAACAAACCATAAAATCATAGATTTGGTAACAAACCCTTCAAATCATAACAACTAGTAAATCTTAGACTATTTTAGTATATACAGTTATGATCTATTTTAGGTTTAACACCCCCCCTCAATCTGGACGATGTACTACTAAGTTCAGATTGCGCCTAAAATAGCTAAAAGAAGGAGCTGGCAGTGGCTTTGTCATGATATCGGCGAGCTGATCCTTGGAAGATATGAGTCGAACATCAAGCTGACGAGTCGATACTCGTTCACGAACGAAGTGATAATCAACCTCAACATGCTTCGTCCGTCGATGAAAGATTGGATTGGCGGATAGGTAGGTGGCACCAATGTTGTCACACCATAGGCTAGGCGCTCGCGCTTGCGAGATCCCGAGCTCACGCAAGAGGACTTGGATCCAAATTAATTCGGCAGTGGCATCAGCAACCGCCTTATATTCGGCTTCCATACTAGAGCGAGAAACTGTCGATTGTTTCCTCGAACTCCAAGAGATAAGATTGCCACCAAAGAAGATCACATAGCCTCCAGTGCTTCGACGATCATCAGGATTCCCAGCCCAATCAGATCTGAAAAGGCACTCAACAAATCAGTGCTGGACTTTGTAAGACACAAACCCATATCAATCGTGTCATGTAGATAACGGAGAATTCGTTTGACTGCCGCCCAATGTATAGAAGTCGGAGAGGACATGAACTGACACACTCTGTTGACACAGAAGGATATATCAGGACGTGTCAGAGACAAATATTGGAGAGCACCAACGACACTTCGATAGCGAGTAGTATCCTCAGGTGAGAGCTTTTCACCACCATTCAATAACAACTTCTCACTGGGAAGCATAGGTGTGGGCACACCTTTGGAGGTGAGCATATTGGTTCTGGCTAATAAATCTCGAATGTATTTATGTTGTGTCAGAATAAGTCCACTAGAAGTATGGCGGACCTCAATCCCAAGAAAATAACTCAAAATACCAAGATCCTTGACGGCAAAATCATCCTGAAGCTGTGTAAGAAGTTTCTCAGTAGCCGTAGAAGATGAGCTGATGATAATAATATCATCAACGTAGATGAGGATATACATCTGAATGCCCGTTTTGTTAAAAATAAAAAGAGAGACATCAGCCTTTGAAGGTGTAAAATCCAGCTGTAATAGTTTGGAGCTAAGGCGAGAAAACCAGGCACGCGGAGCTTGTTTAAGGCCATAAAGCGACTTATCCAGCTTGCAGAGATAACCAGGGTGTTGAGAATCCACAAATCCAGGGGGCTGCTTCATATAAACATCTTCATTAAGAAGGCCATGAAGAAAAGCATTTTGAATATCAATCTGCCGAATAGCCCAACCACGAGAAATAGCAAGAGATAATAAGAGCCGAATGGTAGTGGGCTTAACAACTGGACTAAAGGTATCATCATAATCAACGCCATACTGCTGTTTAAAACCTTTAGCAACCAGGCGTGCTTTGTAGCGATCAATAGAGCCATCTGGCTTTTGTTTGAGTTTGAAAACCCATTTGCAATCAATAACGTTAAGACCAGCACGAGGAGGAACTAAGTGCCATGTCTTATTTTTTTGAAGTGCCTGAAATTCATCATTCATTGCCTGACGCCAGAGGGGATGCTCAATAGCAGTAATATGTGAAGTAGGTTCAGAGGCAGAAGACCGAGCTACAAGATATGTTACTGTTCCATCTGTACGCACCTTGGGTTTCTTGATATTGTGCTTCAATCGAGTACCATACAGATGAGTAGTAGGTGCAGGATCCACATTTGAGGGGATGGCCCTATCAGCCGTTGCGAGGGGAGCAACCGATGCTACAGTGACCAACGGCCGAGGATTCGACCGGGCATTGCGCAATATCATCTGCTGGCGGAGGAGCCGAGGCCTCAATCATTGGCGGAACAACCAACGCCGATTCGCATGGCAGCGACGCGGAGGATTGTTGCGGCAATTCCGAAGCTGATGTAGACACCAAATTTTCTGCATCCAAAGAGTTAGTAGGCCCAGACATATGCATGTGATCATTCTCCAAATTAGTACTGCTATTACCCAAATGCAAGGTGCACAAATCAGGGGCATTATGCGTCGACTGCATGATTGGGGAAGAATTAGGTGAGGCTCTCTTGAATGGAAAAACATTTTCATCAAATATGACATCTCTAGATATATAGACACGACCAGAATCGGTGTCAAGACACTTATACCCTTTATGTGAAGAACTGTAGCCTAGAAAGACACATTCCTTTGATCGAAAAGAGAACTTTTGTTTGTTATAAGGACGAAGATGAGGCCAACAAGCACACCCAAAAATTTTTAATAAGGAGTAATTTGGTGGGGTATGAAAAAGAAGCTCTAAGGGGCATTTTTTATCGATGACACGAGTAGGAAGACGATTGATGAGATATGTGGCTGTAAGAAACGCGTCGTCCCAAAATTTAATAGGTACATGAGCATGAGCTAGAAGGGCTAGGCCAGTTTCAACAATATGACGATGCTTGCGTTCAGCAGACCCATTTTGTTGATGTGTGTGAGGGCACGAAACACGATGACCAATTCCAAGGGAACGAAAAAATGTGTTATGAATTTTCTGATATTCCCCACCCCAATCAGATTGGACCCACTTGATTTTAGTATCTAGGAGGCGCTCAACATGAGCTTGGAATTGCAAAAATATACGAGGAGCTTCTGTACGATCATGCATCAAATAGATCCACGAAAATTTACTGAAATCATCAATGAAACTAATATAATATTTAAAACCCCAACAGATGGAGGTGCAGGGCCCCAAACATCCGAAAAAATAAGTTCCAAAGGTGACGAAGACCTATGGGAAGAACTAGTATATGGTAATCGATGACTCTTTGCTAACTGACACGCATTACAAACTGACAAAGATGACTCACTAGCACACGAAATATTATTTAGATGCAAAATGAATTTTATTACTTGAGATGAAGGATGTCCAAGACGTGCATGCCATTGGGCGTGAGTAGTAGATCTGCTCACCAAGGCGTGCTTGAGATTATCGACATCGGATGGCTTAATAGGATAAAGACCAGATTCACACCTCCCATTTAGGAGACTTTTCCTCGACTGTTGATCATTTATAGAAAAATGCCAAGGATGGAATTCAAAGAATACGTCATTATCACGAGAAAATTTATGAATAGAAAGAAAATGTTTGGAAATTTCAGGCACATGCAAAATATTACGCAACGCAAGAGGACGAGTAGCAGTATTAATTAGAGAATGACCAGTATGCAAAACACGCAAACCTGCTCCATTGCCGACTTGAACTTGTTCACCTCCATGATAACGTTCACGCACAGCGAGACGATCCAGGTCACTGGTGATATGGTCTGTAGCGCCTGTGTCGCTGTACCAATTTGGGTCAATCTTGTAAGAGGAAGTAGCCGCCAGTGCCGTAGGAGGAGCAGAAGAAGGTTCATCTTGATAGGACTCATCCATCCTATGCCAGCAGCGGATAGCAGTATGCCCCACTTTGCCGCAGATCTGGCAGGAAGGACGAGCAGAAGGGCCACGACGATCACCAGCAGGACGAGAGGGTGCATAACCTTGAGAACGACCACGACCGCGATCCCTACGCCCACGATTCTTCTGCTGACCACCACGACTAGCATAATTGGCAGAAGATCCAAGATTTAACTGAAGTTCAGCCTGGTGTTGTAGTTGGCGAGCTTCATACGTCATTAGATGTGCAAACACATCATCAAGGGTGAGGGCTTCACTCTTGGTAGTCATTGAGGTGACGAAGGGATCATAGTCAGGGCCAAGACCAGCGAGAAGATACGCGATCACATCATCATCCTGCAAGGCAGAGCCGGCGGCGGCCAGCTCGGTGGCTAGCCCTTTGATCTTGCAAAAATAATTTGCAGCAGATTGATCTCGTTTCTTGGACGTGGCGAGCTCAACACGAATCTGAGTAGTGCGAGCACGAGTTGACGATGAAAACATCCGCTGCAGGGTATCCCACGCCTCCTTGGACGTAGTAGCGGCAACCACATCATGAAGAATCTCCTCAGACATGGAGGAGAGAAGGCCGCTAAGGACTTGTTGATCCTGATCATACCACTAATTATAGGCCGGATTAGAGACCAGCTCAGCACCAGCAGCAGTTGAGGAAGGGATCAGCTTGGCAGGTGCAACATTGGTCCCATCGAGGTAGCCCATAAGCTTCGTACTCCGTAGGTAGGGGAGGAGCTGGGCACGCCATATGATGAAGTTGTTTTTGGTTAGACGAATTGTGACAACATGGTGTAGAGGGATTGGATATTGTTTAAGGCCAAAAGTCGCCATGGTAGTTGAGACGGTGTTGGAGATGGTGGATGGAGAGGAGGAAGAAGACATGGCGAGGAGTTTAAAAAATAAACCTTGGCTCTGATACCATGTTAGATTGAATGGCACGATGACCTATATGGGTCACGACCTCATGTATTTATAGATGCGTATAATGAAGATTACATTCCAAATCTATGATTTGGTAACAAACCATAAAATCATAGATTTGGTAACAAACCCTTCAAATCATAACAACTAGTAAATCTTAGACTATTTTAGTATATACAGTTATGATCTATTTTAGGTTTAACACTAGCAAGGAAGTTCTATATTTTTTCGAAGCGGTTGTTATGGCTCCATTGTAAATTAATGGAAATCTCTTAATGGAAATCTCTTAACTTCCCCAGACAAATTTAGTAATCTCTAGAACCGTTAGGAATATAAGAAAGATGTTTTTCCTTAAAAACTTGATTGACATAAATTCAATTACACTAGTTACAATAAAAGAATAAAATCTGAGTTGCCCTTCCTTTTTGGGTGTTAAAATTTTGTTATAAAAATGAAGAAAAGTAGATAACAAAAATAAGGCATCTTAGAGAGAAAAGAGAAAAATGAGTTTGAATTCATCGGATATGGGATGTTTAGTGTTCTTTATCATCTTACTTTCGGTTCCTAAATGTTATTCTCAATCTAAAGAGTTCAATATCATCTAATTTGGTGCAATACCGGATGGAAAAACTGATAGCACGAAGGTAAAAATTTTCTTTCTTATAAATCATAAAAACATCACAACTCAATTCAAACAACTTAAGAATCCTTAGAAGCATTAATTTAGAAATATCATTTTCAAAATGGGATACATTTTTTTTTTCTTAGTTTTGCTTTAATTTCTATTTCATGTATACAAATATCCAAACCAAATCTTTGAAATTAAAAAATATATATTTTATGTTTAGTAATAAATATCTAAATGTAAATTTAAAATTTAAATTATTTGAGTGAAATTACCTGATAAAAGGTTACTTGGTTTGTATAGGCACTAAGTGAGGCATGGAGGGAAGCTTGTGGATACAACGGATATGGTGTAGTTTTAGTACCAGTGGGGAGCTTTCTGGTATTACCATTAGTGCTTGAAGGTCCATGCAAAGGATCCATTGGTCTGCATATTAATGGTGAATTGTTGGCTCCTGTCAGCAAGAATTTCGCCACGGGTGAATACTGGTTTAGTATCTCCGATGTCGACAACTTTTTCGTTGGCGGTTCTGGCAGCTTGAACGGTGGCGGTTCTTCAGCTTGGCAATCCGATACTTCTAACCGTCCAATTGTAAGTCCATTTTTCTGTTTAAGTGATAAAAAAGAAATTGATTTGTTATGTTGATAGTTAAATGATGCTATCATTTTACATTTAAAAGTACACCAAAATATACATATGTATAATCTAACGATTGATTCAATGTAGTCGATGAAATTTTCTGGTGTCAACACTGCGGGAATTTCAAAGATAACATCGTCCAATAGCAAATTATTCCATTTTGGTTTGAATGGATGTCATGATGTCACGTTTGATCACGTTACAATCATAGCTCCGGCAGATAGCCCCAATACAGATGGAATTCACATTTCCGAGTCAAGTGGTATCAATATTATGCATTCAGTGATTCGCACCGGAGACGATTGCATCTCTCTAGGCCCTGGAAGTAAATTCATCAACATAACAGACGTCCAGTGTGGTCCAGGTCATGGAATTAGCATCGGTAGCCTCGGAAAGTACCAAAACGAAGAAGATGTCTCTGAAGTCACAGTAAGAGACTCCACATTTGTTGGCACAGACAACGGTGTGAGGATCAAAACATGGTCAACTTCATTTTCTAGTTCTGTGAGCAAGATCACTTTTCTCAATCTCGAAATGAAGGATGTAAAAAATCCTATCATCATTGATAAAAAATATTGCACTGATTGCGACGAACATAAAATGGTATATATATTTAAATTTGATAATCGTTGGTTTTTAATAAAACTATAAATGGTGGATGATTCTAAAATAATGTTGTTTGTGGTTGACAGAGTAACTCAAAAGTGCAGATTGGAGATGTGAGATATGAAGACATAAGGGGGAGTTCAACATCCCAAGTGGCAGTAAATTTTGAATGCAGCCAAGTTTTTCCATGTCAAGACATAGTGTTACAAGACATTAACCTCTCCTTCAAAGGTGATGGCGAACCAACTTCCATTTGTCACAATGTGAAGGGCTCTGCTTTTGGCAAACAAATTCCTTCCTCTTGCCTTTAATTACTTTGTGTTTTTTTGTTGTTCCTTATAAGAGTGTTGGGTCGAGGAAGGATTAGATAGACATCCATCCCATCAAACTTTCTTCCATTATTGTATGGATGAAGCGTTTGATTATGTTAGTTCTTGTTATTTTGATAACCCTGCAAAGTTTATAAACACAGCTCAATTTAGTAGATTATTACTTTTTAGTTTATACTTTTTCTCTCTACTCTTATTTTAATACACAACACAGAACTTAAGGATCCCAAATAAATTGGTTTATTGGAAAAGAGTGGATAAGGTTTTTGCTACATGTTTCTTCAACCCTTTGATTGCACCGTTGGGTTCACACACAACAAGCGCCCAATCGTGCATGATTGTGTGTTGAATGTTGAAGCTGGTTTAATTGTTTGTGACTCGGTCCTATTCAATTCAGCCTTGTTCTATGGTTTTTGGTCTAGCCTCTTTCTAAACTACCAAATACAAAATTTTAAGATAGGTTAATAAATATGGAATTTTTTTTGCTTCGGAATTTATAAGTACCATTTAGACAAGTGTTTCATGAATTTAGGCCAACAAAAATTCCATAAAAAGTTGAATCCATATTTATGAATTATGTACAAAATGGGCTGGTTTCATTTACTATAAACTTATAAAATCATTTTCTTTTATTTTAAATCAAATATTTTTTAAGATTTTGAAGATTTTTATGATTAAAAAAAATATATTAAACTCAAGAGATTGAATTAGGGAAATAATGTTAGAAGAAAGAGAAGTGGATAAGATAAAACACTGACCTAATTTTTGAAATAGAACAAAGAAATATGCTGCCAATTGCTAACAATAATGTTTCATTAACCTAGCCAGAAATAATGAAATCGACTTCTATTTTATTAGAATTAAACATAAATTTAAAAAAAAAATAAGAAAACATACATGGAAGAACTATGGAAAAAAAATTTGTGGGTCTTCAATCTTCGTATTCTAGCTCTTTCAATAGTTGAGTCTCTTATTCTTCCACAATGTCTTTCTAGTTATGGATGTCAATGTTTGTAAGAGCTTCTTAAACGAAAATCTCTAAGGGATTGGAGAGGTATAGAGAGAATTCTCGATTCTATAGAGGAGAAAGTGTGGTATGCACATTTTGATCGACCCAAGGGTCATATTCTCACAACCCAATTTTCGAGGTTTTAAATCTCGAACCATGACAAAAAAGATAGACAAAAAGTATAAATAAAAAAAAAATACATAGAAGAGTTGTGCACAATTTAAAAAAGTTATTTTCAAGTTTATTACTAAACGGGACAAGAGATTGAGATTTAAATTTAAACAATACTCTCGCTCCTCCAACGCCCTAGGGTAACCCTATTTGTGACCGCACGGTCTACAAAAGCTCACTCATCTAGAACAACAATCTTCATATACCTAAAAAGAAATGTAAAATTTGGTGAGTATAAAAAATATTCAATAATCAACCTACTTGTAGGCGCTCATCGCATCAAATCCTCCTAGGTTATCATGATTTTTTTTCTAGGTTCTAGGAAGTTTTGGCTTAGGTTGGTCCATAAGGTTACACGTGTGCGAAAGGAAATTGGCTTCATGCCATGAGGTTACACATGAAGTTTTGGCTACATACACGTGTGCGAACCTTCAAGATCCATTCTCTATATTGAAGGTTACCAAAAAGGGGTCCATGAGGTGTGCGAGCCGACTGGTGGGTTCATACTCGCACGTGTGGACTGTGTGTAAGGAAATTAAGTACACATCTCAATTTCCCATTAGGATAGACGCCGTGTAAGAAAATAGACTATTATGATAGGTCCCTGTGAAGAATGAGATATAAAATATAATTGGGAAGGTGTGTATATTATCATTGATATTGATATCCTTTAAATAGGATACAAGCTAGTACAAATGAGGAAAATATAAAATAATTAAATACTGAGAATAAAATAAAATATACTCTAAATCAAATCATAAATGGAAGAATATTAAGATATAATATCTAAGATATATTCCATAAATAATATATCTCGACACTCCCCCTCAAGTTGGAGAGTGTATGTCAATCACATCCAACTTGTCTTTAACTTGTCTTTACGGTAGGTCAATAACACCCAAGTTGTCTTTCACTGTTGTCTTCCCAGTGATGAAAATATCCGTAAAAAAATAGACCGCCTTTGATTGGTTTGTATTTTTAGACTTTCAAGAAATTATTGAATTTTCAAGAAAGATGCAAGACGCAGAAATAGGCCGCAATGATTGACTCGAGGATTGGTAACTTGTCGCATTTAGTTTGATTTGGAACAAGTGAATATCCTCCCTGATCACTTCTTGGTTCATGCATAAATGCTTTAGAAATAGACCGCAATGATTGACTCGAGAATTGGTAACTTGTCCCATTAAATTTGATTTGGAACAAGTAAATATCCTCCCTGATCACTTCTTGGTCCATGCATAAATGCTTTAGTGGATAATAACACCAAGATCGGTGCTTTGGATCACTTGAGAGGCTGTGAAAGAAAATACGAACATCTTGAATATGTCACCTTTGAGCTTGGTGAGAAATTTGAAGATGCTTATAACGTATTCTTGATATTGGATGATTAACGACGGTAAAGGCTTCACTGATTGGTTAGGGTTTGGCTTTAGGTTTAATACTCCCCTTGGACTCTGAGTCCAAGGGGGTATTAGGAATACCACGATCGGTGCTCTGATATTAGGAATATCAAGATCGGTGCTCTGATACCATGTTAAGAATGAGATAAAAAATATAATTGGGAAGGTGTGTATATTATCATTGATATTGATATCCTTTAAATAGGATACAAGCCAGTACAAATGAGGAAAATATAAAATAATTAAATACTGAGAATAAAATAAAATATACTCTAAATCAAATCATAAATGAAAGAATATTAAGATATAATATCTAAGATATATTCCATAAATAATGTAACGACCCAAAATTTTCTACTTGATTTAAGGTCGCTACTGTATACATACCATAAACATTGAATGCGGAAGACTTCATTTAAATTCCATAAAACATAACCTTTAACTTAAAACACAGCCATGGACTTACGTGTTTCGAAAACATCTTTAAAATGACACAACAAAAGACTCGAAATAAAATAAATAAGCGTTTAAGTTTAAAACATCCTATTTTATCCTAAGTCTAAGAAAATAAATGCCACTATCCTATGCATGTGCCATGATCTCGAGTTGCGATGTCGTCGTCAGCCGTACAGGGATGCCTTGCCTTATCCTGAAAAATGTAGTAGCACATGGCTTGAGTATTTAAAGAAATACTCAGTAAGTGACCACACTATTGGGGTTAAATGCAACAATCACATGCAATGAAATGATGGGACCTATCTTTCGTTTCATTTCATTTCGTTTCGTTTCGTTTCGTTTCGTTTTCCCTACGGTATAATCTTAACAGGTAATCGTGGATGTGTACCATATACTCTACACGCAGCCCATACGTGCGAGTATGGGCTCACCAGCTAGTTCGCACACCGCTGGGCCACTATCCCTAGTCGGTGGGCATGCTCTAGGGGCCCACCAGGACCCGTTAAAACTAAAACCGTCACGGCAGCGCTATGCAGGGCATAACGATCGTTGTCCTGCCATTTGGATGTACGCGTCCGTACCCTCGTGATGGGATAGGGGTATCCCCCCAAATGCATGATCACACAATATGCATGAGGTCCCACTAGTCCTACAGTCATCATTTAATGAACATAACCCTGTGTCACATTTTCATGCTTACATGTCATTCTCATTCTCATTTCGTTACATATCATACATATTCCTAGCGGGGTTATGTATCATGCAATTTACCGTATTTCATGTCATACAATTCATTCAGTTACATTTCAATACTCATACAACAAGCCATAATCGTACAAGGGCCACACATCGTCACATGCATTCATATCAGATCAACTAAGCAGCATAAATAACATACATTCACGTTCACATGATTTCGTACTTAAGCACAATAATCTAGCATACAATGTATCATATCATAACCAAGTCATAACGTAAACACTTCATAGTCATATCGTTCTCTAACTTACCATAGCCTTAACGTTCTTATACCTATCATAGACATATCATTACGTGACGTACCTTAGTCATATCATCACCAGGACGTATCCTAACACCATCGTTCTATCAATCTATCACAAACCTATCCCTTTCTACCCATAACCTAACCGTATTCTTTCATCAATCTCTCCTATCCATAGCACTCCGGTATGTAACCTAACCTTAACGTTTCATGAACGTATCTTACTCCTATTGTTACATTTTGTTTTGTGCATCCTTCTCGTATCCTATCTCAAACATCTCCTAGAGCACATCGTACCATAATTATTATCATACAATCCACATATTATAACATAACATAACATATAGGAAGCATATCGATCCACAGACAATGCACACATATCAATATATATGACACGTGCAGAACCACAGGGCACGTGTCAACATCAAAAATAACCATGCCGATAGTAAGGTCACTTACCTGGATAGCTTAAGTCGTTGTCACAAATATATCTTTAATGAAAGTTCGATTCCGTCCTTTGAAATCCGAGTCAACCTATATGAGCTCATGACATCAGTTTCAAGTTTTATCTCTATAAAATTATTACTCTAATTTACATTGGCCATCCTAAAATTCTGATATTTTCTGTTTGACAAAATTTAGAGAAGCTCACTGCCCTCTTATGAAAATTCTGAATGTTTTCTGTTACACAAAATTGAAAGGAGCTCATTGCTGATATTTCCTATTATTGTTAAATACTGTTTAACAAATCTTTCCTCAATCTCCCTCCCTCTCTCTCTCATCTTTTTCATTCTGTAAATAGGTTTTTCAACTGTGTAAACAGATATTACTGACCAATTTTAAGTACTACGATCTTTTAGTTTATAGATTTGCCACCTAAAATTTTATTGAATCTAACTTATAACCTTATTTTGTATAATTAAAATGCTTAAAAAAAATCTAATAATTGTATATGGGATCTGATTATTACATACTGTTAAGATAGGAAAGAAGATTTGATCCTAAATTAATTTCTTATCACCATAACTATAAAGGAAAAGGAAACCTGAGATAAGATTTTACCGTAATAACTGACAAAATCTCTAAATCTGCAATAGTCATTGTACTTCTTCTCAGATCTGACCATTGTTGTTTTTCTGTTTCTTTCTTTTTTTGCAGTTGGTGTAAGATGGGTGGAGGAAAGATAATTGTGGGAAGGATGAGAGGTTAGTGGAGAGAGGTGGGGAAAGATTTTTTTTTTTTTTTATTATTAATTAATTAATTATTATTATTATTATTTTAACTTTTTTTTTTATTTGTTTATCTCTTTATTTATTTTTGGGCTATTACATCATATCCCTCTAAAACGTCCCATTTATGAAATTGTATGTGTTTGCATTTAACCCTAATAGTGGGGTCAATATTTCTTTAAATACTCAAGCCACGTGCTACTTCTATTCCTGTAAAGGAAAAATATCCTTATACGGCTGGTGATAACATCGCAACTCGGGACCATGACACATACATAAGATAGTCATATTTATTTTCTTAGACATAGGCTAGAATATGATGTTTTTAATTTAAACGTTTATTTATTTTATTTACTCTTTTGTTGTGTCGTTTTAAATATGTTTTTAAACACGTAAGTCTATGACAGTGTTTTAAGATAAAGTTTATGTTTTACAAAGAAATTTAAACATTATTTCTGCATAGAAAGGATTACGTTACAATAATGGTAACGACTCTAGGTAAGTAAAAATATAGGGTCCTAACCGTGTAAGTCATATTTCGATGATGACACTAAATAAATTTTCCAATATTTTTCAATATAGGGTCCTACATAGCTATGAATTTAAGAAAAATATTCATTTTTTTTTATATGTCCATTTTATTTGATTTCATATAATATAATCTGATAATCTCATACTTCAAATAATTGGAAACAAATTAGTTCTTTATTGTGAAATATTGAGGATTTGAATGGGTAAGATTTAAATGCCTAATAGATCTAAGCATCTATTTATGGTAATAAAATAAAATTAATATACACTAACCTATTAAAACATAATTGGAATAAGAAATAAATCTATTTGAAATAACCTCATCTAATATACACTAACATCTAGTTTTTCAAGAGATACTATCATTTATAATTGCTATAGAATACAAATGTCACTCTTTTTAGTTTATATTAGTTTGAATGAGGCTTATTTTGTGAGAAAATAAAATTGAATCTTTTAATGAAATTTTAAGGGAATTGTTGTTGGCTTTTTATCAAAATGGTTAGTAGTTATTAACTTAAGTACCATGTTTAGGAAATTTGTGAGTGTTTTATACCAATAAATAAATGGTTTTTAGATATACGCTCTATTCACACAAACAATAAAAATTTTAAAATTTAGTGCCTAAAATTTATTTAGTATAAAGAAAACTCTGAGCCAACCAGATAGTCTCTTCCTACTTCCATTATTGGCTTTGGAATGTTTCGATCAATGGTCAAAGCCAACATATGATAGTAGAGCTAGGATGTCAAAACAAATGTCGTCATCACAAAAAGTCGCCGGAGGACATATGACAATGATAAAAAGTAAAAAAATGTAATACCTGGGTCTCGATAAGGTATTAAATACTTGATGTTTTTTCTATCGAGCTCAAACTTTTAGAATTTTATTGAGGTCCTTATGGGTTAAATTTCAAGAGAGTGTAAAGGAGAAAAATACTTGAAAAAGTCCAACAAACTCAAAAAAAAAAAAAAAAAAAAAAAAAAAAAAAAAAAATGGAAAATGGTCGAAGTCAACATGGGAAGGACATTATTGTCTTTCTGCCCTTGTTCATAATTAGGTACCAGATGTTATAAATGATAATAAAGTAAAAGGAAATAGAAAAGGAAAGAAAAGAAAGGAAAAAGGAAAAAAAAAATAGAGAGAAGGGAAAAGGTTATAGAAAGAGAGAGAGAAATAGCCATCAACTCACTAGTTTTGGCAAGGTCTTTGTTAATATTTAGTAATAAATTAGAGTATTTTATTATAAGGCAAATATCTATAATTATCTTTTTATATTCTTGTAATTTATTTGATTACAAATAAGATAACTTTCGCACCATTTAGGTGTGGTTGGATTAATCAGACATTCTTAGCCTTCTTCACGAAAACAACACATAACCTAGAGGAGAAGCATTTTGGACCTTTGAATCGTCCAAAATCTTCAAAAAAAATGAAGAAAATCTGAAGGTAAGTTCCTAAATCCTTGTTCTCGGATTTCTCTCAAATCCCTGAATAATATTAGGATTTAGGTTCTAAAATTAGAGTATATTAATCGAGGAAGTATTGCGCTCATAATCTTTGATGTTTCTTGTCAACTTTGAACTCGGTTAATTATCTCTGTGATTAGAAATAAATTACTAAAAAAAAATACCTAGGTATAGATAGATGGATATAAACCTACAAATCTTGTGAAGGAATCGTGCTAATCCGAGTTACATGGAAAGAAATAAAAAAAATAATAAAAATAATAAATAATTGATCTTCTGGAAATTGCAGCGCTGAGGAGGAAGAAGAAGCACGACGAAAGGACACTTGTTAGGCAAGGAAGGGCTCGTGTGTTGCCAAAAAAGATTGGACCCGAAGGACAGCGGCCCACTGCCTGAATTGAAGACTCGATAACCGCACTCGACCCGGAATGCAGACCTAGTTCAACACCTAATCACTGTCCACCACGTGTCGTGTTGTGAAAAAAATAAGGAACCTTCGCACCTCCAGATTCGAACCCAGGCCCTCGACCTCGGACAGTCCAACCCCCTCACGCCATGTGGTAGCATGAGAGCACGTGTCCTCCCCCCTCAGGCACATTCGTACGTGCGTGTGACTATGTGATATGAACCAAGAGACATCAATCATACAATATACTTCAATGAAGATGTGAAGAAAAGGTTGTCAAAATTATCAAAAGATGTTTCAACTCATGCTACATTGAAGAAGAATGAAGTTTGATTGTTGTAAATTTTGGGTGGGTTACAATTTAGAGTAATTTAGAGTTATTGTATTTTAAGATTTTTTAGGTTACATTTACATAATGGCTCATTATGGTCATTAAGTATGAATGTTACAACTCTTGGAATGCATTTAGTAGTTTCATTTTGAGGCTATATAAAGCCATGTATGTTGTATTTGTAAGAGACTTGGAAAATATAGTAAAAGAAGCATTTGTGCTTTTCTTTAGCCAATGGCTAAGTTTCTTTGCAATTCTATGTAGTTTAGATTGCATGTAGAATCATTCAAGCTCGACATGATCAATCTTGCTTGTGGAGTGATTCGAATCTCAAACAAGTGTTTGAGTTATTTGATCAACAAGAGTCATTCAAGCTAGACATGATCGATCTTGCTTGTGGAGTGATTCGAATCTCAATCAAGTGTTCTTGCCTTGAGATATTCGATCAACAAGGTAATCCGAATCTTATTCCCCTTGTAGTTGATTCCTTATCTTATCACTATGCGTGTGGAAGATTTCTTAGGCGTGTGGGGCACGTGAATTGATGTGTGAGACTCCTTTTTAAGCTGATTTGACTCCCATTCGACTGTTTTGTGTCTCGATTTTGATATTGGCCAAAATTTGACTTCATTCAGGAACACGCTTCAAAGGACACGCTTCATTATGGTAAGTAACCACCTAGATTTTAGTCAAGTAATACTTATAGGGATCGCTGGGACAAGCTAGAATGCGAGCATGATGAACCTTAGGTGGTTAGAATATGTGTATTTAGGACCTAGAATGAATAATTTTGGTGATTATGACACGTGTATTATAAATTTATGAAATTGCCCTTAGAACAAGATAATTTAGAAGCATGTCTAATTTAATGTTTTTCGTTGTGGTATGATGGAAGAGGGGATATTCTGATTTGTGCTCCATGTGATTGATGGATGTTATCTCCCCGTCGAGCTTGTTTGATTGTTTGATTGTGTGTACGCTTTATGTTATTATTTTCATACATGAAGGCTTGGTAGGAATACCTTTTTAAATAAAAACTGTGAACACGTAGACATGATTTATGTGTTTGGAAGGCCCAATTCCAAGTTGTTCAAGAATAGTGGCATTGAGTTTCTCACCCCTTTGCCTTAGGATTAGTCGGTTCTATTTCTGGATGGGGGCAAGGGAAGGGATATAACTCAACGGTAGAGTGTAGCCTTGACGTGGCGGAATTCATCGGTTCAAGCCTGATTATCCCTAGACCCAATGTGATTTTTTCTATTTTTACTTGCTCCCCCACCCTGATCGAATGAGAATGGATAAGAGGCTCGTGGAATTGACGTGAGGGGGTGGTTCTTGGAGAGAACTCTAGGCAAGACAGCTGATAGGTATATTGGTATATTTTCCTAATAGATCATGCATCAAGACCACAATAAAAAAAAATAGGGCACTATAGTTAGTGCGGTTTATATCTAGAACTAGAGGTTAGACCTATGTGCCCCTAGGGATTGGGTCTTAGATTGAGAAAATGGTATTTAAACCTTATGAATGCCCCTAGAAACATAGTGGACCCCAATGCATGAAACAAGTTGAGTTACTATTGAGTGTAGAGCAGGGACAGGGCGACACTCTAATCCCCTTAAATCAGTTCTTGAGAAGAACTAGGGACTACATGGGTAGTTAGCTCAAGACATGGACATATAAGTGTAGAAATAATCAGACTTGTAAACCAATCCTAGTTGGACTATTGACAACACAAATAGGTGTCAAGCTGCAACTTCGTAAACCGGTCTTATAAGAGATTAGGGACTACGCAGATAGGTGGTTTAGTATGAACATTTCTAATAAGAATCGCAGTGTTCCAAATGGACACCTAAGCACGCAATGCCCAATTGATTAAGAAAAGTATGTTTTTTATTCCTAGATGCGCTTTGAAATATTTGCTTTTGAGAGAAGCATAAGGTGGTGCCTTTGGGACATCTTAGGATTAATAAAGTTTATAAGAGGTTGCATAAACACTTATTTTGGCCGAAGATGAAGCATGATGTTCATAAGTATTGTAGTCAATATTTTAAACAGAAAGAAGCTAAATCTAGATCACAACTTGAATGTACGTAACAAACCTTGGCCTAATATATCTATGAAATTTGTTCTTGGTTTACTGCACACTAAAGAGGGTAAAGATAGTATTTTTGTTGTGGTAGATAAATTTATTAAAATGACTCATTTTATTGCATGCAACAAAATGGATGATGCAAAACATGTTGCTGACTTATTCTTTAATAAAATAGTTTATGGATTTAATCCACCTGATTTGCTTCCTATTTCATCTAATATTCTTGTGAGTGAAGTAGGCAGATTTGAACAAAACATAATTAAGGAGGTGAGAGAGAGAATTGAGAAACAAAATTTCTCTAATATTTTTTGTGAGTGAAGCTGGCCGATTTGATCAAAATATTGCAAAAGGAGGTGATGATTTTTTTTTATTCGAGGACGAATCCTTTTGAAGAGGGAGAAGATCATAAGAACCGCAGTGTTCCGAATGAACACCTAAACAGTCAAAGGCCAATTGATTTCAAGTTTGTCTCCCTGAGGATCAAATGGTCAATTTGACTTCATATTTTGTGGAGATTAAGAGGGATCGAGATTAAATCTCAACCACAAACGTCTTTTCTTAGGAGACTTTAAATACCCACAACATGTTAGGTAAAAATGAGATTCATGGATGAATGTAATTCAGATCACAAATTGAGACATTTCCCTTATAAATGAGCATCATATTTGTCATTTCTAAGTTTCAAGCAGTCTTGTGGTAAAATTGCATCCGAGCCATTCAATCAAGCCTTGATTTCGATTGTGGAGTGACCCAATTTAGAACAGGTTTCCAAATCTTGCTTCTAGATCTTCAATCATAAGAGGTAATTTAATTCTAACCTTATCTCTTGGTTGATCCGAATTTTGTCTAAGGGGTGTTAATTATTTTGATTCAAGGGTTCTTGCTTCAACAAAAGCCTAGATCGTTGGGCTGAGCATTAGGGTTACCTTATCAATTTCTACCGAGTGTAGGAACAGGTCAAGGCTGACGTCGTGGCACCATAAATCAGTCTCGAAGTGGGACTAGGGACTACACGGGTAGACGATCAATGAGCAATCAATTAGAACTTCGTATAGATCAAATGGAAAGTCATGGAAACCTACCAGGAGAATGAAGCAATGAGAGCCTACAAGTAGGTTGCTTACTGAGTATTTTTTTTATACTCACTCCCTTTTCTCTTTCTTTTTCAGGTGCTGGTCAAGGTGGAGAGGTGCTGACAGTTGCACTGTGGTAGAGGGATGTCTACCTTGGGCGTCAGTCAGTTGTATTCTTGTTAGGGTGGTGTTTGCCTTTTAAAATCGAGTGAAATCTTACTGTATTTTTCACATTTTCAATGTTTTGCTTTATTTTAATTTTGTTTTGTTTGTATTAGATTTTGTTTTTTTTTTCATCGTTAGTCCGATTTCTTGAAACCTCCAAAATTGGGTCATGACAAAAAAGATTGGAAATGTAACACTAGTACCCGTTACTCACAAAGAGTAACGACGCAGCATGATCGATAAAGATGCATGTTAATTTACAGGTACAAGGCATGTGGGACGTCATCGAGCATGATGACGACAGAGGAGCATAAGAAAAGGATGACTTTTGATGCCATCTACTCAGCAGTTCTGGAGGACGTTCTTCTCATGTTGGCAAAGAAGAACTCAGCAAAGGCAGCTTGTGAGACATTGCAAACAAAGCATAAGGTGTGGAACATGCCAAGGATGAAAAGGTGCAAACCTCAGCGAGTGAGCTCGAGGATATTTGTATGAAGGATGGTGAGTCGGTGGATGAACTTTCCACGAAGTTGATGACGTTTGTCACCAACATTAGTTTATTAGGCGAAAAGGTGGAAAAGATCTCGTTGTCAAGAAGTTCCTTCAAGTCGCCCCCTGAGATTCATGCAGATCGTTACTTTCATCAAGCAGTTTGGATACCTCAACAACATGTCGGTTAAGGAGGTGGTTGGTCGTGTCAAGACCTATGAGAAGAGACATCACGACTACGACAATATAAAGGAGGAGAAGTACCTCTTGCTCACACACGAGGAGTGACTCGTAAAAATGAAAAAGAAATATATGGTTGATCCTTCTTCTTCAGATACGAAAGGACGCGACTAGCACAACAAGGAAAACAAAGGAAGTGGTCATGGTCCCATTCATGGCTATGGACATGGCGACAAAGGAGGCCCTGGCAATATCCTAACCCAGGAGGATGCCAACCCTGGAAAGGACAAAACCATGATCAAGTTTTACTCGGGTAGAAAATATGGACATTGTGTGGGTAGAGTGCCGCAACAAAAAGCGTGTTGAGGCGGCAAACCTCACATTCATGCATGATGAAAACCCTGTACTAGTTGCGTGTTGAGGCGGCAAACCTCACATTCATGCATGATGAAAACCCCGTACTAATGTTGACTAAGAATATGTCTAACCTATTGATATTCTCAGTGGAGAGAAGGTTATGGTGAACCTCCTCGTATATAGAAAAGACTAAGTAGATGCCAACATTTGAAACCTAAACAATGAAGTGAGAAACCACGTGACCGACAATAGAGAAAAGTTCAAGGAGGTGGATGAGAAACTCATTGAAAACATAAAATTTTGTGATGGATCAACTGTGTCAATCTAAGACAAAGGATCCATCTTGTTGTAACGGCCCAAGCCCACTGCTAGCAGATATTGTTCTCTTTGGGCTTTCCCTTTCAAACTTCCCGTCAAGGCTTTAAAACGCGTCTGCCAGGGGAAGGTTTCCACACCCTTGTAAATGGTGTTTTGTTCTCCTTCCCAACCAATGTGAGACATCACAATTGATCCATCATTTGTAGTGTAAGAATAGCCATCAACATCTATTGATCAAGGTATAGTATATCTCGAGCTTGAAAAGTAATATTACTAGCCTTAGCCAAATAATAGAATAAAAGAGCAAAGTGGAGTTATCACTCGTTCCTCAAGATATTAAATAAAAACGGAGACCTATTAATAAAAGTAAAACGATAAAAAAAAAATTCATTGAATATCTAGAAGTCTCCATTGACATTGGCAGAAGGAAATGGAAGAAGGAATTGAAGAAAAAAAGCTAAGAAAAAAATGGAGCTACTTAAGTCGACAAAGAAAAGCTTATAAATATTTATGATGACCTTGATATTAACCTTTCAATTTTTTATAACTATGTTAAAAATTACTTCAAGGCCTTAAAAATGAAACATACCTTCTTTAAACTTTACTTTTTATTGAAAAGTTATTTAGGAATTTTTGTGAATAGAATCTAGTTACCATTTAAGTAAATGGAAGAATTATAAATCTCCAAAATAATAAATAGGAATATCGCAAATAAATCTATTGCTACACCCATCAAAAGAGTAGTTCCCCACCCAGGAGTCGGTTTACCATATTTTGAATTCAATGGTTTCAATAAATCTCCTACCATTCGTGTCATGATTTCAATTGATACCATTTTTAAGCTATGGGGTGATCCAGTGATAATACAACGGATGAAAGTGACAATTAGCGACTTTCCTGCTCCATTATTTTCTCAAGGGAATGGAGGTACTACAATTGTGAACAAAAAATTGTCAAGCTCATGAAATCATTCCCTAATCAAACGTGAGTCTAATGTTATTTGTGCTTATCCACGTAGCTTTTCCTATCATAAGATGGGTATCCTACTGCATGACACTTAAATCAATAAAGCAGCACCGAGAAAAATGTTGCGACTTTATCAGATTTATCATCTCAATCAAGAAGGCCTAAATAAATGCCACTAGACCATAAGAAAAATGAGATATAGAACTTGTCGTCTCAACCCAAAGAGGCCTAGAGAAAACATAAAAATAAACAAGAATCTAATGATGATAAGGGTGATAATTATCAACTTGTTCAAACCCACTCTACTGAATATTTAGGCCTCTTTGGTTGAGATGACAAAAATTTAGGTAATTGTTGTGACTTTATCAAATTTATCATCTCAACTAAGGAGGCCGAGAGAAATGCCACCAGACCATAAGAAAAATGGGATATAGAACTTGTCATCTCGATTAAAGAGGCCTAGAGAAAACCTAAAAAGAAACAATAATCCAATGATGACAATGGTGACAATTACCAACTAGTTCAAACTCACTCTACTAAATACCTAGTTGCTTCATCAAACTTGCTTGCGACTAATGGTGTCCCCAAAACTTTTGAAGAACTTGTATTGCTAAAGAGGAGGATTAAAAAACAAATGAGTACTTTACCCAAAGTTTCTAAATGCAGATGAAGTTCTTGCGTAGAAGAGGGGAGTTGGAAGAAATTGCATGGTGCGGAATCAAATTTCTACTAAAGAAGATAGAGTTGATCAGTGAACATGCAAAGATTAGATTAGTGAACATGCAAAGATTAGATTAGAGAGTAACATGGAGATACTCTCATCAAGACCCTAGCAAGGGTTAAATATGCAAACGTGAAGGAGTTGCTGAAGGGAAGAATCAAGTTAAGTTTATGGGGATATTGTGAGTTAATAAACTTGATTTATTAAAAGACGTTATTTGTAGCCCAATTTGTGTAGTAAGTTTAAAAAAATGGTTAGTAATTTGTGTTCCAGAATCGTTTTTTTTTTCTCTTTTTTTTTTTTAATTATTACCTAAATCATTTTCTTAAAATATCTAGATATCTATATTCCTACCATATCTAAATCATTTCTCTAAAAGAAAATACAATTGACTCATAAAATTACTAAGCTTGACCTATAGAATTAGTGATGATATTTTAGTATTCTTCCTTGGAAAGCCCTCATATTTGTCAGTGTTCAGCCCTCTTGTAAACAAGTTTGTCACTTGGTCATCCCTATTCTTTTTTGAAGATGTCCTCTTTGATAAAATGGTAATGCATCTCCACATGTTTTGTTCTAGCAAAAAATTTGGGGCGAACTGTAGATTCTTTGTCGAATGAAGTGGTATTAGATAGTTAATTTTCTAATGTAAATCCTTTGTTAAGAGTTTCAGCCATATACTTTCTTGAGCTACTCTAGCTGTTGCTCTGTACTCCGCTTCTGTAGTTGATAATGATATTGTTGTTTGTTTTTTGCTACGACACGAAATTATTCTCGAACCAAGCTTGAAAACATACCAAGTGATTGATCTTCGAGTATCGTGGTCTCTTGCATAGTCAGCATCACAATATCTAGCTAGCTTGCAATCTTTACTTCTTTTGAACAAAAGACCATGATCGGTTTTACTTTTGACATATTGCAAGATTTGTCGAGCCGTATGCAAATGAGCCTTCTTCGAACTTTGCATGTACTGACTAATGACTCCGATTTCATTTTCAAATCCATTTGGTTGGTTCATGTAGATTCTCCGGTCCAACTCTCAATGCCGAAAAGCATTCTTCATATCCATCTACCATAATTTTCGATCTTTATTTACCGCAAGTGCTGGAGGAACCTGTACGATAGTGATCTTCGCCACTAGACTAAACGTTTCATCATAATCTAGTCTATATTATTGGGAGAACCCTATAGTCTGAGCATTTTATCTCTTCATTGATCCTTCTGAGCTACATTTTATTTTTTAAATCCATTTGCAATGGATGGATTCGACATCTTCTGGTCTATATGCTCCAAGGCTATAATTCCTCCCTCTATTGCTTGCTGTCAAGTCATATTTTGTGATGTTTCTCATTCTGACTATCTAAGTTGTTGAGGTGCCATTTCATTTGCACCAAGTTCACTTGATTGAGTCACTTCTTGCTCACTAACATTAGTGTCACGTGGATCTTCAAGAACATCAACACTTAGGAAAATGTGTAGAGTTTGCTCCCTAATCTTCTGTGGAAGAATTTCTTCAATGTTATCCAAGCCTGGTAATACATCCTTATCTGAGGGTCACCCCACTTCCATTGCACTACTTTGATCGTCAATCATGTGGTTTGAACATACTAAATCAATGATCTAGTCATCCTCGTACTCGATATCCTTTCTGATCATCGTCATGAGCACTAGCTCCTCTTCTTTTATGAAACATATTGCCTCTACATCCCACTCCTCCTCCATCTCCATGTTGGATCAAGAATCCCTGGACATGTGGCCCTTCTTCCCGCAATTGTAGCAAATACCTCTAAATCTCTTCCCATGAGAGCTCTTGTTGTCATTCTTCTGAGCTCTCCCTAGTTGTGCAGTTCCTTGGTGACTTCTTCCCTTGTCACCATTTTTGTATCCATGTTTCGTAGACGGTTTATTGTTGTTCTCTTTCACTTGTTTAGAGTGATTCTTCTTCACCCTTTAATGTGATGCCTCCCACTTGTTTAGTCATGGCTTCTTTGCTGACTAGCATATTTTTAAACTCTACAAGTGATGGTTGAGCGGGTCATCCTTGTACAGCAATAACAAAGCTTCTATATTCTAGTCGCAATCCATGGATAATGATCCTCTTCATTCGAGCTTCTCCAATGGCAGATTTCAGGTCAAGTTCAATAATCTCCCGATAGATCAACTTGACTTTGTGAAAGTACTGAGCATTCATCATGTCACGTTGTGAGATTAATAATAGCACATTCTCCAGAAGTAGTAGCCTCATATCGTTCTTCTTTGAGAACAACATCACGAACGTGTCCCATGCTTCTTTTGGTGTCTTGTCATCCAAAATGTGTTCTAACATTTCTTCTTCGATTATGGTTTTCAAGACAAACATCATTTTACCTGCTTTGATTCTCCATTTGTGCATGGTGCCATTAGAGTCCTCTTCTGACAGCGTAGTTTCACTTTTGCCAACGACCTCCAAAGATCATATCCTTGTAAATAGGACTATATCGAGCATCCTATCATAGATTCTGACAAACGTGTGGACTTTGACCCGCCTTTAATATGTTTTTAATACAAACCCTAATTTAGGTTGACCAAGTTGAACTCTAAATTTTCCGACATTAAAGTCCAAATTTTGTCTATGATCTATATTTAAATGGATGACTAAATTTTAAATTAATTATCTTAACATTACTCATTTAAATCTAATTTACTCAAATTAAATTCCAATAATTTTAATTAATTCAATCCATTCAAATTTATCTCTTAAATTTATAAAATATTTTCCTAAAAAACAAGAAGTTACATTTAGATCTTCAATTGTTTTACAACTTGATCTTAATTGATTAACAACGAAGATAACACGATTGAAAAAGTCTTCAATAATTTCAATACGTTTCATTCAAATTGTATCAAAATCTGCATAAAGTGCTTGGAATCTCACCATTTTTACCTTATCTTCTCGTTCATATAGATTCAGCAATGCACCTCATGCCGCTTTAACAGTTTTTGGTCGATAAAAATAATGTCTTTTTATTCTTCATTTTAAGTAATGTCTCAAATATCTCAAGATATATGAAGAACCTTTATTTTTTTACTCCAACATCTTTAATTATTTCCTTGGAAACAACAAAAAAATGAGGCTATAACATATGCTTGGATGACACTGTTTAATGTTCGCTCTGATACTACTTTGTTCGATACGTCACTGATCTCATATAATACTTCACTCTAACGTTCACGTTTTCAAGAAAATAAGATTTTCCTCAAGACCGTACACAAGAAAAATGTTATATTCAACTTTGTATGATTTACTTAAATTGGCATTCCTGGGCTTGGTTATAAATAAGGGAAAGGATCTTGTAAGAGACACCTCTAAAAGTAACAAATTAAATTACATGTATACATACTTTTCATGTACTCTAACAAAAAAAAAGAAACTTAAAAATATAGAAATTCATAAAAATAGAAATTCATAAATATAGAAATTCATGTATCTAGTAATTATAAATTATGCATGGAATATAGCTTAATTAATTTCTAATACATGCATGCAAAGTTTTTGCTTCTTTTTTATAGAGGTGTTCATATGACCTAATAATCGGATGAATACAGACAATCCAATCCAAACCGTTTAGGTTATATTTTATTTAGGTTTGGGTTCGGTTGAATATTGAGAAATCGAAAATTTGAATCAATTCATAGGTTGATATCTTTTTTATTGGGTCAACTTGACCAACACGAAAATAAAGTTACAAACCAACTTTACCCTACTGATAAGATTATTATGGAAATTTAGAATATTTGACGTTGTGACCGATGTTAGTGATGCACTGTGACTTGTGAATATTTGATATTTGAGTTTTATGAAATTTTAGTAATTAATATAACATGTAATGTAGATAAGTAGAATATTTAAAAAATAATTAAAAAAATAACAACCCGACAGCCCAACCTAACCCAACCCATTCCGAAAATAGAAAATTGGGTTGAGTTGGGTTGTGAACTTTATTCGGATTGCTTGGATCACCAACCCGAAATTTCAGATTCGTTCAAAAGATTTCTCCAACTCAACCCATGTACACTCCTATTTTTTCAAACCCAACTTTTAGAATTTGGATACGCCAATTCGTTCCGTATGGCATAAGAGGTTTTGAGTTAATTTCCATAAGAATTTCAATCGTTGTTGTAAATGTGAACATTTAGCAATAATATGAACATGGTAATTACCTAACCAAATAATTGACCTATAAAGGAATAAATAGGTCAGTTGTGAGAGTGTTTCTGTTTTAGTTCATTACAACTATGTTATAAAAGTGCAGAAAAGTAGCAACAAAACAGCAAAATGGGTTTAGGTTCATCAGAAATTGGATATATAGTGTCCATTATTGTTCTACTTTGCATTTCCCAGTGCTATGCCAAAAGAAAAGTGTTCAATATTATTGATTTTGGCGCCACACCTGATGAAAGAACAGATAGCAGTAAGGTACACAAACTTCACTAATCTATGAAACCCTTTTTTTCTCTCTCAATTCTCTTATATATTATATCCATCGCATACCATCTTTATTTCATGATAATCAAATCAATAGTTAACCCTAAGTTCATGAACTTAGGAGTATTTTTATATGAATTTATTTATCATAGAGTATCTTGAGAAGTTATTGGTCGTACAACATTTCTAAGAGAAGTTACTAGTAATCGAACATTTTTTTTGTTAGGAATCACGAACCTCCACAATGAAGTAGATATCAATGGAGATGATTCCTTACTTATAAACTCATGACCATTCCCTAAATTAGCCAAATATGGGACTCTCTCCCAACAATCCTCCCCTCGAACAAAGTACACTATAAAATCTCCCCTGAGACCTATGGAGCCCTTAAACAAAATACACCATTTGTTCGACACTTGAGGATTCTATTGACATGGCTAAGTTAAGGGTATGGCTCTGATACCATGTTAGGAATCACGAACCTCCACAATTGTATGTTATTGTCCACTTTGAACAAAAGCTCTCACGGTTTTGTTTTAGGTTTCCGAAAAAGTCTCATACCAATGGAGATATATTCCTTACTTATAAATCCATAATCACTCCTTAAATTAGCCCAGATGGAACTAGTTCCCAACCATCTTCAACATTGTTAAGAGTAGAATTGTTGGAGTATTTTCTCCCTTTAAATAAAAGTTAGATACCTTTTATTCGCAACAGAAAATTGAAAAATATTGTGCTAGAAGTACTTAGTTTTAAATTTTAAATGTTAATGTATTTCATTTGTAGGCTTTGCGTACGGCATGGAGTGAAGCGTGTGCAAATAATGGAGGTGGTGTGATTTTGGTACCAGCGGTAGGGAGGTTCTTGGTCTTGCCCGTGTTGCTTCAAGGTCCTTGCAAAGGCATCATTGAACTGCAGGTTGATGGCGATCTCTTGGCTTCCTCACACAAGGCTTTTGCCATAGGTTACTCTTGGTTCAAATTCTATGGAGTCAACAACTTGGTTATCAAGGGTCTAGGCCGCTTCGTTGGCCGAGGTCGAACCGCTTGGCCTTACAATACCTGCAAATATGGATCATGCAGTCGCCTTCCTATTGTGAGTCTATAAGTTACCATTTGTTTTCGACATATTTGTTGTAATATAACGTTTGATTTCTCGTAGACTATAAATCTCCAATCAATCAACAATTTAAGGATCAGGGACATAACATCGGTAAATAGCAAACTCTACCATTTCAACGTGCATGGATGCAATGATGTAGTGTTTGATAACGTTAAAGTAATAGCACCAGGAGAAAGTCCTAATACGAATGGCATCCACATTTCCAAGTCAACGGGTGTCACCATAAAAAACTCATTCATTGCCACGGGAGATGATTGCATCTCCTTCGGCCGTGGAAGTAAGGACGTTAAAATAACCAACGTTCATTGCGGTCCTGGCCATGGAATTAGCATTGGTAGTCTCGGGAAGTTCCCAGATGAACCAAATATTAATGGAATCATAGTAAGCGACTCCAAATTCGTTGGCACGACAAATGGTGTTCAGATCAAAACATGGTCCAAATCATATCCAAGTGTGGTTAGCAATATTACATTTGTGAATCTCGAAATGTATAATGTCGAACGCCCTATCATGATCGATCAAAACTATTGTCCCAACAATGCTTGCAAGAACAATAAAGTGGTACGAATCTTGAAATTTGTTTGGCTTCGACCAAAGTTGATATTACATTATAACGAATGATTCTAAATCGAAATGTGAATGATTGCAGAGCGTGTCAAGAATACAAATTAAAGATGTGAAGTTTGAAAACATATGGGGAACATCATCGGAGCACTTGGCAGTAACTTTGAAATGCAGCCAAGTTTTTCCATGTCAAGGCATAGTGTTAAACAACATCAACCTAGTCTTCAATGGCAGTGGCTCCTCAACTTCGATATGCCAAAACGTCGAGGGTTCGGCTTCTCGCCCTCTTCGGCCTCCCTCTTGCCTTTAATTACTCTTATCTTTCTTTCTACTGTTTTCAAAATAAAAGTATTAAGAACCCAATGTAAAACTAATGTGATTGTCTAACGTAGTTTCAGTATTTTGGGTGCACCCTAATAGGAGGGATCTCTCTCCACATGTAGTGGTGAAACAATTGTAAGTTACATTGTGGCGCCAAATAATTGCTTCGATATAAGTTTATAGGTTGGTTTCTTCGAACATATTTCAAATAAAAATAAATCTAATTCAATTAGACGTAATAGAAAATACTCCGAACATTTGTATTTCAGAGATCCAGATCTTATATTCTCTATAAAACCTCAATTTAGGTCTACTCGTAAATATTTCCTGTTAAGAATGAGAAACAAAAATGGGATCGAACATGCGATCTTCATTAATGTTCACATTTAAATGGGATACAAGCTACCAATGAAGTTATACAAAAATATATATATATATATATATATATATATATATATATATATATATATATTCCACAAATATCTTTATATCTTAAATCAAATTTCATAATACTCCCCCTCAAGTGGGAGAATTTATGCCAATCACACTTTAAAAAAAATCAAATGGTTGTCTTCTCAAAGCTCTAGTGATGCCAATTGCATTTTAGTCTAAACATAACATAGTTTGATGATTCCGGCTTGTAATTTTTGCCGAACTATATGGCAATCTATTTCAATGTGCTGCGTAAGTTCGTGAAAATTTGGATTGGTTGCTATATGCAATGCTGCTTGATCATCACAATACAACCATTCTGGTTCGGACAGTGGAATTTTTAAGTCTAGAAGAATGTATCACAGCCAAGTTAACTCTAAACAAGTATTTGTCATAGCTCGATATTCGGCTCCTGCCAATGATCTTGACACATTTGTTTGCTTTTTAGACTTCCAAGAAATAATTGAATTTACTAGGAAGATGCAAAACCCAAAAATAAATCGTTTAGAAGTTCGATATCCACCTCAGTAATAATCGCAATATGCTTGTAATCTCAAGTTGTTTTCAGATGGTAGTAGAAGTCTTTGACCAGGAGTACGTTCTGCCTCCCAATGTGGTTTTCTTGGTTCATGCATAAATTGACTTAAACATATGAACTGAATACATTATGTCAGGCCTAGTAACAGTTAAATATATTAATCTGTCAATCAACCGTCTGTATTTACTTGGATCATTCAACTTCTCTCCTTCTATTAAAGAAAGTTTCAGATTTAGCTTTATAGAAAAGTTTTCTAGACGTGCTGTTGTAAGACCTGTGTCTTGAAGAATATCTAAAGCATACTTCCTTTGAGACATAAAAATTCATTTTCTAGATCGATAAAATTCAATGCCTAGGAAATATTTCAAATTTCTTAAATCTTTGATAAGAAATTTTTCGAGTAAACAAGTCTTGAGATATTGAATTTCTTTGAGATCATTGTTTGTCAACAGAATATCATCAACATAGACAAGATTTGCAGTGAAAGAAGTACATCTACTCTTCGTAAATAAAGAGTAATATGCTTTTGTCTGAGTGTATCCTGCATTTTGTATAGTGGTAGAGAATATGGAGAACCAATTGCGAGAAACATGTTTTAACCCATAAAGAGATTTATGTAGCCGACATATTGTATTCTCCCCCTATTGGCGAAGACCTTGTGGTAAAGACATGTAGACTTCCTCGTCTAGATTACCATGGAGAAAAGTATTTTGAACATCCAACTGATAAGTGAACCATTTTCGAGCAGCAACAATAGTGAGTAAGCAACGAAGTGTAGTAAGTGTCGTTGTAGGAGAAAATGTCTCTTTGTAATCAATACCTTCAACTTGAGTGTATCGTTTTGCTACCAGCCGAGCTTTGTAACATTCAATAGAACCATCAGAGTTGTATTTAATCTTGTACAACCAACGACAGCCAATAGCTTTATGGCAAGGTGGTAAAGGAACAAGCGACCAAATATGATTATGTTCTAAAACTGCAATTTTAGCATTCATAGCATGCTGCCATAGTGGGTCGCCAACTACCTCACCATAGGTTTTAGGTTCTGTCTGGACTGTAATAAGAGCTAGAAAAGCATCTTGAATAGGAGAAAAACGAGCGAATAAAAGATAATGATGAAGGGGATAACTGGTGTCAATGTTGGGACTTGAGCTAGAGGTTAAATGATTGGCTGCAAAAAAATATCTCATAATCATTATGCCAAGCTAGAGGCTTTTTGGTACGAGTAGAACATCGGAGTGAAACTGATGTATCAAGTGAGACAAGATTAGAATTAGTGAGTGAATATGGAGGAGGAAGAGAAAGTGAAGGAGTTGACAAAATAGGAGGAAAATGAATGTTTGAGAAGGATGAATCATGGAGTTGTAAAATGGGAGTTGAATGAGCTAATGTCAAAGTTTGTGAAGCTGATGAAAAAGGAAAATCATCTTCACAAAATTTAACATCATGGCTGATAAAGAATTTGTGAGATTGTATGTCATACAACTTGTAACCTTTGTGACTACTAGAATATCCTACAAAAACACAAGAAATTGCCCGAGATTTAATTTTTTGCTTAGGATGTACTACAATTGCATAACATTTACAACAAAAAATTTTAAGATGATGAAATGTAGGTGGTCGGTTGTAAAGCGTTTCAAAGGGTGTCCTGTTACATAAGAATGGTGATGATGTTCTATTTATAAGATAAAGCACTTAAAATGAACTCTCAAAAAAAAAAAAATAAGCGGAACCTGTGATGGAAAAAGAAGAGACCTAGCTACATTTAGGATACGACGATGCTTACATACTACAATTTCATTTTCTTGTGGAGTATAGACACAAATGTGCTGAAATTCAATGTCACAAGAAGTAAAAAATGGTTGGAAAGATAGGAACTCAACCTTATTGTCTGATCGTACTATCTTGATAGTAGTGTGAAATTGGGTTTGAATGAATTTAACAAAGTTCATTAACAAATGATGTACTTCTGATTTATGTTGCATAAGAAAAACTCAAGTGCATCGAGTAAAATCATAAAAATAGTAAGAAAAAAACACAAACCAAAATGGGTAGGAATTTTATGAGGTCCCCAAACATCGCAATGTAAGAATGTATTGTTATTGAGCTTCTTGGAAAAGACAACCTAGTTTGTTTTGCTAACAGATAAATACTACCGTCATGAGAAAAAGTAGCATTATTAAGATGCAATTGATTAGCTAAAAATTTAAAACGAGAAAATGAAGGATGATCTAAGCGTAAATGCAACAAATCAGATGACTGGGATACTTGATGAGCTAAAGATTTGATTGGAGATGAAGAAATATGATAGAGACCTCCGAATTGCTTACCCGAGCCAATCATCTTCTCTGTAGCAGTCTTGCATAACATAAGAATCAGGATAGAAGGTGTCACGAAATTTCAAGTTATTGGTAGGTTTGTTGATGAATATCAGACTTAAATTGAATGAACGCACCATGAAACATTGTTTAATTTAAGGTCAAGATTAAAGAAAACATTGTCGGTATGTGACACATGTGTTGTTCTCTACTAGAAAAATTTATTGTAGAAATTATTGCAGGCTTTGGTTCAGTCACAACAGAAGTTTTGGATATTATATGATTCGTAGCTCCACCATTGAGAATCCATAAATTAGAACTATTAGAGTTAATGGATAATGTAGATATTGGAAACAAACCGGCAGCATTAATGTAACTGTTAGAATTACGAGAAGGACAATGATTGAGTGCAGATAAGGCTTGTACTATTTGATGCAATTGCTCATAAGAAAAATTTGGAATGAAATTAAGTGACTATTATTCTGTATTCAACTGACAAGCATCAGCCATATTTACCGATGATCAATATCCATGATTGCTTTGTTGATTGACTTGTATTGCATTTCCAGATTTTTTTTTTTTTTTCGACATCGATCTTCTGTATGTCCTATGATTTGTCCTTGGTGAATTTTGAATATGTTGTCTTCTTCTGCACTGCTGCTGAGAAATTCTCAGTAGGTTCAGAAGTTACCTGACGTTGCCTCTCTTCTTGTACAAGTAATGAATAATCTTGCCTCACATTAGGTCATAAAGTCATCATCAATATGTTAGATCTCACCGTTTTACAAGACTCATTGAGAGCCCCATCAGTAGTTGCATCAACTTGTTTTCTTCTGATTGATCAACATGTACTTGGCGTTGATTACAGGTAAATGGTGTTTGATGCGCTTCCAATTCATCCCAGAGTGCTTCGAGCCTGGTGAAATATGCTGACAGTGTCATGGTTCCATGTGACATCATTGTTATCGACTTTTGTATCTAAAAAAGTGTTGGAGCATTCTTTTGTGAGAATTGATCGTGAAGATCAACCCACACTTGATGAGTTGTCTTGGCGTGCATAATACCTTCAACAATATCTACTTCAACTGAATGAGCAAACCAAGATAATATCATATTGTTGCACTAATTCTAGAGTTCAAATTCTTTTGAATTTTCATCTTGAGATGGTTCTTCAATTATATGATCAATGAAGCCAATTTTCTTTTTGGCAACAAAAACGTGCATAACTGATTACTCTAATATTGGTAATTTGTCTCAGAAGAAGTGAATGTCCTCGCTGATCAGAGTGATGAATGCAATAAGAATGTGTAAAATCAATATACGAAGTTTTGAAGTTGGATTTGGCTGATTCTGCCATTAAAAAAATAAAGAAAATTTTGATATTTAAGAACGCGAAGAAGAGTGCTCTGATACCATGTTAAGAGTGAGAAATAGAGGTGGAATTGAAAGTGTGATATTCATTCATGTTCACAACATTTAAATATGCTACAAGCTACCCACTAACTCCTAAAAATAAGAGAACTAACCCAACTCCTAAAAATAAGAGAAAAATATTACCAGCAAAAAAAAAAACAAAAAAACAAAAAAAAAAAAAAAAAAATCCTAAGTGAATATAGTTATATAAAAATATATTTCACAACTAATTATTATACAACAAAATATACTCCACAAATTAGTAGTATAAGTACCATCGGCTAGACCTAGGCCGGATAATGTAGCTTGTCGAGACAACTATGTGTCACTATCGTGTGTGGAAACAATCAATGGTCCCCTAAACAGGCTCGTTCTACTGTAAATTCACCATGAGAGGGGTGAGGGATGACTTAGATAGATTGAGTAGCTGACAGGCACATGAAGTCTCTCCATCATATATTGCATGTATAGCTTTTCTTATGGAATGGTCGCCAGTTAACCTTACACATATGTATTCAGATGAAATGTCATTTTGTCCTATGAGATGCAATAGGGTAGCGCCTCAAATCAAGATACTCAAAGTTCACTGTTGGGGCTATGTAAGAGTACTAAGCATGAGAATAAAAAGTTTGTTCACTCTTAAATGAGATTCGTCATTTAGGAGATTTGCAGCGCTAGTACCTAGTAAATAGCTTTCAGACCCCGATAGGGTCTATAACAGGTAAGAGAACCACTTGGAACCTCAAGATCTACTTAGAACCTTAGATAGCTAAGGAATTACGCTCGGATTTCTAGAACCTAGAGCAAGGCTCATGGATACTTAATAGGTTAAGGATATAATGAGAGCTTACAAGTAGGTTGCTTATTGAGTACTCTTTTCCCCTTTCTTTTTCAAGTGTTTGTAGGCTGTCAGTCGAGGTGGAGGAGCGTTTGAGAGCTATACAGTAACAAATAGGTAGTTTTGGAGAATCAATCCGTTTTTGTATTTCATTTTGTAACTGTATCTTAAACCTATTTCCCCTTTTGTAATAAATTTAAACAACACCGACTTGTAATAAGATTCGTTTTGTCACAGACCACCCTAACAACAAGACAAAACCTATTTCCACATATTACCTAATATGTTTTAGTTTCCATTTTGCATGAAACGACATGTCGCACAAGACAGCGAAAGGAGAAGAAGAAAATGGAAACTGTCACCGACATCATCATTTCTAATCATCTCATCATCATCAAGAAAACATACTATACATAATAAAATATTAAAATATTAAAATATTAAAAAATAAAATTTGTCGGACGGCTGTAGAAGTCGACACGTCGTTATGTGACAGTTATTTTCAATTATTTTAATATGGTTTGACGTTTTTATTCGCTTTCTGTATTTATTTAACGGTTTCTGTTGCATCATGCTTGCACATGACTGATGCAATAATGGGCCCAGGCCCAGGCCCACGAATTTTGTGATCCATAACCTCACTTCCACTGGCCCACTAATTCAAAAAAATCTTATTCATTTAAGTTAAAAAAATCATAACCTAGATTGAGTTGGGTTGGTCCGAGAGGATGATCAGCCACACTGCGAACAGCCCAACCCTTGGAACATACTACAATCCCAGGTGGCAAACAGTCAACATCGAGGTGCCAAACCTTCCTGTCAATGTGAGTTCTTGGGGAAGATCAGTCTGTTATCCTAGAGTAACTTTTATCCATTGAGCGACAACCCTTCCACTCGGCACCTTTGGATCACTAAGGCCAACTTTCGTCCCTGCTCGACAAGTGGGTCTTGCAGTCAAGCTCCCTTTTGCCTTTATCTATGATACATGCTATTATTAATAACTAAAATCTTATATAATTTAAATATTAAATATTCATCAGTTGCAAAAGTCAAATATTCTTAATTTTCATAATAATTAAACCTACTATGAAGTTGGGTTGGATTGTAATCCTATTTTTAGGTTGTTCGGGTTGATCAAACCAAAAGAATGTCAATAATTATTAAATAAGTTTGGGTTTATGTCTTTTTAAATAAATAAAAAGAGAAAAAAAAAAGTTACCAAACATGTTTCCTTTTTGAAGAAAAAAACAAAAATAAAATATTATCCATTCCACATTTTAAAAAATAATTTCATTATTTATTATATTATAATAGTTAAATAATAATTATTATTATTTAAATATTGTGTTTGGTAAGTTGTTAGAAGTAGGCAATTTCAAAAAACACAGACAACAATGAGCGATGGTGATTGGTAGAAATTGAACGGCGGAGATTGAAAGTTGAAAGTCATAGACGGTCGATGTAATCCGACCGTCACGCTGACATAGCTATAAATTATAAACAAAAAGAATGGCTGTTTTGTTCTCCCTCCTCCTCAAGCAATCTCTCTCTCTCTCTCCCTTTGACCTCTCCCAAAATTTATTATCATAAACAAATCTTCCATTTCTCTCTCTCTCTCTCTCTCTATAAATACATATCCCATTTCAACTCCAAACACCCACAAATTTCATATCAAATATGTCTCTACGAAGCTTTGTTGCACTCGAACGCCCTCGTCTTGTCGATCGAAAGCTCCTTACTCGACCTCAACATGAAGGCTTCGGTGCTGTCGTAAGAAGAAGCATCGGCAGGTACAAACGATTCAATTAGTGATTGAGTTGTGAGCTCTATTTGAGTTGTTCGAGTCACTCGTTCAATTAACCTAATCCTTTTTTTTTTTTTTTTTTTTAAGGTATGAGCTCAAATACTTTGATCCGTTCCTTGTTCTCGACGAGTTCTTTGGTACCCACTTCTCAAAATCTTTCGATTTGTATTGATTTATTTGTTCAAGAAATTAAGAGGAGGAAATTAAAATATGTTATTGCAGTGACTGCGCCAGCTGGTTTTCCTGATCATCCACATCGAGGATTTGAAACTGTCACCTACATGCTGCAGGTATTCATGGTCTTGATCTTATTCTCCCCGTTAGAAATTACGACTCTCTAGTATAATACTGTCTACTTTGAGTATAAGCTCTCGTGACTTTGCTTTTGGTTTTCCTAAAAGGCATCGTATCAATAGAGATAATATTCCTTATTTATAAACTCATGATCAATCTCGTAATTAGCTAAGACGTTTGTTTTGGAATTTGATTCAAGGGAGCAATGACACACGAAGATTTTCAAGGCCATAAAGGGACAATTGGAGCTGGCGACTTGCAATGGATGACTGCTGGGAAAGGCATTGTCCACTCTGAAATGCCTGCATCCCATGGCACCCAACATGGCTTACAACTTTGGATCAATCTCTCCTCCAAACACAAAATGTAACTTCAAATCCTTCGATTTCAATTCAAAAAACGTCAAATTTTCATAATAACCGTGTTTTTGTCAACAGGATAGAACCGAGGTATCAAGAAGTACATAACAACGACGTAGTGGAAGCTAAAAAAGACGGAGTAAAAGTGAGAGTGATAGCGGGAGAAGCCATGGGAAAACGATCCCCAATTTACACCAAGACTCCGACCATGTACTTGGATTTCACACTCGACCCAGGATCTCACATCGAGCAGCCGATCCCGGTGGGGTGGAACGCGTTCGTGTACGTGCTAGAAGGCGAGGACGGAGTGTTCGGGAGCATGAAATCGATGCCGATTGCATCACATCACATTGTTTTGTTAGGGAGTGGGGATGGATTGGAGGCTTGGAACAAGTCTTCCTCTGAAGCCCTAAGGTTTATATTGGTTGGGGGTGAGCCATTGAATGAGAGTGTTGTGCAAATGGGGCCATTTGTGATGAACACTGAAGAAGAGATTGACCAAACCATTGAGGATTTTGAGAATTGTACCAATGGGTTTGAGAGAGCAAAGCATTGGAGTTCACAAGCTTAAGATGTTGCTTGCCTCTTCTTTTGCTATTAATTTGTAAACCACATTATTATTTCTTTGTTATTTTAGATTCATATTATTAATACGTAATTCTACGCACAAATCGGATCTTAAATAGTTAATTAACTTGAATGCAGACGATCTTTTGTTCTCGGTGCAATCTCCATGATCTTGAATGTTGAAAAGCCTTTTTCGTACGTTCAGAAGTGTATCCTAAACCTACCCATTCGTGATTTTGTGTTTAGGTTAAGAATTCTCTGGACGTTCTTCCAAAAGCAGCTAAAAATGATGATTAATAGGAAAAATTTGAGTAGCATTGAGGCGCTCGTGGTAAGGAAGCATATTGCAGCGTTGACACGCTATGAACAAAAGTTTGCGTGCACGTGTGCACGTGTTTTTGTTTTGACGTAAGGGTTGCACTTAGTGTTGTCGTAGTGTTGAGGCACTCTTGACAACATCTCAATGTCATGTTCATGACCAATTTGGCTTGATGCATTTGTAGCGTCGAGATGAGATGACGATTCTCCCTTTAAGTCTTGAGCTTGATTTTCTCATTCTCTTTGTAACGGCTCAAACCCACCGTTAGTAGATATTGTCCTCTTCAGCCTTTTCCTTTCGGGTTTCCGGTCAAGGTTTTTAAAACGCGTTTGCTAGGAAGAGGTTTTCACACTTTTATAAATCGTGTTTCTTTCTCCTCCCAACCGACGTGGGATCTCACACTCTTTTACCTGATTTCTTCAGTAATTACCCGATATTGTCCTCTTCAGCCTTTTCTTTTTGGACTTCTGGTCAAGGTTTTTCAAACGCGTCTGTTAGGAAGAGGTTTCCACACTTTTATAAATGGTGTTTCTTTCTCCTCCCAACCGATGTGGGATCTCACACTCTTTTACCTGGTTTCTTCAGTAATTATCCAATTAGATGTAATGCCACTATGACTTTGTTTACCATCCTCGTATGTCTAAAATGACCGTTTAGATTTGCAAGTAGAAATATAGAATTAATTGCTTAAATTCTAAATGATGCTTTAAAATAAAGGTTAAATAGGAGGTGATACGTACACACATACTGACAATGTAATTCACTTAGCGTAATTGAATTACAACGTTATTATTAACATCTTTAAACTTGTAACAGTTAAAAAAACGATCGTAATAAATTCGCGTGGATTCTGAGACGAAACTTTTGCAAACTCAACTAATCACACGTCTTCAATTGAACCCCCATACCACGTCCACTTAGTGTAACAATTAAGTTTCCCCATTTGACTTCCATCCTCCCTATTTTCCACGAGAGAAATCATAGTAGATCCAATAACGGTTCTCGATCTATCTTATATTGTCCTAAGCGCTAGTTCGTCTTTTTCTATGATACATATTACCTCTGCAACTCATTCGTCCTCCATCTCCTTTTTTAATGTTGCCACATTGCTCTCAACAAATTTTTCTTGGACCAACAATCCCGGGACATGTGGCCCTTTTTCTCGCTATTGTAGCAAATACCTCTAAATCTTCGAGTTATTGTTGTCGTTCTTCTGAGCTCTCCCTGGTTGTGAAGTTTCTTGATGACTTCTTTCTTTATCACCATTTTTGTTGTTTCGACTTTCATTTGTGTAGAGTGCTCTTCTTCACCCTTTAATTTGATTTCTCCCCTTCGTTTAGTCATGGCTTCTTAAGAAGCTAACAAATTTTCAAACTTTAGAAGTGATGGTTGAGCGATTTCTCCCATTTGTTTAGTCTTGGCTTATAGACTAGCTAACAAATTTTCAAACTCTACAAGGGATGGTTGAGCATGCCACCCTTGTACAGCAATAACGAAACTTCTATATTCTGGTCGCAATACGTGGATAATGATTCTCTTCATTCGAGATTCTCCAATGGTGGACCTCAGGTCTAGTTCTCTTCATGTCTTGTCACGTTGTAAATTGACAACAACTCATTCTCCAAAAGTTGTAGCCCGTATCGTTTTTCTTTGAGAACAATATCACGAATGTGTCTCATGCTTTTTCGGTGTCTTGTCATCCCAAATGTGCTCTAACATCTCTTATCTGAGTGTGGTCTTCAAGGCAAACATTTTTTTGCCTACTTTGATTCTCCATTTGCGCAAGGTGTCATTAGGATCCTCCTCTGTCGTCGTAGTTTCACTCCCACCAACAATCTCCCAAAGGTCATGTCCTTGTAAATATGACATCATGCATGTTGCCCACATGTTGTAGTTGTTGTTGAGTTTCTTGATTCCTCCAACGATTTGAAAATCACCCATCCTGTTGGCAATACCTTAGTAATAACAAGCATTTTCAACACAAAACTTGCAAAGTCACGGACTACTCACGACACAAAAAAACTCACTCACTAATAATCTCAAGAAATCGTTTATGACGTGGAAGATCAAACAGAGCTTCAACCACATAACTTCCCAATCAAATTCGTCATAACACTCATAATAATCAACTTTACGAAGATCCCATGGTATTCTGAAAGTTTGCAGCATTGGTCCTGATAACCCCCAATTTATTACCTTTTCTCCAAAAATAATGCCTACTCCCTCAACTAGCTCTAAAAAAAATTATTCTTAACTATTTGTCCACCTAAAACATTGAACATAAAATTAGATTAATAGAAAAAAATTAGTGGAATATTTTGTTCTAAATGGTTTTAAAATATTTAAAGCTTTTTAAAAAGGAAACTTGTTAAGTATTTTTAAATTAAATTTAAAATTAAATATTTTTCCTTCTAAATGCATCATTACTTTCCATGTTTCAAGGAAAAGACAAACTGCACTCGGGACTGTACACAGCTGAAGAACACCAGATGTTGTCGTTTTTTTTATCTACAAAGAATGAAAGCTGGATCACCACAAAAATGTTTGGCAGTTCCTTAAAATCTTATTTTAAAATTTTTTAAATTCAATTTTTTAAAATCTAATTAATATTTTTTTAAAAAAAAAAAAATTAAAATTTAAAGAACAAGAGGCATTTACGAACAAGATAACAAGCATTGCTCCAAATCAACTATCTATAAAAGTCCACAGAAGCAAAAAGAAAAACCAGTCACTTTCCAACTCAAATTGCAACAAGTAATCTCTTTCAAACATTAGCTACAAATTGCCATTAACATGGCTGTTCTGCAAAACATGTTAAAAGAATGCTGGATTACGTCTTACCAGCTCGTTCTCCTCTTCTCCAACGACTTGCAGAATGCAGAAAACGCACCTTTAAGTTCAGCTGGAAGCGCAATCTGAAGGGGCAAAACCAAGGGAGGACGATTCCTCTCCATATCGCTTCTCTTTCTCGAGAACACGGGATGAGCTAATGCTGGCTGCTGCTTGTTAAGGCCTTCAAGTATAAAGGAAAAAGCTCCAAAAGTGAGGCAATTCTGGAGAAGAGCCTGTGGGGCGCCTGCAGATTAAGAGCTTATATTTACATACACGAGTTCTAAGTAGCAGTCATATATGTCTCAACTTCTTTATATCAAAGCAACATTTGTGTAATGGAAGTGGACATCGACATGCAATAGACAGGTCCGAGCAAACAAGCCGAATTACAAGTCCAATTGGAACGGTACGCTCAATGAATTAAAATATACAAAGACGCCAGATACCCCCCCGAAACGTAATCCAGGTCCAAGCAAACAAGCCGAAATACAAGTCCAATTGGTACGGTACGCTCAATGAATTAAAATATACAAAGACGCCAGATACCCCCCCCCCCCCCCCCCCCCGAAACGTAATCCAAGTCCAAGCAAACAAGCCGAAATACAAGTCCAATTGGTACGGTACGCTCAATGAATTAAAATATACAAAGACGCCAGATACCCCCCCGAAACGTAATCCAGGTCCAAGCAAACAAGCCGAAATACAAGTCCAATTGGTACGGTACGCTCAATGAATTAAAATATACAAAGACGCCAGATACCCCCCCCCCCCCCCCCCCCCCCAAAAAAAACGTAATCCAGGTCCAAGCAAACAAGCCGAAATACAAGTCCAATTGGTACGGTACGCTCTATGAATTAAAATATACAAAGACGCCAGATACCCCCCCGAAACGTAATCCAGGTCCAAGCAAACAAGCCGAAATACAAGTCCAATTGGTACGGTACGCTCAATGAATTAAAATATACAAAGACGCCAGATACCCCCCCGAAACGTAATCCAGGTCCAAGCAAACAAGCCGAAATACAAGTCCAATTGGTACGGTACGCTCAATGAATTAAAATATACAAAGACGCCAGATACCCCCCGAAACGTAATCCAGGTCCAAGCAAACAAGCCGAAATACAAGTCCAATTGGTACGGTACGCTCAATGAATTAAAATATACAAAGACGCCAGATACCCCCCGAAACGTAATCCAGGTCCAAGCAAACAAGCCAAAATACAAGTCCAATTGGTACAGTACGCTCAATGAATTAAAATATACAAAGACACCAGATACCCCCCAAAACGTAATCCTGGTCTAAGCAAACAAGCAGAAATACAGTTGAATTGGTACGCTCAATGAATTAAAATATACAAAGATGCCAGATACCCCCCCGAAACGTAATCCAGTAATCATGAGGTTTCTTATTTTTTTTTTCACTAAGTGAAGCCAAGGAAAAATTACAGAATGAAGAAAAATGCCAGTTGAAAAGGCTAATACCTGGAAAACTTAGAGCTAGACCAGTGCAGCATCCAGCTACCCCCGCATTAATAACTACAAAATTCGTTAGCTTCATTAGAAAGGGATTCATATGGCTAAACAATGACATTTCCAAAGTGAAGAAACTCACTATCATCCTTTCCTCTCAGCCTCTTTAACATGCAAACGACCAAGCTGTGTACCCCAGACAAAACTGCAAATGTCTGATTCATAAATCAAGTTACAAAAGATCAGTGAACAAAATAGGACATTCAAATCTTTAGGGCCAGAAACCAGTTATGAAATTTATTCAGTGAGAAGAACTCCATTAATCCTTTTCAATCAATAAAAATATACTCGACAAATCACACCTTCGCACTAGATCCAGCGTCTGCAAATGATCCTTTAAAGCCCTTCTTCTTAAACAATCCTGAACCTAAGGGACACTCAAAATGCATTCAATTTTAATTGTCTCAAAGCAATATTGTAAGTAAAGGAACTGTAATGTATAACGTGAAAAAAAGGAAGAAAAAAAAACAGCCCCCATTTTTTACTATAGTAAGTTCGTTATAAATGGTAGTTAATTTAGTCAACTATATTAGAAATCCGTGGTTACAAATTCTATATTTATATGAAGAGTATACTGGTTTAAGTATATAATAAAAAGATTTCGTCCCTTCAGATACAATGACATGATCTTGTATCAGTGCAGAGGACGGTTTTTTAGTGCATGTCAACTTCTGAAGCATGTAATTCTTTTTCATGAGTTGCAATGGAATTAAACTATGCACAATACCTATACTGGCTTGTTAGTGTAGCCAATGATGCCATATCATTACGTGCTTCAAAAATCGGGAATGTTCCTTCCAAGAGCATGGCTATACTAGAAAAGCTGTAAACTAAATTCATATCATGATTTTTCCAATGCGACTCAATGATACACATGTTAACAATCGGGCTACAATTGATTCAGGCTTTTTTCACAGGTTATAAAAGAGAAGCAGTAACAACTTGTCCGTTAAGTGATCAATTCAGAGCCCCTTGCTCTCTTAGTTTGGATGGGTCCTTAACAGAAGTCAGAACTTGAGTTTTTTAGTAGTCTACCGTCTAGTATTGCATAATGTTTACTATGGGTCCCAGAGCTGACACGTTTTAAAAACCTTGAGAGGAAGCCCGAAATTAAAAGCCCAAAGAGTACAATATTTGCTAGCAGTAGGCTTGGGCTGTTACAAATGGTATTAGAGCCAGACACCAAGTAGTGTGTCAGTGAGGACACTGGACCTCGAAGGGGGGTGGATTGTGAGATCCCACATCGATTGAAGAGGGGAACGAGTGCCAGCGAGGACGCTAGGCCTTGAAGAGAGGTGGATTGTGAGATCTCACAACGACTGGAGAGGAGAACGAAGCATTCTTTATAAGGGTGTGGAAACCTCTCCCTAACAAACGAATTTTAAAAACCTTGAGGGAAAGCTCGATAGGGAAAGCCCAAAGAAGACAAATATCTGCTAGCGGTGGGCTTGGGTCGTTACATGTACATTGATTTCATTATTTTAAACCCATCATTGTCAAAGATACTACTGATTCAGTCAAACTTTTGCTTCATGGTCAGTTTCAGCGTAAAGATCTTGGCTCTGTCCGTTAGTTTCTCAGCTTGAAGTTGTCAAGTCTCAGCATGGAGTCTTCCTTTCTTCTAGGAAACTATTGTCTGCAACTGTGTGAGAACATTGACTTCCTTGACTAACTTTTTTTTCTTTTTTTTTCTTTTCTTCGATTCAACAACACATTGGGGTAGGGGTTCAAACCTATGACCTTTTAAACAAAGATATATGTTTGGATCAGTTGAGTTAGGCTAAAGTTGGTAACTCTAAGCAATAGCAATAGAAATTGAAGTTAGCCCTTTTGAGGGTTGATGATTCTTCTCCTTGTCGTTCTCTTACCAACTACAATATCTACAGATTTGGTACCAAATATATGTTTCCCACTTCAATGTCTTAGTGCTAGTCCAATGACAACATATCTAATGGTTGTTCTTAATAGCTTTTGTGGATGTTGATTACCACGTGCATCAATACTCATTGGAAGCCCAATCATGCTCTTGCTAATGCTACTTCGTGACATTCATGTTTCTGGTTCTCTTCCTGTTTTCGTGCTCTGATTTTTGGAATCAGTTTCAACTTGCTGATACGTTTTGTAAGGATTACCAATGAATGGAATCGGGTTATTCTATAATCATCCCAATTTCAACAACAACTGAGCCCCTTGTCTATATCTAAAAATCCGATACCTCAGAGAACAGCGTAATCAAACATATAAAGCCAAAACAAAAATGAAACATTCTTGACAGGGAGGGAGGGAGGGAGAGAGATACCGTAGCCGAAAATGGAGCCCATGAAGGCTCCAGCAGCGGAGTCACCGGCAAACCTGAAAAAACAAAGAGCAGGGCCACCAAAAGAGGGGGAAACAACGGCGGCAGAAGAATTAGGGCTGTCTGATGGATTGGTATCAAGCTCAGCGTCAGATGACTCGTCCTTCGAAGAATCCGCCATGGCCGCAATTCTCTATCTTCCCTCCCTCTCTGCTCTGCTAAACCCTTTCCCAATCTCTTAATCTCCCGAATGCAAAAGTTCCCAACCTTTTTTTTTTTTTTCTGCACACCAATCTAAACGCAGCTGCACGACGTCGTTTCGATTTTTTTTTTTTTTTTTTTTTTCTTTAATTGGAGATATATCCAAATGTATTTTCATGTCCAAATTTTCATTTTATGAAAATATCAATTTCGATGAGTATTTAAATAAATAAATAAATATAAAAAATTCATAAAAATTATTTAAATTAACAAATAAACATTTCACAATTATTAAATAAATTTAAAAATTTTATTATTAATACTTCATTTACATTAATAATATTTTCTATAAAAAAATATTGATTTACTTTTTACGCCGGTGTCGACACCGATGAATAGATATTAAAATGTCCAATAATTATTCCAATTAATTAACTTTCATTTGAAGAATTATTACAAAAGAAAAAAAAAATCTCGAACTTGTTTAATAAATTATAAAATATGAGTAGAAAATGTAATAACCAGCTTGTCGGGTCTGCGATTCGAAAACCACTACAATCAAATTCTGAGTACGTTTAGCCACTTGAATACTTATCACTTTGGTCTAAGAATAACTAGGTGCCTTAATAAGTATGGAAGAATCATGACTCCACAGTATCAACCTTTCGGTCTTCCTAATAGGTTTCACACATGTCTACTACTGAATACTAGTCAAAACCTTCCTCAATGGTACCCAGCAAGTTCCCTATTCTACGTCATTCTAGGCTATGAATAATGCATGGCAAGTTCCCCACTAAGCATAATCGGAGCACGTTAACCATCTTTGCACAGTACTATCAAACTCATATGTCCTCTAGTGACCTTAATGTGGCTTGGAACAAAGAATAATGATTCATAAGATTAACGCTCTAATATAATAAATAAATCTCGAGGTCACGTAGTAATCATCCAACATTTACACGTGGGCATTTGTGAAGTTTCCATCGCTTATTATGCTTTCTAGGAAACTTAAGCATATCTTTTTAAACATACCGATCAAGCATAAAAGGGGTAAAACATAAATATCTACCTGTCAAGGATACTTAGTACTCAGTGTACCATATATATCATATTTGATATTTTATTATAGGCAAATATATAGATATTTGTCTTCTTACCCTCGGTATTTTTCCATTTATTATTATTTTCATATACTTTAATTTATTTAATTATAAATAGAGAATTTTCACGCACCATTTAGGTGGAGTAGTTTTAGCAAATATTAGGTCTTTAAGACATGCTACAATCATATTATCCAAGTCCTAACCGAATTCTACAAGTATTTATCCAAGAATGACTATTTTGATTATTTACTTTCTCGAGTCTGTCTTCCATTGATCAAATTTTGGTCTTTCAATATTCTTTATCTCTTAATGTTCCTCAAGTTGGTTCTAAATCGTAAACCCACATGCTTAACATTAAAATCAATCGAAAAACGGACAACGGAACTCAAACGGGTGAAAAACAAGCTTCACATGCTTGTCCGCACCCCACACGAGGTTGAGAAAGGCCACACGCATAAACCCACATGCAAGTACCCACGTGCATCCTCACGCACAATCACCTCCCGCACTTAAAGTTCAAACCTCTCTAAACCCTAAACCCTAAACTCACATGCGAGTACCCACATGCATCATCGCACACAATCATCTCACGCACAATCAACCTAGGCATTTCCATAATTTTTCTTGTGGCAACACGTGTCGCTCTTCAATTCACGTGTTCGACTTCAATGTCCTGTGTTTGAAACCTAGATGAAGCAATTCTTGATGAATTTCTTCCGTGGGACACATGTCCCTTCAAGTCTAGAAGTGTTCATCTTTCTGATGTCTTTTCCCTTCGATTTTCCTCAAACTAGTCGATAATTTCACTATTTTTTTTAATTTCTTTTCCTATTTTGGTATCTTTTCCACGGATCTTATTTCAACTTGGCACAATTACCGAAGTTGAGAGTGAAGACTCACCTCATAAGCTCTCCTAATTCCGACTAAAAGAGCAACTACTTCAATAAGTTGTACCAATCCCATATTGTAGTTTCACCGTTTGAGTTTCTAACTATTGTACTAAATACAACAATGCTCGTCGTCCCATTGAAGGCAACAACCAACAATCATCACGGGTCACATTTAGAGGTCGTGCATGAATTAAACTTGTTTGTTGTGCTCGAGTTGTTTACGAGGCGTGTCGAAACCAAGCACATAGTGCAGACATATATATTGGGGAACTTTGAATAAATTATACTAATAATTAAAGAATCATCTCATCCATACAATACACAATGGAAAACCAACACCAAAAGCAAATAATGACACATAAATAAATCAATCTCACATGACCCAAGTAAATCAATCTCACATGACCCAAGTAGGGTTCTTTCTTCTTCTGATGCAGCAGCCCCCTCCCCCTTTGTACAAAACCAAAGTAGGTTCAAACTGGATAATGTTAGTAGTGCTGCTCTTGATATATAGCTCCAAATTCTGATCTCCAAGCTTGATCATCGTCTACGAACGAGGCTCTCTTGTCGGTTCCAAGGTCGGAATGATCTTGATGATACAGTGGTTCGAGAGCAGAAGCTGGCAATTTACTCTCTGCAAGGTACTGCTTCATTGTAATCATCTCCATCTTATGCTTTCTTTTGAGTTTCTCCATTTGCTTCTTCAACTTCTCGTTTTCTTGTTGAACTGATGTAAAGTTCTCCTGTGTTTTTTTAACAAGAAAATGTCATATTAAGAAAATAATGAGGAATGAACATTAAACTAAATAGACCAATCGAAGAATTGGCTCGGAAAGAGATTTGCTCATTGGAGCAACAACAATATTCTTTCCTTCAAAAATGGACAAGAACTCAAGCAAAAGAAGCAATTGGACCAGATATGACTTTAACCGCTTTTAGGACCGAATCAAATAGAAAAAAAATAGGGGACTCTTAGGACCGAATCGAATGGAAAACTAGGGGACTCAGTCAAAAAGACTACTTTCTCTACTTCTCAGTAGGATTCAGTATAGGGGAAAGGAGGGGGAGTTATGATTAGTTGACAAAAGAAAAGAAACTTAGTCGATATCGACCACTCTTAGGAAACTAGGCTGGACAGACTACGGGGCAACTCAATCAGACAACCAGACTGTCCATCCAGACCAGATTACTATACTCATTAAGTGACTTGCTTGCTTCCAAGACTTGACCGGTAGGATTCAGTATAGGGAAAAGGAGGAGGAGTTATGCTTACAAGAGAAAGCTGGCCCGAAACAAAAGAAAAGGAACTTAGTCGACATCGACCACTCTTAGGGAAACTAGGCTGGACAAACTACGGGTTACTCAATCAGACAACCAGACTGTCCATCCAGACTAGATTATATACTCACTAAGAGACTTGCTTGCTTTCAAGACTTGACTTCTAACGACGAGAGAGAAATACCCCTTAAAAGGTGTCCCGATTTTGATAACGATTTCATTTTTACTTCAATTTGTTCTATGTACACACAAATAATACATAAGGTTAAGAGTGTTACCTCTGCAACTGATGCTGAATGTTCTGCTTCTCTAAGCCTAACAAGAAGTTCCCCAGCAGCATGAACAGCTTCAGCAGTGTCTCTAAGTTGAACCTTGAGGCCTTTGTTTTCCTTTTTCAAGAATTCTCTCTCTCTGTCCCTCTCAAATCTCAGAGCTGAAAGCTCAGCAGCGAGGGATTTAGAAAAGCGAGAGCCATGTCCTTTGGAACCAGCTTTTTGTGCAGCCCTTTTAACCTCAGCTATCCCTCCCATGATGGCACGGTGCTTTCCCACCAACTCATTATATTTCTCTTGCAATTCAGCATAATGCTCAACAAATCTAGCATGCCCAAGAACAGATCTGTGAAGGGCATCCTCCAGCTCCTCATTGCACTTCTTCTCTGAATTCAGTTCATTCTCCACCTTCTCTGCACGCCGTCGAATGGATTCCAAATCAACTCTCAGTTCATCAGTTAATGAAATCCATTCACTCTCCATTTCTGTCCATCTCTCCCTTTCCTTTTCAAGTTCCTCCTCGTTAATAGTTTGACAACCTCCTCCTCCTGCTCCTCCTAGACCGCTTTTTCTGAGTTGGATGGACCGTGACAACAATAGCGAGGACCTCAGCTTGTCAGTTGACTTGTTAGTAGAAACATCAGCAAATGCCTGCAGCTTACTCCTTAAATTTTGGATTTCTTTAACAAGTTCTTCCTTCTCAGACACATCACTGAAGCCATTATTATTCTCATTGTCCCGAACCTCCTGCACTTCCTTTATTTCACATTTCTCTTGTTCACTCTTCTGCTGAATATTCCATACATATAGAATGTCAGAAGCTGTTATAAACCATATATTCAATATGATACTAATATTTCAAACATCTGATTTGGATAAGTGACAATTATGAAAACTGTTAACCCTCTTAATTTCTGTAAAAAAAAATTGGTAAAAAATGAGTGACAATTATGTAGCTGCTTAAATGAAGTGTATATACCTTTTCAAGATCACTTCCCTCGTTGAATCCTACTAGTTCCTTGGAGCTACTCAGGACTAAACTATTGTCATTCTTGGTGATTCTTCTTTGACAAGATGAACAAAGCTGATGGGGAGAAGATATAGCGATGGGGTTATCTTCTTCCAATGTTTGAAGAGATGGTACAGGTTTGTTGACTTCTGGACATGATTTTCGTGCCAGATGTTCAAAGGAAAAGGATACTGAAGATTTGTTTAATGCTGAGCTTTGCTGGTGATAATCAATTATCTTCAAACCTCTTTGAAGACTAGCTGCCAATGACTCAGTAGGATCTTCAAATGTATTACTCGATCGCAGGGAGGATCTGATGTTCTTACTCTGACTCAATGACTGCCTCAGTACATCTTTATTAAACTTAAAGCTGTCTGACATCTTTTCATGGTGGTCAGCGAAACTCGGTGCAACGACCAAACTTTTCCTTTGAGAATTTCCAATTTTCGGAGACTCAGACAATGGTGGATCTTCAAGATTAGGGAAGTGACATATTGAGCTGACAGAAATACTCCTCTGATTGTTCACAGGTTCAGGAACCTTGGAATCATGAAAAGTTTCTTCTGGGTTTATTTCTTCAATTGTTTGGGGATAACTTACTTCATCATCACTCATTGAACATGAAGCAAAACTTTCTTCTACGGAGGAAAACTGAAGTGAATCTCTATTATCAGAGCTATCTTCAGAAAAGCTATGGACCTTATCCAAATGTTGATGCAATTCCATCACATCTTCCTCGTTACAATTAACCTCTTCGTCTGAGTCATTATCAATGCATGGCAAAATCAGAGAGCGATTGATATTAACTCTTAAATGATTCAGGCTGTCTCGTACATTAGGCCCTTGAAAGTAGCCAGTTTTTGGAACTGACTTTCCTGAGTTGGTATTTGCTCTTATAAGTTCTTCCTGTAATCAGACAAAAGGTAAAGTTTGGTTTGAACCAGCAAATTATTTCAAACATGTAAGTCAGTTTCTAAGATTGAATTAATGAAAACTTACCTTTAATTGACGAATTTGATCACTCAGATCATTTACGTCATCTTCCTTTATTTCATTTATGACTGGTCGATTCTGAACTGATTTCAATCGTTGTCCGAATCTCAATGTCCTTAACGTTTCACCTGAAAAACTGCATTTTATACAAGCAAAGCTACTTTAACATTCAAGGACAGTTTAGGGTGCTTTGAGACAAAAAAATCTTAATAGACGATATGTACTTGTTATCTGGAGAGACAGCACAAATAACTGTGAGCTTGGCGTTGCCTCCAAATGACTCTCTTAATAAATGGGTCAAGCAGGAGCTTCTGTACAAACGCTCTTCAGATGTTCTTAATTCAGTTTCTTTAGCTAGTGAATCGATCAAGTGCCTGCACCAACATAATGAAAACAACAGTTACCACATTTGTAAGAAAATGGATAAACTCTGATACTCCAGAAACTCCACCAATCATTGTTTCTCATACCCCAGCCGTGACATAGACTTCTTCAAAATCTTGTCTTCCCTTGTGGATTGTCTACCCATGGCATCGCTTACATTCCTTTCTAATCCAGCAAGATCAACAAGGTTGATTCTGCTCGTCTTTGAACTACCAAAACACTTGGATGAAGTTTCCTGCATACAAAAATATGATGCAAATTTGAATGTCTCAGCCAGCTGAATCACACTATGATAAGAGACTAACGAAACAGAAGAACAACTAAAACAAAAATGACATGTTTTCTATAAATAAGTACTCAAGCTCTTCTAGAATCAAGGTACCTTGCACCATGACTCAATGATGAAAGTAAACACAATATGAGACCTTGAGCTCTTAGAATTTATAGTGGTTGCTCCGACTTTTCTACTTGAAAGTCCCTGCATTGTAATAGAGAAAAGTAAGCAAATGAAACCTGAATTGTGATGGTTGAAAACAAAGGAAGAATAACACCAAAACTAAAAATAAAAAAGAAACAAAAAAAGGTTAGTTTCCATTCCCCACCTTGATAAGAATCTGAGTTACATCATCGTAGCTTGTCACATATTCCTCTGTGACATTTTCCACATACAGTCCATTCTTTGCATCATCCTTAATCTGGTGAAATATTGCAAAAGTTTATATCAATGGTCAGAAGATGCATAAAACACCAATGACAACAGAATGTCGAAGACAACCAAGCTAACCTTAAGGTTTCTCTGGGAAGGATCAAGCAAATCCCCAATTTGTTCATTAAATATCTGGAATGGGAATCAATGCAGAAGGAGATTACAGATGGATTTTAAAAAACGGTATGGAAAAAGCCAAGAAAGTAATCCATACCTCTACAAAAGAACAACGACACTGGTAATTTATCAGTTTTCCTTCAGAGTTCTCTTGTTCCTGAGTTGGATAACCACAGAATATTAGAAATTGAGCTATGGAACCTAATTGAATTGATATAGAAAGGGAATGAATGGATGCCCACTTTTTGAATCTCTGAAAACAGCATTTGAAAGATGCGAGGAGCAAGGCCTTGGTTACTAAAGGGTGAAGGATCCTCAACCATGGCACTCGGGGGACCCCACATTGTGAATGTTTTACCACTTCCCGTCTGTTAAGATTCAATTGAAGCAATACAAAATGCGAATTAGCTTGTCAATCTTCCACCTTGTGATAATATGGATATGAAAGAATTTGTGTAGAACATAAGATTCAACTATTACCTGACCATATGACATGATGGAAGTGTTATAACCAGCTAACGCATCTTTCACTAGCGGAATTCCGATCTTCGAAAAGATATCTTCCTAAAAAATTTTAACCAAACAATGCTGTGAGAATCAAGCTACTTCAACATCACAATTTAGTTACTTCAAACAGATTTCTTTCCTTAGATCCGAAATTAATAATTTCTGAGACAGGATATAAAGAGAAAGGATCAAACGCAGTACCTGTTTCGAATCTGAATCAAAAACTGAATCGAATGAAAATTTACGGTCCTGAAATGTCAATTCATCTGAAGAAATCTTCTTCACCGTCCTGTCCATTTCCTTCTCTCTATCATTAGGTCTAATCCTCACGACAACCTATATAAAAATCCACCACCGCCGTCACAAAAGAAGAACAAGAAAAAACCGTAAACATTCATCAAATAATCAAATCAAGAACAAATCATAGATCTACAGAGCGAACATAACGTAAACTTCATCATACCTTAATCGGCTGATAAGTAGGGGTAGGAACTTCATACTGGCCGTCTGATTGGACAACTTCATCCTAAGAGTTCGACATAAAAAGAAAAATCAGTAGATCTCTTTCACCAGAAGTGAAATTCGCCGAAGAAAATCACACATACCTTCAGATCAAGATTGGAATCTGGAGGCAAAGCATCGTGAGGAGAATTCCGGATACCGGACTTGGAAACGATCGTGGAAATCCGGTCGTCCTTGACAGGAATGTTCGGATCAGTAGGAGGCATATTTTCAGAATTTGAATGGGGAAGCTTCTTAGAAAAGGAGGAAATTAGTTTCTTCTTAGAAGAGATGGATCGAGGAAGGAGGTTTCGGAAGGAAGAGGCAGATATGCTTCCCAAGAAACCAGTCTCCATTGATTCTGCTATATTCGACTTCATTGTTTCTGATTCTGAAACAAATTGAAGCTTTCAAAACAGAGTAAGAGAGAGAAGAGAGAGAGTTCAAATTGCGAGATGCGAGAAAGCGAAGGGTTTTGATGAAGAAGAAAGCAAATGATGGGACGAACTGACCGTTGGGAATTTGAAAACAAATTAAAAATTTGAATTGCTGAATGTAATTACCAAAGTACCCTTCATCCCTACTATGAAAGACGATTTAATAATTAATCTGATTTGTTTTAATTTAAATTAATTTCCTATGTATTATTATAATATTATTTGATCTAAAGTAGTAAAAAATTTCATAAATAAAAAAGCTCATAAATTATAAATTCACAAAATTGGAAATATTTAAACTTTTCAGTATTTATAAAATTATATTTAATAATTGATTGTCTTTGTTTTTAAAATAAAGGCACTCACAAGGTGCGCGCCTCTTGGAGCCTCGTAGATCAGAGAGGAGGACTAAATAGACATTTTACCTTCTCCAAATAACTAGCCGTTAGAAAGAGAATTCCAAGCTGTCGCCGTCTTGTACTTTAAATTTTTGTTAAATTTGTAGAATATGTTTAAAAATGTTTCAAAATTAATAAAAATAATTTATTTAAAAAATATTTTTGAAATTTTAATTTTTTTTTTTAATCCTAACTTTAAAAATATTAAAATTTTTGAAAATTTAGAGATAAATATACTAAATATTATTTTTCAGCTATTTATTTTCTACTCATATGTGACATCGCACGTCGATTAGAGAGGAGAATGAAAAACCCTTTGTACGGGTGTAGAAACTTCTCCTAGTAGACGCGTTTTAAAAACCTTAAGAGGACAATATCTGCTAGCGATGGGATTGGACGGTTACACGCAAAATTTTTAAAACTAAAAAAATATTTTAAAAAGCTTGTTATTTTGAGTATTTAACTAGAAATTCTGAGTATTTCTAGTTCGAGAAGAGTTGGATGTGTGGTACTTCTCTACACACGACCCACGTATGCGCACAAGGACCTATCAGGCGGACTCGTATATGTACCCCTGGGCATGACTCATTGGACTTAACATGTAGACGGCTACCAAACACCACAGAGGGAAAGACCTGCATGATATCATGATGAACATAGATACTGAAGGTATGCATGACGTAACATAGTACAACATCATTAGTATAGTATAATCTATTACAAGGCTTCACATTACATGCATAGTACAACAAACGTAGCATTTCATATCATACATAACTGGCATACTAGGACATCACATACATAAATAACATTCCTAATTTTGTCGCATGCAGGGGCCACGGGCATGCATCATCATACATCATACAATTCTTTCAACCAACAAACAATAAAGTCACTTACTTGTTTACCCTTGGTCGGAGTCCCTAAATATTTTATAGTTTGTCCGAGATTGTTCTTCTACGTTCAATTTAACCTATACGGACCCATGACACAACAATACAATATATTAACGAGCTTAATTTAGCTTAAAAGTATTAAATACTTCCAATTTTTAGCTTAAAAATACTTAATTAATACTTCCAATTTTTAGCTTAAAAATACTTAATTTGAATAAATAAAAGTCTTACTTACGTCAAATGCTCTTATTAAGATTAAAAATAGCTTTAGGAGGGTCGATAACGTACCGAGCCGAATAAGCTAGATTTGCGCCGAGTGTGATAGCAGCGGCAGCTCGAAAAAAAAAATATTATTACTGTTAGTTTTGAAGAGGAACTGTAGTAGGGCAACACTCAGCTCGACAAAGTAGTCCAACCTAGCAATGAGCACATCCACATTGAAGCCCAACCCCTATACACGTGACTCCAACTCGAACGAAGTACGCCTTAGAGGAGCCTCAACTCCTTTTCTTTTGGAGTCCTTTGTTCTGATTTTATTGATATGGCTAAGTTTAGGGCATGACTCTGATACCATGAGTCCTTTGTTCTGATTTTATTGATATGGCTAAGTTTAGGGCATGACTCTGATACCATGTTAGATGAACACAACTCTCCACAATGGTATGATATTGTCCACTTTGAACATAAGCTGTCATGACTTTGCTCTGGGCTTCCTCAAAAGGCCTCATACAGATGGAGATAGTATTCTTTGATTATAAACCCATGATCATTCCCTAAAGTAGCCGATGTGGGACTTTCATCGAACAGTCCATTCCTTACTCCTTGCCCGCTCATTCGATATTTTGTTGATCATTTTAGCAACACCATTTTGTCTTACCCTAACGAGCATTGTCCTCATTAATCTGGTTCTCTTAGTCCCACATAAGGATTTGAATCCTGACATGTCCTTTCCTCCTTTTCTTCATTGTCAGTCCTCAAACATTTAATATGGCAAACACATATGACTGTATTTCAATAAATAAACTCATACCTTCTTGGCTAAGTAATGAAACTGGAGATGGTTCCCAAACATCTGTATAGACCATTTCCAACTGTACTTTTTTTGGTTCTCTCGTAATCTTTGACTGAAGTCAAGTCATTTCTGTTTGCTCATATCATAGCTCTCACAAAAGATTTCAGACCTTCTAAATCTCTTTTGGCAACCAACATCTTCATTCCTTTAACGTTCATATGTCCAAGTCTATTATACCATAGACTTGAACGGGAAACACTCTTAGCAACAACAACCATGTGTATACACGAAAATTAGTTTGAGTTGAAAACGACAATCTTGCTTGCCTGAAGACTAGGCATGTTTCTTGTAATTGGTATGAGTGCATAGATTTTGGGTAGTCCTGTAGCCATCTTATTCTCTCCTATCATTTTGAGTGCATGAAAATTCACGTGCCCAAGTCTTGTATGTCATAGCTAAGATGGGTTTACGAATGTCATCAATAGAGAGGTGGACTGACACATCTCCAATTGTTTTGCGATCGCTTGACTTTCATCAATATGAATTTGTTTTTGTTGAACATCCTGAGGAACGAGCCAACTAACTCCACCTTTTATAATGTTATGATTCATTAAATTTATCTATCATAGACTTTCAGAATTTGTAATCATTTGATGATGTTCTGTGAAAAAGTCTGTCTAACCTACTTTTGTAGTCCTTCAAAATTATAACCCGTTTCAAATTGATATTATTTCTTTGTTGCAATAAACTGTAATTCGGGCGGGCATTAACTACAGATGTTCATTTAACTCGAGAACTCAATTAATCTAAACTACCTAACCCAAACTGTAAAGGTTGGGTTGGGTTTGAGTTGGGTTGAATTTTTAGGGAAAAAAATAAAAAATTTAGGTTTAGTCGAAGTTGCCATTTTTTTTTTACGGGACCGACTAACCCGAAAATAGGGTTATAACCAAACCCTACCCTACTTTTAAAAGTTAAGAATATTTGTATTTTGACTCGTGAATATTTGATATTTGAGTTTTATGAAATTATAATTATTAATGTAGATAAATATAATTTTTTAAAATGATTAAAAAACATGATAACTTAATCCAGCCCAACGTGAAAATATAGGGTAGGATTATGTTAGGTTGAGTTGTGAACCTTATTCAGGTCGTTCGAGTCACTAACCAAACCAACTCGAAATTTCTGATTAGTCCAAAAGATTCCTTAGACAAAACTCAACCAATGTACGGTACGATTAGCGGTTAGTTCCTCAACTCCAACTACTAAGAAAAATCTAAACAAAATACTCAGAAGCATGTCACGAAATGCCTAAACCTAGTCAATAAACTCTCGAAACTAACCACGTTAATTATATATAATTTTAATTAGCAACAAGAAATGCCAACATAATCGAAGAATGATTATCAACGAAAATAATCTCCTCAAGAATTAAGACAAAAACTAAATTTTTTAATTTAAAAATCTGGTAACGTCGAAAATCGAACTATTAACTTTTTAGATGATAATCGATTCTTTATCCAGCTACGATCCCGGGTAAAGTTAAAATGGTCGAATGAGAGGGCGTTTTTGGTACTAACAAAGTGGGAAATGTTCATCAAAGCAAAAGTAAAAAGACAGCAACAACATAGTCAGACAATATTTGAAACCTCATAAACAAAATTCTCATTATTTCTGTCACTAATCATATCATCTCTTCCCCCGCACCCACTTTATCAAAATACATTAAATGAATCGTGACGTTAACCTTGACCCGTTTCTATACACCGTACAAAAGCTAGCTATCCATGTAGTTCTCACGATCACAATAAGTTTGTTAGGCTTTTTAAGTCATCCTTGTCGTGGGTGTCTACTAGGTTCTTCGAGCATCTAGACGGTCTAAATCTCGTCTTTTGTTTTTAAGATGTTTAGGACTACCTCGAGATTAATCCAAAGACATTATGATACTCGATTAAACTAGAAACTCAATCCTAAAAGACATCTCGGCACCTAGCTAAACAAGCTTCATAAAGTCTACTCGTGTCTGCCAACACTTTACTATACATATCAAATTCAATTGTTAAATTTTTACTCCGGTCTGCCAACCAACTTCCACCTTGGTTCATTCCCGAACCACATTTTACTAGGAGATGTACTATTCTGATACTATTCCCTTGCATACTCTACAGTATGATCACGTTACTTACTTCGTGCTTCAAAGAGTGAATACTTCTAAAAGTGAAAACTATCCCCACAAACCCAACACAAATACTGTCTTCACTCACATGGATCTTAGAAAAATTTCACAAGTCACCCAACATAAGATTACTCCAAACAAAACATGTTTTACTATGAAGTTCCCATGATTGAGCCACCGAAAAAAAAATACACATTGTTGGTATAGGTTAGGACTTTCAATTCTTTTAACCATTTATTAATTATCTTATCTTCAAAATTGCTCTCATTTGAACGTGGTTTGGTGGGGTAAGTAGGTGAGAGTAAAAGCCAACAGGTCAGTTTTCCTCATATTAAAAGGTCGCAATCAGCCCGAGGGAGACCCTTCATTGCTTTCGACTTTAGAATACCTTCACTCTTGCCTCCAATTGTGTCATTGGTGTCCTTAACAACTTCATCTCAATGCTCATAATAGCATCCAACTTGTGGTTGTGACTGAACTATTTACGCCCAGCTCACGGTTCGACTTCACCGTGCCAACCGATCATCTTTGTAATTTGTGTGAGATCTCATGTCGATTGGGCAGAAGAACGAAACATATTTATAAGGGTGTGATATATAGATCTTGTTCATGGATTAACGAAAATGTGCAAAAGCTCTATTTGCCTTTGCTATTCTATGAGTCTCTTTTTAGGATATCAAATGGACCTCCCCAGAAGGTAATTTAATGTGACCGATTTGCCTCTGCTATCCTGTTCAATCAGTTTCGCTACAGTACCTGCTGCTCTAGCTAATTGTCCACCCTTCCCAAGTGTGATTTCTATGTTATGTATGGTGGTGCCCTAATAGACGCGTTTTAAAAACCTTAAGGGGAAGACCGAAAGAAAAAGTCTAAAGAGGAAAACATATGCTAGCTGTGGATTGTTACAAATAGTATCAGACCCAGCACCGGGTGATGTCTTAGAAAGGAGGCTAAGTCTCGAACGGGGCTGGACATGAGGCGGTGTGCCAGTAAGGACACTGACCTCAAACGGGTGGATTGGGGTCCCTCATTGATTGGAGAAAGGAAGGAAAGTCAGCTAGGACATTAGACCCTGAAGGGGGTAGATTGTTAAAACCCATATTGGTTGGGCTGTTATAGTTCGTCTCCTTTGCAAATCTCACCATTCGATCGTCTCGACTCAACCTTTGACAATAGCACCAAGTCTCAACGAATAGTTAGCTCGATTTCTTCTCTGATTAAATACTCGTTTTCAATATGAGCGAGTTAGGTTTATTCGTGAGTGGCACCACATAAGAGTAATCATCATGCATTGTTCACCACTCAAATTTGAACATTGTCTAAAGTTGTTCATATGGAAGTGTATAGCATATTTCCCTAGCCAAAGCCCACAGAAAATAAGGAAATTCCAACACTTTTTCTCATCATCATCATATTTTAAAACCTTTCTTCATCAATAATTAAACAAAGGCAGCGATGTTGATCATTCAAAACCTGAGCCAAGCACTCACAAAAAGAGCAATCAAAACACTCTGTACATCAAAACAGAGTCACTACTCTGAAACTCCCTTCAAAATTGCTCTCATTCGTCAAATATGAGCCCCACGCCTCCCACTTTTGGATCCTAAAAGCCCAAAATTACAAACCCACAAAAATTCCCTAATATATATACTCCAAATCCCATCCATTTTCCACCATCAACCCGATTACCACCAACATACAAACAAACAGAGCCGTTCTTCATTTTACTTTCTTTTCATTTCGTGTTCTTGCCTTGGGATTCTCCTCGATTCATTTCGCTTGGTAAATTCTTGTAGAATTCTGTTTCTGGGTATGCCGTTTTTGATAATCTGCTACTCATTTCTGTGTATTTCGTATTAGGGTTTTGCTTATTTTTAACTTTTGGCTTCTGGATTCATACTTTTTAGTCGACCCATCTTCAGTTTCGAGGTTTTTTGCATGTGGGTGTTCATAATTTCTGTTTATTCGCCTCTGATTTGGGTTTTTTTTTGGCGTTTTTCTTTGTATTTGCTGTGAAAAACTGGAGAGATTGATACTTATCTGATAGGAATTTGGTGCAGGTGTTTGAATGGCTTCCCCTGTTGAGAATTTGAGTGTTGTAGAGGAAGAGAAAAAGGAATGTATTGGTGTTCTTGAGGTGTTTGTTCATCAAGCAAGAGACATTCATAATATATGCATTTACCACAAGCAAGATGTGTATGCAAAGCTTTCCTTTACAACACATCCTGAAAACTCTGTATCCACTAAAACCATCAATGGTGGTGGGAAGAATCCTGTGTTTAACGAGCGTGTTCGTCTCGATGTTCCGATGATCGATACGACGCTCAAATGTGAGATATGGATGTTGAGTAGGGTCAAGAATTATCTTGAAGATCAGTTGCTTGGTTTTGCTTTGATCCCTTTAACAGAAGTTGTTGTTGTGAATGGAAAGTTAGAGAAAGAATTCAGTCTTTCGTCGACCGATTTGTTCCATTCTCCGGCTGGGTTCGTGCAGCTATCGCTTTCGTATAATGGAGCTTCTCCAGAAGTCATGGCGATCCCGGTTGTTGAAACAATTGTAGAGGTCGAAGATTCGGATTTAACCGAGCCACGTCCAAGTGATTTGGATATGATCGAATTCCCCGATCCAAAGATTGCGAATGAAGATCAGATAATGGTGTCTGAGTATTTTGGTATCCCGTGTTCGAATCTAGATTCTGAATCTTCTGAGAGCTTGACTATTTCTGAAGTTGAAAATCATGGGATTCCCGTTGTCGAAAGCTTTCCAACGATGAACGACAAGTCGAATGAAGAAGATTCAAAGATCGATTCTCCACCGAACAATGTGCAAAATGATACAGTTTCTTCACCTCCGTCGTCGAAAGCTCGAGCCAGTTCAAATGGCACCGCTGATAAAGAACAAACAGCTGAAAATGGTGAGGTTAATGGTTCCTCTAGTGACAAAATTACAAAGCCTTTAGTTTCTGTAAGCGTTGAGCCGCCAGAGGACAAGGTAGTGCAGCAAGACATTGTGGATATGTACATGAAAAGTATGCAACAATTCACTGAGTCATTAGCAAAGATGAAGCTTCCTTTAGATATCGACACTAATGGCTCTCCGAGTTCAGCTACCTCGAGCTCCGACCCGAACCTAAAATCTCCCAAGAACAGCGGCTCCCGTGTGTTTTACGGGAGCAGGGCGTTCTTCTAATCGAGCGAGTTCATCAACTTTAGATCTTAGAATGAGGCAGCTAGGCAGCTAAAACGAGTTTGTTTTATGTTTTGTTTGGTTTTAAGGATGTTTTTGTCTCTTGGTTTTGTTGTTGGTAATTGGTGTTAGTTTTGATATGAACAATGTTTGATAAGGTTTTTAATGGGTAATGAAATCAAATTTAATCAATAATTAGAGTTATAATAAGGTGAAGTAATGATGGAGTTAATCATATAATTGAAATGAGGGTCCCACAACCACATGGCCATAGGGTGAAAAAGGTGATGGACACATTGTGTGGGCATGTGATTAATGTATTACTTTTGCTTTCAAATAATTCTTATGTTTTACCTTCTCAAGTATAGCTATCGACCTCACAACCACGACACTCGACGGTCAGGTTCAGTATGTTACGAACCACGACTCTCCACAATAGTATGATATCGTCCACTTTGAGCATAAGCTCTCATGGCTTTTTATTGGGCTTCTCCAAAAAGTCTCGTACCAATGGAGATACCATTCCTTAATTATAAACCCATGATCATTCCCTAAATTAGCCAATGTGGGACTCACTCCCCTCTAAAAGCAAAGACTGAGAGAATAAATGTACTCTTTGACGGCGGTCCGTAGAACTTATAAAAAAGAGATGGTTCTGGCTACTTTTCTGTACCTCATCACTCATGTAACAGTTCAAGTCCACTGCTAGCAGATATCGTCCTTTTTAGGCTTTTCTTCTGGGCTTATCCTCGAAATTTTAAAACGCATTTGTTAGAGATAGGTTTTTACACCCAATGTTTCATTTCCCTCTCCAACCAATGTGGGATCTCACAACTCAGCTCATGCGCAACCCTGTCCCATTATGTTGTGGGTGGACGAAATTGTGATGACCCACATTGGTTGGGGAGGAGAATAAAACACCCTTTAAAGGATATGGAAATCTTCCCCTAGTAGTCGTGTTTTAAAATCTTGAGGGGATGCCCGAAAGAGAAAGTCTAAAAAGAACAATATTTGCTAGCGGTGGATCTGGGCCATTACATAAATACTAGAATAGAAGGTTAGACAATGATAAAGTTTAAATATTTGATTGAAGATTGGTTTGGATAAAATGTTATAAAATCAAAACTATATTAAATTATGGTAATATATTTTACAAGTAGCTCTTAAAAAATTGTTGATATTTTAATATTTAAATTATTATTAATATTATTTTGTATTTTTATACAAAAAGCACTAAAAAGTAGAAATTTCGTCCCATATATATATATATATAATAAATATTAAAAGAATAGTGAGTGGTGTGGAAGAATCTAATGATACAAATGTCGTGCCTGACAAAACCGACATAACCAACCCAAACTACGTTGGTCCTGCTCGGTCTGGTTGGTCTAATTTGGATGTCTTGCCTTTTTCATTCATTTATGTCTCTTCCTTTTCTCTCGTTAATAGATATTGTCATCTTTTGACTTTTCTTTTCGAGCTTCCTCTAAAGAGAGATTTTCATTCCCTTATCAAGAATGTTTTATTCTCTTCTTCAACTGACATGGAATATCACCATGGGTAAGTTTCCGTAAGGAAGATTTACTGATGTCCTCGTGCTTCAACAATGAATTCAAGAAATCGAAGCATCCAAGATAATATACTTGAAAAATAGAAGAAAATGAAGAAAAATGGGCAAAAACATCACCGTTTAGATTGTAGGGTCGAGACACTACGATATATAGATTCAAAAAAAAAAACTAGTGTGTGAGCATGCGAAGAGACGATGTCAAGATGTGTGGTGCATGTGTAAAGAATCGAATAAATAAATGAACTAATATCACTGAAAATATACCTACCAATGCACCTTCTTTTTTCTGTAACTCAATAATACGAACATTATTTTGATGCTTATAAATCGCTTGATAACAAATTATTTGTTTAGTTGATTTATATCTTAGCTCGGGAAAGAAAAATTTAGACTAGAACATCAACTACACGAGCAAAGGAGGGTCTTGAGTTCCCCATAATGACAAACATGAAAGATTTACTCGAGTGAGTGTTAGATCGATTAATAATAAAGTTGATTTTATAATACTTCAAGAGGCTCGAGAGTAGGCGATCACGAAGGAGATGTGCCAAGGAGATGATCGAAGTCACAAAGTCAAAACACTAACGGGCGCCAACCTTCAAGCTACTAACACAATCCCGCACACTGATAACACAAACAAAGTCGAGACCTATATGAAGTTGGTGGCTTAGAGTTTTTCCAAACATTTTTTGAGGTCATTACATTCATTATTAAACTTTGGTTACTCAATTTGAAATTTGCTGGGCAACGTAACTTTTTAACCCTTAAATTTTAAGGATCGTTTTCATTTAACTGTTTCAAACTGTTATGCTTTTACCTATCGAGTTTTGACTTGAATCTTCACTTGATCCATAGAGTTGTTACACTTCAACCGTTTCATTTTTATTTGGTAACTTGTTCAAGATTTTACACTTTTCCCTTAAGTTTCGGCTAATTAATTAGCTCAAACTTAACCCGAACAACAAAAAGTAAGTATTAAAGAAAACATAAGGGTAAAAGTGTAAAATCATTAAACCGAGAAACAAATAAAAATTAAATTAAAAACTCAAGAGTAGTGATGTAGTAAAAATGTAACGTTTTGAAACCTACTCACCAAAAGAATACTAAATTCGAAACTGAGAGATCTCAATAAGTGTAACAGCTCGCCCACCGCTAGCAGATAGTGTTCTCTCTGAGCTTTCCCTTTCAGACTGTCCCTCAAAGTTTTTAAAACGTGTCTGCTACGAGAGGTTTCCACACCCTTATAAAGGGTGTTTTATTATCCTCTCCAACCGATGTGGGATCTCACAATCCACCTGCTTCTGGGCCCAGAGTCGCTCGCTCGCACTCGTTCCTTTCTCCAATTGATATGGGTCCCCACCAAATCCACCCCCCTTCGAATCCCATCGTCCTTGCTGGCAACATCGCCTCGTGTACACCCCCCTTCAGGGCTCAACCTCATCGCTAGCACATCGCTCGGTGTCTGGCTCTGATACCATTTGTAACAGCCTAAGCCCACCACTAGTAGATATTGTCCTCTCTCAACTTTCCCTTTCGGACTTTCCCTCTCGCTTTAGTCTTCGAAAATATTGTATAGAAATATATTTCAATCCTTCCATAAACTTTCTACCATGAGCCCGACCTAAATGTCGAAGTCAAAACACTAGTGGGCGCCAACCATCAAGCTACTATCACAAGCCCGCACACCGATGACAAACAAAGTTGACATCCAAAGCAATATGAAGTTGGTGGCTTCGAGTTTTTTCCAAACATTTTTAAGGTCATTACTTTCACACTTCTTTCACTTTGGTTACTAAATTTGAAATTTTTTGGGCAACATAACTTTTTTGCCCTTAAATTTTATGCATCCTTTTTTATTTCGTCGTGTCAAACTATTATACTTTTACTCTACTTTTACCTATCGAGTTTTGATTTAGTCGTTTCAAACCGTTATACTTTTACTTATTGAGTTTTGAATTGGATTTTCACGTAATCCACAGAGTTTCGAAATACTCAGGCCGTGTGCCATATTGTTTTTCAGGTAAAGGCAAGGCTCCCATGTACGGTTGACGGTGGCATCGTGATCAGAGACTGTGGCGCGTGCATAGGATAGTTGCATATTTTATTCCTAGTCTTGGTTAGGATAGGGCGTTTGCATTTCATTCATTTATATTAATTAATTTGTAATCGTTTTATTTTATCTTTTTGAACTCCAGCACGATATTTGAAACACGTAAGTCCGGCAGTGTTTTCCAATGTTTTAATGTATTCTGAAGTTTTTAAATTTTTCCGCTAATAAAGATGAGCATGCTTAGATTTTTATTCTGCATTAGGGATGAGCATGAGACGTTAGTGGCGACTCTAGATATGTGGAAATTTAGGGTCGTTACAGTTGGTAGTTTTTACACTTTTTCCCCTTAAGTTTTGGTTAATTAATTAACTGAACTTAACCCGACCAACAAAAAGTAAGTATTAATGGAAAGATAAGGATAAAAGTATAAAATCATCCGACCAAGAAAAAAAATAAAAATTAGCCTAAAAACTCAAATAGGAGAATGTAATATTTTGAATCTAAAAACCAAATGAAACTAAATTCAAAATTCAATAATACAAGTAGACTTTATAGGGTTCGCTAGAACGTCTTAGCATGTAAGCATTCCTTACCTTAGAGGGATAAAATATGCATGTTTAAAACTACATAAGGATAATTTTGAATAAGAATACATTGTCGGTATGATATGAAAATTACTAAAATGCCTCTATGATGAGATTTGAGATGAATATGTTTTAAATGTTTTCCGTTTTGTTAGAAAGAAGGATGTGCTATTGTGATCTATGTTTGGGACGATTGATGGATGTTATCTTTCGGTTAAGCTTGCTTGCATGAATGCTTTAGTTTATGCTTTCAATGATTTAGGTGTTTCATAGGACATATCCATATTAAACTTGCACGATCTCATTGTCACGATCCAATTTTCGAGGCTTTGAAAACTCGGACCGTGACCAAAAATACAAAAGCCATAATAAAAAAAAAAAATTAAAAGGAGAGAAAAGTAGAGTGAAAGATAAAAACCTAATAAAATTAAAATAAAGAAAATGAAGTTGTTTCAAATTTTAATACAAATTTTAAAAGGGAATACAAAAGACTTCAAAACGACTAAAAACGGACTGACGCTCTGAAACGACCCATTCTGTCACCGCATAGCTCTTGAATGCTCCTCCACCTCGACCGACAGCCGACGAACCTGAAAAAGATAAAAACAGGAAAGAGTATAAAAGTTATAGTTAGTAAGCCACCTACTTGTCATTGGATCTAGGACGTCTGGTTCTGGTCTTATCCCCTTGGGGCTATTATGGTTCTCCATCCTTTCATTTAAACCCCACGGGTTCCTTATGCCAAGCTGTAAATGACCTATGTCTCTCTACGAGGTGCTACCTCTCCATGGCTATCTGGGACAACTTTATCGACCTAACAACACACAGGTCTCAGGTTTTCGTCGAGCAAGTGATCAGGGAGGATGGTGCACGGTTTGCCAGCAATTGAAAGCGTGAACAGGCTGTGCGACAGGTGATCCTGTTCTTCATGTGGCTGATCCTGCTGCAAGCGAAAAAGTGAGGCAGTGGTAGAGGCGATTAAAGTGCATTCAAGCGTGAGCGGAGGCCAAATGTGCGAAGATGTGAGTGCTCTGCACCGGACCGAGGCGGAGAATTCACATCGGCCGGCAAGTTTCGGTAAGTACTGCGATGAGCTCGGCTTGCAGCAGCACCTTACGGTACCCTACTCCCCCAGCAGAACGGGGTGGTGGAGCGTCAAAATAAGACCATCGTCGGGACAACAAGGGCAAGGTCATTGCTGATGACGGCCGGGATGCCTGGGAGGTTCTGGAGAGAGGCGATAATGACTGTTGTCTACCTCCTCAATCGGTCACCAACGCGGAGCCTCGACTGGAAGACACCACATGATGTCTGGTACAACAAGAAGCCAGTGGTACATCATCTCCGAATGTTTGACTGCATCGCATACATGAAGGTCGCGCGTCCCCACCTCGCCAAGCTCGATCCTAGGGGACTGAAGGTCGTCTTCATCGGCTACGAATCCGGGAGCAAGGCGTACAGGCTCTATGATCCTCACGTATCGCGTGACATCATCTTCGTTTCGACGAGAGCACCTTCTGGCAGTGGAACGACGTGACCGAGGCGGAACGGTGGAGTAACGAAGCGTAGTGAAGCACAAGGCCCGTCTGATGGAAAAAGGCTACGTCCAGAAGCAAGGAGTGACTTCGAAGAGGTATTCACGCCGGTGGCAAGATTGGAATCTGTCTACCTGTTGTTGGAGATCGCGGCACATCATTCCTGGGAGGTCCACCACATGGATGTGAAGTCCACTTTCCTCAACGGAGAGCTGAAGGAGACTGTCTATGTCCGACAACCACTTGGCTTCCTGGACGACGACAACTTTGGCAAGGTACTACGCTTGCACAAGGCACTCTACGGGCTTCGGCAAGCATCATGAGCCTGGAACGCCAAGCTCGACAGTACCCTTCTGTCGCTGAAGTAAAAGTGCTATGCCTCTGAGCATGGCATGTACACGCACGCCCACGACAAGCAGCGGGTGATCGTGGGAGTGTACATCGATGATCTCATAATCACTGGAGGTGACATGGAAGTTCTTGGGAGATTCAAGAGGAAGATGTCAAAGAACTTCAAAAGATGGCGATCTCGGCGTGCTCAGCTACTACCTCAGCATTGAAGTGCAACAGAGTACTGCTAGCATCACCATCTGTCAATGTGCGTATGCAAAAGAGCTGCTGGAAATAGCTGGGCTAGCGGACAGTAACCTTACAAGGACGCCAACGAAGGCCCAGCTCCAGCTAAGGAAGACCGGCACTACGACGGCAGTCGACTCCACCAATTACCACAGCATTGTCGAGATCCTACACTATATGGTAAACACATGCCCTGACCTTGCTTATTCCATACGTGAGTAGGTTTATGGAAATACCTAGGGAGGAGCGCTACTACCTCGGCATCGAAGTGCAACAGAGTACTGCTGGCATCACCATCTGTCAAGGTGCGTACGCAAAAAAATTGCTGGAAACAGTTGGGCTAGCGGACAGTAACCCTACAAGGACGCCAACGAAAGTCTAGCTCCAGCTAAGGAAGATTGGCACTACGACGACAGTCGACTCCACCAATTACCGCAGCATTGTCAAGAGCCTGACCTTTCTTATTCCATACGTGAGTAGGTTTATGGAAGCACCTAGGGAGGAGCATCTAGTGGCTGTCAAGCGCATCCTGCGCTATGTAGCCAGAACTAGAGGTTGGGGTGTGAGATATTGCGTAGGGAGAGGAAAGGAGAAACTTGAGCTAGTCGGCTACAGTGATAGTGACATGGTCGGTGACGTTGATGATTGTAAGAGCACCAATTGGATGATTTACTTCCTCTCAGGCGGCGCGACCTGCTGGCAATCAACTAAACCAAAGATAGTTGCTTTATCTTCTTGCGAAGCAAAGTACATTGCCGCTGTGACGGCAGCTACACAGGGGGTCTGTCTTGCACGACTGATGGAAGAACTCATCAGAAGAGAAGGCGATCCACCAATTTTATACGTGGACAACAAAGCTACGATCTCCCTAGTAAAAAATCTAGTTTTGCACGACCGGAGCAAGCACATAGATATCAGATTCCACTACATCCGAGAATGTGCAGATCGGGGGCTCATCAAGATTGATTTCATCCGAACAGAGGAACAGCTGGAAGACATCTTCACCAAATCTCTGGTGCGGGTGAAATTTGAAGAACTACACTCGAAGATCAGAGTTCAAACAATAAGGTAGATATATACCACAGGGTTTTAGAAGGAGATTGTTAGATAAATCCCTATTTTATGTTAAAAGTCATTCCTCCTCTTTTTTAGTTACTATTAGTTAAAGCCGCACAGTTAAAGTGAGTGGGATGTACACGTCGAGTGGATTAGCTCTAATTGAGTCGCCATTCATCTCCATTTTTAGGATATAATTGTTATTTAACTATCCCAATTGAATGAGAAATAAGATCATCCTGTCTTCAGCACAGAATCTGAAATACTGTCTCTCTCTTTGTTTTTCCGTTATTTTCTTCTTCCAAGATTTTCCATCGGCTTTTTTCCTCGTCAACGATTTCCTCCGATTTGCTCAGTCAAAATCAACAAAACTCACCTTAAGAGAGGACGAGACATAAGTAGATGACATAAAGAATTGCTAATGTGTATAGAATAAACCTAGTTTGAGAGAGCACGAGGGACTGCATAAATAGATGACATAAGGAACGGTAAAATGAACCCACCTTGAGAGAGGACGAGAGACTAAATAAGTAGATGACTTAACGAACTACTATTGTGTGTTGGGATTACATAAGTAGTTAATTGAGGAAATACTATTGTGTATAGAATAAACTCATCGTGAGAAGGGATGAGAGACTATATAAATAGTTTAACTCATGATAGATGCTCACAATTACAAAGCTTGACGAGTGACAGTCGAACGGTCTAGACATGATCATTCAAGCTAGACATGATCGATCTTGTTTGTGGAGTGATTCGAATCTCAAACAAGTGTTCTTGCTTGAGATATTCAATCAACAAGGTAATCTGAATCTTACTCCCCTTGTAGTAATTCCATATCATTTTGGTACTAGAGCTTTCACTTGGGTTGATTCCTATCAATAACTTTTTAGCCCTTAAATTTTAAGCATCGTTTTCATTTATTCGTTTCAAACTGTTATACTTTTTCAAAATAGTCGAAGATATAGGAAGAAACCCCGTCAAATAGAGAGATTTTTTCGTTCGACCATCTGTTGTTTGTTAATACGATATATAAGGACCGCTACTACAAATAGTACTACACCCCCTTGATTGTAAAATATCGATTGCTTGTTGAACCCTGTGAATGGCGTGAAAGTAGAATACTCCAAATTCAGGAGAACCACTTCATTTTTATTTGGTAATTTGTTCAAGATTTTACACTTGTTCCCTTAAGTTTCGGCTAATTAATTAGCTGAACTTAATGCAAACGACAAAAAGTAAATATTAAAGAAAACATAAAAGCATCATTTTCATTTGTTATACTTTTACCTATCGAGTTTTGAATTGAATTTTCACGTGATGCATAGAGTTGTATACTTTAACGTCTTCATTTTTATTTGGTAATTTGTTCAAGATTTTACACTTTTCCCCGTAAATTTCGGCTAATTAATTAGCTGATACTTAACGCGAACCACAAAAAGCATATAAGTATCGTTTTCATTTAGTTTTGAATTGATTTTTCACGTGATCCATAGAGGTCATACACTTTAACGCTTCATTTATATTTGGTAATTTGTTCTAGATTTTACACTTTTCCCCTTACATTTCGACTACTAATTAGCTACGACAAAATGAAATTAAAAACTCTAATATTTTGAAATCTAATAACCAAACGAAACTAAATTCAAAATTCAAGTAAAAATAATGTAACATTTTGAAACCAACAAATCAAACGAATACTAAACTCGAAACTCGAAACTTAGAGACCAAAATAAGTAACGTTCCACATATCGTTTTAGTATCTGAAAATATCGAATAATAAAAATTCAATAGTAAAAATGTAACATTTTGAAACCTCGGAACCGAACCAAACCTATCGAGATTGCATATTTCGTTATACTTTGAAACCGAGGAGAGAGAAACCGAGGAGAGAGAGAGAGAGCAAAGGACCACAAGCATTAAATTGTTGAGATGCTTGAGAGGTAAAGCCAAAAGCAAAGCAAAAGCATATCCTAATCTATAAGGATGAGAATCAAATGGCCATACAAAATAGATAAAGAGATCTCAAATGAATTCCCCAACACAACAAACTCAAACAACTTGTTCATCATCATCATCTGTGTTCTTATACCAAAAACAAAAACAAAAACAAAAACAAAAACAAAAAATGATCTGTTTACTCAAAACATCACTCTATTACACCTCAATCAATCCACCACTCTACGTCTTACTAACGAAAATAAACGCAAATGCAAACGAAAAATTACAGTGCTCGACTTCGGTTGTCGTCGTCTGTCTGTCTGTCTCCTTTCTTCTTTCCAAATCTATGTTTATGTTTTCCATCGAGGAACCGAGTCTAGAGTGTGTGTTTATCAGATCAGTGTTCCCTTTTTAGCTCATCAACTCAACGAGCGGTATAAAAATTACGAATCCGAATCCGAATCCAAATCCTTCTTCGTATCATGTTTCATTCATTGCAACTATATTTTCGATTTATCTTCTTCTACGCAGCAATTCCTATTCACAACAATAATCAAATGCCAAATGGTTCTATTTTCAGCTAAATTCAGAGTCGCAAGTCGAGACGCTATAACGAAAACGTGACTATAAATAAAATAAAGCAAAGGGTGTGTTTACCTCTAGTTGATTGTCTGCTCGAAATGTCGTAATTTGCTAGAGAACTCTCTGAATTTTTCGTTGGATCGTCTGAAGCGAGGTTAACAAGACCATAACCAAAAGCCATAGAATCATCAAGTTCAGGAGTGGTAGACTGCCAAGTTACATCATCGTGCACGACTTGATCACGATATAATTCCCTGTATGACCTCTCGAAACCATTGGTTGTTTCAGCAAATGGCTTTCGGGTTGTGTTCGAGACTACATTTCCTCCATAGTCTCCTCTGAACCCGACGCCATTGTCTCGAACTGCATATCCATTATCAGGAACATTCCCTACTCCAACATGATTAGCAACAGCAGGAAAATTCCAATTATCATCGTTATTTCCATATGCCACTCTGAAGTTACCCATTCCAGAGGCAGAAGAGTTCATGGAAGCAGTGCTCATACTTCCATTTCCCCAGACATTCCACGTACTCGAGCTTAACGGAGAATCGCCTCGTCCATTGCCTCCGCTATAGCCAATCGGGGCAATGTACCTATTCGAATTGGCATTATAATAGGAACTCAACATTTGTTCCTGTGCTTGACTATTCATAATGTTCATAGTCCTACCATAGCCTTGCCTCAGCCCTTGCTCAAAATTCAAACCTAAAGGAGGAACCCCGGTTCGAGGGCTAAGAAACGGACTCAACCTACCATCGGACCGGATTCCGATACCTCCGAGAGGACTCATATTATAGCCTTGAGTATAGTTGTTAAGAAATCCAGTAGCTCTACTCATACCAAAGTTATATCCTACAAGAGCGCTCCGGTTAGGCCCTGGGGTTTGCTCTTTTGGGATTGCTCTTTTAACCTCAACCATTTTTCCATTGAGTTCATGAAAGGTTTTATGCAGCACACGGTCGACGACCTCCTCCGAGTCGTACGTAATGAAGCCAAAACCTCTCGGCCTTTGCGTGCTGTGATCATACATAACAACAACATCAGTGATTGTGCCAAACTGATCAAAGTACTTCTGAAAGTCTGCCTCTGTGACTGTTGAAGCTAAACCTCCAACGAAAATCTTTTTCGTTCGTCCCGAGCTAGGAGAACCTTGAATGCTACTACCAATGTTTCTATTCAACATGTTCTGATCATCCTTTGGAACAGCCTTTTTAGCTTCAACCTAATAATTGAAAACCCACATTTAACAAGAACACAACTCCAATTTCACATATTCTAATCCTACAAATTGCATCCACAGAACACATCACATCTAAATTTATACAGAATTGCCAAGAACAGGAATCAAACGTTAAAAAAATGTACGATCGGAGGTAAGAAGAAAATCTCACAGTGCGGCCATCGATGATATGCTTCTCCAAAATGACTCTCTCAGCAACAACAGGATCTGCAAAGACAACAAAGCCAAAGCCACGAGCACGACCGGTGGTGCGATCTCTCATGATCACAGCTTCAACCACTTCGCCATAGTTTCCAAAATAATCCCTAAGACGTTCTTCATCAGTATCCCAAGAAATTCCGCCAATAAAGAGTTTGCCAAGATCTGATTCCATCTTTTCTATTACCAAACAATGAATCATTCAATGAATTTCGATTTACAAGACATCGCAAAACACCCAAATCAAAATCAAAATCAAAACTAAAAAGAATCGTTCAATTCGAACCATACACAACTCGATCCCAAATCCGAAATCTGAAATAGAAAAACACAATCCAATCTAGTTTGGAGGAAAATGTGGATTGAGGTAAGAAGAAACAAAAGGGGGCGATTCTTAACCGAAAATTGAGATAGAATCGGACAGGCTAAAAACAAAGAAGAGATTGAATCGTGAAACATCCGATGCTTCGTAATGAAGGAAAATAAGCGGAAAAAAATGAAATCCCAGAAGAAGAAAAAGGAAAATAGAGATGGGATTTCACGGTTGCAGTGAAATAGTGATGGGAAAGTAAGATCTAAGAGGAAGGAGGAGGAATAATGGTTAGGGAAGGAAAACAGAGGATGCGCCCATCCCCTCTTCTCTCTCTCTCTCTCTCTCTCTCCTTTTCCTTTAGCTTTTGGTGTTGTTTGGTATTACCACTTCCCTTAAATAAATCAAAACATATGGAATTTCATCCTTACATCAATCCTTCAAACACAAACACAAACAGAGAGACTGACAAATCACTGGTGCAAGAATATTTGGAGGAGCCAACATCCATCACACCGGATCATTTTCTTTTTTTAATTAGTATTTTTTTTTTTTTTCATTACCAAACCAAAATGAGTCGGGTTGGGTTGAAAAATTTATTTGGACGAACCCAAGTTCGAGTTGGATTGAATTGGTAATTAAATCCAACCCAACCCAACCTATCCATTTATTCCGAGTTAGGTTGAGGTTGAGTGGTTGGAATGTTAAAAAACATAATGTTTATCTTAAAATATAGTCATGGACTTGTGTGTTTTGAAAACATATTTAAAGCGAAAACATCGTATTCTAGGTAAATCTAAGTAAGTAAATGTGACTATTCTATGTATGTGTTATGATCTTGATTTGCGATGTCGTCATCAGCCGTATAATACTCAGTAAGTGACTCCACTATTAGAGTTAAATGCAAACACATACAATTTCATGAATAGGATTATAACAATTTGTTTTCCTACGGCGACTATTCTAACGGGCAACTTGGATGTGTAATTAATTTCCTACACATGGCCCACACGTGTGAGTATTGACTCACCAGTCGGTTTGTACACCTCTTGGGCCCTTCTTGTCGGACGAGCATTCTCTAGTAGCTCTCGATGTCTGACACCTGTTAGAAGTAGCGGCGGTCACACAACATTAGGATAAACATAATGATCGTTTTCCTGCATAATCGTTGCAGCATTATGATAAACATAATGATCGTTTTCCTGCCTCGTAACGTACGCTTTCGTACTATCATGAAGGATAAGGGTATTCCCCATTGCATGAGCACACAATAATGCATGAGGTCCCAACACACGGGCACGCACGCGCACACATCATATCGTTTCCATATGCATATCCTTAGTCATATCGTTTCCCAACGTATCCTAAACCATATCGTTTCATAAACATATCCTAATCTTATCGTACAGGAAGGTATCCTAAACCATATCGTACTCTCTCTTGGTTCACATTCCAAAGTTGTCTTAATCCCCTTAAAATCTTGCACACCTACCCTTCTTAATATCATAAATGAGTCCCATATACTTTTCTATAATATTTTGAGTCTTCTAACATCTTGAAAATATCTTAGAATTTTCATAAGGGTCTTTTGGACATTTACCACCCCACATATTCCAATGGCTTTGTAATTTTGTGTAATCCGTTTACACCATGAAAAAAAAAGCTTCTCATCAAATTTCACGTTATTTATAGGTCACTTTGGTCATAAGCTAGTGGTACATAATTATAGGGGCATTTTAGTCATTTTACACATACACTTGGTTTAGCCCGTTATCGTAAGCTAATGGTCATTAAATTTCATACATAACATTATCATGTCATATTGAGCATTCTCCTAAAATTTCACGAGCAACATAACTCATTTAGTAGGTTTGTGGCTCAGGCGTTTCACTACCATCAATATTCATGTAGACAATAAGGTTCGAAAACTCTAAATACTTAACTCAACCTTAGTTTCAACTTTCTCACTTTCTTCGAGACTTGCTTCCTTTTACCAACTAGATCAATATTTAATCAATTTCTTCGGTTACATTGCCCCTTTAGTAATTTTTTTTATCCTAACAAATTATTTATTCTAAAATAAAATTAAATAATCATTTTTAATTTTTTTTAATTTGACTTAAAAAATTATATATTTATAAAAATATTTATTTTCTTGTTGAAAATAATAATAAAATTAGTTGTCTTACAATATATTTAATTTACATACGAAGATATCTAAATTGATACCTTTATTTTTTGCTTTTTTTTTATTGAGTATAATTATAGGGGAAAATTGAATAAAACAAATATTTATATAAAAAATTATAAAAATAATTCAAATTTAGTTGAATTTAAATTGCTACCTATTACTATAAATTAGTAAAATAAATAATTTATAATTTTAGACTAATTGTATTAAAAAAAAAAATATTTAGTTTACAAATTAAATATATTCAAATTAAAAAACTTATGATATTCCTTTTAAAATTAATCGAATATAAATTAAGAATATGTTCGCCCCTAAATTTTCTAATTAACCTAAAGTTGCTATTATATGCATATCATAGTCATTTTATGCGGAAATAATTTAATTCAAAACTTTATCATAAAAACATCGTCATGGACTTACATGTTTACTAGGTCTTTAAACAATTTAACAAAAATTGAAACAAAATAAAACGGAAATGCCCTATACTAACCTATACTCTACGAATTTAAATGCATGCTAACGTATGCTAACCTATAGCGTATGAAATTTAAATGCAAATTATCCTATGCATGTGTCATGGTCTCCTGTGTTGCGATGTCACCCTCAATCGTACATGGCAGGCTTGCCTGTAACTGAAAAATAAGAGTAGCAAATGTCTTGAGTATTGTAAGAAATACGTAGTAATTAACCCCTGATGCAAGCACATACAATCACAAGCAGGACCGATCATATCTGCCTATATTCCCTTAGGCGACTATCCTAAGCGGGTAATTGGATGTGTATTGACTATTCTACATACCGACCACACGTGGAGTATGGACCCACGAGTCGGTTCACACACCTCCTGACCCTTTTCTTAGTCAAGCTAGCATCTCTAGAGATGCTTCCAAACACGTGTTAGGAATAGTGGCCCCTGAGATCTCAATTTCTATTATTAAAGATATTGTTACTCTTTTATAAAAGAATTTGATGAGTTTATTACGGGTTGATATTCTCTCTATTTTATCTTTTAATTATGTTCACCAAATTTCTCTTTTAGTTTATGTATTTACTCTATTTTATCTTTTAGTTCCGTTAATACATATTTTTCCATACCAAATTTCTCTTTCTCATTTAGTCCGGCGTTTTGGGTGAGTTGGATACTGAGAACGATTTCTAGAAATTAAAGTCCCACACTCAAAGACGTTCCTCCAAACCAATTCCTTTAGTTTGAGAAAAAGAAATGGAAGAGGTTCCATGAAGAAATTGGGCCTTGAAAACCCTTAGAATCGGCTACCCAATAAGAAATTCTCTATTTTAGCTCCAGTGAGAAAATTGATTTTGGACGAACTTTGGAGGCGAATATCTTAGGCTACGATCCACGAGAAGGTAGGAAATCAATCCCAAGTTTTTCCTTGTAACACCATCGTTAAGTTTCGTGAAGAAATTGAGGGGAGAAATGGTGTGATTGGAGCTTTGGAGCTCGATTTTCAGACGGCAGCGCGAACAAACGCGCGTGTCTTCTTCCCGTCCTGAGGAAGAAGATGATGACGTGGACGGTTCAATTGAACAGGGCATCCCACCTAGAAGAGGAAAAGTTGGGCCTCATAAAGTACCGGTTGGTGGGAGGTCATGGGTCACTTTAGACATGATTAGATTATTACCTAGCATTCTTGAGTTTCTGAGTTTGAAGACCTTGGTCCCTTATCCTTGAGTGGTACCTAGCATTCTTTTTACTTGGGTAGTTGTAGAGCTTGTGTAGAATTGTTCTTTGTTCTCAATCTTGTAAGTTTCTAGGGTTCTAAATTCTTTGAGGCATAAGTTGTAACATGCGTTCGTAATCATATGAAGCCATCATAATAACTAGGATGAGCTATTATAGAAATTCATAGATCCATAATGTATTCCTTAGAGGGTTCTAGAAGGGTCTTGAATCTTGAAGTGTTTCCTTTGGGCGTTTCTTAGGTTCTATCTTGGTTTAGGTTCCCAACTTGCTATAATCAACTTGAACTCTTGAAAATACCTTCTTGTCCTTAGGAATAGACCTTATAAGAAGTATTAAATCATTTGGGGTATGTACGGACCTTGAATTATCATAAGTAGCCCCAGGGGCATTTTGGTCATTCAACCCCTAATTCTTGGTTTTGCTGCTTAACGAATTTCAAAGGCTTTCAAACTTTACCACATCACCAAAAATCATAAAATAAGATTTACTACAAAGTTTCATAGCATTTTAAGGTTATCTAGGTCATATACCGTAGGTAGATATTCTTAGGGGCATTATGGTCATTTTCCATTGTCTCTTGGTTTACCTACTTATCCTTATCGAATGACCACAAGATTTCATATATAACCTCAAAATACTATAATATGCTCAGGTTTAGAATTTCATAGGCAGCGAAGTTCATTTAGTGGATTATTTTAACGTTACTAAATCTCAAGCAATTTGATCGGTTTAGGGCCTTAACTCACGGTTCATTGAGTTTTTCTTTCATATATTCTTAATTCATATTTTTTTTAGGGTTCATATGAAAATCCAAGCGATTCCTACAAGTATTTCTTAACAAAAAGTCCAAGGTGGCTACTTACCTCTTCATCGACGTTTGGGACTTCCGTTCTTGAGCTTTCGGTACCCAAATTACTTCAAATTTTCTTCCGCAGACTCCTTATTGTGTCTAGTTTCTAGAACCATAAAGTTTTTCATGAGAACCGATTTAGAAAGGGGGTTAAATTGAGAAAAAGCAAGGGAAGGTCAACATATGGCTATATTTTACTTTTATTGGTCAAAGTTTGACCTTTTGACTTTGGACTTCATCTTCTTCCTTGGTTGCTGGAAAAATCACGATTTTCTCTTATCATACCCCTCTGGTTTTGCCTTTGTAAAGCTCTATATAGAACTCTAATGGACTCGATTTCTTCACGAAACCTTTAGATGAAGTTTCAAGGAAGAAGTAGAGACCAAGTTCATACCTTTTCGTGATATGTAGCTCAAGTTATAACCTTCCAAAATTCACCAAAAAAAAATAACAGGTTTCTCGTCGGAGTAAATCTAGAAACATTTCATTAGACAGCCGATTCTAAAGTTTTTCAGGACCCAATTCCTTCATGAAACTTGTTGGAAATCCCATATGAAATATGAAGGAATTGGTAGGAAGGAAAATTATTAACCATAGCCCTCGAATTTAGAAGAAATCCGAAGAAGAAAAATCGATAATTTAAAAGTTTCAAACCCTAGGAATCCTTATCACTCAATTCTTATTTTAAAACATTCCCCAGAACTTCCTATTTATAGATCAAGCTTGCACAACGATTGATGTTTCAGAATCATTGTGAATTTTCTCTTTTTTTATTTTAAGCTTCTAGAATTTTCGTCAAAAATACCTACTATGAGGGTACTTTGAATATTAACCGTTGGGCCTAAAGAATGCCAAGTCTTGTTAAAAATATCTAAAGTTCGGCTCAATCCAACGATTGAATGTGAAGATACGATCAATTTCCTTCTGCTTGTCGGTTCTAAAAAAAAATCCGGTGGCAAATTTTCTTTAATGGCAGTTTTGTACTTAAGTGGAACTTCAGGGTTATTTTAGTAATTTACCACATTCGAAATATTTTATTATTATTATTTTCTCGAAAAAATTCATAATTTTTCTAAAAATTCTTCCTCCTTTTAGTCATTTTTTCCACCATCTTAAAATTCCTTTTGGATAAGGAATTAAAAATCCAAAAAGTTTCTTAAAAATTAGAAAATGATCTTTGAGTCATTTTGGCTTATTTTTTCCGCTTATAAGGGTATAGAAATGACTTGCTTTAAGACCTTTTTCTTGCTTAATCCTCTTCATTTCTTTCCTTTTTTGGGGTGGCTTATTTTCATCCGAGCTAATTTCCTTCATTTTTTGGTGTTACAACTAGGTTCAACCGTTATCTATTCTGATAACATGTCAACTATCAAGTTGTCTAAAAAACATGTGTTGCATAGAAGAAGTGAGTACATCGATATTCGATTTCATTTCTTGCGTGATTTGTGTAAAAAAATGGTACTATTGAGCTAAATTTTTGCCGACATGATGAACAATGCAGACCTATTAACAAAGCCCTTGAAACAACCATTGTTCGAGAAGTTTAGATGAAAGATGGGGATGTGCAAAATCCAAGATGTGGTTCAAGAATATGAAGTAAAATCCTAAACCAATTTATGCAGAATTCAGTTCAAGGGAGGGTGTTGAAGAATTACTCGTAGATATATGTATAGGTACATATATATAAGTACATGTACGAGTAGAATCCAAGATGCGGAATGTCCTAAATTAACTGTGTATACATATGTTGGCATCCGTAAAAAGATGTAGAAAATCAATTTAGCATCCTTTTCCAATAATACACTCTAAAAAATTCTACCAATTTTCTGTGCGGACACCAACAGAAGAAAAAAAAAAACCCAAATTTGACGTTAGTAACTTTAATCATGTTAGTTGGCCACGATCAAAGGTAATTATACTCGACATAGTAACTTTAATCATGTAATCTCGTGGCTAATAGGTAGGGTCAAATGATTGGCGTAGCTAAATCATTGAATCCCCCATTCTCCCGTCACTTTACCTTCTCATACAAGTTCGACCGTCACTAAAGTTCTTTTCTGCGTAACTAATCTCTTAACTTTGTGTCGTGGAGATTAATCATCAATTAAACCCAAATTATTTGACATCACTATTAGAAAATAGTTGGATACTCCATAGATCTAACATAATAAAATTATGTACGATATTAAAATTGAATCGAAAAACAAACCAATACAAGTCAAATGGGACCAAATGGATTTGTCCCACATTCTACGATCCCCCACGCGTGGGGCCGTGTATCACGGTCATGCATGTCCAAGGCTTGTTGTCAATGGCCGCATGACAGATATCCCGGTCTTGCTTGTCCAGGACATGTTGTCCATGGTTGCATGCCCGTTCCAAACCCCTTTTACATGCTTTCATCCTATATAGGTCTTTACCATTCCATATTGGGTCAGTATGAGGGTGTATGACCGTTCACCAAAAACGTGTCTACACCTGCAAGAGCTAAAATGCCCCAAAATGTACTATATGGGATATGACTAGTTGTCAACTTCTTCCTACTCGATAGTTATATGCAGTAAGTCGTTTTTGTTGCCTTTTTGCTTACATTCAACACCATCTCCAATTTCTCAAATCTTGCTTTCAAAACTCGAATTCGAAATCTCTCTGCCCCCGTTTCTAAAACTTTCTTCTTGAACTGGGGCCAGAGACTGGAGCATACGTCGCTTGGTCGTAAGCGACGCAAGAACAAATAGACTTAACTCACTTGTTGCTGGGAAGTGAGTGTCACACAATCGCAAGTCTGTTGCCATCAAAGTGCAATTGTGACACCGTGCACGTGCACTCACGAGCAAGCCCCACGCACATCCTTCTTTATTTTCCTTTTTTTTTTTTTTTTCCATTTCATTCCTATTTTCTAATTTATTACCTTTATTGAATTGATTTTCTTTGACAAGGAAGAACACTCATAAAAATCAAATGTTTCTATATACAATAAATAAAAATAAATAAAAATAAAACCTAAAAGGTCAATAATGCTTATCCAATTCCACCTTACAATATGGGAAAAGCATTTCAAACCCACTTGCTATCTCTCTTAAAATAATGAAAGAATTGAAAAAAAAAACAACTTTAATGAGAAAACAAACACTAATTTCATTCATCATACATACAAACCACATATAAATTCTTATTCAATCGCAATACACTAACGATCATTACTATCGTCGTCATCGTCATCATCAATTTCACTGAAAAACGGGTGGTGGAGGAGGTCAGCAGCCGAGGGCCGATCTTGGGACGGAGCAAGGCAATTCTCAATGAAACCCTTCACCTCAAGGTCCTTGACCTTGTCGAGCGCCAACGGCTTGATGCCCGAGCATACTTTCTTATAGATCTTGGCAACGTTATCACATTCACTATAGGGAATTTCCAAGGTGACCAATTCAAGCAAACACATGCCAAATGAATATATGTCCACAAGCTCGGTGTAATGCTCTTCATATAGCTCAGGTGCCATGAATTCCGGTGTCCCAAGCACTGAATGAGCTGAGTGATTCTTCCCCACCGTTGCAGCCATACCCAAATCACCAATCTTCACCTACCATGACAACAAATTGGTAGCCAAAATCATGAGAAAACCCTAAAATGAAGCCAATTATTAAGCTCAAGATTAGCCCAAGTTCATGAATGAGTACCTGACCAACATTGCCATTGACAAAGAGGTTGCTACAATTGAGATCTCTATGAATAACACAAGGCTCATGAGTATGCAAATAATGCAAACCCTTAAGAACTTGCTTACACCATTTCTTCAAGGCTTTCAAAGAAACTTGCCTATGTATCTTCCTATATTCTCTAAGATTCCCACTTGTACAAACCTCGGTAATGAAATTTAAGGTTCCATGAAGTTTGTCAAGCCATACATCGTACAAAGCAATGATGTTATTGTTCTTTAAGGTTCTTAGCAATGTCACCTCCGAGTAAAGCCTATCAATCATGGATGGATCATTTGAAAAGCTTCTTAATTTCACTTGATTCCAAGCCACCTCAATTCCTTCTTCTTGATCAAACGCTCGGTACACTTTCTTCACCGCTCCCGACCCTAGAAGCTCGCCGTATCGCCCATATCGACCCGTTGGATTCACTTCGACAAATGGCTCCGAGTCCTTCTCGGACGACTCCGTCGTTACACTAGGCATCTGAAATAAAAGATTCAAATATCACGAGAAATTCAAGAACAAGAAAAGTTGAGAATTCGAACGCCTAACCCGATTGAAATTTGGTACCATGAAGAAGTGGGTGATGAAGTTGAAGGGAAAATGAATTGAAATCTTGAGAGAAGAACATGAAAAGTGGGAGAGGTGAAGGGTTCGGAAGTCGGCGATTTATTGGCGTTGAAAAGGTTGGGTTGGTGGTGTTAAAGAGACGTTTGGTGGGTGTACTTAGAAATTTATTTATTTATTTATTTATTTCTAATTTATAATAATAATAATAATAATTTATAATGAGAATTAATTTATTTATTTATTTTAAGAATATGTTCGCTGTGAATAACTTTTTTATTTTCTTAGTGGGAATTATTGCAAAATTGATTCTTGGAAAAAAAGAAAAATAAATAATAATAATAATAATAATAAATATAAAATTAGAAAAAGGAAAGTGGAAATGACCTGGCAGTTTCATGTTATTTGGGTTTGAAGAAAATATAAATTAAAAAAAGTCAACGAATCGCGTTCGATCCACATGGGTTAATATAATTCAACCATGTGTGGGCCATGCTTTGGACAATTTTGACTCGTCTCACGATATGTCAGGTACATGCATGTCTCGGGACGTCATGTATGTTACTTCTCTGGTATGTTTTGATCTGTGCTCCTTTCTTTTTATTGGTATCCAACAATGTGAGCGTGTCCTAATCCGTTATCAGACCTAGGAATATGTATATGAGTTCATCTATATTTATCTAAAATCATGTTGCATTTATAATAGGGTTGAATACTCATAATTTGATGTTAGGGGCTTTTAATTCAATTAACATGTTTTGTAACCGTTCAAGTCTATTGTCTTTCGGGATCGTATCTGCTAGGAAGAGGATATTGTCCTCTTTGAACTTTCCCTTTCGGGCTTCCCTTCAAGGTTTTTAAACATTGAGGTTTCCACACCCTTATAAGGGTGTTTCGTTCTCCTCTCCAACCGATGTGGGATCTTAAAATCTACACCCCTTTGGGACCCAACATCCTCACTAACACATCGTTCGGTATTTGGCTCTGATACCATTTGTAACAGCCCAAGTGCATTGCTAATAGATATTGTTCTCTTTGGACTTTCCCTTTCGGACTTCCCATTAAGGTTTTTAAAACGCATCTGCTAGAGAGAGGTTTTCACGCCCTTATAAAGGGTGTTTTGTTCTCCTTCCCAATCAATGTGGGATCTCACAGGTTTTGGCTTTAAAAAATCCAAATAAACGTTCACACAACCAACCAAAATATCAACGTAAATAAAACTCAATGAAAACTAGCATCGGAAGAAAACATCGATATAACACTTACGGGATAAGTTTTTTCAACAAAAACATGTATACATCCGCATACATCCCGATACAATATGCAACGTTGGTAGAAATAAAGATATGTCGACGCAATCAGCCTCAACAATAAAGATATTGATGCCTATTCCAATACCTTCTATGGTTAGTAGACTTGATTTTATAAAAATCAAGAACGTTACATATTGTGGATCGTGAGTTTCTGTTCTATTTATTTTGTATTGAGCGGGGAGGAATTGATTCGAAAATTGTGGAACTGTGACGAGCCTAATATTCTCATATAGATCTAGTTGAATAACATGAGTTGCCACGACGTACGAAAAACGCTATAAAAATTCTAGGTATTATGATTATTTGGGATAATTTCAACCAAGTTTGATGTTTTTAATGAGGCAAAACAATGTTTGGATTACATGTACTCTATGTATACTCAATTTATGAATTGGCCTACCTTCTATTTAATGAACCATTCCTTAATCTCCACGAAGTTACCAAACAAAAGGAAGTGTTCCTTTCTTTCATGTTTGTTTAAACTAGATTTTTAATGAAGACAAAAGTGTTTTTGGTGTTTTCAAGAGTTGAGAACTTGCCATATTTCTACATGTTTGGTTCGACACATCAAACGTTGTAATTAAACATATGTTAGGTCAAATTTGTTTCGTGTTAGGTTAACTTTGTTATGTCTACGTCTCGTCTTATTAATGTGGATGTATGGTGTCCTCTCCCTTTTCGTTTCGATGGAGCTCATAAGTTTTTATTGTTTATATCGGCTTAAGTCATTTCATTTGGTTATGTAGTTTAAAATAATAGGATACGTGTCTCAATGACTTTATTTGTAATTTAATATTATCTAATATATATCTAAGGCAGTTAATATAATCTTAAACGATATATGATTGTCATGACCTGATTTTTGAAACGACTTGATTTTTGAAACTTCAAATCTATGGTCGTCATTGGTGAAGACACAAGTTTCTATCCCTAGTAGACACGTTAATATGATCGTGATTGGTGAAGACAAAAATCCCACGACCTGGTTTTTGAGATTCCACATCGACTCGAGAGGAGAATCAAACATTCCTTGTAATAGTGTGAAAACCTCTTCTTTCTTTTTTTTTCACTATTTTAACATTATTTTATTTTATTGTAAATATAACTAAATTCACTTAAAAAAAGAAATAGAATTATATCGAAAAATATTTATTAGTGTCGTTAAATGATGGTTCGGGTTAACCAACGAGTTAATGTATCCATAAGGATGCATGTGACCGTTTTCTTACTTTGTTGAACTTGCAAGTGTACTAGACTAGTACACTAGACGTGTTGAACCATGTGATGACTCGTAATCATTAATCGATACGTCCCAACATAAATTTAAAGCTAACAAATATCTTCGCTTTCTCCTATGAAACAATTGTTTCGCACTTGTCAACATTTGAGTATAGTTCGATTGATTCAATATATACTATTGATTAAAAAATCAGATGTTCAAATTCTACTTAAAAAAAGGTTTCTGGAACTAATCTTGCTTCAATATAATCATTCATACATATCTGTGTGGAAATTTCTATTTTGATCAGATAGTTAATTTAAGCCTCATTTGATAACTTTTATTTAATCCGAGTCAAATTTCTAAAACTAAAACGGTAATCGCTCAAACTCACCGCTAGTAGATATGGTCCGTTTTTTCCTATTTCGTATCGTCGTTAGCCTCACGGTTTTAAAACGCGTCTATAGCACTACTCCAACCAGTGTCTGGCTCTGGTCAGAGTAGGGCAAGACCCTCTCCATTGTAGATGTGTATTAAAATCGTGAGGCTGACGGCGATACGTAATGGGTCAAAGCGAACAATATCTGCTAGCAGTGGGCTTGGGCTGTTACAAATGGTATCAGAACCAGGTTCTGGGTGGTGTGCCAACGAGGACACTAAGGCCCGAAGGGGGTAGATTGTTAGATCCCACATTGGTTAGAGAGGGGAACGAAACATTCCTTACGAGGGTGTGAAAACTTCTCCTTAACAGACCGCGTTTTAAAACCATGAGACTGACGACGATATGTAACAAACCAAAGCGAACAATATCTCCTAGCGGTGGATATTTTTTAGTTTTTAAAACTTGATTTATAAATTTAATTTTCAAAAACTAAAAACTCGAGAAAAAAAATTAGAGACTTAGTTCTATATTGCAAAGGGTTTGATCTTCGTTTTTATTTTAATATTATTTTAGTTTAGATAACGTGTAGGACTCGGGATTCAAACTTCTAAGTTCTAAAACATTATTAATACATGAACTAATTGACCTATAGCTCGATATAATATATTAGTCATACTTTAGATCTTAGGTGTGATGCAATATTTAAGGTTTAAGTTACCTTTTGAAATCTCGATCATAAACAGTTTCTTTCTAAATAAGTAACAGTTTCGGACTAAACGACTGTTAAATAATGAACTCAATCCAATTCAACCCAATCATAATTTTTCTCGGTTGGATAGCTTTTAGCTGTTCACATCATTTAATCAAATTTTATTTTTAATAAAAGTAAAATTTTAGTGGCAAAACATCTACTTGTTTATTTTTAAATATTTAATTAAAATTTACGATTCAATTTCAATACATCTTTTGAAAAATTACTTCCAAATAGTTGAAAAGTATTTTAAAAAGTAGCTGAATTACATAGAAAATTACCGTGCATTTATTTAATTTTAAAATATATCGTTAAAATTATTTATATAATTAATTTGTACACATCAGCTCGTAAGTCAATTACGTAAATGATGTCACGTATTATATTTTTTAAAAAATATATAATTTAATTCAAGTGATAGCATATAATATAACCAAATTTAACCATTTCATAAAGTTTAAATTTGAGTAATTGTCTAGATTAATAATAATAAATAAATAAATAAATAAAATAAAATAAAATAAAATAAAATGGAGGATTGGGCGAAAGAGGGTTAAGCCCATTAAATATTATATTGGACAAATCTAGGTGGGGCATATATATATATATATATAGATATAAGTTTTTCCTCGATTCAGCTTTCCGACTTTCGTGCTTCTCTCATGTTACAACTCTCTTCTCGTTGAGCCCCGTAAGGACCATGATTGAGAATTGTTTGATCGTCTTTCTCCGAGGGAGAGACAAAACATAATCAACTTGAATTCGGGATAGGTTTTCGAAATCTTAGTGAAATACTGGATTTGTTATCTCATGTTTGTTTTTCGTGAAAAAATACCAATTGAAGGTCAATTGTGCTAGCATCTCGGAAATCTTAGCTAGTTGATGGGAGCTTGACTACAAGACCCACCCGTTGAGCAGGGACGAAAGTCGGCCTTATATAGGATACCCCACTTACCGGTCTCCTCCTAAACAATTTGAATCAAAATATTTGTAACAATTACAAAGTGGGTTGTATCAATAGCGTTACTAATATAAGCATTCAACATTATCCATATACTACAGAACATTATCCATGTCGGAGCAATTGGGAATGTATGTGCTTGTACATATGTTTTCAAGTGTCGGTTAACAAAGATTTGCCATCAAGAGAGGGGAGAGTCGACAACTTTTGGTTAAGTCGGTCTCGTCAGTTACGTAATTTCTCTGTCTATCAATCACATGAGTATGCATCCAATCAGCACATAACGACGAAAAAGTGATCATATGTTTCAGATGTTCGAGATGTCCATCCAATCTCTGATTTAGTCCGTAACTTCCTTGAATATATAGCTTCTATTTCTCTTCTCTCGCTTAGATGTCACAACGTTAGCTATCCACTCTTATAAAATGCTAAACAATTCGAGTAATCCTATTTATCCTCAATGGACTCAAGGACATCGATAAGGAGTGGGGACATGTATGAATGTTAGGTTATGGAGTCTAATGTATACTTATAGCTCATTCAATGGTTATACGTCGTAAATGATTATATATACTAGAGGACTATAAAACTAAAGTTATTGATAATAAATTGAACCGTGTATATATTCTTCTGGGAGTGCATAAATCATCAATAAACTTCTGGCCGATATTTCTCTTTGTATTGAACAACTCAAGTCAAGCAATTAAAAGAAATAACGATGATGTGTTGTTTGTGTAAGATTTTAGTTGGAGTTGATAATTTGTCAAGCCTGGAAAAAGAGAAGTGAACCTATTGTTGGTTGTAGGGGTCCGGATGTAGAAAAATCTTTTAGATCAATTCTAAAGTTCAAAGGTTGGTTGGGTTGGTGACGTGAACAACATGAATAGAGTTCACAACCCAATCCAACTCAGCTCTATATTTTCGGATTGGATTGGATTAGGTTGTCTAGTTGTTTTTTTTTTTTTTTTTTTTTTTTCGTCGTCGGGTTGTTTTAATTATATCTTATGAAGTCACATTTCAATTTCATTACATCGATATGGTAGAATGTCTCGCAAAATCGCAATAGAGCTTTTCCTATCCATAGAGGAGAGCATCCCATGTCTAGCGGTATTGTCCACTAGAACATCGATGTGAAGAAGATAAAAATTTTCTTTTGGGCTTCGTGCAGAACCAAGGAAGAATTCTGGTGGGCGAGTGACGGTAGGAAGGAAACATAGACCACTACTGGTAAAAGACAAGTCGAAAGGCTAGATATATGCTATACATATCTAAATCTTCACTCCTTCACCTTTTTACTTCGGTGAATAAGATGAAATGGTGGAAAACGGCAAGAAAAAGGATGAAATATTAGCACGAGAGAGTAAACAAGAAAATGCAGGTAGACAGTTTCTATGGGGCGTAAGCCTCAAGTAACGAAGGCGTGCAACGGACGCCAACTATAGACATAGGCTAGGCTAAAGGACAAATTGAATCTCTTCTTATATCCTATTGACATACATCTTATACTTCTGTTGAGTCTAACACGCCCTATCGACTTTGCAAGTAGACAACTTTCTTCTTAGGAATTATACAACTACTGAACCTTCGTTACCATGATCCAACCCATACCTAAGACCCAAGATTGATCAAAGGATACAATAAAAATGGAATGGTGAGCATATATCCATAGTAATGAGAACCCATCTTTCTTTGCTTTCGTCGCTCAATGCATCTCACCGAATGACCCCTTAGCCTCATTTTGGTCAACCCGTTGAAGCTAGTTAAGGGATCAAACAGTATATTTTTTTAATAATATGCCAACAATTTTTTTATAAAATGTACCAAGCAGAGATTTCACAATTTTTTCAATGAAGATACGAAAGAATCAAAATCTGAAAAGTCAAGGGGTTGCAGGTTTTTTTTTCTACAAATTGGGGTCGTCGCTCAATGCATCTCACCCCTAACAAACTTTCTTCCGTGTGTTCCTTACTCGTTTAGCTTGTTTTTTTTTTTTTTTTTTAAAAAAAATTATAATTATCCACAAATCATGTAACATTAATATATAAAATCTCGTAAATCTCAAATATCAAACATTCATAGTTCACAGTGCATCACTAACTTGTGTTACAAACGTCAAATATTCTTTACGTTTGTTGGGATATGGAGCCTAATGCTACATATATATACTCATGCAGTACTTTCCGATGTACTTTCTCCATTCTCATTCTCTACTGTTGTATAATACCTGAAGTCATCAACATAAAACCTTTAGCCAATATTCCTCATTTTCTCTCTCTTGTTCTTTGTGGTTCATCTTGATCGAATGTGTGCGTTGTTGAACCATCCTAACAATTGGTATTAGAGCTAACAACTGGTATCGATCCTAACAACTTTTTATAATAATATTAAAAATAAAATAAGTTTATATGAACACCGAGTATACATCGTACCTGGAAATCCCAAAATAGTTACGTAATTAAATTTTATTACAAAATTAAAAGGATATAGACAAAAATAATTAGGATAAAATCTATGAATATAAAATTTGGAGTTATTAAATAAGTTTGTTGGACATTTTAATCCATTCCTTATATGAACGGATGGAAATTTAATTTCCATTAAAGTAAAAAAAAAAAAGAAAAATATTGCTTTAATGACTTTAGAGGGAAAATATTTTAAAAAAATGGAATTAAAATAAATAAATAAAATAAATAAAAATAAATAAATAAATAAAAAAGCAACGGCGCACCCAAAAGCTCTCTTCACACTCCTCTCTCTCTCTCTTTTACAGAGCTTACCCTAAATAGTCTGAATCCAAATCCCTGAACTCCTGGAGCTTCCTCCTCCTTAATGACCTTTCTGCCCTCCTCTTCTTCCACCTCCTCCTCTCTCTCTCCTCATGGACCCCACTGAACCTGCCTCCACCGCCGCTGCCGGCGCCAAGTACAAGCTCATGTCTCCGGCTAAGCTTCCGATCTTCCGGTCCCCTTGCATTACCATCCCTCCCGGCCTCAGTCCCTCTTCCTTTCTTGACTCTCCTGTTTTGCTTACTAACTTCAAGGTTCCTTTCCTTTTCTCTTGTATTTTTGTTGTTTTGATTTTCAATTTGGGGACGAGGGTTGAGATCTGAAATGAGTTTGTGCTTGAATTCTTCTACTGTTCTTCATTTTTTTCTCTCAGGTTGTGTTGAATTCTTCTAATTTATGTTGTCGTTTGTAATGAGAATATCTAACCCAGTTTTTTCCTCTGATCGAACAGAGGGTGAACTTATTTCACCATTTTGTTCTTGGCATATACTTAATTTGGGAGTTTTAAAGGACCTGACTGATGCGATTTTAACACCATTATATATTTTAATTGGGTGCTGGAGTTGCTGGGACCTGTTGATTCTGATTCCTGTTCTTAGAGCAGTCCACTAAATTGGGTGGCTCCTTTATGCCCGTGTGGGTTATTCCATAAAATTGCTTTAGGGAATAATGTTGTTGCAAGTTTGAGAGAATAATTGCGTGCTCTTTCTACCTCTAATCTATGTGGGTTTTTCACATAATGAATCTACCTTTTCAGTGGTGCTTTAGCTTTTTCTTCATCTTTGTATGAACCCGAACTTTTTCTATTTGTCTATATATATGGAATTAGAAGTAAATGAATCTGCTATGAGAAGTGTGTTGCTTTTGTTCAATATCCTACAATGGCATATAAAAGAGATAGACATGGTGAAGAATAAGATGAGCTTGGACATAGACATTTAAGAGATAATTATCGTCCTTCATTTGGAGCTTATGGATCTATTTTATGCTGTTATCTGTAAGCACTCCACCTTGCCTCCACCCTAATATTACGAGCGTTTCGATTTTATTAGCTTTGTACGATTAAGGATAGTTAGAGATCATAGTTTCTGTGGTTTCCTTTCTTCTGTTAGGTGACCGTTGAATTATATTGAAATATTTTTATACGTAAGTAAAGAACGTATGTGGAATTGTCCGTGTTGCTGCATGTTTATTGGCTTTTAAGCTTCCAGTGATAGTGAAAGGAGAAATTTATGTTTCTTGCTTGAATTATTCATGTGAAAAATAACTGTCTTGTGCAGGTAGAGCCTTCTCCGACAACTGGGTCCTTTACCAAGCTGCCAATGGCACATGACTCTTCTAGCTTGGCTATTTATCCGATGACCACCATGGCTTGCTCAAATGCTAATGCCTCAGATGAAGGAAACTCCAACTACTTCGAGTTCAAGCCATATGTTGGACCAAATATGGTAATTCCATAGGAACTTTTCAGTTGTTTAATTATTGGCTAAATATTGGTTCAAACACTATTTTGGTCTCTGAAAGTTGGTACTTGCAATTTAGTTCACCTAGTTGCTATTAATCTTAAATTTAGTCTCTACTACTAGTTTATGGTCAACTTTTCTAAAAGCAGATTAGTCTCTAAATTTTGGAACATATTTCACCTTGTGTCTTTTCTTGAATGAAAATTATTATTAGTTTTTCACCAATTTTGATAAAAATGAACTTCAAACTAACAATGTGGACTAATTTTAAGATCTATAGAAAGTACAAGGACTAAAATGAGACGAGTCCTAAAATACAAGGACCACAAGGGTACTTTAACCCTAAATATTACAAATGATCTCTAGTCCAAAAATACTAGGTCCTTCAAAAAAATTATTGAGATCTGTGAACAAAAAGTTTTTGTATTATTAAATTATTGTTTTGATAACATGTTTAGACACATGAACATGCCAATCAAATATCACTTATGACATGAAACTCAACTCACCAATCCATATTTTTTCAAGTGGTATGGCTAAGTGACCTGGTCATGGCAAGAATAGATTGGTAGGAGTCTGCAAGGAATGTTCTTCATTAAAACTTTTACTTTTCATTAGACGACATAACAGGTCTTTGATTTGGACAGGGATCTTTAACATCAAACAACATGATAGGGAGTCCATCTTAGTTGTAGATATTAGAGTAAATATTAGCCGTTTGATTCTTGAGGTCTCCATTCTTGTTTTATCTCGATTTTTAAGAAAATATTTTGCGTGATTCATTGCGAAGCACAAACTTAAAACATTTGTATTGGCTCTTGTTACTTTCATCCAGTAGTTTTCTGACTGTACGAACCGAAATGTTTTATTTTATGTCACTTATTATTCTTGGTACAAATCTAATTTGCTGTAAAGGAATGAAAGAATATCAGGACATACAAGCAAAAACTAGTTTAGACTAACTTTTTTTTTTTTTAACATCTAATTCTTCTTTGCTTTGAACTTTTTTTTCCTACTATTTCCAGTCTTCCTGTCAATTTAAGTCTTTGGACATTACTAGTGTTAACATTTCTGTCCTTTACTCATTTGTTTCATTTCAAAAACTATACTTTGAAAATTTATCAATTTAGCTTCAGATTTTCACTCCCCAATTAAAACAGTAACTAAAAGGTCACGTGTCATCGTATGAAAGTTGACATTACCTTTGTAATGTCAGATATAAAGTTGAAGTCTTATCATGTCAGCTTCCTCATGTCCTGTAAGTTCTTTGTTTCAAGAATGTACTTGGTGTAGAGACTAGAATTATAGTTTAGCCTATGATTTGAGTGGTGATGTTCCCCCAATTTAGGTGCTTGTTTCCTAATGATTTTCGTTTGCTCCAAGGTTCCTGCAGATATGAGTCATAGAAAAGATGAACAATCTTGTGGACTTCAAGTTCAAGGCCAACCTCAACCATTTACTGCTCCACCCATGACTAAAAGTGAGATCAATGTCATTTCAAATGATTCGAATCGGTCAACCCAGATGGATCCAGTTGCCTCAGGGGCTGCTGTTCCTGATATTGATGGAGACGATTTCAATCATAGTCTGAACACAAATACCAGGGCTCAGGCCGCACAATCTGATCCAAAAGGCAGTGGCAGTCCAGTAGTTTCAGATAGGATATCAGATGATGGATATAACTGGCGGAAGTATGGACAGAAGCATGTTAAAGGGAGCGAATTTCCCCGTAGTTATTATAAATGTACACATCCTAACTGTGAAGTGAAAAAGCTCTTTGAGCGCTCTCACGATGGACAAATAACCGATATTGTCTATAAGGGTACTCATGATCATCCTAAGCTTCAGCCAAGTCGGCGATATTCTGCCAGTGCTTCTGTGAAAGATGGTCCTGATAAGCCTTCACCTTTAACTGGCCAAGATGGTAGAGAAATAAACCTGTGTATTTAGTTTCCATCTTTAATATTTCATAAGTTCAATCCATTTACAGGGTGTTAAGCATGGTTGTTTAATCTATTATATTCCATTTTAGACAGGTCGTGCAGCATATACACTCAGACAGTGCATTCCATTGAGCCAAATGGAACTCCCGAACGACTGGCTGCAAATGATAGCAATACCGAAGGTGCAGGAACAACTCTGCCATGCAAGAACCCTGATGAGCTTGATGACGATGACATAATCTTGAAGCGGAGGTATACTTGTTTACAAGTTAACATGTTCTCCGAGTATTGTGCATGAGAAAAGGCAGCACACTGTTTTGTTGTACTGTTTGTGAGTTCTGTTTTAATCAAATTCATCAGGAAAATGGAACTTGGTGGTTTTGAGGCATGCCCAATGGTTAGGCCAATTAGGGAACCGCGTGTCGTGGTTCAAACCTTAAGTGAGGTTGATATACTGGATGATGGGTATCGCTGGCGCAAATATGGCCAGAAGGTAGTGAGAGGAAACCCGAACCCAAGGTAAGTTCTTTTTTTCTAATGATGATCGGATGCATTGCCAAATATCTTTAACATTTCTTATAAGGGTGTAGAAACCTCTTCTTAATAGACACGTTTTAAAAACCACGAGAGGAAGCCCGAAAGGGAAAGCCTGAATAGGACAATATCTGCTAGCGGTGGGTTTGGGCTGTTACATATAATATACAATTCAAGCATAATGTTGTCCATATTTATTGCTCCGGTGATATTATTGATGAAATTCTTTGGAGCTTGCCTGCCTAAATACGTTGAAGAAACCGATATATTAGTACTTAGCTCGCTTTTGCTTTTGTATCCAAATTTTAGCTACAATTATACTCTAAAAATTAGCTACAATCATACTGTTGTGCCCTTCCATTGAAGGTTCTGTGTTCTGATGTCAATATTTACCTATTTATCAATTCCAAAAATGCAGGAGTTATTACAAGTGCACAAATGTTGGATGTCCGGTCAGAAAACATGTCGAAAGAGCATCTCATGACCCAAAAGCTGTTATAACTACATATGAAGGGAAACATAATCACGATGTCCCCACTGCAAAAACCAGTAGCCATGACGCTGCAGGCCCATTGAGAACCGCACCATTGAGGTATAGACTCGAAGACAGGGACACCGTAAGCCTTGATCTTGGCGTTGGCATTGGTGAAAATAGATCAAACGAGTACAGGCAGCAGGCTCTCGCTCCAAATGGCAATTTCAACTTCGAAGTAGTTCAAGAAAACTCAGCCCCAACATATTTCAGTGTTCACAATAGAGGTATGAACCAGCATGGACCAAGAGAGAGCTTGAGTGAGAGCCGAAGCGTGGATGTTGTTCCGCTAAACCATTCGTCTCACCCATATCCGCCGAGCGTCGGGAGAATACTAACAGGGCCATAGCCATGAGAACGAGACGCCACCAGTTGCTTTCTTTCCATATGTTTGCCCTTTGTTGTTTATGATCTTATTCTGGCGTTAACCGCGTTCGTTCTAACGTCGCCGTCAATACATGTACAAATATGATATGAACCACTTGGTTTTATTTGTTACACAGGATGTATCTTTACAATGTAATTCAAATACTTGAAATATAAGTATTAATTAGCAACAACTCTTCTAGTGAATACAGATATCAGTTCTAATGAAATCATCAAAAGTTCATAAGTTCATAGTTTTGAAGTGGGAAGATGTCTTTTACAACTAGGTGGGTATCATATCCAAGCACTAGAGGTAACCAAATTTTGATTCAACCAGCCGAGATATAGAGCCCCATCCCTTTCTTCAAGCGTGTACTTATCACTGTAGTTCTTTAGCAGTGCCTCAATGGTAGCATTGACAAAAGGGCTTAAAGGGTGTGGCTTAAACCCCGCCATGAGGAACCGTGATCTCCATTTTCCGAGAAGTTCATGACGTTCGACTCTTTCGGCTCCTTCACAGGCAACTATGTTTACGATGTCGCGAGCTAAACAGTGCTGCTCCACGTTGATTCGCTCCTTGTGATCTCTTGGGAGGGTAACATCTATGGATTCGAAGATAGCTGTGTAATATTTTAATGTCTGGAGGAAACGGGAATAAAAGGGAGCTGTATTGTTGTTCGACTCATGCTCGACGACTGTCACAACTTTTGGAGACAAGCTCTTGACCAGCCGCAAGATTCGATCCCGGTGATTCTGACTGCCAACGCTTTCGTCAGGCATATGATGCAGCACCAAGGTAAAACTCACAGCAATGGCTTCACCTGGTTGAACTTTAAGATCTTCACGTTGAATTTCAGAACCAGAGCCTGCAATTCCACGGAACTCGAAGGGTACCATTAACGACTCCGCCAAAAGCGACAACCTTTTCCCTACAATCTCGAGCCCCCCTCCTCGAGCAAAAGCGGAAGCGGAATCATCTATGCCTGTAATGGTAACTTTCGGGGGTCCTCCGGGTCGATTTGCAAGAGCTTGCATCAATGTAATCCATTGATTTCCCTGTGCTATCTGAAAATCAATTATGTGAACTCTATTTTCACCTTTAATGGCTTCAGCAATTGCCCCATTTGCTGAAAGGTATCCAAACTTGAAATAAGGGCAAATTTCATAGAGAATGTGCATGTATGAGAGCATCTCAGTACCTATAGGCTCTTTACATCTTAAGGCTTTGCAGATAGAATTGCCTGAAGAGGCTGTCCTTGCAATAAGTGCCTCTAACAAGTAAGCTCCTAAACGCTGGATTGGCTCACCCGAAACCGAGACCATTCCACGTAGCTCCGACACCAACCATTCACCAGTCAACATATCGTTTTCCCCTATTGCTCGTGCACAAGCACAAAGCATCTCTTTCAAATCCTTTCTCGACATTATCTCAGCCACATCTTTCCACCCTGCTTCTTGCACAGGCAATACAGGATCGACTGGATTAGCGACCGAGTAGATGTCAAACCCATCGGTATCTGGTCCAAGCATTGCAGTCTCCAATTCCCTGATTTTGTGCCTTAAGTCATCAGCAGCATCATCTGTTAAACAAGATCTACTGATAGGTGAGCCACAGTTATTGTCGGGAGAATAATACGGGTCTAACGAGTACGAATGGCACTCTTGGTGTGAAGAAGGGCTTCCATTCGACGTGAAGCTAGCAGTCGAGGAAGAATTTTGAGGAAGGTAACCACTAGTTCCCGAGGATGACTCGAGGTTGCAGTACTGTTTGAAAGCCTCAGATGGTAAGTGATTTTGTTCGAATACATCATCAGAGTACAAGCCACCTCCATGGTTCATAGGAGGCCAGTAACACGACCCAGGTTCTTGCGGTGGCTGTTCATAGAACCTATGAGATTGGTTCGGAACTTTCTTTCTTGACGATTCCTGCATTGGAGATTGACCCAGAGCAACAACAGGACACTTGTGGAAAACAAAAATGATCCAAAACTTATTACAGGCTCTCTCCTTTCGTCAGCAAAATAACCCGTGTTACTTCAATGCTTCAGGATCAATCGTTGCGAGATTCTGAGAAAAAGCAGCCTAACACGAAATGAGAGTCGTAAACTATAGAGAACGATTTGATTTCGAAGCATTAAAGAGTCCTAAACTATGTATTGTGAAAAGAAAAACCCAAGAACAGTTTCGTTTGAACTTAATTCGCCTACGAAATTACTCATTAGGCTACTGTTCTTATCCATGAACACATATAGTTTTAATGATCATGTTTAATCAGCCCGGTCTACACAAATCAAACTCTGTATGTAAATGAATATGTAACAGCTCAAGCTCATCGCTAGCAGATATTGTCCTTTTTGGGATTTTCCTTTCAGGCTTCCCCTCAAGGTTTTAAAACGCGTATGCCAGGGAGAGGTTTCCACACCCTTTTAAGGAATGCTTCATTCCCCTCCAACCGATGTGGGATCTCACAATTCACCCCCCTTGGGGGCCTAGCGTCCTCGCTGGCACACTACCTGATGTCTGGCTTTGATACCATTTGTAATAGCTCAAGCTCACCGTTAGCAAATATTGTCCTCTTTGGACTTTTCCTCAAGGTTTGGAAACTCGTCTGCCAGGGAGAGGTTTCCACACCCTTATAAGGTATGTTTCGTTCCTCTCTCCAATCGATGTGGTATCTCACAATCCACCCCCCTTGAAGGCCCAGCATCCTCGCTGGCACATTGCTTGGTGTTTGACTCTGACATCATTTGTAACAGCTCAAACTCACCGTTAGCAGATATTGTCCTCTTTGGGCTTTCCCTTTCGGGCTTCCCCTCAAGGTTTTAAAACGCATCTACCAAGGAGAGATTTCCACACCCTTATAAGGAATGCTTCATTCCCCTCTCCAACCGAGGTGGGATCTCACAATCCACCCCTCTTGAGGGCCCAACATCCTCATTGGCACACCACCCAATATCTAGTTCTGATACCATTTGTAACAGCTCAAGCTCTCTACTAGCAAATATTGTCCTCTTCAGACTTTCCCTTTCAAGCTTCTCCTCAAGATTTTAAAACACGTCTGCCATGGAGAAGTTTCCACACCCTTATAAGGAATGCTTCGTTCCCCTCTCAAACCAACGTGGGATTTCACAGAATATAAACGAAAACCAAAAGCTCAAACAGCTTTAGTCTATCATATAAACCACAGACCCTAGAGGAAATTGACATACAGATGATTTGTTCTAAAACAGAAAACAATCAAAACATTACAAGAAAAACCCCCGCTGTCCTAATGCTTAACCTTCAAACAGATATCAATGGATTCCCTTAAGCTCACTCTCCACACAGATATGAACAAGCAGGACATACCCTTTCCCTCTTTTCTCATACACAAAACCCTGAATCCATGAACATTAATCCAAGTAAAAAAGCATAGAACAGACATAGAAACAGTGAAGAACAAGCTTATGGAATCGAAAGCAAGGGCAAGATCCGCATATTCTCAAGCAAAGCAACAAAAAGAAGGGTGAAGGGGGCGATTAAAACAGCTAAAAAGTGAAGAATCAAGAGGATTTCACCTCAAAAACAAGAGAAACAGCTGATAATTAGCAAAAAGGGTACCCTAATGCACAGTAAAGTAGGAACATCAGTAGCCGTAAAGAAAAAGGGGAAGAAAAACAATACCCAGAAGAAGGCATGGCCGAAGAGAAGGGTAGTTGAGTTCATAAATTGGGATGGAAATTTCAGATATTATCAACGAAAGCGGTGGAACCCATTTATTACCAAACGGAATCGTTTCGCCATTAGATGATGTTTAAGGAAGACCATTCACCAATTGCCCGCTTCACTATTACCCTTACCATTTTAGATTATTACATTTTTGCCACTCACACACCCATTTACAACCACCACAATTTTTTTTTTTTTTTTTTTTTTTTTTTTTTTTTTTTTAATTCCAATCTATTTTTTTTATTATAAATTTAGTCTTTTAATTTTAAAATTCAATAAATTTTGAAAATTTTAAAATTAATGGACCACCATCTTAAACAACATAAATTTTAAATTTATATTTAAGCAGACAAATTGAAAGTTTAGGAAATTATTAGACACGTTTAAAAGTTTATGAATCAAATAGATATAAACTAATGACGAGAATTCTTTGTTAGCGGGTCGAGATCATATCAAAACTTATTTTTAAATAAATTTAATATTATATTATATTTTATTTTTAAGGGTTGAAATTTTTATTTTTTTTTTCAAAATTGATAAAATTATAATAAAAATTTCCATTAATAAAAAATGCGAGGACAATATTTATCTAAAATTTATAACGAAAAAACTTATAGAAACTATTCTTTTTTATTGTCATAACGAATTTAATATTTATTAACAAATTTTTAGACTTTATCACAATTCATAATCATGGAAATGAAAATTTAAGTAAGGATATTCATATGACTCGATAACTCAACCAATTCAGACTAACCAATCTAAACTATTGAGTTATAGATTAGGTTAAACTTTTGGAAAATCCGAAATTTAGATGATTTGTATGTTATTATTGACCCGACCAATTGTATCTGATGTCTGACAAATCCGAAATACAAAGCCGAGGCTTCGCAAAAGTTAGAAAGTAAGGTGTCGTGTTTTTTTTTTTCCTTAAACAAACATCATATCTGATGTCTCACCCCGACATCCGAAATTGGTCCACACGTTTATTATGTCTTTTACAGCAATAAAAGTGTTAACCTATCCCTCTTTTTTTCCCTTTTCCCATTCTTTAATTATTCATTATATATTGGACAGCTTATTCTTTTTCCTTTTTTTTGAGGTTTAAATTACATATATAAATGTCACAATCTGCAATATGATTGTGACCCGAGTAAGTCATCGAGGACGATGACTAAGTTATGTGGGGGAGAATGTCACAACCATACTATGAAGAGAGTAGGTTGTGACCCTCACGCCATGACAAGCAAAGTGGCGTCCCTCATCCGGCCATATGCAGGCCAATATAGAAGAGTGTCATGATGCAATTGAGGAGGACGATGCATCATCCAACACACCACCACGCAAAGTGAACATTGAAGATATGTTGAAATATATATATATATATATGAACGAAAGTAGTAACCAAGTGATATCAAGCTAAGGCTACAGTATCACCGAGATGGGTAGTTTCTTAGGTTTGATTGGATATTATCAAGAGTTTGGGTTAGACTTCTCCAGGGTAGCCTCGGTTGAATATGGGACAATGTAGGTGGCCTGTGTTGGTGTAAAATTATGATGTGGACATATTATATCACTCGAGGAAGGAAGATGTAACGATAGATCTCTTAAGTAGAAAAATAACTCATACATCAGCTTTAACCATGGATGAAACCCACATATATGTCGATTTGGAGCATGTCGAGATAGAAGAACTAGTAGGGGGAGTTGTTTCATTTCAATAAAGAGATTCTAACTCATCTAGATTTTTTAGCCGGCTAATGTCGGGGCCAATAGATGAGTTATTTCATTCCTTAGATGGTTGTCTACAAGGGTGTTTATGCATGCCTAAACACCTTTGTAAAAGAACACGTAAGTAGTCAAGGGATGAAATTTTGATTGAGGCTCACGATGCACCATTCTCAATACATCCATGTGGAACAAATATGTATCACGATATGAGGAAAAATTAGTGATGACGTAATATGAAAAGAGACATAGCAGGTCTATGTGACCTTTCTTATAGCCATTTGGTGCACCACGATGGAAGTGAGAGGAAATATCTATAACAATAGTTACCAAACAACTATTGGCATGACGCTGTTTGCAGCTCAATATTGACGAAGGTGTAGGTACCCTGTTTACTAAGACAAGCTAGGAGAGTACTAGTTGTAAGGACCGAAGCTGGTTCAAGCCATAAAAGGATGTCGTCTAAATAATTAGCGAGTCGGTGCAAGATGTGCAAAGTAGACAAAGAAGTTATGTTAGTTTCAAATCTCTTACTAAGTAAAGGCCGTACAAACGAGATAAGTGGTGACACTTGCATGAGCGTGGATGGAAAAATGAGATGGGTTTAGCCTAGAACGTTGATTCCTACACACATATAACATTTTCTACTCAAGATAACGATACAAGATGAAGTAAAAGATAAGATGTTCCTTCTTCTCATGTTCTTCCTTGAATGTTGGGCTGAAATGGACTATTTTTCCACGTGTCGATTATGAATACTTGTCTGTGGTCCCAATTTAAACAACTAGTTCCCACGTGTGAATAAGCTGCTTTCTAAGAGAAACAATACCATAGCAACAATTTTGCTTGAAACATTCGAGCAAACCAAAGTCTTATTAAAGCCTCATATGCATTGCAGCTACACGTACAAGGCATTAATTCCAACAACGTCCAAACTATATAAATTGGATCGAGTCGATCAAATTTTGGGGTCATTAAATATATTTATTGTAACTCAATTAGTAATATTAGAGATGGTTGACATTTTGTCCTGTTTTTCCGACCATCCACGTTTGAAGCCAATAAACTTCCACGTAGCATTGGTTTCTTTTTGGTTGGAAGAATTGTTCAAGTTAGTCAAAGTCAAACGTCTTTTGCTTTTGTTTGTCTGCAAATTTCTCGCTGTTTTGTTCCAAATTCACACCAAAATTCTTTTAGGACCAACGTCGGTAGATTACTGTCGTAAGCAGTTATGTCATGTTGTTGTAATTATTAATGTTTTTTTATTTTAATTCCAAGGTTTAAACGTCGACGTAAATATATTAATTTCTTAAAATGTCGATAAAATATCGATAATACGTTGATATTCATATTGTTTGAAAATTTTAGTTTGTAAAAATGAAATTGAATTTGTATCGATAAGCTAATTCTTCTTTCTCGGACGTGTAGTAGGTCTTGATTTCGAGGTTGAATTTTTAACTTCGCTCTTATTGATATTTTTGGTTCGGCCTTTAGTTCGTTGATATGTTTAGATGAGTATTGAATTATTGACATTCTACTGAGTAACGTTTTTGAATAAGGGCGTGGCTCGATTATTCGTCTTCTTGAAAATTCAATCGATGTCTTCAAGTTTGATACTTTGAAGATTTTTCAACTTTTTTCATAAAAATCTTTAAACCCTAAAAGAGATTTTAGACGGATCTTAATTATAATATTTTAATATGAAATTGAATTTACTACGTGAATAAAATACTCGAAACCATAAGCAACAATCCTCTCGAGTAAGCCTCACGACTATAAATCGAGAAATTCTTTCTCCACATGGCACTAAACGACTCCGTTCTTGTTCCTACAACCTTTTGAGGGAATTTTGAGCAACTTTCATAAAGGATTCGAGAGATAATACCTAGTGGATCATAAGTTCTCGTTCGAGCTTGCAAAAGTGCGTTTAGGTTAAAATTGTTCCTCAAATTTGAGCTTGTATCGAGCTTGACGGAAGAAGTTTTTACACCATTAGCTTCACTTCAATATGTGGAACAAAATTCATGAAATAATCGAGGGTTGAGGAGGCTTGGATCAAGTTAATCGAATGAATAAAATTTTAGGTAAGTTTTCGACTTAGAATATTCTTGAACGAATTGAGAGTTAAAAGTCAATGGATGATTAGGACGAGTTTGAGTTAACGAATGTTCAAAATAATTCTCCCTTGTTTTAGGTTCGGGTCGGTTCAAATGATCATAAACTTAAGTTGAGGCCAATTAAAATTTATAGATAGAATTATACATATGTTAGTATACAGTTATCTTCTTATATTAAAATAATACTGGTTCGTGTAAGTTCAAAATATTTAAACGAAATAAGTTTGATGACTCTCCATCCTCTGAGAATTTTTAATATATTGAAGATAAAATGTAATGTGGGCGGTGCATGGTTCGTGAAGTGTTCGGATCGTGGCAGCGTGGGCGGTTCGCTGCCTACGACGTCACGAGAAGTCCACTAAACCTTATCCTTTAGAGGAAGGAGAAGTCGTAACAAGGTTTCTATAGGTGAACCTGCGGAAGGATCATTGTCGATGCCTAAATATCAAATGACCCGTGAACGTGTTTACAAACTTTTTGTGCCGAGGGGAGCATTTGTGCCCCCTCTAATGCCTAAACCAAAATCGGCGCAAGTCGCGCCAAGGAGCTCAAACGAATAAGTTTGCCCCCTGCCCCGGTCTCTTTTGTAAGTGAGGAATGAATCTTATGTTAACATTTTGTGATTAAAATACAAAAATAGATCTTAAGTCTTCCCCCTTAACCTCACGAGCAAACCAACTAGATTACTAACAAAAATTTTAACACAAAAAAAGTTCATTACGTTTATAGAGAAATTCAAGGATGTGTTGGCTATGGGGTTCGAACCCATGCACACTTATGTGCAAAAGATCTCAAGTAATTCAAGGATGTGTTGGCTATGGGGTTCGAACCCATGCACACTTATGTGCAAAAGATCTCAAGTCTTCCCCCTTAACCCCTCGGGCAAACAAGCTTGCTTAGCTGGGAAAAATTACAACACAGTAAAAGTCAGTGATAAGATACGTTTATAGAGAAATTCAAGGACATGCTGGCTATGGGGTTCGAACCCATGCGCACTTATGTGCAGAAGATCTTAAGTCTTCCCCCTAAACCTCTCGGGCAAACCAGCTTGTTTAGCTAACAACAATTACAACACAGTCAATTGTACGATATGTTTGTAGAGAAATTCAAGAATATGCTGGCTATGGGGTTCAAACCCATGCGCAAGATCTTAAGTTTTCCCCCTTAACCTCTCGGGAAAACGAGCTTGCTTCGCTAACAAAAATTACAACACAATAAAAGTCAGTGGTAAGATACGTTTATAGAGAAATTCAAGGACATGCTGGCTATGGGGTTCGAACCCATGCGCACTTATGTGCAGAAGATCTTAAGTCTTTCCCCTTAACCTCTCGGGCAAACCAACTTGTTTAGCTGACAAAAATTACAACACAGTCAATTGTACGATATGTGGGGTTCAAACCCATGCGCACTTATGTGCAGAAGATCTTAAGTTTTCCCCCTTAACCTCTCGGGCAAACCAACTTGTTTAGCTATCAAAAATTACAACACAGTCAATTGTACGATATGTTTGTAGAGAAATTCAAGAACATGCTGGCTATGGGGTTCAAACCCATGCGCACTTATGTGCAGAAGATCTTAAGTCTTCCCCCTTAACCCCTCGCGAAAACGAGCTTGCTTCGCTAACAAAAATTACAACACAATAAAAGTCAGTGGTAAGATACATTTATAGAGAAATTCAAGGACATGCTAGCTATGGGGTTCGAACCCATGTGCACTTATGTGCAGAAGATCTTAAGTCTTCCCCCTTAACCTCTCGAGCAAACCAGCTTGTTTAGCTAACAAAAATTACAACACAGTCAATTGTACGATATGTTTGTAGAGAAATTCAAGAACACGCTGGCTATGGGGTTCAAACCCATGCGCACTTATGTGCAGAAGATCCTAAGTCTTCCCCCTTAACATCTCGGGCAAATGAGCTTGCTTAGCTAACAAAAAATACAACACAGTAAAAGTCAATGGTAAGATACGTTTATAGAGTAATTCAAGGACATGCTGGCTATGGGGTTTGAACCCATGGCAGAAGATCTTAAGTCTTCCCCCTTAACCTCTCGGGCAAACGAGCTTGTTTAGCCATGCTGGCTATGGGGTTTGAACCCATGGCAGAAGATCTTAAGTCTTCCCCCTTAACCTCTCGGGCAAACGAGCTTGTTTAGCTAACAAAAATTACAACAGGGTCAATTGTACGATATGTTTGTAGAGAAATAACAGAACATGCTGGCTATGGGGTTCGAACCCATGCGCACTTATGTGTAGAAGATCTTAAGTCTTTCCCCTTAACCTCTCGGGCAATCGAGCTTGCTTCGCTAACAAAACTTATAACACAGTAAAAGTCAGTGGTAAGATACGTTTATAGAGAAATTCAAGGACATGCTGGCTATAGGGTTCGAGCCACGTTTATACAGAAATTCAAGGACATGCTGGCTATGGGGTTCGAACCCATGCGCACTTACGTGCAGAAGATCCTAAGTCTTCCCCCTTAACCTCTCGGGCAAACGAGCTTGCTTAGCTAACAAAAATTACAACACAGTAAAAGTCAGTGGTAAGATACGTTTATAAAGTAATTCAAAGACATGCTGGCTATGGGGTTCGAACCCATGCGCACTTATGTGCAGAAGATCTTAAGTCTTCCCCCTTAACCTCTCGGGCAAACCAACTTGTTTAGCTAACAAAAAATTACAACACAGTCAATTGTACGATCTGTTTGTAGAGATATTCAAGAACATGCTGGCTATGGGGTTCAAACCCATGCGCACTTACGTGCAAATGATCTTAAGTCTTCACCCTTAACCTCTCGGGCAAACCAACTTGTTTAGCTAACAAAAATTACAACACAGTCAATTGTACGATATGTTTGTAGAGAAATTCAAGAACATGCTGGCTATGGGGATCAAACCCATGCGGCACTTATGTGCAGAAGATCTTAAGTCTTCCCCCTTAACCCCTCGAGAAAACGAGCTTGCTTCGCTAACAAAAATTACAACACAATAAAAGTCAGTGGTAAAATACATTTATAGAGAAATTCAAGGACATGTTGGCTATGGGGTTCGAACCCATGCGCACTTATGTGCAGAAGATCTTAAGTCTTCCCCCTTAACCTCTCGGGCAAACCAGCTTGTTTAGTTAACAAAAATTACAACACAGTCAATTGTACGATATGTTTGTAGAGAAATTCAAGAATACGCTGGCTATGGGGTTCGAACCCATGCGCACTTATGTGCAGAAGATCCTAAGTCTTCCCCCTTAACCTCTCGGGCAAACGAGCTTGCTTAGCTAACAAAAATTACAACACGGTCAATTGTACGATATGTTTGTAGAGAAATTCAAGAACATGCTGGCTATGGGGTTCAAACACATGCGCACTTATGTGCAGAAGATCCTAAGTCTTCCCCCTTAACCTGTCGGCAAACGAGCTTGCTTAGCTAACAAAAATTACAACACAGTAAAAGTCAGTGGTAAGATTCGTTTAGAAAGTAATTCAAGGACATGCTGGCTATAGGGTTCGAACCCATGCGCACTTATGTGCAGAAGATCTTAAGTCTTCCCCCTTAACCTCTCGTGCAAACCAGCTTGTTTAGCTAACAAAAATTACAACACGGTCAATTGTACGATATGTTTGTAGAGAAATTCAAGAACATGCTGGCTATGGGGTTCAAACCCATGCGCACTTATGTGCAGAAGATCTTAAGTCTTCCCCATTAACCTCTTGGGAAAACGAGCTTGCTTCGCTAACAAAAATTACAACACAATAAAAGTGAGTGGTAAGATAAGTTTATAGAGAAATTTATGGACATGCTGGCTATGGGGTTCAAACCCATGCGCACTTATGTGCAGAAGATCTTAAGTCTTCCCGCTTAACCTCTCGGGCAAACCAGCTTGTTTGGCTAACAAAAATTACAACACGGTCAATTGTACGATATGTTTGTAGAGAAATTACAGTACATGCTGGCTATGGGGTTCGAACCCATGCACACTTATGTGCAGAAGATCTTAAGTTTTTCCCCTTAACCTCTCGAGCAATCGAGCTTGCTTCGCTAACAAAAATTACAACACAGTAAAAGTCAGTGGTAAGATACGTTTATAGAGAAATTCAAGGACATGCTGGCGATGGGGTTCGAACCCATGCGCACTTATGTGCAGAAGATCTTAAGTCTTCCCCCTTAACCTCTCGTGCAAACCAGCTTGTTTAGCTAACAAAAATTACAACGTTCGAACCCATGCGCAGAAGAACTTAAGTCTTTCCCCTTAACCTCTCAGAAAAACCAGAAACCAGCTTGTTTAGCTAACAAAAATTACAACACGGTCAATTGTACGATATGTTTGTAGAGAAATTCAAGAACATGCTGGCTATGGGGTTCAAACCCATGCGCACTTACGTGCAGAAGATCTTAAGCCTTCCCCCTTAACCTCTCGGGCAAACGAGCTTGCTTAGCTATAAAAAATTACAACACAGTCAATTGTAAGATACGTTTATAGAGTAATTTCAAGGACATGTTGGCTATGGGGTTCGAACCCATGCGCACTTATGTGCAGAAGATCTTAAGTCTTCCCCCTTAACCTCTCGGGCAAACCAACTTGTTTTGCTAACAAAAATTACAAAACGGTCAATTATACGATATGTTTGTAGAGAAATTCAAGAACATGCTCGCTATGGGGTTCAAACCCATGCGCACTTATGTGCAGAAGATCCTAAGTCTTCCACCTAACCTCTCGGGCAAACGAGCTTGCTTCGCTAACAAAAATTACAATACAGTAAATGTCAGTGGTAAGATACGTTTGTAGAGAAATTCAAGAACATGCTAGCTATGGGGTTCGAACCCATGCGCACTTATGTGCAGAAGATCTTAAGTCTTCCCCCTTAACCTCTCGGGCAAACGAGCTTGCTTAGCTAACAAATATTACAACACGGTCAATTGTACGATATGTTTGTAGAGAAATTCAAGAACATGCTAGCTATGGGGTTCGAACCCATGCGCACTTATGTGCAGGAGATCCTAAGTCTTCCCCCTTAACCTGTCGGGCAAACGAGCTTGCTTAGCTAACAAAAATTACAACACAGTAAAAGTCAGTGGTAAGATACGTTTATAGAATAATTCAAGGACATGCTGGCTATGGGGTTCGCACTTATGTGCAAAAGATCCTAAGTCTTCCCCCTTAACCTCTCGGGCAAACAAAAATTACAACACGGTCAATTGTACGATATATTTGTAGAGAAATTCAAGAACATGCTGGCTATGGGGTTCGAACCCATGCGCACTTATGTGCAGAAGATCTTAAGTCTTCCCCCTTAACCTCTCGGGCAAACCAGCTTGTTTAGCTAACAAAAATTACAACACAGTAAAGTATAGCTAACAAAAATTACAACACAGTAAAAGTCAATTGATATGAATCCAACAATTGATCACCTCCCTGTACCCGAATGAGTAATTACAAGAAGCAATACAAAGAAGATTCAAGGATCAAATCAAGAAAATAATGGAGTGGCTGATATTGGAAAGTGATTAGAAGACTTGTCATTGGTAGTTGAACTACCAATTAAGAAAATTTATGAATGCCTTATTTTCTTCAATTTATATTTAATAGCATTTATTAGTGATTTGTAGTTGGTGGCTGAACCTTATTATGTTAGGGTTATCTTTTGGGCCTATTTAAAGACATGTAATATTCATGTTTGGATCAATGGTTGAATATAGACAAAACTTTTGTGTTTTTTTGATACCCTTTTGGTGTTATTCTTTTTCAAACCTTGCTTTAGGTTTGATGTTTAAACCGATTCATTGAATTAGTTTTGACCAAGCTAATTCTGGAGCGAATTGTCTTGGTATCTAAGAGTGACCATCATAGATTCCAAGTTCGATCTAAGAGATTCATCTTCTAACCAGCTCTCGGTTGGAATCAATCCGTTAAGTTAGTTTTCTCTGTCAACGTTTTGCAAGGATTCTAGAAGGACCTCTAGCTTTGCAAAAATCTAGCATTGTTGGCGCTTATCATTTGGTATCAGAGCTTTTGGTCGACGTTCTTTGGCCTCTCTAGAGGTGAAATATTTTTATTGTTATTTTTTTTTTATCAATTTTTTTTTTCTCTCTCAGGTTATCGAAAAAAAAGAAAAAGAAAAAAAAATCAGTTCTGATAAAAAAAAAAAAAAAAAAAAAAAAAATATATATATATATATATATATATATATATATATATATTCAGTTCTTATCATTTATTTTCAAGTTTTTGATCCTTGAGATACTAGTCTTAGCTTGTTAGAATTGATTGTTGAATTGGTTATAATCAAGCTTAAAGCAAGATTGCACCCAAAAAAAAAAAAAAAAAAAAAAAAAAAAAAAAAAAGCCAATCTTTGAGTGTTAAACACGAGTGTCCCTCAATGAAATTTTTGTGAGAAGTGTGGAGAGGTCCCTTGATAACAAAATGTCACATAATGGAGAAGCAGTACCACCAGTACCAGATCTTAATACAACCATTCTTCAAGCAATTCAAGGTATGATGGAAGATAGACAAGAAAGAAGGGCACAACAACAAAGACAAGAACGAACATTACAAGAAGATGAAGGTATAGTAGTACAAGAAAGACAAGTTGATGGTAGATGGAGAGGAAGAAATAACCATGCAACTATTATGCAACTATTATGCAACCTAGAAGGATGGAAAGAGTATATGAAGATAGAGATGGGGGAGTTAAACTCAAAATCCCACCCTTTTGTAGAACGACAGATTCTGAGGCATACTTGCAGTGGGAAAGAAAGATAGAGCATGTGTTTGATTGCAACACCTATAGTGAAAATAAGAAGATGAGACTTGCTATTGCCGAATTTACCAATCATGCTTGTGATTGGTACCAACATCTCAAATCCGAGAGAAGAAGAAAAGAGGAGGATCCGATAGAGACATGGGAAGAACTTAAAGAAGCCATGAGAAAAAGGTATGTTCCAAAACATTATGAAAGAAATTTGAAAACTAAATTGCAAGGTTTGAGGCAAGGAACAAAAAGTGTGGCAGAATATTATCAAGAGATGGAAACTATGATGAAAAGAGAAAATGTTAGAGAAGAAGAAGAAGCTACCATGTCTAGGTTCCTTGGAGGTTTGAATAGAGAAATTGCTCATTTTGTTGACAGAAATCCACTACCATATCTGGAAGACATGTATCATTATGCTCTCAAAATTGAAGATCAATTGAAGGAAGAAAAAGAGCATTAAAAAAGGTACACATCACGAACTAACATCTTTTCAAATTCTAAAACTTGGAACAATTATAGTTTTGTGAATAGAAATGAATTAATGTCACCTAAAGAAAAGTTTGTGGCTGCTAAAAGAGTGGAGGCTGAGAGTTCCAATGGTAAAAAGAATGAAGCTTCAAAGACGGTAAAGGAGAAGTCTAGTTCTATTCAATGTTGGAAGTGCAAAGGGTTTGGACACATGAGCAAAGAGTGTGTTAATAAAAAAGTTATGGTGATAAGGAATGGTATACTTGATTCAGATGATGAATGTGAGGATCATAATTCACAGCTTGTGGAAGAAATTGCAGCATATGATGATGAGTATGTTGAAGAAGGTAATTCCATATCTTTGATCACAAGAAGGGTACTCAATGTTCAAATCAAGGAAGAGAAATTTGAAAATCAAAGGGAAAACTTGTTCCACACAAGATGTTTGATCAAAATAAGCCCATGCAGCTTAGTGATTGATAGTGGAAGTTGCACAAATGTGGTAAGCAGTTTCCTTGTAAAGAGACTTCAACTTTCTGTCCATCTCCATCCAAAACCATACAAACTTCGTTGGTTAACAAACAAAGAAGAAATTAAGGTGAACTCCCAAGCTCTTATTTTTTTTACTCTTGGAAGATATAAAGATGAAGTCCTTTGTGATGTCGTACCAATGCATGCAGGGGACATCTTGTTCGGCCGACCTTGGTAATATAATAGAAAGGTAACATGTAATGGTTTGATGAACAAGTATACTTTTACTTTGTGTGGGAAGAAATTTACTTTACTTTCGTTATCTCCATATGAAGTACATTGTGACCAATTGAAATTAAAAAAGAAAAGAAAAGAATATGAAGAACAACAGTGGAGAGAAGAAACTAAGGTAAAGGTGAGAAAAAAAAAACAATATTCAGTTCTTGTCCGGAAAGAACGAAGAATTTGATTTGAGGACAAATCCTTTTAAATAAAGGGGGGATGATATGAATCCAACAACTAATCACTTCCATGTACCCGAACGAGCAATTACAAGAAGCAATACAAAGAAGATTGGTAGTTGAACTACCAATTAAGACAATTTATGAATGCCTTATTTTCTTCAATTTATATTTAATAGCATTTATTAGTGATTTGTAGTTGGTGGCTGAACCTTATTATGTTAGGGTTATCTTTTGAGCCTATTTAAAGGCATGTAATATTCATGTTTGGATGAATGATTGAATACAGACAAAACCTTTGTGTTTAAAGGCATGTAATATTCATGTTTGGATGAATGATTGAATACAGACAAAACCATTAGTGATTTGTAGTTGGTGGCTGAACCTTATTATGTTAGGGTTATCTTTTGAGCCTATTTAAAGGCATGTAATATTCATTTTTGGATGAATGATTGAATACAGACAAAACCTTTGTGTTTTCTATTTAAAGGCATGTAATATTCATGTTTGGATGAATGGGTTGAATACAGACACAATCTTTTTCAAAGGTTTGGTGTTATTCTTTTTCAAACCTTGCTTCAGGGATTCATTGAATTAGTTTTCCCCCTTAACCTCTCGGGCAAACCAGCTTGTTTAGCTAACAAAAATTACAACACAGTCAATTGTACGATATGTTTGTAGAGAAATTCAAGGACATGCTGGCTATGGGGTTCAAACCCATGCGCACTTATGTGCAGAAGATCTTAAGTTTTCCCCCTTGAACCTCTCGGGAAAACGAGCTTGCTTCGCTAACAAAAATTACAACACAATAAAAGTCAGTGGTAGGATACGTTTATAGAGAAATTCAAAAACATGCTGGCTATGGGGTTCGAACCCATGCGCACTTATGTGCAGAAGATCTTAAGTCTTCCCCCTTAACCTCTCGGGCAAACCAGCTTGTTTAGCTAACAAAAATTACAAACACAGTAAAGTTTAGCTAACAAAAATTACAACACAGTAAAGGTCAATTGTACGATACGTTTGTAGAGAAATTCAAAAACATGTTGGCTATGGGGTTCGAACCCATGCGCACTTATGTGCAGAAGATCTTAAGCCTTCCCCCTTAACCTCTCAGGCAAACCAGCTTGTTTAGCTAACAAAAATTACAACACAGTAAAGTTTAGCTAACAAAAATTACAACACTGTAAAGGTCAATTGTACGATACGTTTGTAGAGAAATTCAAAAACATGCTGGCTATGGGTTTCAAACCCATGCGCACTTACGTGCAGAAGATCTTAAGTCTTCCCCCTTAACCTCTCGGGCAAACCAGCTTGCTTAGCTAACACAAAAATTGAAACCCATGCGCACTTACGTGCAGAAGATCTTAAGTCTTCCCCCTTAACCTCTCGGGCAAACCAGCTTGCTTAGCTAACACAAAAATCACAACACAGTCAATTGTACGATATGTTTGTAGAGAAATTCAAGAACATGCTGGCTATGGGGTTCAAACCCATGCGCACTTATGTGCAGAAGATCTTAAGTCTTCCCCCTTAACCTCTCGGGCAAACAAGCTTGCTTAGCTAACAAAAATTACAACAGAGTAAAAGTCAGTGGTAAGATACGTTTATAAAGTAATTCAATGACATGCTGGCTATGGGGTTCGCACTTATGTTCTTAAGTCTTCCCCCCTTAACCTCTCGGGCAAACGAGGTTGCTTAGCTAACTAAAATTATAACACGGTCAATTGTACGATATGTTTGTAGAGAAATTCAAGAACATGCTGGCTATGGGGTTCGAACCCATGCGCACTTATGTGCAGAAGATCTTAAGTCTTCCCCCTTAACCTCTCGGGCAAACCAGCTTGTTTAGCTAACAAAAATTACAACACAGTAAAGTTTAGCTAACAAAAATTACAACACAGTAAAGGTCAATTGTACGATACGTTTGTAGAGAAATTCAAAAACATGTTGGCTATGGGGTTCGAACCCATGCGCACTTATGTGCAGAAGATCTTAAGTCTTCCCCCTTAACCTCTCAGGCAAACCAACTTGTTTAGCTAACAAAAATTACAACACAGAAAAAGTCAGTCGTAACGTATGTTTATAAAGAAATTCAAGGACATGTTGGCTATGGGGTGGGCACTTATGTGCAGAAGATCTTAAGGCTTCCCCCTTAACTGTTGGATCGGTATGGCAACCCTAGAGGGGGGTGAATAGGGTTTTAAAGACAAAAGTATTCCCCCTTAACTGTTGGATCGGTATGGCAACCCTAGAGGGGGGTGAATAGGGTTTTAAAGACAAAAGTATTTAAACGTGATTAATTTTTCTAATGATGAAATTTTTTACAAATAAGTAGAAGATGATAATTACTAGAACAAAATAACTCAAGTCAAAACAATTTTCAAGTAGAACATGCAAAAAAATCACAATAATAATTTTGATATTAAATAGAAAAGAGTTCGAAAATATGACACCGTAGTTTTATAGTGCTTCGGTCAAACTCGACCTACTTCACTCCCCAAGCGCCTCTTGAAAATTTGAATAAAGAACTTTCTCGACTCTTTCTACGGATCAGAGCCAAACCGCTACACCGCTCTTTGTACGAGTTCAAGAGTAGACTCAATCCTTTCCACAGCGCAGGATCAAACCGGTACAAGTATTTGAATTTTGGTAGTAACACACCACAACTCTATCAAAGAATAAATTTACAATTTGAAGCATTCACAACTATTTTCTCACCATACAATAAAAAATCTCTCTCAAGAATAAGATGAATAAAAATAAAATTGGAAGCTTGGAGAGAGAAACAAACAATAGATACTTTGAACAAATGAGGATGCGAGAATTTATAGAAGTTGTGTATTTAAAATGTGGAGGAGATGAGTTTATACGGGGAAGAAAAGTGGCAAAATGTAGGAATTAATTTTGACATTGGATTGTGTTAGGAATAATGGAAATTGGAGATTAAAAGTAAATAAATAAGAAAATTTTCAAAATTCATTTTTTAAAATTTTTTAATATAATAATAATAAAAAGAAATGTGAGTAACAGTTGAATAAAAAAATTCAAAATTTATTATAAATATAATAATATAATAATAATAAAATGAGTACCTACCAAATTTTAAAATATAATAATATAATATAGTTATAATAAAAATCGATGGGAGTAACGGTTAAATTCAAATTTATATTTTGTAAAAATAATTTTATTTAGAAATATAATAATAAGAAAAATTTCACCATTTATTATTCTTCCAAAATTATAACTTTTATTTGTCCATCATATTTATTTTGTTGCCACATCATCACCTTGGATATGTTATTCCAAAATTAAATATACTTTGATTTGTCCATCATTTTGAGTAATTGAAAGTAGCTGAAATAGTTATTCTAAAAATAGTTAATAATTAAAAGTAGGTTTGTTATCGTCAAAATATCAATCAAAATTGATTGAAATTAATTAAAATGAGATCAAGGGCTAAAAAGCCAACATGCAAACTACAAACTAGTTAGTTTAGCTAACCAAAATTACAACACGTTTAGCTAACAAAAATTACAACACAATATGTTTAACTAAAAAAAATTACAAAAAGTACTCCCCACATCTCCTGGGAGTACGACCCAAAATACATTTATTATCCATACTCTGGAGTACGACCCAAATGCAGTATTACCCATACTCTGGAGAGTACGACCCAAAATGCAGTATTACCCACCAGCCCCAAATGCAGTATTACCCACCCCAGGTACCACACAGTACCCACACAGTTTTCCATACTATGAAGTATTACTTAGAAAGCATCTGATCCAAAAAATCTTTTACTATAAATTAAGAGCAGTAATACTTCATAGTATGGAAAACTGTGTGGGTACTGTGTGGTACCTGGGGTGGGTAATACTGCATTTGGGGCTGGTGGGTAATACTGCATTTTGGGTCGTACTCTCCAGAGTATAGGTAATACTGCATTTGGGTCGTACTCCAGAGTATGGATAATAAATGTATTTTGGGTCGTACTCCCAGGAGATGTGGGGAGTACTTTTACACAGAAAAAGTGAGTCGTAACAGACGCTTATAAAGAAATAACACAGAAAAAGTGAGAAATAACATACATTTATAAAGAAATTCAAGGACATGCTGGCTATGGAGTTCAAACCCATGCACACTTATGTGCAAAAGATCTTGAGTCTTTCCTCTTAACCTCTCATGCAAACCAGCTAGTTTTCGCTTAGGTTCGAATGACCCAAATGAAGTAAATCAAAATTAGTGTTGACCAAAGGGAAAGAAATAAATTGAATGGTCTAAATTTTCCTAACAACGTAGGTGTGTGGAGAAAAAGATCGAAAAAGATCACTAAATTCAAATTAGATGATAGAATATAATTAGATGATAGAATATACAAGACGATGATGACGATGATGTTCTAAATTCAGCCGAAGACATTGAGGATGTCTAATCCTCGAATGTACAAGTGTACAAGAACAAAGAGTGTGGATAGTCCGATTGAATCCTAGAAATCGAAGGAAAGGAAAGAGAGATGTTTGCATAAGTCATCAGTGGACAGTAAAAAAAATGTTAGATATATTCTTTGTCTCAAAAAGAACCTAATCTCTATTGGTCGGATAGTATGCAACAAAGTTTGGGAAGAGTTCGTTGAAGATTGGGAAGGTGGTAGATGCAAAAGCACAGAGACAAAAGGAACCGATCTTTGAATACCGATCTTTGAATAGAAAAAATAGTAGATCAGGATCCCAAATGAATTGGCTTATTCGGAAAAAGTTGTGTTCGTTGGAAGATCTATATCGTGTCACATGTTTCCACTCTACAAGAACTCCGAATCATTCTCTTCATAAAAAATGATTCGCTTGGTATATCGTTGAAAATGATCCACTCTAAAATCTATGGAAATGGTCTATATAGATGTTCCATCACTTAACAAATCAAAATTTTACATGAAAAGCTGAGATTGAAACTTGAAGATCAAATGCTTGAGGTTTAACAATAGAGGAGAGTACAACAAGTCGGAATTCAAAACAGGTCCCAGTAAAACAAGACAAAATGATGTTACTGAAAGGATGAACCTAACATGAATGAGCTGAGTGGTCAAAGAGTACGAGAATTCATTCTGGATTACCAAACACATTTTGGGCCAATGTTGTAAATACGACAGTCTACTTGATCAATAGAAGACCGTTAATACGAGTTCGAGGAATTCCGACTACTTGACAACGGGCTTACTATTTTATGAAAAAATTAAAAGGCAATAATCTTAAACAAAGAATTAGAGTTTTATTTATTCATTGCATGAAGATTCCAACAACATTTCACAATCTTTGAGAAGATTGATGTTCTGTGGTTCCTTAATCCTTAAAAACCACAACATTCTATGTTCCTATTTCTCTCCTCTCTTCTTCTATAACTAAAATTATTCTTAAAAAAAACAAAAAAAAAAAAAAAAAAAAAAAAAAAAAAAAAAACTAAAACCTTAGAATCTTCGTACATGTAAAATTAGTGCATTACATTTTATTATCATGAGCTGATTTGACAATCCTATGTTTGTGTCACTGTCACTTACTGATGTTCCTATGTGTTGTTGTTTCCTGTTCCAGACTCAAATGGGCTGTCTGGTAGATTGTATCCTTCGCTGCCAACAAACAAACAATGCCAATTAACATCATCATCATCCATTTCTTCACCATCAACCTCATCTCGGTTTCGCCTGTTACCTGTCGTCGAGGTTCAGCTCGGGGTGATTCCAAGCCGCCGCATTCCGGGGTGGTTTTTGTTCATCGACTATCGAGCTACACCCCGAACTAGAGCCAGATCCCGGGCCGGAGAAACTTTTCATAATGTTCATCATACGATCAAAACTCTCTGTTCTTGGGAAAGTGAAATTCTGTGTAAGAATCATTATAAACATGAAGAATTGAGAGAGGAGAAAGCTTGTTGTGATTAACCTTCTGGAACTGGAAGTCTTAGTTCTTTCATCTGATAGCTGAAGTACGAACAATTCGTAGCAGATTTCGGCATTAACGTCATCTCGGTAAAGCTCCGTTCGACTTCGAGTGCGTGTTGTTGTTGTTGTCGTCGTTGTTGTTCTTCGATTCTTAGCCTCAGCATTGTGGAGGCAGAATCATAATCTAGAATGATTGTGTTATAAACGATATGATAAGAATAAACGAGACAAGCGACAAATCGAATCTCTCGTACTTACTCGAGTGAAGCTGCTCGGGTTCGAGGTTGTTATAGTGTGAAGAAAAATAAGCTTGCTGTTGTTGTTGTTCAATCCTATCTTGGTTCTTCCTGAATCAAATGAAACCATGTATTAAAAATCGAAGGCAATCATACGTGCTCGGGATCGAAGGTAGTGAGTAAAACCTTTCCAAAAGCTTGGACTTTTCCCTATAAGGTTTCACGAGAACTCGAGCCCCGCAAATTAAATGCTCGCTGTCCTCAGACAAGATTAGTTTCACTGTCTCGACGCTGTGAAACGTCACGAACCCGAACATCCTTCTTTGTTGACAAGGGATTCTTACATCTTCAACTAGTCCATAATGGATACTACATTGACACAAACAAGGTTAAGTGCGAATTTGAGACAGTAATAAGCCAAAAGGCAGAGACATAATAAACACAAGCATTTAGCATTTTGCCTGAAGTAATCAGAAACATCATCTTCAGTGAAGCTGCTATCAGCTGGAAATGTCATATATATCTGCCGTGCGCTGCTAACGGTCGGACTCGTGTCGTTCTTGTCCTTCCGATGGTCGATGAATTTCAAAGCATCTTCTGCTAAAATGACAGAATGTTGCCCATGAGGCCTGAATGACATGGAAATTACAAACGAAAGATAAGCATATACAAACCCGTCACTACTAAAATCAAGTCGAAACCGAAACCGAAACCGACCTGTCGATCACCTGAATGCTGCTTTTCAAACGAGTGAGGAGTTTTGTTAAGCTAAAACCCGATTTACCATGCCTCTGACTCTCAGTCAAGTATCCTTCTGCTTGAAGAACTTTACCATACTTTTCATAGTAAATCATTGGCAGTGAAGCAATTGATATAGGACTACCTCGTCTCGATCTAAGAAGCTCAACGATTTCAAACTCCAACCGCTCGAGCGAACCAGGCCGAAAAACATGATCATCATTGACATTATACATCTGAGAAAAGCTCCCAGGCAGCATTTGGCTGCTATGAAGATACCTACAACTATTACCATGCTTGCAATTTCCTTTGCTGTAATAGTGACATATCCTCGGCTGATACTCGACCACGGTCGAGTAATGTCGGGCAGTTCTCGAACTGAACTTGTTAACCATTGCAGCATTCTCAACATAGCTACAATCATAGCTCGAGAGACCATGGTTCGGCGGTTCGATATGATCGTCTAAACAAAAGAACTGAGCTGGATTTTGTAGTTCATACATAGAATCAGGGTATACTGAGGGTATGTGACTGTCTCTAATGGCAAAAGGAGGAAAAGCTCCCGGGGATGGGGACGGGGACGGAGGCGGGGGCGGGGGCGGGGGCGGGGACGGGGGCGGCATCGATCTTAAAGCTAATAGATGCAGCTGAGTCTTGACTAGCTGAACAAGTTGTTGGATATGATGGTCAGGGGCTAGTGCTAAGCGAGCCATTTCTTGATCATGATGATCATGAAGAAGTATAAAACAAATGATGTCCTCAACATTGTCTGGATCTATTTTACTGATTCGATGGAATACAATTCTTCTGTACTCCGAAAACTCCATATGGATTCAACACTACAATGAAATAAAAAAAACGAATTAAATGCGAAAGAATGGCAGAGAAATGAATCGAACCCAAGATGGAAAAATCATAATCACATTCCATAATTTGTTCTAAACAAAGAAAAAACACTAATTTCTTAAAAAAAAAAAAAAAAAAAAAAATCGCTTGTTCTTCGGTGTTTTGTCTCAATTTCATAGAATTCTTTAGAAATTTTTGAAAACCCATTTGAAAAAACATCATAACAATCGGATTAAACTACAAAAATCTTCAAAAAAACATAGGATTCTTTAGAAATTTTTCAAAAAACCAAAAAAAGATACAAATTTTTGAAAACCCATTTGAAAAAACACATAAAAATCGGATTAAACCAGAAAAATCTTCACAAAAACATAAAATTCTTTAGAAATTTTTCAAAAAATCAAAAAAAGAAGCAAACTTTTGAAAACCCATTTGAAAAAACATCATAACAATTGGATTAAACCAGAAAAATCTTCAAAAAAAACATAGAATTCTTCAGAAATTTTTTAAAAAAAGAAGTAAACTTCAGAAAACCCATTTGAAAAAACATCATAAGAATCGGATTAAACCAGAAAAATCTTCACAAAAACATAAAATTCTTTAGAAATTTTTCAAAAAACCAAAAAAAGATGCAAACTTTTGAAAACCCATTTGAAAAAACATCACAACAATTGGATTAAACCAGAAAAATCTTCAAAAAAAACATAGAATTCTTTAGAATTTTTTCAAAAAAACCAAAAAAAAAAGAAGCAAACTTCAGAAAACCCATTTGAAAAAACATCACAACAATCGGATTAAACTACAAAAATCTTCAAAAAAAAAAAAGTGCAAAAAGTACCAAATCTGGGAGATTTATACAGAAAAAAAACCAAACTCGAATTTTCTTTTTGAATCTCTGTGATGAAGAACAGTTCATGAGAAGAACAGAAGCCAGAAAAAGGAACGAATTCGTAATTAAATTGATGAAAAGATGAAAATAAAAAGACACTTACATAGTTTTTGAACTGAGTAATTTGAATTTGGAAAACTTGAAGCTGCTTAGCTTTCCTTTTATACATGAAAATTACAGCCACAATTATTTGAAACAGGGTGAAATGAGGCAATAATTTTTGCTTGAATATCGAACTGGACTGTAACTGAAACAAGATTTTTTCATTTCCGGAATTACAAATTCACCCTTCTAACCAAAATTCGGAAAAACCAAGAAAAAAACTCACAACAAAACCACACATGTCGGCAACCTGCAACTCTCCCAGTGACAGAACAGACTCACTTCATTATTTTTGTCTCTTTTTTTCATTAAAATGATCATAAAAAAACCTGAGCCGTTGGATTGTTTGTTGTGATTCACAAATTAAAAGGCTTTTTTTTCTTTTAATTTTATGTATTTTTAAGAACATTTTATCCATTTGACCCAAGACAAGAAACCACTTGTTCCTTAAAAAAAAAAAAAAAAAAGATTTAATTTTTATTTTCTTGTGTAATTAATGATTTTGGATTATTTAATTTTGGTGAGGGGTAAAATGGGGAGAGTGAAAGTTGGGTTTAGTCAGAGAAAGAGTAGGAGAGTGGGCTATTCAAAAGGCTTGATGGGAGGAAATTTTGAAGTCAAAATTTTTAAGTACAAAAATATCTTTAAAATTTGATAACTTTAAAGATCGGATCTCAACCTAAATTAAGATTTTGTAAATGTTTGTTGTTTAACATCTATTGATGTAGGAATGCTTAAAAAGTTTGATGATCTAATAAAAATATGATCAACTCAATCGGTATCGAGGTCGAGGTTGGGATACTGGGTTAAGTTCAAATGAATTGGGGGTACCGAGGTTGTGTTGCTGGGTTAAGTTCAAATTAATTGAGGGTACCGAAGTTGTGTTACTGGGTTAAGTTCAAATGAATTGGGGTACCGAGGTTGGGTTACTGGGTTAAGTTCAAATGAATTGGGTTACTAGGTTAAGTTCATGGGTTCTCCTAAATTATATTGGGTTGAATGGAACCAACCATGGGTGTGAGATTGAAGTTTCGAAAATCGTAGTATGATATTGTCCATTTTGAGATTTGGGCTTCCCCAAACAGCGTCGTACCCATTAGACGATGTAAGACTTTCATCCAATAGTGACAAGAGCTTCTAGACGATGTGAGACTTTCGTCCAATAGTGACAAGAGCTTCAACTAATCTGTTCAAGCAATATTGTTGAATGAGTCACAAGGTCAACAAGTCGATCAAACTATTGGGATTGTTGATGAGGCCTTGTCCAATCAACTTTCTTCGGGAAGTTCTATCCATGACAACGAGGAGCACCATGGACAAAATGAACCAAACGAGATCGACTCTATTTCGAGATTTAACTCTAAAATGACATCATTAACAAAATGGGTATGATCGAATGGTACAAGAAGATGATATTATATGTTGCCTTGAAGACAACAATTGTAAGGTGAAATCATGTGAAGTAGGTGCCAAAGAATTGACAGCAAAAGCCAAATGGTTCATTCAAACTTGGTGTCCATTCCAACGGTTGATGTGTATTGTATTAAATGAATGAATGAAATTATTTATTTACTAAAATTATTAATTAATTATCAAACATTACTTCTAGTAATAATTGAAATTAATTAAACTTTGTATTGTAATAATAATCGACTTTTAACACATTTCATAAATGACATTATGAACTTAATCATATATAAAAATTCATATAAGAAATTCATTTAAGCCCGTTAGCAACAACAATGGAAATCGACCCGAAATTTTTGGTTAAAAGTTTTTGTTAATTTAAGGATAAAATGGTGGAAATGTAACATAAATTCCATAAATTCCATAAAACATAACATTCATCCATAGAACATAATCTTTTATCTTAAAACACATCCATGAACTTACGTGTTTCGAAAACATCTTAAAACCACACAACAAACGACTAAATCAAATAAATAAGAGTTTAGTTAAAAACATTCTATTCTAGCCCAAGTCTAAAAAAATAAATACCACTGTCCTATGCATGTGCGTCTCGAGTTACGATGTCGTCGTCAGCTGTACAAGAATGTCTTGCCTTAACCTAAAAAATGTAGTAAATGTAGTAGCACATGACTTGAGTATTTAAAGAAATGTCTTGCCTTAAGTTTGAGTATTTAAAGAAATTCTCCGTACATGAATGCCTTGCCTTAACCAGAAAAATGTAGTAGCACATGAATGGTAGTAGCACATGAATGTCTTGCCTTAACTTGAAAAATGTAGTAGCACATGGCCTTAACCTGAAAAATGTAGTAGCACATGAATGTCTTGTCTTAACCAGAAAAATGGAGTAGCACATGAATGTCTTGTCTTAACCTGAAAAATGTAGTAGCACATGAATGTCTTATCTTAACCTGAAAAATGTAGTAGCACATGGCTAGAGTATTTCTCCTTGCCTTAACTTGGAAAATGTAATAGGCTTGTAGTGACCCCACTATTGAGGTTAAATGCAACAATCACATGCAAACGAGACGATGGGACCTATCGTTCAATCTGTCTTCCAACGGTGCTGTTCTAACGGGTAATTTGGACGTGTACCATATACTCTACACACAGCCTATACATGCGAGTATGGGCTCACCAGTCAGTTCGCACACAGCTGGCCCACTTTTCTTGTCCGGCGAGCATACTCTGAGAGCAACTTAGGCCGGACACCTGTTATAACTAGTCACCGTCACGGCAGCGCTATGCAAACATAACGATCGTTGTCCTGTCATTGGATGTACGTGTCCGTACCCTCGTGATGGAATAGAGGTATCCCCCAAATGCATGAGCACACATAATGCATGAGGTCCCCAATACTTCTACTTTTATCATTAATGAATATAACCCCGTTATCATCTTTCATGCTTAACATGTCATTTCTTATTTTCAATCTACGTATCATACATAATCCTAACGGGTTTACATTTCATTTCATTTGTCGTGATATTATGTCATTCATAGCATGCTGTACACATACAATTTAGAAAATATAACATAATGCTCCATGCTTTTAACATGTCATTTCATAACGTGCAATTCATAAAACAATTACCTCAATTGTCACACAAAACAATCTAAACATGATACATCACATCACAATATATCGTATCATAAACATTGAGTATCGTAAACACTTCGTGGTCATATCGTTCCCTAACTTATCATAGCCTTAACGTTCTTATACCTATCACAGTCATATCGTTACGTGAACGTACCTTAATCATATCATCACAGGAACGTATCCTAACGCTATCGTTCTATCAATTTATCACAAACCTATCTCTTTCTACCCATATTCTAACCATATTCTTTCATCAATCTCTCCTATCCATAGCACTCCGGTATGTCTTTTGAGTCTGGAGCAAAATTGGATAGGTAATATTTCTCTACACATGAGTCATGCATGTGTACATGGACCCACCAAGCGGTCTCGTATACATACCCCTAGGTCTAGCCTTCGACTAGCACATGTTCACGCTGCTAACCCACATAATATCATACTGTACATAAATAACATAAGGTATGAGTCTCTATTAATCATAACATGAACTCCCCACTTTCTCAATCTAATAGATGTAGGATAATTTTTTTTTTTTTTCTAATTTTTAGTTTTTATCATATGTATTATTTTTTAATTACTTTTTTTTTACCATCTTATTAATAATTTTTTTATAAAATTATCTCATTTAAAATAATTTACCTAGTATTTGTTACTTATTACTTACATTTAAAACTTATGTAATTTTATTAAAATCAGATAATAGTTAATGTATTGTATTTTCATACAACATTTTCTAATTTTTAAAATATAATGTCTTAAACAAAATCCCAACAAAATAATTCCAAAGTTTTGATTTGACCTTCAAATTTTTAACATCCATTGGATACTTAATTATAAATTGTTAGCAAAATTGAGAAAAAATTGAGTTTGATTTTGAAAATGACCCAACAACTAACCTAAATCAACTCTTATTATTATCCAAAATCATTACTAAATTCATAGCTATAAGGTTTAAAGATGCATCAACTTTTCATCCTAAATGTTCACAACAAAATGGAAGCTTTAGGGTTTGAATCTCACCTTATATAGAAAAAGATGTCGAAACTAATTTTGTGTAAAATTCGCATTCAATTATAGTTTTTAAAGCGTTAATTTGAAGATCGTAGAAATTTTAGGATGGTTCACTAGTTGGGTTGAGAAAATCTTTTGGACCAATCCGAAAATTTGTGTTGATGACCCGAGCAATCCGAATAGAGCTTACAACCTTGGGTTGAAGTAAAGGGTTGTTCTTTAAAAAAAACTGAACCTCAGTTTTAGAACTAGACCTCGATGAGTAAGATCAAACGAACAACAACTCATAAAATTTAGTAACTTTGGCTTAGGCCAACAAGGTAAATGTGTTGGAACTCCTTGGAACTATGTTGGATGAATTGAGTGTTGTATGAATGACAATACCCTGGAGCCTATTTACATGTTATTTTATGATGTTATGATATGTTACATTATGACTATGTTATGTTGATGAATGTTATGTGATGCATGTATATCAAGTATGTTAGCCCATGTATGTATGATACCATATTCACAATTATGCCTATGAGACATTGTTGAGTCAGGTATGAACGAAATAAGTACCATGTACACATATGCATATCTCATAGGGAAGTTATGACATGAAAAGAGTGGAACCTGTTTTGTATAGACGCGTACATCATGATATGATACATGTTCCTTTCTTTTCGTTAGTTTCTAGCAGCGTGATCATGTGCTAGCTCGTAGTCAAGCCTAGGGCTACGTATACGAGCCCGCCTAGTGAGTTCATACGCTTATGAGTGAATCGTGCATAGAGAAGCAACATGCATTCAACCCTACTCAGAAAAGAATGAAGAGTCAAGGAATAGTCACGAAAAGATGGGTCATAATATGTACTATGATTGCATGTGATTGTATTTTCCAACCCTAATAGTTGAGCTACTTACTAAGTATTTTTAAATACTCATACACGTTTGCTATTTTTCAGGTAAAGGTAAGGCTCTCATGTATGGATGACTGTGTCAGTTAAGGAGGTCATGGAAACAAAGGGACAATAGTTAGATTTCTACATTTAAGTCATGGTTATAGGAAAATTACTAAAATGACCTTGAGGAATGTATGAGTAAAGAGAGCAAAAGAATACCTGAAACTAATTAAACCATTGATCTAGTTGATGTTCAAAAGTAAGAAAGTTGAAATTAAGGTTGAATTTATTATTTTAGATTTTTCAGCATTAGTATCGGCCCGAAATGTTGATTTCAACAAAGTTTGACTCAATCGGCTCACATGGGTATTAACTTGCACTTACAACGAAGACAGTGAGAAGAGCTTTCAAAAGTTACAAAATTTCTGACCGTGACTCTTATAGTAAGACGTTCATGAGTATATGTGAATGTTAGTAAATGGTAATGATATACTAAGAAGATGATTAGTTTGAGTATAAAGATAACATGAGGAGACTAGTGTGCTATCCCGTGCTATTAAGGTAATATGAGAAGTGTTCTATCTTATGTTCACTAAAAGAACATGAGATTATTTGCTCTACTCATAGTTTAAATTACACTATGCTATTGATGCTCATGGACCTATCTCCGCTTACTCAACTTTGAACTCTAGAAAGAGTATCAATCCCTTGAATTCATGTGAACTTTTTCTATTACTTCACGCGTTGACACTCATCAATATACTCATAACTCACATTTATATGCATTTTATGATTTAAAATTTTATAACTCGAATAATTTGGTTGAATCTAAAAATGTCTCAATCAATTCAATCCACGAGATTTAGTAGAGATTTAGAGCGTAGAGGTGGAGAGTGGGCGTTGGCTTTAGAGTGATACCCAATGGATAATTATTTATTTATTTCTTTTTAATTCTTGATGTGACACCAATATAATAATTGTGCCAAGAACACCATATCATACACATAAATTTCCATGTCATGCCTGCACAATTTAATGTGATGCTTTTGCAAAATTTTGTCTTTATCAAATATATTCTTTTATTAATATTTATATTAAATTTTTAGTTTTTAAATATTTTATATAATAAATGTCTATTTAACCAATTATATATATGTGTAAATTAAAATTAAATAATTAATAAAGATACTATAGTAAATAATTTATAAATGTCTATTTAACCAATTATATATTTCTTCCATAATAATATTAGTATTTTAATTTTTTATTCTACTAGCTATATATATATATATACTTTTTTTTATAGCATCTCAAATATTTTTAGTTTGAAATAAATACGGATTTTTCTTTAATAGACCGTTATAATCATCTAAATCTATAAATAAAAAAATAAATAAATAAATAAATAAATAAAAGAAGTTGGGCCAAAATGGGCCGAAACGTTAAGGCCCAAACCAAAACTCCCTCAACAAAAAGAAATACCGTTTCAACTGAATATAATAATATATAAAAAGTCAACAATTCGACCGTTGGAGTCTAAAGAAATATATCCGTTGGGAAACCACATTCATCACCACCCATCAGGCGTTATTCAACAAACAACCCTTTTAAGTAGAGAGTTCATTCCCGTTTCGCTTCTGCTTCCTTCACCGCTCCTACAAAATTCCGATCCCCATTTTCTTCCATTGCAACTCAAACCAGAAAGAAAAGACTTACCATGGCGACCGAAACGAGAGATTCCGGCGCCGCCCACGTAGTCGAAATCCCAGCAGAGAATCAGAACGTTATGATCTCTGTAATAGAACAACACCCATTGAGGCAAATCTCCGAAAGCTCCGGCCATTTATTGCTTTTAAAGCTCTGGCAACGAGAGGAGCATCTATTCGGCCTCCGAGTCGGGCGGCGAGAGACCAAAATGGAGTCTCTAAAGCAACAGATCTTCCAACTCTGCTGCTACTTCTTCCTGTTCCATGCCCTGTCTCTGACTCTCTTGTTCACTTCGTCGGACCCCAATGTGTGCCACAAATGGTGGGTTCCGGGAGTGGCAATGGGGGCGACATCGGGCGTGTTCGTGATCGTGGTGCAGCTGAAATTGTGGCTGTATTGGAAGGCATCAGCGCAGCTGCAAAGGGAGAAGAGTGAGAACAGAGCACTTACAAGATGTGTTCAAGAGCTGAGGATGAAAGGGTCGTGTTTTAATTTGTCTAAAGAGCCTCAAATTGGGCATAGGATGAAGAGCTCTAGTGTGGAGATTAAATGGGGGCCTCTTACTTGGTTGTCTAGGAATTTCGTCACCATTGTTCTTCTGTGCTTTTCTGGCATTGTTTTTGGTGCTTCTAAGTTCATACTCTGTGGCCTTTGAAGTGCTTCCAAGTTCAATTGCTGCAGCTGCCAGGTATAAGCTCCTAATTACCATTGTTAATTGCATTTATAAGATTAAGGTTTTGATTTGTGATGAATTTGTTGCTTAACCATGGATTTTGTGTTGTAATGATGCAGGTTGGTGAAGCAACAAGAATAGTGTTGTGTTTGAAGTGAACCAAACTGATGAGTGGTTGATTATAAGCAACACTGCTTGTGGTGCACGTTGTGTTGTAGAGGCATGATTAGGGGAAGTTGGCCATATTTAGTAACTTTTGTGGCTTAATGTCTATTCATAATTTTCTTTCTAGAAGGAGCTCCCGTTTGTAATTCTTCACATCATCAATAGAAAGATCTTAGATTTTGATGACATATAGATACTTTTTACTGGAGACCTGTGCTTGTTTATCTGTTATGGTATTGAAGAGACTAGTTCCTTTGGACCCTTTTCATGTCGTTTAGTTTTTAAGGTCGGTTTGGAATGGGTTTTGAACACTTTGTTGGATGACGGAAGTCCCACATCTACTAATTTAGGGAATGATCATGGGTTTATAAGTGAGGAATACTAACTCCATAGGTATGAGGCCTTTTGGGGAAGCCCAAAGCAAAGCCACGAGAGCTTAGGCTCAAAGTGGACAATATCATACCATTCTGGAGAGTCGTGTTCGAACACACTTGACAAAAAAAAGACATTTCAAACCCACCCGGCGTTGCTAAACCAACTAGATTGTTTGTTGTTTCAAAGGAAAATTTGACCATCAATAAGGGGAATTCAATACATTTGCCGGAGAAGACAATTTGTTAGGATCAATAACGCACACACGATCTAGATTAACATAAAGAACAAGGGAGAGAAAATGTAAAGTGAAATATTGGCTAAAGTTTTAAGATGAACATAAAGAACAGGTACGTACAACAGGAGAGAAGAATACATAGAGTAAATACATATTCAAAGCACTTATATATATATACGATTTTAGTTTGCTACTATATATAGCTTTTAACACATATAAGCAGTTTCTATATATAAATATCTACCATATATATATCTCTACCGGTTTTTGCTAGCCATCTATTAATCATGCACTTCCAGCACAAAGATCCTAAAAATACCTGCAACAAGAAAATGAAGATAAAACTGAAAGTAAACCCTCCTGTGCATCAAATTAAACAGATTAGTGGGAAACATCAATATGCACAGATACTTGCCTTCATCAGCCTGATACTTGTTCTTGTCATCCCCAGCCATAAGCAAGTAAATTATGCTTTGGATCCCACTCCATACTGTTCATCGCACCCCGACAAGGAATCTGGTGAACTGTTCGTCCCGTTTGGACATTCGTCGACTGCAAGCAAAAGAAGAAACAAACCATCCATAAACCACGCCATTAATCCTCTTCACCCAAAGACAAGGAGGGAAGATTCTAGGGCTTTCATAGATCAGAGATCAGACATAATAGGAAAGGAGAGGCACTAAAATCCTTACTATATCAATGAAACAAGTCCTCACTGGCAGAAAGCAATGTATTTCTCCTGTGTGGTTGAACTTAATTTGGTAGATATTTATATATATAGTAAGTGGTTATATCTATTAAAACTATATATATACTGAAACCATATATATAGCCCATGTACATACTCGTTTCTTCATCCTGAAGTCATCAATATAAAACTTTTAGCCAATATTCTTGCATTTTCTCTCTCTTGTTCTTTGTATTCATCTTGATCGAGTGCATGCGTTGTTGTGCGATCCTAACATTAGTGACATGAAAGTATTAGTGGCTGTAATACACATTAATAACGATGCCTAAAGGGCTCCCACGAACAGCTCCCACAAACAGATCAAAGACAACCTCTGATAAAATTGAACTTATAATTTTCAAGGTAAGACCAACGTCAACATGTGAAAGCAGTCAGATTCTTTAATGTTCTATGGTGATTTGTTAAATTTCTTCACAGTTAACACAATCCTCCTTTAAAGTTTCCATAAATGGTCCAATGGTTGAGTTACCGTTGATTATTGTAGATAAGCATTACCTCATAATTGAACTTGCGCTTGTGAACTGGTTTAAACTTCCTAACATCCAGAATTGTAAGTTCATCATCCTGCAAAAATGTGAGAAAACAGTGAGTGCGCGATCCCACTTCGATTGGGGAGGAGAACGAAACATTATTTATAAGGGTGTGGAAGCACGAAAGGGAAAGTCCAAAGAGGACAATATCACCTAGCGGCGGGCTTCGACCATTACAAACGGTATCAGAGCCAGACACTGAGCATTGTGCTAGCGAGGAGGCTAAGCCTCGAAGGAGAGTGGACAAAAGGCGGTGTGCCAGCAAGGACGTTGGGCCCGAAAGGGAGTGGATTGGGGAGTCTCACATCGATTGTAGAAAGGAACAAGCGTCGGTGAGGACATTGGGCCCTGAAGGGTGTGGATTGTGAGATCCCACATTGGTTGGGGAGGAGAACGAACATCTTTTATAAGAGTGTGAAAACCTCTCCTAGCAGACGCGTTTTAAAAACCTTGAGTGGAAGCGCTTGCGCGAAAGCGCGAAAGGGAAAGCCCAAGTAGATTTGGCTTTATAATGCACAAATTTCACCCAAGAACATACCCTATTCCCAACAGCTATGTGCGTGCCATCAGGTTTGTAGGTGATATTGCTATTGATATTTTCCCCCACTGAGCTCATCTTGCTGTGAGCATTTCCCATCTATATGGAACAAAATGAAAAATGATGAACCATATTCTAAACTTCAATTGGATAAGTTATTCTAAAATCTCAGTTTCAAACACTTACTACGAGCATCTCATAGACGAACAGCGTTGTCTCCAGATGCAGTGGCTATAAGATCAGAATGTTTATGGTCCCAGCATAGCTGATCTACACTATCAGTGTCGCAATTTGAGAACAAGATTCCACAGGAGAAACAAAGAACTTATAAAACCCGGCGCAAAAAGAAAACATACATGTTCGTGATACTCAATATGCGAAACTCGAGCAGTTTGATCGACAGAACCAGAAGCAAGCTTCATGGCCGTGCAATTCCATGCCAGAGAATGTACCTTTCACAGTTACAAGAGAAGATTAATTTAAGATTGAAACGCAGAATGAAATCGGCATAGAAACTATCTAATCAAGGGATAAGATAAAGACCTTCTTCTTGTGACCTTCATACTCTCTGCTGCGAAGATTCTTGAAAGCTGGCCCTGATTCCTCCATGTCCTCCTGGAATGGAACGATTTCAAATCCAGCGATCCAGACGGATTTTGGTTCCATGCGAAGACCCATTGTGTGGGGAATAATTAATTGTCATTGTGACATATTTTTAGGGTTTGTGTCACGAACCATGCCTAGGATACATATTGGATCAAGATTCGGAATCTAGATTCGATACCGGATGGCCTCACATTCTTCTAGATTCGGCACCTGATGGCCTCACATTCTCCTACGATCACGTTACTTACTCCTCACTGCTAAGAATAAAGATTTGCTTCAAGCAAAGCACACTTAACCGTGGAGTTTCTATGATTTTGGTATAAATAGTGACTTTCAATTCTTTTAAGCTTTTCTTAGTCCTTCTGATCACTCTTATTCGGATTTAATCTCAGTTCATTCATGTATCTCTCCTTTACTTAGGTGTCACATGTCTACTAGCTTCTACCTTGGGTTGTCCTCGAACCCATCTTACTAGGAGAGGTATCAATCTCTAGATCATTTTAGCTACATCCTCTTTTATAAAATATCATAGCATAGCGTGACACAGAATAAAATAAAATAGCATAAATATAGCGTAAACGTAAGATAGTACACGTCATCCAATTATAAAATACGACACGTGTAGGGTCACAAGGCATGTGTTGTTCATACAACAATCAAGTCATTCTTGCACAGGAATCATGTTAATCTTCTCCGTATCATTCCAATTTGGTAAACGGCCAGATTCAAGTTGTTTAGAGCATTCAAAGCATTGATCTGAATGGTGAACGACCCAATTCAATTCATGCATAAATTGTTAGAAATTGCGAGAATTTCAACGACTCACTTTATAATCGACTTATGAGTGTGCACGCATACCATCATCCTATTATAAGAGGATATTTGACTTGAAATCCTTTAAACCCAACTAGAATCCTTTTAATTGTATAGACTTTCGAATGTAAATTTTCAACTACTAATACAACTACTCTCTAGCTAAAGTCGAAGATTTTAAAAAATTCAAAAAATTCCGAATTCAATAAAGTCGAATACTTTAAGCATCATAGATTATGACAAAAATAAACGTGACACTTATTATAGCTCATTCCAATGTGATTAATAGAGCGTCAAGCTAGTGCAAGTATCCATCTCAACTTAGTCCCATAAGCATATGGACTAGTCGTCAGCTGCAACACACAGTGTGGGAACGTTTAATCCACATAACAAAACAAGTACTTATTGTTAAACTTTGTCCCCGCTCAACCCTGTAGACATCTCCAATCAGCTAAATATAATCAGAAAAAACATGTCGAAAAAATACGATATAACTAGTACTAGATGCAAATTCAAGGATGCCTGCAAAAGATTGCATTTACAGGAGATTCTTATACATCAGCATAAACATCAAACCCACTAAAGGTTGTAAACAATACATGAGAAAGGATATGAATTACAAGACAATTGACAAAGAATGCTATATCATTTGATAACAAAGTAACCTAACACAGATATCTTATTACACTCTCTACGTATTTCATTTATTATCGACCAAAGTCACTTGTGTAAAGGAGAAGTATATACACTCTACATTTTTACTTTATCGATACCTTGAACTCTATCAATGAATTTTCAGTATCGAATAAATAACCCGACAGGAACAGTGCTCACCAAAGAAGGTTGAGTTTGGACTTTCGTCGGAATTGCTTCTTCGTAACACACCAATGACTAGGGAAGGTACTTAGCTGTGTACCGACATAAATCATTCAAAACCATATAAAAAAAATATTAGTCCTAGGTATTTGTAACATATAAAAATCTTGACATAGTCAAATTATACAAATCATCAACAATTTAGATTTTCGAGAATACTTCATATCAACTTTAAATCATTAATATAAATTTATTGTTCTCCTAAAATCATAAAAAATAAAAAAAATAAAAAAAGTTTTGGATTACGACTAATATTATTATTTAGTTACTTTCAAAAAATCTTTAAAATACCCTTCAAACTTTCAAAAGAGTTCAAAAATATCATTACTATTAGTTTATGGAAACCGCGTTAATACTTTGTTTCAAAAATACTCTTGAAAGTTCAAGAGTGTTTCAAAAATACCCTTGAGTTTTCAAAAGATGCACTAATACCTCAACTATTTTTAAAAACTTCAAAAACACCTTTAAAACATTTTAAATTACTAGTAGTACCACGTTTCAAAAATACTTAACTTTCAAAAGTAACATTTAAAAGTTTGGAGATAATCTATAGGGTATCGATAGACATTTTTGTCTATATATCGAAGGTAAGAACTTTTTAGAACTTTTTTTTATAAAGGTAAAATGTGCTGATACTACTTTTAAAACCGTAAGGGTATTTTGAACTTTTTAAAAAAGTTGAAGGGTATTAAAAAAACTTTTTAAAGTTCAACGGTATTTTTGAACAGTGTTAAAAGTTTAAAGATATTTTTAGAAACAAAATACTAAGAGTCTCCCACCAAAACTAACGGGGTATTTTACTAAGAGTCTCCCACCAAAACTAACGGGGTATTTTACTAAGAGTCTCCCACCACCAAAACTAACGGGGTATTTTTTAAACAATATTAAAAGTTCAAAGATATTTTTGAAACAAAATACTAAGAGTTTCCAACCAAACTAATGGTAAAGGTACTTTTTAGATTTTTTTTATTCTGAAAGTCTAAAAGTATTTTTGAGACACCGCACAAACTTTAGGAGTATTTTTATTAATTTAGCCTTACCTAAAGTTTAGAGGTATGAATTGATTTTTCCTCCCTAAATCGTTAGTCGTGGGTTAAAGTTAGAGAGGAAGGTGTTGTTTTAGAGGATGTTTTCTCCAGTTTATTGGATGAACATCCCACATCGGCTAATTTAAGGAATAATCATGGGTTTATAAATAAGGAATACTATCTCCATTGGCATGAGGCCTTTTGAAAAGCCCAAAGCAAAACCATAAGAGCTTATGCTCAAAGTAGACAATATCATACCATTGTGAAGAGTCATGCCCTAAACTTAGTCATGTCAATTGAATCCTCAAATGTCGAACAAAGTATTGTGAGCCTCGAAGGCATAGTCAAAAAGTGACTAAAGTATCGAACAAAGGTGTACTTTGTTCGAAGACTTCAAAAGAAGGAGTCAAGCCTCGATTAAGAGAAGACATACTTTGTTCGGAAGAGGTGTTGGATGAAAGTCCCACATCGGCTAATTTAGAGAATGATCATGGGTTTATAATCAAGGAATACTATCTCCATTGGTACGAGGCCTTTTGGGAAAGCCCAAAGCAAAGCCATGAGAGCTTATACTCAAAGTGGACAATATCATATCATTGTCGAGAGTCGTGTTCATCTAACACAATTAACCTAACCTAAGAAACAGCCCCAAAAGGTTGGTTGGAAATGAAAGAAATGAAATGATTAGCAGGGAACTTACATTGCTAATAAGCCTTGCCCCAAACCAAGCTGTGTCTGTACCATATGGTGGAGGAATGACTCTGATTCCATCGGACATTGGTGAAGGAAGAAGTCCATAAAGTTCCTTCTGCAACCTTACTGAACCACAACATTTGTAGCACATGTACCAGAGTTAGTTCACACATAATTTCGTTATCAATAACGTCCATAAAGTTCATGTACCAGAGTTAGTTCACACATAATTTCGTTATCAATAACGTCCTATCATTTTCAAATTAGACGTTTAAGTTGTATGTCATGGTTACTAACCGCAGAAACCCTTTAAAACAGTTTACTAAAATGTTGTCATCGACTTAACGATTAATAAAAAATCATTTAAACCAACAATGATGTCAACAAACTACGAAATTGAAATAACAAGAATTTAAAATAATGCAATACTCTAATCTAATCTAAGGACTAGTATATCAAATGCAAATGTGACTACCCTAGTTTTGCTTTCATGGCCTCCACAACAACGCCGTTATTCATACATTGGTGGCTTATTTTTACCTAAAAAAAATAGCTTATCGCTTGAGTATCTAAAGATACTCCGTAAGTAGCCCCACTGTTGGGGTTGAAAAATGCAATCACGATGAGACTTATCTTTTCATAAATAACTTGGTCTTGGTCTCCACTTTTCAATCCGAATAGTGTTGGATGTGTAGTATTCTCTACACAAAGCCCACACAAGCGCACATGGATCCAGCAGGCGGGCTCGTATAGTACCCCTGGGCCTGACTACGAGCTAGCGCACACTCACGCTACCGGAAGCCACGGAAGAGAAGAAATGCATATACTATCATAGTATATGCGTCCATACTAGTTATAATGGAGAAGTATCTCGATGCACATGACATACAAAATGTATGAAGTCTTATAGTATCAAATCATGGTACATACTTATGATGCAAGTCATACCTCCATTTCTTTTCATGCCATAATGTTCCAATGAGACATGCATAAATATACTTGACATATCTTCCATTGTTAAGATACATGGCATATCAATATTTCATAGTGTGAACATGCAACATAATATATGCGGTATAACACATGGAGGTTCTTGTATCATGCATAACATATTTCATATCATATTATAATTCCTATCCTAGCTTAGATCATCACATAACACATCATACACCATAGCATCACAAAATATTACATGAACAGGGGTCACGTGGTACATGTCATTCATACAACATACAAGTCATCTAACCAAGTCATGGGCGTCTAACAGTAGAACCACTTACTTGGTTCGTCTAAGCTAAAGTCATTATACTCCCTTGATGCTAGCTTAAACTGATCCCTAAAATCTAATTCCACCTAAGAAGTTCGACCATCAAAATTTAGAATTCTATTTCATAAAATAATCCAAACTTGTCTCCAAATAATTTAAATTAGTTAAACAGTAGTCATCCTAACATCATTGAAAGGGTCAAACATGCCTATGGAAGGATCAAAATAATCTTTGTCAAGGAACTGTGACAAAACTACCAAGCGGAAAAAGCCACGTGGGAATGGGAGGATGAGATGAAGTAGAAGTACCCTGAATTGTTCCAAGCTTAAGGTACTTTCGGGATGAAAAATTCTTTTAGATGTGCATGACGTAACAACCAAAAATTAAAATAAATAAATTGTCTCACATCGATTAGATTGAGAAAGTAGGAGTTAGGACGCTAATATAAAAGAGTGGTTCTTCAGTTTACTGAGTCACAATAGCTACTCTATTTTTATCCTACTTTGGGGATCCAGAACTAGTTGGAAAATCCATGCTCTAGCATCTCCAGGTTGGCTTCTTGGCTCATTTTGACTCAGGTTTAACGTTTTCGGACCACTTCAACCATTTTCAACCCTTCCAAAGCCGTTTTTTTTATGCTTCCAAAGAAATTTGAGGTTAGTATAGCTACTGTTTAGTTGATTTAAATTATTTGAAGCCAAGTTTGGATTATCTTATACAATTAGATAGCCAATTTTCATAATGGAATCCTAAATTTTGACTATAGAACTCCTCCAGTGGAATTAGATTTCAAAAAGTAGTTTTAAGCTAGCATCAGGGAAGCATAGTGACTTCGGCTTAGGTCAACCAAGTAAGTGATTCTACTTATGGACGCCCACAGGCTTAGTCAAGTATGTTGTATGAATGACACGTACCTTGTGACCTATGTACGTGTCATATTCTGTGGTGTTATGGTCTATGATGCGTCATATGTTATGTGACGGATTACTATGATATAAGTTATATTATGCTATGATATAAAAGTTATATGATACATGAACTTCTATATGTTATGTCACGTATATGTTATGTCACGTATATGATACATGAACTTCTATATGTTATGTCACGTATATTATGTTGCATGTTTATACTATGTCTATGTGACATTGATGTCATGTATGTTAACCATGGAAAGTATATCCAATATATGTATGCATGTCTCATAGGAAAGTTGTCTCATGAAAAGAAAGGCAAGTATGACTTGCATCATAAGTATGCACCACGATTGACACCATGGAACCTCATGCATTTTGTATACCATGAGCATCGGGATACTTTCCCGTTATGCTTAGTGTAGACGCGTACACCATGATATTATATGCACTCCTTTCCCTTGGTAGTTTCTAGCAACGTGAGCATGCACTAACTCGTAGTCAGGTCCAAGGGGTACATATACGAGCTCACCTGATGGTTCCATGTTCGCGTGTGTGGACTATGTGTAGAGAAGTACTACACATCCAACCCTGATCAGACCAGAAAGTAGTCAGGGCTAAGTTATTTTATGAAAAGATGTCCCACCATGATTGCATTTTTCGACCCCAAAAGTAGGGCTACTTACTGAGTATTCTTAAATACTCAAGTCATGTGTCATTCTTTTTTAGGTAAAGGTAAGACACCCATGTACGGATGACGACGTCGCTGTGGAGGTCATGGAAGCGAAGTCAATGTAGTCACATTTACATCTGATATAGTAGCCCTTAGGTTAGATCAAGGCGTTGCATTGCTTTTCTTGTATTTCGATTCTACTGCTTGTTGACATCATTATTGGTTTAAATGAATTTTTATGAACGTTTTTAGTAAATCTTTCAAGGATTTCTGCACTATGACCTTATCGTTAGTATATGATTGGAGACCATTTATCTACACCTCATCACCTCCCTCTTCCATTTTCCTTTTATCTCCTTTACTTCGATCTATCACCTATCACTTCTCTTTTCTCTTTTTTACCTCTCCTCTTACTCTCATTCTTTCCTTCCTCAATCTCTTTTAACTACAACTACCCAAGGTATACCTGCTATAGCAAGAAAAAAAATAATAATAATGAAACCATAAGGGAGCTATCAATTGGAGAGGGTATTATGAATGGCAAGAGCATTTTTTAACCCTTTTTTAAAGTTAAAAAGGTATTATTAAAACTTTGAAAGCAAAAAATAGAAAAAAGAAAAACCTCAAAGATGTAAAGAAAAGGAAAATTGAAGAAGAAAACCTGCAAGTCCTGGAAGACAAGCACTGCCACCAGACAAAACCACAGTCTTGAACCAAGAATCATCCCATGTTAGTTCCGCAGCATGGCAGTGATCCATGCAAAGTGCCACAGCCTCCTGCAGGCCCATTGTTCGTCTGCCACAAATGTGAACACCATATCATATCAGTTGCTTCAAATTATATCTTTTGCTACTAAGAGAAGCTGAAATTGATACACTATGCTGGGTCAGACTTACACTCCTCCCATACGTGGTTGGAATAAGACCTCTCCGGTTTGAAATCGCTCTTTCGAAAGAGTAAACCAACCTTCCCCAGCAGCTTGATAGGATGCTTGAGTATCTTTACACAACTCGGCTTCGTAGTCTTCAGCGACATAACATAGATTCTGAGGTTAAAAATTTACAGATATTAGACAATATCCCAAGTTAAAAGGAACTAAACTAATTGAAACTTGAGAGACTAACATAAACTACTTGAAAGTTTAGACAGCAAGACAAATAGGCATGAGTTTGGAACTAAAATGAACTACACATGTGTAACAGTCCACCGCTAGCAGATATTGTCTTCTTTGGACTTTCCCTTTCGGGATTCCCCTCAAGGTTTTTAAAATGCATTTGCTAGGGAGAGGTTTCCACACCCTTATAAAGAATGTTTCGTCCTTCCCAACCGATGTGGGATCTCACAATCCACCCCCCTTCAGCGCCCAGCATCGTCGTTGGCACTCGTTCCCTTCTCCCATCGATGTGGGAGCCCCCAATCCACCCCTTTGAGGCCAGCGTCCTTGCTGGCACACCACCTCGTGTTCACCCCCCTTCGAGGCTCAGCCTCCTTGCTAGCACATCACCCAGTATCTAGCTCTGATACCATTTGTAACAACCCAAGCCCACCGCTAGCAGATATTGTCCTCTTTGAGCTTTCCCTTTCGAGCTTCCCCTCAAGGTTTTTAAAACGCGTCTGATAGGGAGAGGTTTCCACACCCATATAAAGAATGCTTCGTTCTCCTCCCCAACCGATGTGGGATCTCACAATCCACCCCCTTCGGGGCCCAGTGTACTCGCTGGCACTCGTTCCCCTGGGATCTCACATTCCACCCCCTTCGAGGCCCAGCATCCTTGTTGGAACTCGTTCCTCTCTCCAATCGACGTGGGATCTCACTATGAACAACAAAAATGCTAAAGCTAGAAGGAAAAATATCATCTTGCTTGCATCAATATGGACACGAAGTATTGAGTTAATGAGAAGCCCAAACGAGTAAAACGAACAATAATTTATTATATTTCAGCTCCTAGGAAACAACTTGATTATACACCAGACAAACTTGCTTATGAAATAAATCTTAAACAATGAAAGCTTTAATGGTACCTCTTTCAATGTTCGAACAGTGTACATCGATTCAAAATGTATATTATTCTGTTGCATCAGCTCTCGGAGGTACCCTGTAAGCTTTAAAGCTCCCAGCCCCACAACTTCAACCCCCACTTTCCGCATTACTTTGCCATTTAAAACTATAAAAATGGTACAAAAATAATGAGAGAATGTGACAATTTGATGGGCATTAACCAGTCAACAGAAAGAGACATAATGAGTCATTAAGGTGCGTTTCTTCAGAACACTTGATTTATACACATTAGATAAAAGTTGAAATAGAGATCATATAAAGTTAAGTTAGCTTACTTGGGACGATTGAAGTCACCTGGAAACCAACATTGACAACAATTCCCGAAGTTCTTCTTGCAGCATACAAGGCCAGTGTTGCCTGCATATTAAAAAACAGATGGTACATGCAATTATTTAAGATGACAATTTTGAAAGTTCCCAATTCATTCAAGAGAACAAGTCACAAAACGACATGTTCACTTTTCCTAGGGAGGTAAAGGAGTTACTGGACATGGTCTTAGTGTACCACCCCTTCAAAAATGAAAAAGTTCTACTATGGACAATCCTCATTATGGCTTTCTTTTGGAATCTATGGAAAGAAAAAAAATCAAAGAGTATTCATGGCGAAGACACGTACTTATACTGGGCTCTTCAATAATGTTGTTTACCATGTCATTTCTTGGTGCTATAGTCGTACATCTCTCATTGTAAATTGGGAAGTTTTTTTTTTTTTTTGTAAACATTATGGATAACACATCTATTTATTAAGTTTCAAACATCAATGAAATTGTCACTTGCCAAAAAAAAAAAAAAAGTTGGGTTCACAATTTCCTGCAGAAAGACAGCAGGGAAAAATTGTTCTCACGATATAAAATGGGAGAGTTATTCTCCCCATTGATGAGAGAGGTCTTGGCATCATTGGCATCCAACATAAAAATAAATCCCTCTTGGCTAAATGGATTTGGAGATTTCATGAGGAAAAGACAGCTTTATGGAGAAGATTGAGTGCATCTAAATACGGCTCCACACACTTTGATCTTAAACCAGGTCAGATTATCTGTGAGATCTCACATCGGTTAGAGGGGAACAAAGCATTCCTTATAAAGGACGTGAAAACCTCTCCCCAACAGACGCGTTTAAAACCATAAGGCTGACGGCGATACGTAACGAGGCAAAGCAAACAATATCTGCTAGCAGTAGGCTTGGCTAATTATAAATGGTATAAGAGCCAGACACCGAAATGTGTGCCAACGAGGACGCTAGGCCCCCAAGAGGGGTGAATTGTGAGATCCCACATCGGTTAGAGAGGGGAACGAAGCATTCCTAAGGGTGTGGAAACCTCTTCCTAACAAACGCGTTTTAAAAATCGTGAGACTGACGGCAATACGTAACGGGCCAAAGCAGATAATATCTGCTAGCGGTGGGCCTGGGCCATTATATTATGATTTCATTATCAAAGGGTCCTTGGAGAAATATCGATAAAACAAGGGGTTACTCTACAATAACGTCATGTATAACGTGGGGAATGGTAAACAACCGGCTTCTCGAAAGATCTTTGGCTGGGAATTAATCCCTTCAAAGTTTACTCACACTTATTTGCTCTATCTCTCAATAAGGACTCTGCCATTGCTGATTTTTTATCCCATTGATTCTACCTCTTGGAACCTATACAGAGAACGAAATTGATGAATGGGATAGCTTATCCACTGCCCTTTATTCTGTTGATATCACAGATAGGAAGACTTTGGTTATAGAACCTTGACAAGAGTGGTTTCTCCACCAAATCTCTTTCCGATTCTCTATCTTCATCAGCCTCTCGTGATAACAAACCCTTAATATAATTCTTCTTATCACTATCAAACCAACAGAACCCTTCTTTTCTTTAAAAGCTCCAAACCCTCAACCGGACCAATTTCCTTTCTTCCTTCAAACTTAAGCAACCCACTAGGGAGTGTTGTGGGAACGGGAACAGATAAAACTTCATACAAATAGGTATCGAGGTTTTTTTATATATGGACTTGTAATCATATCAGTCACCAAGAGAGAAAGAGAGGAGGAGGAGGAGAGGGAAAAAAAGAAAAGGACATGTCTCAAGCATAAAACCTGATTAACGGCACAAACAGACGGGACATTCATGTCAAATAACACTGAATGGATGGCTTCTTTGAGTTGCTGTCTCGATGCTTTCGCTGACTCAGTATCTGAAGGAGAAAAGTAATGCAAACATATTTACTCATAATACACATAATTACCTACATATTGAAGGTACAAAATTATCATAAGTTAACAATAATTCATAATTAATATAAAAAAAATTAAAATCTATTTTGAAGTTCAAAAAGATTGATGACAATATAGTCAGGTATATAGAAATTTAAACCTAAACCATGAGTGATGCATTTATCAATTTATTTATTTTTCTAATAAGTGAAATTTTGAAAGAGTTTAAAGCTTTAAGTTAATAATAGTATCAGCACTATGTTATTGTTCATTTTTATGTAGCATAAATTACATTATCGTTGTATCATTTCATTCATAATTATAACGTATTGTGAGGAACATTTATGATATTTTTTTCGTTTGGTAAGAAAACATTTATAATATAATATTGATGATATTTCATTAGCTATCCTGAAAAGTATTATCTAAAATTGCCCCTAAGGGGGCAACCTCATTGGCAAGGGCTTGGGGTCTCTTAGTCATATTGGCTTAGAAGTCCCATGTTCGAACCTTCGAGTGAACTTAATACTAAAAGCCTTTGATATCTCCCAAGCCCGCCCCTTGGGCGGGTGTGGGTGCCCCTGGTTGTAGGAGAGCAAAGCTCCGACTCCCGGTTACGAAAAAAAAAAGTATGGAGGCATTATCATGTCAAAAAGGAAAAACATGGATAATATGTTAAAAAGCATCACAACACTAACAAAGTTAAAATAAGAAACTGACCATCATAATGGCAGATTGGTAATGACACTACCACTGGATGGAACGATGGTTTAACCCGCATCCTGAAATTAGGTGCAGTGGACTTGTCAATACAAACTGCAACTGATGAGAAGACTAGTGATTCGTCGTTATAGAGAGGGGAGTTCAAATATCAGATATAAAAAAGAAAAAGAAAAGAACAGGCCTGCTATAAATAGTAGCAAAAAAATGGCGTAGTCTAGAATACATAGGAGATTCGATGTTCCCAAATTCCTGTAGACAAAACGAAAAAATTCAATTACTGGACTTAATAAGAGGCCCGAAATCAAGGCTATCTAGCAGCTGTATGCAATATTCCAAATGGAAAGATTTTGACAAACAGGGACAGGAAGTTGACAGAAAGCACTCACCAAAAATGTTGGAGAACGCCCAGATGGACAAGTGTATTTGCTCCAACCAAATTTGCAATAACCAGAACCACCTTCTCAATAACAAACAAGAGATAGTGAGAGTGCCTTCACACTGATACAAATTTCCAGAAACTATAAGGTACTGGTAATTGCACGTGCTATTCTATGTTCGGATGCTCATCCAACACTAACAATGTGAGATCACACATCGGTTGGGGAAGAGAACGGAACATTCTTTATAAGGGTGTGAAAACTTCTCCCTAGCATACGCGTTTCAAAAACCTTGAGAGGAAGCCCGAAAGGAAAAACTCAAAGAGGACAATATCTACAAGCCGTTGGCTTGAGCCGTTACAAGCCTACTTTGATGTTGGCTATGTGGAAGGCAACAAACCCAAAGAAATCAAATTCATTCCCTTGAAAGCCAAAAGAGGCTGATACTTGAGTTAAGAACTTCTATTGAACTAGAAGGATCGACTCTAAATACTCTGGAAATGTTTGCCAAAATTCATACAAAGAAAAGTACTCCAATTGAACCCGCAACATCAAAAATCAGTGCAAACACAGTAGAAAGATAAGTCACATTAAGGCCACAAGCTGGAAAAGCCTCATAATCAGAAACCAAAATGAGGGCTAATTAATCAAGGCCAATTGATAAAGGTTGTAAGGGTCCAAGCCCATCGCTAGCAGATATTGTCCTCTTTGGGATTTCCCTTTCGGACTTTCCCTCAAAATTTTTAAAAGGCGTCTACTAGGAAGAGGTTTCCACACACCCTCATAAATGGTGTTTCGTTCTTCTCCCCAACCGATGTGGGATCTCACAAAGGTAAAGCTTATCAAACAAGTACTCTACGCATAGCAACATCTGGGTCAGAGTTCAGAATATTACTGGAGATTCATAAGTTATCTTTTGTTGATAATCATACTAGACATGCATCATTCGAATGAGTATCTAATATCTTCAAAAACCCATGAACCATTCGAAGTAACTTTTGAGAAAAAAACTGAAGAATGGAAAACTTTCCAAATGCTTTGAGTTTGAGAATGATGAGGGCTTTAGTTATCAAACTTGTCCCAACATGATATCGTGGAAATCATATGTTCATTCAACTCATTGAATATAACTCTACCAAGAAAATGAACGGATTTCAATGATGAAACAAAAATGGAAATAAATGGCCATATGTTCAGTGAATAACATCATATAATGATAAATTTAAAATAGGTTACACAAACTCACCATCAATGATAACAGAGCCCGGCACTTCTGCCCTTTTGCTATACACTTTCATGAACGACAATGGCATCATCCGACTGGAAAATGTTCTGTAACCACAAATTCATAGTGACACCTTCAAATAACTTCACAACAACGCAACATTATATTCATTTCCCAATTTCATGACGAAATAAACAATTCCCAAACTTACTCAAGAGGGTATCCGGAAGCCAACTTAGTTTCTCCAAACAAAACAGAATCCCAAGGCTCCAATTGGTTATGAAGGAAGAAAATCCAAAGAGTATTGTCAGAAACAAGAGATCTCCAAGACTTACAGAGCATACCCATTTTAGCTGAGGTCTTAGGGCCAGCTAATTTGAGTATTTGCATCAGTATATCCATCGGAATCCGATCGAATTCACCCAACGACGGCGGCTCTTCAAACCCACGGCGATCGGTAGACGACGTTTCCGAGTGCAATCCCGAGCGAGTCGACACGGATCCCCAAACTTTTCTCAGCAGCGTAGCCATTGGGAAATTGAGAAGAAGGAAGAACAAGTTCAGAGTATTGTATGGTAGAAGCAAATTAGTGAAACGAAACCATAATTTTGAATTCCAAAGAGATCACCCAACGAAAACAGAGAAAAGTGAAAAAGGGGATTTGGGGTATCTGGAGGAGGGATTGGACACTGAATTTGGCCATAGACGACTTGTGGAGAGTCAGGTGTGGATGACTGACGTGGACGGATGAGTCAGCTGACACGTGTAAACCAGTGAATCCACCAAATTAGAGTAACCTTATAAAATATTTCAGATAAAGAAATGATTTTATTGCTATTAGGGTGTACATTCGACCTACCGGACCAACCCAACTCGAATTAGCATTTTGGGTAGGGGTAGGATTGGGTTCATTTTTCTGAAAACGAATTGAATCGGTCGGTTTCAGGTTCATGGGACAAAATTCTCAGGTTGACCCGAGCGACACGATCTAAATAAAAATATATAAATTATAATGTTGGTACTTTGACTGGTGTAGTGAGACCCACGCCCGCCCGAATTTTAATGTATTTATTATCTATTTGTTGCAACATTATTATATCTTAAGCGCATATTTCAATTAAAATATTTTTATATATTTTTTATTTTTATTATATACAGTACCTTTAAACTAAAAAAAATTATTGTTTATTTAATTTTAGATCTATCTTTCTATTTAGATGGTTATACGGTGGTTGTCACAGTTTTAAAACCCGTCTGTTATGGAGAAAATTTCACACGTTAATAAGTAATGTTTCGTTCTCTTCTCCAACAGATGACGTTTTTCATTTTTAATTTTTTTTTAAATTAGATTCGATTTGATTAAATAGATATTATATATATTCCAATTCCATAGTCAAATTATTATTAATTAAAAAAATGGTAAAAAGAATTTGGATCCAAGAATCTCTAATCTAGAACTAGCCAATCAAACTCCTCCACGTCACCTCCCAAAATCCACCCTTCCCTCCATCTCATCCTCACAATCTATATTATATGATCCTCAACCTCATCCTCCTTCAATTATCCACTCCAATTCTGTCAACCACCGTCACCCATGGCCGCCGCCGCCGCCGCCTCCTCCTCTGCCGTCATCACCGCCCCAACCTTCTCCGCTGCTGCCAGGAGGCAGCAGCGAAGCCCCTCCGCCCTATCATTCCAAGGCCTCCGCCTACTCCCAACCATCAAATCTAGCCGCAAGCTCACCAGCTCTGGCACAAGGAGATCCACGGTGGTGAAGGCAGCGCTGGAGCCATCTGTTGTGATAAGCCTAAGCACAGGGCTGTCCCTGTTCTTGGGGAGGTTCGTGTTCTTCAAATTTCAGAGGGAGAATGTGAGCAAGCAAGTGCCGGAGCAGAATGGAGTGACCCATTTTGAGGCAGGCGATGTGAGGGCTAAGGAATATGTTAGCCTCTTGAAATCTAATGACCCTGTTGGGTTTAATATTGTTGATGTTCTTGCTTGGGGCTCTATTGGCCATATTGTTGCTTATTATATCTTGGCTACCTCTAGCAATGGCTATGATCCTAAGTTCTTCTAGTCATATTCTTGTTCTTCATGGATTATTGTGGTTTGTATACCAAACTTTGCATTTCTAATGGGGTTAGAACATGGGTTTTGTGAGTTGTTGTGTATTATTGTTATTGCAATGGTTCTTTTTCACAATTACTTCTCGTTTTCGTTCTTGAACTCACGATATGATTACGTGATTTGTTTACCCAAAAGTCTATGTGTTTTTCTTGGGGCAATTTTATGTTTTATATAGTGCACGTTTCCTGAACTAATGCGTTCCCAAATGGAACATATTTTAACGTATGAATGTAATATTTTAATCACAAGACTCAAACCGTTAGATCCCACGTTGGTTGGAGAATGGAATGAAAGATTCTTTGTAAGGGTGTAGACCTAGTAGACGAGTTTTAAAATTGTGAGACTGATGAAGATACGTAACGGGCCAGAGCGGACAATATTTGTTAAGGGTGAGCTTGGGCTGTTACAAAAATGGGTCCATGAGTCGTTAATAACATTGAGATATCCAGAACATCCATCCATTCAGGTTATATCAAGACATTGGACCCTCTCGTGTCCATGCTAGTTCATTTACAAGTGTATAATCAAACCTTTAACATATGGGCGGGGGCGCAATATCGGCACACTCGTGCCATCAACACTGTCATTGAAATACTATTTTCAAAGAAAGTTGTTTGAGACACTCGTCTCGTAGTGCTCGCGCTCACTGCCACTGGGTAGCTCGCTTAGGCCATAGGGTCTAGGGGTGATAGAGAGTTGACATCATGCCTCTTCCAATATACATTTTGAGGCATTTCTAATTAGACAGGTGTAGACATAATTTTAGCTAACAGGCATACAATGTTGTAAAACGTTCATCTGGTGTCCGATCGACACCAAATTTGAGGGCTTTATATTTCATATGGACGGACTTGACTCTATAATCGCATGGCCAAATTCTCTTTAGAACCTTGACTTTCGAGGTTAAGGCTCGAGGTCCTACCAGACTCTTCAACAAGTCTATCTCTAACACTCATGTCGACATGTTGCCTCTATCTTGCCTATGTCTCGGCTTAACTTTCATGCACATCTCTATAGAGTGTTAGATGATGCACCATCCTCCTCGGTCGCATCATGGCACTCACTTTGTCTCAACCCTCGTGTGGCTGATTGGGTGCCACTACCATGTCACCACCTTGTCTTGTCTGCACGTGAGGGTCGCAATCTACTCTCTTCATAGTATGGTTGTCACATTCTCCCCTACTTAAAGTAGTCATGGTCCTCGGTGGCTTTTCTCGGCACAATCCCATCGTGAATTCTGACACTCATGTAAATAGGGTGAGTATTAATAAAACTCAATAAAGCACTCCCCTATTGGGATCATATATGCAAACCATCATATAGTTCATCGATCAAAATCGAGGGATCCTAGTGGTTGATTACCCAAAAACATGTAAACTACCCATAAAAACCATTTTTAACAATCACTCCTCAATGACCATTAGTGGTTTGGACGAGAGAGCTCAAGGAAGAGAAACTTCCATTGAAGGAGAGCAGAAAACTTGATAACTCTCTAGTCCCTTACTCTCTTTTCTTATTCTATTGATTTTGTATGACTAAGATGTTGATTTCTCTGTGAAAATCAGTGTGTATGGAGAGCTAAACCGATACAATCTCTCCCTTGGTCTTTTGAGAAGTTGCGATAGAAAAAACCTAGGGACACATGAGCGCGGTGGTCCGTGCGAGATTTCTGTCACCACGAATGCAATATCTAGTCTCATAGGAGACGAGACAAGAGATTTTTATGTAGTTAAAGCATAAGAGTTGTTATTAGTAATCTACATGTTTTTATACATAGTTGTTTCTCTTATTCGAAAGAAACAGAGCAAGATAATTCTCTTTAATACTTTAATTCTAGTCTGGAAGGTAATTGAAGGGTTGGAAATAATTATTCTTTGTTAATGAAAATTACAAAACGATTATGAGAGCAATCACTATGCATGACCCTCGTATATATATGATTTCTGTATTTTAGGTGATCGGTAGGATTATCTCTCTAACAAGTATGCGTGAGTGAACCAAATTAAGATGGGAAAGCTAGAGCTAGAGTCGTTTCGTTCACATTGACTAAGGTTAGGACATTTTCAATAGACCGAGTACCATAGGACTGTGAGCGATAATCAAAGGCCTAAACGTTAGTGCTCCTAGAAATTGGATTAGCTTAAGGAGTTAGTCCCAATCGTCTTGAAAATACGAGATGAAATTCAAACTTCCTAAACGCGTTAATAACCTAGTAAACCTCCACGACAAGGATGACTAAGAAAGCTTAACAAGCTTAGTAGCTGAGTGAATGGTGACACATGAACCTCTGTCTCCTACGAGTACCCCTTTAGTAGGTCTTTGTAACGTCATGGATGAGTCCCATGATCGCTTGTTCTATGAGTACCTGTTTAGTATGTCTATTTGGGGTATGTTGTACCACGATCATGTTTGTTCAGGACGTGCTGCCTGTGGTCGCATGTCCATGCCTTGTCAGACCTCTTTTATCTTGTTTTCCTGTTCTATTGTTTTTTTGTGTATGACATTTCGGCAAAATCGTGTTTACTCCCGTTTGACATGAAATGCCTCAAAATATACTATAGTGGGGACCAGGTAGTCATTAAACCTCCTACCGAAAAAGTGTTATATCTCTCTTGCTCACATGTTTTCGTTGCAATTGACATCTACAATGATTTCTTTCAAACCATTTTTCAATTCATTTCCTTGCTTATAACAACATTTTATCTCGAAACATGTAACGAGACTCGACCATATGTCAAAATTGTCCGCTAAGTTCGATTTTTACATGAGTGACTAGTTCACCCGCTACCAAAAGAGTACAATTGTGACAAGTTAACTTCTTCCTCGTTGAGACTGAAACAATGTCAACAATAAATAGATGGTCAAGTCACAAGTCGACCAACTAACTGAGATGGAAGAAGATATGATGTTCTTGAAGGAAATTCTCGATATTACTTGTTCCTTAGAAAACTAACTAGTTAAATTGGATGGGAAAGTCGGTGGAACTAACGCCACGAGTGTCCAACGGGATGGGTTGCCAATTAAAAGCTTTATATAAGGTTGACTCTCTAAAAAAGAGAGCTACACAACTGAGTAGCTTAGAACGTGAAGGTAGCTCTGAAAGTTTTGTCGCACACATAGAAGAGCGTGTCGAAGAGCTAGACATGTCACATAAGACCATGTTGAAACTTTTTAATGAGTTGACTGAAGATTTCAGGCCAATGATAGACGACATCAAGGTAGAGATGACTTAATATGCAAGAATTTGATCGAGCAATACTGCATTTTAAAGAATCATTTGGTGTTGTGCATTGATCCATAAATGTGTGTAAGTGAGTTGGCTTGGTTGGATGAATTATATTATATATGATGACGCGTGTCTGGTAACCCTTGCATGTGCCATAACTATGATTGTTATGTCATACTATATTATGCCTTGTTCGACTAAATTGTACTATGTTATGTCATGTCATGCTATGTTGTACTATGTTATGTCACGTCACGTCACGTCACGTCATGTTATGTTGTGTTAAGCTATGTTGTTGCAATATGCCATGATGATGATAATCTATGATTATAAACCTATGTGTGACATGTCATGCTGTTGCAATATGTTATGATGAAGATATCTATGTTGCATAAACCTTTACGGACCATGCCACATAAGATATGCGATGTATGAAAAAATGTATGCATAATTCACACTCATTATACTATGTTATAGATGAATGAAGATTTGACTTGCATAATTAGTTTATGTCATGATTTTAAGCGACGTGGACCTCATGCATTTTTGTGTGTCATATGCATCGAGATATTTCCCTGTTATGCGAATGCGTACCTTATGACTTACGACTTATGACATTCATGTTTGCCATGATGTTATGTGGGCCCTATCTCTCCATGGTGTAGCGACGGCTAGGCCGATAAGCTAGACCCAGGGGGTGTGTGAGCCCAATGCTTGCACGAGTGAGCTGTATGTAGAGAAGTACTATACATCCAGTCTTGCCTAAGAGGATGCTGGGTTGTTTTTAAATGATATTTCTCACTATGTTGCATATGTTTGCATCTCTCGAACCCCAACAATATTTCTTAAAATACTCAAGCCGTATGTTACTTTTATATATCAGGTAAAGACGAGCCATGAAACTATAACCCATTTTTTAATTTTCACTTGAAAAAAAAAAAAAAAAAATTACTATTGAAAGTTGTCGTAATATTGACCGCCGGTTCACCGACCGAGCCGACATCGGGCATTTGGATTTAGAGTGTGGGACCCGATTCGTAAGATAGTCTAAGAACAAACAATCTCACCCACGACGTTTTTTCCTTCCTTCTGACTCCCAATTTCGCAGGCAGATCGTCAATCAATTAGAACCGGGACTTCTGAGGTAAATCTCTTACTATTCCTTCTTACATTTTCTGCATTCAAGCACATCAAGCTTCTCTGTTTCTTCGTTGAATTCGGTTCCAATCGAGTTTATCGAGCTAGGGTTTTCTACGGTGTTTGTGGGTGCCCTTTTTCACATTTTTAGGCATACTTCAATTCTTATATGCTGAATCTGAAGTATCTTCTTCCATTTCTCCACAATGGTCGAAGGACTAAGATAGCATGTATTGCTATCTTGCTTTAGGTTCCATACGTTTTCTCAATTTGAAGGTAAAAAACTCAATGACGCCTCATGAATTTAGCCAATCCACACCGTATTCCCCAAACCTCCGTTAAAACTCGCTTAATTGTATATGGACGGGCTGAATTTTGACTTTGTAAATGAATTTACTAGTTTGGGGTATGCATGGCCAATCTAACCTGCAATGCTCAATAAAGGAAATTCGCCTAATTCGGTCTTAAATTCTCAATTTTTGGAGGGAAAATTGTATTTATCAGCTTAGCGTAGAATTTACTTAGCCAACTCCCGGACAAGCTTCCACCTTAACCATATATTGAATACACCCTCATTAGAGAGTATGGCTCATCATTGTAGGGATTATGACTCGATGTTGATCTTGTTTTCCCCATCCACTAATGTGGAGTACGGTTTGGTACCTTGCATCACTAGCAGTATTCTTGAACTTGGGGTAGACATACAACATGTGTGACAAGACTTTCAACTAAAAACGCCCTATATTAAGGGGTAGCATCCTCTAACAAGGAACTCATTCCAACCTATGTTGAATGTTCTCTACTCTACTATTCAGTTTATTTATTTATTTATTATTTTTTATGCCCTTGTATTCTAACTTGTCAATCAATATGTCTTAGGCCGTCACACGTTAGTGATCAACTAACTCCATCATCTTTTTTTCTTCCTAGCAAGTAGAGACCAGTTCTTGATAGTATATTTTTTTTTGTTGTCTTGAATTCATGTTTAGAAACCTTTTTCCAAGACAAAAATAAAATTTGATGTTAAGCACACATTTGGCAGGTTAGTTTTTGGAACAAAAAAGAAGTATTTTACTTGTTTCATGTTGTGCTAAATTTATTAGGTACACTCATAACTTCGCCCCCCCCCCCCCCCCCCCCCCCCTTGAGTTCAACTACATGGGGTGAAGATGTCTTAAAAGGCTGTTTAGGTTCATGATTTGAGGCTCGCCTTTGAGGAAAGACTCTAACTTTTAGCTTTGAGAGTTTGGCCTCTCATAGAAGAGGCTTATGCCTTTGTAATGATTAGAAGAATAGTATTATTTTGCATCATTCTTCAAAACTTGAACTATTACTACTTTTGCTGTTGTGACTTTAAAAGTATTGAAGACAACTTTATAGTATAAGTCAATCCTATAAATAATAACAGTAGTGAGGTTAGTGATATCCTCTTAGAATATTTTGTTTAAGTGATAACTAAATGGGGTGGGCTTTTTTTATTCTTTTATATGACTATTATGTTTAGTAATACTTGGTCATACCAATTTTTACGATTTGTTAAATGTGTTAAGTTAAATTTGAGGCTTATGCCTTGCTTCTTCAAGAGGAAAAACCTCATGGTTCTTTAACATTTTAAAACATTGGTGAAAATTTGAACTTTTGACTTTTTAATTGGGGATCAACGTTAATTGGTCGAGTTGTGATCAAGTTGATGTACATATTCATTACTTCTAATTGGGAATGAAAAAAAAAAAAAAAACGAAAATAGAAGATATATTTTGCAATAGTTCTAAAACCAAAGACAATAGATAATAAAAATTCCTCCTTTTTGGAAATTTCAAAGAGAGTTTTCATTCTTCCCATTAAATTAGTAGAGAAAGTTAAGTTCATCGAATTGGGTTCAGAAGTAAGAAATGAAATGTAATAGATGGGGTTGAAGGATAAATTCAAACACTCACCCACATGCCTTTCAACCCCTGTAATGGTTGTTACTGAGGAAGGAGTTGGAAATTGACAAAAAGTTTACAGATATAAACACCCTGTCATCTTGAATGTGGGGAGTATTCAAGTGTTTGGCTTTTACAACTAAGAAATCTTGACCTTTTTGATACAGATTTGATGTCTTGAACTATTCCATTCTGCTGCACGAGAATTGAGTAATTTCTATCATGGAACTTGGAGGCAGTTGCATGTTGGATGATCTCATTGTACATTTAATGTAAACTTACATTTGGAGGGGCAAATACGAATGATACCTTTATGCATAGTGATTGCCTTTTCTTTTTAGGGACAGTTTTAGAGATCTTTGATTCTAATAAGTGAAGATGATTGAACTTAATGTTCTTGATTCTCTTTTGTTGTATGTGGAGTTCAGAAGACCCCGCCCTTCTCCTTTTTAGTTGATGTTGAAGTAATTACTTGAACTTTTGTAGGTGCGGGTGTAAACTTTTGTACCCAATATGTCCAGTTATCATGGGGATGATACTGATTACATGGCTGATGAGTACGAAATGGAAGACATAGATGATGATATGGATGATGAGTATCATGATAGAGAAGTGGAAGGCTCAGATTCTGATGCTGATGAATTCCACTCGGTTTGTGATGCACTGATAAATTATTGGATTTAGATTTACTCATAGTGATCTCTACGTGATCGTCAATTTTGCATTAATGCATTATATGTCAAAGTTACTCTGTTGTCTAGTTTGTACCAATTCTTAATGTTGGCCTTATTGAATATTTGAATTCTAAATGACATAATATACAGAGTAGTAGAATAGTTGATACCACTGCAGCTCAAGCGAGAAGAGGAATAGACATTCAAGGGATTCCTTGGGAGAGGCTTAGCATTACTAGAGAGAAGTACAGGAAAACTAGGCTTGAACAGTACAAGAACTATGAAAATATCCCAAATTCAGGAGAAGGGTCAGAGAAGGTAAATGATCTCTGCAATCTATGCCCTCCTCCCCCCAAGTTGTGAGCTATATTTTACACTGGTAATTCCAATATCTTATTTGTGACTTCTACAATATGATGTGAATAGGATTGCAAGGTTACGGGGAAAGCACATTCATACTATGACTTTTATCGAAATTCAAGATCTGTGAAATCGACCATTCTTCATTTTCAGGTATACTTAATCAAGTCTTCTGTGAAATCTACTTGATTCTTATTAGTCTCTGTTGGTGTAAATTTTGTGCGCCTTTCAATATTTTAAACTTATCCTTTCTTTGTGCCAATTGGAAGACCTTTTCATAACTTGTTTAGGTTGGGAGTTTTCTTCTGTTTTGCTTGGGAACATATTTGTTTCTTATTATTATTCTTTAGTGTTCTTATTGTGACTAATTTATAGCCTCCTGTAGAGGTGGATTTCACTGTTGTCACCAAGATTTATGTATGACATTTGTGATTGCAGTGTTCTCTTGGATGTCATAGCATGAAATATATATTTTTTGTACAAGAAATCTAGCTTTGATTGAGAGAAATGATAGAATATACAAGTACATACCCGAAAAAAAAAGCATACAAAAGGAATCCTGAATTAGAGGAAATGACTCCAATTCAAAAGAATACAACCAAGTTAATAATGAAAAAAATCCGATTAACGGACCATAAAAATGTGTTAAATCTCACTACCTCCCACACCTCCTGTGATCGCTCCACCCCTCTAAAAGTTCTACTATTTCTCTCTGAATCACACTCCCACATTATACCGAAACAACAAGCATGCCACAACTCTCCCTTTGTCCCGAAAAGCAGAATTGATCACAATTGCAGAAATCATTTTAGATGGAATAATTCTTGGTGCATGCCATGGCGTAATATCCTTCATTTGTATGCCATATGTTGTAATGTTTATTTGAATTTGATGCATGTGGCTGAATCAAACTTTTTGTTGTTGGATAATAGTTGAGGAACTTAGTATGGGCAACATCAAAGCATGATGCATACCTTCTATCACATTTTTCTGTAATTCATTGGTCATCATTATCGTGCACCAAGTCTGAAGTACTCAATGTTTCGGGCCATGTGGCACCTACAGAGGTTAGTGTATTGACTGCATGATTAGCTTTCCATATTATTAATACTCACTTGTGTTGCTTTAAAGTTTAACCTTTTGAGTCTGATGTAATACAGAAGCACCCTGGGAGCTTATTAGAGGGATTTACACAGACACAAGTCAGTACACTTGCAGTGAAAGATAATCTACTTGTTGCTGGGGGATTTCAGGGAGAGCTTATTTGCAAGGTAAGTTATTCATCTTCTTTTATTCTTGACAAGAAAAGCATATTTTATTGCTATCAATATCAGAAGGTACAAAAAGAGGGGCGGGACGTAAGGCATCTTCCTAGCCTCGTGAAGGTTTGATGAGAAAAATTAGGTGTACAAAGCCCAAGTAAAGCACTTTAACTCGGGGCTGTTAATGAGCGTTGTTAGAAAAATGTTGCCAAAAAACTTAATGCCCATCCTGAAGAATCTTGTTGCTCCTCTGTATCCAAATAACCCAGAGAATGATTTTAGAAAGAAATTCTCATTGGATTGTAGCTAAGTCATCCCAAAGCTTACACAAGAAGTTTTAGCACCTCGTGTATTAGAAAGAATGAAGGGGTGGTTTACAGTGCATTGGTTAGTGATTTGAAAACAGGAATTTGAAAATAAGAGGTTCCATGAATAGCTTTTCATGCTTTTAATGTTTTTGAACAAGTGATTGGGAGCCGATTTGGAAACGGGATCCCAGTTTAAATAGTTGTTTAATATGCTTTTGATAATATATTTATAAACTATAAAAATATTTGTAGTTACCAATTAAATTTTATGTTCAATATCAACTATTATTAATTAATTTATGATCATATTCTATTTTATAAATTTTGTATGGTTATTATTTTACAGTATTATATAATTTAAAATATTATTTTATACATATTCTAATTTAGCAAAAATGAAATGTATTTATGTTTATCAAATTCAAAATCTGAATGCAACAAAATCTGTATTAATTTAAAATATATTATATTATTCAAATTCAAAATTTGGATACAACAAAAACTTTAAAAATGTCATTTTTAGGATTTCTACTATTTGGATCACATAATCCAAAATTAGTTTTAAAAAAACAAATCTTCCAAACGAGTATTCACTGAATCTATTTGACTTGGTGCATTTGAGAACATAAAACATATTCCTGATTGCCTATCAAATAGGCCTTTATGTTTCCCCTCCAATTTTATAGTCAGCATAGATATCTGATTTTCTTTTTTGATTTTATATTGAATGTTCTGTTCCGCTTCCTGAGAGGCAACATTTTCATTTATCAAAGCAAGCAACCAAAGAAACAGGGAGCTGAAACAAACAAAAGCAAAAGCTAAAGAAAAAAAGAAGACTTTGAGCAAAGGGGTTCGAGATGTTAAGGATGATGAACACAATTTGATTGTTAAAGTCTTTGGTCACGAACATATTGAGAGAGGCATAGAACTTGAACCTAACTGTATTTTGAACCTCCTCTCAAAGCATCTCCTTACAATCCTCATCTTTCTCGAGTCAGATGTTCCACTACTACTGCTGTGTGACCAGAACTATTATGTGCCAAGAGAACACTGGAAGTCACTATAAGTGTCCCCCTCTAGACCACGTGGTCCAAATTCTGTAAAGCACATTTACACAAAGCACAGCATTGCGGGCCTATTAGCATGTAGGAGGAAATGGAAGTCCTCTGCATGAAATTAATAGTGTTAGTCCTCCAATTGTTAGACAGGAATAAACGATCGTTGGAATTTTGTTAGACAGAAGCTAACGTTCTTTGGAGCTCTAATCTTCCACAATGAAGAGAGCAAAGAAGACTTCGGAGGGGGAGAACCGCACAAGAGGGGAAAAGAAAAAAGAAACTGAAAGAAAATTGCATTTTGTCCTTCTTGCTTGCTGAAAAGAATGAAGTCTTGAGACATTAGAAATCTGCCTCTGATTGACTGGATCTTGCTTTTATGTAGTTAGTCCTCCTCTTCTTCTTCTGATGGTTATCTTTGATCCAAGGTGAAAAAAAAGGGCCAATAATAAAGAGTTTGAAGAAGTGACCTCAGAGACTTCCCTTTTGAAAGCAAGTGGCCAAACTAAAATATTGAGAAACAAAATCCTTGGAAGGCGGAGGACAATGATTTGTAGGAGAAAGTATCAATAAAGATTGGAAATAAAGGTGAAGGAAGAGTAGATAGAGGAGGGACTCCCTTGTCTAACAATCCATCCCTTGACTAAAGAAAAGGCCATAACCATTTAGCTCAAAGGGTCTCAATATAAACTCTCAACTTAACTATACTCAACTGATCTTATTCAACTGGTCTTGAAACTTGGCTTCCTTTCGATTCCCTTGAATCAAAATTCAATCTAATAGATGAGGGGATCTTAAACTCGAACAAGAAATATATAGGGATCTCTCATTACACGAACTGAATAAGAGGTAACCTACCACCTTAAAGTATAATGCTTTTTTTCTCCACTATAGGATTTTTTTTTAAAATTTTATGCCCTTGGGATCCCAAATGACAAATAGGAGGGGTTAACACCCATGAGTATGCCTAAGTGGCAGCTTCATACCCAACTCACACTCATCTAACCAATAGACAAGTTGCAATTGATGCCAACCGTCAAATCCTTGCTCTGTTAATTTTGAGTTTGAGTATGAGCTCAAACACAACTAAAATATTATTAAATTTAGCTCACCTAACCAAACATCAATTGGTTAAAGCATTGTATTAGATGGATTTCTTTCCCTCCCCACATGAAATTTCTCAATGATTCCTACCCGTTGAACCTGGATTGCCCTATCTTAAATCCCTAAACGCTTGGACCTACCCTTGGGTTTACCATTGACTATATAGAAATAATTGATCGACTAAAGGCAATTCTAGACTCAAAATCTTCGCCAAACCCAATTCCTTTCCTCCACAATACCTTATCCAACAAGTTTCAATCTGCATGATCATAAGCTTTCCATACTATTACCTAATAATAGGCCCTTCAATCTTTGAGCTTATAAGCCCAGAAATCTTCAATTACTTCATCATCAATAAGGACATCGAGAATTTTCTTGCTCATAATAAAAGCACCTTGAGAGTTAAAACAACATTTGGGGGACTTGCCTAAGTCTATTAGCCCACACCTTATTAGTGAGCTTCTGCATGGAAGAATTATTGATCTCTCCCTCTCTCTCTCTCTAACCCCCGGCCCAACTCTCCCCTCTCCCCTCTCCCCTCCTGACTGATCAACTGACCGAACTGTTGGAGAAAAAGCTTTTCCTGTTCTACAGATCAGGAAAATTAAAGATCTCTTGGTGATAGGGTTAAGTAAAAACTGTATTCAAACCGTTTTCCAGATTATATATTAATGGGCCTTGGAGATCTATTTTGTTGGATTTGAACCTCGTTCACAAGAGGATTACAAAAAAATTGGGGAGTGGGGCTAGTACATCATTTTGGCATGACCATCGTCTGTGAGAGGGAACGCTAGCTGAACATTACCCTCACATATACTCTATGTCCTTAAACAAGGACAAATCTATCCAGGGCTTATGGAATGAATATCATTGTGGCTGAAATCTTAACTTGAGAAGCAATCTCACTGATGATGAGATTGAAGAGTGGATTCCACTCATGCGTCATTTTAATATTGATTAATTGACACGTCCAAAGGTCATTGGATTTGGAAGCTAGATGTAATGATCCAGATTTTTACTTCCAAATATGACATGATAATATATTGTAGCATTTGTTCTTGCCGGAAACTATGCGTGATTTCCGGCGAGACAATTATTTCCTTAATGGGAAACGTTCTTAGACTTTTTATATCTCTATGCACAACCTCTCAGCATCCCTTGAAACGATTTTCTCCCGAACTTGCTGAGTGTGTTTGAGATAACAGAAAATCGAGAGTTTTTGCGAAGGGAAGTTGAGTGGTTGTTTTAGTGAAGATTTGTGGACCAACTTGGGTATTCGGCGTTTCGGATCGTTAGTTGGGTGGAGTCGTCGCACAAGTTTCTGGAGGAAGAACCGAGTGGAAGTAAGGTTGTCAGTGTAGGGATCGCTGTGTGCTCGTCGAAAATCGGCATCGAGGACGCTGCGTGATAATACGAAGCGGAGAAGGCTGCGGCGCCGTCGGAATCGGCGAGGTGGAAGTCATTAGGGTTTCGTTGTTTTTCGGGTAAGAAAAACAAGTTGTTGGATTCGGGTCGGGTCTCCTCGTATACCCGCGACCCAACAGCCTGTTGTTAATCCCCACTCTAGCCCACATCCCAGGCAAGAATGTGGGCTGCGTGCACGTTCGGCCCAACATCGCGGCTCTGGATTCGGCTTCGCATGAATGTACAATTGCGGCTCGGCTCGCACGTGTACGAACGGTCGGCTTGACTCCATCGGATTCCTTGGCTTGGTGGTGGCTCGGTATACTCATAATATATCGATTTCTAGGTTTTCGGCCCTTACGAAGCGTTTTCTGCCCTTGTTTTTGCGTTCTGAGGTCAGTATGACTCTTAATAGTCAAAAACAGATTATGTTAGGGGCTTACCTTGATAATTAACACGAGGGTTAGTTTGGTTACGGTATGGAAAGTTTCTAAGTATATTATGTGGTTCTTATAGGAAGTAGTTAGTTTACTGAGGGTTAGTTTGGTTACGGTATGGAAAGTTTCTAAGTATATTATGTGGTTCTTATAGGAAGTAGTTAGTTTACTATGAGTAACTTTGGCCAAGGCCATCGAGGTAAGTGACTTTATTGTTGGAGTTAGCCTATTTTATGTTGTATGTTGATGTGTGTCATGTGGCTTTTGCATGCACCATATTTTATGTGATATGACCAAGTTATGCCTTGATTGTGTTTTTCTGGCAATGTTATGAAATGCTATGGATGTTATGGATGTTATGATATGATATGACCAAGTTATGCATTGATTGTGTTTTTCTGGCAATGTTATGAAATGCTATGGATGTTATGATATTTTTACATGCTATGAACGTGTTGAATGTTGTTATGCATACACGTAGCATGATTGAGTTATGTATGGAATGTATAAAGGAAAGAACACGTATTTTGTATTACATAATATACCAAAAAATGAGCTAATACTCTTGATAGACTTTTAAGAAAGATGCCTTCGTTGGTTGGTCTATTTTGTTACATTTTATTTTGGTGGGCAGAGGAAGGCTTGAATCATTTACTTTGGAACTGCAACTGTGTGCTATCTGTATGGAGTTACTTTTCTTTAGGGTTTTGGTTTTCAACTAGATCGTCACAATGTCTTTAGTGAAATGAATGAGGAGTTCATTCTCCATCTGTTGCTTTAGGAAAAGGAGATATTTATGGCAAGCCCAGGTGTGTGCTTTGTTGTGGGACTCTTGGAGGAGAGGAACAATAAAATATTCAGAGGAGGAAATGATACTATTTTGTTTGGTCTCTTCTTAGGTTCTATGTTTCTCTCTTGGCATCAGTGACAAATTCTTTTTGTAATTGTTTGTTAGGTCTTATTTTTCTTGATTCAAGTCCCTTCCTATTGGGATGCTTCCTTTTGGGTGTATTTTATTTTTTAGTTGTCCTTGAACTCATATTCCCAATAAAAGTTGGCTTTTAATCCAAAAAAGAAGAAAGAAAGAAATAAAGATGGTTTTTCATTGAGTTATGTGATTATAATTATAATTGTGGCTAATGTTTGTTTTTACCTTGCTTTATTGCAGAATCTTGACCGCCCAGGTGTTAGTTTTTGTTCCAGAACAACTTACGATGATAATGCTATAACTAATGCTGTTGAGATATATAGCAGCGCTAGGTATATATCCATGCTCTCTTGGTTAAGCAGGTATTTGTACAGCTTTCCTTCTATGAACATTATTTGAACGTATTCCAAAATTTTCAGTGGTGCAGTTCATTTCACTGCTTCTAATAATGATTCTGGAGTCAGAGATTTTGATATGGAGAAATTTCAGCTTTCCAAGCACTTCTGTTTTCCTTGGCCAGTTAATGTAAGTCCTCTGAATTCTACTTTTCTGTTCTATAAACAACTAAACGGAACACCCTTGTGTTTTCCCCTTTCCAGTTGATTAATACTTATCTTAAGTTTCTCATGTTTATATGATATTTTATTCCCAATTACTTAAAGAACTAATGGCAATGCGGTGGAATCATGGATCGTTCATTTTTCGATGGTACTGAAAGTTACGATAAGTTTAGTGAGTAGAAAGATAATGTGTTGCAAAGTTACGATAAGTTTAGTGAGTAGAAAGATAATGTGTTGCAATTTTGGTCGCCTGCATGGCCCATATTGGTCGCCAGTTACGTTCTAGGTACCATCAAGTGTGTGCCTATACTCGGATTATATGTAGGATACAGGGTCGACCTTGGTGTTGTTGAAATGTTCATTTTAGCTTGTTTGTATGTGTGCAAATGTTTGTAACATAATCTTATACTTGTGGCTCATATTCAGATCTAATGGCTCATTTATTACTGTGTTGTATCAATATTTCAGCATGCTGCCTTGAACCCAGATGGTAAACTTCTTGTGATTGTTGGTGACAATCCTGAAGGTTTATTGGTGGACTCTCAAACTGGAAAGGTACTCGTAATAGCGTCAGCAGGATCGTCGTTTTGGTAAATCATCTGCTGACTTAATAAAGTACATTATTTTTGCAGACCGTTGCACCTCTATGTGGACACTTGGATTTTTCATTTGCATCGGCATGGCATTCAGATGGCATTACCTTTGCCACTGGAAACCAGGACAAAACTTGCAGAATTTGGGATGTAAGAAACTTATCAAAGTCAGTAGCTGCTCTGAAAGGCAACCTCGGAGCCATTCGATCCATCCGCTATTCCTCGGATGGTCAGTACATGGCAATGGCAGAACCAGCAGACTTCGTGCACGTGTTCGACGTGAAAAGCGGGTACGAGAAAGAGCAAGAAATAGACTTCTTTGGAGAGATCTCAGGTGTGTCGTTTAGTCCAGACACAGAGTCACTTTTCATTGGAGTATGGGATCGAACATACGGGAGCCTACTCGAGTACCATAGACGAAGAAATTACAGTTACCTAGATTCGTTGTACTGAGATCGAAAGAGTAAAAGAAAAGGAAAGAAACTCGGGGGAATAATAATAAGATGGGGTGGGGTGAAAGTGAAAATTGTTTAATTAACATAGTAAGATGTAGTAAAATTTGTTGTAATTTGTTAAAGTGTATATTTAGTGTGGTGTGAAACAATAGGGTTATATGTATTATGATGATGGTGATGATGATGATGATTTGATGACACTTTGGTTTGGAAGGGACAATTTGAGTGTATGCAGAAGGAGGAGTGTAAGTAAAGAAAGGCTTGTGGGGGATGGCATGGTAAATTAATAGATGGCCAGGGTGTCTGTCACCTTTTTGCATATCTCTCTTCACAAATTTATGTTATTACAAACATCAGACTTACAAATGTTAGCTTCCTGTTTCCGACTATTTTTGTTCATTTATTGGTACGACAAAGTTCATTTCTTAGAGGTGTTTGAGTCCTTTTTTAGTTCATGATGTTAGGAATCACGACTCTCGACAATGGTATGATATTAGAGGTGTTTGAGTCATTTTTTAGTTCATGATGTTAGGAATCACGACTCTCGACAATGGTATGATATTGTCCACTTTGAGTATAATCTCTCGTGGCTTTGCTTTGGGCTTCCCCAAAAGACCTGGAATATTTTCCACTTTGAGTATAAGCTCTCGTGATTTTGCTTTGGGCTTTCCCAGAAGGCTTCATTTCAATGGGGAGTATATTTTTTTTTATTATGAACTCATGACCATTCTGTAAATTAATCGAAGTGGGATACTTTCATCCAACACATTAAAGTTGTGATTAGCGAAAATAAGTACTTCTAATTTGAGTTTAGCATTTGATAAACTTTTGTTTAAAAAAAATGATGGTTGGATAAGTTTAATGAATTATAACACATAAAATTAATAGAATTTTAAATGATAATACATCTAGATTATATATATATATATATATATATATATATATATATATATATATATATATATATATATATATATATATATATATATATATATATATATATATATATATAATTGCAAATATTACGTTTGTGTTATAGCGAAAGCGGAAGTAGAATTGACTGCACTCACACAATGATGCACGGATTTACGTAGTTTAGCAAAGTGTTTATAAGTATCTCACACTATAAAGTTGCACTTACAAAAATACTCCAATTGTCTTTAGTTAAACACAAAATGACATTAGACAAACTTTTATATAGAGGTAGTAACACTAATCTAATCTGATTCATGTACTGATACGGGAGATGAACTAGATGAATCCAATAAATTTGATAGAATTTACCAAAAGTATTTAAGAACCCAAAAAATTTATGAACCAATTATTCGTGACAATCCTCAACGGTTTGACATTTCATAAATGTTTCAAAAGTACATCCAAAGTAGAAATCTATTAGAATGTTAAATAGAAATTAGAATATAAAAGTATTATTAAAACTTTAGAGGTATTTTTGAGATAAAGTGTAAAGTTCAATAGTATTTTTATTAATTTAGTCTATTTTGTAACTCGACGGTACTCGTAAACATAAAAACATTTTGTAATCTATAAATCATAAAAATATAAAAATCATAAAATATAATTATAATTATTAAAATGTTATTATTTCGTCTTGTTATTTAGTTAATTAGATAAAGATATTAATTACAACATTTAGATATTTATATTAAATAAAATATTTTAGTGAATTTTTAATTGTTTTTTATTTTAAAAAATATATATGTTAGCATTCAAATTTGGTTTACCGGCCGTGGAACCGACATTGGGCATTTGGATTAGGAGCGTTGGACCCGATTCGTAACCTCTCCCACGACGATTTTTCTTCGTTCTGACTTACAAATTCGCAGACCGATCATCAATCAATTAGAAGGGGGATTTCTGAGGTAAATCTCCTTATGTTTCTTCATGTATTTATGTGTTCAAGCGCATCAAGTTTCCTTTTTTGTTCTTTGAATTCGATTCCAATCAAGTTTATTGAGTTAGGGTTTTCTCTGGTTTGTGTGGGGTACCCTTTTCACGTTATAGAAATGTTTCGTTTTTATATGCTGAATCTGAAGTGTAACTTCTTCAATTTTCTTGGCATTTGAAGGCCCGAGGCGACGAGGAAAAAATCTAGAGATGACTACTGCAGCTCGACCAACATGGGCACCGGCTAAAGGTGGAAATGAACAAGGTGGCACTCGAATTTTCGGCCCATCCCAGAAATATTCATCCAGGGATATTGCTTCTCATACGACCTTGAAACCCAGGTGCGTGTATTTAAGAGATGTAGCTGTTTCTTGTGCTAGGAAGATGGGGCAGAGAGCGCTTTTAGTTTTCCTTTGGTTGAGTTCTTTGTACCAAGTCTCTCTTTCTTGGTTGATTATAATCGTCCGTGCGCTGTGACTTCTGAGAGATGATGATCGCACATCCATACAGGAATTCATTAGGGTTTTGTTTGCTACGTGCGTTGAGTTTTCTAGTGAGTGTAGAGTTTTTAACTGGATTACTAAGAACTGAATTGGTTTACTGGTAGACCTTTTCAGGTGATGATTACATCTTTTGGTAGTTGGTTTTAATGTGGATGCGATCTGTTGAACAGAATTTTCATTCAGTTTACCTTGATCATAGCTGAGGTGAACTTGGTTAATAGTCCATTTCCACTAATTCCCAAGAAACTTTGTCCCTTCCAAGAACTCCTGGAGACAACAAATTTTTTAGTATATTAAACTTTCCACTTGATGCTTGAACTCAAAACTTTGGAAAATCTCTCGAACTTACTGAGTCCTTGTCTATGATCTCTCTGGGTGTTTAGCCAATGTGAAATGTAGAACGATTTTAATCAATTGGGCTTCTGCTGCAGTTCATCCTCGTTTATTTTTTATTCACAAGGATAATGATCAATTTAATACCTAATTAATTGTCCCAGTCACACACATTGAGGTGGAGGCTGGGGAATTTAAGTCATGAAAGTTTATGGGCTGGGCTTTCTTTCTGTATTGATCCTGTCCTAAAAGAATCTAACTGTTCCTACAATGGACTTCACAACAATTCCTTACCACTGGCAATCTCTTTTTCTACTCGTTACAAAATGGAGGGATAATTCCAAAATGGTAATATAAAAAATCAAGGGGTTAAATGTCAACCCACTTTGAGACCTATAAGCAATTGTTTTGTCATTTTCAAATAGTTTTATCTATCCTTTTCTGCACAAGGGAAAAAAAAAAGAAGGAAAAACAATGAAACCAAAGGAAACGAAGTAGGGATTTAGTTTTTATAGACCATTTTATGCTTAGCCACAAACAATTGTGGGCAGTGGGCACTTGTCAAATGAGTTGTTTGAACTGATTTTAAATGACTTCCTGCTGGTAATTATCTTCTAACCTTTTAGATAAATTTTTATTGATATGAAAGAAATTACTGAAGGGGTTCTAAAGGAGTTACAAGAACCTCTTCCATTTGTGTATATGGAAGTCAAAGAAGAGTTAAAACTAATATTTGACTTGATACACCAAGTGATGTTTGAAAGGACTATAGAATCATAGATTTGAATAATGGTTATCTTTCCAATGCGTTCCAAGCAAATATATCACAGCTCACAGGAAAGATGTCCGGATCCTTTTGTCTTTGATCGAGAGGTTTGAGTTTAGGTTGGGGAGGAGGGACAATTGCGTTTGGAGTCCCCACCGCTTTGGGAGCTTCTCTTATAGCTCATTCTTTCATTCTTTTGTTCTTTGTTGAATCTTTCTCTCTCTAGTGAGTGTCTATTTTCTTCTCGGCCGAAGATGATCAGTTCCAAAGTATGTCAAAAAAGAATCAAACTCTCCTTCAAAGAGTTCGTTTAATGATAAAAGTTATTTTTCTTCCTTCATAAAGGATTGTGACCTTGAGCTTTACGAGATTGAAGCATGGGATCTCAATGTCAAAATGGACATAACTCAATAGTAATTGATATGTACTCCTTTCCTCATGGCCGGAGGTTCAAATCTCCATGATCTCACGCATGGTACTCAAAAGGAGAGGAAAAAAAAAAAAAAAAAAAAAAAAACAAAGAAAAAAGAAGAAGAAAAAAACATAGAATCCTGTTTGTTTGTTTTTTTCGATTATGTATTCTCGAAGTACTTGGCTAATCTGCTGTGTGGTTTTTCTAGTGCCTTATTGATTTTTGTTGGTTTTTTTCTTTAGTTTTTGATTCGGTGGATCGGGTTTATTTCCATTTAAACCTTATTTTCAGTTACTGGATGAAGTTTTTTGGGTTATTTATACCTGCCTGGCGATATTTGGTACAAAGTGTTTTTAGCTTTGTGGCAGCTTCCTTCTTGTTTGGTCTGCAGAAGGCATTAGGAGCAGCTGGGTGGTCATTTTTGTCTGGTTTCTCTAGTTGAACATTTTCTTTGGTTTTTTGGGATCTTTATCATGGGATAGTTTTGATTTTGGTTAGTCTTATTGTTTGTGGAAGCTAATTCGTAATTCTTTCTTGGCAGTTGCTGTTTTGGCCTTTTTTTCTTGGTCGGTTGTTTTGGTTGGTTGATGTTTTTTTTCTTCTTCCCCTGTTTCCTTTAACATTTTGTATCTTTTCATTTATGAAAAAGAAGTTGTTTCTTGTTAAAAAAAAAAAAAAGTTTAGTTTTGAAGATAGATATTTTACAATTGCATTGGCAATAAAGATAGAACCTGTGATTTGCGTGCCTGTTATAAAGACAAAGTGATTAAAGGATATGGGGTTAGGTAGCACTTGCTTGAGGCTTTCACTTGGAAGATAAGTCTCAGAGTTTTGAAGACTAAGAGTAATGAATCTATTTTGAAGATAAGTCTCAGGAGCAACTATAAAAAAAAATCAGGTTTAAGGATATTCACTATAGGAGAAGAGAGTGCTATCAACAAGTTCCCAATCAGGAGCAACTATAACATTATGAACGGGTTTTAAGTCTACGTATAGGAGAAGAGAGTGCCATCAACAAGTTCCCAATCGGCGCTTTAACCTAGTATTACAAATTAGCCTTATCAGCCCTGTTCTTCTGAGCTTCCATTATATATTTGTTATTGGCACCCATTTTGCTTTGTTTTATGTTTCCTCGGATACATCGCTGTTACTTTTCTTCCAAGATTTTTATGTCTCTAATTACTTGTCATTAATGATGCTTGTAGAAAGGAAGGTCAAGATACCCATGATGAATTGCAGAGGAGGAATCTCAGGGACGAGTTGGAAGATCGTGAAAGGAGGCATTTTTCATCAAAGAATAAGTCATATGGTAAAGACATCCATTCTTTAGAAAAATGTTTAATGAGTTTTTTTGTTTTGTTTTTTTCCTTTCATATCAGTCAAACATCCTTATTTCGGTTTTGTTGTCTGACCGTGTTTTCAATGAGTCTGTCGTGTTTCCTTTATTTAATTTGCAGATGATAGAGAACATAGAAAAGGAAGCCAACTTCTGTTAGAAGGTGAATTCATCAGCTCCTTTATGCTTTCATTTAATAACACATTCAGTAATTGTTTGCTTCACCAGATTTTATTTATGATTATTAGGTGGAAAGAGAGATATCGAAGATCGGATTATTCCACGAAGTTTAGATGCTGACGATTCTGACGTGGATGTCAAAAGTGACAGTGAGAGGTATGTTAGTTGGCTTTCCGTTAATCGTATTAGTTGCCTAGCCTGTTCCCTTTGTACTTCTCAATGACTCAGGTTTTTTATGATTTGAACCTTGGTCTAAGACCTGTTAATCTAGTTTTTTTTGGGGTTCAGTATTGAAATATCTGTTTTTATGGTAGTGATGACGACGACGAAGACGATGATGAGGATGATACTGAAGCTCTTTTGGCTGAGCTGGAACAAATAAAGAAGGAAAGAGCAGAGGAAAAGCTTCGGAAGGTGAGCCTTTTGTCCATCCAGATAGCTTCATGATGTGAATTTGTGCTTTTGCAGTACCTTTATTTTTCTCCAAGATTTTAGAAGAATGCACCACGGTTGAGTGATTACTAACTGGGATTGTTTGAATGGCGAATGGTCAAATCTGTAAAGATAAATGAACCGAGTTTGAATTTTGTTTCCTCAGTTAGTTTAATCTGCGTTATAATGTATAGGAAAGACAGGAGCGTGAGGAAGAGCTTAAAGTCAAAGAAGCGGAGTTACTCCGAGGAAATCCGCTGCTGAATGAGCAGCCCGCCTCTTTTAGTGTCAAAAGAAGGTTAGTTGCCTGATTGAGCCATTTTCCTAACTAGTTTATTAGGTTCATCTAACGTGAAACTCCATTCTGATGATTGGACTTCCTTGTAACTTTTGGGACAGATGGGATGATGATGTTGTGTTCAAGAATCAGGCCCGTGGTGAAACAAAGACTCCGAAGCGCTTTATAAACGACACCATTAGGAATGACTTCCACCGAAAATTCTTGCATAAGTACATGAAGTAACATGGTTATCAAAATCTAAGACCATGTAAATCTAGAGTGAGGTGAGCCCTACAACTGTGTACGTATCATAACACGTTGAAAATACTCGACATTTGTTTTATCCGCATATCATAGCAACTTAAACATGCATCAAATGATCTAGTCTGTGTTTTCAATTGGACGAATGAGTATTAAAATGGTTTCATAAGAACCTGTCTTACCTCATATTTTACATGGAAATGATGCTTTTGTTCAAATATTAGATTGGCTGATTCTTTTATATAAGCAGAAGTAGGCACATAATCTGTAGGCAAGGATCATGACTAGTAGAATCCAAACTTCTTGTAAGCCACCGTTGAGGCTGACCGTGTCGAAGGACGCAGAAGACTGCAAAGTCTTGCAGCCTTGTGTGCTTTGACACTCATATAACTGGTCTCCTGAGTACTGCACTTTTAGAAGTAGTCTGAACCCATAATACATGAATGATAGGTATTTCATCCACCGCATGAACTTTGGTATATGCTGCAACAAACCCAGCCATAAAGTATAAAAGTTTACATAATCTGTGAGCTTTTTTCTGGGTTCTTAATAGGGTTTTCAACTTCCGTTCTCGCATGAATCCACATCAACATTTTACTGATATTTTCATCGATATTATCGTTCTCGAGAGAACAAAGTTGTGTTTAGAGGACAACTTGTTTAAGAAGTTCATTTACAATCTAGATTGATTGGTTAAATTTTATTATTTTTCATGCTTGACATGGAAAAGAAGGGATTAGATACCTGTACATAGTAGCCTCCTGTTAAAAGAAATAACATGAGTATCAAGGAGGCAACCATCCCAGCCCTTCTGATACTCAAAACTGCAGCTCCAAACAGTTCTCCTGCCCCCTGATCACATAAAAGGAAGATGTTAAGTCTATCTAATCTCCCCTGTTCACAAATCATTCATGAAACAAGACAATGTTGTAATAGTTTTAAACACCTGGCTTGTCACAGCTACCAATAGTATTGCAAACAATGTTAGCAAGAAACATGAAACTGTTCTCTTGAAATCAACCATGAAGTATAGAATGAGCATGAACAGTGTTGGATAGAGCACATGTGCAATCATGTCGCAGAGCGTGCTGCTCACGTAGTACACGCTTAGTCGATACATATCTGCTTTCTGTTCTTTCACTAGATAGAGCTTTTCAAATGGGAACACATACACCGCTCCAAAGATTGATGAAGATGTCCAAAATATGCAAATGTAGAACAATAAGCCAATCTGAAAACAAGTTCAAAGTTGTACGATTAAGCTTTTGGATTTAGTGGTAGTTTACTGATATTGTGTTGAATGATGTAAAAAACCGAAACAACGACCTGATCTCGCAACTGAGGTTCAGTGTCGATCTTGGATTTCCACCAAAGAAGTCCTAACAACAGTGCAACTCCAACAGCTTGAAGTAGCCTTAGCTTATCAAAGTAATCCTTGCTCCTTTCTTTGAACGTTCTCTTTGCAACAATCCTAAATTGCTCCCACCAGCTTATTGTCCAATCCTTCCCAACTTGTACAGCTTGTTGTAGATGTTCTGGTGCCTTTGCAGCTTCATTCTTTGTTCTTTCTTGAACCTCCAACTGAGTTTTGTACTTGACTTGCAGATACTATTCACACATATCAAGAAAAATGGATGAAAAAACAAATCCTTTGGAAGTAATATGACAATATCTAAAGAGATACCCACCTTGATAATTGATTTGCCTGTGTCGAGCGAGCCTCGAGATGCCGATAGATCGTCGGGAAGACTTATGTCACCGACTTGTCCCGTTGCTAGATCAAGCAAGAACTCTGCAGGGTTCATGGAAATTTGTGGTGTAAATCTCAAAGATGAGAAGTATTCCATTGATTCTTTAGCTTTCCCATAGTAAACAGGATATCCTTCTGATATCAGCAAGAGTTTGTCAAACATGTGAAACATTCTGCTTGATGGCTGGTGTATGGTAGTGATTATTGTCCGTCCGGCCTGTGGAGTTTCATGTTTAATCTCAAGATATAACCATGTTTGTACTTCAAAATTTCCTAATGGTACCTTGGCAAGTCCTTTGAGAACAAGAAGAAGCTTATTTGCCGAGTTCGAGTCAAGGCCAGAAGTCGGTTCATCGAGTAATAGAAGCGAAGGATCGATAAGAACTTCATAGCCTATGCTTGTTCTCTTTCTTTCTCCTCCAGATATTCCTTTACCAAAATTACCACCAATCTTTGTGTTGCGACATCTGCAGGAAAACCATCATTTAAAAGAGTCAAAATTGAAGAATGGAACATCACTAGCTACCATAACACACACACACACACACACACACACACACACACACACACACACCTTTCAAGTCCTAGCTCCTTCACTATCATGTTGACTCTCTCGTACTTTTGCTGTCGGTTCATACTGTTCGGTAGCCGAAGAAACGCAGAGACGAGTAAGGTTTCTTCGACTGTTAATTGTGGGAACAGCACGTCGTCTTGAGTCACAAACCCAATCCTGTTACGAAAGAGTGGCTAAGAGGTTAGGACTTAGAACAACATTAGGCACTTGTTTGCTTTATAAACAGAGAAAGTGACCTTCTTTTAAGGGCAGTAGTGTATGAAATGTCATTATATGTAATATTTCCTTTGACATTTTCAAGTAATCTTCCTCCAATCACTTTCAATAGCGTTGTTTTTCCACTGCCTGAAGCGCCCATCAAAGCAAGTATTTCCCCTGGCCCAACCCTTCCTGTTATTCCCTTTAAGATCTTCTTGTAGCTGTCTTGGTCCATCCTGCCTTGTGAGCCAACCCTTGATAACACTGCCTTTAATGGATTGTTCTTGGTGGAGCCTTGCTTGTTCTTCACTTTGTATTCCACATCTTCAAACTGCAAGTCACGTTCGAAAGTTCATAAACCAAAATGAAATAAATTAGTACGAGAGTTCAAGGTTATCGTCATGAGATCTTAAAACGAAGAACGATATTGTTTACTCGAACGGTGAGAAACCCGTCTAGACGAAATCCTTACCTCTAGAAAAATCGGAACATCTTCAAACTACAAGTCAAGATATATGAAACAATACATCCGAAAGTTTATAAGCCAAAATGAAGAAAGTAGTACGAAAGTTTAAGGTTATCGTCACAAAGATCCTACAACAAAGAACGACATTGTTTACTCAAGCGGTGGGAAACTTGTCTAGATGAAATCTTTACTTTGACGGAAAAAGAATGGTATATCTTCAAACTGCAAGTGAAGATATATGAAACAAACACGTTCGAAAGTTCATAAACCAAAATGAAGAAAGTAGTATGAAAACTTAGGGTTATTGTCACGAGAACCTAAAACAAAGAACGACATTGTTTATGAGAAGCCCGTCTAGACAAAATCTTTACCTTGAGAAAAAACGGAACATCTTTAAACTGCAAATGAAGATATATGAAACAAGTTCGAAAGTTCATAAACCAAATCGAAGAAAGTAGGACGAAAACTTAAGGTTATCATCACGAGATCCTAAAACAAAGAACGAGATTGTTTACTCGAACAGTGAAAACCCCATCTAGACGAAATCTTTCCCTTGAGAAAAATTGAAACATGTTCAAACTACAATCGAAGATATATGAAGTTCATAAATCAAAATGAAGAAAGTAGTACGATGAGGTTATTGTCACAACATTCTAAAACAAAGAACGACATTGTCTACTCAACTAGTGAGAAACCCATGTAGACAAAATCTTTACCTTGAGAAAAATCGGAAGCGGAGAACTCCGATTCGCATCACACGTCTCAATTTGAATGTTAACCTCAGAGTGGATGTTTTTGGTTGGAAGTTGCATGGGTGAGGGAATGTCTTGAATTTCATCCTCTCTCCTAATTTCCATGTTGTTTAGAGAGAGAAAGGGAGGGAGAGGATTAAGAAGAGAAGTTTTTCAACTGTATCAGACCCAAAACTTGCCTACATATCAATGGCAGGATGCTGCTTGGTGACCCACAGCCTTCCCATGCTTATTTTTATTACTGTTTTGCTTCTATTTTACACACATAAAGTGCCATCATATTCAGGATTTTTCTAACTCTCCATGCCAACCCTATGAACTTTCTCGATCTAAACTTCGAACTACTCGATAACTATTTCACTTTGTATGTTCATAGACGCTGTTTTTACCTATGAGTTTAACAAATGATTTCAAAATTCGACAAAAGTTACGGAAATTAAAAAAAGTATTCTTAAAAAACTTGTTTGCTTTGGAAATTTAACTATGAACGCGAAGATTTCGTATAGTTTACAGAGAACGACTGAAACGAACCTTTTATATATGAAGTTGACAACGAGAGACATAAAAAAGAGTGTTTCATTTTAAATAGGAAAATGTTCGATCGAGATACATATAATAGATGAACTTCGTTTTGGTTTATGACATACATGGATCAATTACCCGTTAGGCTGACTTATAAATGGTCTAACTATTTCTTATTTCTTTTGAAATTATTTATCACTCGGTATAAATTAAAATCTCTAAACTCTCGATTTTAATTTTAACCATTTTCAAATTTACTAAAATCTTAATTCTCAGGCATTCATTAAGAAAAAAAAAAATCTATATTATGAATTTAACTCTTTTTTACTTCATTTTTTGTGATGTCCCAACATTGGTTGGTGAGGAGAACAAACCAACATTTACAAGGGCTAGGGGTGAATCTGGGCCGTTACATTTTTTTAAACTTTTATTTATGACGGTAAAGAGTGTTAACGTTATTTTTTAAATTTTATAGGTATTTTTTAAACATATACCATATTAGGTTGAATGAGACAGACATATATGCAATGTGTAATGAATATTACATGGTAACAAACCATGAAATCATAGATTTGGTAACAAAGCCAAGAAATCATAGATAATTCAGAAAATCATGAAATCATAGATTTGGTAACAAAGCCAAGAAATCATAGATAATTCAGAAAATCATAGATTCTCCTTTACCAAAGCCAAGAAATCATAGATAATTTAGAAAATCATAGATTCTCCTTGATTCAGGATAATAAACAAGTAAATCACTAGATTATCTCAGTAATATGATCTATTCTACGTACTCATGATAAATGTATTTTTTAACATTTTAAAAAAATGGGATGGTATCAATGGAACGGATGTATTTTTAAAATTTTTAAAAGTTTTTAATTTTTTTTTATAATTAATTTAACCTATTGGGTATTTGTTTGGAATTTTTTTTTTTATTATTATTATTAATTTAGCCTCGAAAATTATTTTGTTCTCGTGTACGAATGCATTTTCCCCGTCAGAAGTCTGAAGCGAAAAGGAAAAGTGTAGAAATACGAACAGCGGCAATGGAGGAATCTCAGGAAATCCTACTGAATTCCCTCCAAAAATCGGGTGTTTCAGTCCCTCCAGATGTTTCCTCGATTCGGAACTTAACTCCTCCGCTCTTGTTCTCGATCTGTGCTCAAGTCTTGAATCGAATACATGGCCAAACTCAAATCCCCTACGCCACTTCTCTGCCGGACTCCGTCGCCGATCAGTTCAAGATATGTACTGAAATCGCTTCCGCTATTAAGGATCTGGGTTACATAGGAGATATGAGCTTCCACAAGGTATGTCCCCTTTTCTGTCTGCTTGAATTTCGGAATATTTTGGGCGATTGCGAGAAATCTGTTTGCTTATGGACGAACATACCGATTCTGTTGTTGTTTATATTTGGTTCATTTATGAATTTACTCGAATTTTGTCTATTTAGTCAGCTCTGATTTTTGTAGACATGCATTGTGAGCGTTCTGTTTCTATTATTGGTGATCGAAGTATACCCGAAAGTTTATGAGTACTGGAAACTTTTCAGTGTCTAGGAACTAAATAGGATGTGTTCTATTTCTTTTGACCACTTAACTTCTTGGACATTAGCAAAAGCTAAGGCATTTGTTTTGGATATCCATCTGCTGTTGTACTTAGAAACAGACTACATGTGTTGCTTACAACAGTTCTTGTATCCATCTGAAGAGGACTTGTATAAGTTGATAAGATTCTTGGTGGAGAGACTTCCTGAAGTTTCTGATGGAAAATCCAAGGTTTTGGAAGATGGTGATGGCAGAAAAGAAACGAAAGCTGACACTCTCAAATGCCACTATGTGTTGGGCCAATCAGACGATATCGACACTGATGATTCCGTTTTTACCCATCAGAAGGTTGAGAACAAGCTTTCGGATCTTAATATTATTGTTGAAGAGACAAAATCTTCAGATTCCAGCGTCGGTCGATTCTCTGATTCCGGTGAAGCAGCTATGTTTGATAACCTTGTTAATGCTCCCAAAGATCAGTCTGAGGTTTCAGGAAACGAATCAGTTGCAGTGCAGGGGAATAATGGACAAGTATCAATTTCCAGACATGAAGTTAGTTCTTACATTCAAAAGAATGATGAAGTAAGTTCTTCTTGTGGCTTCTAACTTCAAACAATTATTAAAATCTGTTGTGTATAAGAGAAAAGAATGAAATGGTCAGCCGCTTGGGAAAAGGTTATTTGATTAGATGATATAAAGAATATTGTATATCTTCTATTCTTGTTTTAAATGAGAATTGAGGCTGAGCAATTTCAGGATCAAGAGATCAGACCATTGGAAGAGGTCAGTACAAAAGCTTCTGAATTAGAGCATCTTCATGTAGAGTTAGAAAGGTTGAAGGCAGCGACCGGAATTGTATTTGATGATAATCGTTCGATTGAAGTCCATCTTCAGGAACTGGAGGAGCAAATCAATTCTAGAAAGCTGAATCTTCTTGCAGTGAAGTCGGGGTGGTGGGACATCGTTTCAGTTTGATATCTGGATTAATTTTCATACTGCTTCTTCATTTTGAATTTTAAAACCCAAATTCAAAGAGAAGTTAAGTCCTAATACAAAGATATAGATTTCATTTACTTTTTCTTTATCATTGACTCTACAGGGCTGCAGAGAAGGAGCTTTTAGAAAATAAAAGGCGAAATCTTCAAGAATCACTATGCGTAAGTAATCCGAAGGCTCAAGAAAAGCTGCAAAAATTGAGAGAGTTTGAATTGGAAAAGCAGCTCATTGAGTCGGAAATCAGGAGGCGGTATGCTACTTCTTTGAATATTAAATATGAAATGAAAATTAATCCTTACTGAAATCTCTGAAATATTTGCAGTATATCTAGTTATATTTTTCAAAATAAAACTACTGTCACAGGAAACAGATGTTTTAGATACGAAGTAATTTGGAGATACTCTCCAACGTCTTAGGTTTAGAATGAATTTTGGATTACTTTTGGAGGGTGAAAGTGCTTTCAGCTCATCAAAATCACTTTCTACAATTTTGTTTGTTGAACACAACTCTCTGTGGGAAACACTCGCACTCTTCATTAACACCAATCGAGAAAAGATTACAAGACATTCTATAGAAACTACTTGCACCCTGTGATTTGATAGGGTGGAGGGGTATTTATAGCAGATGCTAGACAATTTATTCCTATAATGTCTAACCATTTATTTCTAAAATACCTAAATCATTTTTCTAAAATACATAGACTTTTCCTAAAATACATAGACAATGGGCTCATACAATTATTGGGCTTGACCCTATTGGGTTAGTGATGTTATTTTAACACTCCCCTTTATACTAGTCCTTATTGACTGCACCATGTTGAGCTGGCAGCGAAAGCTCTCATGTTAGCAAGTTTTCAGCCCTGATGTTAGCCAGTTTTCAGCCTTGGTTGGTATTTTATTACACAAACTTAAGTTCTCTTAAAAATTGAAATAGTACTTGAAAGCAGTAGTATCTCAAGAGGAAGTACTTAATTGGTTTTTGTTCCAAAACTGCATGTAGAAGAAGTTCTCCAATTAATTTTTTTATAATAAAAATCATCCAGAACTTACTATCAATTATCAATATCTTACATCTTAATCATTTGTGGTTTCTTGAGAAAGCTAGGTTTTGAAAATCATTATTAACCTGTCTTTATATAAAGTGATATCATAATTAGATCTCTTCCTTTTGGGGTGGGTGGGTTTGTCATATTAAATTTGATGTTACTGTATCAAAGAGTAATCTGTACTTTTGTGGAGAGTTTATGGGGATCTATTGCGTGTTATGTTAGCATTTATATTCAAAAGTCACTTCCCGGTTTCTCTTGTAATCTTGACACATTTCATCATTTTTACTTTTTGGGTGGGTGGGGCAACTCGAAGAAAACTTCCTAAACATGATATGCAACGCAAAAAATTATAAGCAGTGGGGCGTCCTGTTGGCTTGTTATTATCTCTTGCTTGTGTCGAACACTAATGATTTTTCCTCAAATATTGTTACACATCCTTCAGGGAGGAAGAAAATTATAATCTCTCAACAGAGCTTAAGAAGCAGCCAAAACAGGCACCGAGACGATCCTACATCGATAGGGTGAAGGAGATCACAAAAAATAGTCGGAAACAAGATGCTGACATCGACCGAATCCTTAAAGAAACTAGAGCGCTTCAGCTAGAAAGTAACAATATTCAAGAACGCCTCCATAGAACCTACGCAATTGTGGATGAGCTAGTTCTCAGGTATGCACCATAGAACTAGTGAGAACTGAAACAGAACTATTACATCATTGTTTTAAGTGGTATTAATCAGTTGGTTGACAATGATGTAGTAATAGCGTCCCGTATCTCGTCCCTCATTTATGTTTCATACTCGACCGAAAAAAATCGACCTTTTATCTTGCTTAGGAAACTAGCTGACTCTGATTCATATCCTGTGTAGGGAAGCAAAAAAAGAAGGCATAGGCAAGAAAGCACACAAACTCCTGACTAGTATCCATGAGAATTTCGGAGAGATCTCGAACAAAATCCTGTCCACGGATAGATTAAGAAGAGAAACTGCAGAATACGAGAAGAAGATAGGGGCCTCGGCATCCCGAAGTTTAGATTTTAACAAACTACAAGCTGATCTGGATGCTATCAGGAGGGAAAATAGTTGCCTAGAGCAAAATCTCTGCCATAAAAAACACATTGACCAAATGTAGAATGTTTTCTGGATTTCTTTTGTTTAGTGTAAATCAATCATGCTTATTGCAACAATTACATTCTAGTGCAAAGGAGAAACAATTCAGTTCAAATGACATCATCTGCTATTACTTAAATGGGTTTTTTTTCATTAATTAGTTGGATTGTGATGCCTTATGCAACAAGCTTCTGTCTTTTGGCCATTAATTGTGGATTCAGTTGTGTATTGAAATAGAAGATTCATCATCATTCTTAAGGTTGGGTGTTCCTTGCTTTTCAAGTTACTTACCCAATTGGAACTTGGGTGGGTAAGCAGTCCTATGTCTCATCCCTTAACATTTTGATACATCTCTTCCACCATCAGAATTCTTCAATTTCCATAATGATCAAGGAATACGTTCTTAGAAAGAAAAAAAAAAAAAAATACATATGTAACCGTTCAAGTCTACCACTAGCAGGGATTGTCTTCTCATAGCCCGAGTGATGTGTCAGTGAGTAGGCTGGGCCCCGAAGGGGGTGGACATGAGCCGGTGTGCTAGTAAGGACGTTGGGTTTCAAAAGTGGGTGGATTGGGGGGTCTCACATAGATTGGAGAAGGGAACAAGTGTCAGCAAGGACGCTAGGGGATTGTGAGATCTTACATCAGTCAGGGAGGAGAACGAAACGTTTTTTTATAAGCGTGTGGAAACCTCTACTTAGTAGACGCGTTTAAAAAACCTTGAGAGGAAGCCCGAAAGGGAATGTCCAAAGTGGACAATATCTACTAACGATGAGCTCGAGCTATTACACAAGTCTTTGTTAATATATGTAATAAATATATTGCATCATCATTATAATAAATATGAAGTAGGAAGACTTGAAGATTGACCGTCCATTCATATTAGGCAATATTAGGCAATGGGTTGCCATAATAACAATAGTTTTAGACATTAATGAGAAGCAAGTGGTTAGTGTGTTTAGGACATTGACCTTTTCTACCTTACATAGAATTCATGAAACCTTAACTTCTCCGTAAACAGCCAGTGTCGGTTTCAGATTTTATACCCACACGTGGACGTCTCAAAACCTGCCATGTGGCATCATCCATAGGACCCCACCACCATAAATCCACATAATCAAAATCATCTTTAAAAACACATAACCAAATCAATGCATTCCTTTCTTGTTTGTTTTGATTGTTGGGTAAATTTCCCCAATCATCTTTGAACATTGTTTCCTTTAAGCTTCTCTCTTTCTTCCCCAATGATTTTCTCTCACCATTTCTCCCCATCTTCCATTACCAGAGATTATCATCGCCATTGTTGCTGCTCCATTTCTTCCTTCCCTTTGTGATTTCAATATAGATATCTATTTGGACAGAAATGGGGCTTCTTGATTCTTTGTTGGATAGAGATTCAAGAAAGTTTATCAAACGAAAAGACAGCGATGCAGGAGAAGCTGGTAGGTTTTTTCAATCCTGTTTGGTTTATTTTATTTTTCATTCAAAGGATTCGTTTGATTCTCTGCTTATTTCTGTGATTTCTGGCATCTGGGGTTGTGTTTTTTTTTCCTGTTCTTGATCAATCGTTAAATTTTGGATCCGAGAGACAATTTGAAGATGTATATAAACCCAAATGATAGCTAGAGTGTGATAAGCTGCATCGGCTGGGTTGGGGAGGACGAAACATTCTTTATAAAGGTGTAGAAATCTCTCCCTAGCAGACGCGTTTTAAAAGCTTTGAGGGAATTCAAAGAGGACAATATCTGCTAGCGGTGGGCTTTAACCATTACAAATGGTATTAGAGCCAGACACCGGGCGATGTGCTAGCAAGGAGGCTGAGCCTCGAAGGAGGTGAACACGAGGTGGTGTGCCAGCAAAAACGCTAGGCCCCAAATGGGGGATGGGGGGTCCCGCATCGATGGGAGAAGGGAACGAGTGCCAGCGAGGACGTTGGGTGCTGAAGGGGGGTGAATTGTGAGATCCCACATCGGTTGGAGAGGACGAAACATTCTGTATAAGAGTGTGGAAACCTCTCCCTAGTGTAGGAAGCCCGAAAGTGAAAGCTCAAAAGAGGACAATATCTGCTAGCGCTCTGCTTTGGTTGTTACAAATGGTATCAGAGCCAGACACCGGGCGATGTGCTAGTAAGGAGGCTGAACCCCAAAGGGGGTGAACACGAGACGGTGTGCCAGCAAGGACGCTGGGCCCCAAAGAGGTGGATTGGGGGGTCCACATTAATGGGAGAAGGGAACGAGTGCCAGCTAGGATGCTAGGCACTGAAGGGGAGTGGATTGTGAGATCCCACATCGGTTCGGGAGGACGAAACATTCTTTCCACACCCTAGCAGACGCGTTTTAAAAACCTTGAGGGAAAGCCCGAAAGGGAATATTCGCTAGTTTCTACATTCATGGGTTTGGATTTGAGGAATTCATGATTCTTATTGATTTTGTTTTTGCATCTTATTGTTGATATCCGTTGAATTCTTCTAAGGTCTGCAGATTCTTATATTGAATGTACTAAAAATATGAGATTGTTGCCTGTTTCCTATTGATCATTGGTCTTGTTATCCATGTTTTATGTACAGAACCTCTCATATTCTATAAATCCGCAGGCCGAGCGCTCGAAGAAATTAGAGGTTCGCTCTACAATGAACTACGAACTTCAGACGGGGCGAAACGCCAACAGCAACGATACTGCGGTCCGGTCGTGGCGATGACATTCAATTTCATGGTTGCTGTTGGAATCATTATGGCAAACAAATTAGTAAGCAATGTTACATTTGATGAGCTGAAAGTGTTCATATGTTCTTTATGCTCATTTTCAGCTGTGTTTTGCTGTTTTGTAGGTTATGGGAAGAGTTGGATTTAACTTCCCAATATTCCTTACATTAATCCATTATACAGTTGCTTGGTTTCTACTAGCAATTTTCAAGGCACTTTCTTTGCTTCCTGTTTCTCCTCCTAGCAAAACCACTCCCTTCTCTTCCATTTTCTCCTTAGGTGTTGTCATGGCTTTTGCTTCAGGTCTTGCCAATACTAGTCTCAAGCACAACAGGTATCCCGCTCGGTTTCCCTTTTCTTTACCTTTACGACACGTCGGTCAGGCAGGGGACAGGGACGGGGACGGGGACGGGGACGAGGGTGTTATCTTGATATCTTACATTGAATTCTATGTGCAGTGTTGGATTCTATCAGATGGCTAAGATTGCAGTAACACCCACCATTGTTTTCTCAGAGTTTATACTTTTCAAGAAGACCATTTCATTCAAAAAGGTTCCAAAACAATGACACTTCTACTTCCTTTGTTGTTAGTTATGATAATGTGTTTTCAGACACAGACATGTTTTGTGTAGGTTATGGCTTTGTCTGTTGTCTCTGTTGGCGTGGCGATCGCGACGGTAACGGATTTAGAGTTCAACCTGTTCGGCGCTTTGGTTGCGATTTCTTGGATAATCCCGAGTGCTATAAACAAGATTTTGTGGTCGAATCTGCAGCAGCAAGCGAGTTGGACGGCGTTAGCGTAAGCTCTTGTTAGTTTGCATGAATTTGATTCAACCATTGAGGAACCAATGCAGTAAACTTGTGATGTGTTAGGTTGATGTGGAAAACTACTCCAATTACAATATTTTTCTTACTTGCTCTCATGCCTTGGCTGGATCCACCAGGAGTTCTGTCTTTTAGATGGGATCTCAGTAGTTCAACTGCTATTTTGATATCAGCTCTGCTTGGTTTTCTCTTGCAATGGTCTGGAGCTTTGGCACTAGGGTGAGACTAAACCCCTCATAACATTACTTTTTCCCTTGTCTTTTTTCATGTTCTTCTTTTCGTAGTGCTTGAACTCGATCGTTGCGTCTGTTTATCTCTTGAACTCGTAAAATTTGAAAAACCTGTTGATTTTGGTGGGATGTCACATCAACTAGCTAGAAGGGCATCAAATCAGTCTGAGTGTGAGATCCCACATTAGTTGGAGAGAGGAACGAAACATTACTTATTAGGATGTGGAAACCTCTCTCTAGAGTGCTTGAACTCGATCGCTACGTTTGTTTAGCTCTTAAACTCGTAAAAGTTGAAAAACCTGTGATTCTGGTGGGATGTCACATCAACTAGCTAGAAGGGTATCAGATCAGTCTGAGTGTGAGATCCCACATCAATTGGAGAGGGGAACGAAGCATTTCTTACTTATTTGGATGTGGTAACCTCTCTCTAGAGTGCTTGAACTCGATCGTTACGTTTGTTTAGCTCTTAAACTCGTAAAAGTTGAAAAACATGTTGATTCTGGTGGGATGTCACATCAACTAGAAGAGCATGGATCAGTCTTTAATCACAAGGAATGTGATTGAGTGTGAGATCCCACATCAGTTGGAGAGGGGAACGAAGAATTCTTTATAAGGGTGTCGAAACTTCTCCGTAGAGCACTTGAACTTGATCGTTATGTCTGTTTAGCTCTTAAACTCGTAAAAGTTGAAAAATGTGTGATTCTGGTGGGATGTCACCTCAACTAGAAGAACATGGATCAGTCTTTAATCATGTGGTTGAGTGTGAGATCCCACATCAGTTGGAGAGGGGAACAAAAAGCATTCCTTATAAAGATGTGGAAACCTCTTCCTATAGTGCTTGAACTCGATCGTTATGTCTGTCTAGCTCTTAAACTCGTAAAAGTTGAAAAACTTGTTGATTCTAGAAGGGCATGGATCAGTCTTTAATCACAAGGAATGTAGTTGAGTGTGAGATCCTACATCGGTTGGAGAGGGGAACGAAACATTCCTTATAAGGGTGTGGAAACCTCTCCCTAGTAGGCGTGTTTTAAAACTTTGAGAAGAAGTCTATAAGGGAAAGTCCAAAGAGGACAATATCTACTAACAGTGAGCTTGAGCTGTTACATTGAATTTGTGTTAATCTTTTGAGTTTCGATGCGCCTCTTCTTACTTCAATAGCAGTGTTGTTGTTCAAATTTGTGCAGTGCAACCTCTGCAACATCTCATGTTGTTCTGGGACAGTTCAAGACTTGTGTGCTTCTGCTGGGAAGTTATTTTATTTTCAGGTCGGATCCCGGGTTCGTGAGCATTTGTGGGGCGATCACAGCTCTCGGCGGAATGTCTGCTTACACATCCCTTAATCTGCAGCAACAACACGACAACAAGCAACTTCCAAAGCATAACTTGCCGATGCCAATGCCGATGCCGATGCCGATGCCCGAAAACAGCAGCCTTGTAGAAGATGCTGCAAAGTTGGATGTACAAAGTTCTGATGTTGCTGTGTAGAGATTGAATGAATCACTTGAACTAGCTTGAGTTCTACAAGTTTTTGAAGTTTTTTTTGGGTTAGTTTGATGGTAGATTCATCTTTTGTTCTCAAATCAATCAACCAAGAGTCATGCAAATATCTTTCTTGTAATACTCAATACAATTTTACAGAGATCGCAGGTTATTTTTACTGGCCAAAGTTACATTAATAACTAAAATCTCATAAAACTCAAAATATCAAACATTTATAAGTTAGTTAAGGTTATAAACCTATTAAAGTTGGTTGGTTTTACACAATAAAAAAAAAAAGTGTAAACCCGTGAATTGACCCAAATTTTAAATTTTCAAACAATTCAACCCAACTAAAGCTGGTTATCAGACATAACTCGAACATAACTATCTATTATATATAAATATATAAATATTTACCATATATTTGGCTTTTTTTACTATAGATAGTCGTTACTATTCTTTCACTCGAAGACGGATCTAGTGAACCATGAATTTTTTTCCCAAACAATTATCAGAATCTTCATTGCACCATACTAAGGCTTTGCACAACCTCAATATTCCAACATCAACCCATTTTGTCAACATGTTTGCCGGATTCTTTGCACCCTCTATCTTCTCTAAACACATCCCCATCTTCCACTAACTTGGGAGTGAAATGTTATCGTCTTTAGTCTTTAGTGTTTCTAGCTTCTTCTCCAATTTTTCCTGATAGTCCGTCATCCATATCATCTCCTTTCCAGCTTCAGCTATTGTCATGTACTCAGCCTCAATAGATGAAGGAGCAACACAATTCTGAAGTCTAGACATCCAACTCATCTCATCATCCATGGCTTGTTCCCTTTGGTTGTATCCTCTAACGGTAGGGCATCATCAAAGAGCTTTGGTTCCCCTTCATCAGTCAACAATAGATATTGTAATGAAGGTACATACGTATCTGTTACTCTGATAGGTCTGGATGATCTTTTCAACACCTGCTCAGGTGTTACTTGCTCCACCTCTGGTTCCTCAGTAATAGTCTCAGAAGTTTTTTGAGTATGTGCTACAACATCACTAAGTGAATTGTTTTGCAACAACCTCAACTCCCACTTGCTTCGTTGTCCCGAAACCATTATTCTTTTTGTCCTTGTACAAGATATTTCATCAAAAGTCACGCCACAGTGTCTCAGGACTTTTCAGTTCTTGTCATCCCAACACTTATCCTCGAACATGCCAGAACCATAGTCTATGAGGTAGCACTTCACAAGCTCAACATCAAGCTTGTCACTCTTCTCTGGATCAACACGAACATAGTACAACTAAAAGTTCTCAAGTGAGAGTACTTGAGTTCTTTTCCTATCCACACTTCTTCTGGCAATTTGAACTCCAAGGGTATTGATGGTTCTCTATTGATCAAATAGGCTACTGTGTCACAACATCACCGAAGGTCTTTGGTAGTCTAAAATGAATCCTCATACTTCTTACTCGCTCGTTCAATGTTCTGTTCATCTTTTCTTTAACATCATTTTGTCTTGCCTTACTGGGAGCTGTTCTCATTATTCTAATTCCCTCATATGCACAAAATGTTTTAAATTCTGATTTTTCGTACTTGTCCTCCCTTGTCAAACCTCATGCATTTGATCTTTAAGCCGGTCTAATTTTCAACTTCAGCTTTCAACTTCTTGAAGGTGGCAAACACATCTGACTTGTGTTTCAGGAAATAAATTCGTACCTTCCTACTGAAATCATCGATTAAGGTGACGTAGAACTTTGATCCTCTAAGTTATGGAACTGAAGATGGTCCTCAAACGTCTGTATGGAACTGAAGATGGTCCTCAAACGTCTGTATGGATCATTTTCAAAGCACTTTCTTCAGTTCTCTAGCAGCCTTTGTGAAGCTAACTTGTTTATGTTTACCCATAACGCAGCTCTCACAAGAACTTATATCAACAGAATTCAGGCCTTCCAAAACTCCTTTCGCAGATAACATCTTCGTTCCTTTGACGCTCATATGTCCAAGTCTATTGTGTCATTGACTTGAATTTGAAACACTCTCAGAAACAACAACCATGTTCATACACCCTGCAATGGTGTATAAGGTTCTAGATTTTGTGCCACGTGCTACCACCATATCACCCTTCACAATCTTCCACGAACTCTTTTCAAACTCTGTTTCACAACTTGTGTTGTCCAACAGACCAATAGAGATCATGTTTTTGAGACTAGAATTATATCTGACATACTTTAATATCGACTTATTTCCTACCAAATTTTTATGCAGACATCCTCTTTTTCTTCAATCTCCAAATCTTTGTCGGCAAGATACATCTTCCAGACTTGAGATTCTAAAACAACTCTTTATTTGGAGACGAATGAATAGATGCACCTAAATACAAAATCAAGGATTCAATCGGACTGTCCATGATGAGGATTAGAGCATCCCAATGTATTCTGTTGAATTTATAAAATCATCGTCATGTCTGATTTGTGATTTTTATTCCTCTTTGGTCTTGTACAATCTGCCCGAGAATGACCATTTTCTCCAAAACTCCAACACGTTACGTTTGGTTTGTTTGGAAAATTTTCTCTGTTCTTTGATTTTGATCGACCCTTGTTTGGACCCTTCGATTTACTTCTTCCCCTTTGGGCAACACTGAGAGTACCACCAGATGAATTCCCAATTTCTCATTTGCAATACTTAACTACATCTAGGATTTCATTGAACTTCAATTTCATAGACTCTTAGAAACTGCTAGGCAACAAGAGTATCCCACGACTCAGGTAAAGATGACATCAAAATCAATGCTTTAATTTCATCTTCGAAATTAATTTGTGCCGAACTCACTTGACTTACAATCTTATTTAATTCATTTAGATGATCAGCAACAGATCCACCTTCACACATCTGTAGATTGAACAATCTCCCCATATGTAATAGCCCCCCAACAAAATCATAAATAAACAAATAAAAAAATTTAAAAAAATAGTTAAATAACAATAATAATAAAAAATAAATAAATAAACAAAAAAAACCACATTTTCCCGCCTCTCTCCACTAACCTCCCATCCCTTCCCACAATTATCTTTCCTCAACCCATGGTTAGTCCAACTGGAAAAAGAAACAAAAAAAACAACAATGGTCAAATATGAGGAGAAGTAAAATGGCTTTCAACTAAGCAGATTGCAGATTTAGAGATTTTTGTCCCTCACATTTTCTTTTCCTATGGTTATAAGAAATTAATTTAGTATCAAATCTTCTTTCATATTTTACCGTAATAATCCGATCCCATATCCTATTAGATTTTTGTTAGCATTTTAAGTTATACTAAATAAGTTAGATTCAATAAAATTTTAGTTGAGGACAGAATTTAACAATAGAATAAGAAATATCAGAGGTCAATGAACTCCGTCAAATTTTGTCAAACACGACATATCAGAATTTTAAGATGGCGAATGTAGATCAAAGAAATAATTTTATAGAGTTCAAACTTGAAACTGATGTCATGGGCTCACAGAGATTGACTTAGATTTCAAAGGACGGAATCGAACTTTCATTAAGGATATATTCGTGACAACGACTTAAGCTAACCAGGTAAGTGGCCTTACTATCGGCATGGTTATATTTGATGTTGACACATGCCCGTGGTTCTGCATGTGTCATATATACTGATATGTGTGAATTATCTGTTAATCGATATGCTTATATTATGTTTATGTTGTGTTATAATATGTGAATTGTATGATAATAATTATGGTACGATGTGTTCAAGGATAGGTTTGAGATATGATACGAGAAGGATGCACAAAACGAAATATAACGATAGGAGTAAGATACGTTTATGAAACGTTAAGGTTAGGTTACATACCGGAGTGCTATGGATAGGGGAGATTGATGAAAGAATATGGTTAGGGTATGGGTAGAAAGGGATAGGTTTGTGATAGATTGATAGAACGATAGCGTTAGAATACGATCTTGTGATGATATGACTAAGGTACGTTCACGTAACGATATGACTGTGATAGGTATAAGAACGTTAAGGCTATGATAAGTTAGGGAACGATATGACCACAGAGTGTTTACGATATTCAATGTTTATAATACGATATATTGTGATGTGATGTGTCATGTTTAGATTGTTTTGTGTGACCATTGAGGTAATTGTTGTATGAATTGCATGTTATGAAATGACATGTTAAAAGCATGGAGCGTTATGTTATGTTTTCTAAATTGTATGTATACAACATGTTATGAATGACATGATATCACGACAAATGAAATGAAATGTAACCCCATTAGGATTATGTATGATACATAGACTGAAAATGAGAAATGACATGTTAAGCATGAAAGATGATAGCGGGGTTATATTCATTAATGATAAAAGTAGAAATATTGGGGACCGCATGCATTATGTGTGCTCATGCATTTGGGGGATACCCCTATTCCATCACGAGGGTACGGACGCGTACATCCAATGGCAGGACAACGATCGTTATGTTTGCATAGCGCTGCCGTGACGGTGACTAGTTCTAACGGGTGTCCGGCCTAAGGAGCTCCCAGAGTATGCTCGCCGGACAAGAAAAGTGGCCCAGTGGTGTGCGAACTGACTGGTGAGCCCATACTCGCATGTATGGGCTGTGTGTAGAGTATATGGTACACGTCCAAATTACCCGTTAGAACAGCACTGTAGAAAGACAGATTGAAAGATAGGTCCCATCATCTCATTTGCATGTGATTGTTGCATTTAACCCCAATAGTGGGATCATGAGTGAGTATTTCTTTAAATACTCAAGCCATGTGCTACTACATTTTTCAGGTTAAGGCAAGGCATTCCTGTACGACTGACGACGACATCGCAACTCGAGACCATGGCACATGCATAGGTTAGTAGTATTTATTTTCTTAGACTTAGGCTAGAATAGGATGTTTTAAACTTAAACGCTTATTTATTGTATTTCGGGTCTTTTGTTGTGTCGTTTTAAAGATATTTTCGAAACATGCAAGTTCATGGCTGTGTTTTAAGATAAATGTTATGTTTTATGGAATTTAAATGAAGTCTTCCGCATTCAATGTTTATGATACGTATATAGTAGCGACCTTAAATTAAGTAGAAAATTTTGGGTCGTTACAGCATCAAATACACCTTGTTCATAGCTGGCAATTTTTCGTACATATTTGACCACACCTTCAACAAATCTGATGTTGTCTTCTCCTTGATGATTTTGAACGCCACGTTTCTGGATAACATCAACCGGATCAACCCTAAGGCTTATCGATCCTTAAGCTTCCACTGCTCCGTGGTCATGGTATCCGGCTTCACCCCCAACGGAGGTTTGTGAAAATCTTTCTGGTACGGATAATCTTCAATCTACATCTTCCAGAAATCGAAATTGGATCCATTGAACTTCTCAATTGCAATCTTTGAACTTTCCATCTTCACCGATCGTGGTGACTTTCGCCTAGTTTTGATAGCAGTTGTTAGAATTGCACAACACTGCACACACTCGATCTTGAGTAACACAAAGAACAAGAGAGAAAAAAAATGCAAAGAGGAATATGGGCTAAATGTTTATATTGATGACTTCAAGTATGTACACCAAGAGATAATACAGAGGAGGTAGAAAGTACATCTTCAAAGCGGGTATATAAATGGTTTCAGTTTACTATAATATATAGTTTTAACATATATAACCCATAAATATCTAGCCTATAGTTTTCTACCAACTTTTTATTATAAATTGTTTACGGTATATTTTACATATATAATTTTATAATATATAACAATTGAATAAGTTATACATCGTCTACCAACTTCATATCTCTTAAAACTAAAATATGAGTGAAAAATAAATTGCTTAGCTCTTGACTTCCAAGAAATAACTAAATTTTGCAAGAAGATGCAAAACATTGTATGTAATCTCATGTTTCTTTAAGGTTAAAATGGTTAGCTTAGACCATTTTTTTTTAAGAATGTCATAACGACCAAATCATTTGGTGGGTGGTTAATTTTTATTTTTTGGAGTTTGCTATTTTTATCTGGTTGTAAGGCCTATAATAGCCAAACCAAGTTATTTTGTTATTCAATCCAATTGAGTTAAGAGTTTTATTTTGAGTTAGTTTGTGTCTTTTCACACCATTTGGTATCAAAGAACATCACAAGGCCTGATTGTAAGAAAAGAAACGGTAGTTTTTTTTTTTTTTTTCTTAAGAAAAAGAAACGTGAGTTGGAAGAGATTCAAAATATGGCACCTGAAACCAATTTCATTCAACTGTCATAATTCTTAAGTTTGATGGCCATTATGATAATTGGTCTATACATGGAAAATTATCTTCGCTCAAAGAAATTTTGGTCTTTGGTGGATACCGAAACCCCTGTCGCAACAAAAAAAGTGGAGATTATTGAAGCACAACAAAAAACAATTGCAGACCAGAAGGTGAAAGACTTGAGATTATTGAAGCACAACAAAAAATAATTGCAGACCAAGAGGTGAAAAACTGGTCAATAATTATTTGTTCGCGATCCATCCAACTGTTATGGAAACAATCCTTAATAAAGATACTTCAAACAAGATACTTCAAACAAATTTGGGAATTTATGAAGTCAAAAGAGCACAGACTTCATACAAGTCCCATAGATGAAAGAGGGAGAGAGTGTTGATGCATATTTTGCTCGAACTCTCACCATTGAAAATAAGATGAAAATTAATGGTGAAAACATGAAACAAGTGGTTATTATTGAAAAGATCTTAAGATCAATGACCTCAAGATTTCTATAACTTAGACATTTTAACTATCGTTGAATAGCAAAACAGCTTGTTGGTACATGAGCAAAGACTAAATGGACCTTGTAGGTGATGAACAAGTACTAAAGGTGACATACAATAATAGAATCGGTTGAAGAGGAGGGGATCGAGCTCGTGAAGCTTTTTGAGGAAGAAGTAGAGGAAGGGGAAGAGGTAGACATCCATTCAACAAAACTACAGTTGAGTTGAGTGTTATAAGTGTCATCAGTCAACAAAACTACAGTTGAGTTGAGTGTTATAAGTGTCATCAGTTAAGGACACTTTAGATATGAGTGTCCAATGGGAGAAGGAAACAAATTATGTGGAGTTCAATCAATCAAGGAGGGTAGATATTTGGTTCCTTGATTCGGGGTGTAGCAATCATATGTATACAAACAAAGAATGGTTCTTAGATCTTGATGAGGAATTCCGATAATTTGTGAAGCTTGGAAATAATTTGTGTTGGGAAAATGTAATATTAGGTTGCAAGTTGCTGGAGTCACTCAGGTAATCACTGGTGTTTTCTATATACCTGAGTTGAAAAATTGGTGTTTTCTATATACCTGAGTTTTAGTGGTGTTTTCTATATACCTGAGTTGAAAAACTGGGTTGAAAAATAACCTATTAAGTCTTGGACAATTGCAAGAAAGAGAGGTGTATTTATTTTCCCCAAGAATGGGCTTATTATGCAAACAACAATGTCTGCAAATAGGATGATCATGCCACAAACCGCCACTTGGGTGTACATGGTTCGGGTTGGGTTGGGTTGAAGGATTAATTTTTTTGACCCAACCCAAAAGTTCGGGTTGGTTGGATTGGCAACCCAACTCAACCCAAAAAATTTTCCGACCCAACCCAACCCAACCCTCTATTTTCAGGTTGGGTTCGGGTTGGTCCAAAAAAAAATTTAAAAATTTAATTTGTATGACCTAAAATAATAAAACAATTACCACCAGTAAGCTAGTAGATTAAAAGTATCAAACTCTCTATTGCATTTATATTATCACCGGTAAATATGTAAATAATATGCAAAGAATCAATTCCAAAGTTACTACATCTAATTAAATTATCTATATTCACAATATATATAATCATTCAACAAAATGTCTGAAAATTCATCTATAAATATATAAAGAATATTCAATAAATTAATTCCAAACTTACAACATTCAACAAAATGCCTAAAAATTTAAAACTATCCCACTTGCCTTCTTAATTCCTACAAAAGAAAAATAACATCTTGAAAGTTAGTTACATAGGATTTTAAGATTGCTTGAGAAAGTATATTGTAACTTCAAATATTTTATTACGTTAAAAAATAATTATATATTATTCTTGCATGACATTGGTGGAACTTGAGGGTCTTAAATCAGGTGAAAAATAAAATATAAATTGTGATATAATGATATAGAATACATCTTACCAAATAGATAATAAATAGATTTAGAGTTACTTGTCTCAATCTTGGAACAAATCTCCAAATTTTCAAGTTGTTGAGGAAGATCTAACATACTGATCTCCAATTTTGTGTAAATATCAAAGCTTTCACTGTTCTAGACCTCCTAAGAGAATCAAGAATCCTCCTACTCGTACTAAATGTTGATACAGAAGACAAAACATCTTGGGCAATTTTCGATAAAACTCTATATTTAAACTCATTTACTTCCCACCATGCAAAAACATCAAAATTATCATAAGTTCTTCATTAGGTCAAATAAATATCGATTCACATCATTCTTTAACTCGAGTGAATTTTGCTATTCTCTTCGTTTGTATCTTGATAATACTAATATTGAACCACTCAAATTCACTTCATCAATTGTGTCCATCCCCATACTCATGGACTTAGAAGTGAGTCTTTATTTAGATTGATGATGATCTTGAGCATTATCATAAAATTGTAGTAATCATACAAACGAATTAAATAATTATTTATGTCATCCACCATCACTCCAGCCATAGCATCTTCATAAATATTCGAAATGCAAAATGATGTGTAATCCAATTTGTAATGAGGATCGAGTATTATTGCTGTTAATATCAACTTATTAATTCTTTCCCCTGAGTCCCAATATTTGTCATACTTAACTTTCATATTTCAACTCATGTTACTTAAAACAGAGTTCACTATAAAGAACCACTTATCTTCGTAGTGACATCATAGAAAACCTTCAAAAACTTTACAAACATTGCAACGTTTTTTCAATCATCAATGGTTGGTGGCCCTATTCTTTTGTTTCCATGATCCCCTATTTGAAGTAATCAACATAATCTAATTCTTCTTCCTCTAATACTTTGAAATCTTTTTCAAATTTCAAGGTATAATCAAACATCAAATAATTGGAATTCCATCGAGTTGCCACATCCAAACAAACAAGTGCTTTCCATTTAATTTTTTTTTGTTCAACACGATCTTTAAATTCTGTCAATCTCTTGGGGGATGATCTAACATACCTCACGACATTGCGAACACTATAAATGGAGTCATGCATTTCCTTAAGCCCTCCATTCACAATCAAGTTAATTATGTGAGCACAACACCTCAGGTGTAATATTTCTCCATCTAAGACAAGTGAATTCCAACTTTTAAGCCTTCTAATAATATATGAAATAGCTATATCATTGGAACTTGCATTATCAATTGTGATAGAGAAAACATTATCGATTCTCCATTCTAATAAACAACTCTCAATAATCTTGTCAATAGTCTCTCCCTTGTGGTTAGCAACTTGACAAAAGTTGAGAATTCTTTTATGCAAATTAGATTCTAAATAATGTAGGGTGATTACCATGTAATTAATGTTTTGTAATGAAGTCCAATGTGTCGGTGGTAAGACAAACCCTCTTGGAATGACGGACTAAAAAATCTTTCAACTCCTCTTTTTTACTTCTGGATGGAGTTGAAATATATCTCTAGCAGTGGTTATCTTGACGGAGGGTCAAACTTAGGACATGCAATACTACAAAGCAATTTGAAACTCTCATTCTCTACAAATTTAAATGACAACTCTCTACATCATGTTTGACTAAATAATGAAGTAACAATATTATTACCACCATTTCCATCTATTGGAGGTTGAAAACTTAGGGTGGTTTGTCCTTTGTCCTCCACCTTATATGTGTAATTTCTACACTGATTTTTTAAGTGCTTCCATAAGGTGTTAGTTCCACAAGAATTAGTATCACAAGCATGCTCCTTACAACAATAGTTGCACTTGACCTCTTGTTATTGTTTCTAAATTTTGTAAAGTGATCCCACACGGTTATTTACTAGGTTTCTTCTTCTTAAATTCAGATTGTGCAGCCAATGATGGCTTCGATGTATTATAATTACTAAAGCTACTTGCACATCTAGTTGCACTATTGTTTTCCATCTATAAAAAAGTAAAATAGAACTATTATGATTCAAACATTCAACCCAATATGAGCAATTACCATAGGATGCATCAAAGTTAAAATATACAATCAGTCTTTGCAAGAGGATATAACAAAAAGAGAAAAAACTTACCTGTTATGGCGTTCCAGGAGACTAAAGAGAGAAAAAACGACGTGCGAGAGAGACACAAGACAAAGAACGCGAGAGAATGCTATTGAGATCAAATTCCTTGTGAGAGACTAAGTGTCGAAAGAGAGAAAAAGGCAATGAGGCCGTGAGAGAGAAGAGGCTGAGATGGTAAGATAAAAATTTGTATGGCTGAGAGAGAAGGAGAGAGAGAGAGAAGAGGCTGAGAGAGAATAGAGAGACGGAGAGAGGAGAGAGCACATAAAGAGAGTTCGACTATGAAGAGGACGAGGGAGAGAAATTTCAGCTGACTCACAATTTGAGAAACGAGGCTTTTTTGGTAATTGAAGCTGTTATTTTAAATTTCTTTACACCCATTGAGTAATTATTGGGCTTTGCTTGCGCTTTGTAAAAGGGGTCAAAGACAAGACAAGATTGTAGCAATGGATTATTAGGCTTTGACTTTGGGCCTTTGGACTTCAATTTCTTTTTTTTTTTTTCAATATTTTCGGGTTCGGTCGAGTTGACCCAATCATTTTCTTTTGAAACCCGAACCTAGCCCAAATCAGATCGGATTAAAAAAAATGGACCCAACCCAAATCCGAAATCCAACACAACCTAACCCAACCCTTATATTTTGAGTTGGGTCGGGTTTGGTTCTCGAGTTTTCGGGTTGGGTTCTCAGGTTTTCACGTTGGGTGTACACCCCTAGCCACTTGTTTCCAAACAATTATAGAAGACAACCCTTGTCTTTGGCACTGGGGTATCTAGGTTTCAAATGTTTGAGAACATTGCAACATAAGGTATCTAGGTTTCAAATGTTTGAGAAAATTGCAACATAAGCAAATGGTGGGAGGATTACATGGTGGGAAAGCATAGGGATGCATTTCCAAAGAGAAGTTTATGGAGAGCAACACAAGGTTGCAATTGGTACATGCAGACATTTGTGGACCCATCAAACCTATTTCCAACGGTGAGAACAAATATTTCATAAGTTTTATTGATGATTAGAGCCGCAAGGTGTGGATATATTTTCTTGCTGAAAAATCTAAAGCCTTTACTAACCTCAAGAACTACAAAAAAAAATTTTGAGAGAGACTAGAGATTCTATTCGTTGTCTGTGCACAAATAGGGGCAGAGAGTTCACCTTTCACGAGTTCAATATTTTTTGCAAAACTAATGGTATCAGTAGACAGCTTAATGTAGCCTACACTCCCCAACAAAATGGTGCAGCTGAGCACAAGAATAAAACAATCATGAACGAGCACAAGAACAAAACAATCATAAACATGGTTAGAAATATATTATTAGAGAAGAAAATTTCAAAGAATTTTTTGCCATAAGCAATAAACTGGACAATGCACGTGCTCAATAGAAGTCCTACAATGGTAATAAAAGACATAACTTCTAAGGAGGCTTGGAGTGACATAAAATCTAATGTTGATTATTTTCGAGTTTTTTGATGTATTGGTCAAGTTCATGTATCAGACAGTAAGAGAAAGAAGTTAGATGATAAAAGTTTGTAGTGTGCGTAGGGAGGGTGAAGAGTTATATTAGACCATTTCTTTAGGGTTCGGAGTACTTTTGATGTATCTTAGAACTCGAAGAGCTGTCTCCCAATATGGGTTTCTTGGTTCATGCATAAATTGACTAAACATACGAATTGAATACACTATGTCAAGTATGGTAACAGTTAAATAATAAATCTATCTGTTTTTGCTTGGAACATTCAACTTCTCCCCTTCTATTAAAGAAAGCTTCAAATTTTGCTCCATAGGAAATTTTTTTGTATGTGGTCCTGTACGACTTGTGTCTTGAAGAATGTCTAAAATACATTCTTGAAGAATGTCTTGAAGAGTAGAGGTACGACTTGTGTCTTAAAGAAAGCTTCTTTGAGATCATTGTCTGTCAACAGAATATTATCAACATAGATAAGAACTGTAGTGAAATAAGTACCTCTACTCTTAGTAAATAAAGAGTAATCGACTTTTGACTGAGTGTAGCCTGCATTTTGTATAGTGGTAGAGAATATGGAGAACCAATTACGAGAAGCCTGTTTTAACCCATAACGAGACTTATGAAGCCAACATACTATATTCTCCCTCTATCGTCGAAGACCTGGTGGTAAGGACATGTAGACTTTCTCGTAATAGTGATGAGTGAATCATTTGAACATCCAACTGATGAGTGAATCATTTTCGAACAACAATAGTGAGTAAGCAACGAAGTCTAGTAAGTTTCGCTAGGAGAAAATGTCTCTTTGAAATCAATATCTTCAACCTGAGTATATCCCTTTGCTGTCAGCCAAGCTGGAGACCCAACGACAGTCGATGGCTTTTAAGGCCAGTTGGTAGAGGAATGAGAGAAAGTATGATTACGTTCCAAAGCTGCAATTTCAGAATTCATAGTCTGCTGCCATAATGGGTCGCCAACTACCTCATCATAGGTTTTAAGTTTTGTTTAGGTTATAATAAGAGCTAGAAAAGCATATTGAGTAGAAGAAAAACGATAGAATAAAAGATAATGATGAAGAGAAGACTTGGTGCCAGTGCTGGGACTTAGAGGTTAAATGATTGGCTGCAGAAGACATCTTCTAATCATTATGTCAAGCTGGAGTATGTTTGGTACGAGTAGAATCTCGGAGTAAAACTGATGTATTAGGTGAGATAGGATTAGAATTAGTAGGTGAATCTGGAGAATGAATAGAATGTGAAGAAATTTGACGAAAGACAGAAAATCATAGAGTTGTAAAATGGGAGTTGAGGAAGTTAATGTCAAAGTTTGTGAAACTGATCAAAGGAAAATCTCACAAAATTTAACATCACACCTGATAAAGAATTTGTGAGATTGTATGTCAAATATTATGGTTATGAAAAAGAGTAACGCTAGTAAGATACAATTGATCAGTTAAAAATTTAAAACGAGAAAATGAAGGATGATGTATTTGCAAATGATGATTCAGTTGAACGATATTGACAAAATTATATTTCTATCAATATCGTTTGTCCGAGACAAATTCATGATTTACTAGAAAAAAAAATTCTAACTAGTTATAAGATCAGATAAATCGTACATACAGTCTGACTATTATAGCTGTGATAAATCTGGATCACTCTCATTTTCTTATTCTTACTTTTTCCATTGAACGACCCTGTTAGAGTCCCCCACAATATATAATTGTAGGTATGAAATATAATTTTCAACTCTTAAAAAAAATTATTTCCTATTTCTTTTCTAGAAAACGAGGGCAAAGAGAGATTTTCAAAAGAGAGATTTTTTAAAGAGACATTATATAAGAAAGCAAGAGAGTAACAACAACGACTCACAGTAGATTTAGAAGTTACCTGGCGTTGCTCGTAGTGAATAGGCTTGTCTCACATTAGGTAATGGAGTCATCACCCATATGTTAGATCTCACCATTTGGTCAATATGGTATGCAGTGCGCTTCCAATTCATCTCAGAGTGCTTTGAACTGGTGAAATATGCTAACAATATAATGATTCCGTGTGACATCATCACTATCAACTTTTGTATCCAAAAAATTGCTGGAGTATTCTTTTGTAAGAATTGACTGAGAAGATCAACCCACAGTTTTTGAATTGTCTTGGCGTGAGCAATACCTTCAGCAATATCAACTTCAATTAAATAAGTTAACCAAGATAAATATCATATTCTTACACTTTTTGAACTGGATTTAGCTGATTCCACCGTTAAAAATGAAAATTTGATATTAAGAACACCACAATATGAACATACATTTATATCTTAAATCAAATTTTATTAATATAATTTAATCTAAACATAGTTCATCAAATGGAAAGAAACTCATAAGCAACTTTTTTTTTTTTTTTTTTTTTTTTTTTGAAGTTTTAGAACGCAAAGGATAAAACTTCAACTAACAAATTAATCTTACTAACAACTTAAACCGAAATACGTTATTATGATAAGATACCTAACAAACTGTACAAGTTCGAAGTTGTGCTTGACGGTTCATCCTAAAGAACTGGACATCCCTTAGCCACGACGCCTGGAGCTGTCGGGCACTTGGCCAAACTGCAATGGTCATCATTAGCCAAACCCCACCAGTCTGGTCCAATAATATCCTTAGATTGCAAAGTGAAATACACAACAATGCCCATAAATGCAACCCCAGCATCCAAAGCGGCTGACAAGATATAGTTATGCCTCGCCCACCACCCCTTGTACTTCTTGTACACATAGAAGTTGAAGAACATCCCAACCACTCCCCATGTTATGTAGTTCACTGATCTTGCTGGTGGCATGCCTCCTGTTGCTCCTATTATGATAGGCATGTTTATGAGTGTGATCCATCTCTTATTAGGGAACTGCCTAGAAAGAAGCCACACAGGCACTGGGGCTAGCAACCCTACAAGGAAGAACCAGTTCATTGCTCCGTAGACCCCGTACTTTGTGAACATTCGTAGCGGTCCGACGACTCCCCATATGATCGATGCGTTGTAGAACACGTCGTCTCCTGGACATGTCCATGGACTTCCTTCTGGTAACATACTTAGGTCGCAGATGTTTTCCACACTTGTTAGTAGCCACCATGCTGTGCTGAAGTACACGCTCGATGATACTATCGTTCCTACGAGCTGGAGCGGGGTCGGTGTGAGTTGTTTTTTATTCGAGTCGATAAAAGTATTATATGAGTATAATAATACCTGAACTGTGAACATGGCTCTTGGTGGGATCTTCATGTAGTGTCCTAATTTGAAATCACCAACAAAGCTTAGTGCTTGTGACATGCTGATGTAACCATATGTCTTGAAAGCCACATTTGCTAGGGGCTTTCCAGGGTAGATATACCCTATGATTAGCTCGGTTATGACATTCAATCCTGGTTGCTGCAACACCGAATCATTTCAAAAGTTAGCTCAAATCCCTCCCCAACTCGTAGTATGAGATCCCACATTAGTTGAGGAGGAGAACGGAATACCCTTTACAAGGGTGTGAAAACCTCACTGTAATGGACTACGGTGGATGTAGGCTGTTACAAAACCAAACCTCGCCCTAACTGACGCGTTTTAAAAAACTTGAGGAGAAGCTCGAAAGGGGAAGCTCAAAAGGGGACAATATCTACTGGCGGTGGATTTGAGCTGTTAAAAACCTCACCCTAACAAACACGTTTTAAAAATTTTGAGGGGAAGCCCGAAAGGTAAAGCCTAATTACAAAACATCTCCCTAACAGAGACGTTTTAAAAATTTTGAGGGAAAGCCCGAAAGAGAAAACCCAAATAGGACAATATCTACTAACGATCAATTTGATCCGTTACAAAACCTCTCCCTAACAAGATGAATATTTGTTAACAATGGGGTTGGGCCGTTATACATACCATATTTGTAGTAGCTTGGATGATCCCAATAGGCAAAGTGAAGAAGAGTGCAATTCCACAAGCAAGCATAATCCCCCACCATGGCAATTGGAGCTGTTTATCAAAACCTTCACAAGCAAGCAAGGCAAGAGCAACCATTATAACCAAAATACTAGAAAACCACCATTGAGGCACTTCTTTATAGTTCCTCTTCATTATCCTCGTATGCACGTCTCCGAGCTCGGTCGCCGACGTAGTCTTCTTCCATAGTTGCCATATGGATCTACAAAAACAAGCAAGTCGAGTGAGAGAAGAATCCGTGTTATGTTATATGGACTCAAAAAATTGAAAGCATGGTTAGTTACCTTCCATGGAAGAGAGCAACATGTGAAATAGTGGCAGTCAAAGTGGCAAAGCTCAAGCCATAAGAAAAGGCAAAGAAGACACTCAAGTAAAGCTTGCTATAATTATCATACCCAACTTGGTCAAGATCAAAAGTCTTGCTATTAAGAACTCTAGAAATGTTGTAATTATTGCCTAACGAGTCGAAAGTGTGAGAAGAAATGAACGGAAAACGCTTGGCGTCGAAGGAATTAGACCAATAGGAAATAGGGAGGGTAACATAAACAATCAAGAAGAAGCCAATTAAGATATTGACAATGGCAAAGCCAGGAGTGGCCAAGGGACTGCCCAAGAAGCTGGCAACGGTCGACCAGTCGAGACCGAAGGAGCCGATGCCGAGGCCGTAGAAACCGGAACCGATTTGTTGGGCAGTGATGGAGTTTTTCCAAATGAGACAGACAATAGAGATGCAAGTTATGGAGGGGAAGAGATAGCTGGGGATGATGTAGTAAGCAAAGCTTGAGATGAAGATGAGGAGGAAGAACTGTAGCCTTGTGTGTCCTCCTCTTGGCCTCTTCTCTTTCTCATGCAAGGCCCTGTTAAGATTTGACATGGTTTTTGACAAGCTTTAGCACACAATTGGGTACAAAGTTGGTGGAACATGGAACATGGAACATGAAGTACCTGAAGAGAGAAACTTGAACCAAATTTGCAGGCCACCACATGTATGGAGAATCAACTAGGAATTTTCTGAATATTCCAGCCCATCCATACCCAAGCATCTGTTACATCCAAATTTTTATGTTAGGGGTCGGGTCGAGTTGAGTTCTTCAGGTTGATTTCGCTTAACCCGAACCAATTTAGAGTTTTAATGGTAATATGATGATAATATAAAGAATAAAAAGTAAGAAATAAATAAGGGTAGTGTTAAGACTCGTGACCATTCCTACCCTTTTCATATGAACCAAATGACACCACCTCTAATAGATTAGATCCCATTTATGGAGGGCTCAATTCTGTCGACGAGGAGAACTAATAATTCTTTTTAAGAGGGCTCATGTGTAAGATCGGTTGAGAGGAGAATGATTCAGGAGAATGAATCATTTTATATGAAAGGGTGTAGAAACCTCTTTTTTAGGAGGGCTCATGTGTAAGATCTCACCATTGGTTCAGGAGGAGAACGAATCAGTCTATATGAAAAGGTGTAGAAACTTGTTTTTGTAAACGGGCTCATGTCTAAGATCTTGCATTGGTCAGAGATGATCCCTAGAACGACTCATGTCTAAGATCTTGCATTGGTCAGAGATGATCCCTAGAACGACTCATGTCTAAGATCTTGCATTGGTCAGAGATGATCCCTAGAACGACTCATGTCTAAGATCTTGCATTGGTCAGAGATGATCCCTAGAACGACTCATGTCTAAGATCTTGCATTGGTCAGAGATGATCCCTAGAACGACTCATGTCTAAGATCTTGCATTGGTCAGAGATGATCCCTCATGTCTAAGATCTTGCATTGGTCAGAGATGATCCCTCATGTCTAAGATCTTGCATTGGTCAGAGATGATCCCTAGAACGACTCATGTCTAAGATCTTGCATTGGTCAGAGATGATCCCTAGAACGACTCATGTCTAAGATCTTGCATTGGTCAGAGATGATCCCTAGAACGACTCATGTCTAAGATCTTGCATTGGTCAGAGATGATCCCTCATGTCTAAGATCTTGCATTGGTCAGAGATGATCCCTAGAACGACTCATTTCTAAGATCTTGCATTGGTTAGAGATGATCCCTGGGATGAGAGAATTTTGGCCGTTAGATAAATGAGACAGAAGAAAGCTTCCCGATCTCCGATCCACCACATGGACAAGAATGAAAAATATATTTTATACCGTAAAGGACACTGACACCCGGAACCGAAACGAAAAAATTGAAAGTAAAGGAGGATAAAAAAGGGGAATTAGGAGGCTGACCTGAGTAGTCATAGAAAGCATCAAAGCAGCTGCAGGATGGAGTTTCCTGCGGTAGAAAGCCTTAACAATGGTAACAATGTTAACAGCATAAACACCGCCGGCGCCACAACTAGCAAAGATGGTAATAAGAACATGTTCCTTCAACGTGAACGGCCCAGGATTCAAAGTAAACGACCAATTCAACATCGGAACTTTAAAAACCCTGGTCGGCAAAGTGGCCGCCATCAGCTTTCCAAGAGGCAGCGCCACAATCTGAGCCGACACAGACGAAATATACAGCTGATTTTGCCGATACCCAAAAAATTGATTCACAAACGCCAGAAGACAACACGACATCAGCCCCAACACCCATGTTCTAAACGTCAACGCCGCCTCCGTCGGGTCATCGGTGATCGGAACCGTCAGCCGGACCTCCTCGATCGGACAGTCGTTTTCCTCCTCTGCACCGCCGCTACCAATGGAGAAACTTGAAAAATTGTTCTTCCCATCGACGGTCATAACGCTCAAATTTTGAAACCCAAATGCTATCTCTTCCCCTCCTCCACCCTTGTCTCAATGGAAATCTCCCTCACTGCCAAATTGTTCCATTCAGAGCCTTCTTTTTTATACCACTCTCTATGTACCTAACAAAACCAGAGCTTTTCGGAGAAATTCATGTAATGGCTGACCATGATTCTTCCATTTTTAGAATACCCATTTGTTGTTACTACTAATCATACCCAAAATGCCTGTTTTACAGTTCATCCTCTTAATAATTCTTTTCATTCTTCTTCTTCATTAATGTTCTTACTCTGTTTTGGAAATGAAGAGCTGTATGTCCAATTCATTGCTCAAAAATTTGAATCTTTTACCCTAAATTGTCTAATTCATTCCGTACTTGAGTTGTCGATTAGTTTCGTATTATTTAATGTATTTTATAAAAATTGGAGGCAATATAATCCTTACCGAAGGGTCATCGATGTGGATGATTATCATAAGAAATTCTCAACATATCATAAGATTTTCTTTCGGAAAACCAGCACTTTTCCAAACTCATAAAACAGACGGAATTCTAGAGTTTATCCTTGCGGCAAATACTTTTATGCATACCTCTTTCAGTTGATCTATACCATACTTGATTCTCGTAGGGTGATACACACTAGCTAACAGTCCGCCTGGTAAATATGATACCTAAGTTGCAACCTGGAAATATCTAAATATTTTTCTATAATAAAGATTAAATATAATATATATGATAAACTATAATTTATAACTAAATATCATTAACAATTTCTGGTAATAGTTTCGGTTGAAAAGTGTAGGTAGAGTGAGGGTATTTTTGTCATTTTCATGTATTATAAAAATTTGGAAAGAAGTTATTTTCAAAAATACTTTTTTTTTTTTATTTTTTATAATTTAGATTATAAGTCTTACCCTCCAAATAACTTATTTATTCTTAAAAAATTATTTTTAATGGTTGCCATATAAAGAAAATTTTAGAAAAATAATTCTTTTTTTTATTATTATTATTTCGACGCTTGAAAAGGCAATACAAAACAAATCCTTAACATATATGGTCGTGTTTTAACTTTTTGTTTTTATATGAAGGATTCATAATTTCTATCTAGAAATGTATTAGCTACTAATTTAGGGGTAAGTACAATAAAGTATAAATAAATAAATCAACAAATAAATAAATAAATAAATAAATAAATATATATAAATGTATTAACTACTAATTTAGGGGTAAGTACAGTAAATAAATAAACAAATAAATAAATAAATAAATAAATATATATATATATATATATATATATATATATCTACAAATGTATTAATTACTAATTTAGGGGTAAGTACAATAAATAAATAAACAAATAAATAAATAAATAAATAAATAAATAATATATATATATATATATATATATATATATATATATATATATATATATATATATATATATATATATATATATATATATATATATAGAAATGTATTAACTACTGATTTAGGGGTAAGTACAATAAATAATTAATTAATTATTTAATTATATATTTATGTATTTATATATATATATATATTAACTACTAATTTAGGGGTAAGTACAATAAATAAATAAATAAATAAATAAATAAATAAATATATATATCTAGAAATGTATTAACTACTAGTTTAGGGGCAAGTACAGTAAATAAACATAGATATATATATATATATATATATAATGACGTGTGAGATTTAATCGAACTAAAAAAAAATTAATTGATAAAATTTTTAAACTACTTAATTTAATTAAAAAGAACTTAGAAATTAATTTGAAATTTAATTACAAAATGATCGAACAAAATTAATATTATAAAATACTTAAATATATATATATATTCGATTTAGAGGTCAAAATTAAAAATATTAAGTATTCTAGAATTTGCGATTTAAAAAAATATTATATTTGCAATTATTTTTAAATAAACAAATATTGTTACCTTATTTAAATTTGTCACTTAATATAAATATATTTAGTAGATAAATCTTTGATAATGTATCATATCCATCGAGTAATTATATAAATAAATTTAATATAAATTCTATAATTCATTTGAAATTAAATATTAGTTAATATAATACGTGTGAAGTGTCAGAATAACACTCTTGGGACAGCAGGACAATAATTGTGTGACACTTGTTCTAATCTAGCGAATAAGTCATCCGTGAGAAATTTGAAATTCATAGACAATGTTGGCATATGTTCGAGTCTCGAGTCACGTTTGTAAGAAATGTTTTAGAAAACGTGAACGAGAAAATACGTTTAAAGTAATGTTATAAGATAAAAGCGATTAGGTAGCAACAACGAATTTTATAGCACATAACTCGGGTAGGAAGAAGTGGCAACTTGTCATATCCTCTTATAGTATATTTTGGTGCATTTTAGCCTTGAAGGGTGTAGATATGATTTTGTATACACTCTCATATTGACACAACGTGAAATAGTAAAGACTTATCTAAGATGAAAACATGTAGAAGGGGTTTGGAACAGGCATGTGACCATAGAAACATGTCATGGTCAAGCATGACCGGGACATTTGACATGCGGCCATAGACAACACGTGTAAAGGTACAAAAAAAAAATTAGAACAGAAAAAAGGAAAGGAAATTTTGTCCCACATTGCTTTTAAGTTGAGAACTAGGGAGTTGGCCTCCACTGAACCAATCAAAACAATGGTCAAAGGTTTAGAGGGCACCACGTCATTGTCTTTCAACCTCTACTCCTTTCCCTTTTGCAATAACGCAATTTTCACCCTTTGAAACTCGAGCTCTCTTGCACAATACAGGGGCTTTTTCCACTCGATTCTTCCACGAAAGTTATAGTCCTACACACCATGGATCACTTAAGATTGGTTTCAGCTCATTTAGTTCATAATCGAGCGAGATATAATAAGTCAAAGTAGGTTGCTCGATAATGATACTTACTCTGTTTCCGAATTCCAATTCTCTCTTGGTTGGAATGATACAGAGCTCTTCCACCCTCGAGTTCTTCAGCAATTTCGTTCCTTATCTTACCCCTAAACTAAACGTATAATACACATACCACGACTCAAATTAATGAAAGCCGAATTGGGAGTCAAAGTTCTAAAATCCTAAAATCAAAAGCTTATGGAAAGTTAAGCTGTGGGTTCCCACCTCTCTTTTTCCTATTTAGATAGACCATGTATCTCACCGTTGTCTCACTGTCTCGAGGTTTCAAGTTTGGAACTAAATGCGTACTTGTTCGTTCCAAATTTAGAATGAAATCATGAAGCTTAAGACATGACGGTGGCGACGAAGTTTGCTAAAGAAAAAGTGAGGAAAAGAGAAGGAGAAGAAACGTCGAAAATCCCGTAAAGAAATTTGTTATATGTCATTAAAATTCAACAAACTTACGTCAACATCTTGTTAGGTCAATTAATAGTCAAAAGAAACACGAAAGACGTTTCGACGATTAAAGTGTCTTTTTTATATAGTTTAGAAATAAGAGTTTGTTGGTGTTTCTTTTTCTCGAAAATTATATTATTTTAAAACTAAAAAAATCAAATAAAAATTAAAACTTTAATTTTTCAAATTTATTTTTATCATTATTTTGTAAATTATTATCTTGACAAATAAAGAGACTCATCTCGTATAAAGTTTAAATGTCAATATTGTCTCGATTTTATGAAAATATCAATTAAAAAATTAACTTACATGGTCCGGGTTGGGTTGGGAGATTTTTTTGACCCACCCCAAAAGTTCTGGTTCCCAACCCAAAAATTTCCACAATCCAACCCAACCCAACCTTCTATTTTTGGGTTGGGTTCGGGTTGGGTTCTCTGGTTGCTAATTTTACCAAAAATTTTCACAATCCAACCCAACCCTCTATTCTCGGGTTGGGTTCTCTTGTTTGGTAACTTCTTTTTAAAGTTTTGTATTTATTCACCCTTCATAATTATTCCATATAATCTTCGATAAAAAATATTAATAAAAAATTAGGAATTTTTTATATTTAGAATAGAAATAAATAATATAATATAAATAAATTAAAAATAATAAAGTAATAAAAAAAAATTATAAAAGAAAGATTTCGGCTCAAGTCGAACAGCATGAGTATTTTAGTAATACTTGGGTTGGCACCTTGACAGACCTTAAAACACAGCAGTGTTCTTAATGTTATTTATAAGTTTTATTCGATTTCGGGTCAACCCGAGTTTTTTATCTTATAAACCGGAAACCGAACTGAGTTACTTTGGGTTCAGAAAAAACAACCCAACCCCTATAATTTGGGTTGGGTTGGTCCGGGATGTCAGGTTAGATGTACACCCAGTATTAATATCGATAGATATCTTTTAACAAAAAAAAATTATAAAATTACAACTCTTACCTATTGAAAATATATTTGTTTAAATCTTTTATTGTTATAAATAATTACTATTATTTGTTTAAATCTCAGCGGCTTCCGTTTTGAGCAATCCAGCATTGGTGGACAGAGGATTTAGGTGTTTAATTTTAGATTCTTGAACCAACGCCGCTGTTGAAATTTCAATTTTAAGCTTAGAACAGACACCCAATTGTAGAACTTTTCACTCGAACTGATTTCCCCTCTCATTATTCTCACACTCTTCTTCATCTTCAATTCAAGAAATGTTGCCCTTACTTTGATCCTCCATCTCCGATTCTCCCTCCCTTCACAGCCCCACATTTGGGTGAACTCTGAATCTCAATATTACTTGGAGTGAGATTCATATTTCAATTTCTTTTCTGTGTTCGTTAACTTGATTTTGTGTTCATCGAAAATGGGTATTGCCAATCGGGAGGCGTTGAAGCAGTTTCAGCTGCTAATGGATGATGGTGATCTCACTTACTTGCGATTTCGTCTTGTTCTCTGATGTGTATTTGCTTGCTAACATTTTTCTTTCTCTGATTCCGTTGTGATGCTCAACAGTCGATGGATCACTGATGAACTCATTTGAGGTTTGTTCTTCGATTTTGATCTTTACTGCTGGATCTGTTTTTCGATTGGATTATGAGAATTTCTCTGTGTCTTAGATCTGTTTCTGTGATGCCACTATTTTGAATCTATTTTCTCTGGCTGTGGAGACTGAGATTTCGTAACATTTTATTATCATTGTTGGTAGAAAATGGGGCTGCCGATTGTTTGTTATTTTTCTTTTATTGAATCAAGATCATCATGATTCGTTTGATATGGGATGTTCACTTATTTGCTCTGTCATTAACTTCCCATCTCAGATCAAGTCTTATGAGTTGGTTTGAAAATCAAATTGTTGTTAGTTTAAATGCCTGGACCAATGAAGTTTTGTTGATTCCTGGGTGGGTTTACAAGCTAATTTCTCTGTATTTAGTTGTACTTCTGTTGTACTTCTGTGAGATCCCACAATGGTTGGGGCGGAGAACGAAACACTTTTTATAAAGGTGTGAGAACCTCTCCCTAGCATACGCATTTTAAAAACCTTGAGGGAAAGCCCGAAAGGGTAAACCCCAAAGAGGACAATATCTGTTAGTGGTGGGCTTGAGCCGTTACAAATGGTATCAGAGGTAGACACCGGTTGATGTGTCAGTGAGGAGGCTGAGTCCCGAACGGGGGTGGATAGGAGGCAATGTGCCAGCAAGGATGCTGGGCTCCGAAAGAGGGTGGATTTGGTGGGGGTCCCATGTCGATTGGGGAAAGGAATGAGGGCCAGCAAGGACGTTGAGCCCCAAAGAGGGGTGGATTGTGAGATCCCACATCGGTTGGGGAGGAGAATGAAATACCCTTAAACACCCTTTATAAGGGTGTGGAAATCTCTCCCTAACAGACGTGCTTTAAAAACCTTGAGGGGAAGGGAAAGCCCAAAGAGGACAATATTTGCTAGCGGTGACCTTGAGTCGTTACAACTACAATCGAATAACTTACTAAATTGAGTGTCTTATGATCTCCAGAATATGCATCAAGGTCATCCAGCTGAAACTTTGGAACGCTTTCTGAAGGCGAGGGACTGGAATGTATCTAAAGCCCATAAAATGGTTAGATCAGTGTACTAGTTTCAAATTTTGGTTAAAATTCCCTTAACATTTTGTCTCTGTCTCACTATTTGTTTGTTTTGCTTTGGAATCTTCAGTTAATGGATTGTCTAAATTGGAGGATACAAAATGAGATTGACAACATATTGGCAGTGAGTTTCTTCTTCTTCTGCTGCTGCTTCTTTCTTTTCCGTAGAGACAACCATTACAAGATATGCCTCTATAACTTCATATGGCAATGATAAACTATGTATAAAGAGCTAAAAGGTGGTCATGTTTCTGGAAATTATCATTACAAATAGAATAAAAAAGAAGCCAGGAAGGTGGAGGAGAGGTGTCGTACATCTTGTTTGCCCCTATTCAATAAGTTTAAAATGGAGAAGCTAGCACTTGTGATAGCAGTCTGTCTGTTTCCTGTTTTGTTTTGAAGTTAAGATCTCACATCGAGTGGAGAGAGGAACGAGTGCCAGTGAGGATATTGGCCCCGAAGATTTGGAGATCCCACACACATCGGTTGGAGAGGAAAACGAAGCATTCTTTATAAGGGTATGGAAATCTCTCCTTAGCAGACGTGTTTTAAAAACCATGACGAAAGGGAAACCCCAAAGAGGACAATATATGCTAGCGGTGGGCTTGGGCTATTACAAATGGCATTAGAGCCAGACACCAGGTGGTGTGCCAGCGAGGACGCAGAGCCCTGAAGAGGGGTGGACACCAGGAAGTGTGCTAACGAGGATGCTAGGCCCCAAAGAGAGGTCAGATTGTGAGATCCCACATCGATTGGAGTGAGGAACAAGTGTCAGCGAGGATGCTGGCCTCGAAGGGAGTGGATTGTGAGATCCCACATCGGTTAGAGAGGGGAACAACAAGAGGACAATATATGTTAGCAGTGGGCAGTGGGCTTGAGTTGTTACATTTACCGTGCAATAATCTAAATTTCAGTTGATCTTTTGATAATTCTGATGCTCTAGGCTCGTATTGTAGCTATATCTCTCTATAAACCATGGACGAGTAATAGTATCTAAACTCGAGTCTTAATTAACCATACTGACAACAGCAAGCAGAGGTGGTACAATATGTCTCATCACTACTATGTATTGAGATCTGAACATTACTCTTGGCTTTCGCACTTGCTACAACGTTTAATTTATATTTGGTATTATTGCAGAAACCGATAGTTCCCCCCGAGTTATACAGATCAGTGCGAGACTCTCAGCTGGTGGGACTGTGTGGATACTCAAAAGAGGTTCATAAATAGAATCATGTTGTCCTTCATCATTTGATCCTTAATGCATTTATATTTCGTATTATTATATTTTGCTTCCAAAAATTAGATCAAGCTGCTATCTTGTTTCTTCCTCATTAATATACATATTGTTTCCAGGGTCTTCCTGTGATAGCTGTTGGTGTTGGTCAAAGCACATTTGACAAGGCATCTGTAAGGATTTTCTTTTCTTTGTGTTCCATCTCTATCTGCCCTTTTCTTAAAGCTTTGAGAATACAAATCCTAGTCTTGAACTTCTTAGACATGATCAAATAATATGCTCAGATGAAATGCATCAGATTGCAGGTTTGAAGCTTTTTGTAACTGTGTTCATGTATGACAAAATTCATTACATTGTGCGATGTGCATATAATCAAAACATCTGTTATTATGTGCGGAAGATATTTACATGGGTTCTTTTGTTCTAGGTTCATTATTATGTGCAGTCACACATCCAAATGAATGAATATAGGGATCGCGTTGTGTTGGTGAGTGTTTAAGACCGTTTAATCATTCTTGTGACTTACAAATGTTCTTTAATATCACATGCTCGGTGTCCTTTGTGAAATCTCACAATCAGTTGGGAAGGAGAACAAGCATTCTTTATAAAGGTGTGAAACCTCTTCCTAGTAGACTCGTTTTTAAAACATTGAGGAGAAACTCGAAAGGGAAAGCCCAAAGAGGTCAATATATGCTAGTGGTGGGCTTGGGACGTTACAATGGTATCAGAGCCAGACACCAGGCGATATACCAACGAGGAGGCTGAGACCTGAAGGGGGTTGGATTGGGAGCGTCCCACGTCGATTGGAGAAGGAAACGAGTGCCAGCGAGGACGCTGGGTCTCAAATAGGGGTGGATTGTGAGATCTCACATTGGTTGGTGAGGAGAACAAAACATTATACGGGTGTGAAAACTTCTACCTAGTAGACGCGTTTTAAAAACCTTTAGGGAAAGTCTAAAGAGGACAATGTCTGTGAGCGATGGATTTGGGTCGTTACACCCTTTAAAAAATACCGGCAAGATTAGAATCTAACATAATCTGATTATTGTAGCCGGCTGCGACAAAGAAGCATGGACGACATATAGGCACCTGTCTCAAGGTTTTGGATATGACTGGGTTAAAGCTTTCAGCATTAAATCAAGTGAAGGTACTTCTTAGGTCCTTCAGCACTGTTTTTGGAATCAAATGCTCACAAGTTTGACATATAGGCACCTGTTTCTTTTTATTTTTGGTGACTGCAGCTTCTAACTGTCATATCGACCATTGACGACTTAAACTATCCCGAGAAGACCGATGCTTACTACATCGTAAACGTTCCATATGTATTTTCTGCATGCTGGACGGTGTGTGCCTATTTTAATTCATATTGTAGAAGTATTCTCAATATACTTGCATTATCAAGCCATCTGCAGGGAATATGAATATGATTTATTGTCCTTGCTGACAGGTCGTAAAACCTCTTTTGCAAGAGAGAACAAGGAGGAAAATCAAAGTGCTACAGAATTGTGGGCGAGATGAACTACTAAAGGCAAGCTTGCTTTCTCTGTTCTTACTTTTCCCCACTATGATATGGATCGTCATAGTATTTCTTACTCCATGATCTATATTCTCGATCATCAACTGTGGATATCCCCTCGTAAACTATAAGTTAAGTTGATTTGTTTCTCGAGAACCGCTCACTCCTTCACAGGAAAGGACTTATGCTACCCCACTTCAAGCAGCTGTGGGAGTGCCCATCAACATTGCGGGGAACTAGCGGAACAACTATATCCCATACTTGGCTAGACTCATTCCATTGAGGCTTGATGATCTTTGCATCATCAATGCCTTTCAAGTTGCTTTGTTCCTCGAGAACAGCTCACACCTTCACAGAAAAGGACTTACGCTATCCCACCCCAAGTAGTTGTGGAGATGCCCATAACATGGAAGGGAAGCCTAGAGGAACGGCTATCCCACCATTGGGGCTCGATAATCTTTGCATCAATACCTTTCAAGTTGTTTCGTTCTTCAAGAACAACTCGCTCCTTCACAGGAAAGGATTTATGCTACCCCACCCCAAGCAGCTATGGGGGCACCCATCAACACGGTGGGGAAGCCTAGTGGAACGACTATCCCATACTTTGCTAGACCCATTCCATTGAGGCTTGATGATCTTTTTGCATCGATACCTTTCCCTTATGTTACAGTCAGCATCAGTCAATACACAAGCTTGCAATTTCATCCTTTACATCAATGTTTTTTCTTTTAATGTTTGCAACTATCTGCAGGTAATGGATTCACTACCACATTTTTGTCGTAAAGGAAGGTCGGGATCATCTCGACACGCCAAGAATGGAAATACAGAAAACTGTTTCTCCTTAGACAGTGCATTTCATCAGCAGCTCTACAGTTACATTCAGCAGCAAGGTGCAGTTAGGGAGCCGCTTGTACCAATCAAACAAGGATCATTTCATGTGGATTTCCCTGAACCAGATCCAAGAGATCTAGAAATTGCCAAAACCATAGAAACAGAGTTCCATAAGCTCGAAAATCACAATGAACTCAGCTATTCCATGAATGGCCTTCATCAAGTCAATGGAGAATTATGAATATGGCAACTACAACCCTACTTGCTGTGCTATTACTACATATCTAATGTAAAGTTTATTTACACCATCTCCTGTCATTGGTTCCCCGACACACTTAAGCGGTCTTGTTCGAGATGGCCATATAATGAAATGATATTCGAAGTTCTTATTTTGATTTCTCAAACTAAAAGATTCATGAATCGAACATCCAAGTGCATATGGTCCAAGAGGATAAGATATTTTACAACAAACCAAGCGAATGATAGCTGATAGACAATCTCGATACGATATGCTTCGATCGATGATCTAACAAACCATCCCATATACAAAATCACCCATCATTTCTGGTTACCTGAACACAAATTTGCAGGCAACAAATGTACACACAATGATTATATGTTACTCACCTGAATACTTTAAGAAAATGTCACACAGACTTCTCGCCGGGCAGGTACGACGGCGATCCACCGTCGACCTGGTTCTTTTTCCTAACAAATAAGCCGCTAAGGTTTGGTAAGAGTACCTTCTTTGAGAAGGTTTTGTCTTTCGACACCATTTTCATTGATGTGCTCTGCTTTTGAATCATGTTGTGGCTTGGAGGTGATTCCAAAGGCACCGACGTTTGAGCCAAAATTCTTGATGCAGCTTCCATTGCTTTCTTCTGCTCTCGCTCGCGCCACCGTCTTAGCTCTCCTTCCACGGCCTTCTTAGCTGCTTCAGCCATCTTTGCTTTCTTTGAAGCTTCCTCAGTTGCTGTCTTCATGTCCTCAATTTCCTTCTGGGATGCTTCTAACCTTTGTAGAATTTCATTTTCGCTAGCCTTCACAGCTTCAACCTGAGCTAATGCAGCAGCTACTTTCATTTCGGTTAAGGTGTCGGACTCCTCGACTTTCCGGCTTAACGACTCGAACTCTTCCCTGGAGATAGTGATGTTAGCCCCCGACTCGGAAGTCGAAGCTCGTGCAGCATTGGTTCTCTCCGACAGTACCTTAATCTGCTCAAGGGCCCTAGCTTCGGCTGCTTTTGCTTCTTCAGCTTCTTCCAGTGCAACTCTCAGCTGCTTCCCAGCAGCTTCCAATGCTATTTTGGTGGATTCCGCTTCCTTCCTCAACTCTTCGGCTTTATTTTTCATCTCTACCACTTCCCGTCTCGCATTTTCCGTTTCCGACGATAGCTGGTTGAGAGTTGAAAGCATATCTTCACAAGCACCTCTTGCTTTAGATTCTTCTGCGAGGTACGCTTCGAGTTCAGATTTTCTCATTCGGAGCTCGACATGCAAATTCCCAGCAGTAGATTCGGCCTCCGCTTCTCTCTCCTTGAGTTCGGAATGCTCTTTCTTCACATTCTCGAGTTCCAACTTCAAAGCTTCAACCAAGCTATGGAGAGATCTTTCCTCTTCAGCTACTTTTTGTAAGGACTCTTTTGCATCATCAAGCTCCGATGTGACGTTCTTCACCGAATCTAAATCCGACGCCTTTTTATCGTCCATTTGTTTCTGCAGTTCCCCAATTTCATTCATCGTCTCGCTCAACTGCAATTCAAGATTCCTCGTGACATCAGGGTCGATCTCCTTCTGTAACGAAAACAATTTTTTCGCCGACTCTTCAAGAGCTGCTTTATAAGACTTTCTCTGGACATCTTTCTCAACAAATATCTGTTCTTGTTCTTTATGTGCTTGAAGGGATGCTAGCTTGAGCTTTTCAATGGATTCCTGTGCAGCTAAAATTTCCTTAGAAAGTTCATTTGCTTTCACCTTGTGTGTTTCGACCGATTCCTCGGCCTCCGTCACCTGTTTCAAAGCAGCTACTTTTGCTTCCAACGACGCATCAGAATCTTGATGGATTTTCCTCAATTCTTGCTTTGCAGCATCTAGTTCTCCGATCACAACCATATACCGATCTCGGGTCGTTTCCAAGTCTTGTTTCCAACCACAATCATTTCCCGAATGATTGTTTCCATTCGCCTCCTCAAACTGCTTCGCTCGAGCCTTGGCAGCTTCCGAATCCTTCACGGCAGATTCTTTCGATTCCCTCAGCAATTGTAGCTTCTTGGTCAAGTCCTCAACAGCTCTTTTAGCATTTTCGAGCTCAACGAGCGCTTCAGATTTGGTCGTTTCAGCATTCTTTAGCTGATTCTTTAGTTTGTTCAGTTCTTTTTCGGCCAAGTGAAGTTGAGTCTCTTTTGCAAACACTCTCTGTAACCAACAAGAACCCGAAAAAATCACCAAACTTTCGGAAGATAATAAAATCTCAAACAAAAATCTACTAGACGAACGACTTAAAATGCACGAAAATAACCACCTCTGCAGAATGAGGTTGTTTCGCCTTCCTCATAATCACTCGTTCCCCCGAGAAAGAACCTTCACCAAACAAATTGACAGCATCCTTAACAGACTGGAACGGTGCACTAGTGTCGATCTCTCCTACTTCTACTTTCGCATTAGGCGAGTTCGTCGCAATTTGACGATCCTTCACACCCATTATACCTTTCAGTTTCGACGTAAATCACACCTGTTAGAAACAATCAACATCATGTTCAAACGAACAACGCACGAACAACTCACAGCTACAGAGACATCCAATCCACTCAAATCCTGAATTATATCATCTCTAAGAACATAGAAAGATGGCTGCACATGTTCATAACCCCATCATTCATTTCGACCGAGCACGAAAAACTTACCAAACTCCCACCAAACAAAACAATCAACAAAAGATCAGAAGATCATGAAACTAAAATCCAGATTATGGTCAGTGATCCACAACAATATCATGAAACTAATATCAAGATCAAGATGAACTAACTATCCAGAGAAGTATCAATCAATCGGAGTTAAGTACGAACCCATGCCAGTCCAAAACCATCATGGATACTCAACAATTTGAGAGATATTTGATGAACAATCATGCAAACAAAAGAAAACTCATAAGAACAGGTAAGAAATCAAACGAAGAACTAGAAACAAACCTCAAAATTACTAAGCCAAAAGCCAAGACGATATCAAACCCTGGAAACGATCAAAAAGCCACACGAAACCAGCAAAAGAAGGGTCACTCCACCATGTCCACGAAGAAGCTCCATCAAACACACAAACCCACATCCCCAAAATCCAAACCCCACAAAGGATCTTAAAAAAAGAACCCTAAAAAAAAGAAAACAAGGGATTCCTTCAGTAGTTCTTCAACCAAAAACAAGTGCCAAACAATCGTATCGCAAAAGGGTATCCCTAAAACGATACAATACGTGAGACCCAGTATCGAATCGAGAAGGGGAGAGTGTTTTTCGATGGAGCTCCAAATCAAAAATGGCGGATTCAGACAAATTTTATATCAGAGAAGAGTCAGAAGAAGAGGGATCATCCTCTACAATGTCCTCCATGCTGGGGCGTGATCTTCGCTGTGATTTTTCCAAATTTTTTTCATCTTTTTCACCTAATAATGGACAATCATGACCCACATCATGGATCCAATTGACCCTTTGAAGGATTTAGAGAGCAAGGCCTCATAGACAATGGGGTGGAGTCCCTTTCAGAGGATCATGGCTCCACTCCACTTTATACTTGAAAAAACAAGAAATATATGAATTCTGGTTTTATTTCAATCATTTTGTATTGAAATCTTTCCCTCCTTTTGAAGATTATAATTGAAATGTATAGGGAAAAAGGTGGGAGGGTGGAAAGGGTTTGTTTTGTGAGACCAACATGGACATGGGACAAAGCCCTTGTTTCTTTATTACATGGAGCTATCATATTCTCCTCTCCTTGCTTGGTCTTCATATGGGTTGGCATTATTTATGATGTTTACTTTATATAATAACCTAAGAAAAATAATAAAAAGTAGGAAAGAGAAAAAATCTCGTATTCCGATTTTGCCCTTTATCGCTCGTTTTAATCTTTTCCTCCCTAACTTTTATTGTTGTTGTGTAACTTATAGTCTCGAATTATTTCCTCCCTAACGTTTGAATCTAATATGTTTTGCATTATTTGCTTCTCGAGCTCAACGAATGTTGAGTTGAGATCGAACATTTTAAGCTTGGAGAAGGTAAAGATAGTTAAGGTTTCAATATTTTTAAGTTTTTTTTTTTTTTCTTTTTTTTTCTTTTCTTTGTAATTTGACCGTAAAAGTTATACAAACCTAGCCTAAAAAAATAAGTTGAAACATGGTAATGCAAAATTCACGTGTCCTTGAATTGGACCGGTTATATATGCCTATATATATATATATTTTAACTTTTAAAAGTAGAGTTTAATAACAATCCGTCTAAGCTAAGCCTCGATCAAATTTAGGTTAACAACGATTAATTTAATAATTATAATAATTTTAAATTAAGTCGGGTTCAAATTTAGGTTACTAGGTCAGTGTACTAAAAGTTTCGAGAATAGCATATTAAGATGTTTATATTGAAATATATAATGATTATTAGTACTTCGTTCTCTTATCTATCCACCTAATTAATGAACAATTAAACCACAAATTCGTCCCCTTTTTAGTATAGGAAGGCAATTTAAGTAATAAACTTTTTCTTTTATAGAAACTCTACCTCATACGGGATCGAATTAAACTTCGGGTTTGTTGTATGCCAAAAAAAAAAAAAAATCCGAGAAATATATCGATCAATTCCAATTCTTTCTTTTTCTATTGTTTCTTTTCCGGTCGAGATGTATAGATCCATGGGCCTATGTCTCTTCTTTTTTACATATGACATTACATTACCACTCCCTTCGTCATCATCCACTAATTCGAAACTTAAACTTTTCATATCTATATAATCATTATCCATTTTTTAATTACGAGCCCACTTTGAAATTAAATGTCGTTAATTTTAATATAATTTAATTGATATATATATATAGTCGACTAAAAGATTAAGGGTCTTTTTTTTAATAGTACGATATTGTCCATTTTCTTACGATAGGACTTTGGTCATATTTCCAATAATTATATTCTTAAACAAAGTATCATCAAGCCTCCGTTTAAATAATTAAAATGGTAAGGTTTCAATTTTAGAATTGATTGGAACAAATATTATTAATTAAAATTTTTAAAATTTGAAAAATGGATGAATCCGAATTCTAATTAATACGATGATATTATAGAAAATAATAATTTCGATTTAAACAACTCTCGAACAAAAACAACATAATGTCACATGAAAGATTCAATAATTCTTCGTCTTCATTCATTATTTTAGAATTATAGAATATAGATTCAATAAACTCGGTCCAAATGAATGATATATTATTTCGCATTATCTTTATCTTATAGTTTTAGTATTATAAATATAAATTATTTTGTTTACCCGTGAAATAATATAATTTAAGATCGTGATAGAAGCAAATACTTATTAATTAAATTTAGAAACATATATACTTTATCATAAAAGAAATTTAAAAACTCTTATATTCAAATAAAAAAATCTTGAAACGAATTAAAAAATTTTTAAAAATAAAAATAAAAAAATGAGTGTTTACAAATCTAAATTATTTTATTTATATTAAACAAAACGGTAAGGTATACATAAAAATCAAAATAATTTAAAATCTCAATTTTAAAATGGATGGAAATAAATATTTATTAATTAATCCATATTAATTTTCAACAAAAGATTAATTTTGTAAATCATTAAAAAAGAATCTTATCTTCTATATATATTTATGATAAAAAGAAATCTTGTCAATTATTTTTCTATATTCTTGATCCCAAATCTTTTTGAATCACAAATTTAAATTATATATATCTTAGTTTATAAATCGTTTATCGAACAAAAGAACCTATTTTTGCGATTTCGTTGGTTTCTCAAAAAAATCCTTCCACAAGAGATAGAAAGAGAGCGTCAAATAAGAACATATGATGCTAAGAGTTTGGTTAATGATCATAATGGTGATGGTGACTTTGTTGGTATCATCAGAGGCTGAGTTCGAGATTAAGTTAATGATCGACAAAGACGATTGTTTTTCTCACAAGGTTGGATTCGTTAGCAATACCAATTCATCTCTTTGCATTGATCTTTTAGTTACAACTTACTTGACTCATGAGTTAGGGTTTATGTGTCGTACCTTATCAAAACTTACTTCGACTCATGAGTTAGGGTTTATGTGTCGTACCTTATCAAAACCTGCTTATCTCAAATTAGGGTTCGAGCTATGGCTATGGATTCACGTTTCGAGGTTTTTGATTATTTATAGATCATTTTACAGGTGAATGGATCTTCAGAGGAGAGGATTGAAGGAAGAAAAGGACTACATAGCTTATGCTTCACAAACAAATCTGCTAACCAAGAGACTATAGATTTTGACAGCCACATCACTCCTGATAATCAATTCTATGAACTACCCTGCGAAAACGGTATTGATTTTTAACCTTAAAAGACATGCTTTTACCTATTTGATTTTGTGATATTCCACGTTAGTTGGAGAGGAAAACGAAACACCTCTATAAGGGTGTGGAAAACTTTCCTTAGCATACACGTTTTAAAGCCTTGAGGGAAAGCCCGAAAGAGAAAGCCTAAAGAGGACAATATCAGCTAGTAGTGGACCTAGGCCATTCTAAATGGTATCAGAGCCAGACACCGCGATATGCCAGTAAGGATGCTAAACCCCCAGTGGATTGTGATATCACACCTTGGTTGGAGAGGAGAACTAAACAACTTTTATAAGGGTGTGGAAAACTTTCCCTAGCATACGCGTTTTAAAACATTGAGGGGAAACTCAAAAAGGAAAGTCCATAGAAGACAATATTTGCTAGCGGTGCCACAGATTGATTGAGGTTCTATTTCAAATGACATTTTCAGAAGATTTGAGCCATTTGCTTGAGCAAATACAGAGGCTGAGAGACAAACTGGAGATTGTTGAGTTTGAGCAACAATGGTTTGAGGCACAGACAGAGCAACAGGCCAAAGGTATTATTATAATAACCACAAGGCTTTATAAACCCTATTGTTTGCTTGAGAGTGTTTTCAATAAAGTGAAGAAATTCTTGCAGTGATTGAGGCAATGAGCATAAGGGCAATTCAGAAGGCCATATTCGAATCAGCGGTACTCGTCGGTGCGAGCAGTCTACAAGTTTTCCTCTTACGACGCCTATTCGAGAAGAAGGTCGGGAACCTATAATCAAAATCCTATGGCAGATTCAAACTCTGGCTAGTGGTATAAGGAGGATGGAAGAACAAGTGATGCAAAGGCTGAAGAGTTTTCCATTGTTTTTTCTGTTTCTTTTCTTTCTGAAACTATAGAGCACATCATGTTTGGTTTGTGAGTGGTTCGATAATTACTTTCTAAATGTCTCATGCATCATTTTAAGTCCTCACTTCTAACTTTTGTCAATAATTTCAACATAAAAACTATACTCCATGGTTTAGGAAGCATGAAAATGTGATCTACGCTCGACTCGAGATTCATGGGCTGAGGCATGGAGTTTCTCTAAGGGGTTTTTTCGAGTAGCCGAGAATATTCTACACATGAAAATGAAATAAGAGAGAGAGAGAGAGAGAAGCCATTTCAGAAAGAATAATAGAGATTGAATATAAGATATAAGGGGCAAAAAGGGGCAGAAAGGAGGTAGAGACAAATGAGATGGAATAGCTCAGCTTCTAGTGACCATTTATCATAGCAGTATCACAAACAAAGGTAAAATTGTTCTACCTTTTTCCTCCATGACCCAGATTATGAAGCAAATAGTATAGCAGGCTGATGATCACAGCTTTGAAAATCTCATCTTCTTCGAAGACCAGTGGACGATCTTAGGCCGTTTCGGTGGTTATCTACAGACAGGTAGTACCATCAAGATTCTGTAGGTGGGCTCTGAATGCAGCAGAACCATTTCTGGAACAGAAAAAAAACATAATCCCATCAAGGAAAGGTGTAACAGCTCATAAAGAATGATCAAACAAGCATCAATTTCATTTCACCTCACTGGTTGTTGATTAAACCAAAAGAAGCAAAAAACAGTGCTTGAGCATCATTCCAAAGTCCAAAAACATCTATTTCATTTCAATGAAGAATGATCAAACAAGCACAGAAGTCCATTATAAGATAACTCTTAGAAGAAAGTTAATATTTTCATAGAAACCAAATAACTGAAATAATATCGAAATATAAAAGGTAGTGATTGGCAGGGATCAGCCTTCAAGAATATTCGTACTCATCCAAAACCAACAAACGATCTACCTTCATCTCTTTCGATCCCATTCCCTCGAGTTACAACCAACCCTTTTATCCTAATGGTATTCCGAACATATTTAGGCGCACAAATGATCAGTAAATATCACAATGAAGAGGAGGTATATACACATATAGCAGGCATTATAGAAAAGGCTAGGAAAAAACATTGTGTTCATAGGATCTTACAGCCTGAGGTTTGCCAGAGCCTGCTGCTGCAGGCCTTAGTGCCTTTCCAGGTGATCCGATTTGGCCACCGGATTTCTTCTCACATCTTGCCTTATTAAAGATCACAGTGAAGCCCTCTGCAGAAGCAGGGTTATTAACATCCCATTCACCAAACTTCGGTAGTGGCTGACCCTTCTCCTGTTAAAGTACATACATTTATTTGATTCTAGACATTAAAATGCATACATTATATGCTTATATCATGTCCCCATCATTAACAATTAACAATATGAATGAAATGTCCAACGAAAATCTATGTAATATATCCTCCACATCAGTTTCAATTAATAATGCAATGGAAAGGATTAGAGAAAAGCGTAATCCAGATTCTAAGACCAAATTGGAAAGTTTAACAGCTCAAACGACTAGACAGAGCTAAAGTACATGGATTAAATTTATAATTTAACCCAACAAAAATGTTCAGATTTGTCGATCAAAAGCAGTCATACAACGAATAATGAAAATAATGATTCAAATTCCGAACGTTTAGTCTCTTAAAATATAGATCATGGATTTCGAAGTAAAAAGTTGAAGGACTTATTGCTTTTTCTTCCATTATGATATAAAAATAGGATGATTCATAATTAATAGCAGAAATCATAAATTAGACGAAGGAATTGCGAGATAAAAAGATGAGAAAGTGATGGGAAAAACTAAAAATGTTTCTTCACAGCTGATTTAAATTTTAAATACCCTTGGTCTATCAGAATTCTATCAATTACAAATACTTGGGCATGATAACGGAAATTCAATCCAAACATACGAAAATGTCGAGTCCCAGTGACTAACACACTAGATGATAAGATCAGACTGGAGAGGAAATGCAGATTCATAACATATCACAAAAATTATAAATAAATCATTTGAATTCAAAAAAGAGGAAGAAATAAAACATATAATGATAATGATAATGATAATGAGGAAGAAAATCTCCAAGAAAAGAGGGGGAACAATCGAGGCAGTGAATCTAAAAGGAAGAAAGAAAGGAGATGACGAAATGGGGAAATGGACACAATGAAGCAAAAGAACAAAACCGAATTCGGGGAAGTAAATGGAATGAATTGAGGAATGACATACCGCCATGATTGCAGAAATTGGGAGAAAGGAGAAGATAATCGGCCAAAACGAAGAAGGGAAGAAGGGAAGAAAGAGGATGGCGACACCAGGAGAAGGAGAGGAGCGAGCAAGAGAGACAAGAAGAAGAGATTTTGTTTATGCCAAATCGGCCTCCAACTGCTGCCTTTTATTTCGATTCTAAATAATTATTAATAATAATAATAAATATCGGCTAAATTAATTAAAAAGCTAAAAATAACAAATTTTCCATAATAATCTTAAAACTCTTTTTAAAAAAAGTTAATATATTTTTTCTATTAATATTTTATTTCAAAAATAATATTAAAAAAATACTTATGAAATTTTAAAAGTCCTAATAACTCATAATTAAAATTAAAAATAAAAGTTGTGTCGAGGAGAAAGTAGGTCTGTCTTTTGACTTATTAAGTTATAACATTTGCTCCCTTTCATACGACTCCGCTTCAAGATTTAGAGATTTGTTTTATTTAAATTTCATGTTATTTATTTATAGTTGTTTTGTTTTAAGATTTTAGTTACGAATATTTAAAGTTCATGGCATCGATTTTTCTACTAAAAATAAAGTTGCAACTGCATGCATGACATGACTCTTAAGTGCAAAAGTAACATTAACAATCTTAACCCTTATAAAAGAAATGTTTAAAAAAGTCCTTAATGTACGATGCCACGAACTATTATATTTCAAAGATTATAGATTACCTCCAAACTTTTTCACTTTTTTTTCTAAAAGTTTAAGGGTATTGATGTTAATTTTGAAAATTCATATTTAAAAAGGTCTCGATTTAGGCATTGGTTATAATCACCGAACAAAAAAAAATAAATAAATAAATAAAGAACATAAAAGTCAACACAAGAGAATGGTCATGGTGAAATGCTGTTTGAAACTTTTAAAATGCATGATATTTGTTAGGCATTGGTTTTATTTTTAAAGAACATTTTTAAAAGATTTAGACATTTAAGTTGAAACTTTTAAAATCAGAAGAAATCAAATTGAAATGGAATAAAAAGAATGTAGCTGTTTGTTTCGAACCTTTTGGTAAATCGAGATTTCCAAACGTGGTGAAATGCTTCCGTCTCACACTTTCAATGCTTCCGTCTCACACTTTCAATACCAACCCAAACGTTCTACTTATATGCAATCAAGACAGGGAATAAAAATTCAAGAGACACAACGCAAAGGAAGAAATCTCGAGTTTTCAGTAAAATTGTTGGGGATTTAGGAGCATAGTAGTACTGTGGAGTTGTTGTACAAACCAGGAATGGACAAACTCTATTGGAAACGACAACGGCGTCAAAATCATCGAAACATCGTCGAATAAACGAAGGGAAGGTCGAAAGTTCATTCTACACTTTCAAGTGAAGAAGACGAACCATCAGGTCTCAATTTCGGGTTTCACTCTCGAGTAGCCCACGGGGGCTACGGCTTACTCCCAACAGTCCAAACCCTAAACCCTAAAGGAGCAAATAAAAGAATTACGAAGACACATTGGGTACAATACCTTCTTTTTCAGTCTTTTTTTTTTTTTTTTTTTTTTTTCTTATTAAACCAATAAGAAAAAGAATTACGAATACCAATATACAAAGTTGTAGAATTATTAAAAACAAAATCCCTTTACCTCCCACCAATCATTTAAAAGAAAGAAACTAAGAACAGTGGCAATAACAATGGCCCTTGAAATAAGGACAAAAAGCTCACATATTATCCCTAGGAACTATGGCTATGCTTGTTTCTGTTGTTTTCCACCAAATCTGACCACCTGTAAAACAAAAAACCAAAATGATTTGAGGACGAAGTTTAAGCCATCCATTCAGAAAAATATATACATTCAGTGTTTTTATTACCAACCTGACGTTTATATACACAAACATAACAAGGTTGACTACTCATCAGACGTAGTTTAGTTTGTTGGCTGCAAGAGGAGCGAGTGATATGCACGTCAAAGTCTTCAAACAAACCCACAGTACTCTGTCTGCTCGGTCGCAAGCTTTTTATTTATCTTCCAGAGAACTCGATCGATCCTCGCAAGTTTTCCAATGCTGGGGCTGCCCATAATTTTGTATTTCACTAACATGTACATGGCAATTTCAGATAACATTTGTCTCCAAATGCAAATCGAACCGTGGCTCAACCAAAGCCGAATCCTTCACTGGCTTCGTGAATGGCAAGCATCAAGCGTTCCTGAAGCTGCTCCTTCGATGAGTACTCGGGAAGATCTAGTTGATTAAAGCTGAAAGAAAGGATGTGAGAACTTGTTTGTTAAGGCTGGAAGAATATTTCTCAGAAGATTGAATGCCTAAAAAACAATAGAATAGGTGTTAGATGAACACGACTCTCCACAATGGTTGATATTGTCCACTTTGAGCATAAGCTCTCGTGGCTTTGCTTTAGGCTTCCCCAAAAGGCCTCATACCAATGGAGAGAGTATTCTTTGATTATAAACCCATGATCATTCCCTAAATTAGCCGATGTGGGGCTTTCAACCAACATCCAACACCTCCCCTCGAACAAAGTACGCCTCCCCTTAATCGAGTCTCGACTCCTTTTTCTTTTGGAGTCCTTTGTTCGACATTTGAGGATTCTATTGACATGACTAAGTTTAGGGCATGGCTCTGATACCATGTTAGATAAACACGACTTTCCACAATGGTATGATATTGTCCACTTTGAGCATAAGCTCTCATGGCTTTGCTTTGGGCTTCCCCAAAAGGCCTCCTACCAATGGAGAGAATATTCTTTGATTATAAACTCATGATCATTCCCTAAATTAGCCGATGTAGGGCTTTCATCCAACATCCAACAATAGGAACAGTAATGCATAAATAAGAATTCGGATAGAACGGCATTTAGATTCCCACCATGTATGGGCTGATGGCAACCTATCAGAAGCTCCATATGCCTTGCGAATGTGAAACCTTTGAGGCCCAGAGATACCTTGCAAAGCTTTAAAACCCTCCAGTGGAACCTGAAAAATCACAAATAAATGATGACTTCAAGAAAAAATCATTATGCTACGAAAATATTAGTGTTTGTGTGTGTGGCAAGATATCTTTACTTGCGAACCAAGATGTTACAAGTGCACGATGCTCGAGACTAAAAAGACTAAACATACACCAACCATTTCAAACATCCACAGAAAGGGCAATATTTCAAGCATCAGATTGGGACCAACCATGAGGGAAACATTAAAAATGTTGATGAAATCTTATAGAAAAGATAATCAAACAGACTTGAACAACATTTTATTTTGCCATTACCTTTGATGTTCCAGTCACAAACTGCAGCAATCTTGCCATGTCTTCCTTACTAAAGGATTTAACTACCTCCCAAAACCACTGCACAACACTTGATGCAGCTGTGTAGACAGTATACTCTGTGTTTGCCTTCAAATCATCCACTGAAAGACAACATAAAAAAGATTAAAACCTCATATAGTAACCCGAAAACACCAGACAACACAAAATTATTTTGTATAAAAGAACTCACAATCAATTTCTGGAAGCCCACTGATGAGTAACTCAAGCTCTTTGTCGTTAAAAATAGAAATAAGTTCTCGAGGCACGAGCTCATTAAAACCATCTAGAAATGAGTTAATCTGAGGGCGGATAGCATTGGTTAAAATATGATCTGCGACAAGGTCTACATATTCATGCTTTGTTTCTTCAGTAACCCTTATATTTCTTCCTCCTGGCTTAAGCTCGTAATCAGTGACCTAAACATTTGAAAAGAATATTAAAAAGACTAAGTAGTGCCAGAATTCATTCCAAAAAGAAAAGCATTTACCACACACACAAAAACAGGATTGACAGGTGTCCAAATTTTTGGATTATGACCTCATTTTTCTCATAAAGAATGTGCTTCTCCTCGTCTGCATCCATGCTAAATGTAAGATCAGGAATGTCACTCACATCGTTCTGACAGAGAGATTCAAAAGTTAGGAAATAAAATATTAAAAAAAAAAAAAAAAAAAAAAAAAAAAAAAAAACCATGTTTTGTTGAGCATTGTTGGGAGGAAGTCTTACGTTGACTAATTTAGAGGATAATCATGGGTTTACAAGTAAAGAATACATCTCCATTGGTACGAGACCTTTTAGGGAAGCCTAAAGCAAAACCATTAGAGCTTATGCTCAAAGTGGACAATATCATACCATGGTGGAGGATTGTGGTTCCTAACATGGTATCAGAGTTATGCCCTTAATTTAGCCATATCAATAGAATCCTCAAGTGTCAAACAAAGAAATTGCTAGCCTCGAAGGTATAGTAAAAAAGTGGCTCATGTGTTGAACAAAGGGTGTACTTTGTTCGAAGACTCCAAAGAAAGGAGTCGAGTCTCGATTAAGGGGAGACTGTTCGAGGGCTACATAGACCTCAGGGGAGGCTCTATGATGTACTTTGTTTGAGGGGAGGATTGTTGAGGATTGTTGGGAGAGAGTCCCACATTGGCTAATTAGAGGATGATCATGAGTTTATAAGTAAGGAATACATCTCTATTGGTATGAGGCCTTCTGGGGAAGCCCACTCAAAGTGGACAATATAACATAAAATCAAGTTTAACTGTAATTAACACAGAAAATCAACCCACCTCCAGCATCCACTTCAAGTTTTTATAATAATCAGGATCGACTGCTTCTATATCATGGTAAGTCACCTTAACCCCAAGAATGTGCATGTAGAAAGATCTTGTGAAATAAACATCCAAAAGTTGCCCATCAAACAGGGCCTTTGCAACCTGCATAAAATTGAAAATATAATAAGTCAAATTGAAACAGCAAAATAATCCTAGCAAATATCAGAATCCCAGTTTTAGTCAATTACCACACGGCCAACGAATTTAAAGTAGGAAAGATGTTCTGTTTGGTAGACAGAATTTGGATTTGGCTGGAAAGTTGCATTATTTCCAACTGTAGTGAATAGCAAGGCTCCCTTGTCAAAAATAACCCTTGAAAGTAACTGATACCATTCTCTTGTCAGGCCACCCGCATCAACACCCTCTTCACCTTGAAACTGCACAGTCAACCGTCCTCTCAAATCTTGAGTTGGACGTTTACGCAACTGATTATATGAATCCTCCAAAATATAGGCCCGACGAACACTGATCTGCAATGGACCATAAATATGTTGCTTATTCTGTTGCCTAATTCTTGAACGGAAATAGGCTCTCTTATTATCAAAATCAATCAGCCTAGGAGCCTTCAACAATATTGAAAGTGACTTCTCTAATAAGCCCGGGTTTTGTCTAATAAAAGCATTCAAAATACGGCGATGCCTCTCAGAAAATCTTGTAAATGTAACAGCACCATCAGACTTTTTCTGATAATCAGCACCCTTCATGCTTAGTGCGTCTGAACTGCCAGCAGACTCTTTGACCTCTCTTGCAGTAATATTGGCATGATCTTGTTGCAAAATGGACAGATTTGCTTGAAGCTTTTCAGACAAAACAAAGAAAGCCTCAATGAATGGCAGGAGTCTCTGACCTCCAGGAGGTAGAGGAGAGGAAGAGATAGTGCCCTGGAGTAGCCCCCCAACATTAATTGGCGTAGTGAAAGAGGAGCTCTGAGACAATTGTGTCTCAATCACACTTATACAGTCACTTAATGTTTGCCACAATGGCTCTAGTTCCACATTCAACCTCCACATGATGGCTTGCTCCTCTAATTCAATGTCACACTCTGAACTTTTGGTTTCCCTCGTACAAGGGGAAGTAAGTGAACTAAGAACCTGCAAAACACGTACAATTGCTGCCCCAGCCATTGAACTAGCACTTAAACCTAACATGTTCGTATTCTTCAAGGTAACAAGCTCGCTGATAGCAGAGCTGCTCAAGCCATTAGCAAGTTCTGAGAGTTCTGACATGAAGAATTTTCGATGGGGTGCCACAACTGAGGACAACTTTTTCAGTATCTCACCAGCTAGCGCATATACTTTATCAGAAAGCCTAAACACCAGTTACCACACAAAATTAGTTTCTTCAAGTGAAATAAAAAAACAAAACATTTGCAGGACAAAAAAATCTTTAACAGGTTAGGTTAAATGTGAGTTTGTCATGACACAGTGAATAAGTGCTTTTAACTAATTAAAACCCCTTTTTAAAATGTGTATGAACTTTCGTTGCATAAATAAAGTACTCTCCAAAACACTAAAAAACACTTCAAATGCTTTTAAACTCTTCTTCCGAGTGTGCTTGCAGAATAACTGTCTTACTTAAAAACACTTTCTCAAAAGTCATTCCCCCAACGTCAATATAAAAGCTAAAAGGAAACCAATAACTAATTGGTTATCATCACACGCCAATAGAATAAGGTAGACAAATCAAAAGACATTATAAATTGGAAGATGAATACCCCTCGCGGCCAAGAAGTGCGCATAAATTGCACAAAACAGACTGCGGCAGTAGCAAGAAGATATTATGTATGTCATTACTCCTTTTTCCACCTGAAGTTGACCCAGCAGCATCACTACTTTCTTGCTTTGATTCTCCCTCAGGCAAAGCAGGATACTTTGAAACAACACTAGCTTCATTAACAGGCAAAATAGGGGGATTTCCTGTTCTATGTTCAGATCGGGACTGATGCTCTAGTTTTGATGATGCAATATGAACAACTACTTGAAGGAGGCACATCACCTGCAACATATGGATTTTTTTAATTAGAAAATGGGGAGAGGGAAAAGCATAAATGTTAAAGCATAATAATATCCAAAATCTGCAAAGAAGCATGCAGCATTTGCGCCCAAGGGAAAAATTGAGCTCAAGTCATTTCAACCAATGCTCTTCTCTTTTCAATCCATCATACCTGTTCAAGACGCACAACACTACGCAAGAAAAGTGGTCGATTCAAAAGCTTCAGGAATAGAACCAAAGGAACAATTCCGGCTCGACAGTTTTTTAAATTACTTGATAGAAGTCCTGCCACAACTTTCTCCTTCCCCTTCTTAGTTTCCATGAATGTAGAACTCAAATTCTCAGGGAAAGCCTCCAGGTCGAAGTAGAATAACATATTGGCAACAGAAGAATGATTTGTAGCCAAATAAGTTAAAATCTCAAGAATACGACGCAACACCAAAGGAGGAAGACCTGTTATGATACATAAAAAGTATAAATATAGTAATGAAAAAATGAGACAAAAATTAAGGGAAGAATGTACTACCATCCGACAACTGTGATTGACCATAAACAACATTTGACTGACAACCATAAAGCCTCTGAGAATTGATTGTTGCAACTCCACCCACAAAACCTTCAGCCTCGGAATTGATCATATCTAGTAAAAGGTAAACTAGAATTGTCCTTGTAACACTATGTGCACAAAGGTTAAACAAAAGTCTCTGCAATAGACCTTTTCCAAGCGGCTAGACAACATAAGAAAAAAATAAAATGCCACATTAGGTGGAGAATACCTGGCAGCAGAACACCTAAATTTTAATTTTCCAGACAGTACAATTTTTAAACATGGCTACCTCATTAAAAGGTAAAAAATCTCCTTTCATCAATTGAAAGAACTTTTCCAATAGAACACGAAACAAAACCAATTATTGTTTTATGAAAAATATGGAAATCAAACTATTTTATTATATAAAAAGAACCGAATGGTAAGAACAAATATCTAATTAATTAATCACGTAACAGCAGATCAAAACTACATTCATAATTCCATAACAATTCAACCTCAACTTGTATTTAACCCTCAGTTCATCAAAAGAAAGCATTAAATACTTAAATCCTAGGATCAGACTCAAGTATACACAAAAATAATAAATCTATTTGCAGATATCAGAATGGGCTGTGTTAAGAATACACTCTAAACTGTCCAGTAACTATAAAATGTAAATTTAGTTCAAAAATCATCCAATGGGTAAAAATCACTCAAATCATTATAACATATGATATTACATTACCTGGGCTAATCTTAGAAGTCGTATTAAAGATTTTAACGATTTTCCATCCAGAAGGGGTTCGCCTTCAATTTCTTTCATCGTCAGGCTATCTGCAATGGCAGAAGCTGCTCTACCACCAATTGTAACTCCAACACCCCTGTCCATTACTGTCTGCCTATTGAAACCAAGGCCATTCCTTCGATTGCCCAGTCTTTGGGTGTTACTGAAGAGAGTGCCAGCCTGATAGTGACTCATTGCTCGATCTCTAAGCATCTGAGCTTCAGCTTGCAATGAAGAAGGGAGTGCTGACAAAACTGCCTCCGAGGAGTTTAACAGAAGCTGGAAAACAAGAAGGAAAAATGGTTAAACTCAGAAACAAAAACATATTGAGAAATGAACACAGAGATAAAGTCCAAGATTCGAACTTCTTGCCGCAAATTAGCAGGCAATGTAGCAATGATAGAAGCATTATGCATATCAACTGGTTGTCCCTCTGCCTGCTGAGCAACACTCTGTGCTCTCTGCTGGGCCAAGACTTCTGCTTGGATACCAGGAGGAAGTGCCGCTAAGAATTCAGGATCAATATCATCCGCTGAGGGTAGAGCATATGTAGGAGGTTGAATGGGCTGAGCTTGCTGTGATGCAAGAACTTCTGCTCGCAAGTCCTCAGGTAATGCCTCTAAAAAAGTAGGATCTAAAGCATTAGCACCAGACGCTTCATTACTCATTCTACTTTGATCTGCCTGGTTAACAGCCGGAGCAACCTGCACATTTTGCTCTGAAGTTGACCCACCTCTACCGTTCTCAGATGTTGGAATATGTTGCTCAGTAAGAATTTCTTCAGCATCATTATCATTCATGTCAACATTAACACTTGCACCAGCAGAAGAGACCTGGCAATCACCAGGATTGGGCATCTCTAATCCAAAGTTCGATACTACATGATTCCCATCAACGGCATCCATTTCAGAAGAACCAGGACGGTATATGGCCTGAGATGGCATTTCATGAAGATCTGTAGGCACTTCAAAAGTTCCATCACAATCCAGGTTGTCGAACTGAGGTAATGTCTCAATCTGCTGATCAGAAGCACCATTTTGTTCTCCCATATCCATCCTGTCATGTTCACTCAAAGTAATATCCGGTGCATGAGGTTGAATAGACATAGGTTCATGCTCCTGCACATTTTCCACAGCTTCTTCAATTATAGATTCTGAATTGACGTGATGGGAAATAGCACTCTCAACAGTTACATTTGTTTCATGATGTGAGGCTTCAACAGAGTTATCTGGATTCTGGTCGTCGTTTTGTTGACTTCTAGCATTACCAGATTCTGCTACTACTAGATTATTAATGGACGGAAGGGTATCCAGTTGTTTATCCTGAACTCCTAAATTTTGAGGAAGGCTTTCTGCAGGCATAATGCCATGCATATAAGATACAAACAACTCCTCAACAGCCTGAGCAACTGCAATAGCCTGAGTACTTCCTTGAGGTTGACCATCATCAGTCCAACGACCATCATCCAGCCCTCTTCTTCCTGCAAAAGGCAATGGATCTATACCGATAGGATAGTCAGCCAAGGGAGGTGGAGCCGCACCACCAAATAAACTATTTTCCACATGGTTGTATGGAAAAACGGGAGCATCGAACACATAAAAGTTGGATGCATCATAACTCCCAGATGATAAAGTATCCAAGTCACGAGATAAATTCCCAGTAGATGACCGCATCGACACCATATCTCCTGACTGGGATGGCCTAAGTAGTAGAGGATGCTGGAAACCATTCACTTCAACAACAGATCGCTCAAAGGAGGACCTACCAGTCTGATGGCGGCGTTCCAAGTATAGAGACCTCCGGAAACGAAAAAGGTCATTAACATTACCACCTTCAAAAGGTTCAGTAGCAACATCAACAAGCCCACTAGCACCTCCAGGCTGCCCAGGTATCTGTAGATGATCCAATCCATCAAGTGCCTCCCTCCACCTGTTCTCAATGACTCTATTCTCATGAAAATCATCATCCTCTTCATCTACCATTTCATCATTGTAGTCATCTGCCAGTCTGGTATCATCAGTATCTGGCAGGGACATCATTCCACCATCATCTTCAGCTATATCCTCATCCACATCCTCCCCATCGTCGTCGTCATCATCATCTTCTGCATCATCATCTTCATCACCCATCTCCTCATCTGCCCTGTTCTCTACATGAAAGCTCATCTCAATTTGGTCCGAATTGTGCAAGACGCCAGCTTCTCCCATCTCCTCACGCATAAACTCCGTTCCAAGGTCCATATGCAGGTTTGCAGTCATTGTCCCTTCCACTTCTAATCTCATTTCCCGCTCAAGGGACCAATTTGATTGAGTGTGTACATTGCCATAATTTTGAGCAGTAGCAAATTCTTGCTGATTATTTTCAGCTGCCTCTCTGACCAACTGTTGACTGCCAGCATTTTGGTTTTGCCCAATAGTGTCATCAGTTGAGACTGTATTTATCTGGTCACCAAGCCTCTCATTTAACCCTGGAGATTTTTTTTTCACCATTCCATCAGACTTCATTATTTGCTCACTGGCATTGGCAGCTCTCGTCAGGCTTTCCAGAGCCTTCAATACAAGGTTCACAATTTTAGGAGCATCAGGGTGGTCCAGATCAACCACTTGTAAAATATTAGTCAGACATTGAACCATTCCTCCATCAATCATGCTTTTAGCAATGTCAGGTGAGCAGCCTGAACCTGGCAAGTTACTTGAAGAAGAATTTTTGGACAATATAGAATATGCCAAATTAGAAAAGGCAAAAATTCTTTTATCCGGCAAGACAGAGTTCTTATTCGAGCTGCTTTCAGAGCTGGAAAAAAAAGATAATGCTTTCACAAGCTCATTAATTACTCGTCTACGACCTTCACTAGAACGACCACAAAGAACCACGAGATAATAAGAAGCTTTTTCAGATAGCTTGTCTCTCCATTCATCAGGTCCTGCAGATTTATCGACTGAAAGAGGAAGTAATCGTTGCAAAATATGGTAAATAATCCCACCTTGTCCAGCACTATCCAAATGATTACAGCCTCGAAGTTGACACATTTCAGAATCACGTCTAAGAATGACCCCTACAGCATGCACATACATCAGAAGGATGTCACTCAATAATTTGAGAACAAAAGTCACTTTAGCCAGTCCAGTAGATTTTTCAGATTCATCCTCTAAATTGTTTTTATCCACAGCTTTTGATTTACCCTTTACCTTGGTATCAGGTTCATCTACCTCCATAGAACAGAAATTACTAACAGAATCCGCCCGGTTTTGTGCCAATGGGTACTTCACAACAATTTCAATAAGTTGGTTGATTACTTGAGTGAGATTTGCAGGAATCTTCTTGTGATTTTTGGAGTATTTCCCTGATCCATCATAAATCTTATTTTCAGATATCTTGACACTTTCATTTGAAGACAATCCAACTTCCGTTCCAGATACTTTTGATCTCTCCTTCTCCTTTTCTTTCTCCTTTTCTTTCTCCCTTTCCTTTGATAACACAACAAAAGTATGGCCACCTGATGTCTCCAACTGACAAACTGCAGCTGAGGCTTTCATGAAAACCATGGGATCTCTGGAAATAACAGCTGACATTGAAGCCAAAAAATTGCAGGCAGATGTACGCTCAGCATGCCGCCTTCCACCCAAATTTTGCCGTATTTCCATTTCCATTGCTGTTTGAAGAGTCTGAGGGTCTTCAAGAAGATGTCGAACAATAGCAGAAGCCAGAGTGTCATAACCAGGAAAGAAACAAGTTCTTGGAAGATTAAAGAGTTCAACCAGACCTCCATTTTCAAGAAACTGCAAAGCAAGAGCATGAATTTTTGTCAACCGTGCACATAGCTGTAGGACTGCTTGCATGATTACTCCAGGAACACGTTGTTTTATCAAGTCACATGCAAACAGCATCATCTGATTACACTCATCAGCAGTTAAATAACCTGTAGGCTTTCCCAGTACATTCTCAAATACTGACCCAGATTCTTTATTATCAGTTTTATCAGTTTTATCATCTCCAATGGACATAGGTGCTAACATGGGTAGTTGCCCACCGCCAGACAAATCAGGTGGAGAACCCACTGGAGAACCAACAGTATTTTCAGAAATAATTTTGGGTCGACACTGTAACATGCTGTCCAAGATTAGCAATAAAGCACTTACACATTTTGGTACCGCAGGAGCAGCAGCATTTCTAGACTTGAAATTTGTCAGAATATCTATAACAACAGACACAATGCCCTCTTGTGCAGCAATTTTACGAGCATTCCAATCCTCAAAAAGAAGCAACGCAATAATATGCAATAACATACTTAAAGCTCCATTATCCTTTGTCAAATCCAAGGGGCAAAGCTTTAACTGATGAATAAGATAAGACATCACTCTGGGACGATCTTCACCCTTGTTCCGGTTGCAGAGAGTCACAAGCAAATCTGTTAATGTGAATGCCATTTTGTCACTACTCTGGAATAATCTCAACGATGCAGCCAGAATATCATCAACTGGAGGTGCCTTTGCATGCCCCTCATCAGTCAATACATCCATAGATTTGTCACCATTATCTACTTTAGATGATTCTGATGAATTCCCCATTGATAGTGCAAGGGCACGAGCAAGTTCATTGTCTTCCTGCACAGGATCCTCGGCATGACTAAATAGCCACTCCATTGCCATCTCCACGCTATTTATTCCCACCCTTCTCAATGCCTCCTCTGCTCTTTCCCTTGTAAAACCCATCTCAACCATTGTAGCAATAGTAGCTTCATTGGGTGGTGGGGGAATGAACCGTGGGTTAGTGGTCCCAGCAATTCCATTGTGATTTCGTTTAACATCACTAACACCATAATATATGTGTGTAACAAGAGAAACAATGGAAGCAATGAATGACGGATTACAGTTTGGAAACTTGGGATGATTCCAGATAGGTAGTAACACATCAAGAACTTGGGCCTGCAGCATTCGAACAAAAACTTCAGGGTCCCTTGGCACAGGAAACAATCCAATGGACAGACCAACAGCCACAGGTTGAATGAGCTGTTGCACTTGGGATGCCGAATTTGGAGACAAAAGTAGCGTAGAACTAACAAAATACTCAAGCACACGACAGTAACCCTGTATCGTATCAAATAGCCATGGACTATGAGACAAGTTGCTTTCTTCATTTGTCGTCTCATGATCAACTGCTGAATTTTGAACAGAATATGGTAGTGACCATAGCAATTGACTTGTAGCCTGAAATGTTGTAATTAGCTCCTTGAAGGTACCATGTACATAGAAGTTATTAATCATAGCTGAATAACAAGTACGCTTTCTGCCATCAAATGTAAGTGCTGCCATATCATCTACAACCTTTCCAAGATATTGACACTTCACTGGCAAGGAAATATCAAGTCCTGATGAACTAGAATGCCCAGAGAAATTAAGAGCATCAAGAAATATTTTGGATACAGCAGTTCCAAGAGCTTTTGAGGCAGAATTCAATGATCCAGAGTCAACTCTACGACGGTTGGATGATGTAAATCCCTTGACAAGAGCTGTGAAGAAAGCATGCAATGTTGAAGCAAGCTTGTTCAAAATTTCAGAGACAAGAACCTCAGGACTTTTCTTTTTCAACTCTGGAGTAGATGATGCCTCTGGAATTCCAGCAGAAGCTTCAGAATCAATATTAAAAGGCTCTAGATATCGTCCACTTCTTCCACCTCGTAAGTGCAACCCATGTCGACTACGGCGATGGAGACTTTCACTAGAGTGAACAACAGAGAGAAACTCACGCTCCCCACCCCACAAATGAGAACCATTTCTAAGGGAAACTGGATTCATGTATCTCACCACTGGCATGTTTGCATCATCATCACTCTCTCTTCCAGGAGTATTTGAAGGAGTTGAATCTGAACTTTCTGATTCTTGATCCGCACTTTTCTTGTCATCTGTTTTTGAATGATTATCCAAAGAAATTTGCCAAATTATTTCCCTGTAAGTGCATCCAATATCTTTCAATATATCAGCATCGGAAATTCCCAGTTCAGAAACCAAAGTTGTAGTCCCCTTCAACAAAAAGTTGCACAAACACAGTATACTTTCTAGACATGAAAGATGTTTCAAACCCCTAGTTTGCTTCGAAGATTCAACTAGAGCAAGATGTAACCCTTTAATGGATATCAAGAACTCATTTGTTGATTTCAGATGCTCTTTCAAAAATGTACATACTACACGAGCAAGAGAAGCAGAATGCTGAGATGAGAAGCTTTTGAAGGCTATAGAGATGCTCTGACCAACTGACACAGATGGGGGCATCAAGGGCAAAGAAATTAACTGCAATACAGCTTCAATACCCTTCTTCTCAACAAATATGTGACATGCATCAGCATTTTGAAGAACTGTTTCAAGAAGACGGGCAGCGTTGCTCACACAATCAGGAAGAAATGACTCTGGATTTGTAATAGATTGATCAAGAAATAGCTCATCACCACTTTGCTCCAAGTTTCCCGTCTTGGCAGTTCCCTTATCATCTGAAAGGACAGATTTCCTTTCTTCAACATTAGTCTCCATGGGAACTGCAGTAGAAGAGCATGACGGATCAATTGACATACAAGAAGCATCAACCGGAGATCCTATTTTTACAATGGAAGTCAAGATTTCTAACAGCATATCCACTCCAGGCCCACGGAGAGAAGACGCATGACGCATAAGTTCATCAAGCCCACTAGATAATGATCCTGAAGCATCACTAGCAAGGGAACGCAGATAAGTCCTCGAAGTAAATATTTTCACAAAGCACCTTAAAGCATTGCGGTCTTTGACGGCCTGAAGGCCATTGTTGTTTAGACATAAAGCATCCAGACACTGAGGAATGCATGTTATTGCTTCTGCAGAGCAGACAACACCATCCATTACAGCATCAAGAAAGGCAGCAGGAAGACCAGCAGCATCTAAGACAGAAAAACAAGTAGGATCTTTGTGAATTAAATCACTCATAACAGTAGCTGCAAGTGAAAAAACCCCTCCACCAAAATCTTTGGCCCTTCTAAATATTATGCACAAACAATGAGGCAACAAGTTCTCTTCAGAACCATAAAAGCGGGCAGTATTTCCTGGGGCATAAGTTCCAAGGGATATAGCACGCAGTAAGGCTTTCATCAGCAATCGTCGACGGTATGATAGCAAAGCTTCAGAGTAGGAAGGCTGCAAGTCATCCAAATCTGAGGAAGCAGCAATGCCAACTTGCCAATTCCTCCGATCATATTCAAGATGATCCCGCTGTTGCTTTGAACCATTCTCGAAATGTGATACCTCAACCTTCAGGCGAGAAATAGTATCATCCAATCCACCCAAGTCTCTAAATAATGCAACAGCTGGATTGCTATAGTCCATAAAAACTTCTAAAATATGTACAGCAGTGCTGACTAAATGCAAATGTTGTGGATTTGTATCTTTAAGGAGAGGTAGAAGAGTAGGGATAAAGCCAGCTTCACGCATGGCTGAGCAACCTGATGATGACGAGACCAAAACAGTTATGACTGATAATAAGGCCTCAGCAAAAAGAATTGAACACTTTGTAGTATCAGTAATCACAGAATCAACAGCTTTCTGCATGAGGCTGGACAAGATGCCACGATGCCCACCAGAAGTCACTGCAGACAACACAGTTGGTTGGCGTGACCGGTCTTGACAAAGTGCAACCAATGATAATAGACAAAGGATTCGTATTTTCACAGGAACTTCATCCTCATAGCTTAATAAGCCCACTAACTCATTTACAAACTCGGGCTCAGAATTAAAGAAAGTAACTAGATCATCAGCATCACCACTTGCTTGAACAAGAACGATGAAAGCATACAAGCGAATACAGGTATACTGCTGCCGAGCAGATAGAGAATGAAATGCTCTTGCAAACCGCATCCTTGTCAGAAGAGAAAATCTCAAACTAGTAGGCACATTGAATCTTGCAATTAACTTACTTAGAAGTTCTAAATCAGTTTCTAGGCAGAAGCTGACATTAGATAAATGAATGATTTGCAGACCTTTGGCCAACTGTTCTATTTCACTTCCAGATTCATTTATCGCATAGAACTCAAAATGAAGTGTGCAACCCAACTCATGAGTAACCTGGCTGCAACCATTCTGCAAAGCACATGCAATCAGTCCAAGACCTTCTTCCTTTCCTCCCCATCCTTGTGCAAGAGAAAATAACTTTGAGTTCAAAGAAGCATCCCTAATGGTGTACTTCCCAATAGATTTCTTCAAAAAAGCAGCCAAAGTCTGCAAGCAGGCCTCAACTATATCGGCATCAGTTGAAGCTAGAAGACATGATAGATGCTGCTGCAGTAATACATGAACCAAAAACATTAATTTGTGAAATGCTAGTGGATGATAGTGCAATGGTGAAGCTAAATGGAGAGTATTTATCACTTGCACTACAGATGAACATGGCATGCCATGCCTGAAGGATGAAATTACAAACGTAAATCCAAAATAATAAGCAATTATCATCAATGGTCAGTATGCACTAGGAAGAGTGAAATATGGGAAAATACTACTGCACATAAAAACAAACCTCATAAGAGCTATAAAATTGTTTATTAGTGCAATTCTCTAAAATTATTCTTATGACACGCAGAATCTGAAGAACAGCTTCTCTTGGAAATGGAGAATCGGAGCCCAAAAAGCTATCCTCAACCTGCAAATCCTTCCTGAACTTTATGTGCTTCTCAAAAAATGAATCAAAATGATTGAAGAGGTCAGCCCAATGATGGAAATCTCCCTGCATGTTAAAAAATAAATGAAACAAGTCTGAATATACTGTTTGGTAACTATAGAGCAAAATGATGATCCAGTTTCAGAGCCACCTTATCAAATTCCCAAACGAAACCCTTTAGAGGTTCTTCAATATCCTCGAGCGGAACAGATGTAACGTTATTGATGAACGATCTAATTTTTGGAGGCTAACAGAGAAAAAAATAAATAATAAGAAAAAAATAAAAAGGAAAATGTGTGCATAACAATTCTTATACAAAGTTAACAAACAAAAAATTGATCCAAAAACAATCAAACAGTATATAATTAAAAAAAAAAATGTTCAAAATAAAGTAAGCTTTACATAAACGAACATTAGAATCTAAATGCATGGTAGACACCCAAAGAACTAAAACTCGTCTTAGTAAGCAACTAATAACAGCATAAAATCAGTACTAGGCCAAGGGTTACATATCAGTTGGAAGAATTTGACACATAATGTCATTAATAAGAATGAGCTTATATCCATAACAGACTATAGACACCTAAAGCTTTAATATACAAAAACTCAAAGGGTTCTTCAGGTAAGTACTGACTACGAAACTTATAAGAATTGGATTAACAGATTTTCACAATAAATCCCATGCTAAAAAATTTTAACAAGAAATTTCATGATTTGTTCAGCCAATTGTTAAAAAAAATGGCAGGACTATATGGATTGGAAAGCAAGACCAATCGATACTTCATTCTGAAACTTTGAAGGCATAGATATTAATTGTCAATAGAGGAATAACTCCAATAATCATTGTCAAACAGTTAGACAGTATCCATCTAATCTCCTATAGACATGCTCATAAAATTTCAGCAGTTGTTTCATGTCAAAACACCATAGTCATTCATAATATCTTTTTTGTTTTTCCTTTCCCTTCTCTTCTTGAGCCTCAGAAATAAACCAACAACAGAAATATATATATATATATATATATATATATATATGAATCCATTAAGAATCATGTTACCGTATATACTCACATTCAGCATGACAACACAAAAACTAACATGAGATAGACATTCAAAATTAAGCTGAATGCGACGTCCTTATACCATTGAAGACATCCGTTATTACCAGAGTTGTTTTTTCTTCCTTATGTTATGGAATCCTCCATCATGATTCTTTCATCGTTTTGTAAATATTTTTCCTTTATTTTCCTGAAGTGTTGATCTTGAGAAGTCCTTTAAAGTAGCACGCATACATACAGGCATTATAAAGGTAGCGGGATATCCATTAGGAATCATGACCAAAAGTAAACTCGTAAGCAGAGTGACACAAACAATTACATGAGAGGCATATGCCGTATCCTTAATCCATCCTAAATTATGACACTGCTGAAGAAAAACTGAAAAACATATCAAGAAAATAGAAATTCGCGTGGGGTAAGAGCAATTCAAATGATCATAATAATGACCAAAAAGACACTACTCAGCAAACTCAATCCTAATCACGTTTCTTCTTGGCATTCCTACCATGGCAAAGTCCTATTACCAACTTAAAGAAGCATAAAACCAATAAACAGAAAAAGAATTTAGAATCTACCAAGAAACAATTAAAACAAATACAATAATGAAAGAAGCTTCGTGTTCATGAAAAGAATAAAAAGTATATAACAAAGCCATATGCGCAAGGAAACGATAGTGCCGGATACCACTTCTAGCGCCCTCCCCCTCTTCATCTTCATCTTGGTACTGAGAGCATTGCAGAAATTGAAAAACGTTCAAGATGACGACCACTTCCCAGTAACCGAGAACTGATCGAACAACAAGAAATGGAATTAGGCTTGATAATCGAAGTGAATAGAATAAAATACTGGAGTTCCGCAATGATCAGATTGTAAAAACAATCATTTTCCAAGAGAGAGGAAGAAATTTACGTAATTTGAACCGGCAAAGTGAAGAATTTCAAGCTTGTACGATCAGGATCAAGAAGAACGGAGATCAGAGGAAGAAAGGGTGATATAGAGAAGAAGACGAACAGAGTTTAGTGTTGATATATATATGGGTAAACAAGTAAGCGGTAGAGAGTAATTTTGCATCAAAAAGAAAAATTAAATTCAATTAATCGCATTTATTCAATTTTTTTATTAAAACTAAAATATTTCTTTATTTATTATCAAATATTTAATTAAAATAATAATGGTTATAAAATAAATAAATTTTAAAAAAATAATTACGAAATTAAATAAATATTGATGGTAGTTCTTTTTTTTTTTTTTTTTTTTTTAATAAAGATAAAAAAGCATTATGTTACTTTCAAAATTTAATAGATATTATTTAAATGTATAGGATAAAAATATTATGTTAAAAGATATTAATAAAACTCTTTCTTTACGAGTATTTTTTAAATATTATTAAAAAATAAATATATTTTTAAAACATAATACTAACTGACCATAATATTTTTTAGACATTTTTATTTTAAGTTTTTTTTTTTTTTTTTTTTTTTGAAGTTAAAAAATATGTAAAATTATATTTTTATTAATTTAACCATGATTAATTAAGTCAACGGTTCAATCTCATATCTCATAATGGTCGAACATTTTTTTTAAGTAAGCATATACGTTTAAGCCTATATTAGTAAACCAAAAAGTATATATTAATTACCATTGAGTTAGGATCATTTTGACGGTAATAGTCAAACTTAAATAATAATAATAATAATCATGAATATTATAATTAAAAAATTGTGTACCATACATTTTAGTTTAATCAATTTAATTATTATTATTAATTAAAGTTATAGTCTCAAAATAGTAGGTTAATTTATTATTATTATTATTATTTAGTTATATGAATAAATTATAAGACCAATAGTTAAAGTCGGGTTAGACTATTGGCAGTGAAACCAAACTTTGTTAGAGTCGACTTAAGTTTTGGCTATCTCGAGAAGGTAGAGAAATGTCAAATTAAGCTTATCAGAGTTAGTGGACCGACCGTTAGAATGTTAGCTAAAGGCTTGGTTGGATAAATTGTTTAATGCATGAATATTACGTGCTTATTGTTTAAAATTACGTGCTATTAGATTGAATGATTAGGTATATTTTAAAATATGAATTCTCGTGCCTGTTGCATGGTCATGTAATCATAAGTTCACTTCAATAGTTCTATATTGTATGGATACATATTCTCATGATATTATTTATGTTCCTTTATTTTATGTTAGTATTGGCAGTGTAAGCATGTGCTAGTCTGTAGTGGAGTCACTTACCATGTATTTTTTTTTTTTTTTTAGAAATTACCATATTTATTTAAGGTTAAATGATAAGATAAGGAATCAACTACAAGGGAAATAAGATTCAGATTACCTTGTTGATCGAATATCTCAAGGCAAGAACATTGTTTGAGATTCGAATCACTGCACAAGCAAGATCGATCATGTCTAGCTTGAATGATTCTTGTTGATCAAATATCTGAAGGTAAGACCACTTGCTTGAGATTCGAATCACTCCACAAGCAAGATTGATCGTGTCGAGCTTGAATGATTCTACATGCAACCTAAACTACATAGAATTACAAAGAAACTTAGCTATTGGCTAAAGAAAAAGCACAAATGCTCTTTTTACTATATTTTTCAAGTCTGTTTACAAATACAACATACACAAGGCTTTTATATAGCCTAAAAAATGAAACTAAAGCACAAATGCTCCTTTTACTATATTTTTCAAGTCTGTTTACAAATACAACATACAAGACTTTTATATAGCCTAAAAAATGAAGCTATTAAAGGCCTTCCAAGAGTTGTAACATTCATAATTTATGGCCATAATTAGCGATGAGGTAAATGTAACCGAAATTAAATAAAAAGTCTTAAAATACAATTAACTCTAAATTACTCTAAATTGTAATGCACAATCAAACTTCATTTTTCTTTAATGTAGCATGAATTGAAACATCTTTTGATAATTTTGACAACCTTTTATTCACATTTTCATTGAAGTATATTGTATGATTAATGTCTTTTGGTTCATATCATTAAAAATTAATATTTAGGGTAAAAATTGATATACAGGTCAATATGGAAATTTGCTCCAAAAACAGGGGAAAAAAGAAAGAGAAAGTTCGACACGTCGTTTTTCAATTGTAGCCTATAGGCTGAAACGACAATTCGGCATTGGCCCTATTTCCTCGTTTCTTTACCCTTAAACCTCTGAGATGAAAATCTCCCGTACGACTCAGCGATGAATCTGTCTCGCCCTCTTTGGGCTCCCACGCGGCTGCTTTGCTTCACCAGAACTGCAACGTACTCCTCCGCCGCTGTTTCTTCTCCGGCCACCGCCTCAAACTCCAGTTTTCCCCTCAAGAATGTGACCAAGTCGAACTTCGAAGCTGTGCTATCGGAGCTTCGGAGCCATGTCCGAGCTGCGGACTTCGTTGCCATCGACCTTGAAATGACCGGCATCACTAGCGCGCCTTGGCGCGAATCGTTCGAGTTTGATCGCTTTGATGTTCGCTACCTCAAGGTCAAGGACTCTGCTGAGAAGTTCGCTGTTGTTCAATTCGGCGTCTGCCCGTTCCGTTGGGACTCTGCCAAGAACTCATTCGTCGCTCATCCGTAATTTCTTTTCTTCTTCGTTTGATTTGGATTTCATTTGGTTACTGCGAAATTTCGTGTGAACCAGGCTGTATAGCCAGCTTACAGTGATGGTGAGATGGTTTCTTTTGTGGAATTTAACATTGTCTCGTTGTTTTGAATTGCAGGCATAACTTTTTTGTTTTCCCGCGCCATGAAATCCAAGTCGATGGCCCTTCTTCCGAGTTCCTCTGTCAGACAACCTCCATCGAATTCTTGGCTAAATACCAGTTTGATTTCAACGCTTGTATACATGAAGGTAGTTTTGTTTTCATGTTTCTCCTTCAATTTATGGACATAAAATTTATCCTCAGGATGCAGAGACTGCGTCGAATTCATTTTATACGGTTATTCAGTCAGATTGACAAGCATAATTGTAAACTTGTAGTCATTTCATCGATTGACTCTTTTGGTCCTCTCGGATATTGAGAATTTGAATTGTAATTAATCTCAGGAATATCTTATTTGTCCAGAGCACATGAAGATGCGGCACGCAAACGCCTGAATTTTGCACATGGGGATGAAACGTTAGATGCATCTTCTAATGTGACTAATATTCGGGATCCGAAGAGGATCGGCATTGCTGATGTTTTATTCAAGGAAAGAATGAAAAACAGATTACATGAATGGCGGGACAGATTACTATCTGAAAGAAACATGGAGTGTCAAGGCCAGGAAGGCTCAAATGATTACCAACGACAATTTGAAACCATTTTCTTCAAGATGCGCCCCGCTCTTACTTTGAGCGATTTCACTTCTCATCAGACAAAATTGATTCAGCTGGTGAGATAGAATTTCCCCCCTCATTAATGGAGGTTTATACATTCAGATGGTGATAGAGTTGTTCTTTCATATATCTTTCACGTCATGATAAATTTTCATTTGCATATTTTACATAAAATTTAAACTTTGATGCACAAGTTTGTATGCTTGCTTAATATGGAGCATGAAACATAATGGGAATTAGAGTACAGGGAAATGTTATTTTATTGTTCTAAGAAGATGCGATTTTTTGAAGTTGCTAGAGGCTTTGTACTTGTTTCTTTTGTTTGGTCTGTGAAGAAACTATCTGTGACATAAAATAATTTTCCGATGCAATATTTGGCTACTTTCTCATCAAATCCGTCTATGCTTGGCTGCGTGTTAGTTAATTTAATGGTCTGAATATTAATCATGCTATGTCATTTGTTTGGGATAACTTGATCTTATTTCATTTGAAGTGTTGATCATGTGGAGGTGAACACATGCAGGTCATTAAGAAGCATTTTGAAGATCTTTGTTTCGTTGTCGTGGATGATGGCGATGCCAATCTACAACAATTAGTCGTGTACGTGGATTCTAGAGACGATAAAGAGCTGCTCATGGTTAGACACTTTCCTTTTGTGCAAACTAGCAACTGTAAAAGTTGAAATGAAGACAAATATCTTGACTTCGTTACTTTTCTTTCGAACTTTTCAATTTACGTTTAAATCTGTGCTTATTAGATGTTTTAGTTCGTAAAACTAAGCGCTGAAAGTGGTAATCTTTCTGAAATTCGTTGTGAAAATCTATATGTTGTTGTGTATTGGATCAGCAGTAATGGAAAACAGTACATGAGGCCTTAGTCTTGCTTGTCACACTTCATGCTTTTAAAAAGCATTTAAAAAGTTACAGCCCGTAATAGCTTATAATGAATTGTCATAATTAATGCAGCAAGAGGTAAACAGCGATCAGCGGGAAGCAGCTGAAATGAAGATCCAATCAGCAATTGGGTTTCGTCATGTTATCGATCTCCTTTCATCGGAGAAGAAGTTGATTATCGGTCATAATTGCTTCCTTGGTAAGACATTCAACCTTAGTTTCATAAGCAATAATTAAATAACAATTCTATTTTCAGCTGACACAACTGTTTTCTGTACCAGATATTGCCCACATACACAAAAAGTTTATAGGTTCTCTTCCGTCAACTGCTGAAGAATTTGTCTCTTCTATTGGAAAACACTTTCCATTCATCATGGACACCAAAATTCTATTAAACGGAAATGGCATTCTTCAGCAGCGGATGAAGAAGTCCAGCACATCTCTATCCTCTGCATTTGCCTTATTATGCCCGCATATTGCCTTTAGCTCTCAGAGCAATCCTGCCTTCAGCTCTGGTGTGCAAGTGGAGGTTCAAGTAGATGATCTAAGGTACGTTTTCCTCGGCATATTTGGACGGCTAGTATTTTCTATATCGTACGCTGAATATAAGTTTCTATTCGTTATCCAAATTTTCTATATCGAGTGCTACCAATAGAAAACTCATGGGTGAAATTTTTGAATTTCTTATCATTTTTGTATAAATATAAGTGCACGTGTGTGTCGATTTAGCATTGATGTTTGTTCACTGGTGTTGTATTCTTGATCCTGGCATTATGTAGGATTTGAAGGTACTTAAGTGATTAAAATTAATTAAAATCTAACTGCATCTATGTTTTTATTTCAATCTCTATGCAGTTCCTCCAACTGGAATTCTGGAGATAAGCATGAAGCTGGGTACGATGCTTTTATGACAGGATGTGTATTTGCACAAGCGTGCAATCTTATGGGAATTGATTTTGTGCTTCCTTCTGAAAATTTGGCTGACAATGAGAAATTGCAGAAGCACATAAACCATCTGTATTTGAGTTGGGCGAGTGGAGATATTATCGATCTGAGCACCGGTAATCGAACGACCGAGCCTTTGAGGTCTAATAGATCTAAAAAGCATCAAGCAAAAATATCGTTCGAGAACATTGTTCTAATATGGGGATTTCCTGCCAACCTTAATGCAAGGAAAATCAAAGAGTGCATCTCTAAAGTGTTCGGCCTGGCAAATATCGTTAGTGTCTACCATATAGATGAAAGTGCTGTGTTTGTGCAGTTTGCAAAGCCAGAAATGGTTTCCGAATTTCTCGACCTAAAGAAAAACTTGGAGCGGCACGATGATCCAATATCAGTTTTGCATCCTCTCACTGAGCTTTTTGGAGCTAAAAGTACTCACGCTGCAGGCTATGAAGCATACAAGGAAATTTGCAGCTCTCCCATGTTTAAAGTCTTGTTTGCTGATCAGGCAGAGGCAGTTGGGATTAATCAGGAGACGACGTCGATAAAACCCGAGTCAGTAAAGAGCCAGATGCACGAAGCTGCCAACAACAGTTTAACTGCTGATATGTTGAATGAAACTACTGAAGTACAGGGAATGGAAGTGGGAGCAAATGATCTTAGAAACACTAACTACCATATTTTACGATCTTCTTCGATGTAAACTCACTCCGAACACCGAAAATGTACTATATATTTCTGTTTTTTGCAAATTGGTATTGTGCATTCCATATTTATGGAGAATGCTGCAACAGTTATGAGTTAAGGAAATGAAAGCCTAAGTTATGGCAGTGGAGAATTGGCTTCTTTATATGTGGGGTGTAGTTAAGCAGAAACCATGGACAGAGTTCAAATAGATTGTATTGAACTCCCCTTCAGTTTCTAGACACTTGAGAAGTACATGATGGCATTACCAGTGTGATGGTTATAAAAGAATGAATCTTAACGATCAGGGTGCAAGAAAAACACAGAAGTTACTTTCAGTCTATTTGGATAGTGGTTGCCTTCGCAGATTCCCACTCTCCTCCTCCTTCCTCTACTATAATGTCATCCACGGTCAGTGAAAAGCCACAAGAAAAGGTAAGACTAGGCTTCAGTTTTGGCACGAACACCGGCTCCGTCTCGTTGTTGAGAATCTGTAGGACCTTCCTCATCGAAGGCCTCACCGAGCTATCCGGGTTTGCACAGCTCAATCCAACAAGTAGCAGTTTCCTCATTTCTTCTTCCTTGAACTCGCCATTCAACCTTTTATCGGCTGCTTCGATGATCTTTCCCTGAGAATGTAATCCCCAAACCCAGTCTACTAGATTGACCATCTTTTGAGTACCTGCTTCTCTTTCGATCGGCCTCCTCCCACAGGCCACTTCAAGCATAACCACACCGTAGCTGAAGACATCGGTTTTCTCAGTCGCTTTCCCGTATTGTAGATACTCAGGTGCGAGGTATCCCATTGTTCCTGCGGTTAGAGTTGAAACCGGGCTCTTGTCGTGATCCATGAGCTTTGCCAATCCAAAATCGCCCAGTCTGGCATTGAAGTTCGCATCCAGAAGTACATTACCAGTCTTTATATCTCTGTGAATCACCTGCTGCTCACATTCCTGATGTAGATATGTCAGCACAGAGGCCAATCCAACAGCAATGTTGTATCTGTGAGACCAGTTTAACAAGCTAGCTTCTACAGATTCCTGGTAAAGCAGCTTATCAAGGCTCCCATTCAGCATAAAGTCGTAAACGAGAAGCAGCTCACCTTTCTCGACGCACCAACCTTGGAGCTGAACTAAATTTTTGTGCCTCAACCGAGCTATGATCGTCAACTCGGCCAGAAACTCGGTCTTTCCTTCGTGGGAATGCTTCGATCTTTTAACGGCCGAAATGCCTCCTGATGAGGTGCAAAAAGCCTTATAGACAGTCCCAAAAGCCCCATTGCCAATGATCCTACTGGAGTGAAATCCTTTTGTGGCTCTCTTTAGTTCTCTGTAACTAAACTCCCTAGGACCTGTCAAAAGCTCTGCCTTGAAGCTCTTCTGAGTCCTAATCTTCCTCCATTTCCTAAGTGAAAAGAAACCAAACACAGCAATCACAGCACAAAAGAAGGCCGGTCCGGCGATCCCGAGACCCAGCCCGAGCTTACTGTGATGACCATTTCCAGAATCAGATATAGAAATATTAGGAGAATCAATCACAGAGCTATCAGAAACATTATGAGGCTTAAATCGACGTCGAGCAGGAACAAACCCAGAAGTATGAAAGCTCCAACTCTCAATCAAATAAAGATCAGTACTCCCTTCAGTCGAACCCGAAAACCCGACATACATAACCTCCTTAAGATAGCTCGAAAGATCGACGCTAACGTCGAGAAGCGCCTCGGAAGGCTTCAAACTAGAATTACTCAAGAAAACCCTCAACCTACACTCCTCGTTCTTGTACTCAATCCAAGCCGTAATGGACTCCCCACTCTTGAGATTGAGCTCTTGAGAAGCAGGATCGGCCGTCTTGATTGAAACCAAGCTTTCAATATCGAAGCCAACATGGTGATCATTAGGATCATTGAAGACAGAATCAAGCCGAGTGTCGAATTCAACCGCGACAAACTTGTTAACCAAACGGGAGGAATTGACGAGGCCCAAATACCCACCGGGACTACCGAGGGTCCGATTATCAGGGGAGAGGAAAAAGGAAAGACCGTCGCCGGAGAAAGTGGGGTTAGTATTAGTGATGGAGAAAGAGAATCTTGTGGAGAAAGAGGCAGTAATGTTGGTATCGGCGTCGTATAATCCGATGGGTTGATTGTAAATTACAGCGCCGGCGCTGGAGGAAGGGACTCCGAGCTCCTTAGTGAGGCCGATAACGCCGTCGCGGAAGTGGGAATCGCCGAGGAGAGTGAGGTTTCTGATGTTGAAAGAATTGAAATCGAAGCCGATACTCTGTGTTCTTGGCGGAGTGAAGAGGAGGAGGAAAAGGGCGACGGCGAGGAGATTTCTTAGGGTCATTGGGGCGGAGAATGGGTGAGTTAAGGATCTGGAGATGGGTTTTCAAGAACTGAGAGGATTGGATTGATGATGATGATGATGATGATGATGATGATGGTCGATGTTCTTGAGTCAAAGAAAATGGAGTTTAAACGGTAAGAAATGGGGCTGTGTGGGGCATGGGGTTTGAAAATAATGGAAACAAACAGGGGATCCCAACGGTAATGATAAATGAGTGTGGAAAACGACGACGTTTACGTCAAAGTAGTGATACGATAATGTTTTTTAATTTTTAAATTGCCTTTTTGTCAGTAAAAGATATTCTGATTCCACGAATATATTAAAAATTAAGAAGAAATATAATAAATGAAAATAAATGAAAAGAAAAGAGAAGAAAGGGAATCAGAAAAATGTAGCCAGGGTATTTTAGTATTTTCACTTGGATTAATTAATTTAAAAATTAGAAAAATCGCCCAAAAACAAAATAAATTAAAAATTAAGAAAAAAAAAAAGAAGCAAATAAATGGGCATTTTAGTATTTTCACTTGGATTAATTAAATTAAAAACTAGAAAAATCGTCCAAAAACAAAAGAAATTAAAAATTAAGGGAAAAAAAAGAAGCAAATAAATGGGCAATTTAGTATTTTCCCTTGGATTAATTAAATTAAAAATTAGAAAAATTGCCCAAAAATTCCGATGAATGAGTACAGAAACCGACGACGTTTTAGAAAATGTAGCTCAGAGTATTTTAGTATTTTCACTTGGATTAATTAAATTAAAAAATTAGAAAAATCGCCCAAAAAATAATTCTTTTTTCACGTTTGTAGTGTCGGATTTGTAGTTAAAAGCTCTTCAATTTTGATGAAGAAATCAAAATGAATCGTGGACGAAGGAGAAAGAACGACATTAAGAATATAATGAAAAAAAAAGTACAGCAGGAGCGGGGAAGAAGAATTCAATAGAGATATGATTAAGTATTATTATATCTTGTACATGTTGTATGAATGTGCACGACTGTAGAATAAGGAGCTACACAGAATCGGCAAACAAACACAAGGGCTAGGTTCACGATCAATGAGAGTGAATGAATAGAACGAAAAGACCTAATTGGGCTTAAAGGGGTTTGTTTGCAAATATATTTTTTTATGGGGGCAAAAGAGGAATAATAGAGAAATTTAGGTGCAAAAAGGATACTAAAAGAATGTGAGTGGGAGAATGGGGAGTTTTTATAAAATTCATCCCCACGTGACCCCCAGGGACCAAAATGCAAAAACCCACTTTTACAATAATATAATCCCAGGGACCAAAATGCAAAATCCCAGTTTTACAATTATATAACCGTTCTGAAGCAAAAAAAATGATGGAATATATATAATTATATATAATTATATAAATTATTAATAAATAATTTCCACGTTTTTATCTTTAGTAAAATTTTCGAAAAATAATAATTTTATATATGTAATTTTAAGCTGAGTTTAAATGAAATTAAAATAATTATAAATCACTAACAAATAGTTTAAATCATTTCCCTTATTGTTAGGAATATAAATTGATTTTGTTCTATTATTTCATATTATAAAATTATACTTAAAAACTTTTTGAATTTTATTTGGCCAAAAAAAAAAAAAAATTATACTTAACTCTCAAAAATTAATGGTTCTTCTCTAAATAGCTTAGATTGACCTCAAACTTGATGATAGACTTATCAATGAAACGGAGTACTTTGATGGTCAAGATCAAAAGTAAAGAAAACTTGTTTCTAAACTCGTGATTCGTATCACTTCACAAGAGGTTTGATCAATACCACTTCAATGACTCTAGCATACAATGTTTTAAAAAAAACCTTAACTCTCAACAAAGCTAAAAAAAACAGAAATAGTATTATTTTTAATACTAAAATGGGATGTCTCTCGTTAAAGAAAAGAAGGATTTATATAGTCTTTACAACCTTAACCTACTTACACGTAACTCCCCAATTAAATTGTCAGAAATACCCATAACCTCCATATTAAAACGACTCGTTCATTGTGAAATATGGTAACCTAGGTGAGTTACAATATAACCTTAACCCTTCCATTAAAAACTAGTTGAAATATGACAAATAAATATTTAAATTATAATTAAATAGTGCAATGAATAAAATGTGCTTATTAGTCTCATTGAACTAATTCTATAAATTTAGCTTTTGAAGCTCAACTTTGTACAACATATAAGGGAGGTCTCCAACGTCTTCTAGATTTTCTTTGATGAGCTCACCATAGCGTAAATAAGTGTACAATGTTTGTTGTAGCTTATTGGCTCCCGTCCTTATAATTGGACCTTGAGATATGGAAATTCCTTAGTCGTGGTTCATATCAATCAACCTTTGACTTAATCATGGGCTTAGATCGGACTTTGACTTGTTGATTGTCTTGGATTGGTCTTATGATTTGATTTTTTTTTTATCAGTTGTTGATCAACTTGGGTCAACCTCTGATTTGTAGGTCTTAGATCAACATCGAACTTATAAATCGATTTAGATGGGCGTCCAGAGGTTTATATCGACCTCCGAGGGCCTTATATGAATTCTTTGACCTTTGAATCTTCTCCTCTCTAAAATGAAGGATGACGTGTTGAATTCGTAAGAGGTCGGATAAAATTGAGCTTATTTGATACCGAGTCTATCACCACATGACACAATCTAATTTGACTATTATATGTCATCAAATACACACGACACGACACAACACAAACTAATTGAATTAATTCTTGTCACCAACGGGACATGGTGTAAAGGTCTCGAATGCTCGTGTAGAGATTAGTAATTTATTTTATACATATAAATGATATTATATTTTAAATTTAAATAATTTAATAAATAACATTGGATTAGTTTATGCCACCAAAATGACGTTGGTTTTTAGGTTTATCCAATTTTGCCAAGCAACTACAGCATCGATGGCTCTCTGCGTTCCTTGAGCAGCGTTTGTCGCCGGCCTTCGTTCAGCCACCGTCGGTGAACTGACGTTATTGTCCTTCCGCCACAGTCGCCGTGATCCCTATCAGAAATTTCTCTGGAAGAACTGATCATCTGATTTATTTGCTGAATCAAGCATCTGGAACAACAACAAAGAACCAAGCGTTTTGTTTCTGATATATCAGGTAATCTCACTTACGAGGCGCTTTAAAGTGATTTATTCAATTGAATTTTATGTTCGTGTGATGGGAAATTTTTGGCTGGTTTGAACTGAGTTTATTGACGTTACAGTCACCGATTGTTGTTTGCTATTGTTCGTGTGATTTAAACATTATTTTCGGTTATTAATTGTTGGAGCCCTAAATCGAGTGGGTTGCTGAGGTAATTGACCTAATAGAGTGAATTGCTGAGGAAATTGGCTGTAAATTCAGTTCTTGTGTTAACTCCCCCGCGATTCTATCTTCTCATTGTCTTTAGCTTCATCTTAAGAAATTCCAATGGCGGAAAATATTTCTTCACATGATCAAAGATCAGACATAATAAGTTCCGTGGAGATCCCTTTGCCGGTTGATAAGTTAGCGTTGGAATTGGTAGGCCATGGCTCCTCCTCTGGCTCCTCAATCAAGTTAGTTCTTCATGACAGTTTCTTCATTTGTAGGCGAATTTGCTGTTTTAACTCAAACATTCTGTTTTAAATCTAGGCCTAAAACGTTCGTGGTTCTTGTAGCTACTGGAAGCTTCAATCCTCCTACTTACATGCATTTACGCATGTTTGGTGAGTTCCTAATAATTTCCTTCATATAGTTGCTTGAGAATTTGGAAAAAGTCAATGAATTTCATTGCTGGAGTATCAGAAATATCTCAATGAAACAATGAATTTTATGATAGACATAACAATATGACATCTGAAGTTCATATTTGTTCAAACTTAGATTTTCATTTTGTGCATAGAAATGGCAAAGGATGCACTGGAATCAGAGGGCCTTTGTGTTATTGGAGGCTATATGTCTCCAGTTAACGATGCATACAAGAAAAGGGTAAGGTATGCAACTTTATTGACATTTTGAAACCTTCTGTACCTAAAATGATACATAAAATTCATGATGCAATTACAAGAATGAGGGATAAGGAATGAACCTAAGCTCAATATCAATTGAGATTAGAAAGGAGTTAATCGATTCGCATAAATAAAGAATGGGAGTAAGTTTGGAAATGTTTGTAGTTTATGCTTTCTTTGATTAATCATTATTTCCTCCGGTTTCTTTTCGATGAAAATATCATACAAGAGGCTCCTAACGTTATTATCTGACACGTACTCCCAACAAAATCTCGAACACCACTCTAGACAAGACACTTCCACTAAATGAAAAACAAAAAACAGTATATCCAATTTGTTTTTTTGATCATAGTGTTCTAAGAAAGTATGCCCTTTGGGGCACTTTGCTTCATAATCAAGCACCCTTTGAGGTGCATGCCTGCGCAAAAACGTGCTCCGCGTGTTTTTCATTAGTGTGCTTCATGGAAAATACGTTCATCTTTTTTATCCGTCTTGGAATGAGATAGACAGTAGAAGAGGATGTTAGAGAGGGCTGAAAGAAATCCACTCCTTTAGAAATATGAACTTCCTTCAATCTCTGGAACTTGCAAAAGTTTTAGATGGCTGAGTGGTTTTGATCACATATGAAGTGATAGTTATATAGGATAATTGGCTCATACTTGCTATTTCTTATGTTTTGTTGCATGGCCTAACAGAGCAGAGCTTCTGATAATTATTTAGGGCCTCATTTCTTCGGAACATCGGATAAAGCTCTGCAAACTAGCATGCCAAAGTTCAGAATACATCATGGTCGATCCATGGGAGGTATTTCTCTTCTTTTCCCTCTTGGTGTGTCATCACTCGATTACTTCATCGTTCTTATGTCGGATAGTTTGGAATTTTACCTCTGATTTAGGCCAGTCAAAATAGCTACCAACGCACGTTAACTGTTCTGTCTCGAATCAAGACTTCACTGTGTGCCAGTGGATTGTTACCCAAAGGTATGGTTTCTCTTGGGACGATGACACTACTGGTTAACTCCGGTTGGTTTAAAGGTTTCATCAAAGATTCAATCTCCTGCCTCCACTTACTTATCCGAAAACGTTGAAAGAATGCATTCTACGTATCGAACCTACCCCGAGTATAATTGCATTATATGTTTCAAAAGGTTACTAGAATAATGATCATGTTTCTCTGATTTTGTAAGAATCCCTGAAGGTGATGCTTGCTTGTGGTTCTGATTTGCTTGAATCTTTTGCAACACCTGGAGTTTGGATACCTGATCAAGTATGCATATTATTCATAATTCATGTAGCTATGGCAATCATTCTAATTTGATTCATCCATGTGACACTGCTTTTCATTTCCCTTCATAGGTTAAAACCATATGCCGAGATTACGGTCTCATTTGCGTTAGTCGAGAAGAACAAGATATCGAGAAAATCATATCGGATAATGAAATTCTGTACGAGAACAGGGTAAGCAATGCAATGCTGTCACAAGACAATATGACTCTTTTTGTGAGTTCTTTTGCAAGTTCTAATATTGAAAAAAAAATCCTTTTGTACAGAGCAATATCAAAATTGTAGATCAAATTATACCCAACATAATAAGCTCCACCAGATTAAGGTAAGCCGAAACAGACGAAGGGTAAAGTGGGAAACATTAAATTTTTTTCAGTATTAGTTCGTATAATCATATCTATCTATTTACAGGGATTGCATTTCAAAAGGACTGTCAATCAAATATCTTACTCCTGATGAAGTTATCGAGTATATAAGAGAGCAACATTTGTACTTGAATCCTTGATGATGCTTTATGTTTGGTAAGATGAATAGAGAATCAATCGACTCGAGCGTTGGTGGGTCTTGGAGTGTCTGTCAATGGCTCAGGTGCGTACTCGGGTCTACTTCATTTTAGTTTTAAAAACAGTCTTACTTTAAATCGACCATAAGTTAGATTTTGAGTTATTTTTGTTTATCGAATACAAACATGTAAAAGCGGGTATTCGAATGATAAGACTTTTTGATCAATACATGCTTACATTAGTCGTAGATGAAAACATTTATGAACATAGCTTTGAAAATACAAATTACTATACCTTTAATTTTAGCCCTATTTTCAAGGTAGAAATATAATAACTTTGACCCGTTATTTGATTAATTAAAAACTTAATTTTATGTTTAATAAATGAGTTAATATTTAAAACGATTTGTTCGATACAAAATTTAAAAATGATTAGACCTTTTTAATATATAATACCATTATTATTATTATTATTATTATAAATACCTTTAAAAATAATTATTGGCAATGAGATTCATAATTATATTTGAAAATAACCTTTTTGAATAAAGTATATTATAAGCCCTAAACCATTTCTTTATATTTATTGTAATTTCTTTAACTATAAGTATTTATTTAAATAATAGAATAAAATTAAAAAAAATAATAAAAAAAGAAGCTAAATTTGGGTGGTTGGCCAATACCATAATTATGTGTTATAAAGTGCATCAAATCTTAGTTAATAAATTCTTCACTCTTTCCATTTATGAAATCTCAAGAAAAAGAGAGAATTTTCAAAATATTTCACACGTTCATCCCTTTTTTTTATTCTCAATTAATATATATATATATTACAAGTTTATTTTTTCAAAATTAATAGGTCGGTTGTCAAACGAGGCAATTAGATTGCCTCGTACTTCTAGTCTTTGTACACATTGTTTTCGTTAATGTCTTACGAGTCTTTTTGAGGAAGACGCTACTTCATTTGTATCTCACGTATCATCTGCTCCGTAAATAAATTTTCAGTTTCTTTAATAAGAAAACATAAACACGTTTTTAACCGCTCAAGTAATTCAAATTTGAAACTCAGATCAGTCACTCAACATAATAAGATTTGGATCACTCGAAAATACTCATATATGTGGCATTCAATATATAAGTTTTTTTTTTCAAAATTAATATGTCGTTTGTCAAACGAGGCAATTAGTTTGACTCGTACTTCGAGTCTTTCGACACATTGTTTTCAATTAGTTTTACTCGTACTTCGAGTCTTAGATGTTACTTCATTTGTATCTCACTCAGCATCTGCTTACTAAATAAATTTTCAATTTCTTTAATGAGAAAACAAAAAGAAAAAAATATACTAACATAAACATGTTTTTAACCACTCAAGTTACTAACATAAACATGTTTTTAACCACTCAAGTTAATTCAAATTTGAAACTCCGATCACTCCACATAATAAGATTTGGATCACCCAAAAATACTCATATATATGGGCATTCAATATACAAGTTTTTTAATATGTCGTTTGTCAAACGAGGCAATTAGTTTGACTCGTACTTCGAGTCGTTCGACACATTGTTCTCGTTAATGACTTACGAGTCTCCTTAAGGAAAATGCTATTTTATTTGTATTCCACCTTGCATCTAATTCAATTGCATCCTACAAAACATCTATTTTCATTTTTATCACAGGTAGCGTCAGCTTCATACAGAGCATTTATTTTTTTTTTGTATCTCACCCGACATCTACCTCATTTGTATCCCACGTATCATACGCTCACTGAATCAGTTTTCAATTTCTTTAATAAAAAAACAAAAAGAAAAAAAAAATACTAACATAAGCAGCTTTTAACGGCTCAAGTAATTCAAATTTAAAACTGTGTCAGTCGCTCCACGTAATAAGATTTGGACCACCGGAAACTCCCGGGATTCAATATTCATGTCTAAATTTAGGACCCTGATAAAAATAATTATTTTTTACGCTAAAATTAGGTTTAAATTTTCATTTTAATTTGGATTTTGAAGAAAGGTTTTGATTTTGTTTACATAATATCCTTTTTTTTTTTCTTAATTTTATCTCTAATAAAAAATTATAAAAAGAAAAAAGAAAAAATATGATTGGTTGGAAGGAAATGGAGGCTCTATTGTGCATGTAAAGCAAAAAGAAAAATAAAAATAAAAAAGAAATAATAATAATTTATTTATAATAAATAAAAAATAATATAAAATTAGAAGAAAGAGAGAGAGAGAGAGGGCAATTGAATTGGCGGTCGTGATTACCAATGTGAGAAAGGAAGAGAGGGATTTGACCGGACACCGGAATGCAACCGGCTAAAATGGAATATAAGGCAAATGGGACCTCTGTTTTATTGATTTTTTTTTTAATCCCTTGCTGATCAACTTGGGTCGATCTCTGGTTTGTAGGTCTTAGATCAATATCGAACTTATAGAACGATTTAGATGGGCGTCTAGAGGTTTATATCGACCTCCGATAGCCTTATATGAATTCTTTGACCTTTGAATCTTCTCCTCTCTAAAAAGTGCTACCTAATGAGGGGAATGGAAGTGGTTGACACGAGAGCTCGTAAACCTGTTCTATTGGTCTCACTTCTTCTCTCCACTGAGAGTCGAGAAGCTTCGCGACTCTCGATCAATTCCGATTCGAAGAAATAGAAAAAGAAAGAAGAGAATGAAAGATGACCTCTTGAATTCGTAAGAGGTCGGATTAAATTGAGCTTATTTGATATCGAGCCCATCACCACATGACACAATCTAATTTGACTATTATATGTCATCAAATACACAGGACACGACACAATCTAATTGAATTAGTTCTGGTCACCAACAGAACCCCGAGTGTAAAGGTCTCGTTTTCCTTACTTTTTTATTTTAATTTTACTTTTTTTTTTTTTTATAATTAATACTATTTTATATTAGAAAAATTATATTTTTGGTCCATAAATTAAAGTGAAATTAAAATTAAAAAGTAATTTAAATAATTTAATAATAAATTGGATAATGAATTAGTTTATGCCACCAAGATGACGTTTGTTTTTAGGTTTATCCAATTTAGTCCAGCAACTACAGCATCGATGGTTCTCTGCGTTCCTTGAGCAGCGTTTGTCGCCGGCCTTCCGTTATCGTCCTTCCGCCACAGTCGCCGTGATTCCTATCAGAAATTTCTCTGGATGAACCGATCATCTGATTTATTTGCTGAATCAAGCATCTGGAACAACAACAAAGAACCAAGCAACTTCTCGGTTTTGTTTCTGATATATCAGGTAATCTCACTTACGAGGCGCTTTAAAGTGATTTATTCAATTGAATTTTATGTTCGTGTGATGGGAAATTTTTGGCTGGTTTGAACTGTGTTTATTGACGTTACAGTCACCGATTGTTGTTTGCTATTGTTCTTGTGATTTAAACATTATTTTCGGTTATTAATTGTTGGAGCCCTAAATCGAGTGGGTTGCTGAGGTAATTGACCTAATAGAGTGAATTGCTGAGGAAATTGGCTGTAAATTCAGTTCTTGTGTTAACTCCCCCGCGATTCTATCTTCTCATTGTCTTTAGCTTCATCTTAAGAAATTCCAATGGCGGAAAATATTTCTTCACATGATCAAAGATCAGACATAATAAGTTCCGTGGAGATCCCTTTGCCGGTTGATAAGTTAGCGTTGGAATTGGTAGGCCATGGCTCCTCCTCTGGCTCCTCAATCAAGTTAGTTCTTCATGACAGTTTCTTCATTTGTAGGCGAATTTGCTGTTTTAACTCAAACATTCTGTTTTAAATCTAGGCCTAAAACGTTCGTGGTTCTTGTAGCTACTGGAAGCTTCAATCCTCCTACTTACATGCATTTACGCATGTTTGGTGAGTTCCTAATAATTTCCTTCATATAGTTGCTTGAGAATTTGGAAAAAGTCAATGAATTTCATTGCTGGAGTATCAGAAATATCTCAATGAAACAATGAATTTTATGATAGACATAACAATATGACATCTGAAGTTCATATTTGTTCAAACTTAGATTTTCATTTTGTGCATAGAAATGGCAAAGGATGCACTGGAATCAGAGGGCCTTTGTGTTATTGGAGGCTATATGTCTCCAGTTAACGATGCATACAAGAAAAGGGTAAGGTATGCAACTTTATTGACATTTTGAAACCTTCTGTACCTAAAATGATACATAAAATTCATGATGCAATTACAAGAATGAGGGATAAGGAATGAACCTAAGCTCAATATCAATTGAGATTAGAAAGGAGTTAATCGATTCGCATAAATAAAGAATGGGAGTAAGTTTGGAAATGTTTGTAGTTTATGCTTTCTTTGATTAATCATTATTTCCTCCGGTTTCTTTTCGATGAAAATATCATACAAGAGGCTCCTAACGTTATTATCTGACACGTACTTCCAACAAAATCTCGAACACCACTCTAGACAAGACACTTCCACTAAATGAAAAACAAAAAACAGTATATCCAATTTGTTTTTTTGATCATAGTGTTCTAATAAAGTATGCCCTTTGGGGCACTTTGCTTCATAATCAAGCACCCTTTGAGGTGCATGCCTGCGCAAAAACGTGCTCCGCGTGTTTTTCATTAGTGTGCTTCATGGAAAATACGTTCATCTTTTTTATCCGTCTTGGAATGAGATAGACAGTAGAAGAGGATGTTAGAGAGGGCTGAAAGAAATCCACTCCTTTAGAAATATGAACTTCCTTCAATCTCTGGAACTTGCAAAAGTTTTAGATGGCTGAGTGGTTTTGATCACATATGAAGTGATAGTTATATAGGATAATTGGCTCATACTTGCTATTTCTTATGTTTTGTTGCATGGCCTAACAGAGCAGAGCTTCTGATAATTATTTAGGGCCTCATTTCTTCGGAACATCGGATAAAGCTCTGCAAACTAGCATGCCAAAGTTCAGAATACATCATGGTCGATCCATGGGAGGTATTTCTCTTCTTTTCCCTCTTGGTGTGCCATCACTCGATTACTTCATCGTTCTTATGTCGGATAGTTTGGAATTTTACCTCTGATTTAGGCCAGTCAAAATAGCTACCAACGCACGTTAACTGTTCTGTCTCGAATCAAGACTTCACTGTGTGCCAGTGGATTGTTACCCAAAGGTATGGTTTCTCTTGGGACGATGACACTACTGGTTAACTCCGGTTGGTTTAAAGGTTTCATCAAAGATTCAATCTCCTGCCTCCACTTACTTATCCGAAAACGTTGAAAGAATGCATTCTACGTATCGAACCTACCCCGAGTATAATTGCATTATATGTTTCAAAAGGTTACTAGAATAATGATCATGTTTCTCTGATTTTGTAAGAATCCCTGAAGGTGATGCTTGCTTGTGGTTCTGATTTGCTTGAATCTTTTGCAACACCTGGAGTTTGGATACCTGATCAAGTATGCATATTATTCATAATTCATGTAGCTATGGCAATCATTCTAATTTGATTCAACCATGTGACACTGCTTTTCATTTCCCTTCATAGGTTAAAACCATATGCCGAGATTACGGTCTCATTTGCGTTAGTCGAGAAGAACAAGATATCGAGAAAATCATATCGGATAATGAAATTCTGTACGAGAACAGGGTAAGCAATGCAATGCTGTCACAAGACAATATGACTCTTTTTGTGAGTTCTTTTGCAAGTTCTAATATTGAAAAAAAAAATCCTTTTCTACAGAGCAATATCAAAATTGTAGATCAAATTATACCCAACATAATAAGCTCCACCAGATTAAGGTAAGCCGAAACAGACGAAGGGTAAAGTGGGAAACGTTAAATTTTTTTCAGTATTAGTTCGTATAATCATATCTATCTATTTACAGGGATTGCATTTCAAAAGGACTGTCAATCAAATATCTTACCCCTGATGAAGTTATCGAGTATATAAGAGAGCAACGTTTGTACGTGAATCCTTGATGATGCTTTATGTTTGGTCAGATGAATAGAGAATCAATCGACCCGAGCGTTGGTGGGTCTTGGAGTGTCTGTCAATGGCTCAGGTGCGTACTCGGGTCTACTTCATTTTAGTTTTAAAAACAGTCTTACTTTAAATTGACCATAAGTTAGATTTTGAGTTATTTTTGTTTATCGAATACAAACATGTAAAAGCGGGTATTCGAATGATAAGACTTTTTGATCAATACATGCTTACATTAGTCGTAGATGAAAACATTTATGAACATAGCTTTGAAAATACAAATTACTATACCTTTAGTAGAAATATAACAACTTTGACTCGTTATTTGATTAATAAAAAATTTAATTTTATGTTTAATAAATGAATTAATATTTAAAACGATTTGTTAGATACAAAATTTAAAAATGATTAGACCTTTTTAATATATAATACCTTATTATTATAAATACCTTTAAAAATAATTATTGGCAATGAGATTCATAATTATATTGGAAAATAACCTTAAACCATTTCTTTATATTTGAAAATCATATATTTCATTTTTATTTCATTAGCTATAAGTATTTATTTAAATAATGGAATAAAATTAAAAAAAATAATAATAAATGATAAATAAATAAATAAATAAATAAATAAAGCTAAATTTGGGAGGTTGGCCAATACCATAATTATGTGTTATAAAGTGCATCAAATTTTAGTTAATAAATTCTTCACTCTCTTTCCTTTTATGACATCTCAAGAAAAAGAGAGAATTTTCAAAATATTTCACACATTCATCCCTTTTTTAAAATTCTCAATTAATATATATATATATATATTTTTTTTTTCAAATTTAATAGGTCCTTTGTCAAACGAGGCAATTAGTTTTGAATCGTACTTTTAGTCTTTGGACACATTGTTTTCGTTAATGTCTTACGAGTCTTTATGAGGAAGACGTTACTTCATTTGTATCTCACGTATCATCTGCTCGGTAAATAAATTTTCAATTTCTTTAATAAGAAAACATAAATACGATTTTAACCGCTCAAGTAATTCAAATTTGAAACTCAGATCGTCACTCAACATAATAAGATTTGGATCACTCGAAAATATTCATATATGTGGCATTCAATATACAAGTTTTTTTTTTTCAAAATTAATGTCGTTTGTGAAACGAGGCAATTAGTTTGACTCGTATTTCGAGTCTTTCAGACACATTGTTTTCGTTAATGGCTTAGAAGATGCTACTTCATTTGTATCTCACTTGGGATTCAATTTCTTTAATAAGAAAACAAAAAGGAAAAAGATACTAACATAAACACGTTTTTAACCGCTTAAGTAATTCAAATTTTCAAATTTGAAACTCCGAGTCACTCTATATAATAAGATTTGGATCACCTATAAACACTCATATATGTGGCCTTCAATATACAAGTTTTTTTTTTTCTTCTTCTTTTCAGACTTAATATGTCGTTTGTCAAACGAGGCAATTAGTTTGACTCGTACTTCGAGTCTTTCGACACATTGTGTTCGTTCAAGCCTTACGAGTCTCTTTGAGGAAGATTGTACTTTATTTGTAATCCACGTTGCATCTAATTCAATTGTATTCCACAAAGCATCTATTTTCATTTTTATCTCAGCGTCAGCTTCAATTGTATCTCACAAAGTATCTATTTTATTTATATCTCATCTGACATCTACCTCATTTGTAACCACGTATCAGACATTCAGTGAATAAGTTTTCAATTCCTTTAATAAAAAAACAAAAAGAAAAAAAAAATACTGACATGAGCAGCTTTTAACTGCTAAAGTAATTCAAATTTAAAACGGTGTCAGTCGCTCCACGTAATAAGATTTGGACCACCTGAAACTCCTCGGGATTCAATATTCATGTCTAAATTTAGGACCCTGATAAAAATAATTATTTTTTAAGCTAAAATTAGGTTTAAATTTTCATTTTAATTTGGATTTTGAAGAAAGGTTTTGATTTTGTTTACATAATATCCTTTTTTTTTCTTAATTTTATCTCTAATAAAAAATTATAAAAAGAAAAAAGAAAAAATATGATTGGTTGGAAGGAAATGGAGGCTCTATTGTGCATGTAAAGCAAAAAAGAAAAATAAAAATAAAGAAGAAATAATAATAATTTATTTAGAATAAATAAAAAATAATATAAAATTAGAAGAAAGAGAGAGAGAGAGAGAGAGAGGGCAATTGAATTGGCGGTCGTGATTACCAATGTGAGAAAGGAAGAGAGGGATTTGACCGGACACCGGAATGCAACCGGCTAAAATGGAATACAAGGCAAATGGGACCTCTGTTTTCTCTATAAATCTCTCCGCTGCATGCTTTCCATCAAAGAGACACTTCTTTCATTCACCCTCTGCTCTCCTTCTCACTTCCAGAGAGAGAAAAGCTAGAAGGGCAATTATGGAATGTGGAGGAAGTTCAGCCGCCGCCGCAGGAGGAGGCGGCGGCGGCGGCGGCGGAGATGGGTTCCATAGCTACAGAAGGCAACACTCTAAGCCAACCTCTGGTATTTTCAACTCTCTATTCCCCCTTTTACCCCTCCTCTTCTTTTTCTTCATATCTTCTTCTTGCATGCCTGTACTAAAATGCTAAAATCTTATCTCGGTTGGAGAGGGACCATATATTTTTTATAAGGGTGTTGACTACGCGTTTTAAAACCCTTGAAGGGAAGACCTGAAAGAAAAAACCCAAAGAAAACAACATCTACTAGCGGTGAATTTAAATTGTTACACGATCAAAGCTATAAACATGAATATCTTGAGTGGGTTCATGAGGGAACATTTTGGAAATTTCAAAAGTTTTTTTTTTTTTTTTTGGGTTTTCTTTATCAAATGATAATAATCCATTAAATGTTTGTTTTTTTTAAAAAAAATTTATTTTTGAGTGTGTTTAGAGGTGTATGTTTGCATGTATCATACCCATAGTTTTAGATTCAAGGTTTTTTTTAAAATTTTTAATTTTAGAGAGAGAAGGAGAGAGAAATGAGGAGTGTGAGTGGGGTCCACTCACACCGACGTACAAAAATTTAAAATTATTAAATGAGACTGTCACTATCTAATTTAGAAGTTTGATAATTAGTCTATTATTGCATGTGCTTAGAGGGTTTGCATAAAAATAGATTTTTTTTTAATTTTTTTAATTTAATGCACTTTATAAATTTATTAAATTAAAATATACGAGAAGAGGAAGGGGTTTTTTTTTTTTTAATTTTTTTTTCGTTTTAAATCTTTTATTTTTTTTATTTAATCTGATGAGTGAGATGGCCGTGTTGGTGACGTGGATAATAAAGAGAGAAAAAAGTTTTTTTTTTTTGGCCCTTTTCATTTTCCAGAACTGAACTAACTACCTGTCTCTGTTGCCTTTCCTCACTCGCCTTATGCGACGCGTGCGCGCGTGAATAACTCTGTCGCCGTTATCTTACCGCCTACCAACTGGCCACCCTTTCTATTCGCTGGCTGTTTTTCTGTTCTCCTAATTATTTTTCTTTATTTGTTAACAAAATTAATAAAAATAGTTTTTACTTCCATTTTTAAAAATATTTTTAAACTTTCCAAAATTTTAATGTTATTCTTAAAATTTTTTAAATACCTTTTAAATTAAATAATAATTTAAAATATAATCATCCTCCCATTTCTATTTTTTTTTATCAATTTCCTTGCATTTTTTAATTAAAAAAAACATATTTAATTTTTTTTAAAAGGTAGTGTATTAATGAGTTTTTATTAAAGATTTATTTTTAAACACTATTTTAAATTTAATAAAATAAATTATTAATAATTTTCACTATTATTTATGTATTTATTTAAGGGCTTAATTTTTTTGGTTTTTAAAATTTTAATTTTAGTCCTATTTTGAAAAAGTTAATTTTTAATTATATTTCTTTGTGACTGTTAAAAAGTTTAACCGTTTGGTTTTAGGGTTGAACCACCACCTCACAAACGGTGCAACCGCCACTGGCAACTCCCCTGCTACCTGCCACGTGCCGGTCACTGGTGCCAACAACGAGCAGAGCCAACAATGCATGGTGCGAGAGCAAGACCAATACATGCCGATTGCCAATGTGATACGCATCATGCGACGAATCTTACCCTCTCATGCCAAGATATCCGACGATGCCAAGGAGACCATCCAAGAATGTGTATCGGAGTACATCAGCTTCATTACTGGAGAGGCTAACGAGCGATGCCAACGGGAGCAACGCAAGACAGTGACAGCAGAGGATGTCCTTTGGGCTATGGGGAAGCTCGGCTTTGACGACTACATCGAGCCACTAACTATGTTCCTCAATCGATACCGTGAGTCGGAGAGTGATCGAGTTCGTACTGAGCCGATCTTGAGGCGCAATGTGGATTATGTGCCACAAGTGGGGATGATGCCACCATACGGGCAAGCGTTTCCACTGGGGCACACCTCGACAGGGATGTTCGATGCAATGGGCGGATATTATGGTGGAGGTAGGAGTGGCGGGACGAGCTCGGGAAACGGTAATCAGCTTTGATATGAGTTTGAAGTAGAATAGCAATTTGTAATCAAGGCTATGTAATGAATAAATATAAGAAGTAAGAAGTGAACGTGACCCATTTGCATGATGAGAATATGTAAATTTATGATAAAATTGTCGTTTAATTTTGTTAAGTGTGTTAAAATATCATTTTAAAACTTAAATATACATAAAAAGTCCATTGATACATAGAATATAATTAATAATAATAATTTATTTTTGAAATATAATATATATTATACTCGTGGGCTTAAGCGAATCAAATGTGGCCCATATCAATGGGCCGACATAACTTAAATTCAGCCCAAACTATGTATCAATGGGCCGACATAACTTAAATTAAGCCCAAACTATGTATCATTAGGCCGACATAACTTAAATTAAGCCCAAACTATGCCACGTGGCTTTTTGATGAGATTTAAATTTTCAACCTCAGAAAATAATATAATAATGATATATATTTTTAAATATTTGTATTTGCTTTAATAATAATAATTTTTATTTAATTTTAGAATTATTTAAATTCAAAACTTTGTTTGACCATTATTTTATATTTTGTTTTGAAGTTAATTTTTAAAGCCTAGCCAATTTAAGAAATGAACACATATGGGTACATTAAATGTGATTCATTTTATTTATATTTTAAAATATATTAGTTCATTTAATTTCATAAAATTATGATTATTATAAAGTTGGCTGCATTTTAACTTTATGGCATAATATTATATAAATATTATTCTTTTATATTTACCACCATACGAGGAGGTGAATCTTCCTATATCGACTTTAACTCAACATTTTTATTCTGTGCTTCAAATGACCCGATTAGAATTTTTAAATTGGGCTCGATTTCGATTTTTTTTTTTTACATGTGATAAAGATTTCCTAGGTAAAATAAAAATTAAGCTTTATCAACTATTTCAACTATAGTTGTTTTTTTTAAGTGTTTTTAGAATCAAAGGAAAATTAAAGAAAATAAATTTTTAAAACTTGTTTTTATTCTTAAAAATAATGGTTATCTAAAAAAAATAAAAATTAAGACTAAGAAATTACAAGAAAACAAACCTAATCTTTTGAAAAAAAAAAAAATAATAATAATAAAATAATTAACAAAGGTAATTTTACCGCTTTATTTAGGAATTTTGTTTTTTCAATTTGAGTAAGATGAATTTTAAAAAAATAAAATTTGATTTGATTTGTTGATTTACATATTTTCAGACGGGACCGAAAATAGAGTTATAATCTAACATAATATTGCTCTACCTCTAAAAAGATTAATAATATTTAACATTTGTATCGAATATTGAAGATCGACCGACTTATACCTTTCTTCCGATTTATACGCTTCTCAAACATCGATCAACTTCATCCACCACATACTGTTAGATGAACACGAATCTCCCACAATGGTATGATATTGTCCACTGTCCACTTAGAGCATAAGCTCTCATGCCTTTGCTTTAGACTTCTCCAAAAGGACTCATATTAATAGGGATAGTATTCCTTGATTATAAACCCGAGATCATTCCCTAAATTAGCCAATGTGGGACTTTCATCCAACACATATATCTTTTCTGCATCCATGGCCTCCACTGGCCCTCTCCACCCTGCAACCATCCCCTCCCATTCATCCCCCTCTCCACCCTGCAACCATCCCCTCCCATTCATCCCTCCCCAAATCATAAATCTTTCCCCGCATCCGATGGATAAGTAGAATTTTTATAAATAATTAAAAAAAAAAAAAAAAGAACTCTAGCAATCCAATTGGATTGTGAACTCTATTCGAGTTGTTCGGATCCCCAACCCAATCAATAGAAACCCTTGTCTCGACCCTTAGACCTAAGATGAGATATCTCACATCGGTTGGAGAGGAGAATGAAACATCCTTTATAAGAGTGTGGAATCTTTTTCTAGCATGCGCATTTTAAAGCCTTGAGGGAAAACCAAAAAAGGACAAATATCAGATAGCGGTGGGCCTGGACCGTTACAAATGGTGTTAGAGCCAAACACTGGCGATGTGCCAGCAAGGAGGTTGTTCCCCGAAGGGGGTAGACACAAGGCGATGTGCTAGTAAGGACGTTGGGCCCTGAAGGGGGTGGATTGTGATATTCCACGTCGATCGGGGGAGGGGGGGGGGGGGGGGGAAGAAGAACGACACACCCTTATAGAGGGTGTGGAAACCTTTCCCTACCAAAGGCATTTTAAAGCCTTGAGGAGAAGCCTGAAAGGCGATGGACCAATAAGGACGCTGGGCCCTGAAGGGGGTGGATTGTGACATCCCATGACGGTTGGGGAGAAGAACGACACACCCTTATAAAAGGTGTTGAAACCTTTTCCTACCAAAGGAATTTAAAAGCTTCGAGGAGAAGCCTAAAAGGAAAAACCTAGAGAGAACAATGGAGCATTTTCAGGAGCAGGAAGAAATCCAGAAGCACTGAATATGATTTCTAACATGTTCTTCTTGAATCATTTCATCCTCATCAGGGTGTTCAGCAACAACAGATATTGAAACAATTCAGAATCCCAAAGGAATGAAGCTTAATATAATAATAATAATAATGATAATGATAATTCAGAAGAATTCACATAACTTGCCTATCAGCAGCATCAGCAACAATGGGCAATCTAGGGACCTGCCCCAACAAGCAAGAAGATGACCCATAAATCAAACAAATCAAAAGAAACAGAAACACAGTGCTATCCAAGCTCATCACCAAATCCAACCCCAATCCCCCTCTCGGATTGAAGCTCCTCTCCAGAAGATCGGGAAAAATCAAAAGCACATCAAGAACAATGGCTTGCATAATATTGAACCTAACATAGCGACTGAAATTAGGGTTTCTAACCACGACGAAGTATAGAGTCAAAAACACCAGAAATCCATTGAATGGAAAGCTCTTGAAAACTCGAATCGCAGGAACCAAGGGCTGAATCAGAACCTGAAAGGGAGCGTACTGAGTGATAACGTACTTGCCGTACTGGACGCCGTCGAAGAACGGGTAGAAGTAGCAGATGGCAGAGATGAGGCGGTCGGGGCCGTCGGCGGTGTTGTTGTCGCGGTCGCCGGAGGATCGGACGGTGAGGATGCGTCGTCGTCGCCGTCGTCGTAGAGTGGTGAAATTGATTTGGTTAGTGAGGGTTGTTGTTGCCGTAGTTCTAGGGTTTGAGAGAGAGGGAAATGGCGAGGGGAAGAAGGAAGAATGGAGGGTTTTGGGGGAGAGATTTAAGATAAGCGTCGCCATGGATGAGAGCTTGAAGCCTATAGAAATGGAATTGAATCGTGTGGATTTTGGAGGCTCCCCCATCCATCGGTTTTATACCATTTCCCTTCTTCAAACACAAATAAATATCTCAAATTTCAACCCTCGTTAAAATATCAATCAAAATAAACTCATTTTCGCTAAATTATCCTTTTTACTCCTTATAGTCCTAAATACAATTTTTTTTTTAATATTTTAATATTTTTGAGCTCGGGTCACGCATTAGGTTGAACCGAAACGGGTTGTAACTCTATTTTCAGGACCCGACCAAAAAAAATGTCAACCTACAAATAATAATAAAATTGTGAGTTTTGCAAAAATTCAATCCAACCTAAACAAAGAAAAAACTATAACAGCCCAAGCCAACCATTGGTAAATATTGTCTATCTGCTTTGGCCCGTTATATATCATCGTTGGCCTCACAATTTTAAAACTCGTCTATTAGGGAGAGATTTCCACACTAGCTCTTCCAAAACTAGCTATAACAGCCCAAGCCAACCAAATTCATCAAAAACTAGCTCTTCCAAAACAGGTATGTATGATAGGTCATTGAAAACAATGCAAGAAATGAACAAAGTTCGTTCGTGTTCCTCCCAATCAAATGAACAAAGTTCTGTTGTGACGCTTCCAGAATCTAAGTAGGAAAAGAGAAAAAAGAACATCTAATCCAACTTTGATGATGATCAGAAGAGACAGCAACCAGTTTGTGCAATCCCTGTGGCTGCAGAAACAGGATATGTCGGTGTTTCAGCGTGTCCATCATTCCTAAGCAACTTCAAATAGATGAATATCCAAGAGAAACAAAACTATAAGTTCAAAAGGACTGTACACAGACAAGATATATGCTGATATGAACTTCAAATACAGAATATTATGGAATTTGAAACAGCCCCACGACTGTCCCTTGCCTTTTGTTGAGGATAGTAATCCCACGTTAACTCACTCCAACAATCCTCAACAATCTTCCCCTCGAACAAAGTACACTATAAGCCTCCTCTGAGGCTTATGGAGCTCTGAACAGCCTCCCCTTAATCGAGGCTCAATTCCTTTCTCTGGAGCCTTCAAACAAAGTACACCCTTTGTTTGACACTTTAGAAGCTCACAATCTTTGTTCGATATTTGAGGATTCTATTGTCATGGCTAAGTTTAGGGCATGGCTCTGATACCATGTTAGATGAACATGACTCTCCACAATGGTATGATGTTGTCCACTTTGAGCATAAACTCTCATGGCTTTGCTTTGTGCTTACCCAAAAGGCCTCATACCAAGGGAGATGTATTCCTTTACTTATAAACCCATAGTCATTCCCTAAATTAGCCAATGTGGGACGGGACTCACTCCCAACAATCCTCAACATTATCATATCCTCGCTAGCACACTGCCCGGTGTCTGGCTCTATACCATTTGTAACAGCCCCAAGCCCACCGCTAGGAATAGTTTTCCCTTTCGGACTTCCTCTCAAGGATTTTAAAACGCGTCTACTAGTGAGAGGTTTCTACACCCTTACAATGTTCCCCTCTCCAACCAGACGTGGGATTTCACATAAACTCATCCAACCTGAGAAATCTCCATCTTCCATCATCATCATCATCAGAAGGATATGCAGAATATCTGTAAAAGGTTCGTCCATAAGCCCTCAAACAAAACCTCCTAAGTTCTAGTTCAGATATCAATAAAATTACCAAAGATCTCCACAAGAGCCAAGGCCAATGCTTATTTCCTTTATCAAATCTCCAAAGGCCAAGGCCAATTACAGGATTTCTCTCGGGCATCCATACAAAACTAATAACACACCATCGATAATAAGACATCTTATGAACATTGAATAAATGAGTGCATTGAAGTACAAGAATTGAGAGAACAACTAAAATTACTTATACAGCTGATCATCATGCTGTCTGCTTCAACGGGATCATAAAACCTTCAAAATTATTGCTCATTCTAACCCAAAACCTACTTGAATTATGAACCGAATCATAGAAAAAGTAAGAGAGAATCTGGATTTTATCAAACCTAAAACCTATAAAAGTTTGAAAAGAACTTTCAATTAAGTAAAGAACACTCTAACCTAACTTCAATCCCTCTCTTGAAAAAAGACAAAATGAAGCACAAATTCTACATCCGTAATGAAACAGAGGCAAACAGTAGCACAACCAAGAACAGTAATCGAATTCACAGAAGAACTTCAAGCATTTCTCCCCTTACCTCATTACAGTAGCAGCAACAACCTTCTAGTTTTCGCCTCGCCGCCCATCCAACTCCAAGGGGGAGCCACTAATACTCCCTTTTATGCTAAATTAATAATAATAAAAAAAAAACTTTATTCTAAAAAAAAAATTAAAAAATTAAAAAAATAGTTTTACAATTAATTTGGAAACAAAAATGATTTTAAACTTTTAAAAATTTAAATAATATTTTAAACTTTTATTAAAATTTTAAAATTTTAAATATCTTTAAATTTTTTTAAAAAAATTGGAAATAGATAAAATTATTAGTAGAACGTTTCAAAAATATCTATAAATTTTCAAAAACATGTTTGGGACCATCTATGAGGAATAGTAGATAGACGATTTTTTTTTTTCATATACTGATGGTTTCGCGGTGGAGTGCTGCACCCTAGATGGCGAGAGTCCAGTAGTCGAAAGCATCACTAGCTTACGCTCTGACCCGAGTAGCATGGGGCACGTGGAATCTCGTGTGAATCAACAAGGACCTCCTTGCAAGGCTAAATACTCCTGGGTGACCGATAGTGAAGAAGTAACGTGAGGGAAGGGTGAAAAGAACCCCCATCGGGGAGTGAAATAGAACATGAAAGTGTAAGCTTTCCAAGCAGTGGAAGGAGACCAGGACTCTGACTGCGTGCCTGTTGAAGAATGAGCCGACGACTCATAGGCAGTGGCTTGGTTAAGGGAACCCACCGGAGCCGTAGCGAAAGCAAGTCTTCATGGGGCAATTGTCACTGCTTATGGACCCGAACCTAGGTGATCCATGACCAGGATGAAGGTTGGGTGAAACTAAGTGGATGTCCGAGCCCACTAATGTTCAAGAATCAGCGGATGAAGTGTGGTTAGGGGTGAAATGCCATTATTTTAATTTTTTAACAATAATTAAGGATGTTAATTACGGGTTAAAAATGTCGATATTTTTTTTAATAAAATATTAATTATAACGACTTTTTTTTAAAAAAAAGAAATTGATATTAATAAAACTTTTTTAAAATTTTAGGATAAACACTTTAATTTTTATTAAAATAACAAACTTTATTTAAAAAAATTTGAATGCTTTTTTAAATTCCAAAAATAAAATATATATATTCATATATAAAATTTGAATAAAAATAAGAACCCCACATACATTCTGTCAAAAAATAATACAATAAACTCAAATAATTGTTCAAAAACAGCTCTCACACACAAATTCGGTAATTGGGCCTAATTTCAAAAGGCCCAAACGGCCCATATAGAAAGCCCACTCAAAATAACCTCCGCCCCGATTCTGTACTTCCCTGACGCCGACGCGTCCTTTCCAGGCAGCTCTGCCGTTTCCGGTGCTAGGCTCGCCGGTGTCGACATTGGCGGGCTGCTACTCGACGGAAATATCGACGGCGTCTCCACAGGAGTCCCTCCGGTGATTGGGTTTGCTGGGATTTCTGGTTCCACTGGAGCTCCGACCGGTGCAGTCACCGGAGAAGCATCGGAAGGCAGGGGAGATGGCGGCGATAAAATCGGAGAAACTCCACTCACTACCGGACTAGCCGCCGGCGAAGAAACAGGCGCAGCAGCCGGAGCCTTTGGAGGAGATACCGGCGGTGGGGTCGCCAAGGACGGAGAAATAGCCGGAGTTTTCGCCGGTGGAGAAGAAGTCGGAGAAGTCAACGGAGATGCTGAGTGAGTCGGCGGCGAAACCACCGGCGAATGCGCCGGAGACGGAGAATGCGCCTTTTTAGTGGGTTTTGGGGCGGCGGCCGGCGAATCGTAACCGAGAATGACGGCGGTGAAGGCCGAAAACAAAATCAGAACAGTAAACAGAAGAAATTTCTCCATGGTCGGAAATTTGAAGCAAAAAAATGGGATCGGAATGAAGTAGAACGGTGAACGGTGAAATATATATAAAGGGAAGGTTTGAGGGAAAGAAACTGAACGTTATTAGTTGTTTACAAAAAATTACAGAAGACGACGGAAACCAAAAAAGTGACCGTTGGGGACAGGGGACCGGCTATCACGGGTAAACTAGTCGTTACATGGCAGAAGATTACTGGCTTTTCGTACAATTGAGACTGACGTGTCTGTTATCTCGTGAAGTTCAATAATTATTTCGCTAAATTATATAAATTATCTTCTTCTTTTTTTAAATTATTTGAAAAGTACACCTCATTTTAAAAAGCATGAATTCTAAACTTTTTTTAAAGAATTAAAAAATATACTTTATTTTAATTTTTTTAAAAATATTTCTCTAATTTTAAAGTTTTTTATTAATAATTTTTTTATTTGTTAGTAGATAAAGATACCTAAGAAAGGCTTAAAAAAGTGAAAGTTATTGTCTATATCAATAAGGTACATCTTTCTTTTTTCGGTAGTTCAAATATATGAATTCTATAGCTAAACGTGTTTTGTGCTTTCTTGTGACAAAACATGTTGGAAAGACTCGTGTTGGGTTGTTATGATAGCTTTCAGTCTTAGAAGAAAGAAAATAGTATTTACTAAGAGTAAGTAACGTGACTATATATCACAGTAAATGTCGAGACTGTTGGATGATGGAAGTCCCACATCGGCTAATTTAGGGAATGATCATGAGTTTATAAGTGAAGAATACTAACTCCATTGGTATGAGGCATTTTGGGAAGCCCAAAGCAAAGCCATGAGAGCTTATGCTCAAAGTGGACAATATCATACCATTGTGGAGAGTCGTGTTCCTCTAACAGAGGCCATTAAACCTGGAATAAAATAGTATCACGTTTTTCGGAAGGGTCGGTGGTTTGTGCTTTCCATGTGATTTGTTAAAAAGATAAACAAAAGTTATACTAATATGTGGGTAAGATGTATTTTAACGAAGGAATGTTTGGTGTTTTGTGCTATGCATGTGATTGTGGTCCCCCACCCGAAAAAAAAGTAAATTTGATAAATAAAATTTTTATTAATTCGTTAATGTAATTTGATATTCAATAGATAAATTGAATATAATTTAGTAATATGGCACAAATTATAAATTTTCACCTCCCCACAATTTATTTAATTAAAAAAAACATTAAATAAATAGATTTCCACTTATTTTCTTTGGCCATATTAAAAAACCACATATAAAAATAAATAAATAAGGAAAAAAAATTAAATTTTTGGTTAATAAATTTTGAGTTTTGTTTTTATTTGGTCTATATATTTCACGTTTTACCCTTTTACCCTTTTCAAATATTGTATTCGGACCTCGAGATTAATGTTACTAATTAATTTAAAAGGGCTAAATTATTTTTCATCACCATTTTTAAATCATTATTAATATTATTTAAAATATTCCTTTATAATAATTAATTAAAGGGTAAAATGAGATGAAATAAAAATTTATATTTTAAAACATAAAAAATCAAACCGGGGATATTTTTTCTTAATTAAAAAAATATTAAGCATTTTTTAAAATATGGATCACTTTAGATTGCATTATAAAAGCATTATTTTATATGAATGGGATTTAAAAAAAAAATGGAAAATTGGATATGAAATTTATGAGAAATTATATAATTAAATAAATATTATGTTTGTTTATAAAAGAAATACAATTGAATGGATGATAATTGAGTAGCTTTTCAAAAAGCAGTTGTACAATAATTGCAATTATGGAAATAATAGTCAACCATCATAAAAAGTGAAAAGCATAAAAGACTATTTTTCAATTTTTATATACAATAATTATCAAATTTAGTGGATTTTTTTTTTCAATTAATACCTTCCTTCAAATTTTATAACGATGCATGCCTAAGATTAAGAATCTAAATTAGGTACCTGTGTGATCCAGCATTCACCTACCTCCAGCATTCACCTACCTCCGTGGTCCAGCATTCACCTACATTCCCTGCGACATGGTCACATGTCACGTTACCTACCATTCATTTTTTAAGAGTAAAAATTATACCTACAGACCAACACGAGTCTTTCCAACATGTTTTGTCCTCATTCACATGCATCATAGAAAAATTCTTAAGAGTTCACTCAACGTAAAATTGGTTTAAGTAAAACAAACCCTGTTCTTATAATGTACCTTTACTCACGTATCAAAGACATAGTCGCCCATTTTTCCTCAAATTGCACCTCGATTGTTCATCAAGAACCACTTTAACCATTTGTCACATTTTCACTAGCCAATGAGTTTAGAAAATATTCAAAATTGATAACTCAAAAATCAAAATGAACCAAAATCGAAAATAGTATTCAATACATCGGAAGCGTAATTTTAGGATAATGTTTAAGGGCATCCATTGGTAAGAATTAAACTAGAGTTAAACAAAATTATTAGTCTCAAGATAGAAAGCTTATGAAATTATTAGGAAACTAACTAACTAAAAATATTAGGAAGCAAATTAACCATTCAACATAATAATAATAATAAATTTAAAAATCATAAAATGCATATTTATATAATCAAAATACATTAATTCATATTATTTATCTACGTCAATATATTTTTATAAAATTAAGGCTTCACCTCCCTCAGCTACCCATCTTCATTTTATGGAGGATAAAATGGAGATTTCGCAGATGCTGTTGCCGTCGTGGCAATGGTAATGAATGTAGTGTACAGAGCCGGGCCCAATCAAAAGCAATGGGCTGGGCTGGGCTGGGCTTGGCTCACCAATCTACATGGGCCGACCCGTAGTAGTAAACCCAGGCCCATCCCAACGCGGCCCATTCGACCCGTAAACATTTGGAGGCATCGTCATCCCCATCCCACCCCCGAACTCCCCGCCGCCGTCAAAGAAAGCACTATTCGCAACCCCGGCGGCGGTGGCGGCGGCGGCGGAGGCAGAGGAGGAGGAGTCACGCGAGGCTAGCGCGGTCCTTTCGCCTTCAATTTCTCGAAAGCGCTGGAGATAAAGCTTGAGAGGATCGACATAGTCTTCGAACCCTAAGGTAGCCATGGCCCAAAGTAAATCATCACCGTTGATAGTCTTTCGCTTCTCGTTGTGGCACTTGTCGGAAGCCTCACCAGTGACGAAGCTGATGAACTCGGAGACGCACTCTTGGACGATCTCTTTGGCGTCCTTTGAGATCTTGGCGTTCCCAGGGAGAGCTTTCTTCATGATCCGGCCAACGTTAGCGATCGGGAGAAGTCTGTCGTGCTCCCGCGGAGACGGCGATTTCTGGTAGCCACCACCGGAGTCGTTGTCGGAGTCCGCCATGGAAGGAAGGAAGGAAGAGGAATTAGGGTTTCTGAAATGGAAATCAATTGGGCGTGAGAGAGATTCTTCTTGTAGGCGATGGGGATGGGATAGTTATCAAGTTGCTGCCAATGGAGAACAAAAGGTATCCAAATTAAAACTCTAATTTTTACATATTTTAACGATTTTTTTTTTTTTTTTTTTTTTTTTTTTAAATTAACAAATCCCGCTCTTTAAATTAAAAAATTTATATATTTATTAAGAATTTATTTAACACCTACTTTAAATTTTATAATTTATTAAACATTTTTAAATTTCTAAAATTAAATACTACCCATTATACCAAACTTTAAATATTATTTTTTAAAAATAAAACTTCTAAAAAAAATGAATAATCATATATTTATTTTAGTCTTTAAAAATATTTTTATGTAATTAAAAATAATAATATATTACATTTTAACAGATTTGGAAAGCATGCGTGCAAATCACGTGCCCCCACCACTTTGAATAATTCTTGTTTTCTCTTCTTTGATTGGTCACTACCAATGAAGTGCTCCATTACTTTTTAAGTGGACATGTTTTGTCTTTTGCCTAACTAAAAAAATATTATTAAAAAAAAATAACATAAATGGGCCAAATAAAGAGAATTCAATAGATTAAAAAAAAAAAAAAAAAAAAAAACTCCAAGGGCTAAACAAGCCCCTTCTTAATGGTCAGTATATATATTCATGGAAATTATTATTTCTAACAGAATTATATGTCGGTATAAAAAAAAGGAAAAAAAGAGCTGCAATATTTATAACAACAAGCCTTGTTTCTAATAGAAACACTAACCTTTCATTAGCAGTAAACATGATGATGATGATACACCAACCTATAAATTACACCCACCTTTACAATAAGGACTGATTTTGAGAGATTTCTTGTATGTTAAGACGAATCCCAGGGCCAACTCTTAGTCTCATGTTTCCACCTCTTGAGCTACCTGTTTTCCATCCTTCTCGGTGTCGGCGTTGGCGTTGGCGTTGCCATCTTCTTCTTCTGCTTCGTCTGCCAGTTTCGTAAGCTCTTCTTGGATCATAAGTTTTATCGACGACTTTTGGGACGTGAGATCTGTCTTGAATTGCCGAGCTGAGAAATCACAGGCAGATTAAAGGCAGCCTTTTTCGATACTTATAAGATCGAAAAAATTTAATAGTCCTAGAAACACATAACTAGTTACGTTTAAAATGCCTACTCACAGAAGGTATAATGATTTGTACTATTTATTGTAAGGATTAAATGCAGCACTTGTAAATTGTGAACTCAACAAACCACAAAAATATCCAAATAGACAAGAAATGTACCAAGTTGCTTCAGAATGTCGGTGAAGGTGGCCTGCGTGAGAAAAAAATAAGCTATTTAGAACCATAACTATCGCCTAACCAGCTTCCTTTTGTGAAGGCTTTTTGGTTCTTCAATTGCAGAAAACTCAATACAAACAAGTGAATATGCATGTACTGCTACAGCTTTAAAAGTCATAATATGTTGCATAGCACAAAAAAGAATCTAATAGCTCATCTATGCATCGCTTGAGAAGAGACGATCAAGTGACTGTTAATTCTTGTAAAAACATGAACATGATAGCAGTTCAGAACAAATATCAATACAGTAGTCAGTATGATTACAATGACACTTACTGTAGTGAAGTCAACTACTTTAAGAATTTCACATATTGCTTCCCTAAGCTCATCGTCGCTTGGCCTTGTTTTCTCCTCCTTGGTTTTGTCCTTCCCTTTAATAATCTTTTTCCCTAAACATACAACAACGGTTTAAATAATGAAATTTAGATCGCAGCTTCCATCATCTCTTTCAGTCCCAAACAGATTAATGTAATATCAGAAAATTTGGAGTTCAGAAGAATAATAATGAAAAGCACCATTTTTTTTAATATCACAGACAAGAAAAGAATGGAACAAAAGAAGATAAGAACTGAATGAGATATGAAAGATACCAGGCTTCTCCTTGGCAGCAGATTTTGATGGAGTTGAGGCCTTGCTTACTTTTTCACTATTCTTCTTCCTAGAGAATACCTTTGGACTAGCATCAGTATCATCAACCTTAGCAAGACTTGACGATGTCCTCTTTGCTGTCAATTTTGCTGAATCAGATTTATTGGAGCCTCTAGCCTTCTTGCTTCTTGCTTTTCTTATAGATCCCCTCTTTCTAGATGAACTTTTTGAACTTGATTTGGGTTTTTCTTCCTCAGATTCATCAGTTGGGTCATTGATATCTTCACTTTTTGGCTGCTCGGACATTTCATCATCGGATTTTTCCGTGATTTCATTCTCATTTTCCTTGTCATTTTCTTCTTCTGCTTCCTTTTCTTCTAACTCGTCATCTTCATCACTTGAATTTTTTGTCAGCTCAGATCTTGCAGTATTTCCCCTTTTTCTACGACTCTACACTCAACCCAGAAAATAAAATAAAGTAAAAAACCTATACGTTTAGATAAACTATCGCAAACTAAAGATTTTGAGTTGTGATTAGCAAAGTGAGGTCTCGGGAGACCTCTTGTATTAATATAAACAAAGGAAAAGAATACAGCACTCCAAGCACACTACGAGAGGCCAAGTACTCTTCCCTATCTTTCCTTAGAGGTCTGCCCTTCTAACAGACATCTATGTTTTTTTAGAAACAATAAATGCCTAGAGGACTTCTATTATGTATGCTGCTAAATAAAAAACGAGCCTCATAGTCGCGCACACAAGAAGCAATATGTGAGATAATTGCTTCAAATCTAGGCCAACCACAAGGACCATCGGTCAGGGCTGGAGGAATGGTCATTAGATCGACTCAAACGCACCTAGGAACCAGCATCTAAACAAGCTTGAATGTTCTTTAAATCATAAACTACAGAACTACCGCATAGGAGGTCAAATAATCATGAGATAGTTAAAACTCCCATGAGTAAACTAAGGATAACTTTAGGATTCTAGCAGGGAATCATTTACTCTTAAGCAATTTTGGAAGAAAACTAATTAAAAACTTCATCTAGAAGCACTTTCGATATAAATCTTTTTATCTATTCTTAGAATTTCTCAAACTATTGTGATTACTGAAATTTTTTAATTAGTTAAATGCATTCATTGAAATTTTAACCATGCACTACTAATTTTTAAAAATACACTTTAGTCTTCCATAAGTATTTTAAAAAGCAGACCAAACACACCTAATTAAATTATTTTCTCAGAATCCTGAAGACAAAGGTGTCAATGACAACATGTGATAAAGAGGGCTCAATTCAAATGCTTTAAATTTCAATTATTTATGGCCAGACACTAAATTACCAGCAATAATTTTCCAAAATTTTGAAATGCAAGGAGAGTAAGTATTAAAACAAATAATTTGCTTTAAAAATAAGAAATACGGAAAACAAAAGAGAAACCAAGAGATATTTTCATGAAGAACAACATAGCTCAGCAACTTCCTCAGAATCAGAGGAAAATGCAAAGACACCGTCTACCTTCTACTGAAGATAAAGACACAACAGGAAAATGCAAAAACAAAAACTAGTTCCAGAAATGGATGTTGCACGTATGATATAATATAAGGGTCAAGATGGATAAAAACAGGGCCTAGAAGTAAATCACCAATTATACTCTCAGAGAGATAAGAATGTCACCTTTGGTGAATGTTTTGAACTATTGTCTCCAGGAGTTGACATTTCTCCTTTTACCGCCCGTTTACGCTTTTTACCATTGCTCGACTGTAATGCACAAGATAATTTAAGAAACTAGATCCAGATTTTAGTAAATATAAGGAAACATTCGATTGGGAAAACTTTCTTTCGCAATCAGGAAGGGAAAAAATCACCTTTTCTTTTTCTGTGAGAACAGTAGTTGTAGCATGAGGAGCTATTAAAAATTCTATAAGCTTGCCAACAATATCTTCCTGAATCAATTTAGAAAATTAACATCAGACTAATGCAACGGAAAGAATATATATGCATTCTATATTTGAAAAAGAAAACCAAACCTTTGAGTTTCAACGTTAAAAATCTCCCCAACAAAAACCTTCTCCCCCAAATACCATTTATAAGAACAATGCCAACACAATATTTCCTTCTAGCAACAAAACAAGAAACAATTTTACTTTGATTTGTTCTAGAGTATTCATTTGTCTACGGTTTTTTAACTTTGTGAGTTTAGGTGCTATTTGAAAGTTGCAATTACTTACTAAATCAATGCAAGCATTGTTAGGTTAGCTAAAAGTCGTTACCATGGACGGCCTCATAGTAGATAAATTATCCAAGGCACATTATAGAACGAAAGTTCAGTACACGAACAATAAGTGATGATTGCATATGATATTGGCAAAGAATGATCCAATTTGAAATAAATCCTCATTATTAGGATGCAAATTTTAATGAAAATGCAGTTGTTTGATTATTAGGATTTGACCATGTATTAGATCTGAACTTTTCATACTCATTCTATGAACTGTGTAGAGAAAACTGTCCCAAACGCAGACCTAGGAATGTAAGTACAGCAACAAAGATTACCGAACAGACCTTCCTTGTGGTAGCCTTCACAACAGGAATGTCAAGCACATCACACAATTCCAATAATTTCTCTTTATTACACTTGTCAATTTTTTCTCTGACTTTGGTCTTTTGTTTTTCCTGCAAAGAAAATGAACTTGCATGATAAAATCTCAGCAAGATAGTGCCTTCGCCACCTGATGATTGTACAGGTAACATGTGAAACAACAAATAGTGTGTGCGGAATAACTTTTGGGGAAAAAATGCTTTCTAAACAAAATCAATTTTCCTTGAATAATTTAAAGTGGGTTTAGCATAGCTTGTTGAATGTTTATAGATGATCAAAAGTGTTCTTTAAAAAAATCTTAAAAAATAATCACTTCAAAAAACATGGATTAGTATAAAAGCTATTTGTGAAGAAACTCTTGAGAGAGAGATAGATTATCCAAAAATTTCTTATATTCTAACTGAGAATCTTCAAAACATGCAGAAAGAAAAAAAGGACATAGTTAGAATGAATATAAACACTTTCGAATATAGTGAAGCAAATATTTATTGATGAAATCATCTATAAGAAAATGTAAGCGATAAAAAACATTTTTATTGAAAATATTTTTGAATATGTGCTTAATCTATAAGGTTCTAAACAGACCCCATGTTCAAAAAATCGAAACTTCTGCTAAAGATTTGTAGGCCTGATAGATGACTGATTACTCCCAGATATACATCTTATACTGGTAGCAAATACAATAGTTTACCTCATCTCCATGCCACACAAAACCTGAAAACCTGGATATGTTGCTCTTAATCTGAAATGCCTGGACGAAAGGGGGAATAAAGAAAGCAACAGATATTAGATGCAAATACTCCATAACTACATTCTCAAGAAGGCATAAACCAGACATTGGAAACACAAAAAGGTACTGCGCATTAGCACTTAACAGTATGCATGTGCACCTTCAGGAATCACTCACCACAGAACTAAACGATTAACCACTTAATCATAAGTTACCTTTCCTCTCCTTCCAAATATAATTGAATGAAGCAGCCTGAAGGTGTCATCAGCCTTTTTCCTTGACAATTTGAATGCCACTAAAACAAAAAGGCTTCTTTTTCAGAGTTCATTTCTCATATATATATATATATATATATATATATAATTCATCAAGCCAATAAAAAAGTAGCATATGCAGGAAGCAAAATAAAAGATGACTTGGGTCAGAAAACATTTTAAGGGCTTCATTACTTCGGTTGTTATGTCAGAAAACAATCCAAGGCATGGAAAAATAAATTATGCTCATACTTTAAATTTGAGATCCCACATCGGTTGGAGAGGAGAATGAAACATTCTTAATAAGGTGTGGAAACCTCTCCCTAGCAGACACGTTTTAAAAACCTTGAGGGGAAGCCCGAAAAGGAAAGCCCAAAGAGGACAATATCTACTAGCGGTGGGCTTGGGTTGTTACATTAAAAATGGTAACTTTTCTCTTTTGATAGATAGAAAGGAAAGGATAAAGACTTGACAATTTATGCTTCAAAGAAATCTGGGCAAGAAATAAAGTAAATTTTAAACCACAGTAAACAATACACCGTCATAAACATGTTGGAGAGAACTATATAAAAGAAAAATGGGATGCATAACAACATAGTGGAAGATTGTTTTAAAATGCATAGCATACCATTGGGTATATCCTTAAGTGGAGTACCACGGCCCTACAGTTTCCAACAAAAAGAAATAGAATCAGTCCTCTAAAAACATACCAAACATTCCAGAAAGGCCAAATAAAATATAATACCTTTTCAATCTGGAATTCCTTCACAGCATGTCTTTCAATTGATGCCACCAACCTTTCAACTGATTTGCGCTCACGTACAGGGCGATCAATAATGGGAGTCCTTATTTCTGCCTCCTCCTTTTCATCCTCTTGGTTCTTTCCCTTTGATTTAACCACACTCATTCTCTTTCTTCTTTTATTTGGTTTCCCCTCGTTGGGATCTTTATCCTTCAATTCCTTGTCATCCTCTTCCATTTGGCTATCAACCTTCTCTACCTTATCTTTGGTATCCTCAGTTTCAGTTTTGGCATCCTCAGTTTTGTCATCTTTGGCATCCTCAGTTTTTTCATCCATGGCATTCTCAGGTCCTTCATCTTTGGCATCCTCGGTTCTTTCATCTTTGGCATCCTCAGTTACTTCATCTTTGACATCCTCATTCCCTTCATTTTCTATATCCATACTTTGTTCACTCTTCTTATCATTTGGATTCACATCTTCCTCAATTGCCTGAACGTTAGCTTCCTCCTTTTTATCCTTCGCCTTTTCTCCATTGATTTCCTCATCATCCTTGATCTTGCGCTCTTCTTCCATTTTCATGACCTCTGCCTTCACACCAGCACCCTGCTCAATTTCCGGTTCTTTCACTCCATTTTCCTCCCTCTTAGGCAAAGTCTCGTTGTTTTTTTCCAGTTCACTGGTTCCCTTTGTCACAGTCTCAACGGTATTTGTCATTTTATCATCTTCAGTGGTTCCATTTTCCATGGTCTCAACAATACTTTTCATTTTATCTTCTTTATTGTTCCCATTTTCCATGGTCTCACTGGTTTTTGTTTTCAAATCTTCTCCACTGGCTTCATTTTTTGTATTCTCAATGGTATTTTTCGTTGTATCTTCTTCACCCATGATCAATTTAGCTCAAATTTAAATCTACAGAAAACCACAATCTCTTCACTTGCACATCCTTCACCTACTCAAATGAATAAAACAACAAAAAATAGAGAAGTATGTAACCATTCAATATGAATGCTCAACAAGAAAGAAAAAATACATGTAAAAGAACATGCACGATGGAAAGTAAAAAAAAAATATAATTCCTCTTTTTGAATCTAATGCTACTACTCTAATGACGCCCAACTATTTACATCAATACTCCAAACAGAGAGACAAAAGAGCAGGTAAAAGTCTGTAATTAGGAGTACCAATAGATTCAATACTAGATTAGTAGTTTGCTTTGTAGGTGTAGACTACTTCAAGAAAGTGTTTTAAATTATTGTGCTTCTGTAAGAGAACATCACAATCTTTAAGGGACCTACTGCATCAATCTGAACATACTGATCTGCTAATCAACATTTTCTTGCGGGAATGCTAGAGGATGGAAGAGGCAACTAAGTTATGATGCCCATAGATTTTAAGCTATGAATAATTGAAAACTTAAATTTCATTCGGTATGAGATAGGTAACTTTTTGTTCAAGTGTGAACTAGAAATAAAAAAAGAATGAGCATTTTACTATAATACTCCAATTATAAATGAGAACATCATAAGGTTTGATGCAACAATTGATTCTATTTCGATCCGAGTTCAATCCAACTATTTTGGGGAAAAATTGTTAAATTGCCAATTTGGTCCCTACTCTTTTTTAAAGCTTCAACGCTTATAGGTTTCGATATGGCCATTATAAGTGGATCGAATCTAGTAAATCGCCAATTTCATTACAAGTCGTTATCATAATGGAAATGTGACAAGTTCTCTAATTTCTGTTTATATGACAATAAGCCAATGGTGGGTTTACATATAGGGATAAATATGGTTTAAGGATGACTTGTAAGATACAGCCAAGCCATAAAAGTGTTTGTTTGGTATCTTATCCAGATTCAATTTCTTGTTTCTAGATTCACTTGAGTTCAATGGATTTATATTTGTATTCTGTGACTTATAAAGTGAAAATTTGAAAATAGCAATTACATATTTTCAATGTCTTCAGGCTCTAAATCTCCTATCAAAGAACATTAAAAAACAGTAGAGATATGTAAAACAACAATATTTTCAATTAAACCCCTTGTTTTCAAATTACTGTTTCTGGATCACCACGAACTAAACACCCCCCCCCCCCCCAACTCGTAGAAGACCCTATTGGTAATTCAACCTTAAAAAATTTTGTGAATGAAAACAAGGTCTGAATTCATCTTTGTTTCTATCCAATTTTAACCTAACCATAACAAAGAATTCACTTCACATCCGAACATAAAAACTAAAGGAACCACTTAAATTCTATTAGCATTAGAAATTCTTCAGAAATGCCAGAGAATTTAAGAAAGTAAGACAAACTCGAAGCAAGCAACATAAATCGAACAATAACATGCAGGCAGAGTTACACTAGAAAAGAGAACAACTAAAATCCCAAATCAACCAAGAAATTTCAACAGTGGGAGTAAATAAGATGAATCATGCATTAAATTCCTTCCACAAAAGAAACTCTCCACTTGGGCCTGAGAAAAGTATAACAAAATCAACACAGAGAATTGAAATCCACGAACAAAAACAGCTTCGGAATAAATAAAAAAAAACACACTCAAATCACTCAAAATCCAAAATGAAAATACAAGATCAGCACAGGAACAGTTGAAGCCCTAATCCAACACATCCAGAACATTACACAGCAACAAACCCCCAAAATTGTGAAGTTTCAAGCAATATAAAAGGCCATAAAGAGAAGAGAACAAGCGTAAGACGCTGAAACTCACTGAATTCCAAAGCTTCTGTAATGGATTCGAGCATCGAACAGAAAGTCGTCGGAGTTCTACTGTCTCACTGTCCCTCTCTCAGCTCCGTAGACATTTCTCTTGTTTTTCGGCTTCTTTTCGTATTTCTTTTTTTTTTTTTTTTTTTTGTTTTTTTTTTGCAATAAATATATGGCAAGTCTCCTGCTCAGAGTATTTATACTTCGGACGTCAACTCCGGAATTTAGAAGCAGTTAATGCCACGTAGGAGACTTTTGTCAGCTGACGTGTAACCAGTTTTTTTGGGAGGAGGGAATTGGCGGTTGAGATGGAGTTTAAATGGAATCTGGATATTGGACGGTTTGGATCTGAAATTCGTTTATTCTTTCGGGGATCAGAGGGCCCACACACAACATATGTCATTTTTTGTTATTATTTTTTTTTTCAAATAGATTAATTAATTAATTTTATATACCTTATAATCTCCCCGGTAACACTTAAAATATTAATTTAGTAGAAATAAACGTTAAAATTAATATTTAATAATATTTAACATAAAATACAAAAAAATGACATATAAAATATTATATATATTAAATATAATATATATATATATATATATATATATATATATATATATATATATGTTTGTTGATGCCTATAATATTAAAATAATTAATATATATTAGATATGGAATAAAAATATATATTTAAAATTTAAATGAAAATAATTTAAATAAAATATTATATATTTAAATATATGTTTGAACAAATATATGAGTTGAAGAGTGGAGCAAATAGATTAAAGATTCAATAAAACTTTATTTATAAAAGTTTTGATTAATCTTAAATACGTCAAAAGTTGATTTCTAATGTTTCCTAAGCGTGAATAAAACGTTCATTCTCAACACAACGACTAAAGCTTTGGTCTGGTGCGATTCTGATTCTACTTGGGTTCAAATCAATTTAAGGATCAAAATGTCGAATGATTAACGATCAACCATTCGAGGATTTTTGACATGTCCAAAGATGATTTGGGTCTGATTCACATCAAATTTCCTTCGATTTAGATGGACTTAGGATTTCCGGCCCTTAGCTTTGAGATTACTTTAAGCATGTGTAAGTAGGATTCATGAGTAACCGGGGTGTGTGTATGTTATAAGGCTTATTATGCTATGAGATCTATCTCGAGAATCCGCGTATGATGTATGTATGTCAATCATGATACGATAGAGTGAAAGAATTTAATAAATTTAGTAAAACATTTAACATGTGATTTATTTCGATTTATTTGCCAAACCCACAATTTAATAAATTTAAAAACAATTCAACTTTTATATTAATCTGCCAATTGACTTCAAAAATTTCCTACAGCATCAAGGTCGATATTGTGAATGGTTAAAGAGACAAACTTGAAATATGTTAGACGGCTAAACAAAACCCATTTAAAACGTGATTTATTTGTTAAACCCACCGTTCAATAAATTTTAAAATAATTCAACTTTTATATGAATTTATCTCTTGACTACAAAAATTCCTTATAGCATCAAGGTTGATATGTTCGTGTGGTTGAAGAAATAGACCGCACAGGTTTGAACTCTGACGTTTTTTTTATTTGATTTAACCCACAATTTAATAAATTTTAAAGCAATTCACCTTTTATATGAATCTATCTATTAACTTCAAAAATTCACTACAACATAAATATTAATATGTATGAGTGGTTAATGAATCTATCTATTGACTTTAAACACAATTGAAATTACCTTATTGTCAACATTTTTTTTATATTTGATGTAAAAATTTAAAAACAAAACATCAATAAAACATTTAAAACGTGCGTTATTTGAGCTCGGTCAAACCCACAATTCAATAAATTTTAAAACAATTCAATTTTTATATGAATCTATCTATTGATTTCAAAAATTACTAATAGCATCAAGGTTGGTATGTTTGAGTGGTTAAGGAGACCAACTTGAAATTTGTTGGGTTTTGCCCGCGTAGGTTTGGGCTTCGCTCGCGCAGGTTCGAACCCTGCACGTTTGATTTATTTTAGCTCGGTCAAACACACAATTCAATAAATTTTAAAACAATTCAACTTTTATTAGAATCTATCTATTGACTTCAAAAATTCTCAAAAATTCATGTCCAAGTGGTTAAGGAGAGACTTGAAATCGCGCAAGTTCGAACCTTGCTCGGTCAAACACACAATTCAATAAATTTTAAAACAATTCAACTTTTATTAGAATCTATCTATTGACTTCAAAAATTCATGTCCAAGTGGTTAAGGAGAGACTTGAAATCGCGCAAGTTCGAATGTCCAAGTGGTTAAGGAGAGACTTGAAATCGCGTAAGTTCGAACCTTGTTGTTGACGTTTGATTTATTTTAGCTCTCCCTTTTTTTCAAACCCATCTATTGTGTTCAAATTTTTCAAACCCACAATTCAATAAATTTTAAAACAATTCAACTTTTATTTGAATCTATCTATTGACTTCAAAAATTTCATACAACATCGAGGTCGATATGTTCGAGTGGTTAAGGTGATAGATTTGAAATTTGTTGGGCTTAGCCCGTGTAGGTTCGAACCCTGCTGTTGATATTTGATTTATTTTTAGTTCCATCAAACCCACAATTCAATAAATTTTGTTCATCGAGGTCGATACGTCCCAAGCTCGCACAAGTTTTGATTTATTTATAGTTCCATCAAACCCACAATTCAATAAATTTTAAAGCAATTCAACTTTTATTCGAATTTATATATTGACTTCAAAATTTCTCTACGACGTCGATATGTCGACGTTTGATTTATTTTAGTTCGATCAAACTCACAATTCAATAAATTTTAAAACAATTCAACTTTTATTCGAATCTATCTATTGAGCTCAAAAATTTCCTACAACATTGTAGTCGATATGTACGAGTGGTTAAGGAGACAAACTTGAAATCTGTTGGGCTTTGCCACGTAGATTCGAACCCTTCTTTCGACGTTTGATTTAGTTGATCAAACCCACAATTTAATAAATTTTAAAACAATTCAACTTTTATTCAAATCTATCTATAGAGTTCAAAATTTTTTTATAATATCGTGGTCGATATGTCCGAGTGGTTAAGGAGATAGACTTGAAATCTGTTAAGCTTTGCCCGTGCAGGTTCGAACCCTATTATCAATGTTACAATTCAACTTTTATTCGAATCTATCTATTTACTTCAAAATTTTCCTATAGCATCGAGGTCGATATGTCTGAGTCCTTAAGGATAAGGAGACACTTGAGATCTGTTGGGCGAGATATGTGAGTGAGTGGTCTTGAGATCTGTTGGTCTGTTGGGCGAGATATGTGAGTGAGTGGTTAAGGATAAGGAGTCACTTGAGATCTGTTGGGCGAGATATGTGAGTGAGTCCTTAAGGATAAGGAGTCACTTGAGATCTGTTGGGCGAGATATGTGAGTGGAGTCACTTGAGATCTGTTGGGCGAGATATGTGAGTGAGTGGTTAAGGATAAGGAGTCACTTGAGATCTGTTGGGCGAGATATGTGAGTGAGTGGTTAAGGATAAGGAGTCACTTGAGATCTGTTGGGCGAGATATGTGAGTGAGTGGTTAAGGATAAGGAGTCACTTGAGATCTGTTGGGCGAGATATGTGAGTGAGTGGTTAAGGATAAGGAGTCACTTGAGATCTGTTGGGCGAGATATGTGAGTGAGTGGTTAAGGATAAGGAGTCACTTGAGATCTGTTGGGCGAGATATGTGAGTGAGTGGTTAAGGATAAGGAGTCACTTGAGATCTGTTGGGCGAGATATGTGAGTGAGTGGTTAAGGATAAGGAGTCACTTGAGATCTGTTGGGCGAGATATGTGAGTGAGTGGTTAAGGATAAGGAGTCACTTGAGATCTGTTGGGCGAGATATGTGAGTGAGTGGTTAAGGATAAGGAGACACTTGAGATCTGTTTGTTGACACTTGAGATCTGTGAGTGGTTAAGGATAAGGAGACACTTGAGATCTGTTTGTTGGGCGAGATATGTCTGAGTAATATGTCTGAGTGGTTAAGGATAAGGAGACACTTGAGATCTGTTTGTTGGGCGAGATATGTCTGAGTGGTTAAGGATAAGGAGACACTTGAGATCTGTTGGGCGAGATATAAGGAGACACTTGAGATCTGTTGGGCGAGATATGTCTGAGTGGTGTTAAGGATAAGGAGACACTTGAGATCTGTTGGGCGAGATATGTCTGAGTGGTTAAGGATAAGGAGACACTTGAGATCTGTTGGGCGAGATATGTCTGAGATCTGTTGGGCGAGATATGTCTGAGATCTGTTGGGCGAGATATGTCTGAGTGGTTAAGGATAAGGAGACACTTGAGATCTGTCGGGCGAGATATGTCTGAGTGGTTAAGGATAAGGAGACACTTGAGATCTGTTGGGCGAGATATGTCTGAGATCTGTTGGGCGAGATATGTCTGAGTGGTTAAGGATAAAGAGACACTTGAGATCTGTTGGGCGAGATATGTCTGAGTGAGACACTTGAAATCGGTTGGGCGAGATATGTCTGAGTGGTTAAGAATAAGGAGACACTTGAAATCGTTGGGCGAGATATGTCTGAGTGGTTAAGAATAAGGAGACACTTGAAATCGGTTGGGCGAGATATGTCTGAGTGGTTAAGGATAAGGAGACACTTGAAATCGGTTGGGCGAGATATGTCTGAGTGGTTAAGAATAAGGAGACACTTGAAATCGGTTGGGCGAGATATGTCTGAGTGGTTAAGAATAAGGAGACACTTGAAATCGGTTGGGCGAGATATGTCTGAGTGGTTAAGGATAAGGAGACACTTGAAATCTGTTGGGCGAGATATGTCTGAGTGGTTAAGGATAAGGAGACACTTGAAATCGGTTGGGCGAGATATGTCTGAGTGGTTAAGAATAAGGAGACACTTGAAATCGGTTGGGCGAGATATGTCTGAGAAGGAGACACTTGAGATCTGTTGGGCGAGATATGTCTGAGATCTGTTGGGCGAGATATGTCTGAGTGGTTAAGGATAAGGAGACACTTGAGATCTGTTGGGCGAGATATGTCTGAGTGAGACACTTGAAATCGGTTGGGCGAGATATGTCTGAGTGGTTAAGAATAAGGAGACACTTGAAATCGGTTGGGCGAGATATGTCTGAGTGGTTAAGGATAAGGAGACACTTGAAATCTGTTGGGCGAGATATGTCTGAGTGGTTAAGGATAAGGAGACACTTGAAATCGGTTGGGCGAGATATGTCTGAGTGGTTAAGAATAAGGAGACACTTGAAATCGGTTGGGCGAGATATGTCTGAGAAGGAGACACTTGAGATCTGTTGGGCGAGATATGTCTGAGATCTGTTGGGCGAGATATGTCTGAGTGGTTAAGGATAAGGAGACACTTGAGATCTGTTGGGCGAGATATGTCTGAGTGAGACACTTGAAATCGGTTGGGCGAGATATGTCTGAGTGGTTAAGAATAAGGAGACACTTGAAATCGGTTGGGCGAGATATGTCTGAGTGGTTAAGAATAAGGAGACACTTGAAATCGGTTGGGCGAGATATATCTGAGTGGTTAAGAATAAGGAGACACTTGAAATCGGTTGGGCGAGATATGTCTGAGTGGTTAAGAATAAGGAGACACTTGAAATCGGTTGGGCGAGATATGTCTGAGTGGTTAAGAATAAGGAGACACTTGAAATCGGTTGGGCGAGATATGTCTGAGTGGTTAAGAATAAGGAGACACTTGAAATCGGTTGGGCGAGATATGTCTGAGTGGTTAAGGATAAGGAGACACTTGAAATCTGTTGGGCGAGATATGTCTGAGTGGTTAAGGATAAGGAGACACTTGAAATCTGTTGGGCGAGATATGTTGGGCGAGATATGTCTGAGTGGTTAAGGATAAGGAGACACTTGAAATCGGTTGGGCGAGATATGTCTGAGTGGTTAAGAATAAGGAGACACTTGAAATCGGTTGGGCGAGATATGTCTGAGTGGTTAAGAATAAGGAGACACTTGAAATCGGTTAGGCGAGATATGTCTGAGTGGTTAAGGATATGTCTGAGTGGTTAAGAATAAGGAGACACTTGAAATCTGTTGGGTGAGATATGTCTGAGTGGTTAAGGATAAGGAGACACTTGAAATCTGTTGGGCGAGATATGTCTGAGTGGTTAAGGATAAGGAGACACTTGAAATCTGTTGGGCGAGATATGTCTGAGTGGTTAAGGATAAGGAGACACTTGAAATCTGTTGGGCGAGATATGTCTGAGTGGTTAATGATAAGGAGGTTAAGGATAAGGAGACACTTGAAATTTGTTGGGCGAGATATGTCTGAGTGGTTAAGGATAAAGGAGACACTTGAAATCTGTTGGGCGAAGGAGAAGGAGACACTTGAAATTAGAAGGGCGAGATTTGTCTGAGTGGTTAAGGATAAGGAGACACTTGAAATCTGTTGGGCGAGATATGTCTGAGTGGTTAAGGATAAGGAGACACTTGAGTAGAAGGAGACACTTGAAATCTGTTGGGCGAGATATGTCTGAGTGGTTAAGGATAAGGAGAGACTGAGTGGTTAATGATAAGGAGGTTAAGGATAAGGAGACACTTGAAATCTGTTGGGCGAGATATGTCTGAGTGGTTAAGGATAAGGAGGTTAAGGATAAAGGAGACACTTGAAATCTGTTGGGCGAAGGAGACACTTGAAATCAGAAGGGCGAGATTTGTCTGAAGTGGTTAAGGATAAGGAGACACTTGAAATCTGTTTGGCGAGATATGTCTGAGTGGTTAAGGAGACACTTGAAATCTGTTGGGCGAGATATGTCTGAGTGGTTAAGGATAAGGAGACACTTGAAATCTGTTGGGCGAGATATGTCTGAGTGGTTAAGGAGACACTTGAAATCTGTTGGGCGAGATATGTCTGAGTGGTTAAGGATAAGGAGACACTTGAAATCTGTTGGGCGAGATATGTCTGAGTGGTTAAGGATAAGGAGACACTTGAAATCTGTTGGGGGCGAGATATGTCTGAGTGGAGACACTTGAAATCTGTTGGGGGCGAGATATGTCTGAGTGGTTAAGGATAAGGAGACACTTGAAATCTGTTGGGCGAGATATGTCGGAGTGGTTAAGGAGACACTTGAAATCTGTTGGGCCTCGCCCGCCCAAGTCTGAACTCTGCTGTCGACGTTTGATTATAAACCCTTTTTCTAATCTATCTATTGAGTTTAAAAATTTCCTACAGCATTGAGGTCGATATGTATGAGTGGTTTAGGCGACATACTTGAAATCTGCGCGGGTTGCTGTCGACGTTTGATTTATTTTATCTCGATAATCAAACCCACAATTCAATAAATTTTAAAAAATTCAACTTTTATTTGAATCTTTCTATTGAGTTAGGGTTCGAACACTGTTGTTGATGTTTGATTTATTTTAGTTCGATCAAACTCACAATTCAATAAATTTTAAAACAATTCAACTTTTATTCGAATCTATCTATTGAGCTCAAAAATTCCCTACAGCATTGTAGTCGATATGTCCGAGTGGTTCAGGAGACAGACTTGAAATCTGTTGGGCTTCGCCCGCGCAGGTTTGAACCCTCCTGTCTATTGGGTTCAAAAATTCCCTACAGCATTGAGGTCGATATGTCCGAGTGGTTAAGGGTTGATATGTTCGAGTGGTTAAGGAGACAGATTTGAAATCTGTTGGGCTTCGCCCGCGCATGTTCGAACCCTACTGTCGACGTTTGATTTATGTTAGCTCGATGATCAAACCCACAATTCAATAAATTTTAAAACAATTCAACTTTTATTCGAATCTATCTATTGAGTTCAAAAATTCCATATAGCATCATGGTTGATATGTTCGAGTGGTTAAGGAGACAGTTGGGCTTCCCCCGCGCTGGTTTGAACTCTGTTGTCAATGTTTGATTTATTTTAGCTCGATCAAACCCACAATTCAATAAATTTTAAAACAATTCAACTTTTATTCAAATCTATCTATTTGGTTCAAAAATTCCTTACATCATCGAGGTCGATATGTCTGAGTGGTTAAGGAGATAGACTTGAAATCTGTTGGGCTTCGCTCGCGCAGGTTTGAACCCTGCTGTTGACGTTTGATTTATTTTAGCTCGATGATCAAACCCACAATTCAATAAATTTTAAAACAATTCAACTTTTATTCGAATCTATCTATTGAGTTCAAAAATTCCATACAGCATCGTGGTCGATATGTTCGAGTGGTTAAGGAGATAGACTTGAAATTTGTTGGGCTTCGCTTGCACTGGTTCGAACCCTGTTGTTGACGTTTCATTTATTTTAGCTCGATCAAACCGACAATTCAATAAATTTTAAAACAATTCAACTTTTATTCGAATCTATCTATTGAGTTCACCGAGTGGTTAAGGAGACAGACTTGAAACAGGTTTGAACCCTTTTGTTGACTTCAAAAACCCCTAAACTTTTATTCCAATCTATGTGAGACCATGGGCTCTGAGTAAAAACCCCTAAACTTTTATTCCAATCTATCTGAGACCATGGGCTCTGAGTGGATCAATGTTATATGTCTGAGTGGTTGAGTGGATCAATGTTATATGTCTGAGTGGTTAAGGAGACTGACCATGAGCTCTGAGTGGATTGTTTATTCCTATCTGACTGACCATAGGCTCTAAGTGGGTCAAGGTGAGTGGATCTTTTATTCCAATCTATCTATTCACTGACCATGGGCATTGAGTGGATCAATGTTATATGTCTGAGTGGTTAAGTTGACTGACCACTTTTGTTATATGTCTGAGTGGTTAAGGAGACTGACCATGGGCTCTGAGTGGATCAAGGTTATATGTCTGAGTGGTTAAGGAGACTGACCACTTTTATTTGTTGAGCTCTGAGTGGATCAAGGTTATATGTTGATTAAGGAGACTGACTTGAAGGTTTGAACCCTGCTGTCAAAGTTACTTGAAGGTTTGAACCCTACTGTCAAAGTTACTTGAAGGTTTAAACCCTGCTGTCAAAGTTAAATCAAGGTTATATGTTGGTTAACGAGCTAACTTGAAGGTTTGAACCCTGCTGTCAAAGTTAAATCAAGGTTATATGTTGGTTAAACTTGAAGGTTTGAACCCTGCTGTCAAAATTAATTCAATAAATTTTAAAACAATTCCACTTTTATTTGTTGGGCTTCAGTTATATGTCTGAGTGGTTAAGGAGACTTACCATGGGCTCTGAGTGGGTAAAGGTTATATGTCTGAGTGGTTAAGGAGACTGACCACTTTTATTTGTTGGGCTCTGATTGGATCAAGGTTATATGTTGGTTAAGGAGACTAACTTGAAGGTTTGAACCCTGTTGTCAAAGTTAATTCAATAAATTTTAAGACAATTCCACTTTTATTTGTTGGGCTTGGCCCGGATCAAGGTTATATGTTGGTTAAGGAGACTGACCCGAAGGTTTGAACCCTGCTGTCAAAGTTAATTCAATAAAATTTTAAACAATTCCATTTTTATTTGTTGGGCTCTGAGTGGTTAAGGGACTGACTTGAAATTTCCCGTGCAGGTTTCAACCTTACTGTCAAAGTTTGATTTATTTTTGCTCGATCAAACGCATAATTCAATAAATTTTAAAACAATTCCACTTTTATTTGTTGGGCTTCGCCCGTGAAGGTTTGAACCCTGCTGTCAAAGTTTGATTTATTTTTGCTCAATGAAACGCATAATTCAATAAATTTTAAAACAATTCCACTTTTATTAATTCAACTTTTATTCAAATCTATCTATTGACTTCAAAAATTCACTACAATATCGAGGTCGATATGTCCGAGTAGTTAAGGAGACAGACTTGAAATCTGTTTGGTTTCGCCTGCGCAAGTTTGAACCTTGCTCTCGACGTTCGATTTATTTTAGCTCGATCAAACCTCTTTATTCGAATCAATCTATTGAGTTAAAAAATTTCCTGTAGAATCGAGGTCGATATGTCCGAGTGGTTAAGGAGACAGACTTGAAATTTGTTGGGCTTCGCCCGTGCAGGTTTGAACCCTGCTGTCGACGTTTGATTTATTTTAGCTCGATCAAACCAACAATTCAATAAATTTTAAAACAATTGAACTTTTATTCGAATCTATCTATTGACTTCAAAAATTTCCTACAATATTGAGGTCGATATGTTCGAGTGGTTAAGGAGATAGACTTGAAATCTATTAGGTTTCGCCCGCGCAAGTTCGAACCCTACTGTCGACGTTTGATTTGTTTTAGATCGATCAAATTCACAATTCAATAAATTTTAAAACAATTCAACTTTTATTCGAATCTATCTATTGGGTTCAAAAATCCCTTATAGTATTGAGTTTGATGTGTCCGAGTGGTTAAGGAGACAGACTTGAAATCTGTTGGGCTTTGCCCACGTAGGTTCAATCCCTGCTTGCGACGTTTGATTTGCCTGCATAGGTTTGAACCCTGCTGTCGACGTTTGATTTATTTTTGCTCGATCAAACCCCCATTTTTCAAATCTAGCGATTGAGTTCAAAAATTTCCTACAACATTGAGGTGGATATGTATGAGAGGTTAAGGAGACAGACTTGAAATATTCACCCAATAAATCAAACCCACAATTCAATAAATTTTAAACACAATTCAACTTTTATTATGAGAGGTTAAGGAGACAGACTTCAAATATTCCCCCAATAAATCAAATCCACAATTCAATAAATTTTGAACACAATTCAACTTTTATTTTATTCGAACCTATCTATTGACTTCAAAAATTTCCTACAACATTGAGGTTGATATGTTTGAGTGGTTAAGGACACAGACTTGACATCTGTTGGGCTTCGCCCGCGCAGGTTCAAACCCTACCCAATAATCAAACCCACAATTATCTATTGACTTCAAAAATTTCAGCTCGCGCAGGTTCAAACCCTACCCAATAATCAAACCCACAATTATCTATTGACTTCAAAAATTTCCTACAACATTGAGGATGATATTGACATCTGTTGGGCTTCGCCCGCGCAGGTTCATCAAACCACAATTCAACTTTTATTCGAATCTATCAATTGACTTCAAAAATTTCTTACAGCATCGAGGTCGGTCGATATGTCCGAGAGACAGACTTGACGTTTGAGTTATTTTAGCTCGATCAAACCCACAATTCAATACATTTTAAGACAATTCAACTTTTATTCGAATCTATCTATTGACTTCAAAAATTCCTTATAGCATCAAGGTCGATATGTCTGGTTGGTTAAGGAGACAGATTTGAAATTTGTTGGACTTCGCCTGCATTAGTTCGAACCCTGTTGTTGACTTTTGATTTAATTTAGCGCGAGCAAACCTCTTTTTTCGAATCTATCTATTGACTTCAAAAATTCCTTACAGCATCAAGGTTGATATGTCCGAGAGGTTAAGGAGACAGACTTGAAATCTGTTGGGCTTCGCCCGCGCAGGTTCAAACCCTGCTGTTGACGTCCGAGTTGTTAAGGAGACAGACTTGAAATCTATTGGGCTTTGCCTGCGTAGGTTCGAACCGTCTACGTTTGATAAATTTTAGCTCGATCAAATCCACAATTCAACTTTTTTTCGAATCTATCTATTGACTTCAAAAATTCCTTACAACATTGAAGTTGATATGTCCGAGAGGTTAAGGAGACAAACTTGAAATTTGTTGGGCTTTGCCCGCGCATGTTCGAACCTTGTTTGTTGACGTTTTGAGTTATTTTAGCTTGATCAAACCCACAATTCAATACATTTTAAGACAATTCAACTTTTATTCGAATCTATCTATTGAGTTCAAAAATTTCTTTTTAGCATCGAGGTTGATATGTCTGATTGGTTAAGGAGACAGACTTAAAATCTGTTGGGCTTCGCCTGCATCGGTTCGAACCCTGTTGTTGACGTTTGATTAATTTTAGCGCGAGCAAACCTCTTTTTTCGAATCTATCGATTTCGTTCAAAAATTTCTTACAATATTGAGGTTGATATGTATGAGAGGTTAAAGAGATAGACTTGAAATTTGTTTGTCTTCACTCGTGCAGGTTTGAACCTTACTGTCGATGTTTGATTTATTTTTTAGCTCGATCAAACACACAATTCAATAAATTTTAAAACAATTGAACTTTTATTCGAATCTATCTATTAACTTCAAAAATTCCCTATAGCATCGAGGTCGATATGTCTGGTTAAGGTGACAGACTTGAAATCTGTTGGGCTTCGCCCGTGCAGGTTTGAACATTGCTGTCAACGTTTGATTTATTTTAGCTCGACCAAATTCACAATTCAATACATTTTAAAACAATTCAACTTTTATTCGAATCTATCTATTTACTTCAAAAATTACCTATAGCATCGTGGTCGATATGTCTAAGTGGTTAAGGAGACAGACTTGAAATTTGTTGGGCTTTGCCCGCGCAAGTTTGAACCCTGTTGTCGACGTTTGATTTATTTTAGCTCGATAATCAAACCCACAATTCAATAAATTTTAAAACAATTCAACTGACTTCAAAAATTCCCTACACCATTGAGGTTGATATGTCCGAGTGGTTAAGGAGACAGACTTGAAATCTGTTGGGCTTGGCCCGCACGTTCTCCCTATAGCATCAACTGTTGGGCTTGGCCCGCACGTTCTCCCTATAGCATCAAGGTTGATTTGTCGAGATAGACTTGAAATCTGTTGGGCTTGGCCCGCACGTTCTCCCTATAGCATCAAGGTTGATTTGTCTGAGTGGTTAAGGAGACAGACTTGAAATCTGTTGGGCTTGGCCCGCGCAAGCCCGCACGTTCTCCCTATAGCATCAAGGTTGATTTGTCTGAGTGGTTAAGGAGTGGTTAAGGAGTGGTTAAGGAGTGGTTAAGGAGAGACTTGAAATCTGTGTTGGGCTTGGCCCACGTGTTCTCCCTATAGCATCAAGGTTGATTTGTCTGAGTGGAAGGAAACAGATTTGAATCTATCTATTGACTTCAAAAATTTCCTATAGCATCAATGTTGATTTGTCTTTGTCGGAGTGGTTAAGGAAACAGACTTGAATCTATGGGAATAGCATCAAGGTTGATTTGTCTGTCTGGTTAAGGAAACAGACTTGAAATCTGTTGGGCTTGGCCCGGGTTTGGGCTTGGAAATCTATTGGGCTTGGCCCAAAAATTCCCTATAGCATCAAGGTTGATTTGTCTGTCTGGTTAAGGAAACAGACTTGAAATCTGTTGGGCTTGGCCCGGGTTTGGGCTTGGAAATCTATTGGGCTTGGCCCACGCAGGTTCTCCTTATAGCATCAAGGTTGATTTGTCTGAGTGGTTAAGGAAACAGACTTGAAATCTGTTGGGCGCAGGTTCTCCCTATAGCATCAAGGTTGATTTGTCTGAGTGGTTAAGGAAACAAACTTGAAATCTGTTGGGCTTGGCCCGCGCAGGTTTGCACCTTGCTCTCGATGTTTGATTTATTTTAGCTCGATGATCAAACCAACAATTCAATAAATTTTAAAACAATTCAACTTTTATTCGAATCTATCTATTGACTTCAAAAATCTCTTACAGCATCGAGGTCGATATGTCCGAGTGGTTAAGGAGACAGACTTGAAACCTGTTGGGCTTGGCCCGCACAAGTTCAAACCCTGCGTCGACGTTTGATTTATTTTAGCTCGACCAAATTCACAATTCAATAAATTTTAAAACAATTCAACTTTTATTCGAATCTATCTATTGACTTCAAAAATTTCTTATAGCATCGAGGTCGATATGTCCGAGTGGTTAAGGAGACAGACTTGAAATCTGTTGGGCTTCGCCCGTGCAGGTTCGAACCCTACTGTTGACGTTTGATTTTATGAGTTCTCAAAAATTCCCTATAGCATCGTTGTCGATATATCCGAGTGGTTAAGGAGACAGAATTGAAAGAAATTTGTTGGGCTTTGCCCGCCCTGTCGAAAACAATAAAAAATGTCCACTTTTGCCCGTGCAGGTTCGTCTTTGATTTATTTGAATCTATCTATTGAGTTAACAATAAAAAATGTCCACTTTTGCCCGTGCAGGTTCGTCTTTGATTTATTTGAATCTATCTATTGAGTTAACAATAAAAAATGTCCACTTTTGCCCGTGCAGGTTCGTCTTTGATTTATTTGAATCTATCTATTGAGTTAACAATAAAAAATGTCCACTTTTGCCCGTGCAGGTTCGTCTTTGATTTATTTGAATCTATCTATTGAGTTAACAATAAAAAATGTCCACTTTTGCCCGTGCAGGTTCGTCTTTGATTTATTTGAATCTATCTATTGAGTTAACAATAAAAAATGTCCACTTTTGCCCGTGCAGGTTCGTCTTTGATTTATTTGAATCTATCTATTGAGTTCAAAAATTTCCTACAGCATTGTTCTCGATATATCCGAGTGGTTAAGGAGACAGAATTGAAATCTGTTGGGCTTTGCCCGCGCAGGTTTGAACCCTGCTGTCGACATTTGATTTATTTTAGCTCGATGATCAAACCCACAATTCAACAGCATTGTTCTCGATATATCCGAGTGGTTAAGGAGACAGAATTGAAATCTGTTGGGCTTTGCCCGCGCAGGTTTGAACCCTGCTGTCGACATTTGATTTATTTTAGCTCGATGATCAAACCCACAATTCAACAGCATTGTTCTCGATATATCCGAGTGGTTAAGGAGACAGAATTGAAATCTAAATCTGTTGGGCTTTGCCCGCGCAGGTTTGAACCCTGCTGTCGACATTTGATTTATTTTAGCTCGATGATCAAACCCACAATTCAACTTTTAGTCGATATGTTCAGTGGTTAAAGAGACAGACTTGAAATCTGTTGGGAAATCTGTTGGGCTTGGCCCGCGAACCTGCATCGAGATGGCAAGATGAGATGCGACGTTGTATTGAGAGACCTTGGCTCGAGTAGAGACAGGGTCGAGCCGAATGAGTTGGCCTAGCGTAGAGGCAAGTCGGATGTGTCGCAGACGATTGAACATACACTCGCAGGCGGCGTGTGTGGTTGAACAAGCTTGGATTCCGCACAAGCGATGTTCGATTGGCGAAGGCAAACCTCGCCTAAGGTCCGACGAAGCCACAAAGCCGGGGCGAAAAATATATATGGGGCTTAATTCCCCTTAAGGCTGGTCGTGAGCGTGTATCGGTCACGACGCTGTTTGATTTATTTTAGCTCGATCAAACCCAAAATTTAATACATTTTAACACAATTCAACTTTTATTCGAATCAATCTATTGACCTCAAAAATTTCTTACAACGTCGTGGTCAATATGTCCGAGTGGTTAAGGAGACAGACTTGAAATTTGTTGGGCTTCGCCCGCGCAGGTTCAAACCCTACTGTCAACGTTTGATTAATTTTAGCTCGATCAAACCCAAAATTGAATACATTTTAACACAATTCAACTTTTATTCGAATCAATCTATTGAGTTCAAAAATTTCTTACAGCATCATGGTCAATATGTCCGAGTGGTTAAGGAGACAGACTTGAAATTTGTTGGGCTTCACTTGTGCAAGTTCGAATCCTGCTGTCGACGTTTGAGCTATTTTAGCTCGATCAAACCCACAATTCAATACATTTTAAAACAATTCAACTTTTATTCGAATATATCTATCGACTTCAAAAATTCCTTACAGCATCGTGGTTGATATGTCCGAGTGGTTAAGGAGACCGACTTGAAATCTGTTGGGCTTTGCCCGCGCAGGTTTGAACCCTGCTGTTGACGTTTGATTTATTTTAGTTCGATGATCAAACCCACAATTCAATAAATTTTAAAACAATTCAACTTTTATTCGAATCTATCTATTGATTTCAAAAATTCCTTACAGCATCGTGGTTGATATGTTCGAGTGGTTAAGGAGACACTTGAGATTTGTTGGGCTTTGCCCATGTAGGTTCGAATCCTATTGTCGATGTTTGATTTATTTTAGCTCGATCAAACCCCTTTTTACGAATCTAGCGATTGAGTTCAAAAATTTCCTACAACATTGAGGTTAATATGTATGAGAGGTTAGGAGACAGACTTGAAATTTATGGGTCTTCACCCAATAAATCAAACCCACAATTCAATAAACCTGAATCCTTACCAACTGCATGCATGAACAATTTCATAAGTATGTGTCCAGATAGCCCAAGACTGTCCAAAGTCTCGATCATTAGCTCTCAGTCTTCCAAACCGAGTGATTAAAGAGACTAAATTTTACAAAAATTTCCTAAAATTTAAAACGTGATTTATTTGAGTAGATAAGTTTCATTTCAAACTTTTTTTTAATATCGATAATTGTCCCAACTAGCTTGCACGCATAATCTAGATAACCCATCTTACACTACAAATTTAGATGTCAAGCCCAAATTTGGGTTGAAAATGTTTTTTAGAATTCTTTAGTCATCAGTTGAACTATACTTAAATTAATTAGTTTATCTTTGTGTTTGCATTATAAATACATAATCTCATGAGGGGATATGCTTCAAATAAATAAAAATAAAAAAATAGCTTTCATTTATGTCTCATTATGAATTGATATGACGGTGCTGAACAAAAAAAAAATTTAGAGATGTATTAAACCGTTGTCACCATCGTTATATAAACTCTTTGTTTTGCACATCATCCCATCCATCATTGCAAGTAGTAGGCAGCGACGGAGAGCAACGAAGCGCCGATGAGAGAGCCGATTGCTGGAAGGCCGACAGTGGCGGCGCTGGTTGGGCCAGGTGCAGGAGCCGACGCCTCGTTCTGAGCCACGGCGGTGGTGACGGTTGCGGCAGCGAAGAGGACGGCACAGGTGATCTTCTTCATCTCCATTGCGATTTTGAGATTTGTTTTTTGCTTTCGGTTATGGATTTGTGGCGGTATCCGGTGAAGAACTCGAGAAGGATCACCGAAAAACACCGAAAAACACCGAGAAACACCGAGAAACGCCTTCGCTTTGGAAATTGCTGCCTGATGAAATGGAGATGGAATGAATGTGATTTATAGGTGCAAATCCCAGCGATTTTCGGTGGAAGGTACGTTTCTATGGTGCTTTGATCTTGAATTGCAAAGCAATATTTAGATGACGGCGATTCGTGGCCGGGAAATTAGGGCTGAATTTGATCGATTCTTTCGGAAATCATTTTTGTTTTATTTGTTATTTAAAAGAAAAAACAAATTCATTTTTTTTTTTTTCAGGATTAAAATATATATATATTTTTTTCAAACTTTAATTGTTTATATTTTTTAGTCCTTTTAAAATCCGACAGAAACCGTTTATCTACTCTTCATAGAATATAAAGCATCGTAATGTTATTTTTTAAAAAGTCATAAATATTTTTTAAAACATTAATATAGTTCCTTTCCTAAATATTTATATTAATAATTTTTAAAAAATTCATAAATATTTTTTAAATATGAATATTAATAGTTTTCTTTTTTTTTTTTAAGATTTCAAAAAAATTTTAGGTATTACTGAAATTTTTTATAATTAAAAGTTATTTTTGAAACCTTTTTGAAATTAAGGAATATTTTTTAAATAAAATATTAACCATTACATCTGTATAATATTAATTATAAGTGTATTTATGATTTATTTTTTTAAGGTTAAAAGATATTTTTGAACTTATAAAAATATTTAAAATTTAAGAGTATTTTCTCGACATATAGAAATTTAAATTACATATATAGTACTTCAAGTAATATAATAATAAAATTTAATACTAAATCCTCAAAAACATTTTTAAATTAGAAGTTATAAATAATTATTTTCCAATATTCCAATTTGGAAATAGGGTTTAGGTACCTTCAACTAAATAATAATAATAATAAATTAAAAGTTAAATAATAATAATAATGATGATTTAGTTTTAGAATAATAAAATTTATGAGTATTTTCGAAAAAATTCAAAAATACCATTAATAATTTTTTTTCTAAAATATTTTAAAACTTTCAAATCAATTTTAAAATTATATTTCAATTTTTAAAAGTGTTTCAAAAATACCCTTAAATTTTCAAAATTTTTATTAATATTCTTAATACTTTTTAAAAATTCTTTAAACTTTTTTTAAAATTTTAAAAAAATATATCCTTATTATTAGTAACACGTTTAAAAAATATTCGTATTTAAAAAATGTATATCATAAATATGATTTTTCATATTTTCATAAGAGAAAACTTATAGCAATAAAAAAAAAAAACAAAATAAATCTTAAAAAAAAAATTAAAATAGTAATTTAACGATAGGATTTCCATCATTCCATTTTTCACTCCTCACTTTCTTTTAATTATTTGATTTTTTTTTTTTTTTTTTTTTTTTTTTTTTTTTTTTTAATCTTATCTTGGATTTGAAAATTTTAAAAATAATCTTATCTTGGATTTGATTTTAAAATTTTCACGCCTCTTGGTAAATTGGAGATACTATTTAGGTTGACTTTAATATTACATAATTACAAGCATAGTACAAAATATATATTATAAAATAATAAATTATTACCTTATATTATTTACACGCTCACCTTGTCGAAAACTAATAGAAAGAATGGAGCGTGTATTATATCATGGAGTACGTGTTTGTACCAAACATATTGAGAAATTATCTCATGTTCGTGACATCTAATATGCATGAGGTCTCATAGTTTCAAATCTTCATACATGGTTACGATGCACATCATACATGACATTTCTTTCGCGGTTATCATACATGGTTCAACGATGTTTCATAGGCATAACTGAACATGGTACCATAACATACATGGCATTACATACTGAAAGTACATGCATAATAACATCAGAAAATGACACATAAATTGGTCATAGAGCATGTGTCATTCATACATCACTTAAGTCATCCAACTAAACTCGAAAGTGCTCTAATAATTAGTTTACTTACTTGGTTGACCTAAGTCAGAATCGCTTAAATATCATTGGTGTTAGCTTGATCTTGCTCCTTGAAATTCAACTCAACCTATGGAGTGCTACAAGTTCGTAACCGAACAATTTTTTAAAACTAATTCCCTAATGACATTAACTCATCAAACCAAAATGCTTAAAATTGTAGCATCAGGCATACTAGCCTTAAACACTCTTAAATATGTCAAAAATGACTCAAGAACAGCAAAATGGTAAGATGACGTCCAACAATTAGAGGCGGCTCGGGCACATGCACCGCACGTGAGAGAGAGGCGCGAGGGAAGTGGGGTCATAGCTTGGGTCGACGTGTGGGTCACTAGCATTGGTGCATGAGCTGGAGGTCTACTAGGTCACATCTGGGTTATTATTATAAATAGTAACTTTCAATTTTTAGGTTCGATCTCATTTAGACATGGTCTCAAATTCATTCATGTATATTATCTTTACGCACCTGTCATAATTTTATTTATTTATTTGTTCATTTTTGTTTTAATGAAAAATCTTCCATGATAATTTTAAGGAAAAAAAAAAAGAAAAGAAAAGAAAAGAATATTGAAGGATCCCTTGTAGCGTAAAACTTTTTAATATTCTTTTTAATCATGCACCGTGGAAGAATGGTCCTTATTCTTCCTTGAACGAGTTTTAGAAAAAAAAAATCTTAAAAAATATTTAGATAATTCATTTTTTAGATTGAATTTAAAAAAAATATATATATTTAATAAATTATATAAATATTTAATTATATGTCTAATAAATTCCTAACATAAAAAACTGTCCAAATCTTTTAAACTTTAGATTATCCTAAAATATTGAATATATCCCTACTTTGTTTGGGAGGGAGGGCAGAGTTTTTTTTTTTTTTTGGTTTTTTGATGTTGTCAAAGAGTTGAACCATGGTTTTTTCGTCAATTGAACAATGAAAATAAATGGCTAGTGCCTAATCGAATTGATCGAGTCTTTGTAAGAACAAGGTTCAAATCTACTGTTAGGATGCCTCAGCTACTACTTACAGACACTTATCACGATATGACTTCTCTTGAATTCTCAAAACTTCTGTCGCTACATACCAGCCGGCAGCTGATCAACTTTATAAATTCAAAATTTTATATAATATAATTTTACCCTTTTAAATTTATATTTAGTAGACATGTGAATTAAAAAAAAAAAATCGAAATTAAATTTATAAAAATTAAGATTTTATAATATTGGTTTAGTGTGAACTCAGTTCCTAAGTTAATTTTGCAAACTTTTTTCTTAAATTCTAAAAAAATATGTCACGGTCCTACAATTTTTACTACGTAACATTGTGATTTTGACACGCTCACGACCAGCCTTCATGGGAATTAAGCCCCATGTATATATTTTTCGCCCCGCTTTATGGCTTCGTCTGACCTTAGGCAAGGTTTGTCTTCACCAATCGAACATCGTTTGTGCGGAATCCAAACTTGTTCAATCACACAAGCTGCCTGTACGTGTATGTATGTTTAATAGTCTGCGACACATCCGACTTGTCCCTATAAGTTCAAAAACCAAATAGACAGAATTATAGACGGTCGGTAAAGTGGGTAGTGGAAAGAAAAGGGGTGTTGTGGTAAATTATGAGTTTATAAAAGGACTAAAGAAAAAGAGAGAGAGAGATACCCATTTTTCTCCCATTTCAAAGAAGACAGAAGAAAACGCGATTTGAGGGTGAGGTTCAGAGAATCGGTGCAGAGAGACAAAGAGAATTGATCGGGAATCAGAAAAAACGGAATTAGAAGCAAAAATCGAGTTGGTGTTCATCGTGTTCATCTTGTTCATTGATTTTGATCCATGGAGATTCCCAGGAAAGTAGCGAAGTTCAGATTCCACATTGTAGCAGCCCTAATCCTATCCCTAATTCTCTTCTCCCTCCTCCTCCTCGCCCCCAAATTCCTCTCCCTCCTCGCCTTCTTCTGGCCTCTCCTCCTCTCCACCGCCCTCTTCCTCCTCGCCGTCCTCCTCTTCACCAACACCTCCCTTCCTCTGCCCGATAAAGCCGCCGAAGGCCTCCTCAACTATGTCGCCGGCCACCCCGACCACCACCTCGACGCCGATTAATCACACGGTCATTACTCTACCGCTTTTCTACTCGATTCCGCCCTATTTCACGCCGATCTGAATGTCATCAACATGCTTCTCATTTCTACTGTTTTTTTCCCCTTTCTTTGGATCGATTACTGGTAGTGTGTAGATGAAATCGCTATGTGTTTCTTGTTTCTGCTGCTTATGAATTTCAGTTGTTGATCTCATGAATTTGAGCTTGAATCTGGAAATTTCTTTTTGGCTAAGATCGACTGAATCGAGTGGGAGAGTGAAAGGGGAAATTTTATCTGTTTTTTTTTTTTTTTTTAATTTATTTTTAAAACTAAAACACGTGTTCGCTACTGATAGGTTGATTGTAAAGCATTTATAAATAAATATTGTATTTTTATAAAGAATTTAAAAAGAAATTTATGAGTGTTTTATAATTTAATGTTCTTTTGGAGGTTATTATGTTGGGGTTTTTGTGGGGTCCAAAAACCATTCATTATTTAATGCACCGTTAATAAAAATATGTAGATATTTAATTTTGCAAAAACAAAAATAATAAAATAAAAAATAAAATGTTTGAATTTTGTACTCAAAATTTTCAATTTTAATCCCTCATGAACACGACTCTCCACAACTCATGGTTTTACTTTGGGCTTTCCAAAAAGTCTCACTCCAACGGAGAGAAGGTGGGACGTTCATCATCCACCTACACCAACACCTCCACCTCCCGCCTTCGAGGAGGCTCAATTTCTTTTCTTTTGGAGTCCAATCTATTGACACGACTAAGTTTAGAACATGACTCTGATATCATGTTAGATGAACACGACTCTTCACAATGGTATGATATTGTCCACTTTGAGTATAAGCTCTCATGTTTTACTTTAAGCTTCCTCAAAAGCCCTCACTCCAATGGAGAGAGTATTCTTTGATTATAAACGTATAATCATTCTCTAAATTAGCGAGGGACTTTCATCATCCACCAACTCCAACAATTTTAACTATAAATAATCTTATAAAATTCGATACAAATTTCATAATATAATTATAAATTTAAATTTTAACTTGTTGGTTGAGAGTATATATTTTCATAAATTAAAGTTATGATTATTTTAATATTCTAAAATTAAATTAAATAAAGAAAATTGTCAGGTTTAATGGTATTGAAATTCAAGTTATAAAAAATGTTCAAATTTAACCCTAAAATATCTTATTTTTTAAGTACAAGATAAAATTAATAATAATTATTATTAAAAAAAAAGTTTTATGTACGAAAAGGCATATAATTAGATGATAAGAAGAATATTATCATGGGGCTATAATAATGTTGCATTTATTATCTGTTATTATATTATTAAGATTATTTCTTTAATTTCGCCTAAATATTAGGGAGAAATTTAAGAAAATAGGGTTTTTTTTTTTTTTTTTTTTTTATAAATAATTATATCAATTTAAAACATTTGGAGAAAATAATTTTATTTATATAATTTTGAGGAAACGAGTGAAAATAGCTGTAAATCATTAACAAACAATATAAATTGCTTCATTTGTACGAGTCTAAAACAAACAATATTTGCTAACGATGGGTTTAGACTGTTACAAATGGTATTAGAGCTACACACCAGCCGATGTGTCAGCAAGGACGTTGGCCCCCAAGAGAGGTAGATTGTGAGATCCCACGTCAATTGAGGAGGAGAACAAAATATTCCTTATAAGAGTGTGAAAACCTCTCCCTAGCATACGTGTTTTTAAAACTGTGAGACTGAAGTCAATATGTAACAGACCAAATCGGACAATACTATTAGCGGTATGCTTGGGCTATTACAAAAGGTGAATGACTCTAATCGGAGTAGCGCTAGATCCTCTTTAGCGCAGACACATTTAAAAAACTGTAAGGCTAACGACGATATGTAACAGGCCAAAGTAGACAATATCTACTAACAGTAGGCTTGGACTATTACATCTCTGGTGAGGTCTTTGAGAGCTAAATCAAGGAGGATCGGTCATTGAACACGCAATGGGCATGACTTATCAAGCTAGGTATTAAACAAGTCAAGTCATGTATCCTTCCTCTATTTACTACCCTAACTCGAAGTCATGTTGTCATGCTACGTAATGATAATGATCATAGGATAGTGAGAACATGAATAAATATAAATTCATCTCAATCGAGAGATGTGATACTACTCTAACTCAACTCAACATTATAACTCTGTCAGTCACTCAACTATTGCAATCGACGATGATCTGACCGTGCCTACAAAAGGTTGATTTTTTAATGTTTTTTTTTTTTCAAAAAGGAAGAAAATGAGAGAAAAAAATCCCATCTGATCTGACATCTCTAATAATTACATAATCAATCAATCACGGGATCTTTCTATTTGAGTTTCCAAATGAGAATATTTGAAAGAGAAAAAAATCAGGACAAATTGAAGCTAAAGGTCAACTTAAGGAAGATAAACAGAGTACACAGCCCTCTCTTTATTCCCCATAACCCTTCAACAATCTCCATTGATCAGCTTCAATGGATCATTCCATAGCAGAAATGGTTCACTCCATAAACAGACACCCTTTTCTTTGTTTTTCCTGTTCTTCTAAACCTAAAACATTCTCACTTTGTTGCAGAGTTGTGTTCTTAGTGCAAGTGTTCAATGTGAAGCATGCACAGCAAAAGTCCAAGAGATTCTACAGAACATCTATGGTTTCTCTCTTTACCTCATTGTTCTTCATGTTCTTCATTGCTCTTCATTGTTCTTCATTGTTTTTGATTCCCAGGTATTTACACCATCACAATGGATTCAGTTGATGGGTCAGTCAGAATCTGTGGAAGAGTGAATCCAAGAACATTCCTGAAAGTGATTGAAAAGTCAGGCAAACATGCAGAGGTTAAAAGTATAAGATTTGACGGTGAAGCTGGAGATAGAAGATATTACCCTTATGGAGATGATCCCATTCATCATCCTTACCAGAATTCCCAATCTCGCTGGTTTGACACAGCTTACCCCCACCAACCACCGCTGCCGCCGCAGCCATACCCTTGGCAGTTCATGCTGCCACAGCCACAGCCACAGCCGCAGCCTGTCCCATGGTCAATGATAGGGCCGGGCGGGCCACCTGGTAATCCAGCCCCTGAGGAACCCAGCCAAGATAATAACTGTTGGATGATGGAAGTCCCACATCGACTAATTTAGGGAATGATCATGAGTTTATAAGTGAGGAATACTAACTCCATTGGTATGAGGCCTTTTGGGGAAGCCCAAAGCAAAGCCATGAGAGCTTATGCTCGAAGTGGACAATATCATACCATTGTGGAGAGTCGTGTTCGTGTACAATTATGTGAGAGACTATGAATGGACACTACATTCATAGCTTCACTTGTTTTCTTGAAGAACACACCAAATTCTCCCTGTTTCTTTTACTAGATTATACTTGTTTTGCAAAGAAAAATCATGGACTCAGTAGAAAAGGGTGATTAATATACCATTATATGTAACTAGTTTTTTACAAGATGCACCAAAATCCCACCAAGATCAGTACATACAGCCAAACAAAGACACAGCTACTAATATCTCTGCATCTTAAATTAACATCACATCCATAAAGTAGCTATACAAACAGCAAACATCAAAAGTTAGCTAGTTTTTTCATTGGGGACTTTCATCAAACACCTGGTGGGCAAACTCAAAGTTGATCAGGCCACAAGAACGTGCCAATAGCGAATGCCCTTTTCTCCTCAAGGGTACCTTCAAAACGGAGTCCATATTGTTTCAGAAGCAAATCCAATTTACCTTCTTCCATTCTCTCATAATCCGCCTTCGTGTACCTGGGATAATGGAGCGGCATTTGAAACCCACGTTCAAAATTCAAACCTCCATAAAAACAATCTTCCGCCTCCTGCACTTGCTCCACGTTCTTGATTCCTTCTCCCGCCTCGTTCTGATTGTGTTGTTGCTTCTCTGTAAGCCCTAGAACTTGAGTAAAAGCGGAATTCAGAATCCATTTCAACCCCATTTTCGAGGGAAGAATAAGGAGATGAAAGGTTTTTGTTGTTCTTTGTTCTTGTTTCACCTGGCTTGGCGGTGCAGAAAACAGAGCAATTCCAAGTATATATATAGGGCGTTGGATTGATGGGAATTCATGGAATTTTCTTGCGGAAAAAGGCAAACAATCGTTACCAATTGAGTGGGTTAAATGCCATTTGGTGCTAGAAGTTTCTTGGAGTGGGTATTGGAGAAGCCACGTTTGCCCATTGTTTTGTGCTACCTTATGAATCTATCCCATCGGCCCATTGATATACACAGATATTTATTTCTGGTTTCAACTCTCATTATGCCACCCAAATGTTTCATGAATCTTCCAAAAAAAAAAACAAAAAAATATTAATATTACCATTTCAAAATATGGTTTAATATATTAAACCATTTTAAATTTGAATAACACCCGATCGTTGTTTCGTAAATTAGCGTATTTGTTAAGGTTAGGGTGTTCGTAGTTAAGTTGACACGACTAAGGTCGATTGTTAGATGAACACGACTCTCCACAATAATATGATATTGTCCACTTTTAGTATAAACTCTGGTGAGTTTGCTCTAGGCTTCTCCAAAAGTCCTCCCGCCAAGGGAGAGTCTATTCTTTCATTTTCTAAATTAGTCGGGGCTTTCATCATCCAACAAATATATTTTTTAGACCAAATTCAATTATTGAATTTTTTGAGTTGGGTGGGTTCAAATTATTTCAACTCATTTATTCAAAATTTTGTTTTTTTTTTTTAATTATTTGGTAGAAAATCATTTATTTATTTTCAAACATTAATTTTTACAACTCAATTTCAATATATATTTAAAATAATTTAAATTAAAAATAGTGGAAAAATATATAATTATAAAATTAAATAATAATAATAATTTATATATATATATATATATATATATGATCTTAGTATATTCTAAAATTAATAATAGATTTAGGTCAATTCCATTTAATTTAATTAATTTGAGAAAATACATGAACCCAACTTAATCGTAAAGTTTTCATTTATTTGAACTTAATTAAACCCAAATTCATAACTCAATCCGACCGACTTCAATTGCATGTATGGAAAAATTTCTAGACTTCCTCTTCATTTTCTCTCTCTCCAAAGTTTGGTCTCACATTAATAATAAATATTTTAGCGCGTTTATTTATTACTTTTTATATTTTATAATATTTTTTAAAAGAATTTATAGACATTTTCATAAAAACGAGATTTCAATATTTTTTTCTACTAATATGAAATAAGTTACTTCAAAATTTTTTAAAAAAAAAATCCTGCAAAATATTATTGTTTTAGAAATAATATTTTTACGAAAAGAAAATATCATTCAATTTAATATTATAAATATTTTTTCAAAGAAAAGGACAAAAGTTCACCACGTGTCGTTTCTGCAGATATACACTTGTCATATATGGATTGGACGAGTAATAATCAGGCCCACGTCACCTGCCAAATTGTTTTGCCTATATTTTTTCTTTTTTTTTAATTTTAAATAGAGTGATTTAAAAGCTGTTGAAATGGTGGATTCAACTCAATTTATTATTATTAAAATATTAATTAATTATTTTGAGATCGAACACTTAGTTTTGGGGCTCGAGTCGAGTCTTCTTTAATCTCAATATTATAAATAGTTCACTCTATGTCCGGTGGAGTAACTCTGATATGGAAATCATTACAAAAGGAGTAAGATTTGGATTAGCTTGTTAATCGAATATCTCAAGGCAAGAATATTTGTTTGAGATTTCAATAACTCCACAAACAAGATTGATCATGTCGAGCTTGAATGATTCTACATGCAACCTAAACTACATAGAATTGTAAAGAAACTTAGTCATTGGCGAAAGAAAAACACAAATGTTTCTTTTACTACCTTACTTGCAAATACAACATACATGGCTTTATATAGTCTCAAAATTAAACCATTAAAGATATTCCAAGAGTTCTAACATTTTTAGTGTGACCTAAATAACTAAAAGTAAATAAAAATTCTTCAAATATATTAACGAAATAAATAACATTCTTACTTCATTCTTGTTCAATGTGGCATGAATTGAAAAATCTTTTGATAATTTCAACAGCATTTTCTTTGCATTATTGAAATATATTGTATGATTGATGTCTATTGGTTCATACCATTGTTCATATCAAACTCGAAGTTCAATTAACGTTTTAGTAACAGAATATTTTAATTTCATTACTATTAATATTTAGCGATAGAATATACAAACCCGTCTTTTAAGAACAAAATAAGCGGTATTAGTAACAAGAAAAACAGTTTTATCATATTTGATTTACGGCGACACATGAGTGACAAATCTTTATCGATATCTAAATTTTTTTTAGTAATATTTCTATTATTATTTATGACATTATAGTTACGTGGTAATGAAGCACTTTTCTTGTAGGGAAAGGTTTTAGGCCTAAAATGGAAGGAGGAGGAGGAAAAAGGAAAGTTGTGTGCATTTGATGTGCTTTGTTTTTGTTTGTTTGTTGTCTTTTTTTAGGAACCTTGATGTGTTTGTTTTGATGTTGAACATCAAGTTTAAGAATCTTGTTTTGTTCCGTTCTTTTTTGTGTTTTTGTTCGTGTATTTTTATAGGTATGATATTATACGTTTAACATAGACGTATGAATAAGGCACGAAATCCTCGCTTAAACGAGGAATAGGTGAGAGGGAGGGAAATTTTGTATGTTTATAGAGACGTTTGAATAAGGCACGAAATCTTCATTTAAACCGGGAATAGGAGAAGGAGAGCGGAAATTTTTTCTGCTCATTAGCTAAACGAGACGGGGAACAACGATTATATTTTTTGTTTTCGTCCCTGCCCAGATTTTACATTGTTGTGCTTTAACATATATCAAAACTCGTGCCTCCAATGAACCCACGACCATACCTGAAGTCCTATACTTCAACAAACCCTTAGACCTCACTTGTAAGAAAAGGAAACACGAAATGTCGAGGGAAAAGGATGGAAGACGAACGGTTTTGTCTTGTTGGATATAAACGTCGGCGAAATAGAGATCTTAGATCTAGCAAACGATAGACGAGCAAACATGTAGAGAATTAATACGACCGTTGTTCTGGAAAGATGAGGGCGAGATCAACGAGTTTAGTATGGTTTCAGAATGTGTAATAACAACATCCGTTTAAGAAAAACGTTTTCCACTTCACAATCATTGTGATGGGCTGGGCTTTAGTTTTTAGCTCTTAGCCTCAAACTTGTAGCTTATTTGAGAGTCCAACATTGCCTTTTGAGGCCCAAAATGCCCCAACACCACGGCTATTTTTGTTCGAGCTCAACATAATTTAAACTCTTAGATTTCTTGATCGAGAAGATGTACTTTAATCACATTTGAGTTATGTTCAAATTGATCTAAACAAATAAATGTTTTTGTAAATAATTTAAGCAAATTTAGGATTTTTCTTAAAAAAACAATAAATACAATAGATGTGAACCAAACATATTTGACCAATTTGAACCTATTTCAATTCGTAAATAAATAAATAAATATATATATATATAACCAAAGGATTAGAGGTTCTAGTTCTCCCACCCTCTCGTTGAACTCAAATATGTTCAAATTGATATATATATATATAACCAAAAGATTAGAGGTTTTAGTTATCTGACTAAAAGATTAAAGGCTCTAGTTCTCCCATGGTGTCTATATATATATATGACCGAAGGATTAGAGGTTATAGTTCTCCCACGGTGTCTATATATATATATATATATGACCGAAGAATTAGAGGTTATAGTTTTCCCACCCTCTGTCTCGTTAAACTCAAATGCTTAACTATATACTCTGGACTAATGGGTCAAATGTTCGAATTCCGTTGAATTAAAAAAAGAAAACGAAATATGGAGTACACATCTTTTTTTAAACCATATATCTATGTGATTTCTACATTAATTTTTTAAACAATTTATTTAAAAAAAATTGTCCTAATTTTCTAAAGAAAAAAAAAAAAGTCCAAATTGTTGAATGTGAAGCGAATATTCCTAGACACGAAGTTAGTGATATCTATATCCATCTATCTATATATATATATAAAATTAATTAATTAATTGAAAAATAAAAAATAAAAAGTAAAAAGCAAACGACAAAAAGTGGACCAAAACTAAACTAAAAAAATAATTAAAAAGTCGGGAAAAACATTTTGCACGGAAATTCAACTTTTATCAATTTGTGTTTTGCCATGTATATCTTCCACTAAAAAAAAACCTTTTTTTTTTTTTTTTTTTTTATATTCTATTAACTTTATTTTAATCTTTAATTTTTTTTTATGAAAATAAATTAAAATACGCTTTATTTATTTATTATTTGAACTCAAATTTATGAAATCATGTCTCCAATTTCAAAATAAATATAATGTAAATAATCGGACGAAGAAAACACGTAAATTTAATGTAATGAATAACTATTAGTGTCATAGATAATTAAGCATGTTCATACTTTAGTCTTGTTTAGAAAAACCCGTGTCGTGCTATAGCGTTCTTGATCAACGTGTTTTTTTTCGTTGAGAGTGAAAATAGGTGGTTGATGACAAATTTTATTTTTCCGGAAAAAGAAGTCAGGAATTGGGTAGAATTGACGTCGAAGATGAGTTTTGTAGAAGGAATGACAAATGGCCGAACGAACAAGGGGTGAAATTAAATGGCTATAGATGAACGGAAAAGGGGCGAAAAAATGATTTTGTAATTATTGGGTTCCTAAAACTAGTAATTTTCTTAATTAAGTATTTTTCTTATTTTTAATAAAATAATTTATTATTTTATATGGTTTATAAAAAACCAAATATTCACCCACCTTATTCTTTGTTGAGACCAATGGAGAAGACACTCTGGATTGGGACGATAAACGAAGTAGAGTGGAGAAGTATATTTATAACAGATGGTAGTCAATTTATTCCTAAAATTTCTCAACATTTTTTCTAAAATACCTAAATCATTTTCTTAAATTTATTCTTAAAATCCTAAATCTCGCTAGCACATATGGTCTTCTTTGAACTTTTCCTTCAAGGTTGGAGAGGTTTCCACACCAAGAAGGTTTCATTCTCCTCCCCAATTGATGTGGGATCTAACAATCCACCCATTTGGAGCCAGCGTCCTTGCTGACACACCACCTTATGTCTACCTCCGTTCAGGGCTCAGCCTCTCGCTGGCAGTGTCTGGCTTGGATACTATGTGTAATAACTCAAACCCACCGTTAACAAATATTGTCTTATTTTGACTTTCCCTCTTGGGCTTCCCCTCGAAGTTTTTAAAACGTAATCTGCTAGAGAGAGGTTTCCACACCCTTTAAAGAATATTTCGTTCTTCTCCTCAACAGGGATCTCACAGGTAAACTTGAGCAGTATGTGCCCTATCTTAATAACACTTTTATAATTATTATAAATGATTTGATCCAAATTGTTCTGTTTCATGTACAATAAATTTGTACGAGAGTGAACAAAAAAATATTTAAATATTATATAGATATTCCTTATATTTTTCATAATCTAAAAAGAGTGGGCCATTTGACGGTAGTTCCCAAAAAGGTGAAAATTGAGATATAAAAAGACTTTGCTGAGTCCTACTTGACTCGGAAAAATAAATAAATAAATAAATAAATAAAATAAATAAAGATTTTTTTTTTCTTTTTTTCTTTTTGCCAAAAAGTTAAATGATTTATTCAATTTAAGAACCAATAGAAAATTTGGAAGCCAAGTCATCAAGGCCACCATCTTTTGTTATTTGCCTAGTCACATCCCAAAGTTACCAAAAAGTATATACTTCGGAGTTCGAAAAACGAATAACTGACTCGAGATCGTCATTGGATGTTGTGGATGAACTCAAGTTTCATACGTTGCTGACTGTCACAATCACACTTTTCTTAGTAGTGGACTTTTGTGATTGTGCAGCACGTACTCCTAATACTGAGTGAGTCAAGCCAATTTGGATTCGCGTTGTCTACGGCAAAACAACGTATGCTCGAGCCTCTGGCCTTGTTTTGAGAAGAAGATTTTAGAAAATGGGAAAAGATAAATTTTCGAAAGCGAGTTTGAGAGTAATGTTATTAACTATAAACAAAAAGCAACACGCGCCGTTATTTGCCTAGTCACATCCCAAAGTTACCAAAAAGTATATACTTCGGAGTTCGGAAAACGAATAACTGACTCGAGATCGTCATTGGATGTTGTGGATGAACTCAAGTTTCATACGTTGCTGACTGTCACAATCACACTTTTCTTAGTAGTGGACTTTTGTGATTGTGCAGCACGTACTCCTAATACTGAGTGAGTCAAGCCAATTTGGATTCGCGTTGTCTACGGCAAAACAACGTATGCTCGAGCCTCTGGCCTTGTTTTGAGAAGAAGATTTTAGAAAATGGGAAAAGATAAATTTTCGAAAGCGAGTTTGAGAGTAATGTTATTAACTATAAACAAAAAGCAACACGCGCCGTTATTTGCCTAGTCACATCCCAAAGTTACCAAAAAGTATATACTTCGGAGTTCGGAAAACGAATAACTGACTCGAGATCGTCATTGGATGTTGTGGATGAACTCAAGTTTCATACGTTGCTGACTGTCACAATCACACTTTTCTTAGTAGTGGACTTTTGTGATTGTGCAGCACGTACTCCTAATACTGAGTGAGTCAAGCCAATTTGGATTCGCGTTGTCTACGGCAAAACAACGTATGCTCGAGCCTCTGGCCTTGTTTTGAGAAGAAGATTTTAGAAAATGGGAAAAGATAAATTTTCGAAAGCGAGTTTGAGAGTAATGTTATTAACTATAAACAAAAAGCAACACGCGCCGTTATTTGCCTAGTCACATCCCAAAGTTACCAAAAAGTATATACTTCGGAGTTCGGAAAACGAATAACTGACTCGAGATCGTCATTGGATGTTGTGGATGAACTCAAGTTTCATACGTTGCTGACTGTCACAATCACACTTTTCTTAGTAGTGGACTTTTGTGATTGTGCAGCACGTACTCCTAATACTGAGTGAGTCAAGCCAATTTGGATTCGCGTTGTCTACGGCAAAACAACGTATGCTCGAGCCTCTGGCCTTGTTTTGAGAAGAAGATTTTAGAAAATGGGAAAAGATAAATTTTCGAAAGCGAGTTTGAGAGTAATGTTATTAACTATAAACAAAAAGCAACACGCGCCGTTATTTGCCTAGTCACATCCCAAAGTTACCAAAAAGTATATACTTCGGAGTTCGGAAAACGAATAACTGACTCGAGATCGTCATTGGATGTTGTGGATGAACTCAAGTTTCATACGTTGCTGACTGTCACAATCACACTTTTCTTAGTAGTGGACTTTTGTGATTGTGCAGCACGTACTCCTAATACTGAGTGAGTCAAGCCAATTTGGATTCGCGTTGTCTACGGCAAAACAACGTATGCTCGAGCCTCTGGCCTTGTTTTGAGAAGAAGATTTTAGAAAATGGGAAAAGATAAATTTTCGAAAGCGAGTTTGAGAGTAATGTTATTAACTATAAACAAAAAGCAACACGCGCCGTTATTTGCCTAGTCACATCCCAAAGTTACCAAAAAGTATATACTTCGGAGTTCGGAAAACGAATAACTGACTCGAGATCGTCATTGGATGTTGTGGATGAACTCAAGTTTCATACGTTGCTGACTGTCACAATCACACTTTTCTTAGTAGTGGACTTTTGTGATTGTGCAGCACGTACTCCTAATACTGAGTGAGTCAAGCCAATTTGGATTCGCGTTGTCTACGGCAAAACAACGTATGCTCGAGCCTCTGGCCTTGTTTTGAGAAGAAGATTTTAGAAAATGGGAAAAGATAAATTTTCGAAAGCGAGTTTGAGAGTAATGTTATTAACTATAAACAAAAAGCAACACGCGCTGGACGAGCATGACCGTGACACTGGTCACACACGCATTCATTATCTCATACGATAGCAGTTAAAAAATAACAAAAAATTTCGACCCTCGTTAAATATCTTGGTCCCCTAATCCTCTCAGGCAATCTCTCCCCTCAAAATCTTTAATAATCATATAGGAAAAATAATCCATAAAAATTTTGTATACTAACAACGTAGGATGTCGTAAAAGTTACAATCTTGTAAATTATATATTCTAAGCCCACTAGTAGTAAACACGAAACAAACTCCATAATGATATGATATTGTCCACTTTGAGCATAAGTTCTCATGACTTTGTTTTGGTCTTCCCCAAGAGGTCTCATACCAATGGGGAGAGAGTATTCCTTGATTATAAACCCATAATCATTCCCTAAATTAGCCGATGTGGGACTTTCATCATCCAACACCTCCCCTCGAACAAAGTACGCCTCCCCTTAATCGAGGCTCGACTCTTTTGAAGTCTTAGTTATTTTTTACTATGCCTTCGAGGAGGCTTGATTCATTTTCTTTTAGAGTTCTTTGTTCGACATTTGAAGATTTACCAATCTATCTAGGGCATGTCTCTGATACCATGTAGAGAGTCGTGTTCGTCTAACATGCTGTGTTTCGTTCTCCTCCCCAACCAATGTGGGATATCACGTGATAGATTCGAAGTTGACATTTTTCGATAAGATCCTTGAAAATAAGGTTACAATTCAACTTTAAGATTATTATGAAAATTAAAAATATTTAACATTTATAATCGATATATTGGGCAAAATTAAAAATTAATTTTTTTTTTTTAAAAGATAAATAAGTTAAAAAAAAAATTAAAATTAAATAAAGATATTATGAATAAAAACATGTCAATTTCTTTTGATCTCTCCTCGTCGTCTCTCTCTCTCTAAGCTGTTGGGTGTGACTGTGCGTCAACGTGTGTGTTCCTACGCAACGCCAAAGGCAAGGCTAAGCAAGTCATAACTTTCTTGTTGAAAAAGAAAACCAGAGGATCGAAATTGCTAAAACCCATTTCCAAATTTCCAAATTTCCAAATTTCCAAATTTCCAAATCTCCATTTTTACATTTCCCCTTTTCCTTGCTCTGTTCTATTACCTCCTGTTCTTCTTCCCCCTCAAGAACCCACAAAAACCTTCAATCCATCCTTCCCCCCTTTCACTATTTCGATTCTTCCCAATCTGCACTTCTCTCACCTTTTGAATCTTCGTTTTGGATTCCCAGAATGCATCTCTACAATGCTTGGCTTCCTCCCCCTGTTGCTCTTGATACCCACAAGGAGAAGGAATCTTTCGCTCTCGTCGTCAATTCCCTCAACGATTCTTATCGCCCTGATGATCTTGATTCTGTTTATTCCACTCTCAAATGGGTCTCCGTTATTGACCTGTCAGTATTTCCCCTTTTCCTTGATTCTGATTCGCCTCTTAATTTCTTTTGCTTTTCAATCACTGTTTACTTCCTCTTCTTCCCTCTCTTACTTCTTTAACTTTGTTTGCTTTTTTCTCTTTTTTTTTTTGGGATTAGCTTCTTTAATACTATGAGGATTTAGCAATTAATCGAGGTTTAAGGGCTTTAACCATCTTTCAACTCAGTTAATCTGAATTGGGTCACTCGTTTCCCTCAAAAAACATGTTTCCCTTTGCTTATAATACTCCTACTATGGATTAGTATGTCTCCGGAAATCTAGGAATTCTATTTATTTACTAAGCATGTGGAGCTGTCCTGCTACCCGGATCATACAAAGATCTTTATTTCTATGTTCTTGGATATCTGGACTTCTGGTGGAAGTAATTAGTTCAGGGAAAGGTGCGCTAATTAGCTTGAGTGGCAGAACTTTGCTGCAAATACTATAAGAAATGTCGACTTAATGGAGCTTAATGATTTGTTAAAATTTGAGCTGAAATGAGGGGGAGACTAGGAAGAACTGTCCGGGATATTATTGATTGTTTGGATTTCATTTGCTATGTTGGTCGTGCTTTAGTACTTTTGTAGCTACGTTCCCTCTCCGATTTTCGAGAGAGTGTTAGTCATGAATGTAACGACTTAGATGCTTATCGTGCAGTTTTATCAAAGCGAAAAGCGAAGTATCGTTGGAGGATGTGGCTGCTGTTGTAGATATTGGGTTAGAGTTGTTTCATATGTCACAAGGCAAGCTGTATGCTCAGGTACGGATTTTTTACGTTTGAAAGGTTTTATATTTATTGTTGCTAAAGGAAGATTGTATTTATTTTTATAGGTCAGATGGGGAAATATTCTAGTCAGGATACTAAATAAGTATTCGAAGAGGCTTTCCTTGAAAGTTCAGTGGCGACCGTTGTACGACACTCTGGTTCATACGCATTTTACTAGGTTAGTCATCCTAACAAGAAACTGTGATGGTTATTAGAACACGGAATATGTTAAATCGTCTTGCGAAGGGTTTTTCATGTCTCTTAAAACTCATCGTGCTCGTTAGTATTAAGTTCATTCATTTCTAAATTGGTAGTGTGGGTTTCATCATCACTTTCAGACTGATCGTTTTAATAGCTAATGTTCGGATCCTGGTCTATGAACTGTAAAATATCCATGATTGCTTGTATTTGTTTGCTAATTTGCTTCGTAATCTGTTCTGAGAGCTTTTTTTTTTTTGTTCTTTCGATCAGGAACACTGGTCCAGAAGGTTGGAGATTAAGACAGCGGCATTTTGAAGCGATTACCTCTCTTGTAAGGTCTTGCCGGAGATTCTTCCCAGCCGGTTCTGCTGCCGATATATGGACAGAGTTTAGGTGGTGCTATGACGCTATTCGTTGTATTCCAAATTTTCTTCGCTTTCTTATTTTTGTTTTGTTTAGTTTTTTTATGCATATATTCTAAAATATATATAGTACCACGGAGTGACGTAGTGGCGAAAAGGATGAGCTGAAAATCCAAATGCTCTTAGGTGGTGATATTGAGTTAGTAGCTACTCTCTAAATATTAATAATTTACTCGTGTTAACTCGATAAGTTGTAGTATCAGACACTAGCTAGGAATCGTTGAAGGTGTGTGAAAATTAGCTTCGAAACCCTCAATTACGATAAATTTTTCGTATACTCTCAGTCATGCAAATAAGAAAATTGTTCCTAAACTTTTGGTTTTTAAAAAATTCGTGTTCTCATTTCTATCGTCAATGCATAAAAGGTCATCTACGGACCGGTCACCCACATTTTTTTCCAATTAATTCTCGACTTAACTTGGTCAATTTTGCAGATCTATGTTGGAAAATCCTTGGCATAATTCATCCTTTGAAGGTTCTGGTTTTGTCAGACTGTTTCTTCCTACCAATTTAGACAACCAAGACTTTTTTACACAGTAAGGAGTTCTTTTCATATGTGAAATTTCATTTGTAGTATTTTTTTTTAGCTCACTTATCAGATTATAACTTCCTGCCACTGTATGATAGCAATTGGATTGAAGAGTGTATGCAGTACTGGGACTCGATTCCAAATTGCCAATTCTGGAACAGTCAGTGGGCTGCCATTATAGCTCGTGTCGTCAAGAATTACAGTTTCATAGACTGGGAGCGTTTTTTGCCTACGCTGTTCACTAGGTTCTTGAACATGTTTGAGGTGAGTATGTGAACTTTGCAAGTTATTTTTAATTATGTTAGATATTGGTTAGAAAGTACCTTGCTGGTTGCTACGCGTTAGTTGAGCTTCATGAACTGCAAATTTAAGGATCGTCTTAAATAATCGACGGGTGGATTCTGTTTGTTAGTTACCTGGTTGTAGTTGAGCACGAACCTTGTCCTATGATGTCATTCATAAAGTTCAATATGTCGATTATGCTAGAGACCTTTTTTGTGGTTCATTTTGTTATAATTATCCTTCATGTGAAAAAATTGTAGGTTCCAGTGGCAAATGGTAGTGGATCATATCCATTCTCTGTGGACGTTCCCCGAAACACGAGGTTCTTGTTTTCCAATAAGATGGGCACCCCATCTAAAGCCATTGCAAAATCAATCGTAAGTTGATTTTATCGAGCTTCTATGATCTGATATTCATGGGAGATATTATAAAAACGTGCGTTAATGTTTAAATTACAGGTATATCTACTCAAACCTGGTAGTTCAGCACAGTTTCACCTCGAGAAATTGGTCAACCTTCTCGAACAGTGAGTTCATTGTCATTTTAAAGCTTGCTATTTTTGTGTCTACAAAACTTCTCTTTCTATTATTTTCAATTAAATCTCACAGAAAAAAAAAAAATTGTAACAGATATTATCATCCTTCTAATGGTGGGCGTTGGACTTACGTGTTAGAGCGGTTTTTGCTTCATTTGGTTATTACCTTCCGGAAACGGCTTCAAGCTGAGCAGTGAGAATTTCCCTTATTTGGTTAGCAGAACATATTGTTACCCATTATGGCTTTCTAATAAAGTACTGTTATTCCAGGAAAGCAGATGAGAATAATCAGAACAAGCTGTATTTAGGACCATCAGAAAGAAAATCTTTTGTCAATACAATCCTGAAGTTAATCGATCGTGGTCAGTATAGCAAAAATGAACATCTATCTGAAACCGTTGCAGCCGCGACCTCTATTTTATCTTATGTAGAGCCTTCTTTGGTTCTTCCCTTCGTGGCCTCACGATTTCATATGGCCTTGGAGACGGTTAGTCATATTGCCTTTTCTTAAAACGCTTATATCCCTAAAATTAGGATATGTCATTTGTACGTGGGCTGTGTTGTTTTGACTCGTAATTGACACCAAACCAAGTACGTTCGTTTCCTTATAGCGGAATCTGACAAAAATCTATTTTATAAAGCCGACTGAAATTGATCTATTATGGTATTTTCGGTCGATTGAATACCAGGTTAAATGTTTTTATTAGGTTTTTTAGATGAAAATGAAAAGTTCATCTAAACTAACATGTTAGGTCCTGTTTCCGTGGTGTGTGCAGGCTTTATTTTAACCTTTACTTGAGTCTACGAGTCGTTTGAGGGTTTCCCATTGCAAAATAAATTCCGTATGCTCTTTTATTTGGTTGGAAGTGTTTTGTCGTTGCTTGTGATTAGTTTACTTCTCCATTTTGTTTATCCAGATGACTGCTACCCACCAGTTGAAAACTGCTGTTATGTCGGTTGCATTTGTTGGGCGTCCGTTGTTTCTGACAGCTTTATCAGCTTCAGCTGTACAGTCAGTCGATCTTGTTGCTGATGACGAGTTCGTTAATCTTCTCATGGTTTCACTATCCAATGCCTTACTTGGTATGGATGCCAATGATCCTCCTAAAACTCTGGCCACCATGCAATTAATTGGTTCTCTATTCTCCAATGTGAGTACACAAGTTACAACGACATTCATTTTGGTCTGATTTCTCCTTAACTCTGCCTCTGATGATCAAAACATAATTTGCAGTTAGCTTCTTTGAATGATAACTTAGACGAGCTGTCTATTATTCCAATGATCCGATTTTCCGAATGGTTGGATGAGTTCTTATGTCGCTTATTCTCCTTACTTCTGCACCTGGAACCTAGCAGCGTTCTGTAAGTAATGGAACTTTTGGCCTAATCGTTCTTTTAATCCGTTTTCAATTGCTAAATCGATATTCAGACGTTACTAATTGCTTTGGCAGGAATGAAGGTCTACTTTCTTCATCAACTTCAGGAACTTTTCTGGTTGATGATGGACCTTACTACTACTGTATGCTTGAGATATTGCTTGGAAGGCTTTCAAAACCATTATTTGCTCAGGTTTCATAGACTTCAACACTGCTTCAGCTTTGTTTTTGTAACAGCCCAATCCCACCGTTAGCAGATATTGTCCTCTTTAGGCTTTCCCTTTCGAGCTTTCCCTCAAGGTTTTTAAAACGCGTTTACTAGGTAGAGGTTTCCACACCCTTATAAAGGGTGTTTCGTTCTCCTCTTCACCCGATGTGGGATCATCCACCCCCCTTCGAGGTCCAGTGTCCTCGTTGGCACTCGTTCTTTTCTCCAATCGATGTGGGACCCCCACAAAATCCATACCCTTCGGGGCTCAGCGTCCTTACTGGCACATCGCCTCACGTCCACCCCCTTTGGGGCTCAGCCTACCCGCTGGCATATCGTCCGGTGTCTGGCTTTGATACCATTTGTAACAGCCCAGACCCACCGTTAGCAAATATTGTCCTCTTTGGGCTTCCCCTCAAGGTTTTTAAAACGTGTCTGCTAGGGAGAGGTTTCCACACCCTTATAAAGGGTGTTTCGTTCTCCTCCCCAACCGATGTGGGATTTTCCATTTATCATCTTTCTTATTTGGCTCTTACTTGGTGTTCATACCCGTAGTCTGCCGCTCTCATACTCCCTTTGGCAAAGGGTTTGTCCCTTATTTGCCCTTTCTTTTTGTAATTTCCCACAGGGCATAATTTTATTGTCTTTTACCACATGCAGGCTTTGAAGAAAATTTCGAAATTTGTCAAGACAAATATTCTTCCAGGTGCAGTGGCAGAGGTTGGACTTCTTTGTTGTGCATGTGTTCATTCCGACCCAGAAGAGGCCGTTGCTCAACTTGTTGCGCCAGTTTTGTTATCTGCTATATCCAATATGAAAACAATGCCTAGTACAGGATTGGGAGGGGAAGGAAAATCCAAGGTTCATTTAACTTTACAAATTTTGTGTCAATAATTTGATAAGTGAAGAATTATAACAATTTTCTTTTCAGGGAAAACCAGCACTTTCTCCAGCTCTTGAAACTGCAATTGACTATCACTTGAAGATGTTATCTGTAGCCGTCAGTTATGGAGGCCCAGCACTACTTCCTTATAAAGACCAATTCAAGGAAACTATTGCTTGTGGTTTTGATTCACCATCTTGGAAGGTCAATGTCTGCTTACTTTATCTTTATGCTTGTGGTTTGTTTCGTCCGTTTTGAAAATTTTTCTTATGGTCGTACGACAGGTAAATGGGGCCGCCGATCATCTTCTCCGGTCTCTCCTAGGGAGTTTGATTCTCTATTATCCTATTGATCAGTACATGTATGCCCATCTCTTTCCATTACCATTCTAGTCGATCTTCCTATATCCATCTCTTTACTCTTTTTCCCAATTCATTTGGAAGTTTAAATTTCTGGTTTCCAGGTGCACGATACGTCATCCTGATGCTCCAGCATTAGAGGAATGGATCAGTACGAAAGATTATTCAGATGACGCGTCACCATTATTGATCCCCAAGTGGCACATTCCAAATGATGCAGAAATTCAGTTTGCAAATGAATTGTTGGATCTTCATTTTCAATCAGCTTTGGATGATCTGTTAAAAATTTGTGAAAGCAAAACTCATGCTGATCCAGGTGCTGTACATTATTGTTCCTTTAGGTAGATTTTGTCAGGAAGGATACGAGTGGTTTTCGGAGTTCACCGACATTTTTTTGGGCGTTTTTTTAACAAGAAATAAAGAGCTCACTGATTTCAAAGATCCCATCAGTAGCTCACTACATTAATATGTTCGATTGTTGTCTTTTGCCTGAAGATTATCGTTATGCAAGAAACGAAGTAATAACACTACGCTATTTGATCATGCAGGAGACGAGAAAGATCACTTGAAAGTGATTCTATTGCGGATTGATTCTTCATTGCAAGGTGTTTTGTCTTGCATGCCTGATTTCATTCCATCCTTCAAGAATGGGAAGGTTGGAAGTCCAGTTCCTTCTTTCTTTATAGCTGGGGCATCAGGTCCAAGTGTTGGCTCCACTAAATTAAGGGAAAAAGCGGCAGATATAATACACGCAGCCTGCAGGTCCATCATGAATCTTATTTTTGTTTTCAGTTTGTCATGGTCTAATATGCTGATCGCTACTTTTATCGTGTCGTGAGCAGGTATTTGCTGGAAAAGAAAGCTGATGACAGCGTTTTATTGATACTCATTATTCGCATAATGGATGCTTTAGGAAATTATGGTAAAGTACTCATTGTCTTGGCTACACTTCGTGTTTTTATCTTTGGCCCAACTCCTATTCGTATCTCTTCGTAAAACAACTAATGTTTTTTCTTTCATATAGGTAGTTTGGAATACGATGAATGGTCCAACCATAGGCATGCTTGGAAGTTGGAATCTGCTGCTATTATTGAGCCTCCTACAAATTTCATCATGTCCACTCGCTCGAAAGGCAAAAAAAGGTAGCATTTTCTGTTCCTTTCGTTTTTAAAGACTTCACTCGGTAATATTATCGTACTTTACTCGGTATAAGTATTTTTCTTAATTTTTTCATCAGGCCGAGGTGGGCACTTATTGACAAAGCATACATGCACAGTACGTGGAGATCGTCACAATCATCGTACCATTTATACCGAGTTGCTGGAAATTTCTGTCCATCGGAGCATGTGATTCTTTTGGTGGATGATCTCTTGAATCTCTCCTTGCACAGTTACGAAACTGTTCGAGTGTAAGTCTTCTAAGGCATTACCCTGTAGACATGGTACTATCTACTGAATATTATTGCAAACATTTAATCTTGCTCTGTGCATTATAAAGAAGTGAACCTTTTGAAGATAGTGGTGGACATCAGAACCGACTTAACTGAACTGAATTGGTCAGACTCGTCTGACGTTTTCATAATTCTTCTATGGAATTTACTATTATAAGGAACGAGATTAACGCTTAAGGGACAGGATCAATAATTAGGATTGACTATGTTCTAGTAACACGGTCTGCTACATTTTCCCGTTAGGTATTGGGCTTAAGTACATTGATATCAATCCCTTCATGATCCTAATACATTGATATCAATTCTGCATATTTCTGATTTGTCTATTTCATATATGATCTCTAACTCTGTATTATAAGTGCTTTAATTTAAAATTTTGACTTACTGCTCAGACTTGCTGGAAAATCTCTTATGAAGTTGCTAAAGAGATGGCCATCTATGATTTCAAAGTGTGTTCTTTCTCTTTCTGAGAATTTAAAGAACCCTGACTCGCCTGAATATGCTGTACTAGGTTCCTGTGCAATTCTTGCCACCCAAACAGTTCTTAAGCACATGACAGTGGTAACTATCATAATACAAGTATTTGAACAGAGTACATTAGTGATGAAATGTTCATGATATATTTTCCTTTCTCTACCAGGATTCGAAGTCGTTTTCGTCATTTATTTTTGGAATTCTTTCAAGGTAACTTCTTTTTCCTGCCTTGAATCCATTTCATTTAAATATCTGTCGTGTTCGCTTATTCTCGTTTTCTCCTGAAGCTCCCATCATGAATCACTGAAAGCCCAGAAAGCAATCAATGAGGTAAAGCAACCTCCAAAATAATTCGATGGCAGTTTCGATATTATCATTAATGAAGAACCTTCAGTAATAATACCTCATGTGATTTTCTGCAGCTATTTGTCAAATTTAACATTCATTTTTCTGGAGTATCTAAGAGTATTTTCTTAGCATCCGAGAAACAAATGGGTGAAATGGATTTTGCTGATCTGGTTTCTCAGCTTAGTTCGATGAGTTTCGATTCTACCAGCTTACACTGGCGGTAAATTTCTTATTTGGAAGATCGGTTATGTTCATCGCCCGACTTTGAGGGACAATTGCACACTATGATGGCTTTTACTTGTGGGATTTTTAAATCAAGTTAAATGTTTCCTTCATTTTATGTAGGTACAATTTGATGGCGAACAGAGTTTTGCTTTTATTGGCGATGGCATCCCGGAATAATCCGAGCTCCTTGAAGATCCTCGGTGAAACTGCAGGTTTGATGAGTGATTTTTGTGATGAATCAATTTATTTTTGTTTTCTATTTCTTGAATTTCGTATGTCAATGCTTTTCCAGGTCACTTCTTGATGAATTTGAAAAGTCATCTCCCTCAAACAAGGATTCTTGCAATCTCAGCCTTGAATACTTTATTGAAAGAATCACCTTACAAAGTTTCAGTTCAGGAAGAACAGGGCTCGCCTATGGAAATGCAATTAGATTCAAAGTCATCCCTCGAAAAAGCTTTGACACAAATTTTTCAAGAAGACGGTTTTTTCAACGAGACTTTTAATAGTCTTTCTCATGTTCACATAACTGATGCTGATGCTGCAGCCTCTGGTGGAAACCATAGAAACTCTTCTTTCCAGAGTCAAGCTGACAAATCAATCACCCGTTTTTATTTCGACTTCTCGGCTTCATGGCCTCGCACTCCTAGTTGGATATCATTGATAGGAAGTGATACCTTTTACTCGAATTTTGCCCGGATTTTCAAACGGTTGATACAGGAATGTGGCATGACTGTTCTATCATCACTAAAAAGTACATTGGAAGAATTTGCGAATTCGAGTGAGAGGTCTAAGCAATGTGTTGCTGCTGAAGCATTGGCTGGCATATTGCATTCTGATGTTGATGGCCTTTTTGATGCTTGGGAAAGCTGGATTATGGTCCAGTTGCAGAATATTATTCTGGCACAGTCGGTAGAATCCGTACCCGAGTGGGCAGCTTGTATACGCTATGCGGTCACGGGAAAAGGGAAATATGGAACAAGAGTTCCTTTCTTAAGACAACAGATTCTGGAATGTTTGGCTAGACCTTTGCCTGCAGGAGCAACTACCACTGTTGTAGCCAAGCGCTATGCTTTTCTATCAGCATCGCTTATAGAGTTATCCCCTTCGAAAATGCCATCAGCGGAGATACGCCTACATATTACACTTCTCGAGGAGCTACTTGGCAATATGTGTCATTCTTCTGCCCAGGTAAGCGTGCATCCGTTCTATTCAATTATATTTTACAGTTTCATTCTGCTTGCATGTCTTCTAAAGCCTAAAGGTATAATTGGGAGTCCCACGTTGGCTAATTTAGGGAATGATCATGAGTATAAGTAAGGAATACATCTCCACTAAAAGAGGCCTCTTTGGGAAGCCCAAAGTAAAGCCATAAGAGCTTATGCTCAAAGTGGACAATATTATACCATGCCCTTAATTTAGTCATGTCAATAGAATCCTCAAATGTCGAACAAAGAAGTTGTGAGCCTCGAAGGTGTAGTCAAAAGTGACTCAAGTGTCGAACAAAGGGTGTACTTTGTTCGAGGACTCCAGAGAAGGAGTCGAGTCTCGATTAAGAGGAGGCTGTTCGAGGGCTCCATAGGCCTTAGGAGGAGGCTTTATAGTGTACTTTGTTCGAGGGGAGGATTGTTGAGGGTTGTTGGGAGGGAGTCCCACATTGACTAATTTAGGGAATGATCGTGAGTTTATAAGTAAGGAATACATCTCCATTGGAATGAGGCTTTTTGGGGAAACCCAAAGCAAAGCCATGAGAGCTTATGCTCAAAGTAAACAATATCATACGATTATGGAGAGTCGTGATTCCTAACAAACATTATAAGGTTAGGACGTTATTTTGTTTAGTTAATTAAGAGATAGGGCTTCTAAACACAGATGTCTTAAAGAATTGTGTGGGATTCCTAAAGGTGTATGTAATTCTTCTTTAACCTTGGTGTTGGTTTTCTTGGACAGGTAAGGGAAGCAATAGGTGTGACTCTCTCTGTTGTTTGCTCAAACATTAGACTTCTTGCATCTCATCCTCATGATCAACAAGAAGATGTTCGTGTTGAACTTAAAGAAGAAAGATGGGTTAAGCTATTTATTGAACGCGCAACTCAGGCAGTAAAGAACATACACAACTCGAGCCATTCGTCTAACTTGGACGCATCAAAGGACAATGAAGTTCAAAATGGACACTCGAACGTTGATTCAGAAGATGATGTCAAATGGATGGAAACGGTAAATATGATAGCTATTTGTTTTGAACTTTCAAGAATCTATCATTTATTGAACTCTCTTCCACTTCTGCAGCTATTCCATTTTCTCATATCATCAATGAAGTCCGGAAGGTCATCTCATTTGTTAGATGTTATTGTGGGTCTTCTATATCCTGTAATTTCGTTGCAGGTATGCAAAACCGAACTTTACTATTGCGCATATTTGATTGATTTAATTGCAAGTTGCAAAATTTTCGAACATTTAGAGAGCTTTGATGGACTTAGATCGATAAAGAGACTCGTGCGTTTTGTTTCTTGTGTCGTTTTGTCTCCTTAGAACTCAAGAACACCATTGTACAACTTATAGAACAGATCTTATTCAAATACTATATATGGTTACTTATAATCATTATTCTTTGGTTATGAAGGAAACATCAAATAAAGATTTGTCAACATTAGCAAAGGCAGCTTTTGAATTGCTTAAATGGAGGGTCTTCTGGGAACCTCATTTGCAGAAGGTTATATCTGTAATTCTCTCTTCAGCTGGTGATTCTAACTGGAGAACAAGATCTGCTACCTTGACATATCTTCGGTCATTCATGTACAGGTAGACTGTTAGTTGGCTGTCTGATAACTCTACTTCGAACCAATTTCGAACCAATGCCTCTGTTCTTTAAATTAGTTCCACTTGGAAATAAGACGTCAGTTGGGGAGGAGAACGAAACATTCTTTATAAGGGTGTGAAACCTGTCTCTACCAGACGCATTTTAAAAACCTTGAGGGAAAGCTCAAATAGGACAATATTTGCTAGTGGCGGGCTTGGGCTTGGGCTTGGGCTGTTACAAATGGTATCAAAGCCAGGCACTGGGCGGAGTGCTAGCGAGGACGCTAGACCACGTGGATTGTGAGATCCCACATCGGTTGGAGAGGAAAACAAAGCATTCCTTATAAGAGCGTGGAAACCTCTCCCTAGTAGACACGTTTTAAAAACCTTGAGGAGAAGCTCGAAAGAGAAAGCCCAAAGAGAACAATATCTGCTAGTGGTGGGCTTGGGTTGTTACAAATGGTATCAGAGCCAGGTATCGGGCGATGTGCCAACGAGGACGTTGGGCTTCCAAGGGGGTGGATTGGGAGATCCCAATTCGGTTGAAGAGGAAAACGAAGCATTCCTTATAAGAGTGTGGAAACCTCTCCCTAGTAGACATGTTTTAAAACTGTGAAGCTAACGGTGATATGTAACCGGCCAAAGCGGACAATATTTGCTAGCGGTGGGCCTATGTTGTTACATAAGACTTCGAATTAAGTCCTTGTTCCGTGATGCCATAATCTTAACCTCTCAATTTTATTCGATATTGAATTACTTTTAGTATATTTTTTACCCTTTTTTTTTTTTGGTAATAAACACAGGCACACGTACATTCTCACAAGTTCAGAGAAACAACAAATTTGGAGAACTGTTGAGAAGCTTCTTATAGACAGCCAAGTCGAGGTAAGTTCCTGATTCGTATTTATTAACAATTATGCGAGTATGTTAAGAAAACAATTATCTTCTGTAGTTCAAATGTAGTCCGACTCGGTTATATCAATGCACTAGGCTTCGCTGATAGCGATTTTGTTACTTAATAAGCCCCTTGGCCGAGGACTCAATTCGTATCGTCTTTTGATAACGTACCTAATATTTGAATCAGATACGAGAGCATGCTGCAGCGGTTCTAGCAGGCCTTATGAAGGGCGGGGACGAAGATCTGGCTAGAGATTTCCGTGAGCGAGCGTGCAGGGAAGCAAATAATCTCCAAGCAAAGAGAAGAAAGAGGTTAATTTCAAGTCCCATATAAATGTCATCTACCTTATAAAAGAACGTCATTGATTACTTTCATGGGCATGTTTTTATCCTTAGGAATGTGAAATGATAATCAATGTCTTGTATGTTTGACATTTTAGTATGGCTTTAATGCTAAATTGGTATGTATTCCGCACTTATTGCACGTACTATCGTCTCAAAGAATTTTATGTTGTCGATTTCAGAAATTTAAGTTCGGGTCAGTCTCTAGCTACGGTTCACGGTGCGGTACTTGCTTTGACAGCTTCTGTCTTGTCAGCTCCTTACGATATGCCGAGGTATGTCTGCTTATTCTTGAAAGCTTGTTTTGTAATATACTTGGGACAGCCAAGCTTGTTAATCGATATAGTAAGCATTTTACTCGTATAGGGTTGTTAGGAATCACGGACGGCCACAATGGTATGATATTGTCCACTTTGAGCGTAAGCTCTCATGGCTTTACTTTTGGTTTTCCCAAAAGACCTCGTACCGATGGAGATGTATTCCTTACTTATAAAACCCATGATTATCCCCTTAATTAGCCAAGGTGGGACTCCTCCCAACATTCCTCAACAATCCTCCCCTCGAACAAAGTATGGAGCCTTTGAACAACCTCCCCTTAATCGAGGTTCGACTCCTTATCCATATGGAGCACTCGAACAAAGTATACTCTTTATTCGAGGATTCTATTGACATGACTAAGTTAAGGGCATGATTCTGATATCATGTTAGGAATCGCAAACCTCCACAGTGGTATGATATTGTCTACTTTGAGCATAAGCTCTCGTAGCTTTACTTTTGGTTTTCCCAAAAGATCTCGTACCAATGGAGATGTATTGCTTACTTATAAATTCTTCCGAACATTCCTCAACGGTGGTTTTCCTCATTAGTTCAATTCCTACCCATGCTAAATATGTTGGCTGATTCCAAGTTAGCTAGGGTGTATGATCATTCAACATACTTAGCACATCCACCCAACCCGAACGGTTTAAGTTTAGGTTTCCCGCTTGGGATCTTCTCTGGGACTGGTTTGGGGAGTTTTGCTAGTTGAACCATCTGAACTATATAGACATATAAATTCATACAATTTCTTGTATCTACTATTATTTCAGTTGGCTGCCCGAGTGCGTCACTCTGCTCGCTCGGTTCAGCGTGGAGCCATCACCTGTGAAAGTTACTGTAACAAAAGCCATTGCGGAGTTTCGAAGGACTCATGCCGATACTTGGAACATTCAGAAAGATTCATTTAATGAAGAACAACTAGAGGTGGGATGATTCTTTTAGCATGATATATCTGATATTTCGAGATCGATCGACGCTTATTATCCTTGTGTTTTTGCAGATTCTGGCAGATACGTCCTCATCATCATCATACTTCGCTTGATCAAATAGTGTACAATTGGGTGGAAAAGATATAGTTAAAAGAATGTAGTGAGTCGATATTCTTGTATAAACATTATTGATCATATTCTATTGCAGCCCTCGTTATCGAGCTGTGTCGGTTCAAAGTATTGCATTGTTCGAGGCTCGTAGAATTTAGTAACGAGATGAAGCGCCACTGTCCCTACTGCCTTCATCTTATGGTACATTCGGACTATCTAAAATGAATGTTCTTAGCCACATCTCCTTGCTTTCTATTATTATTTGCTCTTATATAATTACATAATTCAACTAATTAAAATATTATATTTTGGACGAAAAAAATTGAATAATAAATTATTAATTTTGTTTTTTAAATTTGTCTATTACGGTGATCGGTTAAGAATGTCTCGTGATCGTAATCATATTCATTTGTCGATCTTTTTTATATTTGATGATTAATTTTACAATTGGAATTTTGAATACTATACTAATATCACGTTTGAAAGTAAGTTAATATTTTTTTAAAAAAAGTTTAAAATTATTATTAAAAAAAGAATATTTTTAGAACAAATATTAAGAGTAATTTTATTAATTTAACGGATTTTAGTGCCAAGTTTAAGAACTCAAAAACTCGAAACCAACGATGCTCGATCGTTTGGGACAAAAAATGGAAGAGAAAAAAAAAAAGAATTAATTGCTAGAGTTGTAAGGCTTTGTTGAATGATTTAGAAATTCTGTTTTATTTTCATCTTCCTCAGACTATTGGATTCATCAGATCATCACATGGTAAATCCCACAACACTGAGTTTGAACTGAAAATACTTGTTCTATTTCTCATCTCTTTGCCACTCTCTGATAGCTCTTCTTCTGTTTCTTCAAGAATTTCATGCAGTTGCCCCTGTTGTTCGGCTGTGCACGTACTTCCCGTACATAAGCTCTGGCTCCATGATGACCCGTCCCCCTCGGTCCCGAACGACAGTGGAGCGTATTGGAACTCCGACGTTGATGCAGGAAAACAATTGCTTGTCCCTACTGCATCAGTAGAATTCCAAGGCTTATATGGGGAAATGAGATCAGGCTGTTGAATGGCTCTTGACAAACCAAGTTTGATATTCTCAACAGTACCATCTTTCTCATTTTGTTTGCCGTGAATGTACGTTCCTGTCGTGCTTCCGGGCAGTACGTTAGCTTGTTGAAGCTGGAAATCGACGCGCTTCTTTGTAAGAAGGTGAAGCATTTCGTCTTTGAAGCAGCCGAGGGCTGCTTCGGCAAGATGGGAAACTTGTGGAGGAGCCAAAGTAGTGGCGATTTCAGCCATGAGATGGGAGAATGGCTTGTGAGTGACTGGATCAATGCCCATTCCTGATAGCTTCTTCTTCAACTTAGTGTTCCAGTGATTCTTGACATCATTATCGGTTCGACCAGGTAATTGAGCTGCAATCAATGACCACCTGCAGGGTCGAAATCGATCCACTTTCATACAACAAAGTCATAATACACAATTCATAAGCAATGTTTGTTGGAAATGACCAACGATCAAAATATGTAACGGCCCAGGTCAACCACTAGTCGATATTGTCCTCTTTGGACTTTCTCTTTTGGGTTCCCCTCAAGGCTTTAAAACGCGTCTGCTAAGTAGAGGTTTCCACACCCTTATAAAGGATATTTCGTTCTCCTCCCCAACCAACGTGGGATATCACAAAATATATCGAAACAAATAATTGAAGCAGGAGAGAGCTTTTGAAAGAAGGAACCTTAAGCACTTATGTTTTTCAATTCTCTCGATTGTTGTGAAACTAGCATACATCTAATCATGAGTATTTATACGGGAGAAAGCACAACTAGTTTGCTAAACTTTCTGCTCAAGTTAAGCAACTACTAACCATTCCCCTCAACAAAAGACTAACAATTTCTTTGGGAAGCCCAAGAGCAAACCAGACAATATCATACCATGGTGGAGATTCGTGATTCCTAACAATATTAACGTTAAGAAGATAGTGTACCTGTTGCCAACAACAGAATGTAGCTTGACAATAGTTTGTTCTTCCATATCGGAAAACTGGCCATGCTTCAGGTCGGGGCGAAGGTAATTAGTCCAACGTAGCCGACAGCTCTTCCCACATCTTTGGAGACCTGAATGTGATAGCAGCATTAGGCATTAAGTAAGGTAATAGCTTGAAATGTTTGTAAAGAGAGAGTGATACCAGCATTCTTGGGGATAAGGCGCCAGTTTCGAGTGCCGTGCTGGACGATGTAGGACGACAGCTTGTTATCTTCTTCAGGAGTCCACTGTCCTCTCTTAACATTTTCCTTCTCACAGCACGGAATTCTGCCCATTTGTCTTTCTTTTCTTTTCTGTCTTTCTCAGTGTTTTTTTTTTTTTTTTTTTTGTTCAGACAAAGAAAAAGAAAAAGAAAAAGAGGGTGTTTTTTTGTATTATGGGAAGAGAGTAGATTGGGATTGTTATATATAATGGGGAGTGGGAAATGAGAAGTGATTGCATGGGGTTTGGTTATATGGAAAAAGAGAGAGAGAGAGAGAGAGGCATCAAAGGTGCATGATTTTATTAAAAAATTCAACGCCATTGAGCGTGTGAGATGGTGGGTAGCTCACTCTTCAGACACCTGGTCAACCCTCTCTCTACCTCTCCCCATCTTTCTCTCTCCTCCACTCGTTGACTCTTTTCCGGGGTCATAATAAAACAGGCCGATATGAATCGAAATATGTCGAAACAAATGAAATAACAAAAAAAGGACATCGTGGAGGGAGAGAGCTTTTGAATAGAGGAACCTTAAGCACTTATGCTTGTTAATTCTCTTGGTTGTTGTGAAAAAGCATACCTTAGGCACTAACTAACTTCATAAACTTAAAACTTAGTCCACAACTTGGCAACTACGGCCATTCTCCTATAGTTGCTCCATAAGTGAGTAACTTATTCTACTTCATAAACTCTTATTAATTAATCTTGAGTTCAGACTTTACAGTGAATAAATAGGTAATAGGTTCAGGGGCGAAGGTAAAGGAGTTCAATCAGGGAGCGTAGGTTCAGGGGCGAAAGTAAAGGAGTTCAATCAGGGAGCGAAGCTGGGAGACAAAATAAAGCGAATGTGCAAGGAGAAAGAACCCAGAAGTTTAGAGCCGAAGGAGCGAAACAGAGGTGATTGAGCAAATCTTTCTTTCATTTTCTAGACTGTAAAGAAAGGACAGGATAGGATGGCTTTTCATCGAAGAAGCTACTGATGACTGAATGTCTCGCGGTTTCACCCCTCTCCCTTTGGTCTCGCGGTTTCACCCCTCTCCTCCCTTTTCTTTTCGAGTCGAGCGTCTTCGACCCAGGACTATTCTTCAAACACTCGGTAAGCTATTTGAATCACTCTATTTCTTGATTGAAAAAAGACTAACGATTGATATCATAAGAGGAGAGTTTACAGTTCAATCCGGTGCTCTTCTACAGCTTCTTCGATAACAGCTCCTTTTCCCTTCGGTCTCTCTTATCTTTGTCCTCAGTCTACTAACCATTCTCTTAAACTTCCTCAACAATAAGTCAAGTAGTCAGGTATAAGCTCATAAGGGGGTTTGATTACAAACCTAGAGCAAGAAAGCTACGACAATTACAGTTATAAGTGTCGCCGACTAGAGTTCAAAGTTCGAGTTCATTGGTTGTCTCATAATCCACCCAGTTACGACAAAGAAAGGAATCTGCAATAATTTTGCATACACACGATCAGAAGGGAACAAGAAAATGTATAGCAAATCCGTACTCCTAGCGGCCTATTCTGACATAGCTGATTCTAGATCAGTCGATGAAAGAGCAGCATTAGCCACGTGACACAAGGAACAATAAAACAGTTTCAGGACATCGCAATGCAGATTCAAATTCAGAGAAACATCACATGCCTTCATACAATGACGAAGTGACAGAAGGTCAATAAAAGTTAAATTTTTAGAGTACAGCAAGTAGAAGAAGTAAGGACTCTGAGCCATTGTGTTCTAATGGAAACAATCACTTACCCCGAACATAGATATCTGGGTTGATGATCCGATAGCTACGCCCAGAGAAATATCCTGCCAAGAAAGTTGACATCGCATCAGTCCTGGATGGACAATATGTTCTAAAGCTGACAAGCTTACCTTTCTTAGCTAATATAACAGCGCTTGCATTCAGTCTGTGATGTCCCACATTGGTTGGGGAGGAGAACAAATCACCCTTTATAAGGGTGTGGAAACCTTCCCCTAGCAGACGCGTTTTAAAGCCTCGAGGGAAAGCCTGAAAGGGAAAGCCCAAAAAGGACAAGATTTGCTAGCGGTGGATCTGGGCCGTTACAAATGGTATCAGAGTCAAACATCAAACGATGTGCCAACCTTCTCGCTGTTCCCCGAACGGGGGTAGACACGAGGCGGTGTGCCAGTAAAGACGTTGGGCCCCAAAGGGGGTGGATTTTGGAGGCGGTCCCACATCGATTGGAGGAAGGAAAGAGTGTCAGTGAGGACGCTGGGCCCGAAGGGGGGTGGATTTGGGGGTGGTCCCACATCGATTGGAGGAAGGAAAGATTGCCAGCGTCACGCTGGGCTCGAAGATGTTGAGATATGATTCAAAGTATTCAAAATGAAGATATGATTTAGAGTAGTTAGATATGATTCAAATATTCAAACTACCAAGATTTGAGGAGATTGTTATTTGATTTGAGTTTATCTAGATTTCTATGATTTATTATTTCTGGTCCAGTGTATTAGCTATAAATACTGGAATTGTGTAACCCTCTAAGCATCGAGTCATTAGACAATAATAAAGCACTGCAACATTCATCTAATTTATCCATTCATATCTCTTTCACTATCCCTCTTTCCAACAATTTTGGTATCAGAGCCAAGTTCGTTCGACACGAGGGCGAGTGATTATTTTCTTTCACAAAACAAAAATGGCAGTAGCTGGTTTTTCTTCCTCTGCACCGTTGTTACCAATCTTTAATGGTGAGAAATATGAGTGGTGGAGCATCAAGATGAAGACCTTGCTCAGATCGCAGGAGCTATGGGACTTGGTGGAGCACGGGTTTGTTGATCTATTAGAACCCACAATAGAAGAAAAGAAGAGACTAAGAGAAACCAAGAAAAACGATCCCAAGGCTCTATTCATTATTCAGCAAGTAGTTCATGAGACTATCTTTTCACGAATTGCAGCAGCAACCACATCAAAGCAAGCATGGTCAATTCTGCAGAAAGAGTTTCAGGGAGATTCAAAAGTCATAATAGTGAAATTGCAATCTCTAAGACGTGATTTTGAAACTCTGCTCATGACAAATGGCGAATCAATTGCTGATTTTTTGTCCAGAACAATGGCAATAGTCAGTCAGATGCGCACCTATGGAGAGAAAATTTCAGACGAAACAATTGTTGCAAAGGTGTTGAGAAGCTTAACTCCAAAGTTTGACCATGTGGTGGCTGCCATAGAAGAAGCTAAGGATCTATCCATACTCTCCGTTGATGAACTGCTGGGCTCACTTCAGGCTCATGAGGCAAGAATCAATAGAGCATCAGAAAAGAACGAAGAAAAGGCACTACAAGTGAAGGAGACAACCAACAACGAAAACAACGAAAGAGAAAATATTCATTTAGCAGGTAGAAGTCGTGGAAGAAGAGGATTTCGCAGCTTCCATGGTGGTCGTGATAACAGGGGTAGATGGAGAAGTGATGGACAGAGACAATTCAATGAACAAAGGAATGTCATACAATGTTACCATTGTAGAAGGTATGGGCACACAAAATCTGATTGTTGGTATAAAAATCAACGAATGAATTTTGCAGCAGAGAATGAAGAAGAAGAAGAAAAGTTGTTTGTGGCGTGCATGGATACTAATCCGAAAAAAGGTGACTTATGGTTTGTTGATAGCGGATGCTCGAACCATATGACAGGCACAAAATCCTTATTCAAAGAGCTTGATGAGACGCAAAAGATTAAGGTGCAACTTGGAAATACAAAACAGATGCAAGTTGAAGGAAAAGGTACGGTAAATGTCGAAACCAGTCACGGTAAGATAAAACAATTAGATAATGTTCAATTTGTACCTGATTTAGGGTACAATTTATTGAGTGTTGGGCAATTGATGACCAGAGGGCATTCTGTTCTATTTGATGACAACACTTGTGTCATTACACATAAGAAATCAGGCCATAAAGTTCAAATTGACATGACTTCAAATAAGATGTTTCCACTTGATATTTCTAACATGGAGGATTTTGCTCTTACTGCTAGCACGAAAGATGACTCAACATTATGGCATCTCAGATATGGACATCTTCATATGAACGGCCTGAAAATACTCAGGGATAAAGGTATGGTTTTCGGATTACCAAGAATTGACTCAACTAATTTATGTGAAGGATGCATTTATGGCAAGTAGACTAGGAAGTCGTTTCCTGTTGGAAAAGCTAAAAGAGCTTCACATTATCTAGAACTAATTCATGCTGATTTATGTGGGCCAATGCAAACGAAGTCCTTGGGTGGAAGTATATACTTTTTACTATTCGTTGATGACTATAGTCGCATGAGCTGGGTTTACTTCCTACAGCATAAGTCAGAAACTTTTCAAAAGTTCCAGATTTTTAAAGCTATGGTAGAGAACCAAAGTGGTTGTCACATTAAAGTTCTTCGCACAGACAGAGGTGGCGAGTTCATATCTAAAGATTTCAATCTCTTTTGTGAAGAAGAGGGCATCCAAAGGGAATTATCAGCTCCCTACACTCCAGAACAGAATGGAATCGCTGAACGAAAAAATCGAACTATTGTGGAGATGGCAAGAAGTATGTTACAAGCAAGGAGACTTCCAAACCAATTTTGGGCCGAAGCCGTAGCAATAGCTGTTTATCTATTAAACATCCCACCAACAAAGGCGGTTATGAATCGAACTCCTTATGAAGCATGGCATGGAAGGAAACCATCTATAAGTCATTTACGAATCTTTGGTTGTGTTGCTTATGCTTTGAAACATCCTCAAATTCGTCAAAAGCTTGATGAAAAATCTGAAAAATGCATTTTCATTGGCTATTGTACTCAATCAAAGGCATATAAATTATACAACCCCATCAGTGAAAAGATTTTAGTTAGAAGGGATGTAATATTTAATGAAAATGTGAGTTGGGATTGGAGTAAAGAACAGGAGCAGCAAAATATTACAGTTGAAGTTTCCCCAAATGAAGAGACAAGGGTCAACTCCAGTGCATCTCCCAGTGCATCCACTGCAACACAAAGTGTGTCAAATTCATCGTCTTCAGAATCATTGAACAGCAATTCTTCTCTTGAAGAACTTTCAGATGAGACACCTCCAAGGAAGTATAAATCTTTAGCTGACATATATGCATCATGTCAATTTGCTCTTACTGTTTCAGACCCTATGAATTATGAAGAAGCAACTGAAAAAGAAGACGGGAAGAAAGCCATGGCAGTAGAGATGCAGTCCTTTAAGAAAGATGAAACATGGGATATGGTTGGCCTACCAAACGAAAAGTTTTATGGAGATTTACAAGAAGAGGTTTATGTAACACCACCAGAGGGATTCATAAAGGAAGACAAAGAAACAAAGGTATACAAGCTGAGACAGACAATGTACGGGTTAAAGCAGACATACTTACGAAGGCCTTGTCAGAAGAAAAGCTCTGTACTTACATCTGCAACTTTGAATCATGGGGGAGTGTTGAGATATGATTCAAAGTATTCAAAATGAAGATATGATTTAGAGTAGTTAGATATGATTCAAATATTCAAACTACCAAGATTTGAGGAGATTGTTATTTGATTTAAGTTTATCTAGATTTCTATGATTTATTATTTCTGGTCCAGTGTATTAGCTATAAATACTGGAATTGTGTAACCCTCTAAGCATCGAGTCAGTAGACAATAATAAAGCACTGCAGCATTCATCTAATTTATCCATTCATATCTCTTTCACTATCCCTCTTTCCAACAGAAGAGGGGTGACATTGGTTGGGGAGGAGAACAAACCACCCTTTATAAGGGTGTGGAACCCTTCCCCTAGCAGACGCATTTTAAAGCCCTGAGGGAAGGCCCAAAGAGGACAATATCTGCTAGCGGTGGATCTGGGCCGTTACAGCAGCATTCCCCATAATCGGAAGTCAGTATAAAACTAATAAACGACACTGGGATTTTCAATGATTCAGATGCGATATGTAAAAGAAAAGTTGAAGCCTTTCTCAGATAACCAGAAGGTAATTAAACAAAGTAATACTTCAATTGCATCTACCAAATATTCTGATAGAATAGGCAGTCAAAATTGATAGTACAAGTGAAGAACACTTGATTGAGATTCGAATCACTTCACAAGTAAGGTCCATCATGTCAAGCTTGAATGATTCTAAACATGCAATTTAAACTGTATAGAATTGCAAAGAAACTTAGTCAACAAACATGGCTTTATATAGCCTCAAAATTAAAACCCTTAACCTTCCAGGAAGTATTTACAAGAGTTGTAACTATTGCATGATTGAGATGCCTTGGTTCATATCATATCACTAGCTCAATAAAATGTGTATTGCTAAGCATACGTTAAAAAAAAAAAAAAATCATGTAAGTGGGGTAAAAAGAGATGACACTGGTAAACACAGTAGCATCCAATTCGACTCAGTAATCATACTACCTCTCATGGCTTGCCATCTTTTGACCAAGCAAAACAAGAACTACAGCGTTTATGTTTTTTGAGGATTTTTTTTTTTAATCAGGATTTCAAACTGAGATATGACTAAGACCATTGCACCCGCCCCGAACTTCTATAAGGGGCGTATAGGATAACTAGATCAACCAACTACCGAGTGTTAGATATTAAACTTGTTTCATACATTTATAGATACATGTATATGAGAGAATTGAAGAGTCATGAGAGTTAGATTCATTTGTACCGACATCACGATTTCGCGAGTCACAAAATTATACCGCTTATATCCGTTGCAGTTCCCACCACAACCCAATAATATGCATCCTTGGCTTTTATCTTCAAGTTTCATGCGTTTCTCCTCCTAAATCTTTGCATATGCAACACTTCCAAATATTATGCACAAGACAGCTCAAAGATAGCCCCATTAAGCCCCATAAGGTTAAATATTAAGCAAAAGAAAGCACAAATTAAAATTAATATCTACCTTTATAATGGATAACATAAAAAGAAAAAATTGATGGATCATAATCAGCCTCATAAATGGAAGAATAAAGATTCGTCTAACTTTTCAATGGGAAGAAAAGATAAGCAGCATAAGCCAGAAGCATAATGCACCTGCTGAATCTCGAGCGCCAATTTCGACTTCCCAAAATGGGATTCACTGTGGGTGTAGTGAAGAAGGGCAGTAAAAAGCAGGCCCATGACAGCCATTAACAACAATCCTAAGTTGACAACAGCAGGTGCCTGGATAAGATTTCAGTTTTAGCACAAAAAGTAGCTTAAAAATTTGTACCTTTTTCATAGAAAACAATCCCACCAAAGAAGAATGCACAACCAAGCACCAGGAACATGTTCGACATAATTAAGGATAGTAATTATAGCTGAACAGCACGTATCATTTGACTTCAGTGCCAAAATTGATATAATCAGTTCTGTTGCATTTCCAAAAGTAGCATTAGTAGACCCCCTGCTGCAGATTCATTCTTTATGTCAGCACTGAAAATTGAACAAATAATGAATTCATTATATAACCAAATCAAAAGAAAACAGGACATACATGGGACAGTCGTGTACATTAAGCCCAGCCAACTTGAAACCTTCAAGAAAGTAATTCATGTTCTTTGAAACCTCAGTTACTAAACCAGTTAAAAAGGTTCTCCACCTCCAACCCTTCTACTCAATTATCATGATATGGAAGCCACATGTAACAACAAGAATCCTTCAGTTCAAAATCAGTATCCAATTAATTTTAACCAATCTGCCAAGAGGTGGGAGAACAGAACGTGGTTTGTGCATATCTTTGTGTTGAGATTAATTCAGATGTCCAAATATTAGAGCATTAACGCAGCTGGTTAGTTTGAATATCCTATTAATACAAATCCGGGGAAACCTCAAATTGATGTATCAGCCAATGAAGAACCATATTTGTTCAAATTCAGAAGTGTACAAGAGAATCAAAACAAAAGAGAACAAATACGAAGCGTAATTCGAGGCCGAAGAAAGGAATAGATGATATGCAAAGAATCTACTTCTAGCATAAAGTATGAAGGTCGCCAATAAGAAGACAGAAAATTTTAGGTAAGGCCTTAGTGTTGTGTGCCGAACTGCTACACCTTCAATACTTTGATACCACTTGTTGTACTCTTAAATGCCACAACTAAAATACTCTAATACCACTTGTTGTACCGTAATGCCACAATCAAAATGTTCTGATTCTGGTACCTAATTGTTGTATCACGTCTTGTGATCAATGATGTTCATCATTTCAAAATACCCCAAATACCACATGGTGCTTTGATACTACTTGTTGTACTCTTAAATGCCACAACCTTCAATGTTTTGATACCCCATTGTTGTAGCAGAAGCAGAAGCTCGCACTCGCACACCCACAAACAGAAATTAAACAAAGAGACACAAAAATTTATGTGGTTTGAAGAGAAGAAATTCCTCTACATCCACAAGTGGTAGCCAATCACTATAACCAAAGTGTTTACAAGTGTATCTCTTACGTTCTCACACTACAAAGTCTCACAACAAAATTCCTCCCAATTGCCTCTAGGCAAATACAAAATGGCAATGATTCTTCCTCTTAAAACAATGCTAGACAAACCCTTGTATAGACATAACAATACTAATCCTCATATATGAACTAAATGTATGAGAATATGAACTAAAAGAGTTATGATCCAAATGAGAGTCAATAACCAAAAAGAGTTAATATGAACTATAAACTAAATAAAATACATCTTCTAGACAAGTTACAACAATTAGTTCGTTGTGTCTTACCATAATTGGCAGTGAAAGCAGAACAAAAGAGGTTGAAGAGACTTGAAGCCAACTCAGGTGAGCAAAAATTTGGCGAAGAAAAATCCTGAACGCCGAAGAAACCAAAAAACAAGGTTCGGTTGTCATCGATCGGCTACCCCGACACCAACAGGACAGGAACAAAATTTGTACGCTTTTTGAACGCAGAATTGGAATGGCGTGCAATGGAATTCGAAGAAGGTTTAGGATGATGAGCCACATTCACTCGAAAGTGAAGAGGAGCGATCGAACAGCGAATTGCTTCGAAGTTTGAAGCCATCGTCTTCTTTGGATGACTGTCGTCTCTGTGATTTTCACGTCTGTCTTTCAACCACTAACGTTCGTTTATTTATTTATTTATTTAAGTTGAATGGATTAGACATTTAATATTGCAATTAGTACTTTTTTTTTTCCTACTAAATAAAATTTTAATTCAAATAATACGTTTGGTTCATGAAAGTAATGAATTTAAGATTTTTAAATTGGGTAACAATTTTAGTGGGAAAAAAAAAATCCATCTAAATTAGGTATTAATTTTTATTTTGTATTTGTAATTAATAGGTAGGTTCGAATCCAAATCAAATTATTAATTTAAAATTTAGAGAATTATTTTTCAACGAGATAATTTCACGGTTTACAATTTTATAGATGCTCAAAAGTAGAGGAGTCATGATTATGATTATTCGAGGCGTGTTACCCACAACCACGTATCACTTTATTGCGTGTTACCCACAACCACGTATCACTTTATTGCTTTCTTTTACTGATATATCACAATCGCACTTTTCTTGGCAGCGGATTTATCAATTGTGCGATACTTACTCTCAACATTGAGTGACCAAGCTAACTTAGGATCACGTCACCTACGTCCGGACAACATATGTTCAAGCCCCTGAACTTGATTGCAACGTATTCTGAAGCATCACCTACAGTGGTTGGACATGATATATTTGAAAATAAAATTGTTGATAATCAAAGATTACTACGGGTTCTATAATAGAAATTTGAATGTGATCTCAATTGCTCGTCTTTTATCTGAGTATCTCATGTCCACCAACTTTCATTTTGACCCGTCTCGTTACGGGACGGGAGATGTGGCAAAGATAAGAAATGACAATTATAACCTTGAACAGTGACCACAAGGCCAAGAAATATTTGACACAAAACCAAAAAGGATAAAGTAGTAGAAAGATTAGGTTTTTGAAAGTTAAAAAATTTGGACAAAAAATAAGGGAGGTGGAACTCTTCTATTCTTTTTTAGCTCCAACCACCTACAAAATCTCTCTTTCCCACAACCTTTGTGGGAATCATGAGGAGAAGGAAAATGCAACATATTCCAACAGCTTTTCTCATCTGCCACATCTCTACTCTAGCACAATGACAACAGAAAATCACCCGTAAAAACGAAATGAAACAAAGAGAAACAAAATGTGAGCGAGCCTATGCTACGCCTACTTCACAACAGATTCGACAACGGATCTACACGGTTTCGGTGCCTTTTACAGAAACAAACATGAAAGAGGAGATGTGTATCTATTCTCCATGCTCTATATCTGCACATTAGGGTATTGAAGTGCCACAGAACAAAATTACATACCAAAAAGAGAGGGAAGAATCATTTACAAGTTACCAGCATGGAGTTGACAACATGCATTATAATACGAATGCCAGTGAGCTCAACGGGAGAGATCGTTGACAAGGTCCGTTGATGGTTCAAAATCTGATACACCTGTTCAAAGATGGGTCGTACGTGCATTGCTATCATTGGATCTGTGGGATTAACGGCTGCAGCCACGTCTGTCATCCATCCAATTTTCCGGGATCTATCCTTGTTGATATCACAGGCTAATTGTTGCAGAAGTGACAGCAGTACTCCTTGACTCAAAGCAAGGGGATTTGCCAGAATGGCCCTAAGGTCAACCTGCCAAACAATACAATATATCTTCCTAGTTTAGTGGTTGAAGTGCTCAGAATCAGTAGTTACCCACTGCGGTTTACATTCATAGCAAGATGATCAAAATTAGTGAAGAAACAGATGCAAGACCACTAACTATGGGATAGCCAGAAAAAGGATCCATCATTCGTTAAGCTTGTAATGGCCTATACAGTCCTAAAACTGACCATACTTTCCAGAACAAACATTTGTAATCAAAAGAAGGCGGTCAACATGGTAACGACGGTAACAACGGAAGAAAAACAAATCTTTGAAGAGGATTCTAGAAGAAGGAATACACAAGAAATATTGAAAAAACAACCACAAGGTGACATCGCATGAACCTAAAAACATAAGCATGCAAAAATCAGTCACTCCATACATTACCTGAGAACATAACCAAGAGACAATATTCACATCACTTCTCTGTAAAGCAGTGGTGAAAGCTTCCTCATATTTCCTTTCAGATAACAGTCTCGACAGTTCTTTGGTAGGATCCAAAGGAACCTCAACCTAGTGCATGCGTTGAGAATACATGAGACCAGGCCAGTAGGTGAAATACAAGGAAGAAAAGTAAAAAGAGTAAACCTTCTCATGGAGAGCACCCAATGGTCCATTGCTTAGTTGGGTAACCAAAGGATTCATTGAACTAGCATTTGCTCCAGCAGTTGCTAGGGCTATCAGTTTTCTTTGGCCTTCAGCCAATTCTCCACTCAAGGACTGTGCCATTGTTGATGCTGAATTTATTGCATCCTGTATCGATGCTTAAATTAGTTCACGGGTGGAAAAAGCAGCAAACAAACAATAATTAATAAAAATAAGGTGATTGTAGAAGGTGCCAAATCATGCTAATCAAATATCATCGTCTTCAACCTTCAAATGTACCTAACAATTCAACTTGGGTTGAACCAGATACATGAAAATCCAAGGAACTTCAAATAAATCCACCATCCAGATATGCAAAGAAAATCTTAAGTGTTGTGTGGACTTATCTAACATAAAATCCAAAATATGACTTCGTTTATGTCCAGCATGGACCTACAAAACAGGATTTATCTATGAATTATAGCTAGAACTGATTCTTTTTGCATGCAGAGCAGATGGATAAAGTCCATCCATCCTTAGAGAGCTAACTACCAATTAATTTTACAGATCATAACCATAATAGACAGATAACCATTTCCCATACTGCTCCAAAGTTTTAAAAACATCATGTCATAACTTGATTAGCACATTACTCACAAGGCCGTAAGACGAAAGATAAGCTTCACCATAATAAAAAAGTGAAACATGGGATTATAACTGGGAGTAAATTATATTCTATCAAGAATGTCAGCTCAGCAATTGTACCCTCAAAGCAAGTGCCAATGAAGAATGTGAGGAGTCGAAGTGCTGCTGAGCTGCAGCTGAGTGTTCAACCAGTCCTTTCTGGAAGGTAGAATCTACTTGCTCAAACATGGCTTTGCACGACATTTCAAAGGCAGGAATTACTGATGCTTCGAAACTAGATTTTAGTGCATCCTGCATAAGAAGATTATTATTCTAACCAAAATTCTCAACAACCAAGACCTGCAAAGAAATATTATCAATGAATTATAGAGACGATGGCTTATTAAAAATTAACAAAACCTGAAGAGCTTGCTTGCCGGAGGTTTGAAACTGTGCTTGGATTTGCCTAGCAACAGTTGCTTCAAGCTTTGAGTTGACAGCTTTCTCTAGTTGACTTACTGCCTTGTCGCCTACTCCTCTCTACATCACACAAGCCATGAATAAGGTCCCATGATGAGAACGAAAAAGAGAAGAGTCTGTATGCAAATAAATTCAAACCTGGAAGGAATCAGTGATGGCAGAAGAAATTGTTTTCTCAATAGCTGGTGTTATTGTGCGAGCCACAGCAGGTCCAATGGTAGACATTTCCTTCTTCAGAGCTTTCTCTAAAAAGGCAGGCAAGTCCTTGTTTACAAAGTTTGCAACAAGACTAGATATCTTTTGAGTATTATCACGTAATAATTTTTCATTTTTAGCACTCTCTTCCTGAATCCGGGCCAATAATGCATCAGCATTCGCTTTCAAGGCCTTTTCCATGCTCCGTCCAAGAGCTGCCTCCAGCCTTTTACCTTCTTTAGTAACTGGAACTGCAAGTGTCGTCTGCATCTGCTTTTGCATTTCTTTCTGAGTGCTCATTATCTATACAAAAGTATTTGAAATTATTAACCAATACAATTAGACAGGCCAAAGGGCCATCTAGAGTACAACTCTGTGCTAAAAGATCTACTAATCCTAACCTGATTCAACGTATCTTGAATGGCCAGTAAAGGAGGAAAAGCAGCTTCAGGTGGAAGAAGGCTTGAACTACCGCAAGGTTCAGTGGAAGATTCATTAGAATTGAAAGCACTGGAAGATTGGGAACCCAAGCCTAAGGCTTGAGAATTTTTCCCCTTGTTCTTTTTCCCCTTTGTATTAGGAGTTGGAATTTGAAGAGTTGTTGATATAGATGATTCCGAAACCTTTTCCGACACATCTTTGGCAGATGTTCTATCACCCTCACCAGTTTGGGAGTCTTCCTCTGTGTTTATTGTATTAGCATCAACTTGTGGAGATTCCTCAATGATATAAGTTTCAGATGATAGTGTACTACACTCTCGAGCCACTTCCATACCAAGATCTGAAGCTTGTGAGCAGAAAATTTTTTCCTTGTTCTCCGGAGAAAGGTTTTGAGGCTCACCTCTACGACCATATTCACCATTCTGAGGAGACTTCATTTCTACCTCTTTAACCTCCAGCTCTGTATCTTCAACGTCATTGTTAACCACTACGTCCTGGATATTTGTCTCTCCCTCACTCTTACCTTCAGTGACATTCGTTGTTTCAGAGGAAGAAACAGCCATCAGTATCTCAGAGGGGGTAATAAGATGAGTTGGATGCTTAAACACAATCGGAGGATTTAGGACATTAGACAGATCTTCCCGTGCAATTTTCTCCTCAATGATTCTGGACTCATCATCCAGGGAAGACACTTCCGACAAATTTGTGTGAATGGCATCCATTTGTCGATTGACTGAAAAGTCATTACCACGTCGGTCACCAGCATGATCACTAACTGCAGTAATAGGCTCAAAGGAAACCACTGGACTTCTAAAACCAGACAGATTTCTAGACAAGCGTGGGCTCAAAGGAAGAGGAGGTGATGCAGTAGAGACAATGTCTGTGTTACTAGCTACAGGTGACAGTGTAGCAGGTTTAGATTCCGTATTTGCAATGGATGCGGCATCCTGAGAAGTGGTGCTTGCAGGATATCTTTCTGCAGTAGCACTTTCAGAGCCATTGACTAGCACTGAACCCCTGGGTGTGGAACTAGTGAAGGGTGTGTCAGTTGGCTTGCTCCCAGACGGAAACAAGGCAGCCAGTCCTTCAACCCCAGCAGAATCTTGTGAAACATTAGAATCTGCCTTTTCTAACACCACATTGTCCAATGGTGGGGGTAAGCACTGAGATAAGTCTAAAGCATACTGCTGTATTGCTTGTGTTTGTACGCAATAGACCTGGACAATATGTGTTAGACGGTCTAATATTTCACTCGTTCCAGTAAAACTTAAAATCGGCATCGTGACAGTAAACTCTGCTATATAATCCATCCGTGTCGAGGCTGGATTAAGACCATAATCTAAGTGAATTGCATATATAGCATTCTTCTTAGCATTAGCAAGCAAAAGAAGGCCAGCTGGAGATAATGCTACAATTTGATTAAAGAAAGCCTCTTCAACTTGACTTTCAGCTGAACTCTTCAGCTCCAGGGTCTGGGTGCATTTCCATGATTCGGCATCACTAGGAAGCAGCCAACCTTCCTCGCTTGCAGATGACCATATTTTCACTTCCCGATTTAGAGGCCCCTATCAAGAGTTTAAAACGAGAGAAAATGCTTAGCCAGCTAAAATTAGGGAAAGCACGGACAATCAATCAACCAAATTGAAAGAAGAAAAAAGAGGTTCTTGTATTACTTACAGCTGTTATGAGTATAATGTGATCTGGTCGATTAGGAGCAGTCAAGAAAGTAGCTGCATTAACTGGTTGGCCGTCATGAGGTCTCAAAACCAGCAAAGGTGATGCCTTGCGATCTTCCCAGATTTTGATCTATAATGTACATACACATACAAAAAAGAAAGAAACCATAAAGCAGTTTTCTGAAAGTAAACATCCATGACCATTGTCTTCAGAAAATAGATAATATAATGTATTAATTTCCAAAACATGATAGCAAAATAAAAATCAGAAGATTTGAGACAAGAAAAGGGGGAAAAAGAACTGTGCAAATAAAACATTTACATGGAAAATACATGTTCTGAACACTATGCTACATGAAAACAGAACACTATGCCGCAAAACATCTACATGGGAAAATAATACTTAATTGGTAAACATAAAAGTAAAGGACAATATTTTCTTCAGTTCTTTGAGAAAATACTTGTCAATTTCAGCAAGTATTTGCAAAATGAATAAATCACAAAGAGAACTTGTCAAATAAACAAGTTCAGAACTTCAACAGGATAAGTACTAACCGTTCCATCCATAGAAGCAGAAACCAATCGAGAAGTCATCCACTGGCACATGGACAACTCAGTCACTTCTCCATCATGCTTACCAACAAGCTGGACACCATCAATCAACTTATCAAGAGAAAATTTGATAGGAGCTTCGGCAGAAAAGCTTTCACCCTTTCCAACTTTTGTTGTGTCAATCCTCAGAACAGACTTCCCAAATCCAACAACCAAAACTTCCTATACAAATTCAGACAACATTCATGTATGGAGGTTGAGCAACTGTACAATGATGATTAATTATAAACCATAAAGAAAACTAATTATGAATCAAGGCTAATATGGGTGTTTGCATTAAAATAATTATTGCCTGTTTGTGACAATGCCAGCAAACTCGTGGATGAACAATTTCCCCCTCTCCTCCTTCCATATGAAGGGAGATAACAACTTTCCCAGTGATTTGTGGCTTAGTTTCTTCATCAGGGCCCTCAGAAATCTTCCAAACATAAACTCGTCCACCTACGTCAACACTGAATAAAAGAAATATGCCATAACCCAGTTAAAACAGTGGGGCAGGGGGGGGGGGGAGGATTTTAGTTTTATTATGGAAAACTGCCTTCCAAAAAGAGAGTAAAAGAGGCCCATAAAACAATAATCCAAGCAGATACAAAATTAAGTTTGGGATGCAGTGTATAATTACCTAGCCAAAAGATGAACATCTTCCGCAAAGAATGCCATGTCAGTGACCCTCTGCGTGAATAAGACATTATTGAGAATTTGGGAAGGAAGGATGAAGATAAGTGAGGAAGAGGATTTTACCAGTCACAATTTACCGTAACCCAGTTGAAGGATAAGAATGCAACACAAGTGTAAAATAGAAGAATAATAACAATAATACGAAAAACACCATGGAATCGAGGACAGATATAAAAAGGGCTTAGGTAAAGTAGATTAATTGTCCATCTACTTAGAATTTAATATCCTACAAATTTCCATCCAACAAAATGTGTAAAAATAGCCAAATGTGGCAAGCAAACTGACACAAACACTCAAAGATATTAAAAAGTAAATAAAAAAAAAAAGAAACCAATATTTTACAGAAAAGCCAAATCGAGGAATCGAGGCCACCTAATATTTCCAACGTTGGAATTTGATTCTAAGAGAATGTTAGATAGAAGTTTTCATCATAGATAGGGTACATTATAGAATAGACTACATTAGTATGAAGCTAAATAAAAATAATTGGTAATATAAACTAGTTCAAAGTAGGGGTCGAAGTTAGGACTAGGAGAGGAACAATGATCATGGGCTACAGAGATAATTGCTTGAGTTAGTTCCAAGAAACTACAGCAGGTGGAGAGTTCTAACCTGCCAATAAACAAAAACTTCAAATGGATACACTCACATTAAGTGAACCAAAATTTTGGTTTTTTTTTTCCTCGGAGGAAGAGGGATTACGGATAGGTCCAAATGAAAACACTGGAGAGTCTATGATCTGTGGAATGGATTTGTTTTAGGCAAGTGAAGCTAGTGATGGGATACCATAAACATAATAAGGGTGCGCCCAAATTAGCAGATTACATAGAGAAAGTATCTTGCATACGAATAACAGCCCCAAAGCACCGTATAGTCAAGCTTTGCACTAGCTGCTTCTGAAGTATTCAATGTTTGCTCCTTTCAAGTGGTCAAAAGAGGCTAGGGATAGAAAGCAACCTAGAATGTAGGACTAACCTTTCTGGTTATCACTAGACGGAACCATGACTTCAATTTCCATCATATAACACAAGTGTTTGAAGGTAAGAACAGCCAATCAAGTTCTTGAAGCTGTCAACTAACAAGCAAGGGAACCCCACTGGTGGGAAAAAGATTAGATAACGTCATGCCCAGTTCTTTACCCTAGCATATCTCTTATACTTGCGTCAATTTCAATGGAAAAAAATTCCACGCAGCGATGACAAAGTGATGGAGACACTTTTTTTTATCAACGCTTTGAAGTCCTAGAAGTTTAAAGAGTTAGTTTATGGCCAAATTTTTTTTTATCGTGGCAAGGTCTCTAGTTGAACTTTTTCAAGGATGTGCCCTATTATAAACCTATGACAGAAGATATACTCACATTTGTTAAGACAGGATTGGGACTGAAACAAACGTCTGCCACTTCTCTTGGAGCTCTTGCTCAAACCATTTTGCATCTATTTATCCTCCTATACTAACTCTAATTGGAGCACCTTCTCGTTAGCTCCAGTAGGTTGCCTCTTGGTAAATCTCCATACATCAAATGGGGTTACTTGTTTACGACGGAAATATTAAAAAGTAACTATTGTAATATTCCAAGTATTACAATGTAAAACAATGATCAATGAAAAACCAGCAAAATGATAGATCCCCAAGCAAGCAACGAAGCAATTCATTCAAATTAAAAGAACAAAGAAACAAAAGTTGTAAGCCAAACCTTTTCATGGCCTCGAAACAAAGATCTTAGTGCGGTATTGATATTAAGAACTCGAATGTTCCCCTGTTTCAATCCATAGCATATATATGTCTTGTTGACCGCAATTTGACGCCCCAGCACAAGCTGAGGATCTGAACCATATTTGGTAATAGGCGTCACTTCGAGCTGTGGCTGGATCTCTCCTTGCAACCTAACATTCACATCATACACCACATGATCACCGATCAAATGCCGGCCTTTAGGAAGCTTACTACTCGGCATTCGAACCGGCCCGGTAGGAGAAATGCCAGGATTAACCCCCTGTATCATGGGAATGGTAGTCATGATGGGAATATTAGGAGGCGCTGAAGATTCAGGAATGCCCGAGGAAGGAGACGGCATCGAAGCCAATGGAGCAGGGGGAAGAGGGAGTTGTTCGAGATTAGAACCAGGGGCTCTAATCATCGCCATTATCCGAGCACCAGAGCTCTGCGCCGGATTGTTCTGCGGGACGCCGACGTTGACCGGAGGAGGAGAAGGCTGAAGCGGCGGCGTGGGATAAGAAAGAGAGCGCTGATGGTGAAGATTAGAGAACTGGTCCTGAGAGTACGGAACTTGATTGGGAAGATGAGGAGAATGATAGGGATGATGAAATGGGGCGTTCTGAAGTGGGTAAGAGAAAGGACCAGTGGGAGGAGGGTAAGAGGAAGAAGGAGGCGGAAATGGCGATGAATTCAAAAGGGTAGGGTTTTGGGAGGTCGGCGGAGGGTTTGAAATGGTGGGTTTAAAGAATTTCTGGACATCAAATGGTGGATTCGTTGGATTTGGATTTGGATTCCCAGTGGAAGCCATGAAGAATCAGCTGAATTGCGCAAAACCCAGATCTGCAACTCCCCGATATCAGACGAATCCGGATGATTTTGGTATCAATTTTTGGAGTGGGAAGAATCTGGAGAACAGAAACGGCGCGCGATCTGAGAAGGAGAGACAAAAAAGAAATGAAGAAAGGGAAAGAGAGAGAGAAACGAGGGGTATCGAAATTGGTATCTTGAGAAACCCAGAAGACCAGAAGAAGTGAAGAGCCAAAGACCGGAGAGACCAGGATTATATACCCGATGAAGATTGGAAGAGAAAATGGAAAATAAGTAAATAAATAAATAAAATACTTTTTTTTTTCTTTTTTCTTTTTTTTTTTTTGCAAATTATTTGATTTTGGCCGCCAATAATATTAAAAAATCGGGACCATAGGGTCCGTCGATACTTAATTATTTTATCCAAATAAATAAACCAATCAAATTAAATTAGTTCCAATTAATTGAATTTTTTATTTAATTTTTTATTTTTAATAAAAATATAATGTTAATTTGTATAATATTTATTTATTCTTTTCTCAAATATTTAATTAAAACTTTTTAAAAAATTACTTTTTAAACAGTTAAAAATTATTTTAGAGAGATCAAAAGAATAAATAATTATGAAATTAAATAAATATATGTAGTTTTTGTAATTAACCATAATTCAGTTTTGTTCGATTCTTAACTCAACCAGTTTGATTGGTTGATCTTTTTGAATTATCTAATTTTTTTTTTATTACCTTTCTCTATAAGGGTGTGTTTGTAATTAAGTTGATAATTAAAATTAGTTGTGCCTTAAAAAAAGATTAGTTGTGCCTTAAAAAAAAAGATTAGTTGCATTAAAATATTTTTTTTCTTATAATCTATATTTAATACAATAAGTGAGAGTTTTTTTTTTTTTTTTTTTTTTTTTTTTTGTTCCAAATATATATTAATTATTATTAAATTTTTCATTTAAAAAAAAATTACTCTTTCAATTTTTTCTATAATTGAAGATTGTAAGTCATATTTATGTTATATTATTATTATTTTCATTTCTTTTTCTAAGGTTACATAAATATAGAGAGCCAATGATTCGATCCTACCCAACTACTAAATTATTATAATAGATAGGTGCAGTAGCTTGACTGCTTTACTCATCATTAAAATAAGTTAGAGACATATCAGTATGTATTCTCACCAACGTGATCGTCATTACCGATGAACAAATCTGTTTGGAAACGAAAGAGCACAGGAAATATCTATGTAATCCATTGTACTAAGACTGAACTAAAAAACGTGTCAAGAAGGCTTAACTTAAGCAATCACTCTAAAAATGAAGAATTTTTGCTTATCAAACTAGCTAGATGTTGAAAATTTAGTAGGGTTATACCGTCGATACTAATTTGCTTAGAACTATGCCAGTTTTCTATAATTAATGTTCTATTTTAATATTGTGAATATTATAGCAAAATCTCACAAATTCATTTTTGTAATGGGTTCTCAATACTTTTTATAACAATCAAAATACTTACAAATTTCTCTTTAAAGCTCTTAAAATAGAATTATTTTTCTCTTAAAATGGTAGCATATGGATTGGTTCAGATCAATATATATGGATTACCCCCCGCCCATTCTCTTTTTTCACCCTGGTTGATCATAGTAGGCATAATTCAAATAATCTATGCAGCTTCAACTCGGGTCAACGCAATTTCAAAACAAAGAATAGCTTATTCCTCCGTCTCTCATATATATGGGTTTCATCTAGCTTAGTTGGTAGAGTGCAAGGCTCTTAACCTTTGGTTGTAGGTTCAAGCCCTATGGTGGGTAATTTTATCTTATTTGTGTTTTAGATTTTATTTTGCTCCAATCGGCCCCCTGGTGGTGGACTCCTAGGCTTGAGTTCTAAAAAAATCAAAAGCTCGTCTAGCTTAGTTGGTAAAGCGCAAAGCTCTTAATCTTATGATCATGGTTCAAGCCCCCCGGTGGATGATTATTTTGTTTGTGTTTTAGATTTTATTTTGCTTTAATCGGCCCTGTGGTGGCTAGGCTTGAGTTCCAAAGAGACTAAAAGCTTGTCTAGCTCAATTGGTAGAGCATAAGGCTCTTAACATTGTGGTCGTGGGTTCGAGCTCCATAGTCGGCGATTATCTTGTTTGTGTTTCAAATTTTATTTTGCTTCAATCGGCCCCCTGGTGGTGGATTGCTAGGTTTGAGTTCCAAAGTTGGTAGAGCGCAAGGCTCTTAACTTTTCGGCCCCCGGGTGGTGGTGGACTGTTGGTAGAGCGCAAGGCTCTTAACCTTTTGGCCCCCGAGTGGTGGTGGACTGTTGGTAGAGCGCAAGGCTCTTAACCTTTCGGCCCCCCGGTGGTGGATTGCTAGGTTTGAGTTCCAAAGTTGGCTCTTAACCTTTTGGCCCCTGGTGGTGGATTGCTAGGTTTGAGTTCCAAAGTTGGCTCTTAACCTTTCGGCCCCTAGAGCGCAAGGCTCTTAACCTTTCGGCCCCCTGGTGGTGGATTGCTAGGTTTGAGTTCCAAAGTTGTCTCTTAACCTTTCGGCCCCTGGTCGTGGATTGCTAGGTTTGAGTTCCAAAGTTGGCTCTTAACCTTTCGGCCCCTAGAGCGCAAGGCTCTTAACCTTTCGGCCCCCTGGTGGTGGACTGTTGGTAGAGCGCAAGGCTCTTAACCTTTCGGCCCCCTGGTGGTGGATTGCTAGGTTTGAGTTCCAAAGTTGTCTCTTAACCTTTCGGCCCCTGGTCGTGGATTGCTAGGTTTGAGTTCCAAAGTTGGCTCTTAACCTTTCGGCCCCTAGAGCGCAAGGCTCTTAACCTTTCGGCCCCCTGGTGGTGGATTGCTAGGTTTGAGTTCCAAAGTTGTCTCTTAACCTTTCGGCCCCTGGTCGTGGATTGCTAGGTTTGAGTTCCAAAGTTGGCTCTTAACCTTTCGGCCCCTAGAGCGCAAGGCTCTTAACCTTTCGGCCCCCTGGTGGTGGATTGCTAGGTTTGAGTTCCAAAGTTAGCTCTTAACCTTTCGGCCCCTAGAGCGCAAGGCTCTTAACCTTTCGGCCCCTTGGTGGTGGACTGTTGGTAGAGCGCAAGGCTCTTAACCTTTCGGCCCCCCGGTGGTGGTGGACTGTTGGTAGAGCGCAAGGCTCTTAACCTTTCGGCCCCCTGGTGGTGGACTATTAGGCTTGAGTTTCAAAAAAACCAAAAGCCTGTCTAACTCAGTTGGTAGAGTGCAAGGCTCTTAACCTTGTGGTTGTGTGTTTGAGCCCCACGATGGGCGAGATTTTATTTTGCTTCAATCGGCCCCCTGGTGGTGGACTACTAGGCTTGAGTTCCAAAGAAATCAAAAGCCCGTCTAGCTCAGTTGGTAGAGCGCAAAGCTTTGAACCTTGTGGTCGTGGGTTCGAGTCCCATGGTGGGCGATTATCTTATTTGTGTTTCAAATTTTATTTTGCTTCAATCGGCCTCGTGCTAGGACTGCTAGGCTTGAGTTCTGAAGAGACCAAAAGCCCGTCTAGCTCGTGGGTTTGAGCTCCACAGTGGGCGATTATGATATGAATCTAATAACTGCTCACCTGATCACCTTCATGTACCCGAAGAGCAATTACAAGAAGCAATAATAACTGCTCACCTGATCACCTTCATGTACCCGAAGAGCAATTACAAGGAGCAATACAAAGAGAAGATTCTATTACAAGAAGCAATACAAAGAGAAGATTCTGACATTAGAAAGTGATTAGACTTATCGTAGTTGAACTACCCATACAATTTATGAATGCCTTATTTTCTTCGATTTATATTTAATAGCATGCCTTGAACTACGAAGATTCTGACATTAGAAAGTGATTAGACTTATCATTCGTAGTTGAACTACCAATACAATTTAAAGTGATTAGACTTATCATTCGTAGTTGAACTACCAATACAATTTATGAATGCCTTATTTTCTTCGATTTATATTTAATAGCATGCCTTGAACTACCCATACAATTTATGAATGCCTCATTTTCTTCAATTTATATTTAATAGCATTTATTAATAGTTTGTATGAATGCCTTATTTTCTTCAATTTGTATTTAATAGCATTTATTAATGATTTGTAGTTGGTGGCTGGATCTTATTATGTTAGGGTTATTTTTTGGGCCTATTTAAAGGCATGTAATATTCATTTGTTGAATACAGAAAAAGCCTTTGTGTTTTCTTGATACCCTTTTGGTGTTATTCTTTTTCAAACCTTGCTTTGGTTTGATGTTTAAACCGATTCATTGAATTAGTTTTGATCAAGCTAATTCTGGAGTTAATTGTCTTGGTATCTAAGAGTGACCATCATAGATTCCAAGTTCGATCTAAGAGTCATTCATCTTCTAACCAGCTCTTGGTTGGAATCAATCCGTTAAGTTAGCTTTCTCTGTGAGCGTTTTGCAAGGATTCTAGAAGGACCTCTAGCTTTGCAAATTCCAGCATTGTAGGCGCTTATCAGATTATCTTGTTTGTGTTTTAGATTTTATTTTAAAGAAACCAAAAGCTTGTTTAGCTCATTTGGTAGAGCGCAAGGCTCTTAATTGGTCCCCTGGTTAAGCTTAGTTGGTAAAGTGCAAGGCTCTTAACATAGTGGTCGTGGGTTTGAGCCCAACGGTGAGCGATTATCTTGTTTGTGTTTCAAAAGCCCGTCTAGCTCAGTTGTTAGAGTGCAAGGCTCTTAACTTTGTGGTTGTGGGTTTGAGCCCCATGGTGGGCGATTATCTTGTTTGTGTTTCAGATTTTATTTTGCTCCAATCGGCTCTCTGGTAGTGGACTACTAGGCTTGAGTTCCAAAGAAACCAAAAGCCTGTTTAGCTTAGTTGGTAGAGTGCAAGGCTCTTAACTTTGTGGTCGTGGGTTTGAGCCCTATTGTGGGCGATTATTTGTTTGTGTTTTAGATTTTATTTTGCTTCAATCGGCCCCTGGGAGTGGACTGCTAGGCTTCGAAACCAAAAGCCCGTCTAGCAGTTCGTAGAGTGGATTGTTAGGCTTGAGTTTCAAAGAGATCAAAAGCTCATTTAGCTCAGTTGACAGAGTGCAAGGCTCTTAACCTTATAGTCGATGGTTTGAATCCCACAATAGGCTATTATCTTGTTTGTGTTTTAGATTTCATTTTGCTCCAATCGGCCCCCTGGTGGTAGACTAGTAGGCTTGAGTTTTAAAGAGACCAAAAGCCCGTTTAGCTCAGTTGGCAGAGCGCAAGACTCTTAACTTTGTGGTTGTGGGTTTGAGCCTCAGAGTGGGCGATTATTTGATTGTGGATTGCTAGGCTTGAGTTTCGAACAGACCAAAGCTCGTCTAGCTCAGTTCGTAGGGCGCAAGGCTATTAAGCTTGTGGTCGTGGTTATTTTGCTTCAATCGGCCCCCTGGTGGTGGACTGCGATTATCTTGTTTGTGTTTAAGATTTTATTTCTGTTTCAATCGGCCCCCTGGTGGTGGACTGCGATTATCTTGTTTGTGTTTAAGATTTTATTTCTGTTTCAATCGGCCCCCTGGTGGTGGACTGCGATTATCTTGTTTGTGTTTAAGATTTTATTTCTGTTTCAATCGGCCCCCTGGTGGTGGACTGCGATTATCTTGTTTGTGTTTAAGATTTTATTTCTGTTTCAATCGGCCCCCTGGTGATGGACTGCGATTATCTTGTTTGTGTTTAAGATTTTATTATGCTTCAATCGGCCCCTGGTGGTGGACTGCTATTATCTTGTTTGTGTTTCAGATTTTATTTTGCTTCAATCGGCCCCCTGGTGGTGGACTGCGATTATCTTGTTTGTGTTTAAGATTTTATTATGCTTCAATCGGCCCCTGGTGGTGGACTGCTATTATCTTGTTTGTGTTTCAGATTTTATTTTGCTTCAATCGGCCCCCTGGTGGTGGACTGGGATTATCTTGTTTGTGTTTCAAATTTTATTTTACTTCAATCGGCCCCCTGGTGGTGGACTGCTTTTTGCTTCAATCGGCCCCCTGGTGGTGGACTGCGATTATCTTGTTTGTGTTTAAGATTTTATTATGCTTCAATCGGCCCCTGGTGGTGGACTGCTATTATCTTGTTTGTGTTTCAGATTTTATTTTGCTTCAATCGGCCCCCTGGTGGTGGACTGCGATTATCTTGTTTGTGTTTCAAATTTTATTTTACTTCAATCGGCCCCCTGGTGGTGGACTGCGATTATCTTGTTTGTGTTTCAAATTTTATTTTACTTCAATCGGCCCCCTGGTGGTGGACTGCGATTATCTTGTTTGTGTTTAAGATTTTATTCTGCTTCAATCGGCCCCCTGGTGGTGGACTGCGATTATCTTGTTTGTGTTGGGTTTTATGTCCTAAAACTCATAGTTTGTAAACAAAAAGATATTCTATTTTCAATAAATTTATTATTGTTGTTTATTCAGTAAAGATTGTTATTGAATAAAATGAACTTTACGATCATTAATCTGAATCCAATAAACTAAGAACACTCTGGCTATAGTTTGATTACTTGAACTATATGTAGAGACATAAGAGTGGATCAAGTTCAAGTATATAGTCAAAATGATCTATAGTATAAGGATAAGGCTTAGTACCTTATTCTGGGAACACTATGGATGCGGCCCACTTTTGTATATGATATAAACAATGTGATCACTAAATTGTACATGTGAAGACATATGAGTGGGGGCGTCCTATGCAATGAGTATTGCATATGATTGGACCATGAAGAAAACCACTCTCACTTTATAATGTCGTTTACTGTTGAGACTGATTTTCTTTTCATTCGATAACCTAGGTAACTCGGTTTTAATCCTGAGCTAACCATGAACTCTTGTTTATTCGGAATTATCCTTAGATTTGCATGGGTGAGAGTGGCTCTAGTTCGCCGACTCAATAGGCCTCCCATTTCAGGGGTAAGACTGGATGAATGGCTGGGGACGTGGGGTGCAAGATGGAATTCGCTCCTACCCACTTTTAGGGATAGAAGAGAGGTAGTTCCCTTAAGCATTGACTCTAGGTCTTGAACAAGGGACCCCACCCTCTCATTGGCCTAAGAGGGATTCGGTTTACTGGTTGGACCACAAACCAATTGTTCATTAGAGGATCAGTGAGACATAAGGAACAAGAAGTAACTTTAGGGGTAAAACGGTAAATTGACCCAGCTCTAGTTACGAACAACCTGTGAAGGATCGACTTACTAATCATGGTTATATCAAATGGACAGAAATATATCTATAGTTAGGGGAGTGCAACTACTAGGCTATAGTGGAGTGTCCTAGTAGTTAACGAATGTTGGTTAACAAGGTTAATGAGTTTAGCCGGTTAATCTTGGATCGTTGGAGCCCCATGATCTATAGGTCCATTAGGTCCCTCTACTAACTCATATCGGACTAAACCATAGAACAGTGTGACGAGTGAGTTCGAAGTGTTCGAATTCAAATTAGGGAATATGCGCTACATATATACGATATATTTAACCGCATTTTTGTTTTATTTACGAATTAAACAAAAGGAGAGAATCTGAGATATTTAAATAAGATTTAAATATCTTAATCAATTATGTGTCGTAATTGATTGAGATTGGCATTTGAATTAATATTAAATATTAATTAAATAGTTTAATTAATCATTTAATGTTACTCTAATTTGAAATTAATTATTCAAATTAATTGTTAAATTAAAATGAAGAAAGTCAAAATGTTGACTTCATTTCATGGAAAAATCCATGTTAGTGGAATTTTGAGGTGTCAAATTTGGTTTAACCAAACTTGCATGTTTGCCAAATAAACTCCACAAGTTTGAGTGGAATTTTGAGTGTCAAAATTTGGTTAACTCAAACATGCATGCTTGCCACATAATCCCAAACATTTGAGTGGAATTTTAAGTGTCAAAATTTGGTGATATCAAATTTGCATGAACATGCAAACATGACTCTTTAAATAGAGTGATCATGGTACATGGAAAGTCTTCTTTTTCTTGGTGAAAAACCTTGAGAAAAACCTCTCACAAACACTCTCTTCATATATACAAAATCCCTCTCAAGTTTAGTCACTCACCGAATTCCATAATCCCGTTCTAAGGCCGGAGGATAGTGGAGAAGACACTAGTGGTGGTTCGAAACCGGTTCGTGAGGAAAAAGAAGTTTGAACTACAAAAGGTTAGTATTCAAACTCATTAAGTTTTAATACTTATGAACATGCTAGTTATTTACTATAATTGATGTTCTAAAAGTGCCTAAGATCCAAATTGCTTCCGCATGTGTTATATTAACACCATCAGTTTGTGTTTCAGATTTTGTTTTGCTTCAATCGGCCCCCTGTTGGTGGACTGCGATTATCTTGTTTGTGTTTCAGATCTTATTCTGCTTCAATCGGCCCCCTGGTGGTGGACTGCGATTATCTTGTTTCTGTTTCAGACTTTATTTTACTTCAATCGCCCCCCTAGTGGTGGACTGCGATTATCTTGTTTCTGTTTCAGATTTTATTCTGCTTGAATCGGCCCCCTGGTGGTGGACTGCGATTATCTTATTTGTGTTTCAGATTTTATTTTGCTTCAATCGGCCCCTTGGTGGTGGACTGCGATTATCTTGTTTGTGTTTCAGATTTTGCTTCAATCGGCCCCTGGTGGTGGACTGCGATTATCTTGTTTGTGTTTAATATCTTATTCTGCTTCAATTGGCCCGTGGTGGTGAACTGCGATTATCTTGTTTTTTTTCAGATTTTATTTTACTTCAATCGGCCCCCTGGTGGTGGACTTCGATTATCTTGTTTGTGTTTCAGATTTTGCTTCAATCGGCCCCCTGGTGGTGGACTGCGATTATCTTGTTTGTGTTTCAGATTTTATTTTGCTTCAATCGGCCCCCTGGTGGTGGACTGCTAGGCTAGAGTTCAAAAGAAACCAAAAGCCCGTCTGTTCAGGCTTGAGTTCCAAAAAAACCAAAAGCCCGTCTAGCTCAGTTGGTAGGGCGCAAGGCTCTTAACCTTGTGGTCGTGGATTTGAGCCCCATGGTGGGCAATTATCATGTTTGTGTTTAAGATTTTATTTTGCTCCAATCGGCCCATATCCTCTTAACCTTCCGGCCTCTTGATGGTGGACTACTAGGCTTGAGTTCCACAGAAACCAAAAGCCCGGCCCCCTGGTGGAGGACTACTAAGCTTGAGTTCCAAAAAAAACCAAAAGCTTGTCTAGCTTAGTTGGTAGAGCTCAAGGCTCTTAACCTTGTGGTTGTAGGTTCGAGCCCCACGATGAGTGATTATCTTGTTTGTGTTTCAGATTTTATTTTGCTTCAATCGGCCCCTGACTGCTAGGCTCTTAACCTTTCAGCCCCCTAGTGGTGGACTACTAGACTTGAGTTTCAAAGAAACCAAAAGCTCGTCTAGATTAGTTGGTAGAGCGCAAGGCTCTTAACCTTGTGGTTGTGGGTTTGAGCCCCATAGTGGGCGATTATCTTGTTTGTGTTTTAGATTTTATTTTGCTCCAATCGGCCTCTTGGTGGTGGACTACTAGGCTTGAGTTCCAAAGAAACTAAAAGCTTGTCTAGCTTAGTTGGTAGAGCATTGGGCTCTTAACTTTGTGGTTGTGGATTTGAGCCGCACGGTAGGTGATTATTTGTTTGTGTTTTAGATTTTATTTTGCTTTAATCGGCCCCCTGGTAGTGGACTGCTAGCACGGGGCGGGGGGGGGGGGGGGGGGGGGGGCGATTATCTTGTTTGTGTTTCAGATTTTATTTTGCTTCAATCCCCATGGTAGTTCAGATTTTATTTTGCTTCAACCCCCTGGTAGTTCAGATTTTATTTTGCTTCAATCGGCCCCTGGTGGTGGACTCAAACCCCAGATTATTTGTTTGTGTTTTAGATTTTATTTTGCTTCAATCGGCCCCCTGGTAGTGGACTGCTAGCACGGTGGGCGATTATCTTGTTTGTGTTTCAGATTTTATTTTGCTTCAATCCCGTAGTTCAGATTTTATTTTGCTTCAATCCCTGGTAGTTCAGATTTTATTTTGCTTCAATCCCTGGTAGTTCAGATTTTATTTTGCTTCAATCGGCCCCTGGTGGTGGACGGCCTCTGACGGCTAGGCTCTTAACCTTTCAGCCCCTGGTGGTGGATTGCTAGGCTTGAGTTTCAAAGAAACCAAAAGCTCGTCTAGCTCAGTTGGTAGAGTGCAAGGCTCTTAACCTTGTGGTTGTGGGTTTGAGCCCTATGGTGGGCGATTATCTTATTTGTGTTTTAGATTTTATTTTGCTCCAACCGGCCCCCTGGTGGTGGACTACTAGGCTTGAGTTCCAAAAAAATGAAAAGTCTGTCTAGCTTAGTTGGTAGAGCGTAAGGCTCTTAACTTTGTGGTTGTGGGTTTTGAGCCCAACGGTGGGTGATTATTTATTTGTGTTTTAGATTTTATTTTGCTTCAATCGGCCCCCTGGTAGTGGACTGCTAGGCCACGGTGGGCGATTATCTTGTTTGTGTTTGATTTTATTTTGCTTCAATCCGCTGGTCCCCTGTAGTTCAGATTTTATTTTGCTTCAATCTCCCTGGTAGTTCAGATTTTATTTTGCTTCAATCGGTCCGTGGTGGTGGACGGCCCCTGACTGTTAGGGTCTTAACCTTTCAGCCCCCTGGTGGTGGACTACTAGGCTTGAGTTTTGAAGAGACCAAAAGCCTGTCTAGCTCAGTTGGTAGAGTGCAAGGCTCTTAACCTTGTGGTTGTGGGTTCAATTCCCACGATGGGCAATTATTTTGTTTGTATTTTAGATTTTATTTTGCTCCAATCGGCCTCCTAGTGGTGGACTACTAGGCTTGAGTTCCAAAGAAACCAAAAGCTTGTCTAGGTTAGTTGGTAGAGCACAAGTCTCTTAACTTTGTGGTCGTGGGTTTGAAGTCTCTTAACTTTGTGGTCGTGGGTTTGAGTTCCATGGTGGTTGATTATTTGTTTGTGTTTCCCCCTAGTAGATTATCTTGTTTGAAACGATTATTTGTTTGTGTTTCCCCCTACTAGATTATCTTGTTTGTGTTTCAGATTTTATTTTGCTTCAATCGGCCCCCTGGTAGTTGACTGGTAGGCTTGAGTTCCACAGAAATCAAAAGCCCGCCCCCTGGTGGAGGACTGCTAGGCTTGAGTTCCGAAGAGACCAAAAGCTTGTCTAGCTTAGTTGGTAGAGCGCAAGGCTCTTAACCTTGTGGTCGTGAGTTTGAGCCCCATGGTGGGTGATTATCTTGTTTGTGTTTTAGATTTTATTTTGCTCCAATCGGCCCCTGGTGGTGGACTGCTAGGCTTGAGTTCCGAAAAGACCAAAAGTCTGTCTAGTTTGTGGTTGTGGGTTTAAACTCCATGGTGGGCGATTCTCTTGTTTGGGTTTTAGATTTTATTTTGCTCCAATCGGCCCCCTGGTGGTGGACTGCTAGGCTTGAGTTCCAAAGAGATTAAAAGCCCGTCTAGCTTAGTTGGTAGAGCGCAAGATTTTTAACCTTGTGGTCGTGGCTTTGAGCCCCATGTTGGGCGATTATCTTGTTTGTGTTTTAGATTTTATTTTGCTTCAATCAGCCCCCTGGTGGAGGACTACTAGGCTTGAGTTCCGAAGAGACCAAAAGCTCGTCTAGCTTAGTTGGTAGAGTGCAAGGCTCTTAACCTTGTGGTTGTGGGTTTGAGTCCCACGGTGGGTGATTATCTTGTTTGTGTTTTAGATTTTATTTTGCTCTAATCGGCCCCCTGGTGGTGGACTGCTAGGCTTGAGTTCCAAAGAGACCAAAAGCCCGTCTAGCTTTGGTAGAGCGCAAGACTCTTAATCTTGTCGTCTAGCTTTGGTAGAGCGCAAGACTCTTAATCTTGTGGTTGTGGTTTAAACTCCATGGTGGGCGATTATCTTGTTTGTGTTTTAGATTTTATTTTGCTCTAATCGGCCCCCTGGTGGTGGACTGCTAGGCTTGAGTTCCAAAGAGACCAAAAGCCCGTCTAGCTTTGGTAGAGCGCAAGACTCTTAATCTTGTCGTCTAGCTTTGGTAGAGCGCAAGACTCTTAATCTTGTCGTCTAGCTTTGGTAGAGCGCAAGACTCTTAATCTTGTGGTTGTGGTTTAAACTCCATGGTGGGCGATTATCTTGTTTGTGTTTTAGATTTTATTTTGCTCCAATCGGCCCGCTGGTGGTGGACTGCTAGGCTTGAGTTCCAAAGAGATCAAAAGCCCGTCTAGCTCAGTTGGTAGAGCGCAAGGCTCTTAACCTTGTGGTTGTGAATTTGAGCCCCACGGTGGGCGATTATCTTGTTTGTATTTCAGATTTTATTTTGCTTCAAGATTAGGCCATTATTTTCAGCTTGGTTGGAGGAGAAGAAGTTGCAGAAAAGCGGAGACGAAATCGAAGGGAGAGGCGATGGCCCCACGCCACATAGGCCCCACACGGTGGGCGATTATCTTGTTTGTATTTCAGATTTTATTTTCAGCTTGGTCAGACCTAGGAGGTTGGAGAAGAAGTTGCAGAAAAGCGGAGACGAAATCGAAGGGAGAGGCGATGGCGAGCATGCAGATGTGAGGGAAAGAGAAAGGAAAATCGGGGGCATGTGAGGGTTGCGTGTCCTACGTGGCCCAATGCGCGCAACTCGGGTAGCGGCCTGGCCTGACCCAGCTTAATTGAGCCGGTTTGGCCCTTTTTGTGTAATTCACCGTTTTAACTCCGATTTTGGTGGTAGAGCGCAAGGCTCTTAACCTTTCGGCCCTCTGGTGGTGGACTGCTAGGCTTGAGTTCCGAAGAGACCAAAAGCCTGTCTAGCTCAATTGATAGAGCGCAAAGCTCTTAACCTTTCGGCCCTCTGGTGGTGGACTGCTAGACTTGAGTTCCGAAGAGACCAAAAGCCCGTCTAGCTCAGTTGGTAAAGCACAAGGCTCTTAACCTTTCGGCCCCCTGATGGTGGACTGTAGGCTTGAGTTCCGAAGAGACCAAAAGCCCGTCTAGCTCAGTTGGTAGAGCACAAGGCTCTTAGCCTCTCAAGAAATCTATGATTATATAAATTGTTACTAATGTTTTTATTATTTTAAGAAATGTATTTTTTTTTTATTTTTTTAGGAATGTTTGTACAAAAATTGTTACTGTTTTCCTTTAATAAATTATTAGAATTAGTATATTTTATCTCATGTTTTTTACTCGTCTACTTTGAAGGTCTCGTTCTCGATTGTAATGAATAAATTATGAAAAAATGGAATTTGAAACTTTATTATTGTCTTCGGATAAGAAATGATTCTTTCCACACCGTCTTTAATATTTAAGTTAGATCAGAGCTATGAGAATGTAACAAGATTTTAGAGAATCATAGTGACGTTAAGTTTCCTCATCTAAAGTTGAAATGTATTTATATGTGAAACAACTTAGGATATTTTCATTTTCTCTTCCAATTAGGATTAGGATGAGAAGGGTTTAACTAGGTTCAATGGCTCTTCCGCGGGTTGTGGGTGTGCGAATTGCACACTCCGAGTAAAAAGAATTCACCTTAGCCCCGCCTTCGTTTGCCTTGGTCGAGGTGGGCCCATAGGCTCTTCAACACGTGGCTTGCCAATAGATTTTGGAATCGATCAAGCCTCGGTTTAACCACCATTGGTCTCAATTTGCGTGATCTTAGCCTAAAGCTAATTTTACAAAATATATATTGAAATTAAGTTGCAAATTTTAATTAAAGGTTTGAAAATAAAAATTATCATTTTATTTTTATTAAAAATAAAAAATATAAATGACTCGAATAACCTGAACCAACCCAACTCAAAAAATCTATAGTTCGGTTGAGTTCGGTTGAGTTCGGTTCATCATTTAATAAGAGTTCTTTAGGTTGAAAATTTTACAACCCCAATAATTGTTGAGTCAGAGTTTAAAAAATATGACTCGACTCAACTCAAACGTTGGTCTTTGCAATCCATTGGGCTTCAATGGGCTTGTACAAAAAGCCTTACAAGGCCCATTTGTGAGGAGACCATAACATAATTCAGGCCCATCTCAAAGCCCATTAGCAGTTTATTTCTTAATATCTCTTAACTTATTTTAACATAAAATTTATTTAACATAAAATTGAAAAGTTAATATTCTATTTAATAGATTCGTTAATAGTTAATTTAAACAAAGTTAACCACCTTGAAGTTCCGCTAACTCTATGGATATATATGATACGTATTTTTTCTTAAGGTCTTATTCCTGTTGATAACTTAATTTCATGGTCTATCCCGATGCGTTGGGACAAAACTTAGATAGATTCTCGAACATTATATCGTGATAGTTTTCTAAAAGAAGATGGATCTATATGGGAACTAGCTCTCTCAAGGCTTCATCTTCAACCACGGGAATGATCATAAAAGTGTTCATCATCGGTGATAATCCATTTCAAGTGTAGAGCATGCATCATCTTCACTCCGTCTAGTTGCTCGTTGTTAGTGTGAATGATAGTAGAATTGAACCCTATAATCACTAAGCGTTTTTCTAGAGGCATAGAAAAAAGAACTTTTATCTCTACAACAAAGTTGGGCCTAGGTACGGGCTTTTCGTATGCCTCTAGTCAACCTACGCTTTGACATATATAAGATCGCATTCCGAAGTCTCTTTCAGTCTCATTTATATTTTTGGGCCTTGGCAAGAACTTTTGTCACCCTAATCTCTTTTATATTTAATATCAAATATATTAAACATATAAAAATATCTATTATATTAAATATATTAAATATTAAAAGAATTAAGAGTATTTTAAATATATTAAAGAAATATATATATATATATATATATATATATATATATGAAATTTGATATATTAGATATTAAAAGAATTAGAGTAGATTAAAAATATTAGAGAAAATATATATTTGAAGTAGGAATTAGATGAGATTTAAAAATAAGTAATATATATATTTATTTATTTATTTGGGTACTATGGTCCTAATTTTATTTTTTAAATAAAACAATAACATTTTTTTAATATATAACCTAGCCATATATTCGTACCAACCTCATGTATATTAAGTGGCTCAAATTTAGTCTTCATTGAATATTTGATTTTTCAGTTTTAAATTATCGATCGTAGGTCCGAATAATTTGTCGACCAAACGATCAAGGTGTAACAGCTGAATCCCACCCTAACAAATATAGTTTGTTTTAGGCTTTTTTTTTTTTCAAGTTTTCCTTCCGTGTTTTAAAACGTGTCCATTGTGGAGAGGGTCTAACCTTATTCCAACAAGTGTTTCACCATCTTAAAACCTCAGGAAATCCAACAAAATAAAGTTAAAAGAGAACAATATTTGCTAGTAGGCTTTAGCTGATACAAATGGTATCAGAGCAAAATATTGAGCGATGTGCCAATGAAGACGAAGTTCCAAGGGGGTAGATTGTGAAATCTGACATTGGTTGACGAGGGAAACGCAATATTTTAGTAGACACTTTTTAAAATGGTGAGTGGGACAGACTAAAACCCATATTTACTAATGATGGGCTTAAGCAGGCAGATTTGAACCATTTGAACAATTTGTTGCGTGTAAGAATGTTTCAAACTTGAAATCCTCACCTAATCCAAACTAGAAGCAAAACTCCTTTTGAAATAGGAAACCTCACTTTTCCCAACCAAATACAAATCCAAAGTCCGTTGAACAGACTCCGATCCTCCGTCTTCCTTCTTCCTCTGAATCGCTAATTCGCAAGCACTGTAACCAAGATCCGGCCGGCGAAGCCACGATGTGCTGCTTCGGAAAGGTGTGCATGCTGTGCACATGCCTGATTCTGGTGGTCGTGGCCGTCGGATTCCTCTTCGGATTCGGAGTTTTCAAAGACGGATTTCATAAGATCAAAGATAAGGCCGATTTCTGCGACGGAGGTATCTGCGGCGGCGGAAGGCCTTTCTTCGCTGCTGCGCCGCCTCCTCGTTTCTAGGGTTTCTCTTCTTCTGTGGATCTTCGTTTCGATTTTTATTTTTTATTTTTTATTTTTTATTTTTAATTTAGGGATATTATGGGCTGCTGCATATCATTCTCGTAATTGTCTTGTTTTAATTACAGTTTACACGATTCTTTTTTCCCCATACTGTAATAATGCATTTTTACTTTTTACTTCTTTTTTAAAACGATAAATACATGAATTGGGTTTAAATAAAATTATTGAAAAATAGGTTTTAGGATGAGATTGATTTGAAGATTTTTTTATTTTTTATTTATTACAGGATGCAAATAATTTATATTATAGTTTATATAAATTATTTTCATCGAAAATTATTGCAAACAGTATTTTTCATATATATATATATATTATAATTAATGCATATTATATTGTAATTAGAATGAGAAACTAAAAGAAAAATAATCTGAAATTTATAAAACAAAGTAATAAATAAAATATAGGTTAATGGTGTTTTTATCATCTAAAGAATTTGAGCGCGTAATATATTTCACAACTTTGCTCCGTTATATGGTTAAGTAAACTTTCGGAAAAATCCGTCCAAGAAATTTATTTCGCTGGTACTTTTTATAATAATTTGAGCTACCAGTCTACTAGCTCTATTTCTAATGATATTTCCCATTCTATTTCTAATGATATTTTTTAATTTCTAATGATATTTTTTATTTTCATAAAGTTTTTTTTTTTTTATTTTTAAAAAACTCATTTAGATCGGATACTAAAAATATTAGAAAGTATAAAAACCTTTAAAAATAATGATAAAATAAAATAAAATAGGATAATTAATAAGTTAACTAAAAAAAAGAAAAAAAATAGCTTGCTTTCCCGGTTTAAGTTGATTAATTTAATTCCACGAGAGAGACGAAACAATAGACTTGATTTGGGAAGAAAAAAGAGATAGAGTAGATGTATATGAGTAGAAATTGGATTTTGACTACGGTGGCTGATCCTTACGTCTTATCCTCGTAACATGGATCTAAGGTTGAATTGGATTTTGAAGAGTAGATTCAGGCTAGTATCAAGAATAATTAGTAACTCGAGCCTTGGTCAACTAAGTGGCTCCACTGTCGTTTGGTTGAAAGAATTGTTTTATGTAGGACGACACGTGCCTAGTGGCCCCTACTTGTATCATATGTATGATATGTTTTGATATGTAATGTTGTGTTATATTACGTTATAAGATATGTCAAATATTATTAAGGTATAAAGGAAATGCCATGTTATGTAATGATAGCTATTTTATATTATGAAATGTCATGATATGCTACGACATGTCGGGATATGTTTTTAAATAAGGAAGTTATGTTATGCATGAAATGATATATAAGAATTATGTACGCGTAATTACCAAATTTAATATGTTACGAAAGAATCAAGCTTATCTTGCATCATTTTATTATGTCATGATGGAAAGTATGGGGACCTCATGCATAACTGTGTGGTCACGTGCATTGAGATACTTCCCCTGTTATGTTAAGTTACTATGGATGAAGTACTTTCGATATTTATGTTCGCCATGATATCATGTGGGCCTTTTCCTCCGTGGTGTCTGGCGATGCGTTAGCACGTTTAGCCTGACTAAATCAGGCCCAGGGGTATGTATAGGAGCCCACATGGTGGGTCCATGTGCAGTGTATGGGCCGTGTGTGGGGAAGTACTACACATCCAACCCATCATGTTGTATGTGTTTGTGTTTCACGTCCCCCAATATTGGAGTCTATTAAGAAATACTCAAGTCATGTGCTACTCTTACATTTTAGGTAAAGACAAGACATCTCTATACTTCGATGGAGGTGATGCGTGAAGACCATGGAACCGGTGTTAGGGTAGTTGCATTTCATCTTATACTCTTAGGTTAGAGTAGGGCAATGTGTTATTTTCTAGTTTTTGAATATATTGTCTATTCTCGTTTCTTATATGTTTCCGTATCGATTTAAGGATTTAATTTTTAACGCGTAAGTCCATTCTTTCGTTTTTTAAATATTTTAAAAGAATGTGGTCACAGTTAACCGTCATATGTCATGCATGTAGTAACGACTCTATTTCATTAGAAAAATAAGGTCGTTATAGTTGGTATCATTACTTAGGTTATAGATTCTATAGACTAGCTTACGAGGTAGGCTTAACACATTCAATTAGACAAATAAAAGTGGAAATTGGGAAACCACGATCGATAGAATATTTCAAAAACGAAGGCATGATTTAAGATGAACGTGCTATGACCATAGTTAACATATTCAGTGTTATGACCATAGAGATAGAAATGAATGTACTAACCTACACGAACAAGTCCCTTTTATAGGTATTTATGGAGATGAAATGCTTTTTTATTTTATAAGAATTAAATGACAACTTTTAGAAAATTTACTCTAGTAATGATTATTATTAGTTATAATTTGTGATTTTTCATGAACAATCAAATTCATAAGAGATTGTTCTAAATCCTTTAGCATTTGAAACTATTTCCCCAAATTGATAGCAATGGGGCTTCTAACACTGTGTTTCCCATCTGACCATTCCAATGTTCCGAACACATAACCCTCTTGATTTCCCTTTCCACTTCTCTGCAACACAATCCTGAAGCTCTTCTCTTCATCCATGGCGGTAAATTGCAATGTACTCGGCTCAACGACGATTGAAACTTCCAAAGGCGACGTTACTCGAGCAACATACTTCCCTGGACTTCCCACGTTCTTCACCTTTCGATTGATTGTCACAGGGCCTGTTTTCAAATCCGCGACTGAGATGGATGGATAATTGAGGTCAGTCACTTTGAATAACTTATTGCAAACCAATGTATTGTTTGAGAATTGTTTGATTTGCGTTGCATTGTAGCCTCGAGCGCACAAGAAATTTAGGTAATCGTCCATTGTAATGTCGTAAACGAGGCCAGGGTCCATGGCGCTGTTTGGATGAACATGTCCTGCGCCGTATGCTAATGGAGTTGCTATCACTCCGTCGAGGTCGACAATTGGATGTAAGCTGCTATCTCTTGTTTTGGCTGTAGAGATAAAATTCATGGAAATTTATTCAATTACATCAACATTTGTTTTGATTCGATGCTTTTATTTGATTGTATATGATTGAACCTGTGGTCATAATTGCGGATTTAATGGCAGCCGGACTCCATTTGGGATTTAGGGTTTTGAGAAGGCCTACAATGCCAGAAACATGGGGGCAAGACATGGATGTGCCAGAGTATACCATAAAAGGAACTCGACGATCATCAACGGGCAGATTTGCCAATGGTATTCCATCAGGGTAAGCCGCAATTATATTCACACCTGGTGCTGTTATATCTGGCTGATCTCAAACATAACATAACTTGTTAGTATAAATGATCTTCCTTATCGTTACTACATTAGCATGCATTTGAATTGAAACGTTTTAAAGCTTGAGAAAAAGAAACCTTGAGGATTGACTCCTCGATTATACTTGGGCCTCTTCCTGAGAACCTAGCCATGGTTGGGGCTGGCGTGACACCGAGCTTTGCCGTTATCGAACTGATGTAAGCCATGGGTGTCCTGATCAAGTATATGTTAATATGCAGGGGAAATAACAATCTTTGGAAGAGAAAAAAAAGGAAACATAGGGAGTTACCTTGTAGAGCTCATATATTGAGAGATGGTTATACTGTCATTATAGGTTACATGGGATGCTGGAATGATGTGTGGATCAGCTTTAATCTCATTCCCACTTTCTTCATCGTTAACCAAGATCATCCCAACCGCCCCTGCTTGAGCTGCCAAGTAACCTTTGGTCACTCTTGCAATAACCCCAACAACGCACACCACAATCTTCCCATTCAATTTGGTGGGATCAAGTGTTCCCTCATCACACACTTCCCTGTAAGAATTTAATATAAGTGTGATGTCCCATATCGGTTGAAGAGGAGAACGAAACACCCTTTATCAAGGTGTGGAAACCTCTCCCTAGCAGACGTGTTTTAAAGCCTTGAAAGGAAGCCCGAAAGGAAAAGCCAAAAGAGGACAATATCAGCTAGCGGTGGGCTTGGGCCGTTACAAATGGTATCGGAGCAAACCCAAAGAGGACGATATGACTTTAATTGGAAGCCCAAAAGGGAAAGCCCAAAGAGAACAATATCTACTTTCGGTAAAGTCCAAAGAGGACAATATCTGCTTTCGGGTAACCCCAAAGAGGACAATATCTGCTAGCGACGGGTTTGGGCCGTGACAATAAGTTTATTTGGAAATTTTTAGTTGTTCATTAATTTTCTTATGTTCTTTTAAAAAAAAAGGAGTAAAATACTCACGCCGCAAGTTCTGGGACATTGTTGGCTTTTGCATCCACAGCGTTGATTAAAGGGTAGAACTTGTCTTCTGTTAATGCCTTAGAAGAAAGGCTTGCACCCTGGATTTTTATAGTTGGGACATAGTTTAGTTAAGATAGAAAGTAGAACTCATTCAAGTTTTCTAAGTTTAGGTTGTGTTCGATATAAGTACGTACGTACCTTGAGTTTCTTGTTGTTCCCTAGGACTATGAAATTTGTGAACTCCCTATCAATGGTACTAGCTCCAACGGTTAACATCCATGGCGATACGTTTGATACACTTGTAGGATCTGGTCCTAAGTTTCCAGCCGAACAAACAACAACGATGCCATGCTGAACTGCATGAAAGGCCCCTATAGATAGCCCATCGTCTAGGAAGTCTGAGGGAATTGCACCAAGAGAAGCTGAGACAACGTCAACCCCATCACCAATGGCAGCTTCGAAGGCAGCTAAGATATCCACGTCAAAACACCCTCCACCTTCCGCTTCCCAACAGACCTTGTAGGACGCGACACGGGCTCGAGGTGAGCCACCTTTGGCAGTTCCATTTGCGTAGCCAAAAACATTAGCTCCAGAGACAAAGTTGCCCCCAGCCGTGGATAAAGTGTGGGTTCCGTGGCCTTGATGGTCCCTTGGAGAATTGGAGCTGCCATTGAGTGGACGATTGGCTAAGTTAAAGAACCTTGCTCCAATTAGCTTCCTGCATATTTTAAGGTACCCATTTCAAATCTACTCCACCATAATGAAAGAAAACGTGATATATATTGGATGAATTGAAGCTCTTGACCTGTTGCAATGGAAGTTGGGGTCAGCGCCACTTTGACAACTGCCCAGCCACCTTGAAGGGACTGGCCCATATCCTTCGTCACTGAAGCTCTTAGATTCGGGCCAAACACCTATGTTCCAATTGCATGAAGTTACAGAAAAACACAACACCAACATAGTCTTAACAAAAAACAATGACAGAGAACAAAAGAAAAAACAGAACCTGTGTCAATGTTAGCTATAATTGCATCTTCACCAAACCTCGTAACATTCCAAATAGAGTCGGAAGGAACTCCTTCTTGTGTTTCTAGTCCAAGAAAATTCCATGATCTTGTTGTGTGTAGTTGTCTCTCCTTATTTTCAAAAACAGAAATCACATTTGGAATTCCTACCATATATTTGTTCAAGGTCAGTTTCAAGCTTATTTGACCAAGGGAATAGCCTATTGACTTCAAGAACATATGAACAATTTACTTGCAAGATCTGCGGCTTGTTTTTCATTGAGCATTGCGGCAAAGCCATTGATATATCTGTTGTATGAGTAGAAAATAGCTTCCTTGGCTATCTCTTTGCTGCACAATGAATAGAGAAGGGTAACAAATTGTGAGAATAACCATGGTAAGAAACCAAGCGTGATGAATCGAAAGAGCCTCACCTTCCCAACACTGATCCTAGTAAATCATAATGAGATTTTGTTACAAGTTGGAGATCCAACGAGGAAGGACTCAAACCATGAGAATGCGATCCGAGGTATACGATGTATGGCTGCATGAGAAAAAGAGAATTAGATGGAACAAAGATTGAGTTTTCGAAATGGGAAATAAAACGAAAGAGTTTGCCTTTTTAGTGGCAATAGTCGATGTTTGGAGAACTGAGAAAAGAGAGAGAATCAAAAGAAATGAAGAACAATTGGAGAGTTCCATGGCTTTTGTTTGATGAATGGTTTGTTTGAAACTTTTTGCATTTTAAAATAATGTATTGTTGTGTAGTTGTAGATGTAAGTTCCAACTTGTTTCTAAAATTGGAGTAAGTGATTATTGTTAAGGTAATGCCAGTTGTGTTCTTGCAAAGTAGGTAATGGCTATAATCGATCTCATGGGGCATAAAAGGATGTGTAATACGTTTTTAAACGAAGTCATGCACTTGCACATTTAATTTAAAACAATAAAATAAAAATGACATAATATTTGAATACGAAAATGAAAACCTATCAACCCCTAAATGAAAACCAATGCATATTACCATCATGTTTCGACTAACATGGCCATTCCAGCCTTCATTGTCATCCGTGTAGGGATGCTTTACGTTTACCTCAAAAATAAGGGTAGCATGTGGCTTCCATGGCCATTCCAACATTCATCGTCGTTCATATACCGATGCTTTGCCTTTACGTGAAAAATAAGGGTGTGACTTGAGTATTATAGTATATGAGGCTTGAGTATTTTAGCAATACTCATTAAGTCATCTCATTACTGGGGTTAGTAATGTAATCACACACATGTAATGATGGGACCTATTCTTTGAAACTATAACATGACCTTGGACTCTTTCTAGTTTCGGGCACGGTTGGATGTGTGGTACTTCCCCACACATGGCCCACCCACGTGCACATGGACCCACCTAGTGGGATCGTATACTTCTCCTTAATATCATAAATGAGTCACATATAATTTTCTATAGTATTTTGAGTCTCCTAAGATCTTGAAAACATGATAGAATTTTCATAAGGATCTCTTTGTCATTTACCACCCAAAATCTTGATTTAATTCTTCAACATATTCCAATGGACTTGAAACTTTGTGACTTGTGTAATCCCTTTAACATAAGGCTCCTCGTTAAATTTCATGTCATTTAGAGGTCTTTTTGGTCATAAGCTAGTGGTACATAATTATAGAGGCATTTTAATCATTTTACACCTACACTTGGTTTAGCCCGTTATCAACCTAATGGTCACCAAATTTCATACATAACATTATAATGTCATATTGAGCATTCTCCTAAAATTTCATGAGAATTAGATTTGTGACTCAAGCGCTTCATTGAAATCAATGTTCATGTGGACACTAAGGTTGGCCAACTTACTCAATCTTAATCCCAAAATCCTCACTTTTTTTCGATGGTTCCATCAACTAGATCAATAGCTTTACTACTTTCCTGCATAACATTGTTCTACGAGTCACATTCTCTAAGCTTTGTTAAAGGTTCAATAATTGACCTGTTTGCCCATATATCCCCAAAGTCTCATTTTAACAATTGCCCTATAACCCTAACGGAAAGGCACCACAACCATTTTTTTTTTCCCAACTCTTTTGTGATATCAAGAATGAGCTTACCAAAATTATGTTCTAAAAATTGATATTAATAAACATGGTGGATATCCTTAGATGCCATAAAACTTGGGATACTTAAATTGACAGTCTGAAACCTTAATTAACCTTTTAACTACGTTGACATTGCTAGGAAAAATTCATCATAATTTTCTACAACAATTTGTTTATGTTGAACTTTTTACGTATCCCCCACCCAATTGCATCTAAAATCATGGTATCTTACATTTAAGGTATCCCGACAATCTCATATTGTAGTCCCTCTCCATATACCTTTAAAATTTTGACCATGATCGTAATACCTCATCCAAATCGTGGCTTGTTACTTTTAAATCACCTCATAACCTTCATACTTGCAGTTGTATTTTTAAAATTTTTAAATTCTAATCGAGGTGAAAGTTTTCTATCTCTCGCATACTATAAGATATTGCCCTGTATCAAGCTTCCTGGGTCATTTTCATTTCATTTGAAATTAATTACTTATCCGTATACGGTAGTACATTCCTTTCCATCTCTATGGTCATAATACTGCATAATTTATCTATGTTTGAGACATCTAACTGAAACATATGACATTTCTTAGCAAAATCATTTTCGTGCATACACTAACATTTAGTAGCTTACTAAAACTATAACTCTCCATCCATAGTACCAAGCTTACTAAATCAAAACATCATCAATACATCAATTTACATTCACATTCCATGCAAGGTAAAACATAACATATTCTGCATTATATAATAAATATAGTTTTAAGTCAACAATAACACAGTCAACTATAATATAGTCAATATTGTAAAAATTCAATTACGAGTTCTAGTATCCCCTAATGCATGAGCACACATTAATGCATGAGGTCCCAATATTTTTCCATTTTGCATTATCTTTTAATACAATCTCGTTGACGTTTCATACATATCATATCGTTTTTCATATAATTTATCATATCTTTCATGCAAACGTCGGGGTTGTATTTTATGCTAGTTTATTGTTTTGCATGTCAATCATATCATATCATTTACATTACATAAATATGTCAAATCATAATATTCCATGCTTCCAGACATAAAAACTTTCGTCATATACATATAATAAAATAACATTTCGCATCACAATCTATCATATCATAAACATGTCAATTTATCACATATCTCGTATTATAACATATTTCATATCATTTTCATATCATATCACAACATATATATATATATATATATATATATATATATATATATATATATATATATATATATATATATATATATATATATATATATATATATATATCCTTCGTTCACATGTCGTATCATAATTATATCATATTGTAAACACTTCGTAGTCATATCGTTTCCATATGCATGTCCTAGCCATATCGTTTCCTAACATACCTTAGTCATATCGTTGCCTAACATATCCGAAATCATATCGTTGCATGAACGTATCCTAGTCTTACCGTTACAGTAACACATCCTAACCATAACGTTTCTTGAACATTTCCTAGTCATACCGTTACAAGAACGTACCCTAGCCATATCGTTCTATCAATCTATCATCACCATATCCTCATAATCATATCGACTTAAATTTTTGAGTTTCAAAAAATTTAACCCAACCAAAACCGAAAAAGAACTTAACGAAACCCAATTTATATGGTTTAGGTTGAGTAGTTCGTTAGGTCCTGAGTCATATGAACTCTCCAATGTTTATATGAAATTTTGCCAAATAAAAACATTTTAGAAAGAAAATTATTCTACAAAAGGTCTCCCCCATAAACAAAGGTCAAACAATCTCATCACTCCCTTTTCACGAAGACTTTATTGATTGAACACACCTCAATAGGCTTTGATAGCTTTTCATGGTTAATGTAGAACACAAAATTTACTCAAAATTTATATTGTGATTTTTCATAATGTTAAGAACGAGAAATAGAAATAGAATAGAAATCGAAGGTGTGCGGTACACTTCTAATTAATCTCAGAATGTTTTGAGCTTGGTGAAATATGCTGACAGTGTCACGGTTCGTTGTGTACATCATTGCTATCAACTTTTGTATCTGAAAAATTGCTGGAGCATTCTTTTGTGAAAATTGATCGTGAAGATTAATCCACACTTGATGAGTTGTCTTGGCGCGAATAATACCCTCAGCGATATCTGCTTCAACTGAATGAGTTAACCAAGATATTATCATACTGTTGCATTGGTTCCAGAGTTCAAATTCGGTCGAATTTGCATCTTGAGACGGTTCTTCAATTGTGCCATCCATGAAACCAATTTTCTTTTTGGCAATAAGAGCATGCATAACTGATTTACTCATTGGTAATTTGTTTCATTTAATTTGATTGGAACAAGTGAATATCCTAACTGATCAGAGTGATGAATATAATAAGGATGTGTTAAATCAACATCTGAAATTTTGAAGCTAAATTTGACTGATTTCGCCATAGAGAAAATTTTGATATTTAAGAATACCAAGATCGGTGCTCTAATACCATGTTAAGAATGAAAAATAGAATTGGAATCGAAGGTGTGTGTTCTCATTGATATTCATAAGCTTTAAATAGAATACAAGCTAACAACTAATATCGACTAATAATGAAAATATAAACTAATTAAATATTGTGAATAAAATAAAATATACTATATATTAAAATATAACATCTAAGATATATTCCATAAATAATATATACTCTAACTATTATATCTCAATAATATTTTATTGAGCCCCATAAAGAATAATATTTCATGTAATCAACGTCCTTACATGAAATATAATATTGAGCCCCATAAACATTATATTTCATTTACTTGTAATAAACGTCAAATACATGTTGATCAACGCGAAGAAGACAAGTTGATGCAACTACTCATGGGGCTCAATGAGTCTTATACAACGGTGAGATCTAACATATTGATGATGACCCCATTACCTAATGTGAGGCAAGTCTATTCATTACTCGTACAAGAAGAGATGAAGCGTCAAGTAACTTCTGAACCTACTAAGAATTTCTCGATTGCATCAGTAGTGCAGAAGAAAACAACATATTCAAAATTGGTGAGTGTCGAATTCTTAGGTTTCACTGTAAATTTTGTGATAAAAGGGGACATACAAAAGATCGATGTGAACAGAAAAATAATTCTAGAAGGGCAGTACAAATCAATCAACGCAACAATCGAGGATATTGATCATTTGCAAATATTGCCGATATTTCTCAGTTGAATACAGAAGAATAGTCACCTAATTCCATCTCAAATTTTTCTTATGAGCAATTACAACAGATTATACAAGCCTTATTTGCACTCAATCATCGTCCTTTTGGAAATTTTGAAAATAACATCAATGTTGCAGGCTTGTTTCCAGTATCTGCATTATTTATTAACTCTACAAGTTCTAATCCATGGATTCTCGATAGTGGAGCTACGATCATATAGTATCCAAAACTTTTGTTATGACTGAACCAAAGGCTACCACCATATCTACGATAAATTTGCCTAATGGAGAGACAACACATGTGTCACATACTAGCAATGCTTCCTTTAATCCTGACCTTAAATTAAAGAATGTTTTATGTGTGCCTTTATTCAATTTAAACCTAGTGTCCATCAGTAAACTTACCCATGACTTGAAATGTTATGTCACCTTCTATCCTGATTTTTGTGTTATTCATGACTTGGCTACGGGAAAGATGATTGGCTCGAGTAAACAATTCGGAGGTCTCTATCATATTTCTTCATCTCCAATCAAATCTTCAGTAAATCAAGTATCTCAGTCATATGATTTTTGGCATTTACGCCTAGGTCATCCTTCTTTTTCTCATTTTAAATTTCTAGCTGATCAATTGCATATTAATAATGCTAGTCTTTCTCATAACGGTAGTATTTGCCCATTAGCAAAACAAACTAGGTTGTCTTTCCCAAGAAGTTCAATAACAACACATTCTGCCTTTGATCTGTTACATTGTGATGTTTGGGGACCACATAAAATTCCAATACATTCTGGTTTGCGTTTTTTTCTCACTGTTGTTGATGATTTTACTCGACGTACTTGGGTTTTTCTTATGCAACACAAATCAGAAGTACATCATTTGTTAGTAAACTTTGTTAAATTCGTTCAAACTCAATTTTATACTACTATCAAGATAGTTAGATCAGACAATGAGACTAAGTTCCTATCTTTGCAACCATTTTTTATTTCTTATGGCATTGAATTTAGCGCACTTGTGTCTATACTTCACAACAAAATGGAGTCGTAGAATGCAAGCATCGTCATATCCTAAATGTAGCTAGGTCTCTTCTTTTTTAGTCACATTTTTGGGGAGAATGCATTTTAAGTACTGTTTATCTTATAAATAGAACACCATCACCATTGTTATCTAACAAGACACCCTTTGAAGCACTCTACAAACGACCACCAACATTTCACCATCTTAAAGTTTTTGGTTGTAAGTGTTATGCAACTGTAGTACATCCTAAGCGAAAATTTGAACATCGGGCAATTCCTTGTGTTTTCATAGGATATCCTTGTGGTCACAAAGATTACAAGTTGTATGACATGCAATCTAAAAAATTCTTTATCATTCGTGATGTTAAGTTTTGTGAAGATGATTTTCTAATTTCATCAGCTTCACAAACTTTGACATTAGCTCCTTCAACTCCCATTTTATCACTTCATGATTCATCCTACTCAAACATCCATTCTAATAGTCCTCCCCCTTCTATTCCTTCTATTCCTTCGTCGTCTCCTCTGCCATCTATTCCTTCTCCAAGTTCATTAGTTTCAAATTCACCAGATTCACCCACTAAATCTAATCTTATCCCACCTGATACATCAGTTCCACTACGACGTTCTACTTGTACCAAACAACCTCCAGCTTGTTATAATGATTATGAGATGTCTCTTGGAGCCAATCATTTAACCTCTAGCTCAAGTCCCAACACTGGTACCAGATATCTCCTTCATCGTTACCTTTCATTCTCTCGTCTTTCTCCTACTCAACGTGCTTTTCTAGCTCTTATTACAGCCGAGACAGAACCTAAAATCTATGGTGAGGTAGTTGGCAACCCATTATGGCAGCAGGCTATGAAGGATGAAATTGCAGCTTTGGAACGTAATCATACTTGGTCTCTCGTTCCTCTACCACCTGGCCATAAAGCTATTGGCTGTCGTTGGGTGTACAAGATTAAACACAACTCTGAAGGTTCTGTTGAACGTTAAAAAAAAGCTTGACAGGTAGCAAAGGGATACACTCAGGTTGAAGGTGTTGATTACAAAGAGACATTTTCTGCTACAGTGAAACTTACTACACTTTGTTGCTTACTCACTATTGCCGCTGCTAAAAAATGGTTCACTCATCAGTTGGATGTTCAAAATGCCTTTCTCCATGGTAATCTAAATGAGGAAGTGTATGATGGTGTTAATATAACACATGCGGAAGCAATTTGGATCTTAGGCACTTTTAGAACATCAATTATAGTAAATAACTAGCATGTTCATAAGTATTAAAATTTAATGAGTTTGAATACTAACCTTTTGTAGTTCAAACTTCTTTTTCCTCACGAACCGGTTCCGAACCACTAATAGTGTCTTCTCCACTATCCTCCGGCCTTAGAACGGGATTGTGGAATCCGGTGAGTGACTAAACTTGGAAGAGATTTTGTATATATGAAGAGAGTGTTTGTGAGAGGTTTTTCTCAAGGTTTTTTTTTTTTTTTTTTTTTTTTTCACCAAGAAGAAGAAGACCTTCCATGTACCATGATCACTCTATTTAAAGAGTCATGTTTGCATGTTCATGCAAATTTGAGATCACCAAATTTTGACACTCAAAATTCCACTCAAATGTTTGGGATTATGTGGCAAGCATGCATGTTTGAGTTAACCAAAATTTGACACTTAAAATTCCACTCAAACTTGTGGGGTTTATTTGGCAAGCATGCAAGTTTGGTTAAACCAAATTTTGACACCTCAAAATTCCACTAACATGTATTTTTCCATTAAATGAAGTCAACATTTTGACTTTCTTCATTTTAATTCAACAATTAATTTGAATAATGAATTTCAAATTAAAGTAACATTAAATGACTAATTAAACTATTTAATTAATATTTAATATTAATTCAAATGCCAATCCCAATCAATTCCGACACATAACTGATTAAGATATTTAAATCTTATTTAAATATCTCAGATTCTCTCCTTTTGTTTAATTCGTAAATAAAACAAAAATGCGGTTAAATATATCGTATATATGTAGCGCATATTCCCTAATTTGAATTCGAACACTTCGAACTCACTCGTCACACTGTTCTATGGTTTAGTCCGATATGAGCTAGCAGAGGACTTAATGGACCTATAGATCATGGACTCCAACGATCCAAGATTAACCGGCAAAACTACTTAACCTTGTTAACCAACATTCGTTAACTACTAGGACACTCCACTGTAGCCTAGTAGTTGCACTCCCCTCACTATAGATATATTTCTGTCCATTTGATATAACCATGATTAGTAAGTCGATCCTTCACAGGTTGTTTGTAACTAGAGCTGGGTCAATTTACCGTTTTACCCTTAAAGTTACTTCTTGTCCTTATGTCTCACTGATCCTCTAATGAACAATTGGTTTGTGGTCCAACCAGTAAACCGAATCCCTCTCAGGCCAATGAGAGGGTGGGGCCCCTTGTTCAAGACCTGGAGTCAGTGCTTAAGGGAACTACCTTTCTTCTATCCCTAAAAGTGGGTAGGAGTGAATTCCATCTTGCACCCCACGTCTCCAGCCATTCACCCAGTCGGCGAACTAGAGCCACTCTCACCCATGCAAATCTAAGAATAATTCCGAATAAACAGGAGTTCATGGTTAGCTCAGGATTAAAACCGAGTTACCTAGGTTATCGAATGAAAAGAAAATCAGTCTCAATAGTAAACGACATTATAAAGTGAGAGTGATTTTCTTCATGGTCCGATCTTATGCAATACTCATTGCATAGGATGCCCCCACTCACATGTCTCCACATGTAAAATTTAGTGATCACATTGTTTATATCATATACAAAAGTGGGTTGCATCCATAGTGTCCCCAGAATAAGGTACGCAGCCTTATCCTTATACTATAGATCATTTTGACTATATACTTGAACTTGATCCACTCTTATGTCTCTACAGATAGTTCAAGTAATCATACTATAGCCAGAGTGTTCTTAGTTTATTAGATTTAGATTAATGATCGTAAAGTTCACTTTATTCAATAACAATCTTTACTGAATAAACAACAATAATAACTTTTTTGAAAATAGAATATGTTTTTGTTTACCAACTATAAGTTTTAGGACATAAAACCCAACAGTGTATATGTCTTTACCACCAAGTATTTGGAAAAGAAAATGCAGATTTTACAGAAAGGGAATATGATGATATGTTGGGAATACAATATGTCAGCTTCAAACCAGGCTTCTTGCAATTGGTTTTCCATATTCTCTACCACAATACAAAATGTAGACTACACTCAGTCTAAAGCAGATTACTCTTTATTTACTAAGAGTAAAGGTACTTCTTTCACTGCAGCTCTTATCTATGTTGATGATATTCTGTTGACAAGCAATGATCTCAAAGAAATTCAACATCTTAAGACTAGTTTACTCGAGAAATTCCTTATGAAAGATTTAGGGAATTTGAAATATTTCCTCGGTATTGAATTTTCTAGGTCTAGAAAATGAATATTTATGTCTCAAAGGAAGTATGCTCTAGACATTCTTCAAGACATAGGTCTTACAGGAGCACGCCCAGAAAATTTTTGTATGGAGCAAAATCTGAAACTTCCTTTAAGAGGAGGAGAAAAGTTGAATGATCCAAGTAAATACAGATGGTTGGTTGGCAGATTAATATATTTAAGCGTTACTAGGCTTGACACAGTGTATTCAGTTCGTATGCTTAGTCAATTTATGCATGAACCAAGAAAACCACATTGGGAGGCAACTCTTTGAGTTCTGAGATACATTAAAGGTACTCCTGGTCAAGGACTTCTACTACCATCTGAAAATAACTTAAGATTACAAGCATATTACGATTCGGGTGGTTGTCGAACTTCCAGACGGTCTATTTCTAGGTTCTGCATTTTCCTTGGAAATTCAATTATTTCTTGGAAGTCTAAAAAACAAACCAATGTGTCCAGATCATCAGCAGAAGCCGAGTATTGAGCTATGAAAAATACTTGTTTAGAGTTAACTTGGTTAAGATACATTCTCCAAGACTTGAAAGTTCCACGGTCTGAATCAACATTATTGTACTGTGATAATCAAGCAGCATTACACATAGCACCCAATCCAGTTTTTCACGAACGTACGAAACACATTGAAATAGATTGTCATATAGTTCGAGAAAAATGACAAGCTAGAATCATCAAACCGTGTTATGTTTGACTAAAATGCAATTGACAGATATTTTCACTCAAGCTTTGGGAAGACATCAATTTGATTTTTTTAAAGACTAAGTTGGGTGTGATTGACATACACTCTCTGACATTGATTCCATTCTATTTTTCATTCTTTTTGACACATGAACAATCAATTTCATCTCTTGTTCTAAATTCTTTAGCACTCCATCAGAGAATTTCGAAACTATTTCCCCAAATTGATAGCAATGGGGCTTCTAACACTGTGTTTCCCATCTGACCATTCCAATGTTCCGAACACATAACCCTCTTGATTTCCCTTTCCACTTCTCTGCAACACAATCCTGAAGCTCTTCTCTTCATCCATGGCGGTAAATTGCAATGTACTCGGCTCAATGACGATTGAAACTTCCAAAGGCGATGTTACTCGAGCAACATACTTCCCTGGACTTCCCACGTTCTTCACCTTTCGATTGATCGTCACAGGGGCTGTTTTCAAATCCGCGACTGAGATGGATGGATAATTGAGGTCAGTCACTTTGAATAACTTATTGCAAACCAATGTATTGTTTGAGAATTGTTTGATTTGCGTTGCATTGTAGCCTCGAGCGCACAAGAAATTTAGGTAATCGTCCATTGTAATGTCGTAAACGAGGCCAGGGTCCATCGCACTGTTTGGATGAATATGTCCTGCACCGTATGCTAATGGAGTTGCTATCACTCCGTCGAGGTCGACAATTGGATGTAAGCTGCTGTCTCTTGTTTTGGCTGTAGAGATGAAAATTCATGGAAATTTATTCAATTACATCAACATTTGTTTTGATTCGATGCTTTTATTTGATTGTATATGATTGAACCTGTGGTCATAATCGCTGATTTAATGGCGGCTGGACTCCATTTGGGATTTAGGGTTTTGAGAAGGCCTACAATGCCGGAAACATGGGGGCAAGACATGGATGTGCCAGAGTATACCATAAAAGGAACTCGACGATCATCAACGGGCAGATTTGCCAATGGTATTCCATCAGGGTAAGCCGCAATTATATTCACACCTGGTGCTGTTATATCTGGCTGATCTCAAACATAACATAACTTGTTAGTATAAATGATCTTCCTTATCGTTACAACATTAGCATGCATTTGAATTGAAACGTTTTAAAGCTTGAGAAAAAGAAACCTTGAGGATTGACTCCTCGATTATACTTGGGCCTCTTCCTGAGAACCTAGCCATGGTTGGGGCTGGCGTGACACCGAGCTTTGCCGTTATCGAACTGATGTAAGCCATGGGTGTCCTGATCAAGTATATGTTAATATGCGGGGGAAATAACACTCTTTGGAAGGGAAAAAAAAGGAAACATAGGGAGTTACCTTGTAGAGCTAATATATTGAGAGATGGTTATACTGTCATTATAGGTTACATGGGATGCTGGAATGATGTGTGGATCAACTTTAATCTCATTCCCACTTTGTTGATCGTTAGCCAGGATCATCCCAACAGCCCCTGCCTGAGCAGCCACATAACCTTTGGTCACTCTTGCATTAACCCCAACAAGGCAAACCACAATCTTCCCATTCAATTTGGAGGAATCAAGTGTTCCCTCCTCACAAACTTCCCTGTAAGAATTCATTATAAGTTTATTTGGAAATTCTTTTTAGTCTGTTCTTAGTTGTTCATTCATTTTCTTCTGATCTTTTGCAAAAATGGAGTAAGATACTCACGCATCAAGTTCGGAGACATTGTTGGCTTTTGCATCCACAGCGTTGATTAAAGGGTACAACTTGTCAACTGTCAATGCCTTAGAAGAAAGGCTTGCACCCTGGTTTTTGTTAGTTGGGACATAGTTAAGATAGAAAGTAGAACTCAATTCAAGTTTTCTAAGTTTAGGTTGTGTTTGATATAAGCAAGTACCTTAAGTTTCTTCTTGTTCCCAAGGACTACGAAATTTGTGAACTCCCTATCAATGGTACTAGCTCCAACTGTTAACATCCATGGTGACACGTTTGATACAGTTCTAGGAGCTGGTCCTGAGTTCCCAGCCGAACAAACAACAACGATGCCATGTTGAACTGCATGAAAGGCTCCTATAGATAGCCCATCGTTTAGGAAGTCTGTGGGAATTGCACCTAGAGAAGTTGAGATAACGTCAACCCCATCACCAATGGCAGCTTCGAAGGCAGCTAAGATATCCACGTCAAAACACCCTCCACCTTCCGCTTCCCAACAGACCTTGTAGGACGCGACACGGGCTCGAGGTGAGCCACCTTTGGCAGTTCCATTTGCGTAGCCAAAAACATTAGCTCCAGAGACAAAGTTGCCACCGGCTGTGGATAAAGTGTGGGTTCCGTGGCCTTGATGGTCCCTTGAAGAATTGAAGCTGCCATTGAGTGGACCATACGCTAAGTTAAAGAATCTTGCTCCAATTAGCTTCCTGCATTTTAAGGTATTCATTTCAAATCTACTCCACCATAATGGAAGAAAAAGAGATATATATTGGATAAATTGAAGCTCTTGACCTGTTGCAATGGAAGTTGGGGTCAGCGCCACTTTGACAACTGCCCAGCCACCTTGAAGGGACGGGCCCATATCCTTCGTCACTGAAGCTCTTAGATTCGGGCCAAACACCTATGTTCCAATTGCGTGAAGTTACAGAAAAACACAACACCAACATAGTCTTAACAAAAAACAATGACAGAGAACAAAAGAAAAAACAGAACCTGTGTCAATGTTAGCTATAATTGCATCTTCACCAAACCTCGCAACGTCCCAAATAGAGTCGGAAGGAACTGTTTCTTGTGTTTCTAGTCCAAGAAAATCCCATGATCTTGTTGTGTGCAATTGTCTTTCCTTACTTTCAAAAACAGAAATCACATTTGGAATTCCTACCATATATTTGTTCAATGTCAGTTTCAAGCTTATTTGACCAAGGTGATAGCCCATTGACTTCAAAAACATATGAACAATTTACTTGCAAGATCTGCTGCTTGTATTTCATTGAGCATTGCGGCGAAGCCATTGATATATCTATTGTATGAGTAGAAAATAGCTTCCTTGGCTATCTCTTTGCTGCACAATGAATAGAGAAGGATAACGAATAGTGAGAATAACCATGGTAAGAAACCAAGCCCGATGAATCGAAAGAGTTTCACCTTCCCAACACTGATCCCAATAAATCATAATGGGATTTTGTTACAAGTTGGAGATCCAACGAGGAAGGACTCAAACCGTGAGAATGCGATCCGAGATATACGATGTATGGCTGCATGAGAAAAAGAGAATTAGATGGAACAAAGATTGAGTTTTCGAAATGGGAAATAAAACGAAAGAGTTTGCCTTTTTGGTGGCCATGGTAGATGTTTGAAGAACAGAGAAAAGAAAGAGAATCAAAAGAAATGAAGCAAAATTTGAGAGGTCCATAGCTTTTGTTGGATGAATTGTTTGTTTGAATTCTTTTGGATTTTATAATAAGGTATTGTTGTTTTGTTTGTTATATTGGAGTGTGTGATTGTCCCAATTTAAGAAAGTACAGAGAAGAGAAGAGAACTGAAATTATTTTGAAGTTAATGCCAGTTAATTCTTCCAAACTTAAAAATATAATATAATAGCTCAAATAATATAATTTCGGGTCGGAAGGATTGCCTTAGTAGAGGTCGTCGCAATAAGTCAATTCTTCCAAACTTCTATATATATATATATTATTTTTGTAAAGTTGTACCAAAATAAATAATATTTGGATTATATAATCCTATGAAATATGAAATAGTCTTGACATTTTTTAATATTTGGTTCCATGATTACATGTATGCGATTACCTTACTAACTCCAATAATAAGGTGACTTATTAATATTTCTTAAAATACTTGAGCCAATTGTTATCTTTATATTTCCACGTGCTACCTTTAGCGCCCCTGCACGAATGACGTTGAATGCTGGAACGACCATTGAAGTCATACCCTTATATTTTCTAGATAAGGGTAAATCGCTCTTATAGCATGCATTAATTTTCATTTAGTAGTTGATAGTATATTTATTTCATTTTTCATGTTCGCTTTATTTCAAATTTCTGCAACATTCTCACGAAGCTTTCAAAATCAATCAACACATCGACTACATACAAAAACCTACAAGACAAAACAAACCCAGAAAAAGGCCAATCACCTGATGCCCATTGTTGTGAACATAGGCTACTTAATGAGACAAAACTTCAATGTGCAATCTTTTCGACAAAGATACACTCTGTTCCTCAAACAACTAGTGTATGCAAAATTCATTAATCAAGACAAACTCAGCAAGAATCTCATTATGATCATGAAAGATCAAAACCTTTCTGCTAATCTGGCTGTAACCGCCCTTAGTTTTGAATAAACTTTACCTGCAGGGGACCCTAAAATCAGGCTGCAAAGAGAATCCCTTGCAATCTTGATATTTGCAAAGGATCCTAATATGTGAATCTTGGTGTCTGCAATAACAATCCTCGTCTTCGTGGCGTTTTCAATCGCGAATTTGGTCTTACCAGCTTTACCAGACAATCTGCCTATGGCACGCGACAAGTGCTCGCCTCGTAGCGTTTTAACATCCTTAATCTCAAAAGATTCAACATAGAGTTCATCCACCCTTAGGAGAGCAATGGCATCGATCACATCGAATCCAAGCATGAAAGCATGAGCAAAATCTGCACACTTCTGCAAGTTACTGATGTCAGGTGTGTCTGCTCTGGTTTTCAACTCGACTTTACGCGCCTTGAGATTCATTCGGATGTCGATTTTCATCTGCTCATAAATTGGGGTGTATATCTCCATCCATGCTTTCTTGAGAGGCGTATAGCGATGCGGAGGAACAGAGACCTTTCGGAACTGAATTCGTCCATCATTCATCTCATGAGGCTTTAGGGGATCAAACTGTGGTTTCGGTGGCAATGTGCTAACCACATTCTTTGTTTCGGTTGAGACCGTTTCCACTTCCATAGAAGTGGAGGCTTCGGTCGACTGCATTATCGAATTGTACTGAGTTTCCACTCTGAAAACCACACCCAAAAACTACAATTAAACAACAAAATATACATACGATGAAGTTCAGCACAATTTTAGGCGTAAATAATCTGAAGAAACTTCAGTGGCGCACTCCTGAGAACGTCAAAAAATTCTCAGGTAAACGATGGATTGGTTCTAGAATACTGCAATCCAATGTAAGTAACATTGATCCAGAACAGTACCGGATTCTAAAATACTATAATCCAATTTCAAATCTGGAAAAACTCAAAACCGATGATCAAAGCTTGCAGAGGTTCATCCATCTGTACGCAATAAGAAACTGAAAGAAAGAAAAATAAAGAGAATACCTGAGATCAAGAGAGGGTGTAACGTCCGTGAAGAAGGGTGCTGCGGCGGCGGCGTCGGCGGCCGCGGAGGCTGTGGGATAATGCAAACTGAACTGCTAAGAAAAAGAGGAGAAGACGAGGTTGTGGAGACGGAAGGTGGAAGAATAAGGCGGCCTAGGGTTTAACAATTTCATATTTTTTCTTTGAAAACAAAATAAAATGGGATTGGGCCTTTGGGCTGAATGGGTTGAAGAATGGGCCTTTGGGCTGAATGGGTTGAAGAATGGGCCTTTGGGCTGAATGGGTTGAAGAATGGGCCTTGATCATTTATGAAAATGATTTTTTAAAGAAATTTGGGCCTTTGGGCTGGATTGGTTGAAGATGGGCCTTCATTATTTATAAAAATGATTTTTTTAAAGAAATTTTAAAAATACAAAAATTTTCAAATATCTCAAATACGTGGCTTTTCTTTTTAAAATATGTAAAAATAAAATTTTATTTTCACTCATCTAAATTTTAGTATATAATAATTGTCAATTAAAAATAAATAACAATTCTATGGTTAATATTATTAAATTAAAATACGACCCAAATTTTGCTAATAATTTTTTTTTTAATGTCAAAAAGAAAAAAATAAAAAGGGTGGAGTGTTGATGTGTACTTCGCTTGAACACTCACCATAGTAAACAAGACGAAGATTCATGATGAAAACATGTAGCAAGTAATGATCATTGAAAAAAATCTTGAGATCAATGATTTCAAAGTTTGACTACATTGTATGTTCGGTCGAATAGTCATCTAAGAAGAATTTGTCAACATCAGAAGAAAATTATTCAAGAGAGGGACACGAGAGTACCATTCTAGAGGGAAGATTACGTGAGTAGGGGAGAATTTTGTTAACTTTCTAACAACTCACAAGTAAAAATAAAGCACGTAAAAAACCCGACTCCTAAAAAGCGTAAGACGATACAGACAGACAAACTGAGCCATTATGCTTTCTAGACCTCTATGAAATCAATTCTGTAAAGTTGCAGCAGTTAGGGAAGAAATTTAGAACCTATTTGTTATTTCCATGCCAAGAATCCACTGAGCAAGGTGAGTTAAATATGGCTCAGCCTGGGAGCTTTTACTCAGAAGGGGTCCCAAACTCTGAAGCTCAACATGTGCAACACGAACGTGAGTACAAGAAATTTTGAGTTGAGTTATGAATGTAAATAGCTGCTCGTTACGAACTTACAGGATAGACTCGGTGACTGTCGAGTTGGAGGCGCTTAGTATCGCTCCCTTGGGAGTTCTTCCATTCCGTTGCTTGGATGTTTCGGAACGGGTCAAGCTATTCGACGATTCCGCTGACGTTGCACTGTGTAGCTGCTGCATACTGCAGGCATAGTAATTTCAACCTCTCCACTTTCTGCACATAGAGAAAATATTAGTAGAAGAAGATCCCAACAACAAATGAACAGAATAAACAATTTGTGATTTATAATTTAAGACCAAAGACAATTGCCTCTATTCGTTCTTGGACTTAAAAAGACAGACAACCGGAGTCTCTGGCCCATATTTACTGCTAATAACCTCTTTCTGCAATGCTCGGATTCTTGGGAGGGAGTCTGTAACGACCCAGATTCACCACTAGCAGATATTGTCCTCTTTGAGTTTTTCCTTTTGGGCTTCCCCTCAAGGCTTTAAAACGCGTCTGCTAGGAGAAGGTTTACACACTCTTATAAATGGTGATTTGTTCTCCTCCCCAACCAATGTGAGACATCACAATCCACCCCCCTTCGGGGCCCAGCGTCCTTTACTGCCACACTGCCTCGTGTCTACCCCTTTCAGGGAACAGCGAGAAGGCTGGCACATCGTCCGATGTCTGGCTCTGATACCATTTGTAACGACCCAGATCCACCGTTAGCAGATATTGTCCTCTTTGGGTTTTCCCTTTCGGGCTTCCCTTCAAGACTTTAAAACACGTTTGCTAGTGGAAGGTTTCCACACCCTTATAAATGGTGATTTATTCTCCTCCCCAACCAATGTGGGACATCACATAGTCCCACATTGACTAATTAAGGGGAAGATCATGAGTTTATAAGTAAGGAATAGAATCTCCATTGGTACGAAGCCTTTTGGGGAAACAAAAAAACAAAGCTACGAGAGCTTATGCTCAAAGTGGACAATATCATATACCGTTGCAGAGGATCGTGGTTTCGAATAGAAACAACCTCAACAACCATTACTGGAGGGAGTTTTTTCGCTCTAAGGGAGCCAATGTATAGCCCTCCGAGGAAAGGGAGGAGAACTTACAATTCACAAGGAGGCTACCTTTTTCAAATGAAAATTCCTAACAGATTTCTCCAAGATCATGATACACTTAAGTACAAAGGGGAGGATGTGAATGAAGTCACTTGCTGCATATCACCTAGACCCAGGGGGGTGTTCATGTCTACGGTTTTTAAAAGAGTGATCACGTAGTTATCACCAATCTACTTACATTGAAGGGAAAAACATATTTCATTAACTGACCTTAAGCAACTGTGGCAACAAAAGCAAACATTCTCGGAGACATTTGTCAAGGAAGAAATCATGATGTTGGATAACCTGATCAAAGGAGCTTATCAAATATACTTACAATAGCCACATGCTCCAACATGATAAAAGACTTATCCCTCCAACATAAGCTATAGAAGGGAATGTACCTCATCAATGCTCTTTGCAGTCTGAATCCGGTTGTGCATTACATGCCAATTGGGTTCAAGAACCTAAAACCAAAAAACTCGTGATGATAGGTTATGGGAACTAAGGTTACGGTCAGGGAAAAACAGAATGGCTACAAACATATAGATAAAACTTACCTCAAATGTCAAGTAGTGTAGAAGGGTATTAATAAATTTAAGCATTGAACGACAGAGTAACGATGATCTTGAGATGGATGTACCACTGATATTAAGGGAACGAACACCCTGCCAAAGACCATTATTTATGTGTGAAAAATGTATAAGCTAAATGAGAATCTAACCAGGAAAAGAGAAAACCAAGCCCTACTTGGTGTACTTGCCATGCCCAACAAAGCTGACGCTCCACATGCTTGCAGTGGAAAAGAAAGCGGAAAATCAGCTGGTACTTTGATAGAGATTTCCATGATATAACTATAGACAATGGCCATCTGACCTGAAATTTAGCCCCCATTAAATAGTCAAGATAAATACAGACAAAAATACATAGATCAAATGAAAATGGTTCATGCCAAATATTAGTTTAAGAATGCCTAGTGGTTCAGAATCAAGAATCTAGTTACATATTTCTAATTATACAATAAGTTTTATATATTATAATTTTGTATGCGCTATGTCACGGTCATGCTTGTCCAAGGCGTGTTGCCTATGGCCACATGTCGGATGTACCGGTCATGCTTGTTCAAGATGTGTTGTCCATGACCGCATGTCCGTTCCAAACCCCTTTTTCTTGCTTCCATGTTAGATAGACCTTTACTATTATTATTGTGTCAATACGGGGGTCTATGACCAGTCACTAAAATCATGTCTACACCCGCCATGGCTAAAATGCCTCAAGGTATACTATAGGGGGATGTGACTAGTTATCAATTCTTCCTACCCAAGTTATATGCTATCAAAGCCGTTGGTGCCTACTCGCTTTTATTTTATAACATTGCTTTCTTTAAATTGTTTCAACTTTTTTGAGATAAACTGTATCACTTTAGAAAACTAATGCTCAACCTAGTTTGATAAAGAAAGCTGATCCGAAACTTCAATCCAGATATTATCCAAAGGGACTGGCCCTTGGCTAAGGCCACAGGCCTTAGCTTGAAGCAACACTGAAGGAAAAACATGGGCAAAAATAACATTTCAAAGGGCCACTTGATAAAATTACCTTAGAACTTAAAGAAAATGTCTCAAGGCCAGTAATACCCATGGGTTCTTCCTCATCGTTGATGCCTGGAAGAGTCCTACTATCAACTAGATCCTTAAGTGCACGCAAGCTTTTAGGCAACGACATTCTTTCCTGAAAATATGTTTAGAAATGAAGAAATCATGCAGTTTTTTGGTATTTTCTGCATCATACAAAGAATAAACTGCAATCAGCTTACCACACAACACGTTAAGTCCTCATGACAAGGATCTGCTGCAGCTGCTGTGGAGCGTAAGGCAACATCCAGCAGAGACTAGATACGCATTAAGGCATATCATTTGATATTGATGCACAAACATTATTCATTAGGTAATAATCGGTAAAAGTTAGCTCGAGAGGTTAGGATCAAACCTGCAACTTCTCTACAGAAATATCATCAAGCTTTTTTGAAAGTTCGTCTCGAGCAATGTCCATAAAATGAACCAAGAAATCACCCTGCAATCATGTAATATGAATTTCTAACAAAAAATAAATAAGAAAAAACCACTAATGGGAAAGCTTAGATACAGGTCCATCAGGAGATCCCTGTGATAGAAGGATATTTCTTATGGATTTATAAGCATACAATACTTCAAAGCATTCAATACTACTATCTATAAGGAATAACATAACAAAAATGGAATAAAATCTAAAGCACATATCAGTTCCTAGGTTCCTAGTGTACAGCGTAAGTTTACAAATCAAAGATCATATACCTGATCAAGCAGAAGGTAATGCTTAATTGACCTCAGCTTGCCCACCAGGTCATACTACAGGGAAATACCAAATCTTCAGAAAAAGCGAATTCTCGTACGCTTACGTGTTGGGTAAGTGGAGTGTGGTTCATAATAATTTGTGGGAATAAAAAACCATGTTGCGATAGAAATTGGAGAATTAAGGATGGTAAGTACACTGACCAAAATAATGGCGTGCTTCTAAATCTAAGGAGATTCAGCAAGGACCTTGGGCAAAAGTTCTTAATAAAAAAGCAACTGATATTTCCCCCTACCCCTTCAGAAAGCAATGCCATAAAAATAGCAGGAGAACTTTCAACTTTGGATGCTAATAGGTTGGCGCCTTGTTGGATGCATACTACGCAGTAATTTATGAAACATCCCAACTTTTTTCTCAATCTATACAAAATGCATACTAATGATTTATCATTTATTTAATCATAAACACAGCATAAAAATGATTTATCAGCATAAACTTATTACTAAATTAAGACTTCCAAATCAAGATTATGCACAGTATATATAGAAGCATACTAGGAGTAATGCACAAGGAAATCAAATATATTTATTCACGAGTCCCTACAGTGTCATCTCCAATTTTTTTCAAAATATTCAACCATGCAGCTCTGACCTCAGTAAAATGCAAGAACCTAATCATAATATTTGAAAGCACTTAACTTCTTGAACAGATATATTTGAAGCTACAAAGAAAATTGAAGTGGCTTATAATTTGGTTCCGGTTGGCGAGTTGGATGTGTTTGTCTATTGCCAAGCTCCAGTTGGTGGGTTGGATGTGTTTTTCTACTGCCACTTGCCTTTTGTACTTCCATATTTCAGTAAACTTCATTTCATTTAAATAGACAGGCATTCAAATAGCATAGGAGACAAAATTAAGAATAGGTGGGCATATGTAGGAACGTATATATTTTTATAGCCAACAAGACATCATTAGAACAATGAAATATCCCATAGTTAAGAAGAGAAGTCAACTCTACAGCTAGAGGTTATAAAAAGGCCCTCCTATTAGCCAAAAAATTATAAATATATGTACATATAATACACACACACACACAATATATGATACTTGCCAAAATATACGGAAAATGCTATTCGAGTTTTGAATATTTTAACAGATCCTTTTAAAAATATATATAGAGTGCCGTGGAAAACAAAGCAAATCACTAGAAGAAAATATACTTTTTTATGGAAGATATATATCAATATTCATGTAACCACACTTTCCATTCCTATCTTTACAGGAGAGACTTCTATTCCAATGAAAACAAGAAATCCTTTATGTATGTCTTCCTATCAAATGAAAATAATAATAAGAAATGCATAGAAAAATGCAAAGACCTCACTGCTGCCAGAACCAACCTTTCTAATATACCAAGGTAAGCATTGCTTGCACACTGTGTCATCTTTTCCAGAAAAGACCTCACTGCATTATCACCAGCCATAGCCTTGGCCTAAACAATAAAAGTAAAGACTTAGCATCATTAAAGATGATATACTCATGATGTTCTAAGACTCTATTTCCTGAATGTTCCAATGCATGTCTCAAGAAGACGTTCATTTGTCTAATTCCTAAAAAATCCAAGGCTTCCAATATGAGTGAATTGTCATTCACTAGGTCAAGATCATAAATAAAAATCTTGGTTAAGTTTCAGCAAATGGAATAAGAAAATGTCCTTAATAAATGTTAAACAAACTATTGATTCTATTATATTGATGGTAAAGCTTCAAGATTACAGCTTGGGTTATCAAAATCGATTATTTGAACTAGAAAAAAAGCTCATGATCTCATGTATGTGACTCCTTGCAAGCTGCAATAGAAGAAAAAAATCTTTTCTAACTAGTGGTTGGATTGGATTTGCGAACCATGGGGCAGGTTGAATGGTCAGGAACGGAGCAGAACAATCTCGTGCTCATGTGGTTGGGATCAATAATCATCAAGCTCTGACTTGGATGACTGACGTATAACCAGGGTGATGAACAGCAGCGACAGCAGAAGGCTGCTGGCAGCTTGGGTTAGAATTAGGTTAGAGGCATTTTTAGGATTTTATTTTCGTATGATACCATGCTAAATATCAAGATAAAGTAGGAATTTAATAGAATTATTCTTTTTCATTCACAATGATTACAAGGGCCTATCTCCTAATAGATAAAAAGAAAAGAATCTTACACATAATCACACTCTTAGTACAGCAAATAATAAATATAACAAAGTTGATATTGAAGCATAAAACAACAGTTTTGAATTCTGATCATATATTCCCTTTTTAGATCCTTTTTCATTATATATAATACATGTCTTCAAGGAAGAAAAATGAGGGAAAAGGAAAAGTGAAAGGGCAGGCAGTAAAAGAACAAGTGCCCAACAACCTACATCTAATCACAGAATACAGTATCTCAAATATCAATTTCCAAGGGTTTTACTAGAAACAAGGCAAGCCCCTCAAAGATACAAAACTTGCTGAGAAAATCTGATGATCACAAAATACATTCACTATAAATACAAGTTTATACCTGGCTCTGCGAGAGGTTAAGAACTGCAGAACCTGCAATATCACTAGCCGAGACCTTCCGTGTCACAGCAGATAATGCTTGCATGGAACCCATCATAGGCTGCAATGTGTCATAGCATAAAACGTGAGGTCGTATGCTTGAAATGAATTTGTAGAAATTAAGATAAGCTCAAACCTGACAGTAAAACCACAATCCTTGGATGGAAAGTCTACCAAGTCGAAACTGGTGCTCAAGCTGGGCTACCATTGCTTGATAATCCTATGGAATAACAGCAGAACTAAATTAGAACATTCAGTGTTCAATTCAAAATTCTTAACCTAACACATTATTATCAGACTCTAAACATAATCCTATAGGACAGTGTTCGATCTACTCCGATGTGTATTGAATCTCCTCTCTTGAGCAATAATTCTGTTGTTATAAGCTGTTACTGTTACTTGTAACTTTTCAAACGATAATGATAAGTATGTTTCTTGTTGACGAACATGTTAATCATAAGACAAAATTAGGTCCATTTTTCGTAATCATACACCGTAATCTTTTTTACGGAATAAGAGTACAAATTTGTTTGTAAAATCCAATTTGATCCTCAAGAGCTCAGACACTAAATATTATGTCAAAAAGTAAATTATCATAGAGGAACATACACAGGAATGGCTTAATGAGGATACAGTAGACACTTGTATGACACGCAATTCCTTGTTGATCATTCAATTAGCAAGTCAGCATAATTATCACCATGACAATGCCTAACCTAGTCCAAAACTGTGGTTTAGAAGAAACATATGCACTTTTTTTACAATTACCATGAAGAGAATGTGTTAGAGACACTTATAAATTAATCATTTATCCAGCATCTGATTTAAAGACTTTCTTAGAAGTTAGAACCTTCAGTTCAGACATTACCTTCCTCTAGTAACCAAAACTGAAAGAGGTTGTTAAGGGGGCTTACTAAGTCTGATGAGTTCGAGCTTGAAGCAGTGGCTGGACCTACACTAAAGACTGTGTGTAGAGAGGATTGTTGTGATGTATTACCGAGGTAATGCATGGTGCATGCATAAAAAAAATTCTCTTAACCTGTCTTTGCTTGGTGATTCAGAAGGGGTGGACTACGAGTAACATATTGACCTGAATCTTAACAGGACTGATTTCTGGATAGAGCTGGGGTTGTGCTCAGATTGATGGAGTCTATAGGGAGACTTCAAGGTCATGTAGATGGCCCTCTGAGAAGTCTAATGGGGGCCATTTTACCAGAAACACGTTAATAAATGCATAAATGACCTGCTATTGACCTCTTAGACCTAGTCTGGCTTTAGATATCCCATTTAAACCTTCACCAATAGACTTTTGGTTTCAAAAGGTGGATTTCTTCATTCAGAACTCAAGGGTCTTCAAGAAAGTTGGAAGCACCTTAGATCATCCTCCTATTCTTTTAGCCAAGGATGCCTTTCCTGGGTCATAGCTCCTTTGAAGTTCTGATACGAATCTTTGCAATATAAACTAGGATTGAGAACAGCTTACAAAGATAGCCAATTCAAGTTGGCTGTCTCTCTCCCAAAGTTCTAGAATAACCAATGGCTCCTCACCTACAAACATTTCCCTAACTTATTTACAATAATCGACTGACAGTTAACATAAACACAAGACAAGAGTTCCAAACAAGAAGCATAAGCAAATAACTACTTACGAACTACACCCTACTTTCAGACCCTATGTTTCTTCCTCCATTTTCACACACGCCTTATTAACTGGATGTCTAACAAGTTAAAAGCTTTTAGCTCCAACATTAAGTCTTCCTCTAGATTCCAGGAATGAAGGGTCTCCAGGAATGTTATAAGAACCCTTGTAACAGTCCAGTGCCTCTCATCATCCGGTGACTGACTTTGATACCATTTGTGACTGACTTTGATACCATTTGTAACAGCTCAAGCCTATCACTAGCAGATATTGTTCTCTTTGGGCTTTCCCTTCCAGGCGTCCACTAGAGAGAGGTTTCCACACCCTTATAAGGAATGCTTCGTTCCTCTCTCCAACTAATAGAGGATTTCACAACCCTAAATTATTTTCCTACTCTCTTAGTGAAGGATGTCTTCCTACAAGGTCCTATCACCTTTTAAGTTTGAAAATTGTTGGCTCCACCAAAAGCACTTTCATATGCAACAAGCAAAGCCCATCATATCATGAAGTTAAGCAGAAGGAGATTTCCATTCCAACATTCGAAGTATCAAGATTCATGAGAAGGAAAGTTGAAGAAAATAACATTATGACAACATGAAGACACCAACCCAAAAAGCTTCATTTAAGGATAATTAGTGCCAGGGTTTAAAACCCTGAAGTAGTGTTTTCCATGTAGTTCTCATGCAATCTTCTTTTCTACTTCATGTGTAAATGTATTTAATAGTTATTAGGCTTAAGAGTGGAGCCAAGTGTTAATTAGCCCATTTGAGAAGCTTTCAACTCGTAACTAAACACTATTTTAATTAGAGTAGCTTAGGGTTTTATTTAGTTGCTATTAGTTTCTTTAGTTGACCAATCATATGAGGCTAAGCCTTCATTTGTAAATTTGAGGAGTTGGACATTATGGTGAAATGAAAACGGAAAGGGTTCCTCTCTTTGCTCCAAACCGAGAACACGTTGCATCCTAGCTTAGGTTGCACGTTCCTTAGAAAACATTCAACCTTGATTGGTCATCAAACATGTACCACCAAGGTTAGTCCATTCTTCTTCTCCTTGAGTGATTATTTGTGTGTGTGTACTAGGTAGTACCGTGTGTGTTTTGGAGATGCTTATTCTTACAAGGGCTGCTTCCGCCACCTGAGGTAGGGTTGAGTACATCATACTTAATGCCTTCTTTGAAAGATCCAGTGTGATAGAAGTGAAGGATGGCAAGGTTTAACACTACACATGTTACCTATCTTTTAAATTGGAGCCCTTTTTCTTATTTTCTTCTGCTTTTCTGCTCTTGGTAGTCCTTTTGACTCCTTTGGACTAGGCTTTCCTTTTTTGTATTGCTCTTGTACATTCTCTCATTCGCTCTTAATGAAAGTCATTTTTCCCATCCAAAAAAGGAAAACAAGAAAGGAATTGTGTGATTCTCATGTATTGTTTCCACTAATTATTTCCCGTTACTTTGTACGGATTGTTATGTTTTTTTCATTGTAAGAATGTGCTGACAGAATGGAAAGAATACAAAGACATTTGTCCAATTTTACTCAGAAGAATACAATTTCTACATCAGGGCTAAAAAATAAAAACAAAAACAAAGCAGTTACCAGAAGGAGAGCTCTAAGTGCCGCAGCAAAGGCATGATTAACCAAGCCCTTTTTGAACTGAGATCTTGATTCAACAAACTGATTAATGAACAGAAAGCTCTCACACAGAGGAAATATTCTTTTTGCCAATTCCTGCAATAGTAGCCTTAATTAGCACAAGAAGAGTTTAGTGCAAACATCATAATCTGATAAAATGTTAGTAATCCACTGTACACAATTAATTGATGTCTTATTCAGCTAAAAATAAGATTAGCAAGATAGTTAGAGACCTGAGAACAAATTTTTATTCATTAACATATTAATTACACCTTCAAATGGTAAATAAATAACTAAAAATCAACAGTTGTAGCAACTTCAGGCCTCCAAAATTTCTACCTGAAGAGCCAAATCCATAGATGCATCAACCTGGAAAGAAAATTCATTCTCTTTCCCATGAACTCTTTTAATTGAAATATAGCGTCCCTCAATTCCAAGCAGGGCAGAGAGGAGATCATCAATTACAATAAGTTCCTACATATAGAAGCGTGGCGACCAAATTTGTAAGAGAACAAGTAATTCAGGAACAACAAATTGACGAACTATATCATACCTGAATTGCAGCATCATAACAACCTATGGCCTTTTCCAGCCCCCCATTGCTGAGATATTCGAATTTTAAAGTGTACCATAAGTATTGTTTCATGTAGGAATGATACTCGGACTCAAGGAGTAACTAGATAACCTAATACTGCAATTATTAAGATTGTTCTTACCTGAAGGAATCCAACTTTAATTCAGAAAAACGAGAAGTAGTTTTTGCTTCCTGGGGTATAAATTTGAACTATAAAATAGAGCAAACGAAGAATTAAAACTATAATGATCATAACTCATAACAGAACAGGGAATTCAGGAACAATTAAAATGATGCCAGAACTGGTAATTGATCGAATTCGATTGCAGAAGCTCCATTTAAGCCTCTATAACTCGGAAGATAACGTAATGGTATAGCATAGACGCTATTGATGTTTAGAAAAATACATTTCTGTTCGATTCGGAAGATAATAAACGTGAATAAAAGAGAAGGGAGGAGAAATAGAAACCTGGTGGAAACGCCCAGTGAGAAAGGGCCTCTCGAGGTTCCAACGGGGTGTTGATGCTGGATTTTCCATAGTTTCTCAACTGCAATCCAGTGAATTCTGAGAAGGATGCAGGGCGATGGTGGCTCCTGAAGTGACTTAAAATGGCGTTTTCCAATGAACATTCCAAGAACCCATTTCAAAAAAATTGGCAACGAAGGCCCTCCCTTCACCCGAAACACGCAAGTTTCAAATTCTCAATGCTGCAGCTCCAACATCAGATGATCAGAGTGAAACAAAGAGGGAAAGAAGGAATGAGCTCTTTTTTTTTTTTTTTTTTTTTTTTTTTTTTTTTTTTTTTTTTTTTTTTTTTTTTTTTATGATTAACAGGAAGATAGTCTCCATAGACGGGTAGGGTACTTTATGATTGTCGGTATATTCTATTAACAGGAAGATAGGACGGGTACCAGGATATGAAGTCTCATAGCCAATTCGCTCGCAAAATGTTAGCGCTTGTTGGGTAACCATCATGACGTGCATTCTCGCCTGAACTGAATCCTGTTAAACGAACAGGACTCTCCACAATGGTATGATATTGTCCACTGTGCTCTCACGGCTTTGATTTGGGCTTCCCGTCTCCTTCCAATGGAGTTAATATTCCTCACTTATAAACTCATGATCATTCCCTAAATTAGCCGATGTGGGACTTCCGGGGTGGTGCAGCTTGTGGTGGTGGCATAGATTGTGAAGGTTGAGCCAAGTTTCCATCTCCCAATATGAATCGGAACGGTCTGATCTCTCGCTCTTTTTTTCTTTTCAATTTTGTGCTCATATCAAAATTAACTTAACAAAATCACATTTTTTTATTTCGAAAAGTTAAATTTGATACCATTTCGTCTATCCCGTAATTAATTAACCGAAAGTTAAAACACGAACCTTTCTTGGATCTTACCCTTCTAGGGTTGGGTTCTTATTAGACAATTTTTATTTCCATACCATAATTTCTTCATCACACCATCAATTTCCACCATTTTGCCTCTCTATCTTCACTGTTCTTCATCACTTTCTATACATAAAAATAAAACTCTAAATATGAGTTGAAACACGCAGGATTTACAGCTTGTATCTTTCCGGTTAATTCATAAAGATCGGATACCCATATTCCCGGACCTAAAATATTAATCAACATTATAAAATGGCACCAAGGATGTGAGAGTATAACATGAGATAAAAACAAATGGAGGCTCTTAATCTTCCTCCATTGCTTCTCTCATTCTTTCTCGTTGCTCTGTTCCAGCCAAGAAGGTTAGTCAATCGTCACTTGTAAATGCTTTTTAATGTTTATATCAACTGGGTTTTAGACATTGAAACGTTTTGTTCATGTTGTGCAGTCTTATATTGTTTATTTGGGATCACATTCACAGGGCTTGAATCCTTCCGCGGTTGATCTCCAATTTGCAACACAAACCCACTACAATCTACTTGAATCTGTGCTCAGAAGGTGAAGCTATTAGTTTCAAATAATGAAGTTCAGATTTGTTGAACTCTCACTCTTCATTTACATTCTTATGTTTTTGTTTCCGAGTACAGCAATGAAGCAGCTAAGGAAGCAATCTTTTACTCATACAATAGACATATCAATGGCTTTGTAGCCATTCTTAATCGCAAAGTTGCAGAAGACGTAGCAAGTAAAATAATATTCATTTGTTCCTAATTTATGTAGTTTCATACTTCTATGGAAACATTCGAATTCTTACAGAAAGATTCCAAAAACAAAAACGACTTTTTTTAGCTTTCAAAAATTTTGTAGGTTGGAAGTATTTACGGCCTTAATTTTCAAAAGTCTTTTTTAATTTAATAATATAATGTTTTTTATCCTTTTTCTTTTTTCCAGAGCATCCTGACCCGTATATGAAAACAAAGGACTAAAACTGCACACAACACAATCATGGAACTTTCTTGGAGTTGAGAATGATGGTGAAATTCCTCCAGACTCACTTTGGAACCTTTCAAGATTTGGTGAATCTACAATCATTGGCAACCTTGACACAGGTCGGACTTGTTTCCATCGTATAAGTTCTTGGATATTAGGCAAATTTTGTAATAATTTGGGTACCTCTTCGTCTTGTAATTGGTATCAATATAGCTGTCTGGCCTGAATCAAAGAGCTTTAGTGATAAAGGATATGGACCTATCCCAACCAGATGGAAGGGAAGTTGCAAAGGCGGCTCAAAATTTCATTGCAACAGGTCCCTTACCTCAAATCCCTTAAAGTTACCCCACCTTTATTTAATTACTTTATGCTAAGAAACATGGACAATTTAATCCGACTAACGTGTAAAGCACGTATTTGACATTTTTGTTAGCATAATAGAAAAAACACGGGACACTAGTTGCATATCGAATTATAATGGGTAATAGGTTTGAAACATTCAATATTGTGTTTTTTGACATATTCAAATATTTAAAAATTAATTGATATATTAGATATAAATTAAAATTTATGTTTAATAGGAATGTGAATATTCAATTTATTTTCTGGTAGGCTTGTAAATTTTAAATAAACGTCAAATGGTTCATTGATCTATCAGACACAAAATTATAATTTCAAGATTTATTGGCTATCTTGTAAGTTTAAGGAACTTAATAAAAAAAGATAACAGTTGAGAGACGTATTAGACGTTTCTTTTAGTTCATATATATAAAAAATACAAACAAAAAAAAAGTTTAAGAACTAAACTTCTCGTTTAACCTATGTTTTTAGTGAAAGATGAATGAAACTTCTCGTTTATTCTCGAACTCTTTTAAACTTTATGGTCTAATAAACATATACTAAGAACTTAGGAATTAGGAATCTATTAAACATAAAACGTTAAAAATTTATTATACTTTAAAGTTGTAACTTATACGTCAAGTTTTTTTTGTGGTTGAATCAAAAGTCCAATAGCTTACATAACTCGCGTGAAGACTGAGTTGGGAATCAAACCAGCACCAATTATGGCTTCATTCTCGTCAAGAGGTCCTAACTCAATTGAGCCCTCAATACTCAAGGTTGGTTAAGATCTGTGTTGAGTAATTTTGTAGTATAAAGCTCAAGCGTCAACTAATAACAGTCACAAAATTTGAAGTATATCCTTTCTTTTTTTTTTCAATTTCTAGCCTGATATAACCGCATCGGGTGTGAATATACTAGCGGCTTTCTTTGACGAAGCATCACCAACTGATTCACCTTTTGATAAACGTCGGGTTCTATATAATGTATTATCGGGCACTTCCATGTCATGCCCCCATATTTCTGGTATCGTTAGCCTTCTCAAAACCCTTTATCCAAAATGGAGTTCAGCGGCTATTAGATATGCAATCATAACCACAGGTTCATTATTCAAAATTCTTCGATCATTTTACAAGTTTAAGGACTAGTTAAACTAATAATTTGTGAGAGTATTTTCAAACTATGATTAGTAAGATAATTATTTATGGGATTTTCTTTTTGTCTTAAATCTTGAAAGCTATTAGTTTTGTTTGACAGCTGAAACCGAAGCCAATGACTTAAATCCAATACTAAGCTCAAAAAAGGAGAAAGCAGACTCATTGGCATATGGTGCAGGCCATGTCCAACCAAACAAAGCAGCAAATCCGGGCCTTATTTATGACCTCTCCACCCAAGACTACTTGAACTTCCTATGTGCCCGTGGCTACAATAAAACACAAATGAAACTATTCTCCAATGACACTTCATTTGTTTGTTCAATGTGGGAAGTCCTGGCACGTATGTTGCTCAAGTCAAGGCACCACTAGGAATTTGGGTTTCAGTAGACCCAAGTACTTTGAAGTCACCAAAACTGATGAAGAGAAGGATTTCAAAGTTGTGCTGAGGAGGGTACCAAATAATCAAACTCAAGAGCATGTGTTTGGAAAACTTGTGTGGTCGGATGGGAAGCATCGCGTTAGCAGTCCAATTTTGGGTTTAGCTTGTTTTAACTCCATTGAAATTTTATTTTCCTGTTCACAATTCTTATGGATAATGGATTTTTCATTTTTTTTAATTTAAATTTATTCAAGTTTTTATGTTGAATGACCTAAAGAAGAGGAATGAAAAACGACTCGGCTTGGCTAAGCTCGGCTTGGCTCTGCATAGTTCTAAAAGGCTAAAACGACTTAGACAACTTGGTTTAGCAAATTGGACACCGACCCCTAAATTTTTAACCTCCCAGAACTGGTTTTGACCTTCATTTGAGGTAACAAAGGTCATTATAATACCTTATTTCACAAATTTAAATTTAATTATGTTACAATTGTGAAATAGTAACGAAAGGTGATGAACAACCTAATAGGAAACGAACTCCGACGACACTTGTAGAAGATTTTGAGTAAGTGGTCTTACTATAGGATAGACTAAGTAATTGCTTGATGTATGACGACACCTGCCTAGTCACACCGGCACGTGTTCTTTATGCTTTATGATTATGATGTATGATTTATGATGTATGATGACGTGTATGAGTTATATAATGATGGTTAATGATGTTCTATGATGATTATGATGTGTTATGATGACTTTATATGCTAATAACGATGCATGATGTTATTTTCTTAATATGATGTTATTTCCATGTTAAGTTAGGAAGCATGTTGTGAATGTCATACTGCATTTTGACGATAGTTATGCCTAGGACACAACCGTGATAAGATGAAAACTTAATGCACTTATATTACTCATGGTAATATAAGAATGACACTAGTAAGTCAATTGGTGATGTTTCTTCCGAGTAAGCTGCTAGTATATTCACATGTTGTTATATGAGGTCGGAAATTAGAAGGAAAAATGCAATATTAAATTTTTTTTGTGACAGTTGGTAGTTTACGTATTGAACTTTATACTGTAAAATTACTCAAGATAGTTCTTAACCAACCATGAGTATTGAGCGCTCAACTATGTTGGGACCTCTTGATGAGAATGAAGCCAGCATTGGTGCTAGTTTGACTCCGAACTCTGTCGTCATGTCATTCATGTAAGTCATTAAAATTTTGACTCGACCACAAATATGTCATACGAGTTACAACTTTTGTCGTTTAATAAAAAATTTAACTTAAAAAATGTGTATAATGGATCTAGTTTGTGAATAAACTTGGGAGTTGATGGAATAAGATGGAGCAATTACTAGGTAGAGTTGATATATTGGTAAACTGATTCACCATCGGTGTACTTTATATTCGAAGCAGAAAGTAAATGTGCATCAACCACAAGCCCATCCCCATCTTCCTCGTTATTAGAAAGAATCATCCCAACAGAACCTGTTTGAGCAGCCACATAACCGTGGTACACTCTTGCATGGTCCCCTCTAAGGCAAACTACAACTTCTCTCACGGCATCTGTAATGTCACAAAAATTGGACTGCTAACACGATGCTTCCCATCAGACCACACAAGTTTTCCAAACACATTCTCTTTAGTTTGATTATTTGGCACCCTCCTCAACACAACTTTGAAATCCTTCTCTTCATCGGTATTAGTGAATTTTAAAGTATTTGGATCTACAGAAACTGAAACTCCTGGCGGTGACTCGACTTGAGCAACATAGGTGCCTGGACTTCCCACATTCTTCACTCTTCTTTTGATATTCACTACATCAGATGTCAGATTATATATCGAGATTGAAGGATAGTTCAAGTCTATTACTTTGAATGACTTTGAATAGACAAATGAAGTATCATTGGAGAATAGTTTCATTTGTTCTTTGTCGTAGCCATGAGCACATAGGAAGTTCAAGTAGTCTTGGGTGGATAGGTCGTAAACAAGGCCAGGATCTGCTGCTTTGTTTGGTTGGACATGGCCTGCACCATATGCCAATGGGTTTGCTCTCTCCTTTTCTGAGCTTAGTATTGGATTTAAGTCATTAGCTTCGGTTTCAGCTACCAAACAAAATAATGCAAATACCATAAATAACATCTCTTATTAGTCATAAATTATTAGTTTAATTAGTATGTTAATTTTAAAATGATGGAAGAATTTTGAATAATGAACCTGTGGTCATGATTGCAGATCTAATAGCTGCTGGACTCCATTTTGGATAAAGGGTTTTGAGAAGGCCAACAATGCCAGCAATATGGGGACATGCCATGGAAGTGCCAGATAATACATTAAAAAGAACCCGACGTTTATCATAAGGTAAACCAGTTACTGAATTTTCCTCAGAGAAAGCCGCTAATATATTGACACCTGGTGCTGTTATATCAGGCTAAAAATTTAAAAGAAAAATAAAATACTTCAAATTTTGTGACCGTTAGCCATTGACATATTGAACTTTATAATATGAAATTACTGAACACACATATCTTAACCAACCTTGAGTATTGAGGGCTCAACTGGGTTGGGTCCTCTCGATGAGAATGAAGCCATAATTGGTGCAGGTTTGGTTCCCAACTCAGTCTTCACGGGAGTGATGTAAGCTATTGGATTTCTGATTCAACCACAAAAACGTGACATATAAGTTAGTTTATATTTAATAGATCATAAAGTTTAAAAGAGTTTGTAAATAAGATGGAGTAATTACTTATTGAACGGAATGTATTGGTCAACTAATTCACCATCAGTATAAGCAGGAAGTAAGTGTGCATCAGCCATAAGTCCTTCCCCACTTCCCTTGTTATTAACAAGAATCATTCCAACCGCACCTGCTTCAGCGGCCACATAACCTTTCTCCAATCTTATATCGTCCCAATTAAGGCAAACTACAATTTTCCCTTTTACCTTTTCAGGATCAAGAGACCCTTTTAGACAAAGTGCGCTACAAGATCACGATAAATTTTAATTAATATCATGTGTTATCGTTAATTTGTTCTTATTATTATGGTAAAAATATGCGGACTAAATTATCAAAATACTCTCAAATTTAAAACATATCTCAATTATGTATCAAAAAATTAGAGATCTTGTGCATAATTTAAATTAAAATATACTCACGCGTCGATATCGTGGCTATTGTTGAATTTTGCATCTAAAGCACGAATTATCGGATAAAACTTCTCAGCTGGCATTGTCTTACTAGAAAGACTTATACCCTGGTAGTGACAATGAAACGTAGTATAGAGCCATAAACTCAATCGATATGAATATAGAGACACGTATATGATACAATTTTATATGCCTAATGTAATTTACTATGTTTGAAAATGGTTCGATACTTACCTAAATATTTGTATTAATAGTGTCAAGAACATAAAAATATAGTACTAACTAGTGTCAGATAGTGTACCTTGAAGTGCCTCTTGTCTCCCAATGTCACATTAGTGGTAAAAAGTCTATCAATTGTGCTAGCTCCTACAGTTATTATCCATGGTGCAACATTTTCGACACTTCCTTCAAATGGTCCTGAATTCCCAGCAGAACAAACAACAGTGATGCCGTTTTTCACTGCATGGAAGGACCCTATAGCTATTAGATTGTCAGAAAATTCTTCGGTATTTCCACCGAGTGAAATCGACAGAACGTCAACTCCATCACTAATGGCAGCTTCAATGCCAGCTAGAATATCGGCCATAAAACACCCACCACTCCTCGTTGAAGGCCAACATACTCTATAGGCAGCAACAAGGGCTTTAGGGGAACCCCCTTTTGCAGTGCCATTACCGTTCCCAAAAAAGCTTACTCCTTCAACGAAATTTCCTCCCGCAGTGGATAAGGTGTGTGTTCCATGCCCATTATGGTCCCTTGCTGTTTCATAGCTTGAGTTGAGAGGTTTAGGTTCCACGACGGATATATATCCTTTGTTGAAATATCGTGCTCCAATCAGCTTCCTGCATTTAAAATCTTCAATTTTACATCTTCGTCACACGTATCAATACAAGCATTTGATACAATAACTAGCTAGAACACAAACATGACAAGGACAAATCTTTTTTGTTTGTAGTTTTTTTTTTTTTTTTTTTTTTTTTTGAAATATTTAATAAGTCTCTAAACTTTTAGCTTCCTATCAATTTTATTCCTAAACCTTAAAAAGTGTTAAGTTAAATGTTTGTGATAACTAATAATTTTTGAAATTTTAATTTTGTGTCTAATAAATAAATAATAATAATAATAATAAACCAAGAAAATGAATATGATGTAATTTTGCTCTAAAAAGTTGTGTATTTACGTGTCTATTCAGTATCGTTAACAATGAATCGATATGCATCTAACCAATGTTAGATTAATATTCACTTTAAGCAACTATTATCCCGTGTTTGTTTATTATGCTAATAAAAGTGTCTAATATGTGCTTAATATATTAATCAAATGAAAGTGTCCTGTGCTTTTAGCATAAAATAATTAAATAGAGGCGAGATGTTAGGGACCTGTTGCAACTAAAGTTGAAGCCACCTTCACAACTTCCCTTCCATCTGGTTGGGATAGGTCCATATCCTTCATCACTGAAGCTCTTTGATTCTGGCCAAACACCTGTATTGATCCCAATTACCATAAGAAGAGGTACTCAAATTAGTACAAAAGCTGCCGAATGTACATGAACTTATGAGAGGAAAACAAGTCCGACCTGTGTCAATGTTGCCAATGATTGTAGATTCACCAAAACTTGAAAGGTTCCAAAGTGAGTTTGAAGGAACTCCACCATCACTCTCAACTCCAAGAAAGTTCCATGATCGCGTTGTATGCAGTTTCAGTCCTTTGTTTTCATGTACTGATATCACATGAGGATGCTCTAAAAAAGAAAAGGACAAAAACACCATCATTATTAAATTAGAAAAACTAGACTGGCCCTTTGTGTGAAAATTCGAACATTTCCATAAAAATATGAAAGTCAATAAATTAGGAACAAAGGAGTATGATTTTACTAAGAAAGAAAATCATTATCAAATAAAATGATAACCATAACCATAAAAACGGATGAATCATTTTACTCGCTATATCTTTTGCAACTTTCTGATCAAGAACCGCTGCAAATCCATTGATATGTCTATTGTATGAGTAAAAGATTGCTTTCTTAGCTGCTTCATTGCTGTACTTGGAAACATAAACATAAGAGTGTAAATAAAGAGTGAGAGTTCAACAAATCTACATGACATGATTTGAAACTAAAAGCTTCACCTTCCTAACATAGATCCAAGTAGACTGTAGTGGGTTTGTGTTGCAAGTTGGAGATCAAGAGCAGAAGGATTCAACCCATGTGAATGTGATCCCAAGTAAACAATATAAGACTACACAACATAAACAAAACGTTTCAATGTCTAAAACCCAGTTGATATAAACATTAAAAAGGATTTATAAGCGATGATTGAGTAACCTTCTTGGCTGCAATGGTGGATGTTTGCAAAAGAGCAAAAAGAAAGAATGAGAGAAGTAATGGAGGAAGATTGAAGGCCTCCATTTCTATATGTTTTATTAGAATGGTATACTCTCTATTACTCCGTGGCTTTTATAATGATGAATAGTGTTTTATGTTTGGACTCAAATTTGGAGTTTCATTTTTATGTATAGAAAGTGACGATGAAATCTTCCATTTGAAGAGAACAGAGCAAAAATGGAAGAAATTGATGGTATTTTAAAGAAATTATTATGGCAAGGAAATGAAAATGATTTAGTAAAATATCCACACCAAAAAAGTAGAATCCAAGAAAGAATTATAGGGAATTAACATGATATGGTCGTTAGTGTTTTTTTATATATATATTTTACGTTGGCCTGTCCTAGTTTTTTACGAAATGTTGTATGGGAAATCTGTCGACGGTGGGAAACATCCGAACAAGAGATTAGGCCAACCAATTCATTCTGGGAGGTCAAAAGGATGATCGAAACTCTTCTCGACTTTCTATGAAGTACTCAGTTTCCCATACTTTCAATTTGTCTCGTGCAAGTATGATACTCCAGCCTAAAGGATGATCGAAACACATGCAACTCATGATTCTACCTATCATTCAAACCATCATATAGGTGACCTCCAGTCCAGACAAAATTGGACGTGTAGCTACACACAACTCACGTTCGAGCGGGGGTCTCTTGGCGGTTCCCACCTCTTGAACCCATCATAGTCGAGCTAGCTATCCATAGCGATGTTTCGAGGCATGATCATCATCATCATAGTGTACGCGTTCGTACTTATCATCATAAATGGGGAAGTATTCCGACTTATATGAACACACAAAATGCATGATGTCCCTATAATTTTCATCTTTAAATCATCTGTATGACACAACCCTATACACCGTTCAAACATTTCTCTAAGTAACATGCACCTTTACACTTTCATCATCACAAACATTAACTAGGGTTGTGTCTTTGAAAACTCATCATCATAATTTATTATGACATTTAATACATGCACATCATCTTAATATGAAACATCATCATATTAATTCATTTCATCATTATATGTCTCACATCATCTTGTTATCATGCATCATCATCATCATGTCAACATCATGACATCATCATAAAGTATAAATGACACGTGCAAGGGCCACTGGACATATGACATCATACATGAGACAAGTCTTCTGACCAAGCCGATAGTAAGATCACTTACTTGGTTGACCTTAGCCAAAGTTTTATCTAACTCGAAATTTGCTTACTTTCATCCTTCATATTCGTTCTCACTTATATCGAAGAAATCGAATTTCACACTTAATTTGTTTCTAAATTGTATTTTGTAGTAAAATTTAAAAATATTATTTCATGCTGCTTGGATCATACCATACAAATATCGTTTGTTATAATGTTATTTTCGTACAACAATTTAAAAGTAGTTTACCCTTCCACATTTTTCCTTTTCATTTTAAATTCAGTTCACACGTACTTGGCCAATGTATCATGCAATTTATATTCTTGATATTTAATTTCTAGTTTAATCCAAGTAATTGCAATCAAATTAGGAACAAAATCACGGTAAATATAAAGGAAGATCTAACCAACCTATTGTGACAATTTGTTCAATCCACGTCCCTCTCGAGAGAGATGGGAAAATAGATTATCATTGTTTTTAATTTTTTTTTTTTTATGGTTGTTGTGAATGTTTGATTAATCCACCACACCTAAATGAGGGTGAGAGTTCTCTTATTTATAATCATTTACAGGATACAGAAATATGGTAAATTACAAATAGTATGGAAATAGTAATAAAAGGAAAGAATAATAAATGAATGCAATATATTTGCCTTTAATAAGAGGGCAAATATGGTAACCCGTAATGTAAGGCAAATATCTAGATATTTGCCTTCTAATGAACGATCAACTATCCTTAACATCCCCCCGCAAGCTGAGCGTCGGATTTGAACGAACGTGAAGCTTGGATCTGAAAAATTCAAAGAGAGGTCGAGAAATACTCTTTGTGAAGATGTCAGCAACTTGGAGATGAGAGGGTACATATTGTGTGCGAAGTTTGCCAGCGATAACAAGTTCTCGAAGGAAATGATAATCTAGTTCAACATGTTTGGCCCACTTGTGAGAAACGGGATTAGAGCTAAAAAAAATAGCACTTTTGTTGTCACATAAGAGTAAGGGCTGTGAAATAGGGACCTTGAGGTCATGCAAAAGATGCGTAACCCAAAGAAGTTCAGCAGCGGTTGTGGCAAGAGCACGATACTCAGATTCACAGCTGGAGCGTGAGACAGTAGGTTGCTTTTTGGCACTCCAAGAAACCAAATTGTTACCAAGATAAATAGAATAGCCGGATGTAGAACGACGAGTATCAGGACAACCAGCCCAGTCAGCATCCGAATAAGCGACTAGCGTACTAGGAACAGTGGATGGACGAAAGGTAAGACCAAAGTGGAGTGTTCCTTTGACATAGCGAAGAATACGTTTGACAGCAAGAAAGTGATCTGCAGTAGGGGCATGCAAGAATTGACTGACAGAATTGACAGCATAGGCAATATCTGGACGCGTAATAGTCAAGTACTGAAGGGCGCCAACAAGAGATCTGTAGAGAGTAGGATCAGAAAAAGGAGAACCATCCGCAGTCAGGTGTTGAGAAACAACCATGGGAGTGTGAACTGGTTTGCTATCGAGCAACTGAGCACGAGTAAGAATATCTCGAGCATATTTTAACTGACTAATAAAGAGACCATCAGGAGTGGGTGAAGCTTCAAGACCAAGAAAGTAACTGAGAGAACCCAAATCTTTGGTAGCAAACTCAGAATGAAGCTTGCGAGTAAAGCTGTCAATAAGAGATGAGTTGTTGCCGGTAACAATAATGTCATCAACATAAAGAAGCAAATAGATAATGTTAGATTGCTGATGAAAGACAAAAAGGGACGTGTCAGCGCGACTGCAAGAAAATCCAAGTGTGAGAAGAAATGAGCTAAAACGCTGAAACCAAGCACGAGGAGCTTGCTTTAAACCATAGAGGGCTTTCTTTAATAGACAAACATGAGTGAGAAATCGAGGATCAATATACCCAGGAGGTTGTTCCATATGAACACGTTCAATAAGAGTTCCATTGAGAAAAGCATTCTTGACATCAAGTTGTCGAAGAGGCCATTTATTTGTGACTGCAATAGAAAGCACAACACGGACAGTGGTAGCTTTGACAACCGGACTGAAAGTGTCAGTGTAGTCAAGACCAGGAACCTGAGTATAACCTTTGGCAACAAGACGAGCCTTGAAACGCTCGATGGATCCATCAGGCAAATATTTAATACGAAACACCCATTTAGAGCCCACGATGTTGGTGTTGGCAGGGCGAGGAACCAAAGTCCAAGTATCATTTTGTTGTAATGCTCGAATTTCTTCATCCATGGCAGCCACCCAAGCAGGATTCTTAGCCGCAGATTTGAATCCTTTTGGCTCAGTGGATTCAAGAAGAGCAGAAAGAAGTCCAGATGAGCCCAAAATACCAAGATTTGCTGGATGACGACTCTTGAATATACCAGCTTTGGCTCGTGTGATCATAGGATGAGTGCCCAAAGAAGAGAAATCAACAGGAGGTTCAATAGAGGTCGAATTAGAAGTCGAGGGTGGCAAAGTGGAACCTGCAAGAGAAGTATCAACCTGCACAGACTCATCTACAAGGTCAGAACAAATATCACACGGGGATGAACTGGATCGAGGAGTTTGCGGTGATGAAGTGGTAGGGGGGGATAAATCAATATGATGAAAATGTGGTTCTAAGAAATTTGAAATAGGAATAGAGGAAAGAGGTTGGGTCTGGGAGCTAGGGATAGCAGGAAAGTGAGTTTCATCAAATTGAGCATGACAGGTGATATATAGCTTAGTGGTGGCGGGATCAAGACAGCGGAACCCTTTATGAGCAGGACTATAACCCAAAAAAATACAAGGAATGCTGCGTGGAGAAAGCTTGGGCATATAATCACGCAAATAAGGATAAACACGACAACCAAAGGGATGAAAATTGTCATAACGTGGAGTGTAGCCATAAAGGAGTTCAAAGCGTGACTTACCTCCAAGAAGTGGAGTAGGCAACCGGTTGATAATATAAGCTGCAGTGCTGAAGGCGTCAACCCAAAAATGAGAAGAAAGATGAGAGTGAAAGAGAAGGGCCAAGCCAGTCTCAGTCACATGACGATGTTTTCTCTCAGCACGACCATTTTGAGCAGGTGTATATGGACAAGAGAGTTGATGGTGGATGCCAGAATTACGTAAATGAGTTTTGAAACAAGTACTAGTAAATTCGGTACCACCATCGCTTTGAAATACCTTGATACGAGAAGAATATTGATTTTCCACAAATTTTTGAAATTGAAGAAAAATATCAAAAAAATCAGATTTAAATTTTAAAGGGTAAAACCAAGTGAATCGAGAATAATCATCAATAAAAATAACATAATAAAGGAAACCCGAATTTGATTTGACGGGAGAAGGACCCCAAAGATCACAATGAATAAGATCTAACACATGAGACGACCTACGTTCATTGCGGGAATAAGGCAATCGATGACTTTTCGCAAGCTGACAAGTATTACATAATGATGGAGAAGGCAATAAAGACGTAAGAGAAAGATGACCTTTTCTATTTAAAAAAGAAATAACCGAATGATTCACATGACCTAGACGAGCATGCCATAAATCATATGAAGCACGTAAAGATTTGTTTCTAAGGGCTGAAATAAAAGCAGAGTTGCCGCGCTCCAGCACATATAGCCCTCCATCTCTTTTACCGGTTGCCACCACCCTTCCTGTTTGACGATTCTGGATAGTAATAAGATTATTAGTAAATGTAACGGAGAGAGGAAAATCAGACGTTAATTTACTTATGGAAAGAAGATTTTTAGTGAGGTGAGGGACAACCAAGACATCTAACAAGTGAATATTTGGAACAGGAGAAAGAGTACCGGTGTGGGTAATGGGTAGGGATGCACCGTTTCCTACAATCACAGAGTCCTTACCCGTGTAATTTTTAGACTGATCCAAAATAGATGGGTCGGCAGTCATATGGGCCGAAGCTCCAGTGTCCAGAAACCAATCAGCAGCATCGGGTCCAGCAATAGAACATGGCGTGTTAAAGGCTTCAGCAAGGTGAGCATGAGAAGAATCAGGTCGAACATACCGTTGGTTGCAGCGGTCAGCATAATGGCCCTCTTTGCGGCATATTTGGCAGTGAGGTGGTCGACGACCTTGACTTGAGTGGGTTCGTCCTCGATTAGAAGAGTTGTTTTTGTGAGAATAAGAACGACCTCGCTGGTTGGTAAAGGAAGCAGGGTGGCTTCCATGGGTGCGACCACGATTAGTGACTGTGAATGCTGTAGGAGTGGAGTTAGAGGACTCAAGGGAGAGCTGAAACAACTCAAAACTTTCAGCTTTAGAGACTAAATCTGCAAAACAGGGGATAGAGGTGAGAGCCATCTGAGCAGTAGAAAAAGCTGAAAATTCGGTGCCGAGTCCACGAAGGAACCAGTGCACTTTATCAATGTCCTCGACCGGTCTGCCAATGGCATGAAGTTGGTCACAAATTTTTTTGAAGGCACGGGCATACTCAGCAACAGGTTTGGTGCCACGTTTCATCAACTGCAAGTCATGTGAATGTTTGATTAATCCACCACACCTAAATGGGGTGAGAGTTCTCTTATTTATAATCATTTACAGGATACAAAAATATGGTAAATTACAAATAATATGGAAATAGTAATAAAAGGAAAGAATAATAAATGAATGCAATATATTTGCCTTTAATAAGAGGGCAAATATGGTAACCCGTAATGTAAGGCAAATATCTAGATATTTGCCTTCTAATGAACGATCAACTATCCTTAACAGTTGTTACATTGTAAGTAGTTGAAATAGAATAAAAATATGGTGTGAGCATTAGTTAGGCTAGACAATACCTAGGATGGAATGCATCTTGTAATCCAAGTGCATTAGAACTATGAGAGATGATTAGTAGGTGATGCCCTAGTGCTCCCGATCCCGAGCAAGGAACCTGGAGAAGTGAATTCATGTTTAGGCCTCTAACCTGCACTAGGGACCTAAAAGACCACCACAACAACCTCGATAATAAATGTAGCCACCTAGGCCGATAGAAGTTGCTACAGTGTCTGTAGAACTTCTACTTCCCTTTTAACTTCGGTACGGTATCATTGAGTCGTGTAACTTGATAGTTCGCTTGGATGACCCTATAGGATGGATTCATCCTGTGGGTAGATATTGATCATGCGGGTAATCAATAGGGCTCACACGTATAGGGGGTCGCTCCCCCAACCTTGAGCGGCTACATGACCGAACAGGTTCGCTAGCTAACCTCCCATGGATGACAAGTTGGCTAGCACTCACCATGCTGTCCCCACCTAACAGAGAGAGTTCTTTAATGTAACGACTCTAAATTTTCTACTTAATCTAAGGTCGCTACTATTTACCTATCATGAACATTGAATGTAGAATTACCTCATTAAACTTTCATATAACATAACTTTATCTTAAAACACAGTCATAGATTTACGTGTTTGAAAACATCTTTGAAACAAAAAAAAAAAAAAAAAAAAGACTAAATAAAATAAATGAATGATTAAATTAAAAACATTCTATTCTAGCCTACGTCTAAGAAAATAAATGCGACTAGCTTATGCATGTGTCATGGTTTCGAGTTAGATGTCGTCGTCAGCTGTACAAGAATGTCTTGCCTTTACCTGAAATTGAATAACAAGTGGTTTGAGTATTTAAAGAAATACTAAGCAAGTGACCCCACTGTTGGTTCACATGTGCGTGTATGGACCCAACAGTCGGTTCGCACACCTCCTGGGCCCCTTTCTTGAAGGGCAAGCATTCTCTAGTAGTTGTTGATGTTGGACACCTGTTTAGGAATAGTGACCGTCGTCGCAACATGAGGATAAACATAATGATTTTTTTCCTGCCTGAACGTCGCAACATTATGATAAATATAATGTTTCTCTGCCTGGTTGTTGCAGTATTATGATATCCATAATGATCGTTTTCTAGCCTCGTAAAGTACGCGTCCGTACCATCAGAAAAAAGGGTATCCCCGATGCATGAACACACAATCATGCATGAGGTCCCAACATTTTTCCATTTTCATCATCATTTAATACAATTCTGCTAGCGTTTTGTACATATCATATCGTTTTTCATATCATTTCTCATATTATTTATCATGTCTTTCATGCATATGTCGGGTTGTGTTTCATGCTAGTTCGTCATTTTGCATGTCAATCATATCATATTATTCAGATTATATAAATATGTCATACCATAACGTTCCATGCTTCCAGACATAATAATCTTCATCATATACATATCATACCATAACATATCGCATCACAATATTTCATATCATAAACATGTCAATTTATCACATATCTCGTACAATAACATATTTCATATAATTTTCGTATCATATCACAACATATATATATATCCGTCATTCACATTTCATATAATAATCATATAATTTCGTAAACACTTCATAGTCATATCGTTTCCATATGCATATCCTAGCCATATCGTTTCCTAAACTTGTCAGTCTTTTCGTCCTTATACATCTCATAATCGTATCATTTCATGAACATACCTTACTCATATTGTTTCCATATGCATATCTTAGTCACATCGTTTCCTAAACTTGTCATAGTCTTATCCTTACCATTATAGGAACACATCGTAACCATATCGTTTCATGAACGTATCCTAGTCATACTGTTATAGGGACGTATCCTAGTTATATCATTACACGAACATATCCTAACCATATCGTTTCATGAACGTATCCTAGACATACCGTTATAGGGACGTATCCTAGTTATTCCGTTACAGGAATGAATCCTAACCATATCGTTCCATCAATCTATCATAATCATATCCTTTTCAATACATAACCTAACCATATCGTTATATCAATCATATTTTAGTCATATCATTACATTACGTTTATTGCATCCTTCTCGTATCCTATCTCACACATATCATTGAACACATCATAACGTAAGAGTTATCATATCATTCACATATCATAACACATACATAACATATCATAGTCATATCAATTCATAAACAATTCACACATATCAAATTTATGACACGTGCAAAACCATGGGGCACGTGTCAGCATCAAATATAACCATGTCGATAGTAAGGTCACTTGCTTGGATGACCTTAGCCAAAGTTCTATCCAACTCCAAATTACCTTGCTTTCGTCCTTCGAATTTGTTCCCACTTATGTCAAGGCGCTTCACCCTATTAAAGATGTTCACCAAATTCCTTCGATAATTCTAAAATTTTTACACCACACTAGCCTATTCAGTCAAATTTAGTCTTGAAATTTTGATTTAATTAAATTAAATTAAAATCTTAACGTGAATAAAATTACAGTTTTATTTAAAGTTCAAATTTGATAGAAATTTGGTCCATTTGATCCATTTGATCCATTCTTAATTAATTAACAATGTTCAAGTCTACTTAAAGTTAAATACACTTTTATATTATTATTATTATTTTGCTAGACTCATCATGGAATAATGAGTTGGCATTTGAACCAGTTCAAACTTCAAATAAATCCTTTTCATTTTCTTGCCATAATAATTTCTTTAAAATACTATGAATTTCCTCCATTTTTTGCGTCTGGATCTTCTCTGTTCTCTTCAAATGGAAGATGTCTCCAATCTGAGTCACAACATAAAACACTGATAGGCATTATAAAAGGCATACAATTCTAACAAAACAATTATTTCGAGGGAAAAAGAAATGGAGGCCTTCAATTTGTTACCTTTACTTTTGCCATTCTTTCTTTTTTCTCTTTTGCAAACACCCACCTTGGTAGCCAAGAAGGTTAGTCAATGATCACTTATAAAGCCTTTTTAATGTTTATATCAACTGGGTTTTAGACATTGAAACGTTTTGTTTATGTTGTGCAGTCTTATATTGTTTACTTGGGATCACATTCACATGGCTTGAATCCTTCTGCGGTTGATCTCCAACTTGCAACACAAACCCACTACAATCTACTTGGATCTGTGTTAGAAAGGTGAAGCTTTTACGTCCAAATCATATAATGCAGATTTGTTGAACTCTCCCTCTTCGTTTACACTCTTATGTTTTTGTTTCCAAGTTCAGCAATGAAGCAGCTAAGGAAGCAATCTTTTACTCATACCATAGAAATATCAATAGCTTTGCTACTATTCATGATGAGAAAGTTGCAGAAGATATAGCTAATAAAATGATTGATTCATTTCTATGGCTATCATTTTGTTTGATAATGATTTTTCTCTTCCTAAAACCATATTTGTTTGTTCCTAATTTATTGGGTTTTCATATTTTTATAGAGTTTATGAAAACAAAGGATTAAAACTGCATACAACACGATCATGGAACTTTCTTGGAGTTGAGAATGATAGTGGAATTCCTTCAAACTCACTTTGGAATCTTTCAAGATTTGGTGAATCTACACTCATTGGCAACATTGACACAGGTTGGACTTGTTTCCCTCTCATAAGTTCTTGGACATTCGGCAACTTGTGTATTAATTTGGGTACTTCTTCTTATTGTGATTCGGATCAATACAGGTGTTTGGTCAGAATCAAAGAGCTTCCGTGATGAAGGATATGGACCTATCCCAACAAGATGGAAGGGAAGTTGTAAAGGTGGCTCCAACTTTCGTTGCAACAGGTCCCTATGATCTCTTATTGTTACTTCGTCTCTATTTAATTCTTTTATGTTAAGAAATAGATACACTTTCATTTGACTAATATATTAAACATGTATTTGACGCTTTTGTTAGCATAATAGACAAAGAACTCGACAATGGTTTAAAGTGAATATTAATCTAACATTTGTTAGATGCATATAGAATCATTGTTATTGACATTAGATAGATACATAAATGCATATATTTTTAGAGCAAAATTACATCAAATTCATGTTCTTGGTTAAATTACAAGTATAGTTTTTAAACTTTCACGCTCATGTTTAAGATATCTTTGAATTTGGATAAGTATCTTATTCCAACTTTAACTTTTTTTTTTTTTTTTTTTTTTTTTTTTTTTTTTTTTTTTTTTTTTTGGTAAAAAACTTCTAAAATTTGTAATAGATTTGAAACATTCAACTTTGTGTCTATTTAAATATTTTAAAATTAATTGATCTATTAGATATAAAATCAAATTTTATGTTTAGTAGAACTCCGTGCAATCAATTTATTGTCTAGTAGGTTCGTCAGTTTTGAATAAAAGTCAAATATATCTATTAGACACAAAATCGAATTTCAAAATTTATTAGTGGTCAGAAAATAGTAAGTTTGAACTTAAAAGATACTTTTTAAGGTTTAATAATAAAATAGATACAAAAGGAAACCTTCATAAACCTAATAGACATTTCTTTTAGTTTATATATATATAAAATACAAAAAAAAAAAAAAAAAAAAAAAAAAAAAAAAAACTAAAGGTTTAACCACATACAAATGTATAAACTCATCCAGTTTTAAATTTTCTTCTTATTATAAAAATGATAATAGATCTGTCGTTGTCGGGTTTGTGCTCTAGCTAGTCCTTGTATCGGTACGTATGACGTAGATGTAAAATTGAAAATTTTAATGCAGAAAGTTGATTGGAGCAAAGTATTTCAACAAAGGGTATGCATCCATCGTAGGACCTCTCAACTCAAGCTATGAAACAGCAAGGGACGATAATGGGCATGGAACACACACCTTATCCACGGCTGGAGGCAATTTCGTTCAAGGAGTAGGCATTTTTGGGAATGGTTATGGCAATTCAAAAGGGGGTTCCCCTAAAGCCCTTGTTGCTACCTATAGAGTATGTTGGCCTCCAACGTTTGTTGGGGAGTGTTTTATGGCCGATATTGTAGCTGGCTTTGAAGCTGCCATTAGTGACGGAGTTGACGTTCTTTCGGTTTCACTCGGTGGAAAGGATCAAGAATTTTCTGACGATCTAGTGGCTATACTATCCTTCTATGTAGTGAAGAACGACATCACTGTTGTTTGTTCTGCTGGAAATTCAGGACCATCTGAAGGCAAGGTCTCAAATGCCGCACCATAGATGATAACTATGGGAGCTAGCACAATTGATAGGTTTTTTACCACTTACGTGGCATTGGGAGACAAAAGGCACTTTAAGGTACTCTATCCGACACTAGTTAGTATTATAAAGCTATGTTTTTTACACAATTTATACAAATATTTAGGTAAGTATCGAACCATTTTCACACAATTAATTGCATTTGACATATAAAATTGTATCGTATGCGTGTTTCTATATTCCTATCGATTGAGTTTATGATTTTGTACTACGTTTATGTTGTCTTTAATGATTTTTTATTGTCAACACCATGGTGAAAGTCTTTCTAGTAAAATATTGCCAGCTAAAAAGTTCTATCCGTTGATCAATGCTTTAGATGCAAAATTCAACAATGTCTCTGATAACCTCGCGTGAGTATAATTTTATTCAAATTATACATAATATCTTTAAATTTTGGATACATTTCTATCATGCATGAGTATTTAAAATTATCCGTTGAATTTTGAAATAGATCCAAAAACTAGCCTTTGGAGGAATTTTCTATTAAAACCATCTAATGTAAATTTGTAAATTATGTTAGCAATATTTTTGGGTTGAAATAAACAATAAAAATTTATCATATTTTTTTAGTTATAAATGATGTTAGGTATATTCTCCAATTTTTACCATTTTTAGCTTAAATTTAGCTAAAATTGATTTGTATCATTTGATAATTTTTGCAAATTTTTCAAGTTGTAAGAACATAATTGAAATATATTTTAAAATTTAACAATATTTTTTTTAATTTAATCCACATATTTCCAACATAATTATAAGAACAAATTGACGGTAGTCCCATGGTATTAAGCAAAATTTATTGTGATCTTAGTAGCTTAATATGTTTTGAAGGGTCTCTTCATCCTCAAAAGGTAAAAGGAAAAATTGTAGTTTGCTTTAATCGAGACAATTCAAGAGTGGACAAAGGTTATGTAGCTGCTCAAGTTGGTGCTGTCGGGATGATTATTGTTAATAACAAGGAAAGTGGAGATGAACTTTTGACTTATGCACACTTACTTCCTACTTCACATTATAAGCTAACCAATGATAAATCACTCAACCAATACATCCAGTCTACTCAGTAATTGCTCCATCTTATTCCATCAACCGTAATTGCTCCATCTTATTCCATCAACTTCCACATTTTGCAATATTTTATTAGACTCAAAAGTAGTAATTTATACGTCATGTTTTGTGGTTGAATCAGAAGTCCAATGGCTTACATGACTCACGTGAAGATTGAGTTGGGAATCAAACCAGCACCAATTATGGCTTCATTCTCGTCAAGAGGTCCCAGCATAGTTGAGCCTTCAATACTCAAGGTTGGTTAAGATTTATCTGTTGATTAATTTTATAGTATAAATTTCAATGTGTCAACAAAATATGAAGTATTGTATTTTTTTTTTTTTTTCAATTTCAAGCCTGATATAACAGCACCAGGTGTGAATATACTAGCGGCTTTCTCTGACGAAGCATCACTACCTGGTTCACCTTTTGATAAACGTCGGGTTCTATATAATCTATTATCGGGCACTTCCATGTCATGCCCCCATATTTCTGGTATCGTTGGCCTTCTCAAAACCCTTTATCCAAAATGGAGTTCAGCAGCTATCAGATCTGCAATCATGACCACAGGTTTATTATTCAAAATTCTTCCATCATTTTAAAAGTTCGGTGAAGGTTAAACTAGTAATTTGTCAAGAGTATTTCCAAACCATGAATAGTAAGATACCTTATTTATGGGATTTTCATTTTGACTTAAATCTTGCAAGCTAAGGGTTTTGTTTGGCAGCTGAAGCAAATGACTTAAATCCAATACTAAACTCAAAAAAGGAGAAAGCAAACCCATTGGCATATGGTGCAGGCCATGTCCAACCAAACAAAGCAGCAAATCCGGGCCTTATTTATGACCTCTCCACCCAAGACTACTTGAACTTCCTAGGTGCCCGTGGCTACAATAAAACACAAATGAAACTATTCTCCAATGACACTTCATTTGTTTGTTCAAAGTCATTCAGAGTAATAGATTTGAATTACCCATCAATCTCGATGAATAATCTAAAATTAGAGGCAGCAGAGATCAAAAGAAGAGTAAAAAATGTGAGAAGTCCAGGCACGTATGTTGCTCAAGTCGAGGCACCGCGAGGAGTTTCAGTTTCAGTAAACCCAAATACTTTGAAGTTCACCAAAACTGGTGAAGAGAAGTATTTCAAAGTTGTGTTGAGGAGGGTGCCAAATAATCAAACTGACGGGCATACATTTGGAAAACTTGTGTGGTCTGATGGGAAGCATCGTGTTAGCCGTCCAATTTGTGTGACATTAAAAAAACCGTAAAAGAAGCACATGAGTTAGATTGAGTTTAACTTGTTTTATCTCAATAATAGAAATTTTATTTTCCTATTCAAAGTTCTTCCCTACAATAATAATGGATTCTTTTATTGTTGTTTTTTTTTTTTTTAAATTTATTAAAGCTTTTCTATGTTTAATGGCCTAAAAAAGAGAACGAAAATTATAAAGAGTATTGGTAATCTCACATTTGTATGAGCTTACAAATATCACTCTGATAGAGATTCAAGGTAGATGGAAATGTTCTTGGAAAACTTTGAAAAAATTCCTCAAAAAATCTCTCTTCACATATACTAAATTCCTTCCAAGTTTAGTCACTTACTGGATTCTACAACTGGAGAATAGTAGGGAATACATTATAGGTGGTTCGAAACCGGCGCGTGAGGAATAAGAAATTTGAACTACAAAAAGTTAGTATTGAGTTTGAATACTTTTGAACATGCTAGCTAATTTATTATAATTGATGTACTTAGAGTGCCTAAGTTCTAAATTGATTCCGTATGTGTTCTATTAACACCATCAAGAATAACTTGAGGGGAGAGCTTCTTGGACTAAGAACGTTAAGCACTATATTTTTCGTTTCTCTTCTATTGTAGTGAATAGAGCATACATCTAATAAGTATTTATCGGATAAAAACACTAACAAATTTTCTAAACTTTCTCCTCAAGTTAAAACGGCCAACAATTCTCCTAATAAATCACTAACTATTGTCCAAAACTTATTCCACAATTTAGCAACTACTGACAATTCTCTTAAATAAATCGTTAATAGTTTTTCTAAGTTTGATGAAGTTAATAACTACTTTTACTAATTCAAACTTTATTGACTCACATTCTCCCCCATAGACTTTACTCAAGATTTTTCATTTCGAGCAACTCTTGCATATCTACAAAGTATAACCCTTGTTAAGGCATTGGAGAGAATTTTTGCACGTTGTTCTATAGTGTCAATGTTGTTTGATTCCTTATCAACTTCATCTTTTTCATAAAAAACTTTAATAATGCCACGTGCAACTTCTTGAGTTTCTCTCTTCTGCATAGGGATTTTATCATATTGTAAGGTACTCATTTGTCTTTCAACCCTCTTATTATTGGATTCTTGTTTCTTTTTCTGTCTACCTCTAGGCCTCTTTGGTTGAGACATAAGTCTGATGAAACACATTAACTTGTAGGTTGCTCTTTGTTAACTGAAGTGGCCTCTCATTTCTTCTTAGTTCTGTTCGTTGGTTTCTTCTTAACTCCATTCTTCGATTCCTTCTTCTTCCAACTCATTGATTTCTTCTTCTCTTTATTGCTTCTAATGCTAATGAAGGCTTCTAGAAGATGCTGAAGGTATTTTATTAGTATCTTATACGGGCGGTTTTGCGACTGTTTTACCTTTATCAATAGGGTTTTGTTTCTATCGAATATCTCGAGAACGAGCCAAATAACTCCATTCTGCTACATTCTTCTAACATTTGACGAAAGCTAATAATATTGCTCTTCAAACTTAGGATGTAATATACCTTGGTTAGTAAAAAATGATTGTCATTCTTATACGGGAACAAGATGAATAATTTGCCTTGGATTGATACAATTGTTATTTTTGACCCACGTTCGAAATATACCGAAACAAATAAATGAGAAGAAATAACAACTTGAGGGAGAGTTTCTTGTACAAATAATTTTATGCATTATGCTTTTTAGTTCTCTTCCATTGTTGTGAATAAAGTGTACATCAGATGAGTATTTATAGGGAAGAAAGCACTCACAATCTTCCTAAACTTTATCCTCAAGTTAAAATAGCTAACAATTTTCCTAAATAAATCACAACTATTTTTTAAAACTTTGCTAATAGTTTAGCAACTACTAACAATTCTTTTACTAAGTCAAGCTTATTGACTCATAGATGGATCTAAGTTCACTGACCTATACAAGAACATGTCCTATACAAAAATTAAATAATAAATTACGAGGTTTTATGACGTAAATCCCAACAATCTCCTACCTGTATTATAGCTGGTGAGACATGTGTTCTATAACATAATTTGTGTCACAATCGCCATTTCTTGGTAGCGGATTTGGCGATCGTGTGGCTCTCACTCTCAACACTGAGTGAGTCACCCCAACTTCGGATTACGTTACCATACGTTCAAACCTCAGGTCCCATTTTGAAGAGAAGATTTTAGAAAATGGGGGAGAGAGGTTTAGGAAAAAGAGTTTTGAAAGCAGGAATGAGAGAGAGATTGAGAGTAATGTTATATAGCATGCAAGCAAAAAGGCAACAACAACGACTTAAACAGTATACAACTTTTCGGGTAGGGAGAATTTTACCACTAGTTGCATTCCCCTATAATACATTTTGAGGCATTTCATGTCTACCAAGCGTAGCCATGACTTCGCCGAAACGTCATACTCTTAAAGAAATCAAGAAAGAAATTATACAATATGAAAGCGGTAAAGTAATACAAGGCATGAGTTTCAGTGTGTCACGGTCATGCGGCCATGGGCGACACGCCTTGGACAAGCATGACCGTGACATCGTCCCCCACTTAATTGGTTGACGTCCTTGTCAACCGTCTCATTTCTTCGAACTCTACAATCTGAGGTGCGGTTGCCTACAGGTCGTCAACACGTTCCAAGCTGATTTCTTCTTCTGGAAGTCCTTTCCACTTAAGTAAAAATTCTCGTAAGTTGCGCTTTGGTTTGCCAATGCGACGGGTTCGCTCGGCCAAAATCTCTTCTACTTCCTTCTTACTCGAGTCCTTCATCGTCACTGGTAGTAGTGTCACTTGGTTGCGTTGATGGTCGTCGTCGTCTAGATGGTACGGTTTGAGGTTACTTACATGGATGACGGGATGAATTCTCATCCATGTAGGCAATTGGAGGCGATATGAAGTCCTTCCGACATTCTCAATGACTTCAATTGGTCCCTCATATCTTTGCACTAGTCGTTGGTCCCGATTCCCATGGAATCTAAATTGTTCTAATCTTAGCTTGATCATAAATTGATCACCAGCCTAAAACTCTAATGATCTTCATTTTGTGTCTGCCCACTTCTTCATTCTTCGTGAGACTTTCTCCAAGTACGTGATGTTTTTTTCTTCGTCGGAAGAAATTGTTGGAAGAAAGAAAAGAAAAATAGAAAGCACAAGAAAATAAGTAAGGGAACGAAAGCTTTGAGTTTTGTTGTTTCCTGAAACATGATGTTTCTCATTTTGTTGGAGTATTTAAAACAAATTTACACTCTAAAAATGACCGAAGTGGCCCATTAAACTTGCTCCTAAACATACCCAAATGGCCAGCTAAAAATATGGTGCTCGTACGTACGTGTATGAGTCAAATTGTCTAAAAAAGATTCAACTAACTAATTTAATAAAAAACCTAAATAAACTAAATAAAGAAAAACCACAGGCTTTTATCTAACAATCTCCTCGTAAAACATGTGGTATACTACCTTATTGTTTGAACTCCGATCTTCGAATGGAGTTCCTCAAATTTTACCCGCGCCAGAGACTTGGTGAAGATGTCTCCAAGCTGTTCTCTGTTCGAATAAAGTCAATCTTGATAAGCCCCCGACCTGCATACTCACGGATGTAATGGAACCTGATCTCTATGTGCTTGCTCCGGTCGTGCAAAACTGAATTTTTTATTAGGGAGATCATAGCTTTGTTGTCCACCTATAGCATTGGTGGATCGCCTTCTCTTCCGATGACTTCTTCCATCAACCGCGCAAGCCAAACCCCCTGTGTGGCCACCATCGAAGCGGCGATGTACCCTGCTTCGCAAGAAGACAGAACAACTACCTTTTGTTTAGTTGATTGCCAGCAAATCGCACTGCCAGAGAGGAAGTAAATCATCCCGACGGTGCTATTACGATCATCAACTTCACCGGTCACGTCACTATCACTGTAGCTGACCAGCTCAAGCTTCTTCTTTCCTCTCCCTGCATAATATCTCATACCCTAGCCTCTGGTTCCGGCCAAATAGCGCAGGATGTGCTTGATTGCATGGTCAGGGCATGTGTTTACCAGATAACGCAGACTCCCGACAATGTTGCAGTAATTGGTGGCATTGACTGTCGGCGTAGTGTTACTCCCAGCAATGTTGCGGTAATAGGTCACTTGAGCTAGAGCTGGTCATCCATTAGTGTCCTTGTAGGGTTACTGTCTGCTAGCCCAGCTGTGTCCAACAGCTTCTTCGCGTACGCACCTTGACAGATAGTGATGCTAGTAGTACTCCACTGCACTTCGATGCTAAGGTAGTAGCTAAGCATGCCGAGATCCCTCATCTTGAAGGTCTTTGACATATCCCTCTTGAATCTTCTAAGAACTTCCATGTCGCCTCCAGTGATTATGAGGTCGTCGACGTTCACTCTCACGATCAGCCGCTGCTCGCCCTGGCCACGCGTGTACATACCATGCTCAAAGGCACATCGCTTGAACTTCTGTGACAACAGGGTACTGTTGAGCTTCGCGTTCCAGGCTCGTGGTGCTTGCCGAAGCCCGTAGAGTGCCTTCTGCAGGCACAATACCTTGTCGGCCTTGTCATTGTCGAGGAAGCGAGGTGGTTGTCGGACGTAGATGGTCTCCTTCCGCTTTCTGTTGAGGAAAGCGGATTTCATGTCCATGTGGTGGACCTTCTAGGAATGATGTGTCACGATCACCAGCAACAGGTGGACAAATTCCAACCTTGCCACCGGTGCAAACACCTCTTTGAAGTCCACCCCTTGCTTCTGGACGTAGCCCTTCACCATTAGATGGGCCTTGTGCTTCACAAGTTCTCCCTCTTTGTTACGCTTTTGTTTGAACACCCATTTGAGCCCTATGGCTTGGTGTCCCGGCGGCATGTCCTCTAGACTCCACGTCTTGTTCTCAGTGATAGACGTCATCTCTTCCTGCATTGCCTTCAGCCAGCACGGGTTCTTCTCTACTTCGACAAAAGAGTTCGGTTCATCCATGCCGATGGCATGGAGTTAGGCCCCCTCTTCTTCGAGCTCGCGTGTCGCCAGTCCCGGTGGTTCACCTCCTTTTAGTAGGTCTTTAATCCTCTGGTACCTGGCCTCCAGGCCATCATCGTGATTGGCATCCAGCGTTGAATCTACAATACATGGTGTTGCGAACTCCACTGGCTCAGGGGGCGTAGCAGGAGTTGTGGTCGGTGTTTGCGTAGGCATGTTCGGTGCAGCTGCTGGAGGCGGTGACAGTGCCAGGTGTTGGGCCCTTCCTTCTCTTGGCTCGGTGACGAGGTACTCCACCGTGAATTATTCTAGGGTCTGGATCACCTCAGCCACGTCGTGTCACTGCCAGACGACACATGAGAACGTTCCCTTGCAGGATCATAGAGCCTGTATGCCTTACTCCCAGGTTTGTAGTCGATGAAGACGACCTTCATCTCCCTAAGATCGAGCTTGGCGAGGTGAGGATGTGTGATCTTCATGTACACGACGTAGCTAAACACTCGGAGATGATGTACCACAGGCTTCTTGTTGTACCAGACCTCGTGTGGCGTCTTCCTGTCGAGGCTTTGTGTTGGCGACCGGTTGAGGAGGTAGGCGGTCATCATGACCACCTCTCCCCAGAACCTCTCGGACATCCCAACCGTCATCACCAGTGATCTTATCGTTTCAACGATTGTCTGATTTTAGCGCTCCACCACCCCGTTCTTCTGGCAGGAGTAGAGCATTGTTAGGTACCGCTGCATGCCGAGCTCGTCGCATAACTTATCAAAACTCACCAAGGCAAATTCTCTGCCTTGGTTCGTGCGCAGCACTCGCATCTTCTTCCCGCATTCGGCCTCCGTGCCCGCTTGAATGCGCTTAATCGCTTATGCCACCTCTCTCTTCGCTGGCTTGATAGACCCATAGAGATCGTCGTGTATGAGCTCCAATGGTTCACTGGCCCGATAGATGATCGCTTGTGGATGTATATAATAAAATGATGTAAAATTCACAAGAATAAGTGCAAGTATACATTATCACAAGTAGCAAGTAATAACTAAATTATCGATTCCACGGAGAACCTAATTTTTTGGTTAATATTATCGCTGGAAATTAAGTGAGTTTTTGGGTAACATTCAAATGAGTGTTGGAGATTTTAACTATTTAAACAAAACTAAAAAAGAGTGCCACTGCTGTCGAAAAACAGAAAATGATGAGAAAATCAACTATAATGAGAAAGATTCGGCTAAGAGAGATGAAATAAATAAGTTGTTGAGTTTTGTGGTAGATTTTAGTTCCTTTTAAATAGATTCGTAAGCCCGCTTCCAAGGGTCATGAATGGTGATTATTTCCATAATCGTTGTAATTTCTATTAACAAGGCTCTAGGACAAGAATTATTCATAACCCTTCTATTACACTTCAAGTCTCCTTACTATGGAACTATAGTATTAAAGAGGATTTCATTGCTCCCTCTCTTCTCCCGAATAAGAGAACAACTATGTATGTAAAGTAGCTAATTAAACATACATGTAAATCATTAAGAACAACTCTTTAATAAACTAAAATCATACCGTCAACATACTTAAACTATATAAAACTCTCTCGCCTCCCCTATTAAGTTTAGCTCTCCATACAAACTGAATTAAACAAAGGAATCTGCATCTTCATCACGTAAAATTGATGGAATAAGGAAAGAGAATAAGGAAATAGAGAGTTATCCCGGTTTGTTGCCGTTCGTCAATGGAAGTTCCCTTCTCTTGAGCTCTCACGTCCATCTCTTTGCCCTAATCAATCCTTGTTGGTCTCCTTTTTCTTCTGCTGTCAACCGCTGCTGGATTAGGGTTTTCTTCTTCTTCTCTGGTTTCACAGCAGTTCACTGCAGCAGAGGCTGCTACTATGTAATTCAATCTTTTTCTCCCAAAGTGTGTGGCTCTCCCCCTCTTGATCTTCCTTTTTCTTTTATATTGAGCATGGGTTCCCCTCTAGGGCTGAAAAGAAATAAGTAGTCCAAATAGGATGTTCCTCATTGGGTAGTCAATGATCCACTTAGACTGCTGACGGTTTTAAAATTTCCATGTCATCCCCCATTTGTTTCCAAATTTGCTACTCCCACATGGTTTAACATAAATGCCTGAAATTATACCACATAACTCAATTAAATATACAATTAAGATCGATTTATGTCAAATCATATTTTTTTCATGTTGGACGGCAATAAACGATTTCATGCTCACTAAGTAGAATAAATGGGATAATAAATGAGTAAATGGTGAATAAGAGTGCAATATTAACTATAAAAAGACTTGATAAGACTCTACTTTTAGAGAGTTATCAGTAGAATGCGCTTCTGCTTGCCGATGAGACACGCCTTCGATTGCTGGCAAACCATACACCATCTGCTCCTTGTGTAGTTTTTGTAGAGCAAGAAAACTCAGGTGCCCGTACCTTGCATGCCACCTCCAATCTACTTCTTCGGTCCTTAACCGAGAAGCTGACCGGTTGTTCTATCTTCAACTCCAAGATGTAGAGGCAGTTTGCCATGTGACGAACTCGCGTGAGGAGTCGTCGTCAATCGTACCAGATTGGCCCGAACTTGCTCCATCAATCCTTGCTCAGACAGTCTTTTTTCCCGTAGTTCGAGCACCGGATTGACCCGCTATTAGCCGACTCCTTCTTCTGCTCCCCTTCTTTCTCCCGGGCACCCTTCTTTCCCGCGTGCACGCCCGCGAGGTTTCCACTGCTTCTTGCCGCTGGAGAGTCGTTGCCCTCGTCAGAGTTGTCGCATCGCTTGAGGCGTGCAAGCCATTCCTCCTTGAGGAGAAGACGACCCTGCTTGTCGCTAGCTAAAGCGACATTCTTCTTCCTCTGCTCGATGTTGCACAATCTTCTGGTCACCTCTTCAACCGTTAGGTCGTTTACGTCAAGCAATGTCTCGATCTCTTCAATCGAGAGGTCGTTTACGTCAAGCAATGTCTCGATCAAAATCGCGACTTGCTCGAGGTGGTGATCTGGGGTGACCTACAACAGCATCTTCTTCACGATCGCTTCTCCTTCCTCTAGCTCGACGACGTTCCACAGCCCACTTGTTGTAGTTGGACCTCGTCAGCATCGGGTACTAGCATAGAGATAGTCGTCTCCTTGATCATGGGCTCGACGACGTCATGAAGGAGTGCGTGAGCCTGTCTAGGATGGACCCCACGACTTGTGCATTTTCGTGCTTTGGTGCATTTTCTTCTACCTTGAACCTGGAACCTATGCGTTATTAACACGACATTCTAACCAATTGAGCTAATAAACTTAGCTCCTCCACAATGATATACCACAGGTAGATAAACTACGCTCTGATACCACTTGAAGTTTTTTTCTTCGTCGAAAGAAATTGTTAGAAGAAGGGAAAGAAAAGCATAAAGCGCACGAAAATAACAGAAGGAGCAAGGGAACGGAAGTTTTGGGTTTTGTTGTTGCTGAAACACTGGTGCTGGTGTTTCTCATGTGATTGGAGTATTTAAAACAAACTTACATCCTAAAAATGGCTGAAGTGGCCAACTAAACTTGGCCTAAACATGGCCAGCTAAAAATATGTTATTCCCGATATGTATCAAATTGTCTAATAAAGATTCAACTAATTAATTTAAGAAAAAAAAAAGTGAATAAAATAAATAAAGAAAACCATCAAATCGTCAATAACATGGGGCATGAATGGTTGTCTACCCCATACTATTTCAAAATGGATTTTTCCTGTCGACGAGCTTTATTGACAATTGAAGCTAAACTAAGCAACATCGATCATCTATATCCAATTCTTCTGTCGTGCATCGATGAAATGACGTAAGAGCTTCTCAAGCATACTATTGAATCTTTTAGTTTATCCGTCAGTTTTGGGGTGATAACTCGAAGAGACATTTAGGCTTGATCCCAATAGCTCGAACAACTTAGTCCAAAAGGTCCCTGTGAATCTCAAATCGTGATCACTGACAATGCTGGTGGGAATGCCCCACAACTTGACTACGTGTCGAAAGAATAGGTGTGCGGTCACTTCAGCCGAAATTCCAACAATCCTGTAATTTCCCACAGTCGGGACGAGACCGTTAGAGATTCCAGCAGTTCTGCAATTTTGTTTCATTCAACCTTGTCTTGTTGGCAGATAAGACAGGTCTTTGTGAACTGTGTCACATTGTCCCGGAGGTTCGGCCGATAGTACCCCTTTTTAGGAGGGCATAGGTTCTCTGCCAACCATGGTGGCCCGCCCACGGTGTGTCGTGGCATTCTTTCAGTAGGAGTCTTCTCAAGTTCCCCGAATGGTGGACGTAAAGACGATTTCCTTTGGTGAAGAGTAAATTATCTTCTACCCAAAACTGGCGAGTCTTCCCCTCTCTGGCTAGCTGCATGATGGTGTGGGCGGTTCGGTGGCTAAGTGTTCTTCGATACTTTCTCGTATCGTCCGCTCAGCTTACTTGCTTGTAGATCAGCTAACATGCACAGGGCCGCATGTTCGCTCTTCCAACTTAGGGAATCTGCAGCTTGATTTGCTTTACCTAGCCTATGTTTGAACTGAAAGTCGAATTTGGCCATGCATTCTTGCCAACGTGCTTGTTTCGACGATAACTTGGGTTGGTCAAAGAAGTGGCATATGGAACTGTTGTCTGTCTTGACTTACAAACTTAGTTATGAGGAGGTACTGTCTCCAAGTTCGTAAACAGTAGACATGTGTCAGCATTTCTTTCTCGGATGTTGCGTACCTTCTTTTTGCCTAATTTAGCTTTCTACTCTCGTATGAAATGGGGTGTCCCTCTTGCAATAGGACACCCCCTAGGGCGAAGTCTGACGCATCCATCTCGACTTTGAAGGGTTTCATCACATCGGCAATCCCTTAAACTGGCCCTTCCATCATGGTGTTCTTAAGGTTGTCGAAGGCTTCTTGACAACGTGTAGTCCAGCTCCACTTGTTTTCCTTCTTTAGTAGTTCGGTCAAGGGCTGTGCGCGCTTCAAGAATCTTTCAACAAACCACCGATAGTAATTTGCTAACCCAAGGAAGGAGCGCACTTCTATCACTGAAGAGAGGGTCTTCCACTACTTGATGGCTTTGACTTTCTTCTCTTCCATACCTACCTTGCCTGCTTCTATTACGTGTCTTAGGAAGTTGATTCTCTGTTGCGCGAATGCACATTTTTCCGTCTTCACATATAGTTGATGTTCTCTTAGCTTTTCGAAAACTAACTGTAGGTGGTGTTCATACAATTCCATGGTGGAGCTGTAGACCAATATGTCATCCAAATAGACTACCATGAACTTATCAAGGTACTCGTGGAAGAATTGGTTCATTTAGGTACAGAATGTGGCAGGAGCATTAATCAACCCAAAAGGCATGATTAGAAATTCAAGGGCCACATATCTAGTGACGTAAGTCTTGGGTTCATCTCCCTCGAACTCAAGTGGAGCCATTCTACAGGCGTTCTTTGCCGAGGGTTTCAACCCCAGCATCAGTTCAATCTCGTGGTCTATGCCTTGACGAGGTAGTAAGTTTTTTGGTAGACTCTCTGGCATTACTTCGCAGTACTCCTCTAGTATACATTGTATTTCTATGGGAACAAATTCAACCATTCCTTCAGTTTCAACCACAGGGATGGCCATGAGCGTTGGTTCGTTACGTGCAAGACCACATTTAAATTGGAACGCCGAAATCATCTTAATTCCATCAGGCTTTTTGATACTTGTCTAGACAATAGTCGGGGTTGACCCTGTTATGACTAGACATTTAGCCAAGGGCATGGGGATCACCTTATGTTCCAATAGGAATTTCATCTCCAGTAGCACATCAAAGTCGTCCATTTTGACGATTACAAAGTCCACTAGGCTACTCCATGTTTCTAACTTAAGGGTAGTCTTTCTCGCTATTCCCAGAATCGGTATAGCCATAGAGTTGATGGCCTTCATCTTCCCCAAGGCTCGATGCCATTTGATGTTCAATCGATTCACTTTAGTCTCGGTCATGAAGTTGTGGGTGGCTCCTGAATCGACCATCGTACTCTTGGCCAACTTGTGAGTCACCCACGCTTCCACATACATGAGAGCTTTTTCGATCGGCTCCCTTTGCTCCCCGGTCTTCTTTTTCCATTCGAGGGGTTTCTACGTTCAATGTTCTTTTCAGCTTCTTCCCCTTCGGGTTTTTCATCTAAGTCTGCATTTAATGCGGCTTGAAATGCCTGTAGTGACGCCTTCTTTGGACATTCATACTGTCGGTGACTTTCTGCGAGTATTGCATCTATTCTTCTATTTCGACTAATCTGTCAACGTGAGACTTTTTCAACTGTTTGGTCGAAGACATGTCTATCGGTCACTTTGGAGCCAACTAGGCTCTGATACCAACTGTCACAATCGCCCTTTCTTGGCAGCGGATATGTCGATTGTGCGTCACTCACTCTCAACACTGAGTGAGTCAAGCCAACTTCGGACCACGTTGCCTACAGTAGAGCAACATGCGTTCAAATGTTAGGTCCCATTTTGAAGAAAAGATTTTAGAAAATGGGGGAGATAGGTTTAGGAAAAAGAGTCTTGAAAGTAAGAATGAGAAAGAGATTGAGAGTGGTGTTATAAAGCATACAAGCAAAAAGATAACAACCGCTTAAACCGTATATGTAGGGAGAACTTGACAACTATGTAAATGAATTGTTAGGGGTTGAGGAGCAAGTTTTGAAAAATAGTAAATTATTTATTTAGGAGAATTGTTAGCCGTTTTAAATTGAGAAAAAAGTTTAGAAAATTTGTTAGGGTTTTATATAGTATAAATACTCATTAGATGTATGAGATTCAAAACAACAAAAGAGAATACACAGTGCTTAAGATTCTTAGTCCAAGAAACTCTCCCCTCACGTTGTTATTTCTGCTTCATTTATTTGTTTCTTATATTTCGATCGTGGATCAATCAACAATTGTATCGACCCAAGAAAAATGATTCATCTTGTTCTAGTGTAAGAACAACGATGAACGTTTATTGACCAATGTATACTACATCTTGAGTTTGAAGAGCAATATTATTAGTCTTGGTCAAATGACAGAAGAACGAAGAAGAATGCAGTTAGTTTGCTCATTTCTCAAGATATTCAACAGAAACAGAGCCTTGTTGCGAAATGTAAAATGGTCGCCAAACTGTTGGTATAAGACATAAAAGATCCTCAACATCTTCCAGAAGCCTCCATTAGCAGTGGAAGCAAGAAAGAGAAGAAGAACTCAGTGAGCCGTGAGAAGAAGTAACTCAAGAACAAAGCTAAAAAGAAACAAACTTACATAGCTAAGAAGAAATCAGATGCCACTTCAATTAAGAAAACGCAACCTACAAGTCAGTGTGCTTCATCAAACTTACCGTGTCAACCAAAGAGGCCTAGAGGCAGACCTAAAAAAAAAAAATAAGAATCCAATAATAACTGGGTTGAGAGAGAGAGGAGTACCTTACAACAGGATGAAATTCCTACGTAGAAGAGAGAATCTCAAGAAATGGCATGTTGCAGAATTAAAATTTCTTTTGAAGAAGACGGAGTTGATAAGGGACCAAGCAACATTGACATTGCAGATCAACGTGTAGATATTCTAACCAAGGCCTTAGCAAGGATTAAACTTTACAGTCATGCCGTAGTTGCTCTAAGTGAAGAATCTTTGGGTAAAGTCAAGCTTATGGATGAGGATGTGAGCCAATAAATTTGACTTAGTAAAAATAGTTATTAACTTGAGTAAGTTTACAACAATGGTTAGTGTTTTATTTAAGATAGTTGTCCATAGTTGTCATTATTGGGGTAGGAAAATAGTTAGTGCTCCATTTAAAAGAATCGTTAATTGTTGGGAACAAGTTTTGGACAATAATTACCGATTTATTTAGGAGAATTGTCAGCCATTTAAACTTAAAAGAGAAAGTTTAGAAAATTTGTTAGTATTTTCTCTCCAACAAATATATGTATGCTCTATTCACAACCACGTAAGGGAATTGAAAATTATAGTGGTTAAGGTTCTTAGTCTAAGAAACTCTCCTGTCAAGTCCTTTTTCCGTATCATTAGATTGTAGGTCAAAACCAATACCCTCCACATTTTTCAAGGCTATTTTTGAGTCCATTCAACATAGAAAACTTAAATAAATTAAATTTTTTTTAAAAAGAAAGCAACAAAAAAATCTATTAGCCTGGTATAGTGAACACGAAAATAGAATTTTAATTATGGAGCTAAAACAAGCCAAACTCAAGCAAACTCATGTGCTTCTTTCATTGCCTCTCTAACGTCACAAAAATTGGACTACTAACACGATGATTCCCATTAGACCATACAAGTTTTCCAAACATATACCCTTCAGTTTGATTATTTGGCACCCTCCTCAACACAACTTTGAAATCCTTCTCTTCACCAGTTTTAGTGAACTTCAAAGTACTTGGGTCTACCGAAATAGAAACTCCTGGTGGTGCCTCGACTTGAGCAACATACGTGCTTGGACTTCCCACATTTTTTACTCTTCTTTTGATCTCTACTGCCTCTGATTTCAGATTATTCATTGAGATTGATGGGTAGTTCAAATCTGTTATTGTGAATGACTTTGAACAAACAAATGAAGTATCATTAGTGAATAGCTTCATTTGTGTTTTATTGTAGCCACGGGCACATAGGAAGTTCAAGTAGTCTTGGGTGGAGAGGTCGTAAATAAGGCCAGGATTTGCTGCTTTGTTTGGTTGGATATGGCCTGCACCATATGCCAATGGGTTTGCTTTCTCTTTTTCTGAGTTTAGTATTGGATTTAAGTCATTAGCTTCGGTTTCAGCTGCGAAACAAAACTATTAGCTTGCAAGGTTTAAGTAAAAATGAAAATCCCATAAATAATGTATCTTAAGACAAATTACTAGTATAACTAGTATTTGAACTTTTAAAAGGATGGAAATGGAAGAATTTTGCATAATAAACCTGTGGTCAACCTGTGGTCATGATTGCAGATCTTATAGCTGCTGGACTCCATTTTGGATAAAGAGTTTTTAGAAGGCCAACGATACCAGAAATGTGGGGGCATGACATGGAAGTGCCGGATAATACATTATATAGAACCCGACGTTTATCAAAAGGTGAATGAGTTGGTGATGCTTTTTCAGAGAAAGCCGCCAGTATATTCACACCTGGTGCTGTTATATCAGGCTAGAAATTGAAAAAAAAAATTCAAATTTTGTGACTGATATTAGTTGATACATTGAACTTTATACTACAAAATTAATCAACATACAAATCTTAACCAACCTTGAGTATTGAGGGCTCAACTCGGTTGGGACCTCTTGACGAGAATGAAGCCATAATTGGTGCTGGTTTGATTCCCAACTCAGTCTTCACACGAGTTATGTAAGCCATTGGAGTTCTGATTTAACCACAAAAACATGACGTATAAGTTACAACATTTGAGTCTAAGTTTTTGTTTATTAAATCATTAAGTTTAAAAGAGTTCGAAAATAAACGTGGAAGTTGATGGAATAAGATGAAGTAATTACATAGTAGATTGGATGTAATGGTTGATTGATTCACCATCAATATAGCTTACATGTGAAGCTGGAAGTAAGTGTTCAGCCGTCCAAAGGTCATCTCCACTTTCTTCGTCATTAACAAGAATCATCCCAACAGCACCTGCTTGAGCAGCCTCGTAACCTTTGTCCACTTCTAAATCGTACGAATTAAGGCAAACTACAATTTTTCCTTTTACCTTTTTAGGATCAAGAGTCCCTTTTAGACATAGTGCGCTACAAGATCACAATCAGTTTAATTAATATTGTTCTATTATTATAGTGAAAATATCATTATGAATTATACAAAATACCCTTAAATTTAAAACATATTTTAATTATGTTCTTACCTTTTCAAATGTTTTATTTTAACTCAAACAAACAAAAACAAAAAACAAAAAACAAAACAAAAAAAAAAAAAAAACAAAAAGAAAAAAGAAAGAAAGTCAAAGGATATAAATCAAGTTAAGCTAAACATGGTAAAAATTAATTTTTATGGTTTATTTCAACTCAAAAAAATATAGCTAAACATGATTTACAAATTTACATGATGGTTTCAATAGAAAATTCCTTAAAAAAATTCCTTGAGGCAAAATTGAAATGTATCCAAAATTTAAACATATTTTGTATAATTTAAATAAAAATATACTCACGAGTCGTTACTAGAGACATTGTCTGATGTTGCATCCAAAGCACAGATCAACGGATAGAACTTCTTAGATGGAAATATTTTACTAGAAAGGCTTTCCCCCTAGTATTGACAATGAAAAATCATTAAAGACAACATAAACGTAATACAAAGCCATAAACTCAACCGATACAAATATGGAGACACGTATACACTACAATTTTATATGCCCGGTTCAATACTTAGCTAAATATTTGTATAAATAGTGTCAAGAACATAACTATATACTATTAACAAATGTCGGATAAAGTACCTTGAAATGCCTCTTGTCTCCCAACGCCACGTAAGTGGTAAAAAGCCTGTCAATTGTGCTAGCTCCCACAGTTATCATCCATGGTGCGACATTTGAGACACTGCCTTCAAATAGTCCTGAATTTCCAGCAGAACAAACAACAGTGATGCCATTCTTCACTGCATGGAAGGACCCTATAGCCATTAAATCTTCAGAAAATTCAAAAGCATCTTCACCGAGTGAAACCGATAGAACGTCAACTCCATCACTAATGGCAGCTTCAAAGCCCGCTAGAACATCGGCCATGAAACACTCACCATCCAACGTTGGAGGCCAACATACTTTATAGGCAGCAACAAGGGCATTAGGGGAACCCCCTTTTGCAGTGCCATAACCATTCCCAAAAATACTTACTCCTGGAACGAAATTGCCTCCGGCTGTGGATAAGGTGTGTGTTCCATGCCCATCATAGTCCCTTGCTGTTTCATAGCTTGAGTTGAGAGGTCTAGGCTCCACGCTTGATATATATCCTTTGTTGAAATATCGTGCTCCAATCAGTTTCCTGCCTTGCATTTAAAATCTTCAATTTTATTTCTACGTTACACATATCGATACAAACATTAAATACAATGACTAGCTAGAACACAAATACGACAAGGACATATCTATTATAATTTTTATATAAGAAGAAAATTTAAAAGTCGATGAGCTTACACATTTGTATGCTTAAAAACTTAAGGTTAAATGACGAGTTTAGTTCCTAATTTTTTTTTTTTTTTTTTTCTAACTTAGTTTTGTATAACTTTTATTCTTAAACCTTAAAAAGTATCTTTTAAGTTCCTTAATCTTACAATTTTGTGATAACCAATAAATTTTGAAATTTTAATTTTTTTTATCTAGTACATCATTGACACATTTGACGTTTAATTAAAATTCACGAACCAATTAAACAATGTTCAGAGTTCTATTAGACATAAAATTTAATTTTATATCTAATAAATCAATTGATTTTTAAATATCTGAATATGTATAAGACCTATTACACACAATATTGAATGTTCCCAATGTATTACACATCTTAAAAGGTTTTGACTCAAAAAGCTAAAGTTCTAATAGGATACTTCTTAAAGTTCAAAGATATATTAAACATAAGCGTGCAAGGTTAAGAAATATACTTGTAATTTAACTAAAAAAATGAATTTGATGTAATTTTTCACTAAAAATATACGCATTTATGTGTCTATTTATAGATAACAATGATTCTAAATGCATCTAACAAATGTTTGATTAATATTCACTTTGAACAACTAGTGTCAAGGTGTTTGTCTATTGTGCTAACAAAAGTGTCAAATAAATGCTTAACACGTTAGTTAAAAAGTGTTTGTATTTCCTAACCTAAGAGAATTAAACAGAGGTGAAGTAACAATAAGAGATTTGATCTTAGGATCGATTAGATGTTAGGGACCTGTTGCAACGAAAGTTGGAGCCACCTTCACAACTTCCCTTCCATCTTGTTGGGATAGGTCCATATCCTTCATCACTAAAACTCTTTGATTCTGGCCAAACACCTGTATTGATCCCAATTACAATGAGGTATCCAAATTATTACAGGAGCAGTCGAGTCCAAGAACTTATGAGAGGAAAATAAGTCTAACCTGTGTCAATGTTGCCAATGATCGTAGATTCACCGAATCTTGAAAGATTCCAAAGTGAGCTTGAAGGAATTCCACTATCATTCTCAACTCCAAGAAAGTTCCATGATCGTGTTGTGTGCAGTTTTAGTCCTTTGTTTTCATATACTGATATCACATCAGGATGCTCTAAAAAAAAAAAAAGAGAAAACACCTTATTATTAAAATAGAAAAACTAGGCGCTTGATAACTATTTAACTTCTCAAAATTAAGCTTGTGATTATTGGTTACTTCCCATGGACAAAGTTTTGGAAACTAAAGATGGAGTATGATTTATTAAGAAAGATAATCATTATCAAATAATATGATAGCCATTGTCATAGATATGGATGAATTATTTTACTTGCTATATCTTCTGCAACTTTCTGCTCAAGAACAGCTGCAAAGCCATTGATATTTTTATTATATGAGTAAAAGATTGATTCCTTAGCTGCTTCATTGCTGTACTTAGAAACATAAACATAAGAGCGCAAATGAAGAGTGAGAGTTCAACAAATCTACACTACATGATTTGAAACTAAAAGGTTCACCTTCCTAACACCGATCCAAGTAGATTATAGTGGGTTTGTGTTGCAAGTTGGAGATCATGAGCGGAAGGATTCAATCCATGTGAATGTGATCCCAAGTAAACAATATAAGACTGCACAACATAAACAAAACGTTTCAATCTCTAAAACCCATTTGATATGAATATTAAAAAGTATTTATAAGGGACTATTGAGTAACCTTCTTGGCTGCCATGGTGGGTGTTTGCAAAATAGCAAAAAGAAAGAAAGAGAGAAGTAAAGGAGGAAGATTGAAGGCCTCCATTTCTTTTTTTCTCCGAATAATTGTTTTGTTCCTTAATGCCTTTTTATAAGGCTTATGAGTGTTTTATGATTGGACTCAAATTTGGACTTTTATTTTTATGTATAGAGAGTGATGAAGAAATCTTCCATTTGAAGAGAACCCAAAAATGGTAAGGAAATAAAAATTATTTAATGATATGCCCAGACATGGTTGTTAGTTTTGCTAATTTGTCTCAACTTATGAGTAAAAAGGAATTATTGATTTGAAATTTTTTAAGATTTTATATACATGCATATTTCTTTATAAAAGTGTTGTTTTAACACCCAAAATTTAAAATTTGGGTGCCTCTCTTAAGTATTTTATAGGAGGATAATGGTAATAGCCAAAAGAAAAGAAGGAATAAATAAATGAATAAAAATAATTAAATTAAAAAAAGAATATTAAGTTAAAAAAAAAATAAAGCTCTTCCCGGTTCTCTCCCCTGACGAGTCGTTCTTACCTCAATTATCTCTCCTCAACCAACCATTAAGTTAGAACGGTTCTAAAAGAAAGGAACAGAACACAAATGGCAAAGAAAACAAAAATGTAAGATTGTCACTTTAATTAAATCTGTCCTTAATTTTATCCCTTATTTTGTTACTTTATTTATATTTAGATTTTAATTATAAATCAAATATCTAGAGTTCTATAGTGATAAAGCATCATATATATATAGCCCCTTTTATTTTATCTCTATATTGTTACTTTATTTATATTTAGATTTGAGTTATAAATCAAATACTTAGGTTGCTTTATCATATATAGCTATTTTATTTTTAAGAAAGAAAAGAAATTTAGAATGGATGGAAAGAAAGAAAAAAAAAAGGGAAGAATAAATAAGTACAGAGAAGAAGAAGAAAGATTAAATAAGATTTGGCGAGATTCGGTTCACAAAATACATAAAAAATAAATAAATAAATAAAAAAGTATACACAAGAAAAAATGGGAGTATTTTATTTTGGATGCAATTCAAAAATGATTAAAAATTGACCAAAGATAATTGTTAATAGAATTAACTAAAAAATTGAGAAAATATAGACGGAAAGAAAAAATGGAAGATATGGAATTGATTTTATTATCGTGTGATTTAAACAACTTAATAATATTGGTAATTTTTACTTCAAACACAACTTAATTTCTAAGAATAAGAATTACAAATTATAGGCCACGAAAAGGAACGACTTTTGAAATAGAAAACGACAAAAAGTAGAGAATAGAGTAATCATATTTTCTTGAAAAATAATAGTAGTAATAGAAAATGAAATCTTTGATAAAAATAAAATTATATATATAAACAAAGTATTTGATACTCGCATTAAGTCTAATATGTGAGACATTGTATAATATAGAGAATTGAACTTGAAATGATGTCATTGGTCTGCATAGGTTGACTTGGATACAAAAGACAAAAATCGAACTCTCACTAAGGACAAATTGGTTATACTACCTAAGCTAATTAAGTGGCCTTACTATCGACTCGGTCGGAAGACTTATCTTATGTATGACGACACGTGCCCAGTGGCCCTTGCACGTGTCATTTATGTTTTATGTTATATGATGATGTGATGATGTTATATAATGATGTGATGACGTTAGATGATGATGTATTGATGTTGTATGATGATGTGATGATGTAATATGATGACTTGATGACGTTAGATAATGACACAATGATGTTATGATGATTGACGATGTTATATGATGATTGATGATGTTATGTGATGGCGTGATGACGCTAAATGATGATGTGATGATATTATATGATGATGTGATAATGTTATGTGATGACGTGATGACGTGATGACGTTAGATGATGATGTGATGTTATATGATGACTTGATGATGATAGATAATAATGTGATGTTATACGATGACTTGATGACGTTAGATAATGATATGATGATGTTATATGATGATGTTATGTTGTACATGATGTCTACATGATGATGATGATGCATAATAATAAGATGAAACAACTTCGTATGACGATGTTCCATATTAAGATGTTGTGCGTGTATTAAATATTGCGATGCATTATGATGAGAAGATTTTAAAGACACAGCCCTAGTTAAACAAATGATGATGAATGTATGAAGGCCAATGCATGCATGTTACTTAGAGTAATGTGTGAACGGTGTATAGGGTTGTGTTTTAAAGATGATTTAAAGATGAAAACTATAGGAACCTCATGCATTTTGTGTGTTCATATGCATCGGGATACTTCTCCTTTCATGATGATGAGTGTAGACGCGCACAGTATGATGATGAGGGTGTTCATGGGGAGCATGACACTATAGGGTTCCGATGACCTTCGGACGTCGCTACAGATTAACTTGACCAAAGAGGGTCCAGGGGGTGTGCAAGTCCCCTGGGGATTCACACTCGCACGTGTTGGTCGTGTGTAGGGAAGTACTATACATCTAATTTGTCTAACACTGGAGGCCACCCTATGATGGTTTTAAATGATAGGTCCCTTGATTATGAGTTGCATGTGTTTGCATTTCCTGACCTCAGAAGTGGGATCACTTACTGAGTATTTCTTAAAATACTCAAGTCATGTGCTACTCCTTTTTAGGTAAAGGTAAAACGTCCCTGTACGGTTGATGGTGGCATCGCAACTTGAGACCATGACACATGCATAGGGTATTCGTATTTATTTTCTTAGACTTAGGCTAGAATAGGATGGTTTTAATTCAAAGGTTTATTTATTTTCTTTAGTCTTTTGTCGTGTCATTTTAAAGGTGTTTTTCAAAACACGTAAGTCGTGTCATTTTTTTACATAGTTATTCACTATACATGGCATATGACATGAGATATGTTGGCATATGGCATGAGATATGTGTTGGTGGTGGGAGTCTAACATCCAAGCAAGAGATTAGACCAATTGAATTCATTCTAAGAGGTCGAAACCCTTCTCGACTTTCTATGGCGTACTCAGTTTCCCATACCTTCAATTTGACCCGTGCAAGCAAGATACACCACCGTAATGAGACTCTTAGTCAAAAATAGTTTGTTACATCATGTGAGGAGTAATTTAGTTATGCTACTAACTAGAGTGACTATTCTCGTGCTTATCCAATTGTCCTAAGCTCAGGTCATAGATAATTTATCTACCTAGGATTTGTTTTTACTTGCATGCATATTAACAAGCTATCCCTATAAGTATTGCTTCCTAGAATTCGTGTGATTACTTACTTAAATGGTAAATACTTTTTTGAGCTAGCCTTTTAGCTGAAAAATTTAAGAAACTTCGTGTGAAAATAATAAAAATAAAAATAAAAATAATCCTAACTTTGTGAATGAAAATTTTTTCTCCTAATTTTAGATTTTAATTATCATGTATTAAAAATAGAAATTTGATTTCTTGCTTATCATGAACTTTCTAAAAAATACCAACATAGTAGTATGTTAAAATTTGTAAGGGAATGGTATATATAAGAGAATTTTGGAGACTTCAAATCTTCAATGTGACTTAAAAAGAGGAAATAAAAAATAAATAAAAATAAAAAGTACTGAAATAAAAAATAAAAATGTGATAAAATTTAAATCAAAATAAAATCCATCGTACAAAAATTACATATAAAATAAAATTCAATAATAAGACAATGTTATTCAAAATATTACCAAGGAGGAAATGAGATTGCGATACAATTATAAAACAAAATACAAAATACTTTAAAATGTACAAATAGATTGACCATCGGTTACTGTAACGGTACAAAGAAATTCGCAGTCATCAGAAAACGTGAGATTAACAGCAAGGCACCGGAGCTCTTGCATCTTCAACCAACCCACATCCACGGACCACCTAACGCATGCCCAAAAACATGACCCGCATATACCCGAGAGTATGACCTGACCCATGCGACCTTGAGCCCCTACACGCACGTGACGAGTGGCAACTTCTCGTGTGACGCCCCGTTAGGTTTAATATATATATATATATATATATATATATATATATATATATATATATATATATATGAGAGAGTGTGTATTAAAATAAAAATAACAAAATAAAGAAAAGAAAAAAAAAAATTGACCACCTCCCTTAATCTCTCAATCCATCCCCTAAAATACATCATTTGGTATCAATATAAAAAAAAAAAAAAAAAAAAAAAATCTGGAGGAACGCCCAACTTCGATAACATCAGTACAGAGTTTCTTAGGACTAGTGAGATACTATCGAAGGTCGTGTAGGACTTCGCTAGAATAGCCTCACCTTTGACACAACTAACGAGAAAAGGGATACCATTTATATGAAATGATGCTTGTGAGGCAAGCTTCCAAAACCTAAAAGAGAGATTGGTAACCGTCCCAGTACTCATGGTACCTGAGATCTCAGAAGAGTACGTAATCTATAGTGACGCTTTTAAAGAATGGACTAGGATGTGTGTTAATGCAACACGGTAAAGTTGTTGCATACGCGTCCCGTCAACTAAAAGAATACGAAGATCATTACCCTATCCACGACCTGGAGTTGGCCGTTGTAGTGTTCACGCTGAAAATTTGGTGACACTACCTGTATGGAGAGAAAATTCAAAGCTTAACCGACCACAAGATTTTAAATATTTCTTTACCTAGAAAGAGTCAAATATGAGGCAGAGAAGGTGGTTAGAATTGGTGAAGGACTACGATGTAGGTATCCAGTACCACCCTAGAAAAGCAAATGTGGTCGTAGACGCTTTGAGTAGAAAGGCGACTCACTCTTCAGCCCTCATTACGAGGGAAGTAAGGGTACAAAGAAAATTTGAGGGAGCCAACATAGTTGTAGCGACTGAGAGAGTCATGGCACAACTGGCCCGACTTACCATGCAACCTACACTTAGGCAAAGGATGGTTACCTCCCAACGAGAGGATCCAAACCTATAGAAAGTCTTAACCCAGCTAGCTGAGAGTCTAGTAAATGGATTCTCGAAGACCTCAGATGAAGGGCTATTGTATCAGGGACGCCTATATGTCTCGACAATAGAGGAGCTAAGGAAAGAAATATTAACGAAGCTCACAACTCGTCATTTGCCATGCACCCAGGAGGTACTAAGATGTACAAAGATTTAAAACAACACTTCTGGTGGAAGAGCATGAAGATGGACGTGGCCGAGTTTGTGAGCAAGTGATTAGTTTGTCAACAAGTGAAAGCTCCTAGATAAAAGGCGGCGGGGTTGTTTCAGCCCCTAAGCATACTAGAGTGGAAGTGGGAAAACATAGCAATGGACTTCATAGTAGGATTACCCAAAACGCTTAAAGGCTATACAATGATCGGGTAGTTGTCGATAGGTTGACCAAGTCAGCACACTTCCTACCTGGGAAAGATACATATACAGTTGACAATTGGGCAAAGCTGTATGTGAAAGAAAGAGTAAGACTACATGGAGTCCCAGTATCTATATTGTCAGATCGGGACCCACGCTTTACGCCAGCGTTCTAGCTCAGACTTTAAAAAGCGCTGGGTACCCGCCTCAACTTTAGTACCGCCTTCCACCACGAAACAGATAGACAAACGGAGTGTTTAAACCAAATTCTAGAGGACATGTTACGCGCTTGCGTACTAGATTTTAAGGGAAGTTGGGATTCCATACTCCACCTCATGGAATTCTCGTATAATAACAACTTCCAAGCCACTATTGGTATGACACCGTTTGAGGCCTTGTATGGAAAACGGTGTAGGTCTCCACTATGTTGGGACGAAGTAGGCGAAAGAGAGTTAGTAGGACTCGAGCTGGTTCGACTCACCAATGAGGCTGTTCAGAAAATTCGAGCGAGGATGTGTACTGCTAAAAGTCGATAGAAAAGCTACGCCAATGTAAGGCGTAGAAGCTTAGAGTTCGAGACAAGGGGCCTAGTATTCCTCAAGGTGGCACCTATGAAAGGTGTCTGGAGGTTCGGACGTACGGGTAAGTTAAGTCCTAAATTCATTGGACCATTCGAGATTCTCGAGTAGGTCGGTCTAGTAGCGTATAAGTTGGCCCTACCTCCCGCCCTCTCAGGAGTTTCCGATGTATTTCACGTGTCGATGCTGAGGAAGTACATTACGAACCCTATCCACGTAATAGACTATGAACCACTCCAACTCAATGAAGATCTGAGTTACGAGGAAAAAAAAAACCAATAAGAATCTTAACAAGAGAAGTAAAAGCGTTACGCAACAGAAACGTTGCGTTCGTTAAGGTGTTGTGGCGAAATCACCACACCAAAGAGGTCACGTGGGAGAGTGAGGTCGAAATAAGTGAAAAATTCTCCGAACTAGTACAAGAGTTGGGACTTTCGAGGACGAAAGTTCTTTTTAGGGGTAGATAATGTGACGCCCCGTTAGGTTTAATATATATATATATATATATATATATATATATATATATATATATATATATATATATATGAGAGAGTGTGTATTAAAATAAAAATAACAAATAAAGAAAAGAAAAAAAAAACTGACCACCTCCTTTAATCTCTCCATCCTATAATTGAGAGATGGTCATACAATAATGGAGAGAATCTCTCCATCCTATAATTGAGAGATGGTCATACAATAATGGAGAGATCGGGAATGAAGGCAGATAATGGAGAGATGGTAGACAGAGGAAGAAAGATGTGAAGGATATTAGCAATTATTTAGATCTGAAGTTTGAATTAGAAATTATCTATCATAGCCAGAGTCCATTAAAATTGATCAGAGAAAAAAAGAATAGATGGATAAGAAGGAGAGGAAGATAGGGAAAAGAAAAATCTGAAAACATATTCAAATAAAAAAAAATCTAAGAATATAATTAAAATATGAGACAAAGAAGGAAAAGAGAAGAGAGAAAGATTGGAAAACGGATCAAATTAAAAAAAAAATACCAAATTTGGAAAACATAATCAAAAGAGATTTACGTAAAAAATAATGGAAAGAGAGGAAGATTAGATTTGGAAATAGTAAAGCCAAATAAAATCTCCGGAAGTAGAATTAAACCTCTTGGAATAAACTACTTAATCGAATGAAACTAATTAAAAGAACTAAATTTAAATTGCTTAAAATAATTAGATATGGAAGTAGAGTTGAAAGACTAAACAAAATTAGAGTTAAAAGAAAGAAAGAAAAAAAAACAAAAAAAACAAAAAAAAAAAAAAAAACAAAAGAGAGAGGATTTTAGGAAAGAAAAGAAAGTTAGAACCGTTTGAAAATGGCAATTACCATTCATATGACAAGTACTGTAAATAGAATTAAAATATGACATAGAAGAGAAATAAGTGAGAGAAGAAGATATGAGAAATTTTTATATTTATATCCATAGGATATAACATTAAATGTTAATTATCCAAGCCACTTGAAATATTCATAATATTGACATATTATTAATTCAAGTTTTAAGTTTTATTATCCTATATAATTTAGAAACAATGAAAACATGGAATTTGATTTTTATTGAGATCGTTTAGAGCCGTTTTTCACACGGTTAGTTGGATTATTAATTAAAATGTGAAATACTAACAAAAGGCGACGAACGATGCGATAGGAAGCAAACCTCAGCAACATTTGGTGTAGTTCTCGAGGAACGGGAGCTTACGTAAATAAATTAGGGAATTCTTCGGCTAAGGCCAACCAGGTAAGTGGTCTTACTATAGGATAGGCTAAAAATTGTATGAGTTACGATGATTTATGAACTATGTCGTATAATGCGGTATATGAGTTATGATGATGTATGAGTTATGATGATGTGTGAGTTACGATACTTGATGATGTGCTCAGTATATATATATTTTGATGAATGTCCTACTTGATATGTTTGATGCACTTTGTGCCAATATGATGAGTATGATGATTGCGTGACGTTTACCTTAATATGATGATGTCATTGAGCATGCTATATGATGATGAGTGCCATATTGCATCATGTCGTTAGATCGACATAGGACACAACCCTAAGAGTGTGAAAATGATATTAATATAAATATCCACGAGTATGTGTTACCTAGAGTAACAAAGAGATGAGACTAGAGGGTTGTGTCAGAAGAGACATTATGATGGATTTAGAGGGACGTCATGCATATTGTATGTTCATAAGCATAGGGCTACTTCCCCTAGAGATGATGAGTGCGGACGCGCACCATATGATGAGCGCGAATGCGCACAGGTGCGAACGCACACAGATGAGGGTGTTCATGAGGCGCATGACACTATGGGGTTCCGCTGACCTCCGGACGTCACTAAAGATTAGCTTGACCAGAGGGTCTAGGGGGTGTACGAGCGCCCTGGGGATTCACACTCGCACGTGTGAGTCATGTGTAGGGAAGTACTACACATCCAATTTTTTCGAGACTGGAGGCCACCCCTAAGATGAATAGAGATAGGTCCCTAAATCATGATTGCATGTGTTTGCATTTGCACGGCCCCTATAGTGGGGCCACTTACTGAGTATTCTTTGAAATACTAAGGCCGTGTGCCACATCATTTTTTAGGTAAAGGCAAGGCGCACTTGTACGGAGGACGGCGGCATCGCGAGCAGAGACTGTGGCACGTGCATAGGGTAGACTCATATTTAAATTATTAGTTTTAAGTTAGAATAGGTTGTTTTGCATTCCATTGTTTTAAATTATTTTGTATTTGTTTTTATTTTCTCTAAATTTTAGTATTTGGTATTTAAACACGTAAGACCATGACTGTGTTTTCTAGAGAAGAAGTTGTTTTAAGCGCTTTTGAAGTTTACGTTATAAATGATGTTCATGTAAGAGCTATATTTCCGCTTTATAGATGAGCATGACACGTTAGTGACGACTCTAGATATGTGGAAGTTTAGGGTCGTTACACCTCGACTTATCTACCTCATTCAGCATCGTAAGGCCCCAGTTGTGGCTCAATGGCTCCATGACTCAAATTCAGCTTATCCAGCTCGGGTCTTATATTTGGACCCCATTTTCTATGTTTTGGACCCTCCCACGGCTAACTTTGACCTTATTTAAGGCATTTAAGGTTAGTATGAGCCATTTTTCTTAGTTTAAATTAAATTAATTAAGAATTCGACTTTTACTAAGGCTATTGAGCGAATTTTGCAAATAGATGAAGTCTCGTCATAAGTGAGAAAGAACTCGAAGGACGAAAGAAAACTAAGTTGAAAAGAGAACGTCGGCTAAAACCATCCAAGTAAGTGACCTTACTATCAGCTCGGTCGGAAGACATTTCTTATGTCTTGTAGCACGTGCCAAGTTGTCCATGCACATATGTAAGTTGATATGATGTGTTATGATGATGCAATATGATGTGATGATGTTATGATATGTTATGATGATGACGACATATTATGATATGATGATGTGAGATGTATGATGATTGATATAATATGATGTCATCTCATGTTACGATGATTTTCATGTATGAGACATTATATTACATGTATGATGTGACATGTCACAACATGTATTATTATAAGGAGTTTTACGAGGCACAACCTCTGAGTAATGTTATGATGATAAATGTACGAATGTTTATGCATGCATGTTACCTAGAGTTAAATGTAAAGGAAGTGTGGGGTTGTGCTGATCGAATGGTTTAAGATGAAAACTATAAGGGACTTCATGTATATTGTATATTCATTTACATCAGGATACTTCATTTTTTATGATGATTACATACGTGTACACTATGATGATGATTATCTTCATCATGCCTTGCATGGTATTTAAGGGTTTATTGTACCTCTAGACGTCCAGCTATAGCCAACTAGCTCGACCATGCAGGCCCAGGGGGTGTGCGAGCAAACTTGGATGAGCCCACACTCGCACGTGTGGTCGCGTGTATAGGGAAGTATTACACCTCAAATTTTTTCGTACAGGAGGTCACCTCTATGATTGTTTTCAATGATAGGTTTTTGATCATTAGTGCATGTGTTTGTAGTTTCCTTGACGCCAATAGTGGGGTCACTTACTAAGTATTTCTTAAAATACTCAACTCAAAGTGGTACTTTTATATGTAAGGTAAAGGCAAGACACCTCTGTATAGTTGACGAAGACATCACATCTAAAAACCATGAAACTTGCATAGGGTAGTTGCGTTTATTTTAGTAGATCATATGTTAGTATAGGGCATTGTTAATTTAACATTTTTGTTAGTTTCTTTTTTGTTTATTTAAATATTTCTTTTATATTGTTATAGGATCCTTTCTTGAACGTATAAATCCATGACATCGTCTTACGAAGTCATTTTAAATGAAGGTTTTCTGCATAAAAAAGTTGCATCATACATATGGTAGCGACTTTAGGTTAGTAGAAAACTAGAGTCGTTATAGTTGGTATCAGAACTCTAGATTATAGATTCTATAGACTAGCTTACATGTTTTGTAGACCAAATTTGATGAATTTGAACCTTCCTCGCAACCCGCCATGTCCAAAATAGTCTCTAATAACCTGATTTGTAGACGAAAACAAGCAAAACCCAACACAGCCCATATGCTTCTTTTACTGTATCATTCTAATACCACCAAAATCGGGCTCCTAACATGGTGTATCATCCTAATACCACCAAAATCGGACTCTTAACATGGTGCTTCCCATTAGACCATGCAAGTCTCCCAAACACAGCCCCTCGATGATAATCATTTGGAACCCTCTTCAACACAACTGTGAAGCTCTTCTCTTCACCGGTTCTAGTGAACTTCAAAGTATTTGGCTCTACTGAAACTGAAACTCTTGGTGGTGCCTTGACGTTAGCAACATATGTGCCTGGACTTCCCACATTCTTCACTCTTCTTTTGATCTTCACTACCTCTAATGTCAGATTATCTATCGTGATTGATGGGTAGTTCAAATCTGTTACTTTGAATTTCTTTGAACAAACAAATGAAGTATCATTGGAAAATAGCTTCATTTGTGTTTTGTTGTAGCCTCGAGCACATAGAAAGTTCAAATAGTCTTCGATGGAGAGGTCGTAAACAAGACCTGGATTCGCTGCTTTGTTTGGATTGACATGGCCTGCACCATATGCAAATGAGTTTGCTTTCTCCTTTCCTGAGTTTAGTATTGGATTTAAGTCATTGGCTTTGGTTCTAGCTGCCAAACAAAAACCATTAGTGTTTCGAGATTCAAGTCAAATATTCCTTATGTAAATACAATAAATAATCTCTTACTATTCATTGTTTGAAAATAAACTAGTTTAATTAGTCCTTGAGTTTTATAATGATGGAAGAATTTTAAGCACCGAACCTGTAGTCATGATTGCAGATTTCATAACTGCTGGACTCCATTTTGGATAAAGGGTTTTGAGAAGGCCAACGATACCAGAAATATGAGGGCATGACATAGAAGTGCCAGATAATATATTAAATGGAACCCGCCGTTTATCAAAAGACAAATGAGTTGGTGATGTTTCTTCCGTAAATGCAGCTAATATATTCACACCTGGTGCAGTTATATCAGGCTGCAAATCAAAAAGAAAAACCAAAAAACACAACAATTTGTAATGATTGGCAATTGGCACATTAAACTTTGTACTAAAAAGTTACTCAACACACCGTCTTTAACCAACCTTGAGTATTGAGGGCTCAATTATATTGGGACCTCTTGACGAAAATCTACCCATAACTGGTGCTGGTTTGACTCCTAATTCTGTCCTCACACGAGTCATGTAAGCCATTGGAGTTCTGATTCAACCACACAACTTGACATATGAGTTATAACTTTAGTCCTACTTCAACTTCCTTAAACTTTTAAATTTGTGTTTAATAAGTCATAACTTTAAGTGTTTAAAAAGTCAATAAAACTTTTAATTTTGTTGTCTATACATAAAATATACATAAAATTTTATAAGATGTCAAAATGAACCTTAGGATATTTTTTAAAGTTTTAAAAAAATTGTACAAAATTGAAAATCTAGAGACTCCTCCAATCATTTTCTAAATTGAGTGATGAAATCGATACAAACCGAAAACTTTAAAACAAAACATAATGAAAGTTCATAAATAAATGGGGTAGTCGAATAAGATGGAATATTTACTTGGTAGAGTTGATATATTGGTAGACTAATTCACCATCAATGTAGTTTATATTGGAAGCGGGAAGTAAGTGTGCATCAACCTCAAGTCGATCCCCATCTTCCTCGTCATTAGCAAGAATCATCCCAACAGCACCGGCTTGAGCAGCCACATAACCTTTTTCCACATTTGTAATGTCCCCACTAAGACAAACCACAATTTTCTCTTCTACTTTTTTAGGATCAAGAGACCCTTCAAGACATAATACGCTACAAGATCACAATAAAATTTGTTTAATATCATGTGGTTATTGTGGTTTTTTTTTTCCTTGAATCTTGAAACATATACTGTAAGAAAATATACTCACGCCTCGATATCAGAGACATTGTTGTTTTTTGCATCTAAAGCACGTATCAATGGATAAAACTTCTGAACTGGCAATATTTTATTAGAAATACTTTCACCCTGGTATTGACAACTGAAGCTCATTAAAGATAACAAAATCATGGTATATATATCATTTAATATTCTAAGGAAATTCAAAATTTGATATCAAATTAATTTATATATTTATATGTTTGAGGCATGAATTTATATAAACAACATTAAGCACATAACTATCTAGTGTTAACAAGTGTAAATACGTATCCAATAAATGTCAGGCACAAACCTGTTAGTTAAATTAAAGTGTTTGTGTTTCCTAAAAAAGTACCTTAATGTGTCTCTTATCTCCGAGCGCCACGTAAGTGGTAAAAAGCCTGTCAGTTGTGCTAGCTCCCACGGTTATCAACCATGGTGCGACATTTGCAACAGTGCCTGGAGATGGTCCTGAGTTTCCAGCAGAACAAACGACAGTGATGCCGTTCTTTACTGCATGGAAAGATGCTATAGCTATTGGATCATCATGAAATTCTAGAGGACTTCCACCGAGTGAAATAGACAGAACATCAACTCCATCACTAATGGCAGCTTCAAAGCCAGCCAGAATGTCGGAGTCAAAGCACCCACCAACTTTCACACGAGGCCAACATACTTTATAAGCGGCAACAAGGGCTTTAGGGGAGCCTCCTTTTGCAGTACCATTACCATTCCCAAATATGTTTGCTCTTGAAACAAAATGGCCTCCAGCCGTGGATAAAGTGTGTGTTCCATGCCCTTGATCGTCTCTTGCTGTTGCGTAGCTTGAGTTGAGAGGCCCCACGATGGATGCATACCCTTTGTTGAAATACCTCGCCCCAATCAGTTTTCTGAATTTAAAAGCTTTAATTTCACTTCGAGGTCACTCGTAAGCATACAAGCATTGGATACAACAACTTGCTAGAACACAAATACTATAAGGATAGATATATTATAATTTTTATATAAGAAGAAAATTCAAAATTCATGAGTTTATACATTTATATTCTTAATAACATATAAATGTTGGATTAATATTCATAACAATAGTGTCATAGCGTGTTTATTTTGCTAATAAAAGTGTCTAATTTGTGGTTAACTTATTAGTCAAATGAAAGTGTTCGTATTTCTTAGCCGAAAAGAATTAAATAGAGGTGAAGTAACAATAAGAGATTTTAGGTTAGAGACCTGTTGCAACTAAAGTTGGAGCCACCTTCACAACTTCCCTTCCATCTTTTTGGGATAGGTTCATATCCTTCATCACTAAAGCTTTTTGATTCGGGCCAAACGCCTGTATTAATACCAATTACAAGAAGAGGTATCCAAATTATTACAAAAGCGGTCGAATGTTCAAGAACTTATAAGAGGAAAACAAACGAACCTGTGTCAAGGTTGCCAATGATTGTAGATTCACCAAAATTTGCAAGATTCCAAAGAGAGTTTGGAGGAAGTTCACCATTATTTTCAACTCCAAGAAAACTCCACGAATTTGTTGTATGCAGTTCTCTTCCTTTGTTTTCATGAACTGATACCACACTTGGATGTTCTAAAAAAAAAATGAGAAAAATATCATCATTATTAAATAGAAAAAAACGAGTCTTGCTTGATAACTGTTTAGTTTTTTTTTTTTTTTTTTTAAAGTAAGCTTTAAACCATACTTTCAAACAATGAGTTCCCTTGTTTATTATTTACTGTTTAAATGTTTTCAAAATTCATGCCAAATTCAATTGTTTCCATAAAAATATAAGAAACCCAATAATTTGGGAGAAACAATTTAGCTTTCAAAAACAAAATCATTATCATAGCTCAGATAAATTATTTTACTTGCTATATCTTCTGCAACTTTGTGATCAAGAACTGCTGCAAAACCATTGATATGTCTATTGTATGAGTAAAAGATTGCTTCTTTAGCTGCTTCATTGCTGTACTTGGAAACAAAACATAAGATTGTAAATGAAGAGTGAGAGTTCAACAAATCTGCATTACATTACATGATTTGGACGTAAAAGCTTCACCTTCCTAACACAGATCCAAGTAAATTGTAGTGGGTTTGGGTTGCAAGTTGAAGATCAACGGCAGAAGGATTCAACCCATGAGAATGTGATCCCAAATAAACAATATAAGACTGCCAAAAAAAAAAAAAAAAATCGAGGGTCTAAAAACGCATTTGATATAAACATTAAAAGGCATTTATAAGTGATCAACGACTAACCTTCTTGAGTGCAATGGTGGATGTTTGGAAAAGAGCAAAAAGAAAGAAAGAGAGAAGTAAAGGAGGAAGATTAAAAGCTTCCATTTCTTTTTGGTCTCAAAATAATGGTTCCTTCCGATACTTATCAGTGTTTTGAAGTTCATGGTATGTTGAAAAACTTGTTAGGATAATTATGGTAAGTGAAAATTTTGATGGAATCAAGGGATGTTATCAAATTTGAGCAGGGAATAAATATGGTATACGTTTATGTCCCATTTGACAACACCTTCCAAATTAGATAAAGCTTTTTAAGTAATGGAATCTTTATAAGTCCTTTTGTTCGGTTCGAGTCCCTTAATGGTGTGGGATCTCACCAATCAATTTGTTCGGGGTCAGCATCTAATTCTGATACTATTTGTAACAACTAAGTCAACCACTAGTACATATTGTCCGTTTTGGCCTGTTACGTATCGTCGTCAATAGTAGAGGTTTCCACAGCCTTTTAAGAAATGTTTCGTTCCTATCTCTAACTGATATTGGATCACACAGTTTTAAACTACCTTAAATGACCTAAAAAGTTCATGGAAAAAAGTACATTTTTTTTGTTCATGAGTTTTCAAGCTCGATATTATTAAGGTCTTAGGTTTGAATTTAGTAAAATGTTAGTCCATTCCTTGTTGTCATTGTTGTCGTCGTCCTTGTAGTTGTTGTTGTCGTCCTTGTTGTTTAGGGTTTAGGGTATAGGGTTTTTATTTTTCCTTTTTTTATTTTCTATTGTTTGTTATTTTTCCAACTCCTTGATATTATTAATTCCGTTTTTATTTTATAATTTTTGTTTTCTTTTCACAACTACACAATTTTATTTATTTTCAATTAATTAATTAAAAATTGAAATTTTAGAATAATAATGTGAAAATACATTTCATAATCTGATTTGTAAACAATTTCATTTTTATTTTATTTTTATTTTAGTTTTTTCTCATCTATACAAGACTATTTATTTTCAACTACTTAATTGAAAATTAACTAATTAATTAAAAATTGAGAGTTAAAATAATAATAGAAGGAATATATTTCATAACCTAGAATAACATTTTTTTTCTTTTTTCTAATATAAGCTTTGATAATATCAATTTCATTTTTTTATTTCATAGTATTTCTTTTTTCTTACCTACATAATCCTTTATTTTCAACTAATCAATTGAAAATTAATACTTCAAAAAAAATATATATGAGAAAATTAATTCTTTAAAATAAAATACAAGAGGTATTTAAAATTGTGGTTATCAAATATTTTATTAAAAAAACAATGTATTTTTTTTTAATTATAGACATATAAACTTTCCTGTCATTTAGAGGTCACTTTGGTCCTAAGCTAGTGGTACATAATTAATAAGGACATTTTAGTCATTTTACACCTACCTTTGGTTTAGTACATTATCATAGTCTAGCTGTCACCAAAATTTCATAAATAACCTTATCATGTCACATTCATTCTTCTCCTAAAATTTCATGAACAACGAAACTCATTTAGTAGGTTTGTGGTTCAGGTGCTTCATTGAAATCAATATTCACGTGGATACTAAGATTGACAAACTTACTCAACCTTAATCCCAAGATCCTCAGTTTTTTTTCCTGATGATTGTCTTCTTCCATCAACTAGATCAATAGTTCTACTAGTTTACTGCATTACATTGTCCTCCAGGTCAAATTCAAACTTAGCTAAAGGTTTAATAACTGACATCTTTGCCAATACATCCTCAAAGTTTCATTTTAACCATTGTCTTGTGACCCTAACAGAAAGGCACAAACTTTATTTTTTTTTCAACTCCTTTCTAATTCCGAGAAGGAAGCTTAACAAAATTCTCTTCTCAAAATTTGTATCCTAAATTCGGGTACTTTTCTCTTACCTTATCTCCTGTGATCTCTTTCATATACGGGTTTCATCTCAGTATTTTGACGAAGGCCATCTATTTCTTGCGAAACCTTTCAACTTGCAGATTAAGATTTTTCTAGGCTTCCCTTTGTAACTTAAGTCCTTGTTAATTTGACAAGGTTTATAGTTCATTTACGTGAATGAAGTCTGTCAGGTAGTAGTAGTCTATATGCCATCGAACTTTCCGCTAATTTGTCTCCAAAATTTTATTTAAACTAGGATCCTTATATTATGTTTCCAATGATCGATGTCTAGATGCATCTAGTTATCTTTCTACTTGACCATTAGTGTTGGTGCAACTCAAGGATATGACGGATAAAGCCCTTACCCAATAAGCCTTGTAATTACGTCTCAAGTTCCTTTAATCATATTGATGTCATGCTATAAAGGCTTTGGAGACGGGGTATTCTTGGTAGGTCTTCTGAAAATACGCTCACGAACTCATTTAACATCTTGAACAAAGATAAGAAGAAATCATTGAGTCAAGAGAAGAAGGAACCAAAGAATAGAGCTACGAAGAAACCAACGAACAGAGCTAAGAAGAAATCAAAGGCCACAGTTAAAAAAGAGCAACCTACAAGTCAGTGTGTTTCATCAAACTTACAATCTTAACCAAAGAGGCCTAGAGGCAGACTTAAAAAGAAACAAGAATCCAATAATAACAAGGTTGAAAGACATAGGAGTAACTTAGAACATGAAGAAGACGAAGTTGATAAGGGACCCAACAAAGTTGACATTACAAAGAAAAGTGCAGATATTCTAACCAAGGAGGTAGCCAGGGTTAAACATTGCAGATATGCCGGAGTTGGTCTAAGTAAACGTATTCTTGAGCTTAATGCGCAAAGACAATGAGGGATTAGCTCAAGGAGTACTAAAAAAAGGTGCTAATGGTAGTGGGACTTCCGCAGGTAATGAAAAACTTAAAAACTGAAGTCCATTTCTTTGAAATCCCACTGTAGTAATACCAATAAAAAGAGAAAATGAGAGACCCAAAGTAGTGAGAAAATGACTTGTAACTGTGAAGCTATAAGGTATCATACCCTAAGGATTACGAAATAACGAAAAAGTAAAAGTGGCGGAGATGCGAGGGAAAAACTTTTGTTTAACATTTTCGGAAAGACCACCTATTTGTTCGTTTACCAGGTTTGGCACGAAGCTGGAGTAGGTCTAAGTGAAGAATCTTTAGTAAGGTTAAGTTTCACGAGAATATGAGTCATAAAGACATTTATCAACTTAGAGCAATGTTAGGAATTTCGTTAGTGCTATATTAAGAGCAATGTTAGTAAACACAACTTTTACCTGTTTTAATGAAAGTTTAAAAAATTTGTTATACTCGTATGTTCTATTCAAGCAAGTTGTTCATTATCATGGGAGAGAAGAACTTTGAACAAAAATAAAAAATAAAAATTCATTTATGGACTTAATACAAGCTCAACTCGACCCAACTAATGTGCTTCTTTTACTGCCTCTCTAATGTCACAAAAATCGGACTACTAACACGATGCTTCCCATCAGACCACACTAGTTTTCCAAACATATGCCCTTTAGTTTGATTATTTGGCACTCTCCTCAACACAACTTTGAAATTCTTCTCTTCACCAATTTTGGTGAACTTCAAAGTACTTGGTTCTACTGAAATCGAAACTCCTATCGGTGACTCGATTTGAGCAATATACGTGCCTGGACTTCCCACATTTTTTACTCTTCTTTTGATCTCTATTGTATCTGATTTCAAATTATTCATCGAGATTGATGGGTAGTTCAAATTTGTTATTTTGAATGACTTTGAACAAACAAATGAAGTATCATTAGAGAATAGTTTTATTTGTGTTTTATTGTAGCCACGGGCACTTAAGAAGTTCAAATAGTCTTGGGTTGAAAGGTCGTAAACAAGGCCAGGATTTGCGGCTTTGTTTGGTTGGACATGGCCGGCACCATATGCCAATGGGTCTGCTTTCTCCTTTTCTGAGCTTAGTATTGGATTTAAGTCATTGGCTTCGGTTTCAACTACCAAACAAAACCATTAGCTTTCGAGATTTAAGTCATCATGCAAATCCCATAGCAAATGCATCTTACTATTAATTGTTTGGAAATACACTTTGACATAGTACTAGATTAACTAGTCCTTCAACTATTAAAATGATTAAAGAATTTTGCATAATGAACCTGTGGTCATGATTGCAAATCTGATAGCTACGGAATTCCATTGGGGATAAAGGGTTTTTAGAAGCTAACGATTCCAGAAATGTGGGGGCATGACATGGAAGTTCTCGATAATACATTATATAGAACCCGACGTTTATCAAAAGGTGAACCAGTTGGTGATGCTTCGTCAAAGAAAGCCGCTAGTATATTCACACCTGGTGCTGTTATATCAGGCTAGAAATTGGGGAAAAAAAAAAACTATACTTCAAATTTTGTGACGGTTAGCAGTTGACACATTGAAGTTTATACTATAAAATTAATCAACACAGATCTTAACCAACCTTGAGTATTGAGGGCTCAACTCGGTTGGGACCTCTTGACGAGAATGAAGCCATAATTGGTGTTGGTTTGATTCCCAATTCAGTCTTCACGCGAGTTATGTAAGCCATTGGAGTTCTGATTCAACCACAAAACGTGATGTATAAGTTACAACTTTTGAGTCTTATAAATTTTTTAACTTAAAAAATATGTTTAATAAGCTTCTAAATTTATATTTATTAGATCATAAAGTTTAAAAGAGTTTAGGAATAAGATGGAGCACTTACATAGTGGACCGTATGTATTGGTTAATTAATTTACCATTGGTATAACTTATATGTGAAGCAGGAAGTATGTGTGGAGTAGGAAAAAGTTCATCACCACTTTATTTATCATTAACAAGAATCATCCCAACGGCACCTGCTTGAGCTGCCTCATAACCTTTGTCCACTTCTAAATCGTCCTTGTTACAGCACGCTACAATTTTTCCTTTTACCTTTTTAGAATCAAGAGACCCCTTACTACATATTTCGCTCCTATAACTATTGTTACTTTGTTCTTATTATTATGGTGGAAACATGTCGATTAAATTATACGAAATACGTATTTCAACTATGTTCTTACATTTTCAAAAGTTTTATTGTTTATTTCAATGGCTAACATTATTTATACATTTACCATAGAAAATTCCTTAAGGCTAGTTTTTTTTTATTTTTTTTTTATTTTATTTTTTTTATCTTTTTATCTTTGAAAATTTTAAAGACTAGGGCATGTATCCAAAATTTAAATATATTTTGTATAGTTTAAATAAAAACATACTCACCCGTCCTTACTAGAGACATTGTTGGATTTTGCATCTAAAGCACGAATCAACGGATAGAACTTCTTAACTGGCAATATTTTACTAGTAAGACTTTCACCTTAGTATTGACAATGAAAAATTATTGAAGACAACATAAACATAGTACAAAGTCATAAATTCAATTGATATGAACAATTTTATATGCCCAATGCAATTTACTATGTTAAAAAATGGTTCGATACTTACCTAAATATTTATATAAATAGTGTCAAGTACATAACTTTATAGTACTAACAAGTGTCGGATAAAGTACCTTGAAGTGCCTCTTGTCTCCCAACACCACGTAACTTGTAAAAAGCCTGTCAACTGTGCTAGCTCCCACCGTTATCATCCATGGTGCGACATTTGAGACAGTGCCTGCAAATGGTTCTGAATTTCCAGCAGAGTAGACAACAGTGATGTTGTTCTTCACTGCATGGAAGGACCCTATAGCTATTAGATCTTCAGAAAATTCTTGAATATCTCCACCCAGTGAAACCGACAGAACGTCAACTCCATCACTAATGGCAGCTTCAAAGCCAGCTAGAATATCGGCCATAAAACAATCACTACCCCCATTGGAGGCCAACATATTCTATAGGCGGCAACATGGGCTTTAGGGGAACCCCCTTTTGCAATGCCATAACCATTCCCAAACTGCTTACTCCTTGAACGAAATTGCCTCCAGCCGTAGATAAGGTGTGTATTCCATGCCCATTATGGTCCCTTGTTGTATCATAGCTTGAATTCGGAGGTCTAGGTTTCCTAATGGATATATGTCCTATGTTGAAATATTGTGCTCCAATCAACTTCCTTCATTTAAAATCTATAATTTTACATCTACATCACACGTATCGATACAAGCGTTTGGTACAATGAATAGCTAGAACACAAATACGAGAAGGACAGATCTGTTATCATTTTTATATAAGAAAGAAAATTTAAAAGTCGATTAGTAAGTTAAATGATAAGTTTAGTTCTTCAATTTTTTTTTTGTTTGTATTTATATATATATATATATAAACTAAAATCATGCTTAATAGGTTTTACTATTGTATCAATTTTATTCTTCAACCTTAAAAAATATCTTAAAGTCCTTAAACTTTCGACAAACAATAAATCTTGAAATTTCAATTTTGTGTCTAATAGATCATTGACGCATTTAAGGTTTATTTCAAATTCAGGAACCTACTCAACAATAAATTGAATATTTAGAGTTCTATTAGACATAAAATTTAGTTTTATATCTAACGGATCAATCAATTCTTAAATATCTTAATATGTCTAAAACCTATGAGACACAAAATTAAATGCTTCCGACCTATTACAAATCTTAAAAGATTTTTAAACACATTAATTAAAGTTCAAATATAATACTTTTTAAGGTTAAGATATCTTAAACATAAATCTGAAAGTTTAGGAACTGTTGTTGTAAGTTTAGGAACTGTTGTTGTGATTTAACAAAGAAAGTGAATTTGATGTAATTTTGCTCTAAAAATATATGCATTTATGTGGCTATTTAGTATTGGTAACAATGATTCCATATGCATCTAATAAATATTAAATTAATATTCACTTTGAACAACTTGTGTCACGTTTTTCATCTATTATACTATCAAAAGTGTCAAATACGTGCTTAGCACATTAGTCAAATGAAGGTGTGTATTTCTTAACGTAAAAGTATTAAATAGAGGTAAAGTAACACTAAGAGATTTGATTTGAGGGACCTGTTGCAACGAAAGTTGGAACCACCTTCACAACTTCCCTTCCATCTTGTTGGAATAGGTCCATATCCTTCATCACTAAAGCTCTTTGATTCTGGCCAAACACCGGTATTGATCCCAATTACAAGAAGGTACCCAAATTATTACAAAAGCGGTCGAAATGTCTAAGAACTGTTGAGAGGGAAAAAGTCTGATCTGTGTCAATGTTGCCAATGATTGTAGATTCACTAAATCTTGAAAGGTTCCAAAGTGAGTCGGAAGGAATTCTACCATCATTCTCAACTCCAAAAAAGTTTCATGATCGTGTTGTATGCAGTTTTAGTTCTTTGTTTTCATATACTATATCACATCAGGATGCTCTAAAATGATAAAAACACCATCATTATTAATTTAGAAAAATGAGTCTCCCTCGGTGACTATTTGACTTTTGAAAATTTAGTTTGTAAATACTACTCCCAGCCTACATACTTTTGGAAACTAAAAAAAGTAGTATGATTTTACTAAGTAAGAAAATCATTAAAAATTTGAAACCCAAACAATTAAGAATGAACGAGAATGATTTTACTAAGAAAGAAAATCAACAATTAAGAATGAACGAGAATGATTTTACTAAGAAAGAAAATCATTATCAAATAATTAAAATGGATGAATCATTTTACTTGCTATATCTTCGGCAACTTTTTTATCAAGAAGAGCTGCAAAACCATTGATATTTCTATTGTATGAGTAAAAGATTGCTTGCTTAACTGCTTCATTGATGTACTTGGAATTGGAAACAAAAACATAAGAAGGTAAATCAAGAGTGGGAGTTCAATAAATCTGAACTACATTATTTGAAACTAAAAGCTTCACCTTCCTAATACGGATCCAAGTAGATTGTAGTGGATTTGTATTCCAAGATGGAGATCAAAAGCAGAAGGATTCAACTCATGTGAATGTGATCCCAAATAAACAATATAAGACTGCACAACATAAACAAAACGTTTCAATGTCTAAAACCCAGTTGATATAAACATTAAAATGCATTTATAAGTGATGATTGAGTACCCTTCTTGTCTGCCATGGTGGGTGTTTGCAAAAGAGCAAAAAGGAAGAAGGGAGAAAGATTGAAGCCCTCCATTTCTTGTTCTCTCAAAATAATTGTGTTTGTTAGAATGGTATACTCTTTGTTCCTTGGTGCCTTTTATAATGGTGGTCAATGTTTTATGATTGGACTCAAATTTGGAGTTTCATTTTTATGTATAGAAAGTGATGATGAAATCTTCCATTTAAAGAGAAGAGATAAGATCAAAACGCAAAAATGGGGGAAGAAATTATTATGGTAAGAAAATGAAAATGATTTAATAACACACTCCTCCAAAAGCCTAGAATTCAAGAAAGAAATATATTAGACTTAAGAGTAGAAAATTAAGATGATATGGTTGTTAGTTTTTTAGAATTAGCTAAAGGAAGCTAATCTATCTCAACTCCATGTTAGCTAACTAAGAATGGACCCAAAGGACCAAATTAATTATAACTACACAATTGAAAAAAATCATATTAATTTCATGTTGATTTAGATTTGAATTTAATTTCATGAAATCAACATTTTAAACATTTTAAGCCTAGATTTGATTGAATAGGCTAGTGTAGAGTAAAAACATATTATTTTTCTAATGATTTGATATACATGCATATTACTTTATACTTTTTTGTTATTTTTAGTTTTGTAACATCTAAAATTTAAAATGGGTTACCTATCAGATGATAATTGATATAATTTGAACTTCACTTCCCTTATTATCAATATCTTTGGAAAGTCAAAAGAACTGTTGAGGTATAGTTCTTCACGAAATGTGGCATGAGACATGTGTCAGTTGTGGGAGTCGAACATCCAAGCGAGAGATTAGAACAATCCAATTCATCCTAGGAGATTGAAACACTTCTCGACCTTCTGTGGCGTACTCAATTTCCCATACATTTGATTTGACCCGTGCAAGTGAGATACACCACTCTAAGGAAGACTCTTAATCAAGACTGCAGTTAGAAATCATTTATTGTGCAGCTTTAGGCATTTTGGCTTGATGGAACTTTGAAGGGTTTTGAAATTGTTTGAAATAACTTAATCCTAAAACGATGTTCCTACATCTATAATATAAATGTTAGATTATGAAGAATACTTGTCACGACCCGAATTTCAAGGGTACGAAACTCGGATCGAAATTAAAATGATGAAAGCGAAAATAAAATAAAATAAGAAAATACGAGAAAATTAAAATCAAATTTATCAAAAGAACCTTCCATTAAAATACAAAATTACATCTAATTATAAGATGATAACTGGTCAAATTTATGAGAAACGATGTAAATGAGTTTGAGATACAATTACAAAACAAAGTACAAAAAACTCACATAAAGATGAACGGACTGTAAGCCCAAAAATAAATAAATAAACAAATAAAAATTATTATGATGTATAAAAAAAAAATAATAATAAATTAATAAATAATAAATTAATAAATAAGTAAATAAAAAAAAAACCATTATTCCCTCTTTTCTCTCCCGTAAGTCACTTTCCCAATAATCTCTCCTCAACACACCTCACAATCCTACCAAATGAAATAGAAACGAAAAATCTCAGATTTGAGAAAACAGACATGCCTTGCATCAAATTTATAGGAGATGGGTTGACAGAGATGATCAAGATTTACCTGAGAGAGGGGAGAGAGATTTGAGATTTCTTCGTAAGTTATATCTCAGATCTCCTTCTCTTTTATCCAATTATTTAGTTTTATTTAGCAATTTAAATTAGAAAGATACGTCATAATCAATAGCAGAAACAAAATAGAATCGATTAAATTGGCCAGAAGTAATTGCCAACCTAATTCAAAAAGTAACAAACAAAAATAAAAAGAAAGGATTAAACAGATTTAACTCATCAGAATTTCTTCTCTCCTGCCAAAACAAGCACAAAAAGGGTTCAGATTCAGTTTTGTTTTGGTAGAAAGAGATATTTTGCTAAGAGGAGATATTGCATCTGAAGAGTCAGTAGTTTTCCTTTTATTTTATTTAATGATATTAAGAGTCATTCTCAAACAAAGAGAGATAATTAAAGGAAAGAAAACACAGTAAGAGACAGAGAGGGAAGACTGTCAATATAATTGAAAATTATCTGGAAAATGTTAAAAGGGTATTAAACACCATCAGAGAAAATAGAATATCTGGTAAATTTTGATGAGTATTAAATGGTTTGTATGAAAATAATACTATAACAAACATATATAAATATTTCAACACCTAACTCAAGCAAAGACCCTAACGTTCAAGACTCTAACGTTCACATGAAGTATAACACATGGGTCAACATAAATTAGAGAAATAATTTTATAGAGTTCAAACTTGAAACTGATGTCATGGGCTCACATAGGTTGACTTGGAGTTCAATGGACTTTCATCAAGGATAATGACGGAATCGAACTTTCATTAAGGATATATTCGTGACAACGACTTAAGCTAACTAGGTAAGTGACCTTACTATCGGCAAGGCTATATTTGATGTTGACACGTGCTCTGTGGTTCTGCACATGTCATATATATTGATATGTGTGAATTGTCTGAGGATCGATATGCTTCCTATATGTTATGTTATGTTATGTTATTATATGTGGATTGTATGATAATAATTATGGTACGATGTGCTCTAGGAGATGTTTGAGATAGGGTACGAGAAGGATGCACAAAACGAAATGTAACGATAGGAGTAAGATACGTTCATGAAATGTTAGAGTTAGGTTACATACCGGAGTGCTATGGATATGAGAGATTGATGAAAGAATATGGTCAGGTTATGGGTAGAAAGGGATAGGTTTATGATACATTGATAGAACGATATCGTTAGGGTACGTTCTTGTGATGATATGACCAAGGTACGTCACGTAATGATATGTCTGTGATAGGTATAGGAACGTTAAGGCTATGGTAAGTTAGAGAACGATATGACTATGAAGTGTTTACGTTATGACTTGGTTATGATATGATACATTGTATGCTAGATTATTGTGCTTAAGAACGAAATCATGTGAACGTGAATGTATGTTATTTATGTTGCTTAGTTTATGTGATATGAATGCATGTGACGATGTGTGACCCTTGTACGATTATGGCTTGTTGTATGAGTATTGGAATGTAACTGAATGAATTGTATGACATGAAATACGGTAAATTGCATGATACATAACCCCGCTAGGAATATGTATGATATGCAACAGAATGAGAATGAGAATGACATGTAAGCATGAAAACGTGACACGGGGCTATGTTCATTAAATGATGACTGTAGGACTAGTGGGACCTCATGTATATTGTGTGATCATGCATTTGGGGGGATACCCCTATCCCATCATGAGGGTACGGACGCGTACATCCAAATGGCAGGACAACGATCGTTATGCCCTGCATAGCGCTGCCGTGACGGTTTTAGTTTTAATGGGTCCCGGTGGGCCCCTAGAGCATGCCCACCGGCTAGGGACAGTGGCCCAGCGGTGTGCGAACTAGCTGGTGAGCTCATACTCTCACGTATGGGCTGCGTGTAGAGTATATGGTACACGTCCACGATTACCTGTTAGGATTACACCGTAGGGAAAATGAAACGAAACGAAACGAAACGAAACGAAATGAAACGAAACGAAAGATAGGTCCCATCATTTTATTGCATGTGATTGTTGCATTTAACCCCAATAGTGGGGCCACTTACTGAGTATTTCTTTAAATACTCAAGTCATGTGCTAAATACTCAAGTCATGTGCTACTACATTTTTCAGGTTAAGGCAAGACATTCCTGTACGGCTGACGACGGCATTGCAACTCGAGATCATGGCACATGCATAGGATAGTGGTATTCATTTTCTTAGACTTAGGATAGAATAGGATGTTTTAAACTTAAACGCTTATTTATTTTATTTCGGATCTTTTGTTGTGTCGTTTTAAAGATGTTTTCGAAACACGTAAGTCCATGGCTGTGTTTTAAGTTAAAGGTTATGTTTTATGGAATTTAAGTGAAGTCTTCCGCATTCAATGTTTATGGTATGTATATAGTAGCGACTTTAAATTAAGTAGAAAATTTCGGGTCGTTACACTGACGCTCCAAAACGATCCCCTCTATGACTGCGTAGCTCTCAAATACTCATCCACCTCGATCTACAAGATACAAACACCTTAAAGAAGAAGGAGAAAGAAGATGCGTATCAAAATATACTTAATAAGCAACTTACTTGTAGACTCTCATAGCATCCTTGACCTAATAGAAGACCACGAGCTTTACTCTCAGCTCTAGGTGAAGAGCTCTTGTTGTTCACATAATTAAGTAACTAGTTTAGCCTATGCTGCAACAATACTCTGTATATGTGGTTTAGGTGCTACCTTAAAAAACTTTCTCTATTAGGCAGAGACAACATGGTGATTGCTAGCCTACTTGTCATCCATGGGAGGTTAGTTGACAAACCTATCCGATCATGTAGTCGTTCAAGGTTAGGGGGAGCGACACCCTATACATGCCAACTCTATTGACTACCCGCATGATCAATGCCTACCTACAGGACAAATCCATCATGCAAGGTAATCCAAGCAAACTATCAAGTTACACAACTCTAACCAACCTTACGCCTAGCTCAGTGATACCGTATCGAAGTGAAATGGGAAGTAGAAGTACTACAAACATTGTACCAGCTGCTATCGGCCTAGGTAGCTAGATTTGTTTCAACGTTATCATGATGGTTTCTTAAAACGTGTTTTTTATAGGACATATACATCAAATTCATCAAATTTTAACACGCTCACAAAAAAAATGAAAAACATTGATCTTACCTCAGTTTTTTTTACCTTATGCTTTAAATGGTAAAATTAGGATTTTTCTGGTCTAGGTTTTGATTTTAAGGTCTGTATACAAGGTTAAATGTTTTGTTTGTTTTGAATTTTAATCTCACGAAGTCTCTAGTAGACTAAGTATAAGAAAAGAAACTTGCTAACACACTATTTTCAAATATGAAAAAATTACAAATGCTACCCCTTTGAAAAAAAAAAAAAAAAAAAAAAAAAAAAAAAAAAAAAAAAGCTGGAATCAATCAAATTTAAACCTTCCTAAAAAAAAATTAAAAATTAATGATCATGATTAAATTCTTTTATTTGAGGTTTTAAATGACAAAATTAGAGTTTTCTTGTAAGAATTGGACACTCAAAGATTTTGTATCTTTTGAATTTTAGTTTTCAATCATCTCTAGTAAAATAAGAATAAGAAGGAAAAAAATTCCTAATTTGCCAACGACATTCATTTAAAAAATGAAAAAAGTCGTCAATAATACCCTTTTAAAAAAAAATATAGAAAAATGGTCACGGAACAAAATTTTTAAGATGTTTATTTACTGAACGTTTGTGTCACATTCATCGAATTCCTCACATCTGGTAGTAAGAATCGTTCATAATTATCATACAAAATATTTCAGTGACGGGTTTGATTAAGTTTGAGAGGATGGGGGCTTGAAGGAGGAAGCCTCCACCCAGCTTCATTACACCAAACATGAGCTTGAGTTCTAAATCCAAACCTAGAGAAAGCCAAGGCCATGCCCAAATAGGCTCTAATAACTTGATTTGTAGAGGTGAAGCACCAAAATATCCATTATTATTAGATATGAGAAATGTGCTAAAAACAAGCCAAACCAAACACAACCCATGTGGTTCTTTTACTAAATCATCCTAATACCACTAAAATCGGACTCCTAACACGATGCTTCCCATTCGACCATGCAAGTCTCCCAAACATAGCCCCCCGACGATAATCATTTGGCACTCTCTTCAACACAACCGAGAAGCTCTTCTCTTCACCGGTTTTAGTGAACTTCAAAGTATTTGGCTCTACTGAAACCGAAACTCCTGGTGGTGCCTTGACATTAGCAACATACGTGCTTGGACTTCCCACATTCTTCACTCTTCTTTTGATCCTCACTACTTTTGATCTCATATTATCTATCGTGATTGATGGATAGTTCAAATCTGTTACTTTGAATTTCTTTGAACAAACAAATGAAGTATCATTCGAGAATAGCTTCATTTGTGTTTTGTTGTAGCCTCGAGCACATAGGTAGTTCAAATAGTCTTCAATGGAGAGGTCGTAAACAAGGCCTGGATTTGCTGCTTTGTTTGGGTTGACATGGCCTGCACCATATGCAAATGAGTTTGCTTTCTCCTTTCTTGAGCTTCGTATTGGATTTAAGTTATTGGCTTTCGTTCGAGCTGCCAAACAAAACTATTAGTTTTTCAAGATTTAAGTCAAATATTTTTTAACGTAAAATAATGCAAATACAGTAAATAATATCTCTTACTATTCATTGTTTGAAAATACACTAGTTTAATTAGTCTTTGAACTTTATAATGATTGAAGAAGTTCAATTAACGAACCTGTAGTCATGATTGCAGATCTCATAATTGCTGGACTCCATTTTGGATAAAGGGTTTTGAGAAGGCCAATGATACCAGAAATATGAGGGCATGACATAGAAGTACCAGATAATATAATAAATGGAACTCGTCGTTTATCAAAAGGTGCACCAGTTGGTGATGTTGCTTCCGAATAAGCGGCTAATATATTCACACCTGGTGCTGTTATATCAGGCTGAAAATCAAAAAAGATAAATGAAAAACTCAAAAAAAATTTATGGTTGGCAATTGGCACATTAAACTTTGTACTAAAAAGTTACTCAAACACACCGTTCTTAACCCACCTTGAGCATTGAGGGTTCAATTGTGTTGGGACCTCTGGATGAAAATGTAGCCATAATTGGTGCTGGTTTGACTCCCGATTCTGTCCTCACACGAGTCACGTAAGCCATTGGAGTTCTAATTCAACCACAAAACTTGACATATGAGTCCTACTTCAACTTTCTTAAACTTCTGAAGGATTTCAACTTTCTTAAACTTCTAAATTTGTGTTTAATAGGTCATACATTTAAAAGTGTTGAAAAAGTCATTAAAACTTTTAATTCCTATGTCTAATATATCTGTAAAACTTTATAAGATGTCTAATAACTTATACGATCTTTATTAAAGTTTAAAGACCTATTAGTAAAAATTTGAAAATCCAAAGACTCGTCGAACTATTTTATGAATTGAGTGACGAAATCGAGACATACCTAAAAACTTTAAAACAAAACACATGTAATTTTCCAACCAAAGTTCATGAATAAATGGGAAAGGTGATGGAATATGATGGAATAATTACTTGGTAGAGTTTATGTATTGGTAGACTAATTCACCATCATCGTAGCTTATATGTGAAGCAGGAAGTAAGTGTGCATCAGCCATAAGTCCATCCCCATCTACCTCGTCATCAACAAGAATCATCGCAACAGCACCTGCTTGAGCAGCCACATAACCTTTGTCCACTCTTCCATTGTTCCCTCTACGGCAAACTACAATTTTTCCTTTTACCTTTTTAGGATCAAGAGACCCTCCAAGACATAGTAGGCTACAATATCAAAATAAAATTTGCTTAATATCATGTGGTTACTGTAATTTTGTTTGCCTGAATCTTGAAACATACACCGTAAAAAAATATACTCACGCGTCCATTTCAGAGCTATTGTTGTTTTTTGCATCTAAAGCACGTATCAGTGGATAAAACTTCTGAACTGGCAATATTTTATTAGAAAGACTTCCACCCTGGTATTGACAATTGAAGATAATTAAAGACAACAAAAATATGATATATATATAATACCATAAAGAAATTCAAAAGGAATTTATATATTTATGGATCAATACACAATTAGAATTTATATAAACAGCTTAAACACTTAACTATCTAGAGTTAACAAATGTCAAACACTAATATGTTAGTTAAATTAAAGTGTTTGTGTTTCATAAAATAGTACCTTAATGTGTCTCTTGTCTCCAAGCGCCACGTAAGTGGTAAAAAGCCTGTCCGTTGTGCTAGCTCCCACGGTTATCAACCATGGTGCGACATTTGCAACAGTGCCTGGAGATGGTCCTGAGTTTCCAGCAGAACAAACGACAGTGATGCCGTTCTTCACTGCATGGAAGGATGCTATAGCTATTGGATCATCATGAAATTCTAGAGGACTTCCACCGAGTGAAATAGACAGAACGTCAACTCCATCACTAATGGCAGCTTCAAAGCCAGCCAGAATGTCGGACTCAAAGCACTCACCAAGTGCCACAGGAGGCCAACATACTCTATAAGCAGCGACAAGGGCTTTAGGGGAACCCCCTTTTGCAGTACCATTACCATTCCCAAAAATATTTGCTTTTGAAACGAAATTGCCTGCCGCGGTGGATAAAGTATGTGTTCCATGCCCTTGATCATCCCTTGCTGTTGAGTTGAGAGGCCCCACCATCGATGCATACCCTTTGTTGAAATACCTTGCCCCAATCAGCTTTCTGCATTTAAAAGCTTCAATTTTACATCGATATCAAATTTGCTTGAACACAACACAAACACGATCAAGAAAGTTCTATTATCGATTTTATATAAGAAGAAAATTCAAAATATGATGAGTTTATGCATTTATAAGTTAGATTAATATTAACTTTATAATACTAGTGTTGAGTGTATATCTACCAACAACAGTTTTTAATTTGTGCTTAACATATTAGTCAAATAAAAATGTACGTGTATCTTAGTGTAAAAGAATTAAATAGAAGTGAAGTAACCATAAGAGATTTGATGCAAGGGACCTGTTACAACTAAAATTGGAGCCACCTTCACAACTTCCTTTCCATCTTTTTGGGATAGGTCCATATCCTTCATCACTAAAGCTCTTTGATTCTGGCCAAACACCTGTATTGATCGCAATTACAAAAAGAAAAGGTATCCAAATTATTACCAAAGCTGACGAATGTCCAAGAACTTACAAGAGGAGAGGAAAACAAGACCAACCTGTGTCAAGGTTGCCGATGATTGTAGATTCACCAAAACTTGCAAGATTCCAAATTGAGTTTGAAGGAATTACATCATGATTCTCAACTCCAAGAAAACTCCACGAGTTTGTTGTATGCAGTTTTCTTCCTCTATTTTCATGTACTGATATCACATCCGGATGTTCTAAAAAGATAAGGAGAGAAATACGATCTTTATAAAATAGAAAAAACAAGTCTTGATTAAGTACGGTTTCGTTTTTTAAAAGTAAGCTTATAAACAATACTTTCAAATTATGAGTTTCTTTCGTTTGTTAATTTGTTATTTGCTTTTTAAATGTTTTCAAAATTGATGGTGTGTTTCGATGAATTATTTTACTTGCTACATCTTCTGCAACTTTCTGATCAAGAACAACTGCAAAACCATTGATATGTCTATTGTATGAGTAAAAGATTGCTTCCTTAGCTGCTTCATTGCTGTACTCGGAAACAAAAACATAAGAGCGTAAATGAAGAGGGAGAGTTCAACAAATCTACACTACATGATTTAAAACTAAAAGCTTCACCTTCCTAACACGGATCCAAGTAGATTGTAGTGGGTTTGTGTTGCAAGTTGGAGATCAACGGCAGAAGGATTCAAGCCATGTGAATGTGATCCCAAGTAAACAATATAAGACTGCACAACATAAACAAAACGTTTCAATATCTAAAACCCAGTTGATATAAACATTAAAAAGGATTTATAAGTGATGATTGAGTAACCTTCTTGGCTGCAATGGTGGATGTTTGCAAAAGAGCAAAAAGAAAGAAAGAGAGAAGTAAAGGAGGAAGATTGAAGGCCTCCATTTCTTTTCCTCTTTCAGAATAATGGTTCCTTCCTCCTCATCCCTTCTTACTGTATTTATAACGTTGATGAGTGTTTTATTTGAAGAAATTATTAAGAAAATTATGGTAAGAAAATGAAAATTATTTAACAACTCATCCTCCTCCAAAAACATGGAATCAAGAATGAATATGTTATGGTTATATGGTCATGTCCCATTTGACAGCCAAGATCATCCTCTTTAATTTTGTTCATACCACCTTCCCAAATAGATACAACTTTTTAAGCAATGGAATCTCTCCATTTTAAACCCTTTTAAATTTATTACAAATTTTAACTCGACATAAATAATAATATAAAAATATTTTAATTCTATTCAACTTGAGCATAGTTCAACCGATTTTAATATGTATAGCACTTGAGCATAGTTCAACTGATTTTAATATGTATAGCGGATTAAGATCATATAAAACTCAAAAAATAATAATTTTTTTTTATATATATATTATCTTAAATGACGTCTTATGTTTGAATATATAGTCTTATCGAACTCAAAACAAAATTATATATATATATTTTGTTTGTAAGCTTGATATTACATCTTAGGTTTGAATTTTGTAAAATATTAGTAATGTCGTTTCTTTTGTTTGTTAATAAGCTAATGTATGGTTGATGTATCTTTAATTCTTTGTTAGATTAACGAAAAATTAACATCAAATTCATATTAATTTCATCTTTCCTATGTTTGGATTTAATTTAATGTAATTAAGACTTTAAACCGAATTGTTTTTTAATTATTAGTTTATAATTTTTAATAGATTATATGTATATTCCTTTATAAAGTAATTTCTTTTCTAAATTTGTTTAAAATTGATATTCTATTAAAATATGAGAGTGAATCGTTCAATTTTTTTTTTTTTTTTTTTTTTTTTTTTTTTTTTTTGGTTGTTGTTGTTATTTTTCCAACTCCTTGACAATATTAATTCCATTTTTATTGTATAATTTTTTATTTCCTTTTCACCGTAATTGCCCAAAAAAATTATAAAAAAAAAAAACTATTAAAAAAAATAATAAATAAAAAGAAACTCTTCTCCATTTCTCTGCCAACCTTTCATCTCCTTCTCCAATTATCTCTCCTCAACCTATCCTTACATTATAGTTACTGCAAATTTTGCAAATAGAAGGAAACAAAAAAAAAAACAACAAAGGAAAAATAAAAATATTTAGCCTTTATCCAGTTACAGATTCACATGTACACGAGATAGATTCACCTGTGGATTTACCTAGTTACAGATTTACCCGAGATAGATTCACCTGTGTATTTACCCAGTTACAGATTTACCCCGTGACAGATTCACCCGTACATGAGATAGATTCACCTGTGGATTTACGTGGAGAGATATTGTCAATAAGTATATATTAAATTTTCCTTTTATTTTATCATCATTCATTTTTTTTAGAAATCACAGCCAATTGTACATTCTTCACTAATCAATTATATGTTAGATCAGTTATACTTAGATATTCACTGAATCATTGCAATTGTTTAGCTTTGATTTAGAAACTAAATGTCTATGAACTCTAGTAAATCACGTCTAGTATTAGATTAGTAAAATTTATATAAGTAGCTAATGTTGGATGATGAAAGTCCCACGTGTGCTAATTTAGGGAATGATCATCGGTTTATAAGTGAGGAATATTAACTCCATTCGTATGAGGCCTTTTGGAGAAACCCAAAGTAAAGCCATGAGAACTTATGCTCAAAGTGGACAACATCATGCCATTGTGGAGAGTCGAGAAGATCTTTAAACATAATAAATATAGATAAGAAAGAAAGAAAAAAAAATTAGTGAATTCAATTAAAAACTTGAACTAAATACTTTGAAAAAGAGATTTTTAATAAAAAAAATAAATTTATATATATATATATATATATATATATTTTGAAAGAAATAATTTTATCGGAGTTTAAACAAACGGATGTCATGATTCACAGGTTAACTTGGATTTTAAAGGATAGAATCAAACTTTTATTAACTTGGCTTTACTATCGGCATGGTTATAGTTCATGTTGACACTTGCCCCGTGATTTTGCACGTGTCATATATATTGATATGTGTGAATTGTTTATGGATCAATTTGCTTATGATTTGATATGTATATGTTATAATATGTGAATTATTTATGGATTGATTTGCTCATGGCTTACGGTACGATGTGTTCAATGATATGTTTGAGATAGGATACGAGAATGATGCACTAAACATAATATAATGATAGGAGTAAGATATGTTCATGAAATGTTATAGGTTATGTATGGAAGTGCTATGGATATGAGAGATTGATAAAAACGATATGGTTACGATCAATTGATAAAAGAATATAGTTAGGTTATGGGTAGAAAGGGATAAGATTACAATAGATTGATAGAATGATAGCGTTAGGATACGTTCCTGTAACGATATGACTAAGGTACGTTCATGTAACGATATGACTGTGATAGGTATAAGAATGTTAAGGCTATGACAAGTTAGGGAATGATATGACTACGAAGTGTTTACGATATGATATGATATGATTATGATACGACATGTGAATGACAGATATATATATGTTGTGATATGATATGAAATATGTTATGGTACGAGATATGTGATAAATTGACATTTTTATGATATGATATATTGTAATACGATGTTATGGTATGATATGTATATGATGAAAATTGTTATGTCCGAAAGCATGAAATGTTATGATATGACATATTTATGTACTTTGAATGATATTTTATGATATGATTGACATGCAAAACGACGAACTAGCATGAAATACAACCCCACCGTATGTATGAAAGATATGATAAACGACCATTCATCCTTCACGATAGTACAAACCTGTACGTTACGAGGCAGGAAAACGATCAATGTGGCTATCATAATGCTGTGATGATCAGGAAAACAATCATTATATTTAACCTAGTGTTGTCATGACGGCTACTATTTCTAATGGGTGTCCAGTATAAGGAGCTCCCAGAATATGCTCGCCAGACAAGAAAAGGGGCCAGCAGTGTGCGAACTGACTGGTGAATCTATACTTTTAAATCATAGTCATTAATTTTTTAGCTCGGTTACCTCAATAATTTATTAAATTTTTTAACATTTTTTTTTTTTTGGTAATTTAGGATTCTCAGTTCACGACCATAAACATTGTAATTTAAAATTTCCCTTTAAGCTATTTAATTTCCGTTAAAAAGATAAATTTTTTAGATTTATTTATGAATTTGTAAAATTACAATATTTTTTCTTACCTCTCAGTTTTGTTTATAATGTCGGGTAACAAATGCTTGAAAAAGGAGTATCAATAATTTTATTATATTATTTAATTTTAAATAATTAATTATGGTTTGACTATTTTATTTTTATTAAGTTCGATTATTAAAATAATTTTAATTCTTTCCAATTTAATTTAATTGATTTTCAATTTAAAAAAAAAAAATCATATAAAATATTTAACATTTTGAACGAAGTCCCACCTACCCGTTCATACTTCCCTTTTTCTTTCGAGGCCTTGTGTGCCTCTCAAATTTTCATTATTTCTTCTTCTCTATCGTGATTGAAACCTCGAACTTCTCATCGATAACTATGCGTTTTCAGTGTTCGGATCCACCCGCAACAACTTCACCAATGACTCGACCTCTTCATCTTTACCATCTGGTTACTTCTACCCCTTCTTTCACGATGTTTTGCCCGATAAATAAGTTCTGTCACTTTACAATAACTTCAGCGACCACGATTTCTCAACAAAATCCTTTTCAAAATAAGTTTTTAAAATTTGTAATCGATCTCAACATTCTTCAATTCCACAATATTAGTAAAATTATTGAACTTTATATATTAAGAATAGATCTAGAAGCAAGATTTGGAACCTAGTTCTAAATTGAGTCACTCCATCATCAAACTTGATCAAGACTTATTAAATGACTCGAATGCAATCTACCATAAAAATTACTTAAAATCTTAGAAATGACAAAAATTATAGTCAAATGTTTAAAAAAAATATCCTTTTAACTCTATTATATTTGAAATCAAATATTAACTAAATTAATGTATATTAGACGTATTAAAGAAAAATATGTAGGGGGATACTATTTATTTGATTTTAATATTTATTTCAAATAAATTGATAATGGTTTTTCTTCTCCTAAATCATCCTAAATTCACTACAATTGAGCTTCTTACATGATGCTTACCATCTAACCATTTCAAAGACCCAAATACATACCCTCGATGCTTGTTGTTTGCCACACTCCGGAATACAACTTCGAAAGTCTTCTCTTCATCAGTTCGAGTAAACTTCAACGTACTTGGCTCAACTGAAATTAAAACTCCTGGGGGTACCTCCACCTGAACTACGTATGTGCTTGGGCTTCCCACATTCTTAACTGTTCTTTTGATTGTCACAGGTCCTGATTTCATATTGGGTATCGAGATTGATGGGTAGTTGAAATCTGTTAGTTTGAATGATTTTGAACAAACGAATGACGTATTGGAGAATTTACTGAGTTGTGCTTTGTTGTAGCCTCGAGCACATAAGAAATTTAAATAGTCGTTGGTGGTAAGGTCATAAACAAGGCCAGGATTTGCTGCTCGGTTGGGTTGCACATGTCCCGCACCGTACGCGAATGGGTTGGCTACAAGCTTAGTTAAATCTAGTATTGGATGCAAGTCATTGGCTCTAGTTTCAGCTGAAGAAGCCAAGGAAATGTTATTACATTGGGAATGAGCACAAATAACTTCTCGAATCACCATGGAACTCTAATTGATTACGCTAAATTTGATTATATCGAACAATTTAATACAGTTAATTCTTTATATCTTAGCCCAACTATTTACATAATGATTTGATTATTTGAATGTACCTGTGGTCATGATTGCAGATTTGATAGCTGCTGGACTCCATTTTGGATAAATAGTCTTGAGAAGGCCAACAATACCAGAAATATGGGGACATGACATGGAAGTGCCAGATACTACATTAAATGGAATTCGACGGTTGTCAAATGGTGAACCACTTGGTGATGCATCTTCTGAATAGGCTGCAATTATATTGACGCCTGGTGCTGTTATATCAGGCTGAAGAAAAGAAAAAGTGAGATACACACTTAAGATTTCGAGTTGAACATTGAATATTCTACGGTAGAAACACAATTTAAATAAAAAGGAGTGCAAACATGGAAACCTTGAGTATCGACTCCTCGATTGAACTGGGACCTCTAGATGAGAATGAAGCCATAACAGGTGCAGGTTTGATTCCCATCTCTGTCCTTACATGAGTCATGTAAGCCACTGGAGTTCTGGTTGTTAAAGTATAACAATAAGTTTTGTGACTAAGAGTTTATTAGGAAAGACTTTCTAAGTGCTTAATTTATTAAAAACACTTTTTCAAATACTTAAAAAGTCATCCAATTTCAATAGATGAAGTAATTACTTGGTGGAGTTGATGTATTTGTAGACGGTTTCGCCATCGATATAACTTATGTGGGAGACAGGAAGGATGTGTGCATCGGCTACAACATCATTCCCATATTTCTCGTTGTTGGCTAGAATCATCCCAACAGCACCTGCTTTAGCAGCCACAAAACCCTTGTTCACTCTTGCATCGTCCCCTCTAACGCAAACTATAATCTTCCCTTTCACCTTTCTCGGATCAAGAGACCCCTCCACACACAGTTTACTGCAAGGATGCATCACAATTTTCTCATTAGTGTTCTTACCTAAAACGTGACCATTTTAGTCGAACTTTAAAAGTACATGGACCAAAATGGACGTTTCAAATGCAGCCGAACGAAAATGAACCAAATTAACAGTATATGGATCAAAATAATATTTAAACCTATACTCACGCAGCTTCAACAGACATATTGATAGCTTTCGCATCTGCGGAAGTAATCAATGGATAGAATTGCTGAGCTGGCAATATTTTGTCGGAAAGACTTGCTCCCTAGTGTTGATAATTTGAAGATCATTAAAGATGGCAAAAAAAACATGAGAAAATAGAGGAATAAAATGAGTACCGTGATATTCTTCTCGTTTCCAAGGGCCACATAACTAGTAAATTGTCTGTTGATTGTGCTAGCAGCCACAGTGAAAAGCCAAGGTGCCACATTTTCTATGCTCTGTGGATCGGGTCCTGAGTTTCCACCCGAGCAAACGACAACGATCCCTTGTTGAACCGCATGGAAAGCTCCGATCGCTGCTACGTCGTTGAAAAACTCCGTGGGACCTCGGCCGAGTGAAAGTGAGAGAACATCAACACCATCAGTAATAGCAGCTTCTATGGCAGCTAGGATGTCTGCATCCGAACACTGACCACCACGAAATGTAAGCCAGCATACTTTATAGGCAGCAACAAGGGCTTTAGGCGAACCCCCTTTTGCAGTACCATTACCATAACCAAAAACGTTAGCTCCTGAAACGAAACTGCCTCCAGCCGTGGATAAAGTGTGTGTTCCGTGCCCTTCTTGGTCCCTTGCTGTGTCAAAGCTGATATCAAGGGATCCCGCAAGGGAGACAACACCTTTATTGAAATACCGTGCTCCAATTAGCTTCCTGTTGCAATGAAAATTAGAGCCACCCTCACAACTTCCCCTCCATCTGGAGGGAATAGCTCCATATCCTTCATCGCTGAAACTCTTTGATTCTGGCCAAACGCCTGTACCAATCCAAATTTTAGAACTGACATGTTTTTGTAGCAACATATATATGAGTTATACTTTCATAATTTATTATAACTATATAAAAAAAATAAAAAAATACTATAAAAAAATTCCGGACTTTTAATAACAGGAATGTTTTCATAGAAACATATAAGTTATAGTTTCATATTCTATTATAGCATCCATTATAACTATTAAAAAAATGTTATAAAAAATCCCAGACATGGGTTGTCACGACGTCACAACGTATGAAAAACGTTATAAAAAAATACTCTATTACCATCTATTATAAGTATAAAAAATTGCTTTTAAAAAATTCAAGATTTTTAATAACATGGGTTGTCACGACGTATGAAAAACGCTATAAAAAATCTATAATAACGTTTTTCGTAAGTTATCATATTCATTATTTCTTGTAGTGATAATCAGGACTGACCTGTGTCAAGGTTGGCAATGATGGTAGATTCACCAAAATTTGAAGCATTCCAAATGGAATTTGGAGGAGTTCCTCCACCATTCTCTAGCTCAAGAAATTCCCATGAATTTGTTGTGTGCAGCTTTCTCATCATGTTCTCATGAATCGATACGACAGCGGGATGTCCTACCATGATATGTAGCCAATTAGGCAGCAAAATGAGTATCGATTCATATTAAGTATTGGATCGAATGGTTTACTTGCTAGATCTTGTGCAACTTTGTGGTCAAGAACGGCAGCAAAGCCATTGATATATCTGTTGTAGGAGTAGAAGATTGCTTCTTTGGCCATCTCAGTGCTATACTTGAAAACATAAGAAGATTAAGCAAATTGGCAAATAAAATGTAATGACATAGACTAGAAGCTTCACCTTCCTAACAATGACCCGAGCAAACTGTAATGAGATTCCGTTGCGACTTGGAGATCGGCTGATGACGGATTCGAGCCGTGCGAATGTGATCCCAAATAAACAATGTAAGACTGCACGAGATGAACAAATGAGAAATAGGATCGAAGAAAGAAAAAATCAAAAGAATGGTTGATCATTGGCTTGCCTTTTGGGTGGCAATGGTGGATGTTTGCAACAAAGGGAAAAGAAAGAAGAGAAGAACCAATGAAGATAGATTGAAACCCTCCATAGCTTTGTTCTTGAAGCTTATGAATGAGCAACTCCCTCCATTCTTTTCAGCTTTATAATAACAAACCTAAATGGCCTAGGCCTCATTTGACTCTTCATTTTTATTTAAAGAAAGTTTTTAAATGAATTGGTGCAATTTTCGAAAGGAAATGAAAAACATTTAAAACCATTCATAGCGGTAATCATCAAATTAAAATCTTTTGGACTAACTCGAAATTTTGGGTTGGTTTAGTCGCTGACTTAAATAATTTGAATAAAGTTCAGAACCCACTACAGCTCTCTATTTTTCGTCCGAGTGTTGGTTGTTTTTTTTTATAAAAAAAATATACTACTTATATATCATATATATTATATTAATAATTAAAATTTCTGCATCACTAACATCAATTACAAACGTCAAACCGTTTTAATCTTTACAACCCTATTTTTAGGCTGATCAGGTTGGACCGACCAAGACAATGTTAACATGCGAACCGATTCGAATTTTTTGATTTTCCAAAAATTTAACCTAACCTATATTGAAAAAAAAAAAAAAAATTAGGTTGGTTGGGTTCTCGAGTCATTTGAATACCTCGAGTATAGTCCATGACCTCTATTAATCTTATTGTATTTTTTTGTTCGGAAATGAAAATTATTATTATTATTATTTTATAATGATTACTTTTATCCTAACGCGCTGTATTTTGTTTGGTTTTTATGAAACAAAAAAGGAAAAAAATGAAGGGATTGTGTATTTATAAGAAGGAAAGTTAATAAGTTTATATAATTTATAATTACCCTAATTTAAACGGTGGCATTGAATTAATGATATATTTAACCACAAATTAATTCAAGGAAAATGGATTTTTTTCCTCTTTTGCCCTTTCCATTAATCTTCCCCATTTTTATTTCTCTAATTGGGTATATGTATTCTAGGAAGTATATATAGAATCGTACTAATGGTTAGGGTATTTTTGAGAATTTAAAAAAGTTTTTTTTTTTTTTTTTTTTTTTTTTTTTTTTTTTTTTAGTTTTTTAAAAAGTTTAATGATGTTAATAAAAGTTTTAAAAACTAAAAGAGTATTTTGAAAAGGTTTTGAAAGTTTTTTTAAAATTGTTTTGAAGGTTAACTCTATTTTTTAAATAAAGTATTAATGGTTCATCAAAAACTAAACCGTAAGTATTTTTAAAACTTTTTTTTAAGGAATAAAATGAAAAACAGCTTTAAAATTGAACGGAGGAGAGAGAAAATTCATCGAAAAATCTCGTCATGCATCGGGTGAAGAAGAAAGGATCCGACAGATCTAAATACGGGTCGGTTTCACCTGTGGCCTTCCTTGCCTCATTACAGCAGCCTGCAACCAACACGAACCAAGACCCAATCCATATGGTCAACCCACACAGCTTGCAGCACCCGTGACCCATGACCAAAAGCCTCGACTCAGTCCATCTGTAATAGTCGTGTCTGCAACAATCTGAGAACCCGAGGCTCAAATCGCAACCCAACATGCAACCCGTGACTGTAGGCCGTGACCCATGACCCGTCCCTCAAACCAAGAGGTAAACAAAAACGTGGCCCACTCCTATTGTGCCACGTGTCGACCTACATCAAAAAGAAGCCCTCGACTTTGAGGCTCAGCTCAGGTACCCCAATTTTAGCCTAAATCTCACCATTTCGACCCCCTCGAACGTGTTTTCAACCCTAATTAAGGTAATCGAGGTCGTTTTAATGTCGTATTTCACGTATGTCAATTGAAATTACTATTAATTGTGAAATACTAACGAAATGTGACGAACAATCTAATAGGAAACGAACCTCGGCAACATTTGGAGCAGCTTTTGAGGAACGAAAGTTAACGTTTATTGAATTAAGGAGAATGTCGGCTAAGGTCAACCAAGTAAGTGACCTTACTATAGTATAGGCTAGAGACTTGTTTGTTGTATGACGTATAATGTATGAGTTATGACGTATGATGCCATATATGAGTTATATGATGATGTATGATGACGTGCTATGATGACTATTATGTATTTGATGGCATTATGATGACGATGAGTTATATGATGGCATTATATGATGATGTAGGATGTATGATGACCATCATCATACATCATCAATATGATGATGCTTGATGACGTGCTATGATGACTATTATGTATTTGATGGCATTATGATGACGATGTATGATGATTATGATGCATGATGTTGCTACTTTAATGTGACGATGTTTTTCATATTAAGCACGATGTATGTTGTGAATGCCATGTTGCATAATGTCCAAAAATCAGCATATGACACAACCCTACAGACTATGAATAACGATGTTAAGATGAAGCGCATGTATTACTAATAGTAACATAGAGATGAAACTAGGGTTGTGTCAGGAAGACATTTTAAAGACAAAAAATAGAGGGACCTCATGCATGTTTGTGTGTACATAAGCATTGGGATACTTCCCATTTTTTTGATGATGAGTACTGACACATTACAATGATGACAGTGATCATGTAGAGCATGACACTCGGGTGTTTGTTGACCTCCAAACGTCGCTACGGACAGCTAGCTCGACGATGATGGGTCCGGGAGGGGTGCAAACCGTCTGGGGCTTTTATACGTGTGGATCGTGTGTAAGGAAGTACTACACATCCAAGTTAATTCAGACCGGAGGTCACCCCTAGGATGAGATAGTGATAGGTTCGTAAAGCATTGTTGCATGTGTTTGCACTTTGCATGACCCCTGTATTGGCAAAAGATATAAACTTTTCTATCTATTTGCAAAAGATAGAAGAATAAGAGATCTAACCTACCAGTAACTTTTCTATCTCTCTCATCTTTCTTAAAATGTGCATGAAGTGAAGCCATTTCCTATCCTATTTTTCTCTCCTAAAATCTATCATTTCTTATTTATGTTTTGTTTATCTTTCCTATTTTTCTCTTCCCAAAATCTATCGTCTTTTATTTTTTTATTTTTCTGGCACAATTGCTAATGATTCTGATGTTGATTCTGATGTTGTAGGAGGGGTTGGGGAGAGATATTTGGGAAAGGTGGAGAGAAGGATCATTTACTTTTTTTTTTTTTCCTTCTAATTATTCTTTTTTATTATTATTATTATTATTATTATTATTATTATTATTATCATCATCATTATTATTATTATCATTATTATTATTTTTTTTTTTATTTTCCAATCGTTACCTTATATACCCCTAAAAAAATTTTCACGCTCGAAAGTCTCAAACTCTTGTACTAACTCGAGTATTTTTTTTCTCTTATTTCGTCCTCACACTCCCACGTTGCCTCCTCAGTGTGGTGATTTCGCCATAGCACCTTAACGAAAGCAATGTCCCTGTTGCTTAGCGCTTTCACTTCCCAAGCTAAGATTTTTATGGTTTTTTTTCCTTGTAACTCAAATCTTCGTTGAGTTGGAGTGGTTCATAGTCTATTACATGGATAGGGTCCATTATGTATTTCCTCAATATCGACACATGAAATACATCATGTACTCCTGAGAGAGAGGGAGGTAGGGCTAACTATATGCTACTGGACCGATTCGCTCGAGAATCTCGAATTATCTACTGAATCTGGGACTTAACTTGCCCTTACGTCTGAACCTCAAGACATCATCCATGGGTGCCACCTTTAGTAATACTGGGTCCCCTATCTCAACCTCTAAGCTTCTACGTCTTACATCGGCGTAGTTCTGCTGTCTACTTTGAGTGGTACGCATCCTCGCTCCAATTTTCTGGACAGTCTCATTAGTGACTCGAACAAGCTCAGGTCCTACTAGCTCTCTCTCACCTACTTCGTCCCAACCTAGCATGGACTTGCACTGTTTTCTATACGGGGCCTCAAATGGTGTCATTCCAATAATGGTTTGGAATCCCAACTTCCCTTAAAGTCTAATACGCAAGCGCGTAGCATGTCCTCTAAGATTTGGTTTAGGCGCTCTATTTGTTCATCTGTTTAGGTCACAAGCTCACACTAACAAGCTCGGCTACGTCTCTCTTCATGCTCCTCCACCAGAGGTGTTGTTTTAAATCTTGGTATATCTTAGCACCTCTTAAGTGCATGCATAGAAAATTTTGAGTTGTGTGCTTCTCTTAATATCTCTTTCCTGAGCTCCTCTATTGTCAGGACACACAATTCACATAAAGGAGAACACTAGGTAGAATGTCCAAGAATTTATAAGAGGAAAACAAGACTGACATGTGTCAAAATTGCCAATGATTGTAGATTCACCAAATCTTGAAAGGTTCCAAAGTGAGTTTGAAGAAATTCCACCATCATTCTCAAACTCCAAGAAAGTTCCATGAAAGTTCCATAGTCAAGTTGTGTGTAGTTTTAATCCTTTGTTTTTATACATTGATATCACATCACATCATGACTAAAAAAAGACAAGGAGAAAAATACCATATTATTAAATTAGAAAAATGAGGTTGGCTTGATAACTATTTGACCTTTGAAAATTAAGCCCGTGAATACTACTTTCAATCTACCTTCTTTTGGAAACTAAAAAACAAAAAGACTTTATTTTTTAAATTTTTATGTGAGAATTCCAATGTTTCTATAAAAATATAAACCCAATAAATTAGGAACAAATTAGTATGATTGTATTTTATTGAGAAAGGAAATCATTTTCCAACAAAATGATAGCCCTAGCCCACAAAGAGATGAATTATTTTACTAGCTATATCTTGTGCAACTTATTGATCAAGAACAACGACAAATAGTATGATTAAAATATTACTTCCTTAGCCATTTCATTGTTGTAATTAGAAACAGAAATATAAGAGCGTAAATTAAGAGTGAGAGTTCAACAAATCTACCCTACATTATTTGAAACTAAAAGCTTCATCTTCGGATCTAAGTAGATTGTAGTGGATTTGTGTTGAAAGTTGGAGATCAACAGCATAAGGATTCTGACTCATGTGAATCTGATCCTAAGTAAACAATATAAGACTACACAAAATAAAGCAAAAAAAATCTTAATGTCTAAAACCATTTAATATACATATTAAAAAGCATTTATAAGTGATCCTCGAATAACCTTCTTCGCTTCTTGGCTACCATGGTGGGTGTAAAGGAGGTAGATTGAACGCATCCATTTATTTTTCCTGTAAGAATAATTGCTCATTCTATTCATAACAACGTAATATAATTAAAAAACATAGTGCTTAAGGTTCTGAGTCCAAGAAACTCTCCCCTCAAGTTGTTATTTCTATTTCATTTATTTGTTTCGGTATATTCCGATCCCGGGTCAAAACCAACAATTGTACTGATCTAAGACAAATGTTCCATTTCGTTCTAGTGTAAGAACAACGATCAACGTCTATTGACCAATGTATATTACATCCTGAGTTTGCAGAACAATATTATTAGGCTCGTTTATCAAGATATTCGATAGAAACGGAACTCTGTTGATGAAGGTAAAATGGTCACAAAACCGCTAGTATAAGGTACTAGTGAAAGACCTTCAACATCTTCCAGACCTTATCAATGGAAGCAAGAAAGAGAAGAAGAATCAGTATGTCAGGAGAAGAAGGAACCGAAGAACAAAGCTAAGAAGAAACCAACGAACATAGCTAAGAATAAATCGGAGGCCACTTCAGTTAAGAAAGAGCAACCTATAAGTCAATCTGCGCTTCATCAGACTTGCCTTCTCAACCAAAGAGGCCTGGAGGCAAATATAAAAAGAAACAAAAATCCAACAATAACAAGGTTGAAAGAAAGAGGAGTATCTTACAACATGATGAAATTCCTATGCAGAAGAGAGAGGCTAAAGAAATTATACGTTGCATAATTAAAATTTCTTATGAAGAAGATAAAGTTGATAAGCGACCACTCAACATTGAAATTACAAAGCAACGTCCAGATATTCTAACCAAGCTCTAGCAAAGGTTAAACTTTGCAGATATGCAGGAGTCGCTCTAAGTAAGAATCTCGAGTAAAGTCAAGCTTACGGGAAGAATATGAGTCAATAAGTTTGACTTAGTAAAAAAAGCTATTAACTTGAGCAAGTTTAAGAAAATGATAGTGTTCTATTAAGAATTGTTAGTAGTTGCCCCACTGTGTAATAATGTGTAATAAGTTTTGGACAATAGTTAGTAATTTATTTAGGAGAATTGTTAGCCCTTTTAACTCAGGGGAAGTTTATAAAATTTGTTTGCATTTTTTCCTCAATAAATACTCATCAAATTTATGCTCTATCCACGGCAATATAGGAAGATTATTGAAAAGCATAGTTGTAACGATCGATCCTTGGTCTAAGAAACTCTTCCTTCAAGTTGTTATTTCTGATTTTTTTTTCTCATTATATCTCCGTCCTTGGTCAAAACCAACATTGCTCGGAAACTTCAATAAATTAATTTTTTTTAGAAAAAAGCAATAAAAGAATCTATTATCATTGAGAACAGGAAAATAAAATTTCAATTATTGAGCTAAAACAAGCTATTCTCAACCCAACTCATGTATTTCTTTCACGGCTTCCTTAATGTCACAAAAATTAGACTGCTAATGCAATGCTTCCCATCAAACCACACAAGTTTTTCAAACACATACCCATTAGGTTGATTATTTGGCACTTTCCTCGATACAACTTTGAAATTCTTCTCTTCATCAGTTTTGGTGAACTTCAAAGTACTTGGGTCTACCCAAACCGAAACTCCTGGCGGTGACTTAGGCAACATACATACCTAGACTTCCCACATTTTTTACTCTTCTTTTGATCTCTATCGCCTCTGATTTCAAATTATTCATCGAGATTGATGGGTAGTTCAAATCAGTTACTTTGAATGACTTTGAACAAACAAATGAAGTATCATTGGAGAATAGTTTCATTTGTGTTTTATTGTAGCCATGAACATATAGGAAATTCAAGTAGTCTAGGGTGGAGTGGTCGTAAACAAGGCTAGGATTCGCTGCTTTGTTTGGTTGGACATGGCCGGCACCATATGCCAATGGGTTTGATTTCTCCTTTTTTGAGCTTAGTATGGGATTTAAGTCATTGGCTTTGGTTTCAGCTGCAAAACAAAATCATTAGCTTGTGAGATTTAAGTCAAAATGAAAATCTCATAAATGATATATCATACTATTCATGGTTTGGAAATACATTTGAGAAATTAATAGTTTAATTAGTCCTTGAACTTTTAAAATAATTGAAATTTTTTTCCTAATGAACCTGTGGTCATGATTGCAGATCTGATAGCTGCTGGACTCCATTTTGGATAAAGGGTTTTGAGAAGGCCAACGATACCAAAAATATGGGGCATGACATAGAAGTTCCTGATAATACATTATATAGAACCCGATGTTTATCAAAAGGTGAACCAGTTGGTGATGCTTCGTCAGAGAAAGCCACTAATATATTCACACTTGGTGCTGTTATATCATGTTGGAAATTAAAAAGAAGAATGCAATACTTCAAATTTTGCAATGGTCAGCAGTTAATCCATTGAACTTTATACTATAAAATTACTCCACACATATATCCCACCAACCTCGAGTATTGAGGGCTCAACTGTGTTGGGACATCTTGACGAGAACGAAGCCATAATTGGTGCTGGTTTGATTCCTAACTAAGTCTTTACGCGAGTTATTTTAGCCATTAGACGTCTGATTCAACCACAGAACGTGATGTATAAGTTACAACTTTTAAGTATAATAAATTTTTAACTTAAAAAATACGTTTAATAGATTCCTAATTCTTAAACTTCTAAATTTATGTTTATTAGATCATAAAGTTTAAAAGAGTTCGAGAATAAATATGGAAGTTTATGAAATAAGGAGTAATTATTTAATAGACTTGATGTATTGGTTGATTGATTCCAAGTGTGCGCAAAAGTCCATCCCCTCTATCCTTGTAATTAACGAGAATTATCCCAACAGCACCTGCTTGAGCAGCCACATAACCTTTGTCCACATCGCTGTGCAATAGGAAGTAAGTGTGCAGCAGACAAAAGTCCATCCCCAATATCCTTGTAATTAACCAGAATTATCACAACAACACTACCTGCTTGAGCAGCCACATAACCTTTGTCCACATTAGCGCCCAAATTAACGCAAACTACAAATTTTTCCTTTTACCTTTTTAGGATCAAGAGACCCTTCCATACTTGTTTGGCTACAAGATTATCGGCGCCCATATTCAAGTGTTAATTTTAAAGACTAGGGCATGATCAAATGTATCCAGAATTTAAAGATATTTTGTATAATTTAAATAAAAATATACTCACACGTCCTGATGAGAGATGTTGGATTTTGCATCTATAGCATGGATCAACGGATAGAACTTCTTAGCTGGCAATATTCGATTAGAAAGAATTTCACCCTGATATTGATAATGAAAAATTATTTAAGACAACATAAACGTAGTACATAGAAATATACACAATCGACAAATATAGAGACACGTATACGAAAAAAATTTATATGCCCAATGCAATTAACTATGTTTAAAATGGTTCGATACTTACCTAAATATTTGTATAAATAGGATCGAGAACATGACTATATAGTACTAATAAGTATCGGATAGAGTACCTTCAAGCGCCTCTTGCCTCCCAACACCACGAAGTGATAAAAAGCCTGTCAACTGTGCTAGCTCCCATAGTTATCATCCATGGTGCGACATTTGAGACCATGCTTTCAGTTGGTCCTGAATTTCCAGCATAACTAATAACAGTAATGTCATTCTTCAAGGCATGGAAGGACAAGCCATTAGATCGTTAGAAAATTTATTAGCATCTCCACCAAGTGAAACCGATAGAACATCAACTCCGTCACTAATGGCAGCTTCAAAGCCAGCTACAATATCGGCGATAAAACACGCACCATCCAACGTTTGAGGCCAACATACTCTATAAGCGGCAACAAAGGCTTTAGGGGAACCCCCTTTTGCAGTGCCATAATCATAAATGCTTATTCCTTTAACGAAATTGCCTCAAGCTGTGGATAAGGTGTGTGTTCCATGCCCACCATCGTCCCTTGCTGTTTCATTGCTTGAGTTGAGAGGTTTAGGTTCCACGATGGATATATATCCTTTGTTGAAATATAGTATTCCAATCAGCTTTCTGCATTTAACATCTTCAATTTTACATCTACGTCACACGTATCAATACAAGCATTTGATATAATGACTAGCTAGAACACAAACACGACAAGGATAAATCTATTATCATTTTTATAAGAAAATCTAATACTTGATGAGTTTATGCATTTGTATGCTTAGAAACATAAGTTAAATGACAAGTTTAGTTCATAATTTTTTTTCTTTGTATTTTTATATATATAATATATTGTAATCCGATGTTATAGTATGATATGTATATGATAAAAATTGTTATGTCTGGAAGTATGGAATGTTATGTATGATATATTTATGTAATTTGAATGATATGATATGATTGACATACAAAACGACGAACTAGCATGAAATACAACCCCATCATATGCATGAAAGATATGATAAATGATATGATAAACGATATGTGAAATGATATGAAAAACGATATTGTAACGACTCTAAATTTCCACATACTCAGAGTCGCTACTAACGTCTCATGCTCATCTATAATGCGGAAATAACATGAACATCATTTGTAACGTAAACTTCAAAAAACGTTTAAAACAACTTCTTCTCTGGAAAACACAGCAATAGTCTTACGTGTTTAAATATGAAATACTGCAATTTAGAAAAAAAAAATATAAAATAATTTAAAACAATGAAATGCAAAACAACCTATTCTAACTTAAGACTAGGAATTTAAATATGAGTCTACCCTATGCACGTGTCAGAGTCTCTCGCGATGCCGCCACCCTCCATACAAGTGCGCCTTGCCTTTACCTAGAAAAAAATGTGGCACACGGCCTGAGTATTTCGAGGAATACTCAGTAAGTGGCCCCATTATAAGGGGTCATGCAAATGCAAACACATGCAATCATGATTTAGAGACCTATCTCTATTCACCATAAGGGTGGCCTCCAGTCTCAAACAAATTGGATGTATAGTACTTCCACACACACGATTCACACGTGCGAGTGTGAATCTCCAGGGCGCTCGCACACCCCCTGACCCTCTGGTCAAGCTAATCTGTAGCAAAGTTTGAAGGTCAGCGGAACCTCATAGTGTCATGCGCCTCATGAACACCCTCATCTATGTGCATTCGCACTCATCATCATACTGGGTGCGTCTGCACTCATCATCTCTAGGGGAAGTAGCCCTATGCTTATGAACATACAATATGCATGAGGTCCCTCTAAATCCATCATAATGTCTCTTCTAACACAACCCTCTAGTCTCATCTCTTTGTTACTCTAGATAACACATACTCGTGGATCTTTATATTAATATCATTTTCATGTTCTTAGGGTTGTGTCCTATGTCGATCTAAAGACACGATGCAATATAGCACATCATCATATAACATGCTCAAGATGGAAAACATGGTCATATTAAGGTAAATGTCACGCAATCATCATACTCATCATATTGTCATAAAGTGCATCAAGCATATCAAGTACTGTTGGGTTTTATGTCCTAAAACTCATAGTTTGTAAACAAAAACATATTCTATTTTCAATAAAGTTATTATTGTTGTTTATTCAGTAAAGATTGTTATTGAATAAAGTGGACTTTACGATCATTAATCTAAATCCAATAAACTAAGAACATTCTGGCTATAGTATGATTATTTGAACTATTTGTAGAGATATAAGAGTGAATCAAGTTCAAGTATATAGTCAAAATGATCTATAGTATAAGGAGAAGGCTGAGTACCTTATTCTGGGGACACTATGGATGCAGCCCACTTTTGTATATTATATAAACAATGTGATCACTAAATTATACATGTGGAGACATGTGAGTGGGGGCATCCTATGCAATGAGTATTGCATAGGATCGGACCATGAAGAAAATCACTCTCACTTTATAATGTCGTTTACTGTTGAGACTGATTTTCTTTTCATTCGATGACCTAGGTAACTCGATCTTAATCCTGAGCTAACCATGAACTCCTGTTCATTCAGAATTATCCTTAGATTTGCATGGGTGAGAGTGGCTCGAGTTCGCCGACTCAATAGACCTCCCATTTCAGGGGTAAGACTGGGTGAATAGCTGGGGACGTGGGGTGCAAGATGGAATTCGCTCCTACCCACTTTTAGGGATAGAAGAGAGGTAGTTCCCTTAAGTGCTGACTCTAGGTCTTGAACAAGGGGCCCCACCCACTCATTGGCCTGAGAGGGATTCAGTTTACTGGTTGGACCACAAACCAATTGTTCATAAGAGGATCAGTGGGACATAAGGAACAAGAAGTAACTTCAGGGGTAAAACGGCTAATTGACCCAGCTCTAGTTACGAACAACTTGTGAAGGATCGACTTACTAATCATGGTTATATCAAACGAACAGAAATATATCTATAGTGAGGGGAGTGCAACTACTAGGCTATAGTGGAGTGTCCTAGTAGTTAACGAGTGTTGTTGATTAACAAGGTTAATGAGTTTAACCGGTTAATCTTGGATCATTGGAGCCCATGATCTATAGATCCATTAGGTCTCTCTGCTAGTTCATATCGGACTAAACAATAGAACAGTGTGACGAGTGAGTTCGAAGTGTTCGAATTCAAATTAGGGAATATGCGTTACATATATACGATATATTTAACCGCATTTTTGTTTTATTTACGAATTAAACAAAAAGAGAGAATTTGAGATATTTTAATAAAATTTAAATATTTTAATCAAATATGTGTTGGAATTGATTGAGATTGTCTTTTAAATTAATATTAAATATTAATTAAATAGTTTAATTAATCATTTAATATTACTTTAATTTGAAATTAATTATTCAAATTAATTGTTGAATTAAAATGTTGACTTCATTTGATGTAAAAATCCATGTTAGTGAAATTTTGAGGTGTCAAAATTTGGTTTAACCAAACTTGCATGCTTGCCAAATAAATCCCACAAATTTGAGTGGAATTTTGAGTGTCAAAATTTGGTTAACTCAAACATGCATGCTTGCCACATAATCCCAAACATTTGAGTGAAATTTTAAGTGTCAAAATTTGGTGATCTCAAATTTGCATGAACATGCAAACATGACCCTTTAAAATAGAGTGATCACAGTACATGAAAGGTCTTCTTTTTGGGAAAAACCATGAGAAAAACCTCTCACAAACACTCTCTTCATATATACAAAATCCCTCCCAAGTTTAGTCACTCACCGGATTCCACAATCCCGTTCTATTAAGGATATTTAGTAATAATTATAGTTTACCATATATATTATACTTGATATTTTATTACCAGAGGTATCTTTTCCTTTATTGTTATTTCCATATCCTTATAATTTATTTGATTATAAATAAGATAACTTTCACACCATTTAGGTGTGGTGGATTAATCAAACATTCTCATGGTATCAGAGCCATTTTGGTTTAGCAACCCGGATCCTTTGTTTCAATGGCTTTTGAAATCTTCTACTGTTTTTCTCCACCACCACTGCTGGCTTTGACGCCGCAGGGGCAGTCGTCATGGCTGCCACATGCAGAGCCGATTGATTACTCTTCGGCTCCATCCTTTTGACCTCCAAATCATCCTTCGCCATACTCTGTACATACAACCTCATCTTTTTCAAACATAGCCTCTTTCATTTTCTTCCCAATTTTCCCTTCATCCTTCACAGAAACCCTAATCTTAAGATCTTCATCAGCGTTCTCTTCGAAAATATACAGAATCTCGATAATTCCATCGACTTTATGCAGAGATTTACCTTTGGAATCTGGGCACCGCACTGGCCTCTTTGCCAACCAAGTTGCGGTCGCCCTTCTCGCCAAAATTGGCTCCTTCGCCCAATGTGACGACTCTTCTGGCTTTAACATTGTCTTTGTCCATTGCTCTAGGTTTCCCCTTCTACTTCTTGGGGTTAGACATATTCTCACAAGAGCAAAGGCAGCATCGTCGCTAAGCGACAAGTTCTCTTCATGGGTTAGACATATTCTCGCCGAAGCCAAGGCAGCATCGGCGCTGAGCGGCGATCCCTCTGCAATTTTCGATGGCCAAGAAAGTGTTTAATTACGCCTCCTTTGAACCAAGTTGTTGACATCTTCACGAAAAGTGTTTCTCAACCTCTTTGAATTTTTCAGATCCAAGCTTCACGTTCGTTCAAATTTGACGCTCAGCTTGCGGTGGGGTGTTAAGGATATTTAGTAATAATTATAGTTTACCATATATATTATACTTGATATTTTATTACCAAAGGTATATTTTCATTTATTGTTATTTCCATATCCTTATAATTTATTCGATTATAAATAAGATAACTTTCACACCATTTAGGTGTGGTGGATTAATCAAACATTCTGACGTTCTAAGGCCGGAGGATAGTGGAGAAGACACTAGTGGTGGTTCAAAACCGGTTCGTGAGGAAAAAGGAATTTAAACTACAAAAAGTTAGTATTCAAACTCATTAAGTTTTATTACTTATGAACATGCTAGTTATTTACTATAATTGATGTTCTAAAAGTACCTAAGATCCAAATTGCTTCCGCATATGTTATATTAACACCATCAAGTATGTCATTCATCAAAATATATATATACTACGACATCATCAAGCATCATAACTCATACAGCATCATAACTCATACATCATCATATACTCATACATTATCATATACTCATACGACATCATACAATACAACTCATACGTCATTATAACTCATACAATTTTTAGCATATCCTATAGTAAGGTCACTTACTTGGTTGGCCTTAGCCGGAGTACTCCCTAATTTAATTAACGTAAGCTCCCGTTCCTCAAGAACTACTCCAAATGTTGCCAAGGTTTGCTTCTTATCGCACCGTTCGTCACCTTTTATTAGTATTTCACATTTTAATTAATAATCCAACAAACAATGTGAAATACGACTCTAAACGGCCTCAATAAAAATCGAATTCTATGTTTTCAATATTTCTAAATTGTATTGGATAATAAAACTTAAATTTAAAACCTGTCAATATTATTAATATTTCAAGTCGATTGGATAATTCAACTTTTAATATTATATCCTATAATACAAATATAATAATTTCTCATATCTTCCCTTTCCTTCCCACTTTATTTCTCTTGCCTTATATTTTAATTTTGTGTTGCCATTTTTAATCAAATCTAATTTTCTTTTCTTTTCTTAAGAATTGATTCTAATTTTCTTTTCTTTCCTAAAATCTTCTTGTTTTTTTTTCTTTTTCTTTTTTTAAATTCCAATGCTTTTAAGGCATTCAATTTACTTCATATCTGATTCTTTTATTCTGTTTAATTCTATTCTCATATCTAATTATTTAAAGCATATCTGATTCTTTTAATCTGTTTAATTCTATTCTCATATCTAATTATTTAAAGCAGTTTAATTCTTACTCCCATGTCTAATTCTTCCCAATCTGCAATAGATTTGTTGGTTTTATTATTTCCATTTTTTTTTCCTCTTTTGTTATGCTTTCAAATCTTGGATGATTTGTTTTCCCATCTTCCTCTCTTTCTCTGTCTTTTTTTTTTCTCTCCTCGTTGAGTTTCCAAATTTTTTTTTTTTATTATTTGAATATGTTTTAGAGATCTTCCTTGTCTATATCTTCCTCTCTTTTTTATTTTTTTTTTCTTTAGATTTTAGTGAAAGTATTCTATTTTGATGGACTCTTTTAGCTAGGATTCAATAATTTATCACTCAGATCTAAAGAACTGCAACAGATCATTTATAACTCATATCTAATAATTGCAACAAATTAATAACTGCAACAGATAATTTCTAACTCAGATCTTATAATTGCAACAAATTAACATCATTTGATAATAAGGAACTATTAACCTTTTCACAGACATTATCTGCCTAACCATCTCTCTATTACCTTTCTTCTGGATCTCTCCATTCTTGTCTAATCATCTCTCCCTTATATGTCTTCCTTCCCCATAACTGTTTCTATTTGTTTGCTGAATTATCCATGCGGAATAAGAGAAGAATTATCAATAAGAGAGGTATTTTAGGGAAGGGACAGAGAGATCAAAGGAGAGGTGGTAGGTTATTTTTTTTTTTTTTCTTCTTTATTTTGTTATTTTTATTTTAATATATATATATATATATATATATATATATATATAGATATAGATATAGATATAGATATAGATATAGATATATTAAACGTTACAGATATGATATATTTATATATTTCTAACTCATTACAACCCACTAGCGTTCCATACCTATCATATCTGTAACGTTGAATATATATATATATTAAACGTTACAAATATGATAGGTATGGAACGCTAGTCGGTTGTAATGATAATGAAACTGGAAAAATGTTAGGACCTTATGCATTATTGTGCTAAGGGGATACCCCTTGTAACGACCCTAAAGTTCTACCTACCTAGAGTCGCTACTAACGTAGCATGCTCATCATCTATGCAGAAATATAGCTCTGGAAAGAAAACATCATCTCTAGTATAAATGTCGAAAACATTTAAAACATTTTCTATCTCTTGAAAACACATTCATGGTCTATCTTTAGTATAAATGTCGAAAACATTTGAAACATCTTCTATCTCTTGAAAATACAGTCATGTCTTACTTGTTTAAATACGAAATGCTAAACTATTAGAGAAAATAAAAAATAATATTAAAAAAAAAAAAGAAGAAGATTAAAAAAAAAAAAATCATTCCCCACTTCTCTCTACGGACCACTCATCCTTCACGATAGTACGAACCTGTACGTTACGAGGCAAGAAAACGATCATTATGGTTATCATAATGTTGCCATGATCAAGTAGGAAACCAATCATTATATTTATCATAATGCTGTGACAGTCATACAAGAAAACGATCATTATATTTAACCTAATGTTGTCATGACGGCTACTACTTCTAAGGGTGTCCAGCATAAGGAGCTCCCAGAATATGCTCGCCGGACAAGGAAAGGGGCCCAGCAGTATGCGAGCTACTTGTGAGTCCATACTCGCACGTATGGGTTGTGTGTAGATTATATGATACACATCCAAGCTGCCCGTTAGGAGAGTACCGTAGGAAAATAGAATGTTATGATAGATCCCATCATTGCATTCACATGTGCTTACATTTAATCCCAATAGTAGAGTCATTGACTGAGCATTCTTAAAATACTCAAGCCTCTTGCTATTACATTTTTTAGAATAAAGGCAAGGCGCCCTTATGAAGCGACGGAAGCGGAAGCATCACAAATTCCATGACGTAGTATATGCATACATTAGGATAGGTTGAATGTATTTGCATTAATAATATACAACTCCACATTAAATATAAGATTAAATGTATAGTAATTACCTTTATGTTAAATAGAAAAAATTACGTGGTTACAACTCCACAAATTTATTTATTTTCAATTAATTAATTAAAAATTGAAATTTTAGAATAATAATGTGAAAAATACATTTTATAATCTGATTTTATTATTAATTTCATTTTTATTTTATTTGAATTAAAATAATGATAGAAGAAATATATTTCATAACCTAAAATAACATTTTTTTTCTTTTTTCTATATAAGTTTTGACAATATCATTTTCATTTTTTTAATTCATAATATTTATTTTTTCTTACCTACATAATATAATTTATTTTCAACTAATCAATTAAAAATTAATACTTTAACATAAAATTTATGTCATATTATTAAAATAATTTTAATTCATTAAAATTTAATTTAATTTTTGTTCATGTACCTTAAATTTTAGGATTTTCAATTTAATTGGTAATAAATCTTAACATTTACTTTTACATAAATGAATTTATGTCGAAAATGAAAGACGTATATGGTAGAATAAATTATATTAGATGAGATATATTATAAAATAATATAATTGAAAAAAGAAAATAAGTTAAAGAGTTATTAAAAAAAAAAAAAAGAGAGAAAAAAGTTTATTTTGTAATTTATTAATTATATTTTGATCTTAATTATTATAATTATTTTCTTTTCTTTTTATTTTTAAAATTTCATGTGTGGGAATCATTCACTATTTAACCGATTTTCAAACATATTTATAAATTTTCTAAGAAAAATATATCTAAAAATGTTAGAAATATGTAATTTCGAACCTATAAAATTTTGAACTATGTGAAATTTAATAGCTTTTGAATATAGCATTTTGAACGAAGTCCCACCTACGTGTTCAAACTTCCCGTGTTTCTTTCGAGACCTTGTGTGCCTCTCAAATTTTCAAAATTTCTTCTTCTCTATCATGGTTGAAATCTCAAACTTTTCATCCGTAATTATGCATCTCCAGTGTTCGATCCACCCGCAATAACAACTTCTCCAATCACTCGACCTCATCATCTTTACCATCTTCTACTTCTACCCCTTCTTCCACGATGTTTTGCTCGAAAAACAGCGACTACAATTTCTCAACAAAATCCTTTTCAAAATAAGTTTTTTGAAGTTTGTAATTGATTTCCATGTTTACTGCTCAACATTCTTCAATTCCACACTATTAGTAAAATTACTGATCCTTTACAAGTTCAGATATAGATCTATATTAAGAATGAGATAGAAAATATAATTAGGAAGGTGTATATTATCATTGATATTGATATCCTTTAAATAGGATATAAGCGAGTACAAATGAGAAAAATATAAAAGAATTAAATACTGATAATAAAATAAAATATACTCTAAATCAATTTATAAATGGAAGAATATTGAGATATAATATCTAAGATATATTCCATAAATAATATATCTCAACAATCTAGAATTTTATTCTAAATTGAGTCATTCCATCATCAAACTTGATCAAGACTTATTGAATAGCTCGAATACAATCTACGCACTTTAGTGCAGAAATGACAAAAATGATGCTCAAATTTGTAAGGACAAAAGTTCGAAGTTGAAAGCACAATTTCTTTTATACATCATGATCTTTAAAATTCTAATTATATAGGTATTTATAGTCTCCCTACAAAATAAACTTTAATAAAAGTATTTTTGAATTTTACATTTTATTTCAAAATAGTCGTAAATAGTTAAATTTTTTAATAATATTCTTAAATTTGTAATAAAAACCGCAAAAAAATATCCTTTTTAACTTTACTATATTAACCGAATTAATGTATATTAGATACATTAAAGAAAAATATGTGGTTAAAATTTAAAATAGATTCAAATGGGTTGAAACGATTCATTGTTACTATTTATTTGATTTTAATATTTACCTCAAATATATTGATAACGGATTCAAGCTATAGCAAATAAGACAATTTAGTCGATTCAGTTAAATAGGGTCGATCTCAAGTTAATCACAGATTCAAGCTATAGGAAATAAGACAATTTAGTCGATCCAATTATTTGCATTTCATTCGGTTTAAGGTGAAAGAGGGAAAGAGAAAGATACATATAATGTCTTAGAAACCATAGTATTTGATAGGAAAACACTTTTTCAACCACCACCACCACATGTTTTTTCTTCTCCTAAATCATCCCAAATTCACTACAATTGAGCTTCTTACATGATGCTTACCATCTAACCATTTCAAAGACCCAAATACATACCCTCCATGCTTGTTGTTTGCCAAACTTCGGAATACAACTTTGAAAGTCTTCTCTTCATCGGTTCGAGTAAACTTCAACGTACTTGGCTCAACTGAAACTAAAACTCCTGGAGGTACCTTCACCCGAGCTACGTACGTGCTTGGGCTTCCCACATTCTTAACTGTTCTTTTGATTGTCACAGGTCCTGATTTCATATTGGGTATCGAGATTGATGGGTAGTTGAAATCTGTTAGTTTGAATGACTTTGAACAAACGAAAGACGTATTGGAGAATTTACTGAGTTGTGCTTTGTTGTAGCCTCGAGCACATAAGAAATTTAGATAGTCGTTGGTGGTAAGGTCGTATACAAGCCCAGGATTTGCTGCTCGGTTGGGATGGACATGTCCCGCACCGTACGCCAATGGGTTGGCTACAAGCTTGGTGGAATCTAGTATTGGATGTAAGTCATTGGCTCTAGTTTCAGCTGAACAAGCGAAGGAAATGTTATTACAATGGGAATGAGCACAAAGAACCTCTCGAATCACGATGGAATTGTAATTGGTTACGCTAAATTTAATTATACCGAACACTTAAACACAACTAATCCCTTAGATCTTAGCACCAAGTATTTACGTAACGATTTGATAATTTGAATGTACCTGTGGTCATGATTGCAGATTTGATAGCTGCAGGACTCCATTTTGGATAAATGGTCTTGAGAAGGCCAACAATACCAGAAATATGGGGACATGACATGGAAGTGCCAGATACTACATTAAATGGAATTCGACGGTTATCAAATGGTGAACCACTTGGTGATGCATCTTCTGAATAGGCTGCAATTATATTGACGCCTGGTGCTGTTATATCAGGCTGAAGAAGTAAACAAAAAGAAAAAAAAATACACACACTTAATATTTCGAGTTGAACATTGAATATTCTAAAGTAGAAACACAATGTAAACGAAAAGGAGAGCAAACATGGAAACCTTGAGTATTGACTCCTCGATTGAATTGGGACCTCTAGATGAGAATGAAGCCATAACGGGTGCCGGTTTGATTCCCGTCTCTGTCCTTACGTGAGTCATGTAAGCCACCGGAGTTCTGGTTAAAGTATAATGATAAGTTTCATGACTAAGAGTTTATTAGGAAAGACTTTCCAAGTTTTTAATTCTTTTTGTATTAAAAACACATTTTTAAACACTTAAAAAGTCATTCAATTTTAGTAGATGAAGTAATTACTTGGTGGAGTTGATGTATTCATAGACTGTTTCGCCATCGATATAGCTTATGTGGGAAACAGGAAGCAGGTGTGCATCGGCTATAAGTTCATTCCCATCTTCCTCGTTGTTGGCTAGAATCATCCCAACGGCACCTGCTTGAGCAGCCACGTAACCCTTGTCCACTCTTGCACTATCCCCTCCTCTAACACAAACTATAATCTTCCGTTTCACCTTTCTCGGATCAAGAGACCCCTCCACACACAGTTTACTGTAAGGATGCATCACAATTTCCTCATTAGAGTGCGACTAGTATCAATGTCCTTACCTAAAAAGGGATTTTATTAGTCAAATTTTAAAAGTACATGGACCAAAATGGACGTTTCAAATGTAGCGGGACGAAAATGAACCAAGTTAAGAGTATATGGATCAAAATAATATTTAAACCTATACTTACGCGGTTTCAACAGAGATATTGATAGCTTTCGCATCTTCGGAAGTGATCAATGGATAGAATTGCTGAGCTGGCAATATTTTGTCTGAAATACTTGCTCCCTAGTGTTGATAGTTTGAAGATCATTAAAGATGGCAAAAAAACATGAGAAAATAGAGGACTAAATTGAGTACCGTGATATGCTTCTTGTTTCCAAGGGCCACATAACTAGTAAATTGTCTGGTGATTGTGCTAGCAGCCACAGTGAAAAGCCAAGGCGCCACATTTTCTACGCTCTGTGGATCGGGTCCTGAGTTTCCACCCGAGCAAACGACGACGATCCCTTGTTGAACCGCATGGAAGGATCCAATCGCCGTTACATCGTCGAAAAACTCCGTGGAACCTCGACCAAGTGAAAGTGAAAGAACGTCAACACCATCAGTAATAGCAGCTTCTATGGCAGCTAGGATGTCTGCATCCGAACACTGACCACCATGAAATGTAGGCCAGCATACTTTATAGGCAGCAACAAAGGCTTTAGGTGAACCCCCTTTTGCAGTGCCATTACCATTTCCAAAAACGTTAGCTCCCGAAACAAAATTGCCTCCTGCCGTGGATAAAGTGTGTGTTCCATGCCCATCATGGTCCCTTGCTGTGTCAAAGCTACCATCAAGGGATCCCGCAAGCGCGGTGTAACCTTTATTGAAGTACCGTGCCCCAATTAGCTTCCTGTTGCAATGAAAATTAGAGCCACCCTCACAACTTCCCCTCCACCTCGAGGGAATAGCTCCACATCCTTCGTCACTGAAACTCTTTGATTCTGGCCAAACGCCTATAACGATTCGAATTCAAGGAGAAAAATCTTAGAAATTTTAGAATGGTCAAAAACTTAGAAATACAACGTATAAAATGTTTTCATAGCAACATATATGAGCTATAATTTAATCCTCTATTATAGTATCCATTATAGCTATAAAATTTTTTTTTATTAAAAATCTCATACTTTTAATAACATGAATGGTTTAGGTAAGTTATAGTTTCATACTTTATTATCATTCATTATAGCTATAAAAAAAGTGCTCTAAAAAAATTCTATAACATGAATGTTTTCATAGCAACATTTATAATAAGTTATAGTTTTATAGAATATAGCATCGATTACGGCTATAAAAAAAATGCTATAAAAAATTCCCGACTTTTAATAACATGAATGTTTTCATAGCAACATATAAATAAGCTATAGTTTCATATAGCATCGATTACCGCTATAAAATAATGCTATAAAAAATTCCAGACTTTAATAACAATGTTTTCACAGCAACATATATATAAGCTATAGTTTCATAATCTATTATAGCTCTAACAAAACACTAAAAAATCTCAGACTTTTAATAACATATGTTTTCCTAGTAACATAAACATAAATAAGTTTCATACCCTATTATAGAATCCATTATAACTATAAAAAAAAAATGCTATAAAAAATTCCAGACTTTTAATAACATGAATGTTTTCATAGCAACATATACAAGCTATAGTTTCATACTCTATTATAGCATCCATTATAGGTATAAAAAAACGCTATAAAAAGTCTTTAGACTTTTAATAACATACGTTGTTACGACATACGAAAAACACTATAAAAAGTCTATAATAACATTTTTCATAAGCTATCATATTCATTACTTTTTGTAGTGATAATTAGGACTAACCTGTGTCAAGGTTGCCAATGATGGTAGATTCACCAAAATTTGCACCATTCCAAATGGAATTTGGTGGAGTTCCTTCACCATTCTCTAGTTCAAGAAATTCCCATGAACTTGTTGTGTGCAGCTTTCTCATCTCGTTCTCGTGAACCGATACCACAGCAGGATGTCCTACCATGATAGGTAGCCAATTAGGCAACAAAATGAGTATCGATTCATATTAAAAATTGGATCGAATGGTTTACTTGTTAGATCTTGTGCAACTTTGTGGTCAAGAACGGCAGCAAAGCCATTGATATGTCTATTGTAAGAGTAGAAAATTGCTTCCTTCGCTATCTCATTACTATACTTGGAAACATAAGAAGATTAAGCAAATTGGCAACTAAAATGTAATGACATAAACTAGAAGCTTCACCTCCCTAACAATGACCCAAGCAAACTGTAATGAGATTCTGTTGCGATTCGGAGATCGACCGAAGACGGATTCGAGCCGTGCGAATGTGATCCTAAGTAAACAATGTAAGACTGCACGAGATGAACATATGAGATATACGATCGAAGAAAGAAAAAACCAAAAGAATGGTTGATCATTGGCTTGCCTTTTGGGTGGCAATGGTGGATGTTTGAAACAAAGGGAAAAGAAAGAAGAGAAGAATCAATGAAGATAGATTGAAACCCTCCATAGCTTTAAGCATGAAGCTTATGAATGAGTAACTCCCTCCATTCTTTTCAGCTTTATAATAACAAACCTAAATGGCCTATGCCTCATTTGACTCTTCATTTTTTTATTTAAAGAAGGTTTTGAAATGAATTGGTGCAATCTTGGAAAGGAAATGAAATGAAAAACATTTAAGAGAATTCATTGCTCTAAAAGGTTGGAATCCTTACCCATGTTCATATAACAACATTAAAATCTTTTTATCAACTAGTTTCGTTGGTTTAGTGACGACTCAAGCAACTTGAATAGAGTTCAGAACCCAGTACAACTCTCTCTTTTCGGGTTAGATTGTCGGTTACACGCATCATTGACATGACATCAGTTTCAATCGTCAAACAATTTTAATTTTCATAATAATCTTAAAACTAATATTGAATTGCAACTCTGTTTTTGGGCAGGTCACGTTGGCCCAACACAAAAAAAAAAAAAAAATGTTAACCTGCTAACTGACCCGAATTTTTTAATTTTCCAAAAATTCAACCTAACCTTTATTGAAAAAAATAAACTGGATTGGTTGGGTTCTCGAGTCATTTGAATACCTCGAGTATAGTCCATAACCTCTATTAACCTTATTGTATTTTTTTTTTTTTTTCGAAATGAAAATTATTATTATTTTATAATGATTACTCTTATCCTAACGGGCTATATTTGGTTTATTTTTTATATGAAACAAAAAAGGAAAAAAAATAATAATAAGGGATTGTGTATTTATAAAGGAAAGTTAATAAGTTTATGTAATTTATAATTACCCTAATTTAAACGGTGGCATTGAATTAATGATATATTTAACCACAAATTAATTCAAGGAAAATGGATTCTTTTCCTCTTTTGCCCTTCCCATTAATCTTCCCCCATTTTAATTTCTCAACTGTTATGTGTATTTTAGGAAGTATTTATTTCCATTTATTATTATTTATTTTTTTGCTTAAAACATGGAAGTTACTGTTTTTAATGAGATGAAAAAAAAAAAATCTAGACTTTTGATGGAAAATATAAATTAATAAAAAAAATATCCATAAAGGTTTGAAAAATATTCTTAAATTTTAAAAAATTTAATAATAAGCTAGTTTATAATTTATTTAAAAATATAACTTTTATTACGGTATAAAAAGTTCAAAACGAATGTTTAAAAAAATATCTATAAAATTTTAAAAATAATATTAATATTCGTTATTTTTATAATAAAAAAAATCATTACGGTTAAATATACGTCGACGTCTATTATTCAAATTATTTAATAGAAGAAATAATTAAATCAATCAAATTTCGAGACGCTAAATAAATGCTTCTTTAGGATCTTAGAGAGAGGATAATGAGGTTTACTATTATTTTTAAAATGTTTAGGGTATTTTTCAATTTCTTAAAAAAGTTTACAAGATATTAATAAAAGAAAGCTATGAAAACATTTTGACAGTTATTTTTAAAATTTTCGTGAAAGTTCAACCATATTTTTGAAATACAGTATTAATGGTTTCATTCCAAACAAACGGTAAGTATTTTTTAAAACTTTTTTTTTAAAAAAAAATTTAGACTTGGGTACTATTGAAATTTTTTAAAGTTTATGGATACTTTTTAATCAATAAAATTAATGCGTCGTCTCCAATGGACGCGACCCATGACCGAAAGCCTCAGCCCAGTCCATATATAGTAGTTGCGCCTGCAGCAATCTGAGAACCCGAGGTTGCAGGCCGTGACCTGTGACTCGCGCCTCGACCCGTGCCTCAAACCAAGAGGTAAACAGAAATGTGGCTCACTCCTATCAACCTACAGCAAAAAGAAGCCCTCGGCTTCGAGGCTCGGCTCAGGTACCCTAATTTTAGCTTAAATCCCACCGTTCCGACCCTCTCGAACCTGTTTTTTTACCTTAATTAAGGTAATCGAGATTGTTTTAATGTCGCATTTCACATATGTCAATTGGAATTCCTATTAATTGTGAAATACTAACGAAAGGTGACGAACGATCTAATAGGAAACGAACCTCGACAACGTTTGGAGCAGCTTTTGAGGAACAAAAGTTAACATTTATTGAATTAAGGAGAACGCTGACTAAGCCAACCAAGTAAGTGACCTTACTACAGGATAGACTAGAGACTTGTTTGCTGTATGACATATAACGTATGAGTTATGACTTATGATGTCGTATATGAGTTATATGATGATGCTTGATGACGTGGTATGATGACTATTATGTATTTGATGACATTATGATGACGATGTATGATGATTATGATGCATGACGTAACGACCCTAAATTTTCACATACTCAGAGTCGCTACTAACGTCTCATGCTCATCTATAATGCGGAAATATAACTCTTACATGAACATAATTGATAACGTAAACTTCAAAAAACGTTTAAAACAACTCCTTCTCTGGAAAACACAGCCATGGTCTTACGTGTTTAAATATGAAATTTAGAGAAAACAAAAAACAAGTACAAAATAATTTAAAATAATGAAATGCAAAACAACCTATTCTAACTTGAGACTAGAAATTTAAATATGAGTCTACCCTATGCACGTGCCACAGTCTCTGCTCGCGATGCCGCCGTCCTCCGTACAAGTGCGCCTTGCCTTTACCTGAAAAATGAAATGGCACACGGCCTGAGTATTTCAAAGAATACTCAGTAAGTGGCCCCACTAAAGGGGGCCATGCAAATGCAAACACATGCAATCATGATTTAGGGACCTATCTCTAATCATCTTAGGGGTGGCCTCCAGTCTCGGACAAATTGGATGTGTAGTACTTCCCTACACACGACTCACACGTGCGAGTGTGAGTCCCCAGGGCGCTCGCACACCCCCTGGACCCTCTGGTCAAGCTAATCTGTAGCGACGTCCGGAGGTCAGCGGAACCCCATAGTGTCATGCGCCTCATGAACACCCTCATCTGTGTGCTTTCGCACCTGTGCGCATTCGCGCTCATCATAAGGTGCGCGTCCGCACTCATCATCTCTAGGGGAAGTAGCCCTATGCTTATGAACATACAAAATGCATGAGGTCCCTCTAAATCCATCGTAATGTCTCTTCTGACACAACCCTCTAGTCTCATCTCTTTGTTACTCTAGGTAACGCATACTCGTGGATATTTATATTAATATCATTTTCATGCTCTTAGGGTTGTGTCCTACGTCGATCTAACGACATGATACAATATGGCACTCATCATCATCTAGCATGCTCAATATGAAAAACATCATCATATAAGGTAAAAATCATGCAATCATCATGCTCATCATAATGCCACAACGTGCGTCAAACATATCAAGCGTCACTCAACAAAATATGTATATACCGCACATATCATCAAGCATCATAATCCACACATCATCATAACTCATACAATTATTTAGCCTATCCTATAGTAAGGCCACTTACCTGATTAGCTTATACAGTTGTCACCAATTTATCTTTAATGAAAGTTTGATTTTTCCCTTTGTATCCAAGCCAACCTATAAGAATCCATGGCATCAATTTCATGTTAAATTCTCTAACTCTTACAATGGTTCATGTGCTAAACTTCATGCAAGCATTAAAGACTTTGCATAGATAAAGTCTTGGAACGTTATAATATACCTCTAAATAGATATACACATATTATATATATATTCTATTTATATTAAGATTTCATTTTCTATTTTTTATTTCGATTGACTTCTCTCTTGTCTTTTGATATTCTTTCTTTACTCTGCTTTTTCTCTCAATTTTTGTTCAAGACATGTTCTTGACCAATTTTTAATCATACTTACTTAATCATATTGTTGGTCAATTCGAATCCATTCTTACTCCCAACTCTTCCCTTTTATTTTTCTCTTCCTCTGTGTTTTTTTCTTTTGATTTTATATTCTGGCCTTCTCTGTATTTTCTGTGTTTTTTTCTTTTGATTTTATATTCTGGCTTCTCTCTACTTTTCGTTTTTTTCTTTTGATTTTATATTCTGGCCTTCTCTGTATTTTCTGTGTTTTTTTCTTTTGATTTTATATTCTGGCTTCTCTGTACTTTTCTATTTTTTTTTACTCTGTATGCATTCTCTGTATTTTTTTTTTTTTTTTACTTCTCTCTATTTTTTTTTCTCTATATGTCTTCTCTCTATTTTCTCTTTTTACTTCTTTCCTCCTCTCTTTATTTTCTCTTTTACTTCGGCCTTCTATCTATCTATATATATATATATATATTTTTTTCCTCTTTTCTTTTGATTTTGTTAACAGTACTTTGCCTCTCTACCGTCATCTCATATTTTTTTTGTATTCTAATTAATTCTTCTTTCCAAATCTTTCATTTATCTTATGTATTTTTTTTTCTTTCTTTAATTTTGTTAAAATCTAACATTCACAGATAAATTTTCATTTCAAATCTTTCCTTTCTTCTTTCCTTTTTCCTTTCTTATTTACCTGTTAATTTTTTTTGTTCCCATTCTTCTCTTTTACTCTCTATTTTGTATTTATTTTTCTATCTGTTATGTTGACAAATATTTGCCTCATCTGTTCTAGTTATTTTCTATGACCTAACATCATAACCAAAAATTTAAATATCTCGGCAAGAGAACCAGGGATCTAATTCTGCATAATTAGACAAAGGAAAAGAAAATATGTTCTAGTTATTTTTCTATGACCTACCATCATAACCAAAAATCTAAATAAATGGGCAGGAACAAGAGATCTTATTCAGATTAATTAGATAAAGGAAAAGGAAATCTGATTGGGATAAATGAAAAGAGATCTGAAATATGACTTACCGTAATAACAAAGCAAGATCTCTGTCCAAAGGAAGATCTCTCTCCAATAATTAAATCTACAGCTCTCTTTGCAAATCTGGTTGTTGGTATTTTTTTTTTTTTCATTGTAGGAACCTTAGATGCATCCAGTATTTTTTTTTTCATTGTAGGAGCCTCAGATGCATCCAGTATTCTTTTTTCATTGTAGGAACCTCAGATGCATCCAGTATTCTCATTTGGGTTTTTTTTTTTTTTTACGGATAAGTTGGCTGAGGAGAGATAGTTGGGAGAGGGAGGGGGTTAGTGGGGAGTAGTTTAGGGAAAATTATTATTTTAATTATTTAATTATTTAGTTTTTTTTTTGGGTTGTTACACATGATGTTGCTACTTTAATATGACGATTTTTTCCATATTAAGCACGGTGTATGATGTGAATGCCATGTTGTATCATGTTGAGAAATCGCCTAGGACACAACCCTACAGAGTATGAATAACAATGTTAAGATGAATAACTAATGCACATGTATTACTAATATTAACATAGAGATGAGACTAGAGTTGTGTTAGGAAGACGTTTTAAAGACGAAAAATAGAGGGACCTCATGCATGTTTGTGTGTACATAAGTATCGGGATACTTCCCCTTTTATGATGATGAGTGTAGAAGAGCACGTTACGATGATGACGGTGATCATGTATAGCATGACACTCGGGGGTCCGCTGACCTCCAAACGTCGCTACGGACAGCTAGCTCGACGATGGTGGGTCTAGGAGGGGTGCAAACCGCCTGGAGATTCACACTTGCACGTGTGGGTCGTGTATAGGGAAGTACTACACATCCAAGTTAGTTCGGACGGGAGGCCACCCCTAAGATGAGATAATGATAGGTTCCTATAGCATTGTTCCATGTGGTTGCATTTTTTCATGACCCCTATATTGGGGTCACTTAGTGAGTATTCCTCGAAATACTTAGGCGGTGTGTACATCATTTTTAAGGTAAGGCAAGGCATTCATGTACGGTTGACGCGTGGCATCGCAAAGTAGTTATCATGGCACGGGCATAGGATAGAAACATATTTAAATTCCTAGACTTAATTAGAATAGGTTGTCTTGCATTTCATAATTTTAAATCATTTCAATTTCATTTTTATTTGCATTTCATTATTGTGTGTGGATTACGTAAGATCATGACGGTGTTTTAAACGATGAAGTTGTTTCATTAGTTTCGAAATTTATTGCGTAAACGTATGATGTTTATGAAACTTTTGAAAGTTGAAAATTATATTTTCGAACCTACAAAGTTATTTTTATTAGTTTTGACGTATAATGCATTTATTTTATTAGGTCTCAATAATTTTTAAATTTTAGGAAATGTATCAATTCAAAGAACTTATTAAAATGGTTGTGTTTAATAGTCTAGCATCAATTAGTTCTTAAAATTTTAAATAGTTTAATAGATTTTTTTTAGTTTTGACTTTAATAAGTTTCATCTTAAAAGTTTATAAATATATTAAACAAAAAAAAAAAAAAAAAAAAAAAAAAACTAGTCATAATAGATCAAAAGAAATCACATGGTGCAGAATTAAAATTTGGTACGAAGAAGACAGAGTTGATAAGCGACCAAGCAACATTGAAATTACAGAGCAACGTGCAAATATTTTAACCAAAGTCCTAGCAAAGGTTAAACTTTGCAGATATGCAGGAGTCGTTCTAAGTGAAGAATCTCGAGTAAAATCAAGCTTACGAGGAATAATATGAGTCAATAAGTTTGACTTAGTAAAAATAGTTATTAACCTGAGCAAGTTTAAGAAAATGATCGGTGTTTATTGAGAATCGTTAGTAATTTAATCGAGAGAATTATTAGCGGTTTTAACTTAGAAAGTTTAGAAAATTTGTTAGTATTTTCTCCCCAATAAAAAGTCATCAGAATCATGCTCTATTATCATTTAACTGTGTACATGAAAATAAAACTTTAATTATTGAGCTAAAACAAGCTAAACTCAACCCAACTCGTGTGCTTCTTTCACTGCTTTGTTAATGACACAAAAATTGGACTGCTAACACTATGCTTCCCGTCAGACCACACAAGTTTTCCAAACACATATCCATCCGTTTGATTATTTGACACCTTCTTCAACACAACTTTGAAATCCTTCTCTTCACCAGTTTTGGTGAACTTCAAAGTACTTGGGTCTACCGAAACCGAAACACCTGGCGGTGCCTCGATTTGGGCAACATATGTACCTGGACTTCCCACATTTGTTACTCTTCTTTTGACCTCTACAACCTCTGATTTCAGATAATTTATCGAGATTGATGGGTAGTTCAAATCTGTTATTTTGAATGAGTTTAAACAAACGAATGAAGTATCATTAGTGAATAGTTTCATTAGTGTTTTATTGTAGCCACGGACACATAGGAAGTTCAAGTAGTCTTGGGTGGAGAGGTCGTAAACAAGGCCAGGATCTGCTGCTTTGTTTGGTTGGACATGGCCGGCACCATAGGCCAAGGGGTTTAATCTCTGCTTTTCTGGGTTTAGTATTGGATTTAAGTCATTGGCTTTGGTTTCAGCTGCAAAACAAAACCATTACCATTAGCTTACGAGATTTAAGTCAAAATGAAAATCTCATAAATAAAATATCTTACCATTCATTTGAGAAGTTACTAGTTTAATTAGTCCTTGAACTTTTAAAATGATTGAAGAATTTTGCATAACAAACCTGTGGTCATGATTGCAGATCTGAGAGCGGCTGAACTCCATTTTGGATAAAGGGTTTTGAGTAGGCCAACGATGCCAGAAATATGGGGACATGACATAGAAGTGCCTGATAATACATTATATTGAACCCGACGTTTATCAAAAGGTAAACCAGTTGGTGATACTTCGTTAGAGAAAGCCGCTAGTATATTCACTCCTGGTGCTGTTATATCAGGCTGGAAATTAAAAAGAAAAATGCAATACTTCAAATTTTGCGACCATTAGCAATTGACACATTAAAATTTATACTATAAAATTACTCAACACATATATCTAACCAACCTTGAGTATTAAAGGCTCAATTACACTGGGACCTCTTGATGAGAATGAAGCCATAATTGGTGCTGGCTTGATTCCCAACTCGGTCTTCACAGGAGTTATGGAAGCCATTGGACTTCTGATTCAACCACAAAACTTAACATATAAGTTACAACTTTTAAGTGTAATAAATTTTTAACTTAAAAAATACGTTTAATAGATTCCTAAATCAAAAGTTTCTAAGTTTAGATCATAAAGTTTAAAAGAGTTCGAGAATAAACGTGGAAGTGTATAGAATAAGATGGAGTAATTACTTAGTAGACTGGATGTATTGTTCGATTGATTTTCTATCGGTGTAGCTTATATGGGCAGCAGGAAGTAAGTGTGCAGCAGGCAAAAGTCCATCCCCAATATCCTCGTAATTAACAAGAATTATCCCAACAGCACCTGCTTGAGCAACCACATAACTCATCTCCACAGGATCGCCCAAATTAACGCAAACTACAATTTTTCCTTTAACCTTTTTAGGATCAAGAGACCCTTTTGCACATGTTTGGCTACAAGATCACAATAAATTTTTGTTAATATTATATGGCTACCGTAAATTTATTGAATAGAAACATGCCGATTAAATTATATAAAACAATCTTAAATTTTAAAATATATTTAAATAATGTTCTTGCATCTTTAAAAATTTTATTTTAACCTTCCTAAAAAATTGTGGGAATATATCATAACATCATTTTTAACTTAAAAAAAAACATAATTAATTTTTATGGTTTATTTCAACTCAAAAGATATTGCTTAACATAATTTACAAATTTACCAGAGATGGTTTCAATAGAAAAGTTCACAAAAGTCAAGTGTTAATTTTAAAAATTAGGACATGATTGTAATGTATCCGCAATTTAAACATATTTTGTATAATTTAAATAAGAATATACTCACGCGTCGTTAGGAGGGGTATTGTTGAATTTTGCATCTAAAGAACGGATCAGTGGATAGAACTTATTAGCTGGCAATATTTGATTAGAAAGACTTTCACCCTGAGATAGACAATGAAAAATTATTTAAGACAACATAAACGTAGTACATAGAAATAAACTCAATCCACAAATATAGAGACACGTATACGAAAAAAATTTATATGCCCAATGCAATTAACCATGTTTAAAAATGGTTTGATTCTTACCTAAATATTTGTATAAATAGGATCGAGAACACGACTATATAGTACTAACAAGTGTCGGATAGAGTACCTTTAAGCGCATCTTGTTTCCCAACACCACGTAAGTGGTAAAAAGCCTGTCAATTGTGCTAGCTGCCACAGTTATCATCCATGGTGCGAAATTTGTGACACTTCTTTCAATTGGTCCAAAATTTCCACCAGAACAAACAACAGTGATGCCATTCTTCACGGCATGGAAGGACACTACAGCCATTAGATCGTCAGAATATTCAAGAGGAAGTGCACCGAGTGAAACCGATAGAACATCAACTCCGTCACTAATGGCAGCTTCAAAGCCAGCTACAATATCGGCCATAAAACACGAACCATACAACGCTGGAGGCCAACATACTTTATAGGCAGCAACACGGGCTTTAGGGGAACCCCCTTTTGCAGTGCCATTACCATTCCCAAAAAAGCTTGCTCCATCAACGAAATTGCCTCCAGCTGTGGATAAGGTGTGTGTTCCATGCCCATCATCATCCCTTGTTGTTTCATAGCTTGAGTTGAGAGGTTTAGGTTTCACGACGGATATATATCCTTTGTTGAAATATCGTGCTCCAATCAGCTTCCTGCATTTAAAATCTTCAATTTTACATCTATGTTACAGGTATCAATACAAGCATTTGATACGATGAATAGCTAGAACACAAATAGCTAGAACACAAACAGGACAAGGACAGATCTATTATCATTTTTATATAAGATTTATATAAGAAAATTGAGAAATCGATGAGTTTATGCATTTGTATGCTTGGAAATAAGAGATTTGATGGTAGGGACCTGTTGCAGCGAAAGTTGGAGCCACCTTCACAACTTCCCTTCCATCTTTTTGGGATAGGTCCATATCCTTCATCACTAAAACTCTTTGATTCTGGCCAAACACCTGTATTTATTCCAATTACAATAAGAAGAGGTACCCAAATTATTACAAAAGTTGCCAAATGTCCAAGAACTTATGAGAGGGAACAAGTCCAACCTGTGTCAATGTTGCCAATGATGGTAGATTCACCAAAACTTGAAAGGTTCCAAAGTGAGTTTGAAGGAACTCCACCATCATTCTCAACTCCAAGAAAGTTCCATGATCGTGTTGTGTGCAGTTGTAGTCCTTTGTTTTCATATACTGATATCACATCAGGATGCTCTAAAAAAAAGAGAAAACACTATATTATTAAAATAGAAAAACTAGGCTGGCTTTGTAACAAAGTTTTGGAAACTAAATATCGAGTATGACTTATGATAGCCATCGTCATAGATATGGATGAATCATTTTACTTGCTAGATCTTCTGCAACATTTTGATCAAGAACAGTGGCAAAGCCATTGATATTTCTATTGTATGAGTAAAAGATTGCTTCCTTAGCTGCTTCATTGCTGTACTTGAAAACAAAAACATAAGAGTGTAAATGAAGAATGAGAGTTCAACAAATTCGAACTACATTATTTGCAAGTAAAAGCTTCACCTTCCTAACACGGATCCAAGTAGATTGTAGTGAGTTTGTGTTGCAAGTTGGAGATCAAGGGCAGAAGGATTCAAGCCATGTGAATGTGATCCCAAGTAAACAATATAAGACTGCACAACATAAACAAAACGTTTCAATGTCTAAAACCCAGTTCATATAAACATTGAAAAGCATTTATAAGTGATGATTGAGTAACCTTCTTGGCTGCAATGGTAGATGTTTGTAAAAGAGCAAAAAGAAAGAAGGGGAGAAGTAAAGGAGGAAGATTGAAGGCCTCCATTTCTTTTTCTCTCAAAATAATTGTTTCGTTAAAATGTTATGTTATACTCTCACTTCCTTAGTGCCTTTTTATAATGTTGATCAATGTTTTATGATTGGACTCAGATTTGGGGTTTCATTTTTATGTATAGAAAGTGATGAAGAAATCTTCCATTTGAAGAGAACAGAGAAGATTATAACTCCAAATGGGAGAAATTCATGGTATTTTAAAGAAATTAGTTTGGTAAGGAAATGAAAATGATTTAATAACACACCCTGCACCAAAAAGGTAGAATCCAAGTAAGAAATATATTAGACTTGAGTAGAAAATTAAGATGATATAGTTGTTAGACCAATCCAATGAATCCTAGGAGGTCGAAACTCTTCTCGACCTTCTATCGAGTACTCAGTTTTCCATACTTTCAATTTGACCCGTGCAAACAAGATACACCACCGTAATGAGACTGTTAGTCGAGCCTTTTGTGTAGTTAGAAACCATTTATTGTCTGACTCTAGGCATCTTGTGATATGAACCAAGAGACATCAATCATACAATATACTTCAATGAAGATGTGAAGATTGTTAGGATCGATACCAGTTGTTAGGATCGCACAACAACGCACACGCTTGATCTAGATGAACACAAAGAAAAGGATAGAGAGAATTGCAAGGAGAACTCTGGCTAAAAGGATTTTGTATTGATGACTTCAGGTATGTACAACAAGAGAGAGTACAGAGAATAGAAAGTACATTTCAAAGCTTTACTAGACGGGATATATATATGGTTCAGTCTACTAAATATAGCTTTACCAGATTTAACTATCTACTATATATAGCTTTACCGGATATAGCTTCACCATATATGGCTTTACCAAATATAGCTTTACCTTATATAGCCATTGACCAAGCTATAAATACAGGGAGCAGACTCCATAACTCAACAATTCTCCCACTTGGAGACTGATCCTACACCATACCAATTAGGGCTTTGCATAGCTTTAATTTTCCAACATCAACACATTTTGTCAACATGTCTGCTGGATTCTTTGCACCCTCTATCTTCTCCAAACACATATCGCCTTCTTCCACTAACCTGCGAGTGAAATGGTACCGTCTTCTAATGTGTTTTGTCCTTGAATGATAGACTGGGTTTTTCACCAACTGTATGGCACTCTGACTATCTGTATAAAGGATCTTCTTGCACTGCTTCCGGCCTAATTCTTCTAGATAGTCTGTCATCCATATCATCTCCTTTCCAGCTTCAGCTATGGCCACGTACTCAGCTTCAGTAGATGAAAGAGCAACGCATTTCTGAAGCTTGGACATCCAACTCACTGCTGTTTCATCTATAGTGTAGATATACCCAGATGTGCTCTTGCTGGAGTCTACATCTCCACTCAGATCAGCATCCACAAAACCTTGCAGAACTACTTTGCCATTGCCATAACAAAGTGTAGTATTGGATGTACCTCTCAGATATCTCAGAAGCCACTTCACAGCTTCCCAATGTTCCTTCCCTGGATTTGCCATGTACTTGCTAACAACTCCCACTGCATGTGTTATGTCAGGTCTAGTGCAGACCATAGCATACATCAAACTCCCAACTGCAGAAGCGTACGGAACTGATGCCATGTGCTCACGTTCCTCAACTGTCTTGGGAGATTGCCCCTTTGACAATTTAATATGATTTGCCAAGAGGGTAGTCCTGGGTTTAGCGTTATTCATCTTGAATTTGGACAACACCTTCTCAATGTACTGCTCTTGGGATAGATTTAATATGCCAGCAGATCTATCTCGAGAAATTCTCATCCCAAGGATCTGCTTCGCTGCACCTAAATCTTTCATCTCAAATACTGAAGACAAGCTTGCCTTCAGGTGGTTTATCTCCCTCATACTTGATCCAGCAATTAGTATATCATCCACATACAGGAGTAGAAACACATAAGAATCAGTGTATTTCTTGAGGTAGCAACACTGATCCTTTTCACTTCTGTGGAAACCACTCTTGCTCATGAAGGAGTCAAACTTCTTGTACCATTGTCTCAGTGCTTGTTTCAGTCCATACAAGCTCTTATTGAGCTTACACACCATGTGCTCCTTGCTTGGAGCTGCAAATCCTTCGGGTTGTTGCATATAGATCTCCTCATCTAGATCTCCATGTAAAAATGCCGTTTTTACATCCATTTGCTCAAGGTGCAAATTCTCCGATGCAACAATACTCAGTAGAATTCGGATAGTAGTTAATTTCACAACTGGAGAAAAGATCTCAGCATAATCAATGCCTTTTCTTTGTGAATATCCTTTAACTACTAACCGAGCCTTAAACCTCCTTCTGCCATCTGGTTCAACCTTGATTTTGAACACCCATTTGTTCAACAGAGCTCTCTTTCCTGTAGGCAGCTCAGTCAGCACTCACGTATTATTCCTTTCAAGTGAGCTCATCTCATCATCCATGGCTTGCTCCCACTTAGTTGAATCTTCCACTTGTAGGGCCTCATCAAAGGACTCTGGTTCTCCTTCGTCAGTCAGCAACAGATAGTGTAATGAGGTTGAATATCTGTCTGGTGCTCTGGTAGTTCTGGATGATCTTCTCAACACCTGCTCAGGTGCAACTTGCTCCACGTCTGGTTCTTCAGCAATAGGATCAGCCACGTCTGGTTCTTCAGCAATAGGATCAGGAGTTTCTTGAGCTTCTGTTGTACCATCACTGTGTGAATTTTCTTGCCACTCAAATTCAACTCCCACTTGCTTCGTAGTCTCAGAGTTTATCTTCTCTCTGTCCTTGTACATGACATTTTCATCAAAGGTCACATCACAGTGTCTTAGGATCTTCATATTTTTCTCATCCCAAAACCTATACCCGAACATGTCAGAGCCATAGCCTATGAAGTAGCATTTCACAGCCTTAGCATCAAGCTTATCTCTCTTCTCTGGATCAACATGAACATACGCAGTACAGCCAAAGGTTCTCAAGTGAGAGTACTTGAGTTCTTTTCCTGTCCATACTTCTTCGGGCAATTTGAACTTCAAGGGTACTGACGGCCCTCTATTAATCAAATATGCTGCTGTGTTCACAGCATCAGCCCAGAATGTCTTTGGCAATCCAGAATGAATCCTCATGCTTCTTGCTCGCTCATTCAAGGTTCTGTTCATCCTTTCTGCAATACCATTTTGTCTTGCCTTACCGGGAATTGTACTTATTAATCTAATTCCCTCAGCTGCACAAAATGTCATAAACTCTGATTTGTTGTACTCTCCTCCATTGTCAGACCTCAGGCATTTGATCTTCAAGCCGGTCTGATTTTCAACTTCAGCTTTCCACTTCTTGAAGGTGGTAAACACATCTGACTTGTGTTTCAGAAAGTAAACCCATACCTTCCTGCTGAAGTCATCGATGAAGGTGACGTAGTACCTTGATCCACCAAGTGATGAAACTGGAGATGGTTCCCAGACGTGTGTATGGACCATTTCCAACCGCACTTTCTTCGGTTCTCTGGCAGCCTTTGTGAAACTAACTCGTTTCTGTTTGCCCATAACGCAGCTCTCACAAAGACCCATATCAACAGATTTTAAGCCTTCTAAAGCTCCTTTCGTAGTCAGCATCTTCATTCCTTTGACGCTCATATGTCCAAGTCTATTGTGCCATAGACTTGAATTGGAAGCACTCTCAGCAGCAGCAGTCATGTTTATACACTCTGCAGTAGTGTATAAGGTTCCGGATTTTGTGCCACGCGCAACAACCATGGCGCCCTTCACAATCTTCCAGGAACTCTTTCCAAACTCTGCTGCATAGCCTGTGCTATCCAACTGACCAATAGAGATCAGGTTCTTCTTGAGACCAGGAATGTATCTGACATCTTGTAATGTCCATTGATTTCCTGCTGGAGTTTGTATGGAGACATCTCCCTTTCCTTCAATCTTCAAGGTTTTATTGTCGGCAAGATACACCTTCCCGAAATTTCCTGATTTGAAATTTCGAAACAATTCCTTACTTGGAGACGAATGGAACGATGCACCTGAATCCAAAATCCAGGATTCAGCTGGGCTATCCACACTAAGGATTAAAACGTCCTCAGCATCTTCTGTTGTGTATATAGAATCATCATCATCTTCAGATTTATGATTCTGCTTCTTCTTTAGCTTTGTACAATCTGTCCGAAAGTGTCCTTTTCCCCCACAGCTCCAACACGTTACGTTGGGTTTGTTTGGAGATTTTCCCCGGTTCTTTGATTTTGAACGCCCATGTTTGTTTGAGCTCTTTGATTTGCTTCTTTCCCTTCGATCAACACTGAGAGCATTGCCTGATGAATCTCCAGTTTCCCGTTTGCGAATACTTTCGCTGAGAACTACATCTCGAATTTCATCAAACTTCAGTTTATCAGATCCTCGGGAACTGCTGATTGCGGCAACAACAGTATCCCATGACTCGGGTAAGGATGACATCAAAATCAATGCTTTAATTTCATCTTCGAAATTAATTTCCACCGAACCCAGTTGACTTATGATCATATTGAATTCATTTATATGATCCGCAACACGTCCACCTTCAGACATCTGTAGATTGAACAATCTACGCATCAAATACACCTTGTTCATAGCCGACGGTTTTTCATACATATTTGACAGCGCCTTCATCAGATCTGACGTTGTCTTCTCCTTGATGATGTTAAACGCCACGTTTCTGGATAACGTCAACCGGATCATCCCTAAGGCTTGTCGATCCTTGAGCTTCCACTGTTCCGTGGTCATGGTATCCGGCTTCACCCCCAACAGAGGTTCGTGAAGATCTTTCTGGTACAGATAATCTTCAATCTGCATCTTCCAGAAACCGAAATCGGATCCATCGAACTTCTCAATTCCAATCTTTGAACTTTCCATCTTCACAGATCGTGGTGAATTTTGCCTTGCTCTGATACCAGTTGTTAGGATCGATACCAGTTGTTAGGATCGCACAACAACGCACACGCTTGATCTAGATGAACACAAAGAAAAGGATAGAGAGAATTGTAAGGAGAACTCTGGCTAAAAGGATTTTGTATTGATGACTTCAGGTATGTACAACAAGAGAGAGTACAGGTATGTACAACAAGAGAGAGTACAGATAATAGAAAGTACATTTCAAAGCTTTACTAGACGGGATATATATATGGTTCAGTCTACTAAATATAGCTTTACCAGATTTAACCATCTACTATATATAGCTATGTACCATATATAGCTTTACCGGATATAGCTTCACCATATATGGCTTTACCAAATATAGCTTTACCGGATATAGCCATTGACCAAGCTATAAATACAGGGAGCAGACTCCATAACTCAACAAAGATAAGGTTGTCAAAATTATCAAAAGAAGTTCTCCACAAGCTAGACATGATCGATCTTGCTTGTGGAGTGATTCGAATCTCAAACAATGTTCTTGCCTTGAGATATTCGATCAACAAGATAATCCGAATCTTATTCCCCTTGTAGTTGATTCCTTATCTTATCATCTTGACTTGATAAATCTTTAAAGGGTTTTCAAATTGTTCGAAGGAACTCACTTCCCAAAATGATCTTTCTACGTCTATAAATAAATGTTTGATTATGACGAATACTTGTCACAACTCAAGTTTTAAGGCTACGAAACCCAGATCGAGAATAAAATGATGAAAGTGAAGATGGACTGACGCTCCAAAACATTCCCCTCTGTGACCGCATAACTCTCGAATACTCATCCATCGATTTGCAAGTTGCAAATACTTGAAAAAGGAAGGAGAAAAAGGGTGTGTATAAAAATATACCCAATAAGCAACTTATTCGTAGACTCTCATGGCATCCTTGATCTAATAGGAGACCATAGGCTTTACTCTCAGCTCTAGGTGAAGAGTTGTTGTTCACAGACTTGAGTAACTAGTTTAGCCTACAGAGTAGTACTCAGTATCTGTGGTTTAGGTACTACCTTAAAGAACTCTCTCTATTAGGTGGGGCAGCATGGTGAGTGCTAGCTACTCTTCATCCATAGGAGGTTAGATGACAACTCATGTAGTTGCTCGAGATTAAGGGGAGCGACCCCAATATGTGCCAGTTCAATGACGACCCACATGATCAATGCCTACCCATAGGAAAAATCCATCATGCAAGCTAATCCAAGCGAACTATCTAGTTACACAACCCTCACCAACCTTACGCCTAGCTCAACAATATCGTACCGAAGTGAAATGGGAAGTAGAAGTTCTACAGACATTGTACCGACTACTATGGGCCTAGGTGGCTACATTTGTTTCGAGGTTGTCATGATGGTCTTTTATGTCTCCCAGAGTATTTTAGAGGGCTTGACATGGATTCATGTCTCCAGGTTTCTCAATTTTGACTACTTGAGTCTTGTTCGGTCGGAAGCAGGTCAGGAGCACTAGGGCTACACCCTATGATCGTCTCTGATGGTTCTCTAATGTGCTTGGACTACCGGAGGCATTCCATCCAAGGTATTGTCTAACCAAACTAACCCTCCCACCTTATTCTTATTCTATTTTCGCTATTTACGATAGGGAGAATCACACATTCAATCACTTGTAGTTATTGTACTGTAAATCATGCATATAGTCACAGATGCTCTACGGGATAATAACATCTATCAATTACTCGAAGTGAAGATATACAAATTTTCATCCTCTGATTTAGCACAATTATGTACAAGCAATAGAAAAACAGTTTAGTTATACGACTAACAAAGAGTGAATATTCTCATGCTTATCCAATCGTTCTAGACTTAGGTCATACCAAATCTATCTACCTAGGATTTGGTTTTAGTAGCATGTATGTATTACCAAGTTATCCCTACAAATATTACTTTCTAGAATTTGTATAGTTACTTACTTAGATGACGAATACTTTTCCGAGCTAGCCTTTTTGCATGTTAGGAGCTCAAAAATTTATGAAATTTCTGTGTACGATCTCCAATTAATAAAATAAAAACCAACTTTGTGAATGGAAAATTTTCCATAATTTTTTATTTTAATTATCATGTATTAAAAATAGAAATTTGATTTTTTTTTTTTTTTTTTTTTTTTTTTTTTGCTTATTATGAACTTTCTAAAAAAAGTACAAACATAGTTGTATGTTAAAAAAAATTTGAATTGGAAATTTGTCGACTAAATAAGGTTTTTTCATGGTGGGGAAGGATTATGATAAAATTAATATTGTATTAGAAAATTAGTAAGGGAATTTTTTTACAAGGATAAAATAGTAATTTTGGAGACTTCATTGATTTAAAACTTGAAATAAAAAAAATAAATAAAAATAAAAAGATAAAATTTAAATCGAAATAAAGTCAACCTGGACCAAATATAAATTAAACTTCAATTATAAGACCTTGTAATTCAAAATATTACGAACTAGAAAATGGGATTAGATACAATTATAAAACAAAATACAAAATACTTTAAGATATACAAATAGACTAAGGCTCCAAAACTGTAACGGTACAAAAAGATTCGTAGTCGCCGAAAAACGCATGATTTCCTGTGCCTCGCGTGAGATCTCACATCTTCAACCAACCCACGACCTAGACAAGAACTCCCATGCCACAACTCGATCACAAACAACCCACTTTCCTTCTAAGAACGTGTGAACACCGAGAGGGAGAGACAGCGAACTAACCTTTTTTTCCTCAGACTACAATGCCAGTGAGATAGAAAGAGTCGATCCAACGCCTGTGATCGATGCCCCGAGTACACAAAAGGTAAGCCACTTGCGTTTCGTACTAATTCATCGTGTTTTGCCTTCGTGACCAGTGAGATTCGTGTAATGAAAAAACTAAGATATCAACGGATTTGCATTTGTAGGTACATAGAAGAGGTTGTGACGTAGAAAGTCATGGCAGATGGAAGTTGATGAGGATCCTGAGATTAGGGTTTATGTGAAGGATGAAGGGTTGATTGGAAAGAAAATGAGAAAGGCTATGTTGGCTAATGAGAAATCGATTGTGTTGGAGAAGGTGAGGTTGTATGTACAAAGTATGGCGAAGGGTAATTTGGAGGTCAAATGGGTGGAGCCGAAGAGTAATCAATCAGCTCCACATGTGGCAGCCATGGAGACTGCCCCTGCGGCGTCAAAGCCGACACCCGTGGTGGAGAAGAACAATAGAGGATTCAAAAGACATGAAAAAAGGATCGGTATTGTTAAACCGAAAGGGCTCTAATAACATGATAATATTTGCTAAAACCAGCACAGAAATGGTGTGAAAGTTATTTATTTATAATCAAATAAACTAATTATATGGAAAGAGTAATAAATGGAAATAACACTAAATAGAAAGATTCCTATCGTAAGAAGACAAATATCTTATATGCACGATATGGTATAATCAAATATCAAATACAATATATATGGTAAACTATAATTTAGTACTAAATATCCTCAACAATATGATATATATGATATTTGTTTTATAATAAAATATCAAATATGATATATATGGTAAACTATAATTTAGTACTAAATATCTTCAACAATATGTTATAGGCACGATATGGAATGTTATGTCTGAAAGTATGAAAATGTTATGATATGACTTATATGTTGCATGCATGATATGATATGATTGACATGTAAAACGACAACTAACATGAAATATAACTCCGACATATGTATGAAAGTTATGATAAATGATACGATAAATATTATGAGAAATATTATGAAAAATGTAATATGGGAAAGATATAGGGACCACATGTATTATTGTGTGTTCATGCAGCGAGGCACACCCCTATTCTTTCACGATATTACAAACGCATACGCTACTAGGCAGGAAAACGATCATTATGTTTGACATAGTGCTGTCGTGACGGTCGATACTCCTAACGGGTGTCCAGCATCAACAGCTCCCAGAGTATGCTCGCCCGACTAGAAAGGGGCCCAAGAGGTGTGCGAACCGACTGGTGGGTTCATAATCACACGTGTAGGCCATGTGTATGAAATTAATTACACATCCAAGTTGCTCGTTAGGATAGTCGCCATAAGAAAACAAACTGTTATGATAGGTCTCATGCATGCATTTTTATGCCGTTGCATCATAATCTCGATAAGGGGTCGATTACTAAGTATTTCTTAAAATACTTAAGCCACGTGCTACTCTATTTTTCAGGTAATGTCAAGGCGCACCTGCAAGGCTAACGTGGTATCGCAATCCTAAGACTATGGCACATGCTTAGGATAAATTCGTATTTGAATTTTAGTAGACTATTGGTTAGTATAGGTTAATTACATTTTCATTTAGTAGCGGTAGGTTACCACAGGGCATTTCATTTTTGTATGGTTTCTTCATTTTACTTCTATTGCTATTAGTTTTATTCAAGAGTAATAAATGAAGCATGCAATTTTAAGGTTGATTTATTATAAATTATCAATAGATCATTCTGCATTAAATGTTTATGAGCGACTTTAGGTTAAGTAGAAAATTTAGGGTTGTTACGTAAAATCAATCAATACGAATATATAGACATATATACGATATAATTTTATTTGCCCAATACAATATACTATGTTTAAAAATGGTTCGATAATTACCTAAATACTTGTATTAAATAGTGTCAAGAACATAGCTATACAGTACTAACTAGTGTTAAATAGAGTACCTTGAAGTGTCTAGTACTAACTAGTGTTAAATAGAGTACCTTGAAGTGTGTTCCATGCCCATCATTGTCCCTTGCTATTTTATAGCTTGAGTTGAGAGGTCCGACAATGGATGCAATGGATGCATACCCTTTGTTGAAATAACATGCTTCAATCAACTTCTTGTATTTAAAATATTCACTTTTACATCTACGTCACACGTACCTATACAAGCATTTGATACAATGACTAGCTAGATAGATCTATTATCATTTTATGCTTAAAAACATGAGTTAAACGTCAAGTTTATTTATTTATTTATTTATTTGTAATTTTTTAAAAAATATATATCAACTAAAATAAATGTGTAATGGGTCTCTAAACTTTTCAATTTATATTTATTTTATTCTTAAACTTTAAAAATTATTTTAAGTTCCTCAAACTTAAAATTCAATTTTGTCTGATAGATCATTGACACATTTGAGGTTTATTTAAAATTCACGAACTTACGAATGTTCGAAGTTCTATTAGACATAAAATTTAATTTTATATCTAATAGATCAATTAATTTTTAAATATCTGAATATGTCTAAGACCGTGTTAGATCCAAATTGAATGTTCCAAACCTATTACACATTTTAAAACTTTTCTCGGCACAAAAAGTTAAAGGTTTAAATACAATATTTTTTAAATGTCAAAGATATCTTAAACATAAGCATGAAAGTTTAGGAACTATACTTTAATTTAACCAAAAAACTAGATTTAAGTAATTTTGCTCTAAAAATATATGCGTTTATGTGTCTATTTAGTATCGGTAACAATGATTCTATATGCATCTAATAAATGTGTCCAATTGTTTGTCTATTATGCTAACAAAATTGTCAAATACGTGCTTAATACGTTAGTCAAATGAATGTGTTTGTGTTTCTTAACATAAAAGAATTAAATAAAGGCAAAGTAACAATAAGAGATTTGATCTTAGGGACCTTGCAATGAACTTTGGAGCCACCTTCCCAACTTCTCTTCCATCTTGTTGAAACAGCTTCAGCTTCGTATCCTTGGTCACTAAAGCTCTTTGATTCGGATAAAACACCTATATTGATCCCAATTACCATAAAAGAGGTACCCAAATTACACAAATTATTACAAAAGTTGTAGAATGTCTAAGAGTTTATAAGAGAAAAATAAGATTGACATGTGTCAAAGTTGCCAATATGGTAGATTCACCAAATCTTGAAAGGTTCCAAAGTGAGTTTGAAAGGAATTCCACCGTCATTCTCAACTCCACTAAAGTTCCATGGTCAAGTTATTTGTAGTTTTAGTCCTTTATTTTTGTTGGATGATGGAAGTCCCACATCCGCTAATTTAGAGAATGATCATGGGTTTATAAGTGACGAATACTAACTCCATTGGTATGAGGCCTTTTGGGGAAGCTCAAAGCAAAGCCACGAGAGCTTATGCTCAAAGTTGACAATATCATACCTCATATCACTGTGGAGAGTCGTGTTCGTCTAACAAATCAAGAGTGAGAGACTAACCTTCTTGGCTATCAGGTGGATGTTTGCAAAAGAGCAAAAGGAAAGAATGGCAGAAGTAAAGGAGGTAGATTGAACACATCATTTCTTTTTGTGTAAGAATAATTGCTCATTAGATGTATATTCTTTTCACAACAACATAATAGAATTAAAAAGTATAGTGCTTAAGGTTCGGAGTCCAAGAAACCCTTCCCTCAAGTTGTTATTTCTACTCCATTTATTTGTTTCGGTATATTTCGACCGTGGATCAAAACCAACAATTGTATCGATCCAAGGAAAATGATCCACTTTGTTTTAGTGTAAGAACAACGATCAACGTCTATTGACCAATGTATATTACATCCTGAGTTTGCAGAGCAATATTATTAGACTTGGCCAAATGATCGAAGAAGGAAGTAGAATGAAGTTAGTTGGCTCGTTTATCAAGATATTCGATAGAAACGGAGCCCTGTCGATGAATGTAATATCGTCACAAAACCGCCAGTATAAGATAAAAATAAAAGACCTTCAACATCTTCTCGACCTTTGCACAGGAAGCAAGAAAGAGAAGAAGAAATCAGTGAGTTAGGAGAAGAAGGAACCGAAGAACAAAGCTAAGAAAAACCATCGAACATAGTTAAGAATAAATCGAAGGCCACTTCAATTAAGAGAGAGCAATCTACAAGTCAGTGTGGAGGCAAACCTAAAAAGAATAACAAGGTGAAATTCCTATGCAGAAGAGAGAAGCTAATATCCTCCTCTACATTTTACTTGAAGCGGTTCAAGGTAGGAAACTTCTAGAAAACTATTATCATTAAACTGTGAAACTGAAAATAAAATTTCAATTATTGAGCTTAAACAAGCTAAACTCAACCTAACTCATGTGTTTCTTTCACTACCTCCTTAATGTCACAAAAATTGGACTGCTAACACGATGCTTCCCATCAGACCACACAAGTTTTCCAAAAACATACCCATCAGTTTGATTATTTGGCACCCTCCTCAACACAACTTTGAAATCCTTCTCTTCATCAGTTTTGGTGAACTTCAAAGTACTTGGATCTACCGAAACTGAAACTCCTGGCGGTGCCTCAACTTGGGCAACATACGTACCTGGACTTCCCACATTTTTTACTCTTCTTTTGACCTCTACTACCTCTGATTTCAGATTATTCATCGATATTGATGGGTAGTTCAAATCTGTTACTTTGAATGTCTTTGAACAAACAAATGAAGTATCATTAGTGAATAGTTTCATTTGTGTTTTATTGTAGCCATGAGCACATAGGAAGTTCAAGTAGTCTTGGGTGGAGAGGTCGTAAACAAGGCCAGGGTCTGCTGCTTTGTTTGGTTGGACATGGCCGGCACCATAGGCCAAGGGGTTTACTTTCTCCTTTTCTTGGTTTAGTATTGGATTTAAGTCATTGGCTTTGGTTTCAGCTGTCAAACAAAACCATTAGCTTACGAGATTTAAGTCAAAATGAAAATCTCATAAATAATATATCTTAGTATTCATTATTTGGAAATACATTTGAGAAATTACTAGTTTAATTAGTCCACTAAAAAAATTTAGTAATGGACCTGTGGTCATGATTGCAGATCTGATAGCTGCTGGGCTCCATTTTGGATAAAGGGTTTTGAGAAGGCCAACGATACCAGAAATATGGGGGCATGACATAGAAGTGCCTGATAATACAGTATATAGAATCCGACGTTTATCAAAAGGTGAACCAGTTGGTGATGCTTCGTCAGAGAAAGCCGCTAGTATATTCACACCTGGTGCTGTTATATCAGGCTGGAAATTAAAAAGAAAAATGGAATACTTCAAATTTTGCGGTGGTTAGCCGTTGACACATTGAACTTTATACTATAAAATTACTCAACACATATATCTCACAAACCTTGAGTATTGAGGGCTCAATTGGGTTAGGACCTCTTGACGAGAATGAAGCCATAATTGGTGCTGGTTTGATTCCCAACTCAGTCTTCACGCGAGTTATGTAAGCTATTGGACTTCTGATTCAACCACAAAAAACTTGACGTATAAGTTACAACTTTAAAGTATAATAAATTTTTAACGTTTTATGTTTAATAGATTCCTAATTCCTAAGTTCTTAGTATATGTTTATTAGATCATAAAGTTTAAAAGAGTTCGAGAATAATCGTGGAAGTTTATAGAATAAGATGGAGTAATTACTTAGTAGACTGGATGTATTGTTCGATTGATTTCCTATCGGTGTAGCTTATATGTGCAGCAGGAAGTAAGTGTGCAGCAGGCAAAAGTTCATCTCCAATATCCTCGTAATTAACAAGAATTATCCCAACCGCACCTGCTTGAGCAGCCACATAACTTTTGGCCATAGGGTCGCCCACATTAACGCAAACTACAATTTTTCCTTTTACCTTTTGAGGATCAAGAGCTCCTTTCTCACATGTTTGGCTACAATATCACAATAAATTTTTGTTAATATTATATGGCTACTGTAAATTTATTCGATAGAAACATGTCCATTAAATTATATAAAACAATCTTAAATTTTAAAATAGATTTAAATAATGTTCTTACATCTTTAAAAAAATTTATTTTAACCCTCCTCAAAAATTGTCAACGTAAAAATGGGAGAATATAACATAACATCATTTTTATGGTTTATTTCAACTCATTCAAGTGTTAATTTTAAAAATTAGGGCATGATTGAAATGTATTCGAAATTTAATTTAAAGATATTTTTGTATAATTTAAATAAAAATATACTCACGCCTCGTTAGGAGAGGTATTATTGAATTTTGCATCTAAAGAACGGATCAGCGGATAGAACTTCTTAACTGGCAATATTTGATTAGAAAGACTTTCACCCTGATATTGACAATGAAAAATCATTTAAGACAACATGAACGTAGTACATAGAAATAAACTCAAACGACAAATATAGAGACACGTATACGAAAAAAATTTATATGCCCAATGCAATTAACAATGTTTAAATATGGCTCGATTCTTACCTATATATTTGTATAAATAGGATCGAGAACATGACTATATAGTACTAACAAGTGTCGGATAGAGTACCTTCAAGCGCGTCTTGTTTCCCAACACCACGTAAGTGGTAAAAAGCCTGTCAATTGTGCTAGCTCCCACAGTTATCATCCATGGTGCGACATTTGAGACCATGGTTTCAGTTGGTCCTGAATTTCCAGCAGAACAAACAACAGTGATGCCATTCTTCACGGCATGGAAGGACATTATAGCTATTAGATCGTTAGAAAATTCAGTAGCATCTCCACCGAGTGAAACCGATAGAACATCAACTCCGTCACTAATGGCAGCTTCAAAGCCAGCTACAACATCGGCGATAAAACATGCACCATCCAACGTTTGAGGCCAACATACTCTATAGGCGGCAACAAGGGCTTTAGGGGAACCGCCTTTTGCAGTACCATAACCATTTCCAAAAATGCTTACTCCTTCAACGAAATTGCCTCCAGCTGTGGATAAGGTGTGTGTTCCATGTCCATCATGGTCCCTTGCTGTTTCAAGGGTTGAGTTGATAGGTTTAGGTTCCACGATGGATATATATCCTTTGTTGAAATATCGTGCTCCAATCAGCTTCCTGCATTTAAAATCTTCAATTTCACATCTACGTCACACATATCAATACAAGCCTTTGACATAATGACTAGGATAGATGTATTATCATTTTCATTTAAGAAAATTTGATGAGTTTATGCATTTGTATCCTTGGAAACAAAGTTAAATGAAAGTTTAGTACCTAAATTTTTTTTTCATTGTATTTTTAGTTTTGTATCATTTTTATTAAACTTTGAAAAGTATGTTATTAAATTTACAACTTTTCGACAACCAGAAAATTTAATTTCTTGTTTAATAGATCATTGAAACATTTGACATTTATTTAAAATTCACGAACCTACGAGACAATAAATTAAATGTTTAGAGTGCTATTAGACATAAAATTTAATTTTATATCTAATCGATCAATTCGTTTTTAAACATCTGAATATGCCTAAAGCCTATTAGACATGAAATTGAATGTCCAAACCTATTATACTTCTTAAAAGTTTTTTACAAAGTAGAAATATAATACTTTTTAAAGTTCTTTAGGAAAGGTACTTGCAAATGTTAGATTAATATTCACTTTAACAACTATTATGTTCAAATGAAGGTGTCAAATACGTGGTTAATACATTAGTCAAATGAAGATGTATGTATTTCTTAACATAAAAGAATTAAATAGAGGCGAAGTAACAATAAGAGGGACCTGTTGCAACGAAAGTTGGAGCCACCTTCACAACTTCCCTTCCATCTTTTTGGGATAGGTCCATATCCTTCATCACTAAAGCTCTTTGATTCTGGCCGAACACCTGTATTGATCCCAATTATAATAAGAAGATGTACTCAAATTAGTACAAACGCGGCCAAATGTCCAAGAACTTATGAGAGGGAAACAAGTCCAACCTGAGTCAAGGTTGCCAATGATTGTAGATTCACCAAAACTTGAAAGGTTCCAAAGTGAGTTTGAAGGAACTCCACCATCATTCTCAACTCCAAGAAAGTTCCATGATCGTGTTGTGTGTAGTTTTAATCCTTTGTTTTCATATACTGATATCACATCAGGATGCTCTAAAAAAAAAGAGAAAACACTATATTATTAAAATAGAAAAACTAGGCTGGCTTTGTAACAAAGTTTTGGAAACTAAATATCGAGTATGACTTATGATAGCCATCGTCATAGATATGGATGAATCATTTTACTTGCTACATCTTCTGCAACATCTTGATCAAGAACAGCGGCAAAGCCATTGATATTTCTATTGTATGAGTAAAAGATTGCTTCCTTAGCTGCTTCATTGCTGTACTTGGAAACAAAAACATAAGAGCGTAGATGAATAGTGAGAGTTCAACAAATCTACACTACATGTTTTGATACTAAAAGATTCACCTTCCTAACACGGATCCAAGTAGATTGTAGTGAGTTTGTGTTGCAAGTTGTTGATCAAGAGCAGAAGGATTCAAGCCATGTGAATGTGATCCCAAGTAAACAATATACGACTGCACCAACATAAACAAAATATTTCAACGTCTAAATCCCGATTGATATAAACATTAAAAAGCATTTATAAGTGATGATTGAGTAACCTTCTTGGCTGCAATGGTGGATGTTTGCAAAAGAGCAAAAAGAAAGAAGGGAAGAAGTAAAGGAGGAAGATTGAAGGCCTCCATTTCTTTTTCTCTCAAAATAATTGTTTCGTTAAAATGTTATGTTATACTCTCACTTCCTTAGTGCCTTTTTATAATGTTGATCAATGTTTTATGATTGGACTCAGATTTGGGGTTTCATTTTTATGTATAGAAAGTGACGAAGAAATCTTCCATTTGAAGAGAACAGAGAAGATTATAACTCCAAATGGGAGAAATTCATGGTATTTTAAAGAAATTAGTTTGGTAAGGAAATGAAAATGATTTAATAACACACCCTGCACCAGAAAGGTAGAATCCAAGTAAGAAATATATTAGACTTCGAGTAGAAAATTAAGATGATATAGTTGTTACACCAATCCAATGAATCCTAGGAGGTCGAAACTCTTCTCGACCTTCTATCGAGTACTCAGTTTTCCATACTTTCAATTTGACCCGTGCAAACAAGATACACCACCGTAATGAGACTGTTAGTCGAGCCTTTTGTGTTGTTAGAAACCATTTATTGTGTGACTCTAGGCATCTTGTGATATGAACCAAGAGACATCAATCATACAATATACTTCAATGAATATGTGAAGATAAGGTTGTCAAAATTATCAAAAGATGTTCTCCACAAGCTAGACATGATCGATCTTGCTTGTGGAGTGATTCGAATCTCAAACAATGTTCTTGCCTTGAGATATTCGATCAACAAGATAATCCGAATCTTATTCCCCTTGTAGTTGATTCCTTATCTTATCATCTTGACTTGATAAATCTTTAAAGGGTTTTCAAATTGTTGGAAGGAACTCACTTCCCAAAATGATCTTTCTACGTCTATAAATAAATGTTTGATTATGACGAATACTTGTCACAACTCGAGTTTTAAGGCTACGAAACCCAGATCGAGAATAAAATGATGAAAGTGAAGATGGACTGACGCTCCAAAATATTCCCCTCTGTGACCGCATAACTCTCGAATACTCATCCATCGATTTGCAAGTTGCAAATACTTGAAAAAGGAAGGAGAAAAAGGGTGTGTATAAAAATATACCCAATAAGCAACTTATTCGTAGGCTCTCATTGCATCCTTGATCTAATAGGAGACCATAGGCTTTACTCTCAGCTCTAGGTGAAGAGTTGTTGTTCACAGACTTGAGTAACTAGTTTAGCCTACAGAGTAGTAGTCAGTATCTTGGTTTAGGTACTACCTTAAAGAACTCTCTCTATTAGGTGGGGCAGCATGGTGAGTGCTAGCTACTCGTCATCCATAGGAGGTTAGATGGCAACTCATGTAGTTGCTCGAGATTAGGGGGAGCGACCCCAATATGTGCCAGTTCATTGACGACCCACATGATCAATGCCTACCCATAGGAAAAATCCATCATGCAAGCTAATCCAAGCGAACTATCTAGTTACACAACCCTCACCAACCTTACGCCTAGCTCAACAATATCGTACCGAAGTGAAATGGGAAGTAGAAGTTCTACAGACATTGTACCGACTACTATGGGCCTAGGTGGCTACATTTGTTTCGAGGTTGTCATGATGGTCTTTTAGGTCTCCCAGAGTAGGTTAGAGGGCTTGACATGGATTCATGTCTCGAGGTTTCTCAATTTTGACTACTTGAGTCTTGTTCGGTCGGAAGCACATCAGGAGAACTAGGGCTACATTCTATGATCGTCTCTCACGATTCTCTAATGTGCTTGGACTATCGGAGGTGTTTCATCCTAGGTATTCTCTAACCAAACTAACCCTCACATCTTACTCTTATTCTATTTCCACTATTTACGATAGGGAGAATCACGCATCCAATCACCTGTAGTTATGGTACTGTAAACCATTCATATAGTCACATATGCTCTACGAGTGATAACATCCATCAATTACTCCAAGGAAAGATATACAATTTTCATCTTCTTGTTTAGCACAATTATGTACAAGTAATAAAACAACAGTTTGTTACATCATGTTTAGGTATGCTACTAACAAGAGTGACTATTCTCATGCTTATCCAATCGTCTTAGACTTACCTCAAATCAAATCTATCTATCTAAGATTTGGTTTTACTAACATGCATGTGTTAACAAGCCATCCCTGCCAGTATTACTTTCTAGTATTCGTGTGGTTACTTAGATAACGAATACTTTCCCGAGCTAGCCTTTTTGCATGTTAGGAGCTCCAAAATTTATGAAATTTCTGTGTACGATCTCCGAGTGTGAAAATAATAATAATAATAAAATAAAATAAAAACCAACTTTGTGAATGGAAATTTTTCCATAATTTTGGATTTTAATTATCATGTATTAAAAATAGAAATTTGATTTCTTGCTTATTATGAACTTTCTAAAAGAGTACAAACATAGTTGTAAAAAAAATTTGAAGAGGAATTTTGACATAATAAAGGTTTTTTTAATCATAATTGGGAAGGATTATGATAAAATTAATATTGTATTGGAAAAATAGTAAGGGAATGGTATATGTAAGGGCATTTTGGAGACTTCATATCTTGGATGTGACTTACAACATGAAATTAAAAAAATAAATAAAAATAAAAAGTAAAATGAAACAAAGACCACACTACCAAAATTAAATATAAATTAAAGTTCAATTATAAGATAGTGTTTATTCACACTATTACGACCCCGGGAAATGGGATTGAGATACAATTATAAAACAAAATACAAATACTCCAAATTGTATAAATAGACTGATGCTCCAAAACTGTAACGGTACAAATAGATTGACGCTTCAAAATATTGCATGATAATTGACGGTTTGTTGTACATCCAGACAACTATAGCTAACTAGCCCGACCATGTAGGCCCAAGGGGTGTGCGAGTCCACCTGGTGGGCCAATGCTCGAATGTGTGGGTTTTCAATGATAGGTTTCTAATTATGATTGCATGTGTTTGCATTCTTTGACCCAAGTAGTGGATTCACAGTATCAAAGCACACATGTACGCTTGAGGTGTTGAAGCTAATAATAGAAATTTGAATTTAGTTATGCCGAGGAGGAGGTGAATTCAATTTCATCCACAAAAATCCCAACCAACTCCGGGAAGCAATGAAATCTCGTCCTATAAAATGACCTCCCTTTCAATCACTCAAATCACTCCTCACAATCTCACTTCAATTTTTGTTGTCACCAACAACGGGTATCAGAGCGATCTTGCAGCAGCAAGAATGGTAGTAGAAAAACAAGTTGAGAGCTACATTCAGCCCGCCATCCCGAGGTTCGATGGTCACTATGATCATTGGGCGATGTTGTGGAAAATTTTCTCAGATCAAAGGAGTTTTTTGATATGGTGGAGACAGGTTATGAAGAGCCAAATGAAGGCGAGGTATTCTCAGCTGGTCAACAGCAACTGTTGGCAGCATCGAAGTTGAACGACTTAAAGGTCAAGAACTATTTATTTCAGTCCATTGATAGGACTATCTTGGAAACAATGCTTCAGAAGAAGACATCCAAGGAAATTTGGGATTCTACGAGGAGGAAGTATCAAGGCTCAACGAGAGTAAAGCGTGCTCAACTTCAAGCAGTTAGAAGAGACTTTGAAATTCTCCAAATGCAAAAGGGAGAAACGATGAATGATTATATTGGCAAGGTTATAAGTCTTGCAAGTAAAATGAGGATGCATGGTGATTCAATCACGGATGTTGCGGTCGTAGAAAAGATTTTGCGATCACTAACTCCAAAGTTAGATTACATTGTATGTTCTATCGAAGAAGCAAACAACGTCGAAGAGATGCAAATAGATGAACTTCAAAGCTCCCTGTTAGTACATGAACAGAGACTCAATCGTACAAGTGCAATAGAGGAGATGATTGTTGAACACAACTCTCTGTGGGAAACACTCGCACACTTTATTAAGATCAATAGAGAAGAGAGTACAAGACACTTTTTTGTAGAAACCACTACTTTGTGTTGCTTGGTATTTCTTGGGATGATGAACTAGGTAGAGTGGAGGGGTATTTATACAAGATGGTAGTCAATCTATTCCTAAAATTTCTCCATGTTTTTCCTAAAATACCTAAATCACTCTCCTAACTTTATTCCTAAAATCCCTAAATCATTTTTTACTCATACAATGGTTGGGCTTAATCCTATTGGGCCAGTGATGACATTTTAACAGCCTTAAAGATATCCACACGAGGTGAAACTTCAAGCCCCAAAGGTAGAAGGCATAGAAAAGGCAGAGTGCGTGGAGAGGCAGTCGAGATAGAAGTGGAGATGTTGGCAGGTCAGCAGATCTAGTCAGAAACGATTATGACAACAAAGGCAAGAGACACTTTGACAAGTCCAAGGTGGAATGCTACATATATGGACGCCTTGGACATTAAAAATGAATGCTATACCAGGCTCCAAAAGGAGGAAAGAGATCAATCCAATTTTGTGGAGAGAAAGTGTTAAATAAAAGTCATGCCTTATTTAGTTAGGTTTGTAAAACATCTGAATTCACACGAATGGAGGAGCGTGATTCTAGGGGCCATTGTTTTGGCAATTTGGGCGAAGTCTTCGTCCACTTCTTCTATTTTTGTATAATTGATTTTTCTATTTTTGTAATTAGATTTGTTATTTAAACCGTTCAACTGAAGTAAAATAAGATATCGAGTCTTCAGCGGATGTGAGTGAATCTCTCTCCCTCTCTCCTTTTACTTCCGCTAATTTTTCTTTCGAAGAAACCTTCGGCCTATTTTTCGTCGACATTGTCCTCAGAATTGCCAGAGTCAACAAAGAGAAGAAGAAACATTGTTAATGTCATTCCATGCTATGAAGGTTGCAGATCAAGGTGTATGGGTCGTAGACTCTGGATGCAGCAACCATATGACAGGTTGTAAGGAATTCTTCTCAACTCTGGATGAAAATTTTCATACTACGGTTTCTCTTGGCAACAATTCAACTATCCAAGCGATGGGGAAAGGAACCGTAGATATCAAGACTAGAAATGGCTTTGTAGAGTCTATTTCTAATGTATTCTACATTCCTGACCTGAAGGTCAACTTACTTAGTATCAGTCAATTACAAGAAAAGGGGTATGTGATCACATTCCAAAATGATGAATGTGAGATTTATGACTCCAAAAGAGGATCGATTGCTAAGATGAAGATGACCACCAACCGTCTATATCCGTTTATCGTTGCCAAAAGTTTGATGGTGAAGAAAGAAGATACCACCTGGCTTTGGCATTTTAGGTATGGTCTTCTACACTTCAAAGGATTAAAGACGTTGTCTTTAAAGAAGATGGTATCTGGGTTGCCAGATATTACTCCTCCAACAGAAATTTGCGAGAGCTGTGTAGTAGCAAAACATGAAAGAAATTCTTTTCCATCCGCCGGAAAAGAAAGAAGAGAAAAAGCAATTTTGGAGTTGACTCATCCAAACATATGTGGTCCCATCTCTCCAGCATCAAATGGTAACAAGAAATATTTCATGACCCTCATTTAGTCGAAAACATGGACTGATTTCTTGCACGCCAAATCTGATTTGATTGCTTCAAGAAATTTTGTGCTACTATGAAGACGGAAACTGGAAGAAGAGTCAAGGCTTTAAGAACTGACAGAGGTGGAGAGTTCTGCTAGAACAAGTTTATTCAATTTTGTGAAGAGAAGGGCATAAGGAGGCAGTTAATAACAGCATATACTCCACAACAAAATGGTGTGGCTGAAAGGAAAAACAGGACCATTCTCAACATGGTTCGAAGTTGACTAAATAAAGAAAGGAGAAGTTCCGAAGGAATTCTAGCCAGAAGCTGTCGTGTGGTCCGTTCACATTCTTAATTGGAGCCCTACTTTTTCTCTTAGAGATATATATATATGACTCCACAAGAAGCATGGAGCGGAAGGAAACCTGCAGTAGACCACTTTAGAATCTTTTGGTGCATAGCATATGCACACGTTCCTGATGAGAAAAGGAAGAAACTTGAGGACAAGAGTTTGAAGTGTGTGTTCCTTGGAGTAAGCGAGACTTCTAAGGCGTACAAGCTCTATGATCCTTTGACAAAGAAGGTGGTGGTAAGTCGTGATGTAATCTTTGACGAAAATCAGACTTGGTTGGACATGGGAAGAAAAGATCACTGTGAATTAGCAGATTCCTGTAGATCTTGAAGGAGAACAAGCTTCAACCCCTATTCAGCCTCACTATGAGCATGGAGAGAGAGAGAGAGCTCATTACAAGCTCAACAAGAATCCCAGTAGAAGAAGATCATGATCATAATCAAAGAAATCCAAGAACAAGAAAGAGACAAAATTTGATGATTGATTATGAGATGGACTATGAATCAAGTGATAGTGGTTATTTTGCATTCTTTATGGATAGTGATCCAATTTTCTATGAAGAAGCGGTAAAGGAGAAGAAATGGAAGGAAGCTATGGACAGTGAAATCAAATTCATAGAGAAGAACAAGACTTGGGAGCTCACTGATCTTCCTAGAGGACAGAAAACAATCCGAGTAAAATGGGTTTTCAAAACCAAGTTGAATGAAAACGGTGAGGTGGATAAGTACTAGGCATGACTCGTTGCAAAAGGACACAATCAGAAGTATGGAATTGATTACAATGAGGTATTTGCACCAGTGGCACGTCAAGATACTATCAGGCTCATAATTTCTATTGCAGCACAGAAATCTTGGCCTATTTATCAACTTGATGTGAAATCGGCCTTCTTACATGGAGAGCTTCAAGAAGAGGTGGAGCAACCAGAAGGTTTTGTTCAAAAAGGCAAAGAGGAAAAAGTATACAAGTTGAAGAAAGCTTTGTACGGTTTGAAGCAAGCTCCTAGGGCATGGTACAGTCGCATTGATTCTCATTTTGAAAAGATGGGATTCACTAAATGCCCGTATGAACATACGTTGTATGTGAACTGAAAAGAGAGGTAACATTATCATTATTTGCTTATATGTTGATGATTTAATATTTACTGGCAATAATGAAGAAATTTTTGAATATTTTAAGAAGAGCATGATGAAGGAATTTGAAATGACAGATCTTGGTTTGATGAAATATTTTCTTGGAGTAGAAGTTACTCAAACTCTCGCAGGTAACTTTATCTGTCAGAAGGAATATGCTCAAGAATTACTTGAAAGATTTAAATTGGATGAGCGCACATTTGGAACTCCATCAGAATTGGGTTTGAAGTTGCACAAGGATATTGAAGGGTGAGAGGTTGATAATAGGTACTTCAAACAAGTTGTGGGAAGTTTGATGTACCTAACTTCAACAGGACCAGACATCATGTATGCGGTTAGTATGATAAGTCGTTACATGGAGTATCCAACGGAAAAACATCTCAATGCAGCAAGAAGGATACTTCGTTATGTGAGAGGAACTTTTGATTTGGGGGTATACTACAAGAAAGGAGATGATCCGAAGATGGTTGGCTATACAGATAGCGACTATGCAGGTGATATAGATGATCGTAAAAGTACTTCAGGAAGTATTTTCATGATGAGTTCATGAGCTATTTGCTGGTCTTCAAAGAAGCAACCTATTGTAACACTCTCAACTACAGAAGCAGAATTTGTGGCAGCAGCAGCATGCTCGTGCCAAGCAATTTGGTTAAGAAAAATGCTTGAAATTCTTAATCAGAAGCAACCAGGTACGACGGTTATATTTTGTGATAATATGTCAACTATTAAGTCGTCTAAAAATCCTGTGTTTCATGGAAGGAGTAAGCACATCGATGTTCGATTTCATTTCTTGAGTGATTTGTGTAAAGAAGGCATTATTGAACTCAACTTTTGCTGAAGTGATGAACAAATCGCAGACCTATTCACAAAGCCCTTGAAACAACTATTGTTTGAGAAGCTTAGAAGAAAGATGGGGATGTGTAGAATTCAAGATGTATATAAAGTAGATGAAGTGAAGTCCTAAACTGATTTATGCCGGATTCAGTTTAAGGAAGGTGTTGAAACTAATAATAGAAATTTGAATTTAGTTACTACGAATAAGGAGGAGGTGAATTCAATTTCATCCACAAAAATCCCAACCAATCATTTTTAATCACTCGAATCACTCAAATCACTCCTCCTCTCAATCTCACTTCAATTTTTGTTGTCACCAACATGAAGACTCAAATCACTCCTCCTCTCAATCTCACTTCAATTTTTGTTGTCACCAACATGAAGACGACCTTCAATTTTTGTTGTCACCAACATGAAGACGACATCACATCTAAGACCATGGAACTTGCCTAGGTATATTTATTTATTTATTTTAGTAGATCATAGGTTAGTATAGGGCACTGTTGTATTGTTTTAAGACCCTTTTTTAAATATATGTCCTTGGCGTCGTTTTATGAAATTGTCTTAAATGAAGGTTTTCCGTATAAAGAAGTTACGTCATGCATATGATAGCGACTTTAGGTTAGTTGAAAATAAGGATCATTATCGTTGGTATAAGAACTCTAGTATAGATTCTGTATCAGAGCTCAAGGTAGGCTTGGCGTGTTTCTTAGTCCACTGCTATGTATAAAATAAGGAAAAAAAATGTTATTGATTGCTTATGTATTATTGTTGGGCCATTATTAAATGTAATTCGTGAATGAAAATAACATCATTAATTGTATTATTGTTGATTGGATTATGGTAAGCTTAATTCTATGTTTATTATAATATAGAATATAGTATGATTTATGTTAGCGCACGGTAGACTTAAAAAAAAATATATGTTGGTTTTAGAACCATGTCCCCTAGAGGATGTGGAAAATGATGTCGAAGAAGGAGACGACCCCTATTAGAGGAAGGGGTAGAGGTAGAGAGAGCCTAGCTCGTAAAATCTCCATAACTTGAATAGGCACGGCTGGAATAGACCCCACAAAAAATCTGATATGACAATCATTCCAGACTATGATGCAAACAATGGTGGCCACCCGAGGAAGGGGTAGAGGTAGAGAGAGCCTAGCTCGTAAAATCTCCATAACTTGAATAGGCACGGCTGGAATAGACCCCACGAAAAATCTGATATGACAATCATTCCAGACTATGATGCAAACAATGGTGGCCACCCAGCAAGCCAACAACTCGCAATCTACGAGAGAGGAAAGATATTTACTAGATTTCAAGCGGTCTGACCTGCAGGGTACCCAACAGAAGCACAGTTATAACTATCATCAATCAAGACCATTTTCTTATTAATGAACTGTTCGGATGATCAGAATGTATCATGTGCGTCGTTCATGCTAAAGAAGGACGTAGAATTATGGTGGATAGATAACATAGAAATTCTCAGTCCAGACGGAAGTATAATACCATGGTTCGGTTTAAAGAGGTGTTCTCAAAACAATATTATCCGAAGACAGCTCGGCTCCAAAGACAACAGGAGTTCACCCACCTGACACAAAATGGACGTTTTGTTGATGCTTATGCAAGAGAATTCATGAGGTTGAAATGTTTTGTGCCATCACAAGTGGATACAGAATTGAAAATGGCTGAAAAGTTCGTCATAGTCTTGGATGCAGAAATTCGCCATACAGTGTAGTTTATTTTGGAAGTAGGAAGTGTGCATTAGCCTCAAGTCCATCCCCATCTTCCTTGTCATTAGCAAGAATCATACCAACGGCACCTGCTTGAACAGTCACATAACCTTTGTCCACATTTGCAATGTCCTCTTCAATACATAGTATGCTTAATAATTGTTCAATATGTGTCTAGAATTTATATAAACATCGTTAGGCACATATATTATCTAGAGTTAAACAAGTGTTAATACTGGTCCAACAAATGTCAGACACAAACATGTTCGTTAAATTAAGGTGTTTGTGTTTCTTAAAAGAGTACCTTAATGTGTCTCTTGTCTCCGAGCACCATGTAAGTGTAAAAAGCCTGTCAGTTGTGCTAGCTCCTACGGTTATCATCCATGGTGCGATATTTTCAACCGTGCCTAGAGATGGGAGATGGTCCTGAGTTTCCAGCAGAACAAACAACAGTGATGTCGTTCTTCATTGCATGGAAGGATGCTATAGCTATTGGATCATCATAAAATTCTAGAGGACCTCCCTCGACAGAACATCAACTCCATTAATGTCGGTCTCAAAGCACCCACCAATTGCCACAGGAAGCCAACATAGTTTATAGGCAGCAAAGGGGATATCATTCACATATCATAACATATACATATTAATATCATAATCATATCGAATCATAAACAATTCACACATATCGAATATATATGACCCGTGCAAAACCACGAGGCATGTGTCAATCATCAAATATAATCATGCTGAAACAATTCACACATATTGAATATATATGACCTGTGCAAAACCACGAGGCACGTGTCAATTATCAAATATAATCATGCCGATAGTAAGGCAACTTACTTGATTGGCCTTAGCCAGTGTTCTCCCTAAACTTGAGTAAGTTGCTCCTCGTGTCGTCGGGAGTTGCAAAACGAAAACTAAGATGAAATACAATCTCGACATATGCATGAATACTATGATAAGTGACATGATAAATATTATGATAAATGATATGAAAAATGTTACGATATGAAGAAGACACTAGCGGCGGGGTTGTATGAAGGATAAATAAAATGGAAAATATTGGAACCTCATGCGTTATTGTGTGCTCATGCATTAGGGAATACCCATATTCCTTCGATCATACAAACACTTCTGCTACTAGAAAAAGAAACAATCATTATGTTTGACATAGTGCTACTATGATGGTCGCTAATCCTAATCGATGTCTTGCATCAACAGCTCCCAAAAAATACTCGTTCAACCAGAAATGGGCTCAGACGGTGTGTGAACCGACGGGTAGGTCCATACTTGCCCATGTGGACCGTGTGTAGGAAATTAATTACACATCCATGTTGCCGATTAGGATAGCCCCAGTAGGAAAATAGAGTATTATGATAGGTCTCATGCATGCATTTGTATGTCTTTGCATTATAACTCCGGGTCATTACTAGTATTCCTTCAAAATACTCCAACCACGTGTTACTCTATTTTTCAAATAAAGGCAAGACAGCTGAGGAGACTATGCATTTGATTTTGTATTATTTTTGTTTGATGCTATTTGTATTTGTATTAGTTTTATTCAAAAAGTAACAAATGAAGCCAGCAAGATTAAAGTTTATTTTATTATAAGGTTTCCGTACAGTTAATTCTCCATTTAATATTCATAAAATCGGTTTTACCAGAAAACCAATTGAAGTTTCCCCCACAAACCTCAACACCACTCCCAAACATATGAATCTACTCACCTTCCATTGAATCCTCCACCGCCGCCGATTTCTGAGCCAGATCGGAGAGGTTAGATCCCTCGGAGCCGCCGCGGGAGATGGCAGTGCCTCGGTGATGCCGGCACCGGAAAGATCCAACGTGCGTCGTCGGAGAGCAGAGGCAGGTCGATCTAGCGCTCGGCGACCTCGTCATCTGCGCGTTCTTCTTCTGATCGTCTAATTCCAACTCCGGCTGCGCGGATTTCGAGGTCGGCGAGTTGCAATTCGTCGTTACCTGTTTTGGCTCCCCGCTGATCGGTTCCATTTGTGAGCGAAATCTGAATTAGGGCTTTTCCCTTTTTGTTTATTGTATTTTGTTGTACGGATTCGCGTCTGCCGGAGGAAACTTCAATGGCGGATTTCTCCGGTCCGATCCGTTCTGGATCTGTGGGGAATTTGAATGGAAGTGTTTGGATTAGGGGTTTTGATTGAAATTGGGGGTTTCCTCCATGCCTTCAAACAAACACTTCTATTTTTAATCTATGGCGTGAATTACTTAAATTTATTATTAATTTTAAAATATAAACAATGAGAGTGTTCAGTTACGGCTACGCCATTTACTTACTCTACTTACGCAACTAATTAATTAATCTTTAGTTCTTACAGTCTTTCATTAATAAGCCGCATAAAGAAAAGGAAGTAGTTGTTCATCAGTTTACTAAGAAGGGGATGGAAGAAGTTGTTCTGTCTCATTCAGTTAGTCTTTAATCAAGTAATAGAAAAGAGTTACCCCTTCCCCCTTGTTCAAGACTAAGTGAAAGAAGTAATAGTCGTGGAGACGAGGTTACAGTGAAAGAAGGAGAGAATATGCTCGAATTCATCTTCAGTCTTGACTTCAACATTACCTACCTCGGAAAAGAAAAGATCAGTTAAAGAAGAAATAGGTAGAAGAGGTTCAGCAGAATGAATGAATTGAATATGCATCTTCAGTCTTTTCTTACAGTTCCTTCAATCAGGGATAGGAGATAGACAATACGCCAGTTCAGGCAAGAGGGAGAAGAGAAAAGAAAGAATCCATCTTTCGCCACAGAAGTAGGTTCAGGAGAAGTAACTAGTTGTTATATATATAGTTTAATTAACTATTATAAGTTTAGGGAGTTAATTAATTGCATTAAAATTTAAAAAATAATTAAAAAATAATTGCATGATTTATAAATTTATTTGAGTTTTATTGAGGTTAGAAAAAAAAATTCTATAAATTAGAATGATTTATAAGTACACCAAAAATTAGAATGGGTTGAAACTACCCATTCAAATTTATTATTAACTTTAAAATATACATTTTATTTACGTACATTTATTTTATTTTATTTAAATTTATTATTAAATTTAAAATATACATTTGGTTTATGTACATTTATTTTATTTTATGATTATTTATTTTTGGACCTCAACAATTTTATGTACATTTATTTATTTTATTTTATGATTATTTAAAAGGAAATTTTTTTCGTTACAAATTGTAATTTAAGGTTTGAAAATAAGTAAATAAATGCTTTTATTAAAAATGAAAAAAAAATTAAATAATTGCGTGAACTAATTAAATTCAATTCGTACATTTATTTTATTTTTATTTAATTTCATGATTATTTATTTTTAGACACTGTTTGGAATCATTTTTAATTATTTAAAAGGTTTTTTTTTTTTTTTTTTTTTTTTTTTGTTATAAAGGGCAATTAAATGTTTGAAAATGCATAAATAAATACTTTTATTAGAAATGAAAAAATTAAATAATTGCGTGAACTAATTAAATTCAAAAAATTTATGGTTAGATTTATTATTATTTAATAGGGATTATTTTAATGAATCCAACTGTAAAAGTATCAAATTTTATATTTATAAAATAAAATTATCCATTATAATTTATAATTTTCTTTTGGGATTAAAGAACCCAACTAATTGTTAGAGGCTTGTTTGGCTGCGGACTTTCCATGGCTGGGATTCGGATTATCTTGCTCCAATCCTAGGTTAGGTTTTCCCAAACCCCGTTTTCTCGAATTTTTCATTACAGCCAGCCACGTAATCCGATAATATTCTAATTAAAGAAAAGTAATAATCGTAATTAATTTCAAACTGATAGAAGGTTCTAGAAACCCTAGTAGAAACCCCTTCTTCTATATAACCCTGCGGTTCCTCCATAGATCTGGAATTGCTCGCTCGAAGCTTCCTCCCTCCGTTTCCATTTCCTCCATTGCTGGTCTTCGATTAACTTCGTTCGTTGTCTTCAACAATGGCGGATGCTGAAACGTTCGCTTTTCAGGCCGAGATTAATCAGCTTCTCAGTCTGATTATCAACACATTTTACAGCAATAAGGAGATCTTCCTTCGGGAACTTATTAGCAACTCCTCTGATGTATGTCTCCTTTTCTTTTCTTTCACTTTTTCTTTGATCTTCTTCGTATCTGCTGTTATAGGAGTTAATTGTTTCCTTTTTGTTTTTCTTCTGTCGTATGTGCATTCTTCTCGATTGTGAAGTTTGATTTAACTCCATTTTCTTTTACATTTATTTGATCCAAACTTGGTAGGTTGTGTTCTGATTTGTGGCTTCTGACGATGTTTTTCTAGACATACTCTGAATTATAAGAGATCGTAATTTTAGTTGGTTTATCGATCTAAAATTGGTCGATTGTTAGCTTTTGGGATTTTACTTACATCATGATTTACAATTTGAACAAGTTTTCTTTGTATCAAGTGAATTGACATGTATAGTCTTGTTCGGTAGTCGTGTGAATATATTTTTTTTCATGGAATCATGTAACATTATATACTTTCTTGGATTATGAAGATAGAAATTTCCCTAATTGAAGTTTTGAAATTAATAATTTCAAACTTAATTTCAGGCTCTAGATAAAATCCGGTTCGAGAGCTTGACCGACAAGAGCAAGCTAGATGCCCAGCCTGAACTCTTTATCCACATCATTCCTGATAAGGCAAACAATACATTGTCGATTATTGACAGTGGTATTGGCATGACCAAGGCTGGTGAGTGATTGCCACGGCTTATGTGTAATCGTCTTTTAGCCTATATGATACTCGTATCTCATTTCCCTATCATCTTGATGCAGATTTGGTGAACAATCTTGGAACCATTGCGAGATCTGGGACCAAGGAATTCATGGAAGCCATTGCAGCTGGTGCTGATGTGAGCATGATTGGGCAGTTTGGAGTTGGTTTCTACTCAGCATACCTTGTAGCTGAAAAGGTCATTGTAACCACAAAGCACAATGATGATGAGCAGTACGTATGGGAGTCCCAAGCTGGAGGTTCATTCACTGTCACCAGGGATACCTCTGGTGAGAATCTGGGCAGAGGTACAAAGATTACCCTGTATCTCAAGGAAGATCAACTTGAATATCTTGAGGAACGTCGTCTCAAGGACTTGATTAAGAAGCACTCCGAGTTCATTAGCTACCCAATTTCTCTCTGGGTGGAGAAGACCACTGAGAAGGAAATCTCTGATGATGAGGATGAAGAGGAGAAGAAGGACGAGGAAGGCAAGGTTGAGGAAGTCGATGAAGAGAAGGAGAAGGAAGAAAAGAAGAAGAAAAAGATCAAGGAGGTTTCTCATGAGTGGTCTTTGGTGAACAAACAGAAACCCATCTGGATGAGGAAGCCAGAGGAGATTACCAAGGAAGAATATGCTGCTTTCTACAAGAGCCTTACCAATGACTGGGAAGAGCACCTCGCTGTAAAACACTTCTCGGTGGAAGGTCAATTGGAATTCAAGGCTGTTCTCTTTGTCCCCAAGAGGGCTCCTTTTGATCTCTTTGACACAAAGAAGAAGCCTAACAACATTAAGTTGTATGTTAGACGTGTGTTTATCATGGACAACTGTGAGGAGTTGATTCCTGAGTACCTTGGTTTCGTGAAGGGCATAGTCGACTCTGAGGATCTTCCCCTCAACATTTCCAGAGAAATGCTGCAGCAGAACAAAATCTTGAAGGTCATCCGCAAAAACTTGGTCAAGAAGTGCCTTGAGCTCTTCTTTGAGATTGCTGAGAACAAGGAAGACTACAACAAGTTCTACGAGTCCTTCTCCAAGAACTTGAAGCTTGGTATCCACGAGGATTCTCAGAATAGGCCTAAGCTTGCCGAACTTCTCCGTTTCCACTCCACGAAAAGTGGTGACGAGTTGACCAGCCTGAAGGACTATGTGACCAGAATGAAGGAAGGTCAGAATGACATCTTTTACATCACTGGTGAAAGCAAGAAAGCTGTAGAGAACTCTCCTTTCCTTGAAAAGCTCAAGAAGAAGGGTTACGAAGTTCTGTTCATGGTCGACTCAATCGATGAATACGCAGTCGGTCAACTGAAGGAATTTGAAGGGAAGAAGCTCGTGTCAGCAACCAAAGAAGGTCTGAAACTCGAGGAAAGCGAAGATGAGAAGAAAAAGAAGGAAAGCTTGAAGGAGAAATTCGAGGGTCTTTGCAAGGTGATCAAGGACGTGTTGGGTGACAAGGTGGAGAAGGTCGTGGTATCTGACCGGGTTGTCGATTCGCCGTGCTGTTTGGTAACTGGTGAATACGGTTGGACAGCAAACATGGAAAGAATCATGAAAGCTCAGGCGTTGAAGGACAACAGCATGGCTGGTTACATGTCTAGCAAGAAGACGATGGAAATCAACCCGGAGAACCCAATCATAGAAGAGCTGAGGAAGAGGTCTGACGAGGACAAGAACGACAAGTCCGTGAAGGACCTTGTTCTACTCCTGTTTGAGACTTCCCTGCTCACTTCTGGGTTCAGCCTGGACGACCCGAACACGTTCGGGAACAGGATCCACAGAATGTTGAAGCTGGGATTAAGCATCGACGAGGAAGAGGGTGAGGTGGATTCCGAGATGCCTCCTCTAGAAGATGCTGAGGCAGATGCTGAGGAGGGTAGCAAGATGGAGGAAGTTGATTAATTTGAAGTTCAAACAAAACTAGTAAGCATCTTCTTTTAAGGCTGTTCTCACTTCACTGCGTTCTTAGGTGACTGTCTTTTTTCTTGTCTTTGTTTTTTCTGATTACCTTTAACTTCGTTTCCCCCCAAGTTTTGTGGTAATTCTAATGGATATCATAGTGTTCTTGTTCTCGAAAGATGTTTACTGATTCAGACTCTTCTGTTTGAGAATTCCTTCATAGACATGAGAGTTGAAGAAAGCACTTTCCAAATTCTCCTTTACATGCATATATGTATGCACACAAGCACGGCATGGATTGTGTGTCTGCTGTCGTTTATGAAATGTGGATCGATTATCCCGTAAAGTGGAAGCTATTACGACTACTACCGAAGTTTGAAATATGAGAAATTAAACTGTTGGTATTGGTTAGGTTTAATTATATGCGGTACTGTCTCTTCCGTGTGATAACAAGACCTTTTTTGTTTTAATATTGTAATGACTCTGTTCTTTGAATCATGGACTGTCGCGTTTCTTTGTGTCATGGACTGTAGTACACAAACAATGACTCTTCCGAGTCGTGGACCCTAGTACAGTAACAATGACTCTTCCCAGTCATGGACCGTAGCACCGTAGTAGCACAGTAACAATGACTCTCTTCGAGTCATGGACTGTTATATATGAGTAAATAAATTTAAAAAAAAAAAAAAAAAAAAAAAAAAACAAGAAGGAAAGAGGGAAATGACAGGCGCGTTGTACACTGCTCATCGGCAGCATGTAGAGAGGGCACGCGTGAATAGAAGGGGGTGAGAGTTGATTATAGGCAGCTTGCTGGTTGAGGAAAAGGAATAAGGGATTCGAATTTGTCTAAGGGAGAAGCAACGGAGGTTGGAGACCAAAACCCATGCTCCCTATAAGAGAATTGGAGTTCTAGATCCAGGGGCGTAATCGAACGAAAACAAACCAACGCCAAGGTGCGTTCATGGGTTTTGAAAGCTTCTACAGCTAGATTCGCCCCTATCCTTCATGGGTTGACCCGATTTTAGTTGTTGAAAGAGGGAGAATCAAACAGGGGCCAGCTACCCATTAAATGACACGTTGGAATTTTAGATTTAGCTATGCTCGCACTATACATAAAAGTATGATATAAGAAGATGCAGTATACATAAAAGTATGATATAAGAATATGCTTTCCAAGTAAGTGGCACCTTGAAACTTTGGATTCAGCTATGCTCGTAAGTGGCACCTTGAAACTTTTCCTCGTAAGTGGCACCTTGAAACTTTTCCAAGTATGTCAAAGAAACTTGAGCATGAAATGAGTTGGTTTGACGTATGTAAGAGTAGGTTAAACGTTATGATACACACATGACTTTAATATGATATAAAGCATTAAAGGTTTGAGCATAGGATGATACCCGTTGACTATTATTATGCGTGTTTACTAAATGTGTACGCATTGTATTATGAATTAAAAATTATAACTAGGTTTTCATGTTTAGATCACTATGTTATGTCTCAATTACATATGTTGGGATGTTAGTGGTTATACGGGGACAATTAGGGGTTCACCAATTACATATGTTGGGATGTTAGTGGTTATACGGGGACAATTAGGGGTTCACCAACTAACCTATAGGCGTAAACCTGACTCAGTGTCAGGGGTATGAAGAACTGGCCTATTTTATGAACTGCCCTATTTTATTGTTGATGGTACTCGTGGGGGAATTATAAGAAGTTTGCTAGTTAATTTCCTATTAGTGAACATGTCATGAGTGGCAAGTCCACAGTGGTACATTAGAGTTGGTCGATCTTGCGACTCTTGATTTATTGTTCATGCATATGAATTAGTGGTTATACAGAGACGATTAGGGGTTCGCCAACTAAACTCTAATCGTAAACCTGATTCGGTTGTCAAGGGTCCGAATAACTATAAAATTGGTCTATTTTATTGTTGAGAAGTTTGGTCGTTAGTTCCTTTAAGTGGACTTGGCACGAGTGGCGAGGACCTACAGTAGTATACTTGGGAGTTGGTCAAATCCTAGAATGCATGAACATTGAGCACTAAGGACGCAACTCAAAGACTTAGAGATATTATGATGATGATGAGACTAGTAGAAATGACTAACCAAGAGACTCAAGCTTAAAATATTTTGAGCCACGGAGGTCCAGATAGGACCAAGAACCAAGAAATAGAATGAGTTAACCTAGGGTGTAGCTTAAGAGGCACCTATATTGGGGAACAAATCCCCGGATGAGAATAAGATACAAAGGAGCTAACTAAAATAAATAAAAATTGATAAGAAACTAGGAACTATCAGCAAGCTACTTTCTGAGTATATTTAATATACTCACCCCTACTACCTTGACTTTCTTTCAGATTAGACATGATGTAGTGAACATAATGAGGCGCACACGAGCTAGGGACTATGGAGTTTTTGGCTAGATCGGTGTCGTGTACCCCACTAATATGTTTCCTTTACTAACCCTTTATGTCTTTGTATTTCTGGATTTTACGAATTACGTGTGTCATGTTCTTTTGTGTGTATGTCATGTGGGTCGTCAGTTTGTGCTATATTTCAAAACAATGTCGTACTAAATCTAAATTTTCTTTATGTGCATGCACGTTTAAAAGTTTTAAATCTCATGCATTTTTACTTATTCCCACTTCAGTGAGAGTTACAAGCTCAGAGAATTTTTTTTCATTTAAGATTCATACACAGAGAATTTGCCATAGAACATGCTACATAAAAACCGTCAAATTACTTAAAATGGCTTTATTAATCTTTCATTAACCTCCTATGATCAATATAAACTAGCCTAGAAAATTCCTCGAACATCTTGCTTATAAAAATCAAATGTGAGCACTAGTGAGTCCAAAAACAATACATAACAAGAAAATGTTTGAAACATTACCCTCCTTCAATCGTTTCTTGTTTCTGAAAAAATACATGTGCGCCGATTGAAAAACATTACGGCATGTGAAATCTTGGTCTAATAACTTACCGTGTGTCGTGTTTTAGTCCACCTCAACTCTACTAAGTAATTATATCCATAATCTTAAGAACAGGTTCACAGCTCAAGCTCGTATTTGTTGAAATCAATAACTCGTGTTGATACTAATACTAAAAAATCTCAAATACTTCGTTCAAATTTAATTTGAAATTCTTACTTTTTTTTTTTTTTACTGGTTTTCTCCTTTCATTTAGATTAATCAATTTCACGTATTATTTTACTGTTCAAGTCAAATACTCGAAATCTTGGTAAGATTGATATTAACCTACCCGCGTCCTATTTAATTTTTTTCACTTAATCAATACCTACTTGAGTTAGGTAAGATTGTCAACATAAACTTCAACGATCTAAGCTATTCTACGAACGTTGAATTTATATCAAGATACTTACATCTTCAACCCGATTCCGTGAGTAATACATATAATAAATGATTTTACGGTCATATTCGTAGCTTTAATTATTTCTTCAAAATAATATCTTAATGAAATAATTTTGACAATTATTATCCCTAACTACTATCATTTTTCTTATACATTAAGTGATAAAAGCATTGAATGATAATTCCTAACCATTTTTTCACTACCCAAATAATAACTTTAACAATTTGTCCTCTATTTTATTAATTTTTCTATTCCACATATAAAATTCCAAAAATACCCTAAATTTTTTTAAAATATTTATTTTTTTTTTTAAATTTTATGAGTATTTTTTAAATATAGTTCTAGCGGTAAAAGTATTTTTGAATTTATTTTTAAAAAAATGGAAAGATATTAATAAAACGTTTTAAAATTCAAGAAAACACTGAATTTTTTTATTTTTTTCTAAAAATTCATCGAAAAAAATAATAATAATAACTCAACCAAATTTTTACGATTTTAGTTAAGTAGTCGAGGAATAACTAAAAAAATGTGACGAAATCACTTGAATTTTAAAATCTATATGACGAAATTATATTTTAAAATTTACATATTTCACAAATTAGTTTTAATTCATAAAAACTTTATTTGAAAAATTACTATATAGAAAGAAAAAAAAAAAAAGAAAACAAATAGAAGCCAATGAAAACGATGTCGTTTTTGTGTGGGTCTTATCATCCCAACTCCAAGGTTATGGGCATACCCTTCCCATCTCATCGCCACGCTACAAAACATCATAATATTTATGTTTTTTTTATTTATTTATTTCTTCGAGAAAAAAAAAATAATAATAAATAAATAAATAAATAAACCAAATTATTGTTTTTGGTTTGGTTTTCCGTTCGTATCTTTTGGCTATAAGAACGTTTCTTCATCTCTCTGCTCGTCTCTCTGCTCGTCTCTCTCTCTCTCTCTCTCTGGATTTGTTACCTTCGCTCTTCTTCGTCGACAGCCACCGCATCACCTCACCGGAACAACCTCGCTTCCATCGTCGTCCCCTCTCCTTATACGGTATACTACGGTTGATTTTAATTTCTTTGTTTTTATGGATAAATTTGTAACACAATATGATTACTGGATTTTGTTGCTGTGTGGAAGCTTCATCAGTTTCAATTGAATTGCGTTTTATCTTCACCAGATCGTTTCCGAATTTTGTGTTTGTGTAATCGAATGTTTGGAATTTGAAATCTGTTGTTTGGTGGGACCTATAACGATTAATTGCGCGACTGGATCTGTTTCCGATTTAGAGATCTGTGGTTGGGAGGGATTTTGTGATGGCTGTTGTGCCTCTTTTTCTTTAGGAAGTTGTTATGGTAATTTTCTATGGGTTCTTTCCCATTGGTTGGAAATTTCGGTGGCTATTTTTCTTTTGTTATATTCAAATTCAACTCTCTAATTGGTCATGGCAATGCTTGTGGTGACTAGATTGCCTTAGGAAGGTTTTCCGCGTTCCCAAAAAACTTCGATGTGTGGAAGTAGAGTTGGTATCACTTTTTTTTTTTTTTTTTTCCGAATTGATATGTTCTTCAGAGAATGTTCTGATCTGGGAACAACGTTTTTATTTTTTAATGATTATGTGGTAGAAAGATTATGCAAGAAATACATCACCATAATTCTTTAACTCCCATCATCATTGTCTAATGACTATAATCTAGTTCTGTTCTAGATGTAGCAAATAGATTTTTGGCTTATATTGGATTTGTTCAGGAGATTAGACATAGTTTAACTATGGTATTTTCGCATTTCATTGAAGATCATAAATTGATTTCTCATCAGTTTACCTAAAAACACATCGGATCTCCTTTTTGGGATTCTAGGACAGGGACACTTATGTGTATTATACATGTATGTTTATCAGTGCATGTTGTGAATATTTTCTTTGTCAGTTGAATGCTTGGAAGCTCTTTTTGGAATATGCAGCTTGCTTCCCCGATTATAAGTGTTGCATCTTTACAGAATTCTTATGTAGCTAAACACCAATCGAATTTGCGCGTTATGTATTATTTCTTCCTTTTTTCTCCAAATACTCTCTTGCAGTTTGTTCTTTTATGACTATTTCAGTTTTATCTTATCCACGAGGAAATTTGAAATTACGATATCCCTTTATTTCTCCATTTAGATTTCTTTTTTAAAACTAATTTTATATAAGGACTAACAGGTATCTTACTAACTATTTACTGAGTTTTGTTTAGTTCTTAAAGCTTACTTGTTGTGCCTATTTAAACTGGTTGATTAGCCGATTTGTTTAGCTACATTTCAAGCTGTATGGAGCATGTATACGTTAGTTTGGGTACCGTCCTCATGTTTGATATGTACTGAAACTATTGATACTTGTACTTGTAAAAAGTAAGAGAAATTATAAATTTTGATAGCAGAAGAGAAGCATGTAAGTGCATAAGCATTATTGACATCATTTTTTTAATAAGCTGTGAAAAGTTTTTTAATATTGTCTGGCATATTCTAAAAGATATTGTTGTAAATGTGTCATGGCTGTTTCCATGTCCTAGTTCATTAGACAATGACATGTCATTGTGGTTGTGCCTTGTTTGTGTCCCATGCCATGTCTATGCTTCTCTGTTACTGGCTAATACTTGATACAAGTTGGAAATGGAGAATTTATAATTACTTTTGTATTAAATAATATGAAACTCATGAAGCACCTATACATGATCATCTTACTTGATAGAGCCACCTTGAAAAGAACCAGCTTGATGCATCCACCTCGAAAACGCCTTTTGGATGTAAGGATTTTTTTTTTGATAAGAAACAATTTGATGCAAGGATAATCAAATTATTGTGACATTAAAATAAAAGAAAAAAGAAGAAGATGTTAATGCAGGGATAGTCAAGGAGGAAGTTTGGGTTGGGAAGTCGTTAAGCATCCAGTTGATGCTAGTTTTTATTTTGTTAGTTATTGACGTTATTATCTGTTCTTGCTGTTATGTAACATTGAAAAGCTACTTGAGCCATCTATTCCTTCTCCAGAAAATATTTTTGTACTTCACTTGTTACCGTTTGTTCTATTAATTCCTAATGTACTCAAAATATTGTCTTAACCAGAATAGGTTTCCTGTTGTTATGTGAAGTTTTGGCATTTGAGTGAGTCATTAGAAGCAGAGAATGGTTAAAAGGTTCATACTCTCTTTCCATGCATTTTTTTTCTATTAATTTTCTGATATCACTGAGAAGAAACTCTTATATACAACTTCTATTAATCAGGCATGGAGTGTTTTGATTATCAAGCGATATCATGTTGCAGTGCATAGGGGGATTTTTTGCTTCCCTAGTAAGATGTTGTGATCTTGAATTGTATAAGCAATCAAGAGGTCTCGACGATCCTGAACTTCTTGCGAGGGAGACTGTGTGTATGTTTTTAATTTTCATTCCTTCCATTGTCGATTTATACCTCTGAAATGCACACAATTCATATTGTCACATCTACTTGATGTCCAGTGAACCTAAAACTAAAATTGGAAGTTGGTGACCATAATGAATTGGGCTACCAAAATGAAGTGTGATACAACTCTAGTCATCTGTTATCTTTTCAGAAACAAAAACCGTAAATTTTATTAAATGATGCTAGTTTTCTACAACATGCAGTCAGTGTAAGTGAAATAGAGGCACTATATGAACTCTTCAAGAAGATAAGCAGTGCCGTGATTGATGATGGCCTGATCAACAAGGTATATATGCATCCTTTTCTGCCATTGGTTAGGGATATTAAGATTTGTAGCTTATGCAAAAATTTTACCATATTTTGGACCTGACATCCTTTCTTCATACAATATATTAATCCTTGTACGTTTGTATTTGCTGATTTTCGTTGGTTCTTTCTTGAAGTTGTTTGTTGTACTTTTATGCTATAGGAGGAGTTTCAACTGGCATTGTTCAAGACGAATAAAAAAGAAAGCTTATTTGCTGACAGGGTACTTTTTGATATTGCCTTTTCTGTTGCATGGACTAGATTTATTAACTCATTTTTTTTACCAATATCTCTTGTATAAACTTCTTATACTTTTTTGCTTTTATTGTAGGTGTTTGACTTATTTGATACAAAACACAATGGAATATTAGGCTTCGAAGAATTTGCTCGTGCGTTATCTGTATTTCATCCAAATGCCCCAATTGATGATAAAGTTGAATGTACGTTATGTATAGTAAAATGATAAAATATCTGGAGCAGTTGTCATGCTGGTTGTTAAGACGTTTATACTATGATTGGAACCCTTATGTCTAACTAAATCCTTTTGCCTTTACCTTATAATGCCATGTTTTCAGTTTCTTTTCAATTGTACGATCTTAAGCAGCAAGGTTTTATTGAGAGACAAGAGGTAATACTTTCTTCCTAGTGATGAAGTTAGGTTTCCGGTTTTTTATCCCAACTTTCCTACTACAGAGTTGGTTTTTTTGTTGTACTTAGGTGAAGCAAATGGTTGTGGCTACCCTTGCAGAATCTGGTATGAATCTTTCGGATGATGTTATTGAGAGTATAATTGATAAGGTACTCCTCTATCCGTTTAGCTCTCAAAAGTTTGATGAATTTACTTAGAGGTCTTATTCGAGATTATTTATGTGCTTTTGTATTGTATGCATAGAAAATTTTAATTTTATTAATACTTCTAAACCTTGGAGTATGTTTTAGACCTTTGAGGAAGCTGATACAAAACATGACGGAAAGATTGACAAGGAAGAGTGGAGAAACCTTGTTTCGCGACATCCATCTCTCTTAAAGAACATGACCCTTCAATATCTCAAGTAAGTCCATTTTTGTTGAACTGAAACATTGGAAAATCATAATCATATACCTTAAGTCAGTGCTTGTTTGTTTTTGTGTAACGTCGTTGGGAAAAACGAAAGAGAACTCTGTCACATATCCTGTTTTGTCGTAAAAAGACACGGTCTCATAAAGTGAACTATAACTGAACTTATTGGCACTTGCTATGTGTTATATAAGCTGGGCGTTGTTTCTGGGCAGGGACATCACCACAACTTTCCCAAGCTTTGTCTTCCATTCACAAGTCGACGATACCTGAAGTTGTGACTGTGATCGTGTTCGTGATCTTATTGGATCATGGTTTGCCCAACTGTAAATGCTGTTGGCCACTTCTCAGAGGAGGGGCTAATATTGAATTTTCACTTCGCATGGGTTGCTCCTTTGGTCATTTTCGGTCTAGTTTCTTCAGTGACTGAACTTTTGTGTTTTAAGCACTAGACAAGCAGAACTCTGGTTGCTTTTGTTTGCATTCTTGGCTGAGTTTGAGCATAGGCTGATGAAGCTAATCCCTCATCTAGAAAGTATTCAATGTTTCATCAGCAGTCATCATTTGTTTTCTTCTTTCAAATTCAATATTAATAGTGATATTGATGTGATGTGATATTTGTCGCCTTTCAATTTCCAGTTGTTGATTGATCGTAATTGGTACCAACTGAGTGTGTCCTGTTTATGTCAATATGGATGGGGGCATAAATACTCAGTGTTTTGGATAAGTTATGTTCAAACAGGCACCAAAATGTTCCATTGAGGAAGCTTGATGACGCCAAGGGAATCAGCTTCGATCTTCAAAGGTGGGTTCTTCCCTTCTTGTTGTGGGTGCAGGGATTTATTAAGATCATTTTGGATCCCAAGAGAGGGCGTTTGGGCAAGTCCTTGAAAGTGAATGCTCATGCTATTGCCTTATTGCCCGCTCTTGGGATCCAAGGCTCCTCTTGGATGCTTATGTATTCTCCCTTTTCCACCTTCCATGTATGGGGGAAAAATATTGTTCATTTTGCTTTCCTTTTGGGAAAATGGCCTCTTTTTTTACCCCATGAAATGTGAAAAGACATTTGTGCAAAATTCAAATTTCTCACCTTCCTTCCTCGAAAGTTATATTTTCCTTTTGTTTTCTACTCCTCCAGTGAGTCGATTTTGAATTGTGTCGAAGTAATTTTTTATGTCGAGAAGTTTGCATTGGTATTGATGAAACCTAGTTGAGATTCATCGGTATTAAAGAAACGAATAGTAAGCAAGAATTTGGCAAATTCGTCATTTTTAAATTTTTTGGTTTAGATCTCGACCCTGATTCTAGTGGGAGTTCAGATTGAAAATTTTGATAGTAACTAAATTCGCTAAGGTCATGGCTTTCATTGAATTTGTTCATTTGTGCTTGTCTTTGTATTTTTTGTTCAGGTTAGAAAAAGTTTGATTATTGTAAATATTAAGTCTATATAGACATGCCTACCATCTGAAACTAGCTCTTAAAATCCACTCAGGATGACAATTTTCCTACTACATTAACACGTTCTCGCTAAGATAGAATCGTAAAATATATAATCCAAACGAACCCTAACTCAATTATAGTTGAGAAATGTGTAGGAAGTTAGGCTTAGAGCCTTATACTTGGGAGATAATGGAGGGCATGAAATGTGAAGAGTCTCCGTATGCTAGGGCATGAAATGTGAAGAGTCTCCGTATGCTAGGGCATGAAATGTGAAGAGTCTCCGTATGTTAAGACCAAACTAGATGTAAAAAGCGAAGTCTCCGTATGCTAAGACCAAACTAGATGTAAAAAGCGATGTAAAAAGCGAAAAGTGAACGTATGCTAAGACTAAACTAGATGTAAAAAACTTATACTTGGGAGATAATGGAGGGCATGAAATGTGAAGAGTCTCCGTATGCTAAGACCAAACTAGATGTAAAAAGCGAAAAGTGAACGTATGCTGTGAAGAGTCTCCGTATGCTAAGACCAAACTAGATGTAAAAAGCGAAAAGTGAACGTATGCTGTGAAGAGTCTCCGTATGCTAAGACCAAACTAGATGTAAAAAGCGAAAAGTGAACGTATGCTAAGACCAAACTAGATGTAAAAAGCGAAAAGTGAAGAAGTACAACCTTAAATTCAATAACGTAGAGATGTGTACAAGGCAAGACCTTTTTCCATCTTCTTTCCATCTTCATATCCTATTTCAAGGCAAGACCTTTTTCCATCTTCTTTCCATCTTCATATCCTATTTCACAAAATTTTTCATTAATTTTTGTGAGGATAAAAACAAGAATTTCCATCCATAATTAAAGATTTGTCACAAAAAAAAAATGTAGTGTTAAATGTATTGTTTTCACAAACCCTCCGCAAAAAAAAAAAAAAATGTAGCGTTAAATGTATTGTTTTCGAATGTATTTCACAAATGTCAATATTTATGAAAAAAAAAATGATTTTTTTGGTTTATTTTTTTTCCATTTTATTTTTGGACTAGAGGTATTCAAAAGACTCAAAATAAAAAATTTGATCAACTTCACTCAAACAGTTATAGGATGGGGCTTTATGTTCATAATGATGTCATTGTTATAAACAAATCTTAATCAAACCCATTTTTGACCAATGAATCATAGTAAAACTTCATAGGTTCCGTAAAAATCTGGAGAAACAAATCTTAATCAAACCCATTTTTAACCGATCATAGTAAAATTTCATATATATATATATATATATATATATATATATATATATATATATATATATATAGTAAAACTTCATATATTTTTGCCCAATGAATCATAGTAAAACTTCATATGGGTTTCGGAGAAACCTGGATAAACAAATCTTAATCAAACCCATTTTTGCCCAATGAATCTAAAACTGGTTCCAGAGAAACAAATCTTAATCAAACCCATTTTTGCCCAATCATAGTAAAACTTTTGCAATCTAAAACTGGTTTCAGTTAATCAAACCCATAAAACTGGTTCCAGAGAAACAAATCTTAATCAAACCCATTTTTGCCCAATCATAGTAAAACTTCTGGTTCCAGAGAAACAAATCTTAATCACTTAATCAAACCCATTTTTGCCCAATCATAGTAAAACAAATCTTAATCAAACCCATTTTTGCCCAATCATAGTAAAACTTCTGGTTCCAGAGAAACAAATCTTAATCACTTAATCAAACCCATTTTTGCCTAGTAAAACTTCTAAAACTGGTTCCAGAGAAACAAATCTTAATCAAACCCATTTTTGCCCAATCATAGTAAAATTGTTCGATTACTTTTAACATGGGTTCGATTACTTTTGCCCAATGAATTTAATCTTCGATTATCTTCAACAAGCGGACCAGCGTTTAATAAATAGTAAAACTTAATCTTCGATTATCTTCAACAAGCGGACCAGCGTTTAATAAATAGTAAAACTTCATATGGGTTCGATTACTTTTATCTTCAACCAGCGGCCCGGCCAGCGTTTAATAAATAGTAAAACTTCATATAGATTCGATTACTTTTATCTCGGCCAGCGTTTAATAAATAGTAAAACTTCATATAGATTCGATTACTTTTATCTTCAACCAGCGGCCCGGCCAGCGTTTAATAAATAGTAAAACTTCATATAGATTCGATTACTTTTATCTTCAACCAACGGTCAACCAGCGGCCCGGCGTTTAATAAGCATATGGTTGCCAGGTTGGTGGTCAACCAGCGGCCCGGCGTGGCGTTTAATAAGCATATGGTTGCCAGGTTGGTTAATGCTGTTAATGAGAATAGTGACGAGTTGCCAGGTTGGTGACAAAGAGTTTGGGGTAAGGATGATTAGGCAATGATAGGATGCATCTGAATTTGAACCCTATAAGATGTCTTTCCATCGAACTCCACGGAAAAAACTTAGTTTTCAATTTTTTACTACGATGGCTCAAATTTTTTACTACGATGGCTCAAAGGTAGCATACTTGGTGGCATGTAAGTTTACTACGATGGCTCAAATTTTTTACTACGATGGCTCAAAGGTAGCATACTTGGTGGCATGTAAGGATCACTATATATTGCCTTGGTGTGTTCTTAACGCCAATCCATAGGGATTACTGAATTTTAAGTGGATGAAAGAAATCAAATGGGATTAACGTTACTACAAACAAATGTTTATTTTGAGATTGTCTCCAAGTATAAATCTGAATCTACATTTTATAAATTTCATCAAAATATATTTATCTTCTCCTATCATCCTCATATGCCCCTTCACTTTCTTTATCTTTTAAAAAGCCTAGGAAATTTATCTTCTCCTATCATCCTCATATGCCCCTTCACTTTCTTTATCTTTTAAAAAGCCTAGGAAAGCAAGGAAGCCAAAGAAGAAGAATCCACCAGACCAGTTTCCTCCACCACCGCCACCTCCACCGCCGCCATCACCATCATCACGAGGTGGAAATCCAGAATCGCCATCATCCAGTTGCGGCGACTTCTCCTTGCCTGCAATTTTAGTTTTAGGCAACACAATGTATGGCTAAAAATAAGGCTTAGCAACAGCAAAGTTATGATAACCTAGGACGATGCTGACGAATAGGTAAGAACATAGTGAAGCATGTTATTAGCAAGGAGTAACAGACGGTGATGTTCGGGTTGCAAGGCGTAACATGTGCATGTGCATATGCTGCTGCTAGGAAGTTTGAAGTTTAAAGTTACTATTATTCATAAAATTTGCAAGTGATTGTTACCGGGAAGAACAGTGATTGTAGGAGCCTCTCTTGTAACAGTCTGGGTCTGCTCCGCTGCACACCTAGCATTCTGCAGAGAGACAGCGTCATTAGATATATATATATATATATATATATATATATATACACACACACATATAAACCCCTACAATATTGTGTTTAAGTCTTTCACTATGCTTAAAACTCGATTTTGTTCTTTGCTATTGATTATTTGAAAATCCACTACCCAGAAACTAATTGATTAGGTAAATGAAAAAAAAATGTGGCTTCAACTATTTCTCATTTCTACACTTTTTTTAAAAACCAGTCCCCAAGGAAGTACAAAAGGGGCTCTAATCCAAAATAATAAGGCATAAGAATAAGACATAATTGATATTACAAAAGACATTAGCCATAGAGACCCAAATCAAGGTATTAATTCAACCTATCACATCCGCTTCAGGTAATTCACCCCGCTAAAAATTCGGATTCGGAAGACTTTTAAAACTCTCCCTTGGCATCTAAGCTTAGGATTGTACAGTAATGTTTTTGATATAGAACAATTACTACCAGCAGGGCTTTGAAGTAAACAGAGAACAGTTGAAATAAGGAAGCATTAAAAGACAAACAAATTAATGAGAACCAAATTACCAATGCAGCAAAACATATGAAAGCGTTGTTGTTCTTTCTAGTAGAATACAGAACGCCTCCCTTCGTCCCAGTAGATGGAATTGGTTTGAGAAAAACTGGTCCTGCTTTAGCAATCACAGATTGTCTCCTCCCATTAGGAGTTTGAAGTTGGACACTATCCCTTCTAAGAAGGAAGTCTTTGGCCTTCATTTTTCCCCAATGCTGACCTACTATTTTACAAAGACAATATTACAACTAAAGATCAAAGAAATCTCAAATTAATGGTAATATAAAACATTAATTTAAGCAAGAAACCAATGCTTTTCAACTGAATAAGAAATCAATGCAACTACAACGGTATTCCAATACAAAAGATAATATAAGTTACTTAGTTCCATTCTTTAGTCTGAGAAGAAATATATTAAAACTTAAAGCATGAAGGACAACATAAGACCACAGGAAAAGGACATATATTATGCTACGAACATAGAGACATTTGACAAATCATTATCACCATTAGCAGCCATGGAAATTGACTGCTCCAATCAACCGAGTGTAAGTAAATATACATTCCAAAGAAAAAGCAAGATGTTATAGTCCATCAATAAAAATCCTGACTAAATAATGAGACCACAGAACCATGAAAAGCTGTGACCTTTCACAGCTGTACCAGGAACGATTATTTTTACAATAGTTATCTATTACTTTCAAGAAAATATATATATACATATATATATATATACACCATTCATATGTACACACTGAGCACAGTGCACATAAATGTTATCTCGACAATCAGATTGCTCGAGTGGATCTATACCAGCTATTATTTGTTCCCAAACTTAATAAACCATGATAGATATTGTTAGTATAAGATCATATAACATCTCTTTTCGTTTGGAATTTTGATAATTTGGGGACATTCTTGCAAGTCTGCTCTTTCTCCCTAACTAAACAAAAACCCTAACCTCAGTTACCAACATAGCTAACCTGACTAGGAAGAGGTCCACACAAAAGTCAACTTTTCCCAATATAGACCATCTATTCCTCTATTGAGTGTCCAATAAAGGTGGAATTTTCATCATGTCAAATTTGGAATTCTTAGAGCTTACTGAAGGATGTGAGATCCCTGATTTTCAGAAGTTTGTGCTTGGTGACTGAAAATAAAGGACGATTTCTACATGGAATTCCTTCTAAAGCTATTTTATGGCTAATTATAAATTTTTTATTTTTTATTTTTTATTTTTATGAAATGGCTAATTTTAGACTGAAAGGAATAATGGAATCCCTTCAAGATATCTTTAAAACTTTTGACAATTCCTTGGATTTTATACAGTACAGTACCTAATGCTGGAGTGACATGCTACGAATTCTGACATTAACTTACTTCTCCAATCAAATTAGACATGGGTTGCTTCTTATTTCTTACGTGTTCCTTTCTAAGGTAAGGTAAATGCCATATCCTGCTTCCCTTCTCCTGTACTTGTCTTTTTTTATTATTATTATAATTAAATCGATTCATTTCCACTTGCATCAAATCAATGAAACAATACGAAAATTAGTTGCTTGTACCTGGGGGTAGAAGAGTTAGCATGGCACCAGAACTTGTAGTAAGCATCTCCATCTTCGAGGGTAGATGACAACCTGACACTGTAAACAAGAATTTCTGAGATGAAAGCGCCAACAAGTTGCAACCTAAAAGATTGCATGTTATGTAATTAAGAACGTGAAATAAGAATAAAATGATAACACAACATAAAAAAAATTGTTTATCCGAACCCTATGCAATGCACAGTTAAGGAAGTTTTAAAATAACAAGGTTTTGTAAATTTCGAACATAAATGAAATTGCCTCTTATAAAATAAAAATAGTAACAGGAAAAAAAGGGAAGAATAAGAAGAAGCTATATGATAAAAGTGGATAATAATGATCTGTTTCATAAGATTACCACTAAATGAATGAAAAAGTATAAGATAGGAATCAAATCCCTAAACTCTAGAGCTGGTGTCAGAAGGCACAGGCTAGAATTCGAACTCAGAAATTGTTGTAAGAGCTGGAGGATCTTTGGGATACTTTTTCAAAGCAGGAAATTCTTTCCAAAAGCAACCTAGAAACCTTGTAGGGTGGCTTCAACAAGCATGGGCCCTAAAAAAGGTGACTCAAATGAATACTTCGGAAAAATAAAATAAAATAAGAGAGATAATTGAATACAATGAAGCCCTGATTTGGCCGACTGCAGACGTAAGGAGGAGTTCGAGAAGCAATACAGTAGATATGAACAGTAGGTAAATCTTATTTGATTAGTCATTAGGTTGATTTTGGCATATGTTCAGATGATTTGATCTATCCCTCTTATTTGTCGTGATTTTATATAGTGTAAGAGAAAAAGGCCATGAAGGTTGTTCAGGAACCGAATATCTAGTTTCAAATCTTAAATCCTGGATTGAAACTAGAATCCCTAAAAGGTACTTACGATGGTAAATCATTTTGGCCCATACACTCACAGACATCGCAGACCTCAAAAGAAAAAAAAACCATTTACAGTGTTAAGATATTCTGACTTGTTGATGGTATTGATGATTGTTTGCGTATAACTCATTTTAGTCCCTTTTTTGTATTCACCAAAACTGTTTTTCTATGAATAATAGAACTTCCCTTGAGAAAATAATGATAGAATACAAAGTCACACGAAAACAAATCCCACGAAAAAAGGAGCTCAAAATGAAATAAGACCTAAAGGATAATTACAAAAGACTTCGCTACTGAAGTGTAAGAGAAATGTGGAACATTACAAAGAACCAAACATAACTGAAGTCATCTCAAATCCTCTAAATGTTATATGGTTCCTCTCATGCCAAAGGCCTCACAAAACTATACCACCTAGCTCGCCACAGAAACCTCCCCTTCTCGGGAGGGGAGGGGTAGAGGAAACCCCATCCAAAAAGGACTGCAAAATAAGAGCCTTCCAAACAAAAACAACATCACCATGAGGTGGAATGTTCTCCACTATCACAAAATTAGAACATAAAGATCTTATCTTCAAAAGTCCTTTGCTTTTCTCACCTTTCTGAAGAACTCTACACACAATCTCAAAAAACAAAAAATAAATCAAAACATCTTACCATTGCCATCAAAATTCCAATTCACAAAAACTTCCAAAGGCCAGAACCATAGCCTTAAGCTATTAGCAGTTAGGTACTCGCTCCTACCGTAAACTGAAATAGTTATGATCCCAAAAACATGCGACCACAAGAGAGAGAGAGAGAGAGAGAGAGAGAGAGGAATTCACCTCATTCCATAATGAGCTTCAAATGAAATCTGATTCTAAAGTAGTACACATTTTGCAAGTGAGCAGTCCTCAAGTGCTCACTAGGATTGGATTCTCTAGTACCTTAGCAATTTATTATATATTAACTTATTAGACAGTGTAGAAACACCTCTCATTATGGCTTTTAGGTTGTTATGTGAGGTTTTTATTTTAATAAAGGTACCCTATTTCTTATCCAAGACAAAACACTTCGTATTCGACACTGATCAATCTCATCGGACAACAGGCCTCCTAGACCTACATTCTACAGCAGAAAAGCTCCATTAAATAAAAGAACCAAGCTTCTGCCCAAAACAGATTGGAATGAATTAACCGATCAATTTACCAATTCTCTTTTGAAAGCAAGGGCAACGATCAAGGAAGAGAGAAAGGGTTACTTAACTTATAGTTAGAAATACTGAGAGAAGATTAGAGGCAAAAGTGTGGAGGCCAGCAACAATGATGGTGCGACAGCAGAAACCAACAGGAAATTGAGAGGATGATATTAGAATGGATTCAAAAGAGGATTTCGTGGGAGGCAGAAAGCGTAGGAAGAGAGAAAGCAACAACAACAAAGGGGGGGCATGGAGGGGTCTGTCAATAGAAGTGGCTGAGAGGGTGAGATAAGAAAACATGAGGATTCTTTTTGGGATTCTTTTCATTCATAAAAGGCTAAGATAGAGATTTTTTTATTAAAGTTTCTTTTTAATAATTTCAAATATTCAATTGAGAGTGATTTGAGAAAAAATATATCTTTCAAAAAATAAAATTCTTCATATTCTCATATGATTTATATTGCATAATTATATTATAATTGGTTTGGTTCAGTTTTCTTTGGTTAATATAATTTATTTTGAACAACTAACCAAACTGTCCTAAATGGAGTCAATTAGAACCCAACAATGACATTAACTAACTTAATTGAATCCGGATCAATTTGGTTCAGTTTCATGTGTCCTTGGTGTCATGTCAAGAGAGAACGAGTAATCATCTACAGATAAAGAAAACAACTAAAAGAACATGGTAAAAGATCACAAGAGGAAAGTCTAAAAGATAGTCAGAGACGGTATATTTGATCCACATTCTCCTAAATTCAAGTAATTTTCAGCAAAAAAAAAAAAATCAAAACTATTTGGCCACCTTACTGGCAGGCATCTCCACAATTGAACCAAAGCTAAAGAAAAACGGGAAGAACTTGTTTATGTCCAGTCCAGATTGAGTGAGAGAAACTAACTTAACAAGACATACCCCAACACAAAATGAAATACCCTTACATTACATTCTTCAAAATCACAAGATATGAATGTTTCTATGAATGTACATAACAAGGTAACCCCCATACATGCCAAGTAAACTCTTAACATACGCCATTCTAGTTTCTATTGACTTCGTGGGTTTCATGAACTTTAAAACAGAATTATAAAGATGATCGAGAATGCCACTGTTTTATTGGTCTAATTCAGTTATTTTGAACTTGAAACCAATCAAGGTCTATTCGAGACCAAAAATTGAGGTTTTTTTTTTAATATTCTACATCAACCCGAAGTCTAGTTTCACTTTGATCTCTTTTAACTTCTTTTTATAATATTAACTAATTTGACATCAAATGAACACCAAAAACGCGATTTCTTACACAAACTCTGATTTCTTAAAATTGTCATTGCTTTTTTATAATCTTGGTCGTACATAAGTTCTTTACACCTAAAAAAAAACCTCAAAAGGAGTATGACACTTCCACCGAGGAGTCCAGATGGTGATAAAGACTTCAGAGGGGGAAGAAAAAGGGTGAGAGGTAGTGATGGCGTCCTCATCCCCTCTCCTTGCCCTAAAGTATTCCCCATACCAAGAAATCCCTGCTTTAGACGATTTCCCCCTTTACAGAAATCCATAAAAGAAAACTACAAAACAATAATCTGAACTTTATTCCAAAATAAAAAGCAGAAGCGTCTTCAAGTAATCAGAACCCTTAGGTCACACGGAAATTCTAGCATTCAAGCAACCCACTTCAATCAATTCCAAAATACCAACAAAAAAGCAAGAATAACCTCTTCAATTCAACGACAATGCGAAGCAAAGGAGAAGAATTGGCTATACCACGAGAACTTACAACATAATTCTTCAATGTGGAACAACGGGAAACTATCAATACAAAGAAGCAGAACAGAAATTACAGGAACCAAACCTTGAAGATACGACAGACCCGATAACCAACTCGATTCGTCCCTACAAAGTAGCGCAAATCCGTAACGCCGAAAGCTTTCGAGAGAGAGAGAGAGAGAAGGAGGTTAGGCAGCGGAAGGAGTGGTTTGAAGGGCGATGGCGGCGAGCTCCTGGCGAGAATTCATGGAGATAAAAGGGAGGAGGGAAGAGGCGGTCAAATATAAATTCCCTTTTGTTTCGCCGCTCCGATTGGCGCAAGGATTATGGATAGAAATTATTTCCTATTTAAAATAAATAAATAAATCTTAATTTTCTATTTACATAAATACCTCTAAAATTTCTTCAATATTATTTTTTAAATTTAAAAATTTAAAAATTAAAAATGCCTTCCAATATTCCAAATTTTCATTAATACCTTTCGTAACAGTTCGTGCCTAAGATTCAAAAACCGAATTCAGCACCTGATGCCCTCGGTATTCCCCTGTAACATGGTCACGATACTTAACTTAGATTATCCTCACAGACTAACACGAGTCTTTCCAACATATTTTGTTATCACTCAAATGCATCCTAGAAATATTCTCATAATATCACCCAACATAGAATTACTCTCAGTAAAACAAAGTTCTTACGATTAAACCACCGGAAAAAAAGAGCGGTACCTCTCTCGATAAGAATTTGTTCGAGGACGAACCAACGCGAAAGTTAGTGGACATGTGAGTAATAATAAAACATACTAGAAGGATTCGTGTTAATATGTGAGGAAGAGTATTAACGTTATTTTTAAAAGTTCAAAATATTTTTGAAATGTGTACTAACCGATTCATTTATATACTAATAGTAAATGTATTTTTTAATTAAAGAAATTTCAAACTTAAAAAAAAAAAGATAGTAATAGATTAGTAATATGTTAGGATCCAAAATTTTCTACTTAATTTAAGGTCGCTACTTTAAGGTCGCTACTGTATACGTACCATAAACATTGAAGGCGGAAGACTTCATTTAAATTTCATAAAACATAACCTTTAACTTAAAACACAGCCATGGACTTACGTGTTTCGAATACATCTTTAAAACGACACAACAAAACACCCGAAATAAAATAAATAAGTGTTTAAGTTTAAAACATCCTATTCTATCCTAAGTCTAAGAAAATAAATATCACTATCCTATGCATGTGTCATGATCTCGAGTTGCGATGCCGTCGTCAGCCGTACAGGAATGTCTTGCCTTAACCTGAAAAATGTAGTAGCACATGCCTTGAGTATTTAAAGAAATACTCAGTAAGTGACCCCTCTATTGGGGTTAAATGCAACAATCACATGCAATAAAATGATGGGACCTATCTTTCGTTTCGTTTCGTTTCATTTTCCCTACGGTGTAATCCTAACAGGTAATCGTGGACGTGTACCATATACTCTACACGCAGCCCATACGTGCGAATATGGGCTCACCAGCTAGTTCGCACACCGCTGGGCCACTGTCCCTAGCCGGTGGGCATGCTCTAGGGGCCCACCGGGACCCGTTAAAAGTAAAACCGTCACGGCAGCGCTATGCAGGGCATAACGATCGTTGTCCTGCCATTTGGATGTATGCGTCCGTACCCTCGTGATGGGATAGGGGTATCCACCCAAATGCATGATCACACAATATGCATGAGGTCCCACTAGTCCTACAGTCATCATTTAATGAACATAACCCCATGTCACGTTTTCATGCTTACATGTCATGCTCATTCTCATTTCGTTACATATCATACATATTCCTAGCGGGGTTATGTATCATGCAATTTACCGTATTTCATGTCATACAATTCATTCAGTTACATTTCAATACTCATACAACAAGCCATAATCGTACAAGGGCACACATCGTCACATGCATTCATATCACATCAACTAAGCAGCATAAATAACATACATTCACGTCCACATGATTTCGTACTTAAGCACAATAATCTAGCATACAATGTATCATATCATAACCAAGTCATAACGTGAACACTTCATAGTCATAACATTCTCTAACTTACCATAGCCTTAATGTTCTTATACCTATCACAGACATATCATTACATGACATACCTTAGTCATATCGTCACAAGAACATACCCTAACGCTATCGTTCTATCAATCTATCACAAACCTATCCCTTTCTACCCATAACCTAACCGTATTCTTTCATTAATCTCTCCTATCCATAGCACTCCGGTATGTAACCTAACTCTAACGTTTCATGAATGTATCTTACTCCTATCGTTACATTTCGTTTTGTGCATTCTTCTCGTACCCTATCTTAAACATATCCTTGAGCACATCGTACCATAATTATTATCATACAAACCATATATTATAACATAACATAACATATAGGAAGCATATCGATCCACAGACAATTCACACATATCAATATATATGACACATACAGAACCACAGGGCACGTGTCAACATCAAATATAACCATGCCGATAGTAAGGTCACTTACTTGGCTAGCTTAAGTCGTTGTCACGTATATATCCTTACTAAAGTTCGATTCCCTCCTTTGAAATCCAAACCAACCTATGTGAGCCCATAACATCAGTTTCAAGTTTGAACTCTATACAATTATTTCTCTAATTTACCTTGTTAAAATTCTGATATTTACCGTTAGACAGAATTTAATGGAGTTTCATGCCCTCTCATATCTCCTGTTATATTTTTAAATTCTGTTTAACAAATCTTCCCTCAATCTTCCCTCCTCCTCATGGTAATTATTTTCATTCCCATTCTGTAAATAGATTCTCAGTTTTGTAAACATCTGTAAATAAGATATTAATCTAATTCTATATTTATTTTCTTCTGTAAACCGATATTATTGGCCAATTTTAATTTGGCTACTATCTTACAGATTTATGGATCTGCCAGCTAAAATTATATTGATTCTAACCTTATTTCCTATAACTTTTGATGCTAAAAAAAATCTAATTAATTGAACATGGGATTTGATTATTACATAGGAGGGTAACATAGGAAAGAAAATTTGATCCTAAATTAATTTCTTACAAGCATAACTATAAAGGAAAAGGAGTTATGAGATAGAATTTTACCTTAATAACTGACAAAAATCTCTAAATCTGTCATCTGTTCAAATACTTCTTCTCAAATTTGACAGGGTGGTTTTCTGTTTCTTTTTTTTTGCAGCGTAGATGGGCAGACGAGAGATGATTGTGGAAAGGGATGAGAGGTTAGTGGAGAGAGATGGGAAAGGTTTATTTTTTTAATTTTTTTTAATTAATTAATTAATTAAATTTATTTTTTTATTATTATAATTTTAACTATTTTTATAATTATTTTTATTCTTTATTTCTTTATTTATTTTTGGGCTATTACGCATGCATTATACATCACATCAGACTAAAAGCATACATAGCATACATTCACGTTCACATAACTACGTACTTAAGCACAATAATCTAGCATACAATGTATCATATCATAAACAAGTCATAACGTAAACACTTAATAGTCATATCGTTCTCTAACTTACCATAGCCTTAACGTTCTTATACCTATCACAGACATATCATTATGTAACGTACCTTAGTCATATCGTCACAAGAATGTACCCTAACGCTATCGTTCTATCAATCTATCACAAACCTAACCCTTTCTACCCATAACCTAACCGTATTCTTTCATCAATCTCTCATATCCATAGCACTCTAGTATGTAACCTAACCTTAACGTTCCATGAACATATCTTACTCCTATCGTTACATTTCATTTTGTGCATACGTTCCATGAACGTATCTTACTCCTATCGTTACATTTCATTTTGTGCATCCTTCTCGTATCCTATCTCAAACATATCCTTGAGCACATCGTACCATAATTATTATCATACAAACCACATATTATAACATAACATAACATATAGGAAGCATATCGATCCACAGACAATTCACACATATCAATATATATGACACGTGCAGAACCACAGGGCACGTGTCAACATCAAATATAACCATGTCGATAGTAAGGTCACTTATCTGGTTAGCTTAAATCGTGGTCACGAATATATCCTTAATGAAAGTTCGATTCCGTCGTTATCCTTAATGAAAGTCCATTGAACTCCAAGTCAACCTATGTGAGCCCATGACATCAGTTTCGAGTTTGAATTTCTACAAAATTGTTTCTCTAATTTATATTGATCCATATGTTATACTTCATGTTAACGTTAGAGTCTTTGCTTTTACCGTGTTTAATACTCTTTAACATTTTCCAGATAATTTCAATTATATTCACAATCTTCGTCTCTTACCGTATTTCTCTACTTTTAATTATCCCTGTGTTTAAGGATGACTTTTAATAACATTAAATAAAATAGGAGGAAAACTACTAGACCTCTTCAAATGCAAAATAATATCTCTTACTAGCCAAACTAAATCTGAACTTTTTTTTTTTTTTTTTCCTTTTTTTGTTTGATTAGTTAGCAATTATTTTGGCCAATTTAATTGATTCTATTTATCCTGACCATGTTTGTGACAAGGTAAATTGCTAAATAAAACTAAATAATTAGATAAAGAAAGGAGATCTGAGATATAACTACAGAGAAATCTCAAATCTTTAAATCTTGATCATCTTTGTAAACCCATCCCTATGAATCTGATGCAGGCTGTTTTCTCAAATTTAACTTTTTTTCATTTCTGTTTCGTTTTTTGTGTTGGGGAGAGATTATTAAGGGAAGTGACTAAAGTTAGTGGAGAGACGAGAAAATAATTATTTTTATTTACTCATTTATTAATTTATTATTATTATTTTTTTTACATAATAATATTTTTTTGTTTAAAATAATTTTTATTTATTTATTTATTTTTAGGTGTTACCTAATATTTTTTAACATAAAATATTAAAAGTGAAAGTCAAAATCAGCTCATTTAAAGAATCATGAATTTATAATAAAAGAACTGGTACGAGGGCTTTTGGATAACTCTACAGCAAATTCATGAGAAGAATACTATTTCTGATGGAGTACAAAGCAAAATCATGAGAGCTCATGGTCAGAGCGAACAATATCATACCACATGAGAAGAATACTATTTCTGATGGTACCAGGGCTTTTAGAGAAGTACAAAGCAAAATCATGAGAGCTCATGATCAGAACGAACAATATCATACCATTGTGGATTTGCGGATACAAAATCGCGCCATTACCAATGGGCTGATTAATCTTTGAAATCGCAGGCCGTATGACCCAAATTAGAAGCTCATCAATCCAAGGACGATCACAAAGCCAGAAGCCCAAAGGCGCCAGCGACGATCATCGCTTTCAGGGCACAGGAACCAACGCTCTGGTATATTCATTATTCAATTATCTTGGTAATTTTTCCTCCATTTCTAAATTCTACGCAATGGTGTGGCTTAAATTCACCATCGCGCTGTTTTTTATTGTTCGATTCGACGGTTTTGGGCCTTGATTTCCACAGAAGAACAGGGCTTTCAATTGGTGAGTTTCCTCCGTCATTTTATCTCCACTTTTTTCTTATACATGGAATATTGTTTAATCCAGTTTCAAATAGTTTCCTACTTCAACTCATTACAAGATGTGTTGAGAACTTGAAAATCCAGTTTAGTTTGTCTGAATCTCTTTGGTACGAGGCCTTTTTGAAGAAATCGAAAGCAAAACTATGAAAGTAAAGTAGTGATTCCTAGAACTTAACCTAATCTGTGTGCTGTAAACTGGAGTCTCATTTCTTCCTAAATTGGCTGGGAATGGTGTGGTTTTATCAGCTATATGTCTTCATGTAAAGTTGTTCTTCATGGGAGAAGTATTCAAGCCTTCTTCCATTGGATAGGAGAGAACTTTCTCTGTGAACAGAGGGTAGATGAAGCTCTGATTGTGCCTTGAAAAATATAGTTTAAACCATGGTTTCACTTGCACCATCCATACACATTGATGCTCAAGCTCTTTCTTGTCTGTCCATCAAGTGTTCAATCAAAATTAACTTATAAAATGTATGGACTCTTGATATGAAACAACTGAATTTCATTTATATCTTGTGTTGATGCCATATATCAAATCACTGTTAAACAACTTCTGCGTTGTTAATGTGAGATCGTACATCGGTTGTGGAGGAGAACGAATCACTCTTTATAAGGGTGTGGAAATCTCTCCCTAGCAAACACATTTTAAAAACCTTGAGGGGAAGTTTAGAAGGGAAAGCCCAAAGATGACAATATTGGCTGATGGTGGGCTTGGACCGTTACAAATGCCCATCGCCCTGCCATTTGTAACAACGTCTTCTCTTTTGCTTTAAGATCCATGAGATTCAGAGAGTTAGATAAAGTCTTACTGGGTGGGAGCTCTATCTACTCGTCTAGGCTGAGTGGCTTCTATTAAGAAGGTCGGGATTCTCTCAAAATAGAATGATTAATATCCATAGAGATGGCTATGTCCCAGTTCTTCTTTTGTATGAATGAAGGCCGTTTCCTTCAAGACCTTCTCTTGTATGAATGAAGGCCGTTTCCTTCAAGACCTCTGGCAGGCAAGTCAAGCCATTATAGGCTAGTCTCCTAGAGAAAGCGGGAGGAAGGAATGAAGTCGATCTATTTTGGTATTTTCTGATCTTTCTGTGAAAGTTACTTCAAAACTATATCCTAACTATTGACATATCCTTGCCAGAGTGGGAAGGCATGGCAGCACCAGCAACAGCAGAAGTTTGTGATACAAATGCAGGACATATCACAAGCGGAGGTCTCCGAGTACTGCAAGCGTCATTCGAGATTTACGGGACGGGTAGTGACGGTGAAGGCGTTTGAAGACAATGTTTTGGTGAGAGAGGTTCTTAAGGGTTGGTGGGAGTCTGATTCATGATTCATGAAGGAGAATGGTTGTATTGGTGATGGTGATATGCCATTTTAGTGTCCAAATTTGAGCTGTCTGTATGAATAGATAGCCTGATTGAGTATCATACACAAACCCTCTCTATTGGCTCTCTATTGCTTCTTCTTTAGGACTTCTTGGCTCTCTGGTTGTTGACTTCCTTCCATCTGTACAGATTCAGTTATGTATTTGTGATTCTAAATGAAAGGAACTTTCGGTTCGACCAGTCGGACCAGTTCGACCAGTCGGACCAGTTCGACCAGTCGGACCAGTTCGACCAGTCGGACCAGTCGGACCAGTAGGACCAGTCGGACCAGTCGGACCAGTCGGTCCAGTGTTGAAGTTTCCCCATTTTAAAAATGTCAAATAGGTTCTTGAATTGTGTAATGTATTTAACCATTTTTTAAATTAAATCTATAGGGCATAAAATATTAAATTTTTTTATTTTGTGACTATAGATTCATAAATTTTTTTAGAAATATATATATATATATATAATAATTATTATTATTTCAAAAAAAGAGGGAATAAATGGGCATATATTTATTGAGGTTGCCATTTTTAAAAGTTACAAATAAATTTATTGCATATATTATTCTTCAATTTTGTCAAAAAAAAAAACTTCAACGTTTTAAACCTTTAAATTTCAATTAATAATTTGTTTTTTATTTTTTGTTTTAATCTTATCCAAATTAAAAAATTAAGAGAAATAAATTTTTTTTATTATTATTTTGTATTAATGTCATTACCTTATTAATTCAATTTCTAAATTTCAAAATATTACATTCTTATTCTTGAATTTTGAATTTAATTTTTATTTACTCCATAAATTGTTATGATTATACTTTTATTACTAAATAAGTAATTTGTTTTAATTGATTAATTCAAAATAATTATGATGTGGATTTTTTCGAAAAATAATGAAAATTATTTAAAAATTAATTAATAAAAAATTAGCACAAACAAAATAGACATATAAACCAAATGAAATTTGAATTTGAAATTAAAAAATAAAAATATAATATTTTAAAATTTATAGACCAAATAAAAATTAAATTCTGAGACCAAAAATGCAATTTTAAAATTTTAAAATTTATTATTTTTATGGAGAGATGGTTGGTGAATTAAATGATGAGTTTTAAATTTGCATTATTTAATATTTAAGTTATTTTAAAATAATGTTGCTTTTAAGAAACATTATTATTATTCAAAACTTTAGTCAATTATATATCATTCATCCATGAATGAAACTGCCCATAAAAATAATATTCTATATTAATTTTTTTATTTTTATTGGTTAAATGACCAATTATACCCTTACATACATTATAATCAAATATCCCGAAGAGAAAATAAATAAAGAATAACAGTCTCCTGATCCTCTCTCTCTCTCGTATTTGCAACAATAATCAAATTTCAAACGAACTGAAAAAGTATCGCAATCACTTTCTCAATCCGAAGTTCATTGATTCATGGCAACAATCAAGCCCGAATGGTTTGCAATCGAGTTGATAGTACGATGCTTTATATATAAACGAACATAAAGCTTAGAATTGAAACAAGATGGCTACCTTTCGATCAAAATGGATAGCAAGTTTAGAGATACCGATTAGAGAAAACAAGATGAACTCATAGAAATTTGAGTCTAAGTTGGACCTTTTTTTAAAGCCGAGCGTTGCAGTAATTAACGGTTGGATTTGAAATAAATAGGAGTTATAATATGAAATCTATGTACAAAAATGTAACCGACTATATTTAATGTATAATAACAAACTTTTGTAAATTTTCAAAGGGCACAAACTTAGATTGAAAGTCAATAATTAACGGTTCGATTTAGCATACTTTCGAGGTAAATAACAAGACCACGTCGGTTGGAACTCTGATACCATGTTAGATAAACACGACTCTCCAGAATCGTATGATATTGTCCACTTTGAGCATCAACTCTCATGGTTTTGCTTTGAGCTTCTCAAAAGGCCTCATATGGAGATAGTATTATTTGATTATAAACCCATGATCATTCTCTAAATTAGCCGATGCGGGATTTTCATCCAACACATATAATCCTGAAATTCTCCTATCTCATTTACGACATGGTTACGTTACTTATTCCTTGCTTCTTACGAATGAAAACTATCTCCATAGACCAATACGAGTCATTCTATTATGTTTTTTTTTTTCTCACTCACGTGCATCTCAAGAAAATTCTTAGAAGATCACCCAACATAGAATTGCTCAAAGTATTTCTTACAACGAGAGGTATCACTCTAGGCTCGTTTTGGGAGAGGTAACGTAACCATGTTGCAGAGGATGCAAAAGAATGCCAAGCAAATCAGGTGCCGAATTCATATTACAAATCCTATGCATGGATAGTTACCGTTTATACCATATATTTTTTTTATAACTATTAATTAATTTAAATTTTAAGTCTAACGAAACTCTAAACTTTCAATTTTTGACGGGTCGTTAAATAAATAAATAAAATAAAATAAAATAATCATTAATATATTACATTAAAAAAAAAAAAAAAATCATGTAATTGTAAAACGGTCGCAAAGTGGGAGTAGTTTTGGTAAGTAGTTGGTAATAATGGAACATAGGTGACTGCGTGTGGTTAACTATGTGCTGAACACCACGCGTAGGCTTCCCACGTGACGCGTTTACATGTGGCCGTTCATGCAAGTTTGGTGACAGTACGTGACGTTAGCAAGAAAGGACAGAGACTTGGTCCGAATTTCCAATTCCTTTTTTGACCGGGTCCGACCGTCTTGCCGACCGGACACACAAACAAACAAACAAACACAATTTTTTTTTAGGCTAACTAATAAAAATATATTTGATTTTTTAATTTTTGTCTAAAAAATAAACAAAAAAAAAATCTAAAATATATTCTTAAACTATTTTTTTTAAATACCCTTAAAAATAAAAAAAATAATCTTCTTTTCTTTAATTTAAAATTATCTTTATCGACCACATTTAAAAATATTCATAAACTTTTAAAAGTAACATTAAAAAATCTCTAAATAATATATGAGAGGTTGTTAGACGGTTTTCTCGTCTATTTATGGATGGTAAAAAAAACTTAACTTTTTTTACCAGATAAATGGTGTTACTAACGTTAATTTTAAAATTTCTGATAGTAATGGTAAATATATTTTTGAATTTTTAAAAAATTTGAAGGGTATTAATGAAATTTTGTAATATTTTAATTTTTTTTTAGTTTAAGAGAATAAAGTATAAAGTTTTAGGATAATTTATTAATTTAGTTATTTTTATTAAAAAGAATTCCTTTATTTTTTATTATTGTTACTTTGTAATGTGTGAATTTATTTATTTTTAAATAAATTTTAAACTCAAAATTTTCACAAATATTTGTCATTTTTAATATATATATTTATATATATATATATGATGATTTGTTGTGTTCACCGGCTGTGTCGTTGTCCGGTGGGAGTTGGGGTAAAACAAAATGCTCAACTTTCTTTTGATGGTGACATTGCTTTTTATGGAATAAAGTATTTTTAATTTCTTTCATTTTCATTCTTTCAATCATTGTAATATAGAACATATATATATATATCAACTTTATATTTTTATATATATTCTTTGTTTTTTTTTTTGTTTTTTTTTTTTTTTATTTTGGTTGGGTTGAATTTTTAAAAAATAAAAAATTCGGGTCTGATTCATGAGTTGACATTTTTTTAATCAGGTTGAATTGTAATTCAACTGATTAAAAAAATGTCGACATTTTTAATCGAGGTTACTACATGTATAAATAGATTCGTTACTACATGTATTTCACGAGAGATTTTCAAATGAATTTAAACTCTACTTCAAATTTTTTATAAAAACGCTAAAACTATAACTTTGGAAGTTACGAAATCTAACCCCAACTCGACAATAAAAAGAGATGTTATTCAACTAAAAAAAATATCTAAAAACTACCACTTTATGGTCTCTACATCAGAATCTGTTGGGATAGAATCTATGATCCCAACAGCAATCTCTTATCTATATCTGAAAAAAATGCTAAAAATATATGCTACCTTAGGACCGTTATAGTTACGGCTGCCGTTCACCGGGGCTTCGGTCGCCGGCTCCCCTGTTATCAGGTCACCAACTTCCTTGACCTTCCGGCACTGGGCAGGCGTCAGCCCCCATACATGATCTTACAACTTTGCGGAGACCTGTGTTTTTGGTAAACAGTCACCCGAACCTGGTCGGAAAATACTATCACATGCAATGTCTATCATGTCAAGTGGGACTTAAAATCGATGTACTGGGTTTGTGTTATATTTTCATTTTCAGGTAAAATTGAACGCACAGTATTTCTCCACACAAGGTACATGTAGACCCACTACTCAAATATCGTTCTCGTAAACCTAGATCTGACTATGAGCTTGCGCACGCTTAACCGGTTGAAACGAGAAGTTTCAAATGAATTCAGGCCGGAGATATTCTCGGTTTAATTATTTAAAAATTAAATATAATTTTAATTTTGACTAAAAGAGATGTTAATTATGTTGGTGGTTGAATATCTATTTTTTACCCAACAAACCTCCCTCTAGGGGAATATTTATTTATCCCTTCTAAAGAACTTAAATTAAATTAAATTAAATGTTTTTCAATTATTGTAATATAAATTAAATACTTTTTCATTATTTTTTTTTTGACATTTAATTACATCACTCTATTTTATTCTTTAAATTTCAAATTAAATTTGTAGCTAAACCTAAATTTTTATAATAACTTTTAAATTATTTCATATTTACAAAATAATTAAAAAAAATAACTTTCACCTCAATTTACACAACTCGAACCACTCGAACCACTCGAACAAAGGAGATATCGTTTTTTTAAAGCTCTTATACCCAATTTCCGAGATATGATGACTAAAAATTTATATTCTCGATAATGATTATGGGTGTTCAAAAAATTTCATGACGTAAGAAACTCGATCAACTCAACCCAATATGTATGATTTGGGTCGGGTTATGAATTTATTTCGATTGAGTTAAGTTCAAATAAATGAAAATTCTATGAATTGACGTGGGTTCCTTGAATTGAAAAAAACTAAATTTATTGTAATTTTTTTTAAAAAAATACAATTATATACACATATTTATTTAATTTGCATTTAATTTTGTAATTATTTTAATTATTTATTCTCCAAAAACTCTAAAAAAAAAAAAAGAATATAATTATTTAAAATATATATTTAAATTGAACGGTATAAAAAATAAACAGATGTTTTACTCTTCATTAAAAATAAAAAATGAATAAAATGACTCGAACATATGAACCAACCCAGCTCAAAAAAGTTACTGTTGGGTTTAAGTTAGGTTCATTATTTAACGGTTTAAGTTGAAAAAAATTACAACCCGAACAAATTTCACATCTATCAATTCCCGATCTCGACCCAGACCCAGCCTCTAGCAAATCGTAAAAAAAAATTTAAAATTTAAAGAAAAAAAAATTATATTTAAAATCTATAGGTTACATGTGTTAGGGCATTGACCTAAGACATCTATATTACATTATATTTGTATTATTGACCATTCCTGTTTAATTAAAAATAATATTATTGCTGATTTTAAGGCACCAAATCAATTCCATTATTGTATATTTTATAAATTAATTAATTATTTTTTTTCTCTCCCATTTTATTTTGACGAAAAATTTAAGAAAAAAAAAACACCCACAAAAAAAAAATATTAATTGAGAGAAAATAATACAAAATCTTGGAAATAAATATTTTTTTTAAAAATATATATTTAAAAAATGGGCCCTTCAAAAAAGGATATATTTTTTAAAAAATGGAATAATTTAGTTTTTTTTTTTTTTTAAAAAAAGAAGACAGACAATAATACAAAAAGAAGTTTTTGGAAATAAATATATTTTTTAAAAAAAATATTTAAAATTTCTTTTCACTTTTTTTTTTTTTTTTTTTTTTTCTTTCTTGAAATTCAAAGATTCCGTTCCATTTCCTGTCGTCCAAACATAATCCCTTCTCTTCGCCCTTTTCTCTTCAAGAGGGGTCCGACCATTTTTTTTTTAATCTTCGTTTCTGGGTTTTTGTAGCTCTGTAATTTTGTCTCCAAATACAAACACTCCACTCATGTTCATTGTTCTTCATCAATTGGGTTTTGACCACAATCACAAAACGCCAATTTGAGACAGACAAAAGAAAAAGGGGAAGAACAGCCGCAGGGATTGTTGATTGTTTTTTTGTTTTTGTTCAATGATCCCTAAACCTTGTTTCATCTTCTGGGATTTTGCCCTCTTTTGATTTTCGATGTCGGAACCCATTTCTTGTTCTTCTCTGTTTTGATTTCCGTTTCCGACCGCCAAATCACTCAGGTAATCCCTGTCCGAATCTGTTGTTTGGTTTTCTTAATTCTGTTCTGTTTTTGTGATGGCTTCGATGTTTTATGCTTAGATCTTTGCGGGATCTTCGGATCTGATATCATTTTGAATGTTTTACGACATGTTTGATATGTCTGTTTCTATCGATTTTCATGTTCTTGGTGGTTTCTGGGGTTTGATTCTTAAACTATGCTAGCAATATCAAGAACAGACAGACATGTTGATGTTCTGTTCAACATTTTAGCTAGCTTTGTTTCAGCTAAGCTCTGTTTATGCTGTGTTGTTTGGGAGCTATGATTGATCATACAGGGTCGTTCCATCTTCCAAATCCAATGAAACTCCTGATTTTGTTGTGAAGAAGATTAGATTATCTGCTGAACTTCAAATTGTTGAACGATTTTGCGTTGTTTCTTAGGATTCGTCGAGATTTTCGAGGTCGGGATCGATCGAGTAGTAATGGGGAGGAATGATGATAATGTTGCTATTATTGGGGATTGGGTGCCTCCAAGTCCCAGCCCAAGAACCTTCTTCTCAGCAATGCAAATGCTAGAGGAGGATGTTGCTGGTTCTAGACCCACTGATAAACCCGAAAAACTCTTTCTCGGGTCTCGAGAACACACGGTGACTGAAAACGACATTGCAAGAGGCGGGATCCCGGGTGTTAACTCTGGCGATCGGTCGACGGAGTTCGGTACGGTATCGGAGCAGAAGCGTGGGGGACTTGTGGAAAGGATTGCAGCAAGAGCTGGATTTAATGCTCCAAGATTAAATACAGAGAACATTAGATCAACAGAGGAAGTGAAGTCTCCTTACTTGACAATACCGCCTGGTTTGAGTCCAACTACATTGCTTGATTCTCCAGTTTTTCTTTCAAATTCATTGGTAAGTTGAACACTTGATTTATGAAGTTTATATCTGATCTTCATGTTAAATTTGTTTATACTTGTTGTTCTTCATCTGTCTTGTTGCAGGCTCAGCAATCTCCCACAACTGGGAAGTTCCCGTTTGTAGCGAACGTTAGTTATCGAAGCTCGACGATGATGTTGGAGGCGAACAATCGAGGCAACGACAATCCGTTCGATGATAATAGTTCATCGTTTGCTTTCAGACCGAGTGTGGAATCAGGATCATTTTTTCATGGTGCAGCAAGCAAAGTAATTTCGCTTCCACAATCTTGTCCAAGAATTGAGGTTCCGGGTCTACGCTCAGAAAATTCTTATCAACCCGAAAATAGAATCAATCATCATCCTCAAATGGGGCTCTCTATGTCGTGCACGGAGAGGGACGATGGGGGTAAGAATGTGTTGGATGATCAAAGACCCTTTGATTCTGTGTGTGGTAGTGGTGGGGGTGGTGGTGAACATTCTTCACCGCTCGACGAGCAACCGGATGAAGGGGAGCAACGAGGCACTGGGGATTCGATGGCCGGTGGTGGTTGTGGTGCACCCTCGGAGGATGGATATAACTGGAGAAAATATGGACAAAAACAGGTTAAAGGAAGCGAGTATCCTCGGAGTTATTACAAGTGCACACATCCGAACTGTCAGGTCAAGAAGAAGGTCGAGCGATCTCATGAAGGCCATATAACAGAGATCATCTATAAAGGAACGCATAACCACGTAAAACCCTCACCGAATCGACGAGCATCGGATTCCCATATCAATATGCAACAAGCAGGCCAACAGAATGCCGAAGTTCCCCTGTGGGAAGATTCACAAAAAGGGACTCCCGATTGGATGCATAGCAACCTTGAGGTGAGTTCTTCAGCATCATTGGGTCCTGAATATGGCAATCATATTGAAACAGTTGAGGCCATTGATGCCTCATCCACATTCTCTAATGATGAAGATGAAGATGATAGAGGAACACATGGAAGTATAACAATGGGATATGAGGGGGAAGGAGATGAATCCGAGTCGAAGAAAAGGTATAGCCATCTTATTTTATGAATCATATGAAAAGAACCATGAAATTTAGCTTGGGTTTGCTTTGATATCTATCAGGAAACTCGACGCCTATGTAACGGAGATGAGTGGGGCTACTAGAGCTATCCGTGAGCCTAGAGTTGTTGTTCAGACTACCAGTGAAGTAGATATTCTCGACGATGGCTATCGTTGGCGTAAATACGGACAGAAGGTGGTGAAGGGAAATCCGAATCCTAGGTACATCAAATTCCATGTTTGTGTGCGCTCTCGTCCTATCACTAAGTTTTATCTTTGACAAAGTTGCTTGTGTACAGGAGTTACTACAAGTGCACGAATCCTGGCTGCACGGTGAGGAAGCATGTCGAGCGAGCGTCACATGACCTGAAGTCAGTGATAACCACATATGAAGGAAAGCACAATCACGATGTTCCTGCTGCTCGCAACAGCAGCCACATCAGTTCATGCACATCCAGTCCAGTAACGGGTCAAAACTCGACCACTACTCATGCTCACAGGCCAGGGCCACCGCAGTCTCAAAACAACATGCCAAGATTCGAAAGGCCAGCCTTCGGCCTTGCTGGAAGACAACCGATGGGCACTGCCCATGCCCATGGCTTCGGTTTTGGTATGAACCAACCTGGACTGAGAAATCTAAACCTGACCATGACCATGGCATCAGCTGGTCAAGCCAAGCTTCCTGTTCTACCAATGCATCCATACTTAGCACAAGCACACAATGTTCATGAAATGGGTTTGTTGTTGCCTAAAGGTGAGCCCAATCTAGAACCTACATCTGATCTTGGCTTCAACTTTTCCAATGGTTCAACAGCGTATCAGCAAATTATGAGTAGGCTTCCACTTGGGCCTGAGATGTGAGTTTGTTCTTATTTTACCTTTTGTTCCCAATCTTTGTTCTCTAGGAAACTAAAAGCTCTTACTGGTGGTACACATAGTTATCATAATATGAATACACATATATGACGATCAACGTGTCGATGAGCAACAAAATTCTTGTGGAAACAGTTGATTTATGTCAATATCGAACAAAAGTTTTAGAACTTTCTTATAACTTTTTTACTTTTCGACCGATGAGGCAGCTCTTTCGATACTCGGAAAACAATACAAGCAAACAGATCATGAGAAATGGGAATGAGCTAATTCATTGAAATGGATCCACTATAACTTACATATCAGGAGAACACAAAAAATGAACCAGCTACATTGAAACCTAACCGAACAGGTATGACGACTCGTATATACCCTAATAAACCAAATGGATTCCTCAGACTATGAAGGTTCATCTCTGCCTCTAAATTAATCTGTGTATTATGATACAGTTTGCTAAATTACTTGGAAAAATATTACATAACAAATCTACTCACCATATAGTTTATATCTCCTCTTAAGACCAAATCAGATCATTGTAGTTCAACATTTGAGCTCTGAATATGTTGCGCAGCTTCTTAATGACCATCTGCAACACTCTCCTGGACAACCTTCTCAGTTTCCCTTTGATTCAAGACCTCTCTGCACATAAACAAAAACGCCTCTTACAAGAAAAATCCAGATGCATAAACGATAAATCTCGAGAAACGACTTAAGTCCAAGTACCCATTACCGTCCGGGTGAACGATAATTTATTAATAGAAAACAAAATTTAAGATTCATTAACAACCTGAGACAGCTAAAGATTGAATCATAGTGGAGAACAGCTACGATTCTTTTCTTCCTTTCTTTACTACGCTTAACAACAGGCAACTGCTTTATACCCTTAGCCTCCATTAGTTCCTTGGCAGTTGCGAGATCAGTGTCAGGGTGGCATGTTAAAATTCCTCGTTCTCGCCCACGGTACCTAATCCCTCGAGTGTAAATAGAGGACACAAGGCCGGTATCCACCTGCAAAGATTTTGGGGTTTCTTTGTTATTTGTATTGAAGAGTACAAATGAAACGAAAAGAAGAAATTATATTGAGAATCAACACAAGATCATCAGTCAATGTACAGATCATAAAACAATGCATGCATACTCAAATGATTTTATATTTGATAGGGGGCTTTTCCTGGAGACAAGAAGTATTAACAAAATGAGCAAATAAAAGTGAACAAAAAATGCACGGATAATGGATACATACACTGAGGGAATCACCCTTCAAAGCATCACCATATTTCTTGAAGAAATATCGTTTAATGTCACCATATGTCAAGATCCCTTCGAGGAAATCATCATCGTCGACCACTAATGCACAGTTCTGCTGGTTATCTTTCATATATTTTAATGCATCTTTCAAATATATGGAAAATGAAACCTTCAGATAGTTCTTCGACATCGCTTGAGAAACCTGAAAGGCAGGAGTGTCAAGAATAAAAGTTGGGATAAGTAGCAAGTTGCTAAGGGATAGATGCAGGTAAGGGGAGAGAAGAAATAAGTACCTTTAGGTCATCGAGAAGATTATCTTCAATAGTAGATTCATGGTCAGATGGATTTGCTATCTCAGAGAGCTCCAAGCCATTGTCAATATTATCATATCTCCAAGACGCCCCATCTTTACGTTCAGAAGGTGAAAGAGGCGTATAACCTCTAGCGAAACCCCGCTTATCGGATGATTCGATTTCCTTGGTCTGTTTTGTAACGGAAGGAACCCATATGGCCAAGCCTACTGCCCCCTACTCATATGACAGAAGTAAGGAAAATAAGAACCAGTCCCTGAGAAGTATATGCTTCACAATGTCTAGCGACAAGAATAACGAGCCAATATAATCGAACTATGTTGGAAGAATAAGATATCAAAGAGTTTTAAAATTGGAATTGGTAACCCTGCACTACTTTTCGACACTGGTATGCTCCCTAAGTTTGAATTGTGTAGTAACGACTGCTCACCTGTTGACGCGTAAAAACTACAACTCACACTAAGATTTAACTTTTTATCATTCGTTTGATAAAAGAACTCTTGGGTTTGGATTAAAAATTGATGACAAAACCGAGCAAGAGGTTCAGAAGTAGACGTTTCGAAAACAAATATCCATAAAGGAAGCCTTCAAGATAACAACTCCGAAGATATTGTCATGACATCCATTGCGGAAGATGAATTTAATACTAACTACACTCACTATCCATATTATTAGATCCTTGATTACAATAAATTTTATTCTCAAAAGCATTATGAGCAAATTACTTGAAGGATCTCCTTTAAAAAAAATGCATCTGTACAAGAGTGTACTAAAGATATCACGGAATACTTGCCATGAGAGGAAGGAGTATCCTATAATCCTTTGTCAGCTCAAACAGAAGTAGAACGGATGTCAAGGGCACTGAACAGACCGAGGCCAGCGTAGCAGCCATTCCAACCTGTATAATGGCATCAAATTATAAGGAATAGAACAAAGTTATGTAGGAAGAAACCAGCTAAAGAAAATTACGAAAAGGAAACTGCGAAAAAGAAAATTACAAGTGCATATGCTTGTGGCTGTGCAACAGCTGCATTTCCAGGAATTGCAATATTAATAAGTTCAACAGCGGAGCCCCCAAATACAGCACCGACAGCCGCACCAATCATTAGACTGGGTGCATAAAGGCCACCTACGAGCCCGGAACCTTTGCACAGAGAAGTAGCCACGACTTTTGCAGCTGCTATCTGAGTTAATAACCAAATCCCAGGAGCTGAAGGACGGTTCCCAGTATGAAGGATTTCTTCAACATTTGTAAAACCCCAATAAAGTATTCCTGGGTACTTGAGAGCTATTATTCCAGCTCCCAAACCACCTAAAGCAGGACAGACAACAGGAGGAAGACCAAACCTTTCCTTGATGAACTCAAATGATTTATCGAACCAAGCAACTAAACGTGTAACTGCTACACTCACAACGCCACATAGCATTCCCAATATCAAATACAATGGAAGTTCTACAATGAAACACGAGGTAATCAATAATGAATCCAAATTAATAGGCTTATATGGTATTGATCAATTTATACACTTGTGCCATGGCAATTCTACAACGAAACAATGGGTATTTGAGTGGTTTTTATTTGTATGTTCGTGGGTTTCACACAAATAGAATAATGTGGGCAGATCAGATTACATGTAGGTCCCTTTTGGTATTTGTGTGGGCATATCCACATGTTCAAGCAACATTCGAAGTGGCATCACCACGTGTCTAAAACTATCAATAAAATAATAATTCAAAATTAACGTATTTATCACTAATTTTCTTAAAGTTTCTTTATGAAAATTAATTAAAACTAATGCATTCAAGGTAAAAAACCAAGTTATAAAAGATTAAGGACAAGAAACGTTGTTTCTTGTTTAAAGATAAAAGGTTTAGGGCAAACCTGAAAATTACTTACATAGACGACAGCAGAAGGAGAAAGTAAAATCATTCAAAAAGGTAATGATGAAGAAGGTTTACTAGATCTTAAGAACAAGCTTGCAAGTGAGTTTGGGAGCCTCCCTATCAAACCAACTTAAAATTACAAGCTACAAAAGCTGAACAAGAGGACACAGATCGATACCAAAGATTTGTCGATGTACTAGAAAAAGTTATTTATCTCACATATGCTTAGATATTGCATTTGAAACGAGTATGGTGAGTTATTTATACACTTATCTAGACCCACTCATTTTGAAGCTGTGTATAGAATCTTGAAATACAAGAATGGAATTCTTGGTAGAAGTATACTATTTTACGAGCATGACCATCTTCCAAAAGTTCATACTCGTGTAGATTGGGCAGGAAGTACTAATAAAAGATGATCTACTTCTAGTTGTTCCTTTGTTGGAGGAAATTAAGTTACACGACAAAAAAAAAAAAAAAAAAATGCATCTGACTTCCTTACACTTGTTTTCCTAAGCCATCGACTCAAAGCCGAGAAGAGGACTCTACGGCTTTACATCAGCCAAGCATTCTTTGGGAACCTTTGACGCGAAAGGAACAATCGGGTGTTCAACAAACTACCCCCACCTTTTGATAGCATTATTCAGCTAGTTCTTTTTATAGCTTTTCTTGGGGTAAATGCTTACATCCTTCCAAATTCACAGCTTTACTTATCCTGTTGGTTGGTGAAGTCATTTGTAATCCACCTTCCATAAAAGGAAGGCCTTTCCTTCACTTGGTACATTTCATTTTACGAAGAACATATGGTTAAAATACAAAGTTAGTCCTAAACTTTGAGGCTTGTGTCTATTCGGTTCCATTTTTTAAAACTTACCAATCTACTAGACATAAAATTGACAAATTATGGATCTATTAGTCTTGATTGTGGTTATTTTTAAGAAACCCGTGACATTTAAGTCTTTTTTCCCTTCCTTTATTTTGTACCTCTTTTGTTACTCAAGATTAATGAAACTTGTTATGTTCCTCATGTAATTTAAAAGTAAAAAGGATAATAATAAGAAATATAGGATGGAATAGATTACGACATGCCTATACTATCATGCAACAACAAATTCCTATTAAACAGAAGACGACGTCGGATAATTGAAATAACCAAACAAAGAGAGAGGGTGACATAATACCAGCAGCAGATTTCAAATCATAAGTAGGTACTGTGAAAGCAGACTGTGCACCAAGTAAAACATTCGAGACTGTAGAAGAAATAACAGATGCCAATATGATCATCGCAGTCGTAAAAGGAGGCGAATTTTCTGCACGTAGAGGCCTTAATACAGTTTCGATTGCAAAGAAGCTACCAGCAACAGCTGCATTGAAGCCTAAAAGAGAAGGATACAAAACAAATTAGCCACAGAACAAGTAGATGCCTCAACGAAGAGGAAAGATCAGCAAAAGTTCAGGGGGCGGGCGCAGGGGCGGGGGGATTATACATATAGTATTGTACGAGTTATAGCATATACAAAGATTAGTCGAATACCGGAAGCAATTCCAGCTGCTGCACCAGCTGCAACAAATGCTATTTTTATCTTTTCACTGTTGTTTTCCATCATAAGATAGAATCCATTGGCACATGATTTCCCAATATCTACACTAGGCCCTTCAGGACCCAATGAACAGCCAGTACCTAAAGTGATGGCTGCTTGAATGGCTTTAACCGTAGGAAAAATTCCAGAAAGTAAATCGAATCCTTGCCTTTGGGAAGAACTTGACTGTTTTATTTGGCTGAGAATCTCAAGCAAACCATGCATCATACCCACTATAACACCTCCAGTCACTGGTATCAAGAGAATGCGATGCCATGTATCAGCTATTCTCTGTAAGCGAAGCCAAGCAGCACCCTCATTTGGAGTGCCAGCCCAAGCCCATTCATGGATTACATGTACCTACTTCAGAACCATGGCATCAGCAACATTCATATCATTCTCTTTAAAACATATTTTCATTAACAGAATGAAGATTACAACGAAATGAAATCATTAATTTTAGAACAATCCAAGGGGGATTACAAACACTTCATCCAAGAAACCAAACGATCATTTAAACCATAATTAGATGCTGCAAATTTAAGAACAGAACAGAGAAACTAACCCCAATGTTAAAAGCTGCAACGCAAAGACCGGTGGCGAGACCAAGAAGACAGGCAATAAGGAGCAAAGCCCATTCAGGAGGGGCAGAATCATCGATATTGTCGTCGATTTCGCCATCGATTACAGTTGGGGTTTGAAGAGAATGCGAATTGTTGTGACGATCGGAAGAAGAAGATGAAGAAGAAGAAGAAGAAGAAGAAGAAGAAGCCGTACGATTTCTACCGACAATATTAACAGAAGAAGGGTTGAAATTAGCGCTATGATTCTCCGTTTCAAGACGCTTGTAATTGAGACGACGACCAGAAAAGCTGCCGCCTCGATTGAGATGATGAAACAGATCCAGAAACCCTCCGCGTTTTCCACTGTTAGTTCTCATTGGATGAAGTTCATCGCCATCTTGCAATTCTAAATCATGGTTTTCCTCATTGTGATCCTCCATAGATCTAAGACGGCGATTATAATCGGAAAATTCCCCTTCCGATGTAGCCCAAGAACTCCCAAGTTCGAAGACGGTGAGAGCCTTTTGTTTAGCAAAGACCCACGAATCGAAACGGGAAAATCAACGAAAAAGGTGAATTGGGTAATGAATGGAATCGAATTTCAAAGGGGAAATTTGGGAATTCAACTTCCGGCGAGCTAAGCCGGGAAGGAACCCGGCGAAAGGAAGCGACGCGTAAACAGAGAACAAGGCCGCTTCACGTTCCGTATTGGATTTCAAATTAGTATAAATTCTGGTGAGTTTCTTCCCTGGGTAGGTACTGGATTGGAATGTGTTAATCGAATTGAAAGTGCCAGATTGCATGTTCTAAATGTGAGCTGTTTTATATGAATGTTTTAGTAGGTCAATTAATTGATGCATAGTGTCAACCATGTATATATTTTTAACTATGCGTATGTGCGTTATGATCTTGGCACGCTCTTATGGAAAATCTAAAGCTCATATATATTTTTGTCCGTCTTTGTTGGACTTTAGGCGAGGTTCGGTTCACTAATTAAACATAATTCATGCAAAATCTAAACCTGTTCGGCCACACATGCTGTCTGGATGTACATGTTCAATTGTTTGCGAGTCTATTCAACTTGCCTCTACACTAGATCAAGTCATTCGGGTCGACATTACCTCTACTTAGGGCCAAGGTCTCTCACATGCAACATCGCGTCTCATTTTGTTATCTTGGGTTTCCAGTTAACACGACCCACATGTCTTAATGTCATCCCAAGTCCCGGGATGTCATTGGTCATCGTAGCTCATTTGGTCATGCTCATTGAGAACGAGCCCATGTGTTGTTCATATCATTGGGACACCCTAAACATCCGTTTTTCTGGGCTCTATTGAGCCATTGGATCCTCTCGTGTCCATGTCATATCATTTATGGACTTGGTATTGAATATCGGGTGCATATATCAACCTTGGACACATGGGCAGGGGCACCACGTCGACATACCTATGTCGTTCGACACTGTCTTTGAAAGACCCATTTCAAGGAAGTCAGTTGAGACACTTGGTGCCTATAGTTGCTTAGGTTACGGGGCCAAGGGTGGTAGAGAGCTAACACTATGCTTCTCCTAGAGTACATTTTGAGTCATTTCTAATCTGAAGAGTAAACATAATTTTGGCAAGCGATCATATGGCTCCGTGGAGCATCTGTCAAATATCTTATTAACACCAAATTTGGTGAGTTTTCATCTTTCATATACAGATTTAACTCCAGAGCTGCATGCCAAAACTTATATTGAAACCTCGATTTCTGAGGTTATGGTCTGAGGCCTTACTTGGCTCTCTCTGAGCTTGTCTTTGACACTCGTGTCGTCTTGTTCTCTCCAACCTTATTTATGTCTCAACTTGGCTTTAATGCACACTCTTCTTGGTGTGTTGGATGATGGACCGTCATTCTCTGACATCATGACACTTGTCTGTCTTGGTCTTCACGTAGCCGAATGGGTACCACTTGAGGGTAGCCACCTTATCTGTCCACATATGAGGGTCATAATCTATTGTCTTTACGGTGAAATTGTGAGAATATTTACTAAAAACACCCCACCTAAATGGTAGTGAATTCTCTATTTATAATCATCAAATAAATTACAACAGAAATGGAAATGGAATGGAAGGAACAATAAATGGATAGAATATATTTGCCTATAATAAAGGTAAAAATATGATACCTATGGTAAACCGTAATAGAAAGCATTTGCCTTCAGTAAAATGTCAAATAGGGTACCTATGGGAAATCGTAATTGAATGCTAAATATCCTTAACACCCCCCTGCAAACTTAGCGTCGGATTTGAACGAACGTGAAGTTTGGATCTGAAAAATTCAAAAGGAGGTCGATAGAGGGTAGAATATGAGAAGAGAGAACCATCATCGTGTTGAGAAATAACCATGAGTTGTGGGCTATAGAGACTCAAGATAGAGGCTCCAAAATTAGGGCGATGACTCTATTACGAGAAAAGGGCAGACATAGAGTGAGAGTGTTCGAAGGTGGCTGTGAAGAAGGAAGGGTGGACTTGGTGAAAGTCAGAGCAAGAGATGACGAAGACGGAAGAAACGGAGAATGCGGACCCTGGAGTGTATTTTTGACGAAGAAAGAAAGAGAGAGAGGGGCAGAGATGGAATGGGGTCTGTGCCTTGTGGATTGGTATGCTATCGAGCAAATGAGCACGAGTAAGAATATCTCGAGCATATTTTACAACTGGAGTTTACGCTGGTGACTCTGAAGGAACACTAGGTGGAGTCTATGGAGAAGTAGTCGGCGCCATAGCAGGCGGTGAAGTTCCAATGGACAGAGATGGAGCCACACCCCCCAAAGCAAGATACAAAGACATGTTGAAGCCGAAAGAGTTGCCATAGTGGGCAAAGGAGCCGATTTTGGCGAGGTGGCCGGTGGCGACTTGGTTGGCGAAGAGGCCAATGCAGCATCCGGATTTTGAAGATAAATCTCTATAGAAGGTCGATGGGCTTGTCGAGATTCCATATATTTCCAATGAAAACGCTGATGAGAATCCTAAGGTTAAAGAATCTGTAAAGAACGAACTGCCAACTCGAAAGAAAAATGAAAGAGGCTATGTTGGCAAAGAGGAAACCGATTTTGTTGGAGAAGGTAAGGTTGTATGTACAAAGTATGGCCAATGGTGGGTCTACGAAGGATGATTGGAGGTCAAAAAAGATGGAGCCGAAGACTAATATCTTCTCTCGATTTCTTCAGCGATCATATGGAATAAGTTTTAGCTCATTTGGTTCGAAAAATAAATAATGAAAAAGGGGTGGGCCCACTAAATTAAATAAAAATATATAATTTATAGTTCCGAGAGATAAACGAGATTATTTGAAGGTTACAAAATTGACAATGAGACCCACTAATTGATATCGTTCATACATTCTACTGATATCGTCTATTTGACGAACGAAAATTTACATTCTCGTTCTTCATCGTCATACCTTATGAGTAGACGATGACAATAAAGTATAGACTATATTATTTAAAAAAAATATAAATTTAGATTTCTCAATCACCTGTGTATCAATTTAATTTACGAAAGTTTAGACTATTTATCAGTGATTTATAGCTATTTTCACTTTGGTTCAATTTAAAATCAGCTTAAATTCTCTTAAAAAAAATTATCTGTCAAAAAATTATCAGAGGTGTACACCGACTTCGTTAAAAAATCTTTTAAATTTAACTTAAAATTTTGGATTGGATGAGTTATGACCCGAGCAATCAAAATAGAGTTCAAAACCCAATACATTTGGTATAAGTTGGGCTACGGTTTTTATTTTTTTTATAAAAAGAACCTTACTTATCTACCATATATTTTACATTACTGATTATAAAATCTTATAAAATTCAAATATAAAACATTTATGAGTCGCACCATATCGTGACAATCTTAAAAGTATTGAGCGTTAGATTGGGTTGTGACTCTATTTTCAAGTTAGTTAGGTTTATCCAATAAAAAAAATGTCCGTTTCTAACTGAACTCACATTTTTAAAATTCAACTCAATATAAACAGAAAAATAAAAAATAAAAAATAAATATATATATATATATATATACATTTTCCTATTTGCATTATTGAAATTATTATTAGAATATTCATTTTTTCAATTATTGATGATGAAAATCATTTAGAATAAAATTTTGAATTATATAATTTATTGAGTTAAATATGTTAAAAAATGTATTAGACATGACACTAAAAATTTAAAAATGGGATAAAAATAAAATTCTAAACCGAAATATTTAATGGATAATTTTTCAAAATCGAATTTATTATCGGAAGAGCATAATAAACATTTTTTAAAGTTTAGAAACTTATCAGACACAATTTAAAATTTTAGAACCAAATTTATAATGTAATATATGATATAATAACTCGAGCAACTAAGACTATCCAACCCACAGTCAGATTTTTCTTTTTTTCAATTTGGGTTCGAATTCAATTCTCAGAAAATCGAAAATTAAATGCAATTCGTGAGTTAGAATTTTTTTGGACGAGATAATCCGACCAATCCAGATTACTCAACCCAAATTATAAAGGTTGAATAGAGTTGGATTGAATTTTATTTCAGTTTGAATTGAGTTGAATTTTTGAAAATTGAAAATTCAGTTGATTCGATCGATGAGATAAACTCGAGAATAGAGTTACAGCGGAACCCAATCCAATCCAATAATTTTAAAAAAGATTAAGAATATTTAACTGTAATTATAATTTTTTAACGAACTTGTAAATGTTAGGTGAATAATTATAATTTGTAAAATAATAATTAAAAAAAATTACCATAAATAAACTAATGGCATTAACTAGTGTAGGGAAGACATTAAACTCATATGATGTATGAAATTACAGAAAAGCCCAAAGAAAAGAGGAAATTGCAAGGTTATGGGAGAGGGTAAAAAGGTAATAGTGGAAGGCAACAAGGATTTTATCGTCAAGACAGAGACAGGGTTTTGTCGTGTAGTGTCTATGTTTTGTGACCATTTTAACCCTAAGAACTGACTGAAAACCGACATGTCGTGTAGTGTCTATTTTATTTTATTTATTTATTATTTTTTAATCCACTCTTTTTTTATTTTTCTTTCCATTTTTTTATATCTTTTAAAAATATAAAATAAAATAAAAATCATAAAACCATTTTCTTAATTCTCTAAATTTAATTTAAAAATTAAAATGGGAAAATATCTCGATAACAAAAAAAAAAAAAAAAGATTACGTTAAATTTTGTACGGTTTTTCATATGACCTAATGAACCTAACCAACTCGAAGTATCCAATCCAAACCATATAAGTTCAGTTGAATCAATTATTTTTAGTTTGGGTTCGGTTGAATTTTTGGAAAACCAACAAATTCGAACCAGTTCACTAGTCGACGTTTATTTTGTCAGATCAATCCGACAACCAGAAAACAAAGTTACAATTTAACCCAACCTTACCCTACTTTAATTTTTTTAGCTACATTTAATTTACTAGAATATAATTGAAAAACGCATTAAATTATCGAGGTCATATCAATATCAAAATTTATGAACATATCGATATGACAGATATTGACGTAAATAAATAAAAAAATTTATAAAAAATTAGTTCGTTTAATAATTTAATTACTTTTATTCCAAAAAATAAATTAGTGATAAAATTTGAGTAATTATTATTAAAATCCTTAAAAAAATAATATAAATTAAATTTAAAAAAAAGAATTAAAATTTGATAATTAATTTACTTACAAATGGAAGGTTAGTGGCAGAGATAGCTTTCCTCTGTATTTTACAAAATTGAACAGAGATGAAGAAAATGAAGAAAAATTATGCACCCAATTGCCCAAACACACTTTTTTCTTCTTCTTCTTCTTCTTCTCTCTCTTCATTATTGTTTTTCCTTGCTTCAATCTTCTCTCTCCTCCAAAAAGTCGGTCCTCTTGGCGCATATTCACAGATTGAGGGGTGAATCGTGGTGTGCTTAGTGCTCCAAAGCCTGCTTTTGACAAAGAACCTGATGCCCGTTTGATGTGTGAGTGGGTGGTGCTGTTTTTTTTTTTTTTTTTTTTTTCTCTCTTTTTCTCCATTTTCCCCTTTCAAACACCCTTTTAATCTCATGAACTTCTGCTAATTTCATCATCAGATTCTTAGGTTTGTGTTCTACCTCCTCTGTTTCTGTGGATCCTCTTCTGGGTGTTCTTTGTTTTTGCTTAATCGTCTTGTTTTTGGGTTATTTCATGGCTGTCTCTCACTCGGGTTCTGTTTTTCTTCGATTTGGGTTTCTTTTTCTGAGCTCTACTGTTCATAAACCAAGATTTGGGGGTTTTCTTGTTTTTGTACTGATGGGTTTCTTTAATCGGTTGTTTTCATGTTCTTTGATGGGTTTGTGTTTTGATCTTCAAATTTCATGTCATTTTTCGTCTACCCATCTGACCTTTGATGATTTTGAGCATTTTTCTGGGTTGAATCCACATGAAATGATACTCAAAACCCACTTAATTCTGTTCTTGTTTCTTTGCATCACATGAAATAACGTTCTACCTGATTCTAGAGTGTTCTCTTCTGCTTTTTTTTGCTTGGATCTCTCTCGTAGTTCATGATTTCATGTTGATTTCTTCGTTTTTTGTAGGTTAATGGATGATGATTCTGGTGGGTTTGCTTCACCTTTGTTCTACTGATTTTGGGTGAAAGAACTGTAGTTCTGCTTTTATATATATATATATATGCTGAAGTCTAAGTTAAAGATAAGAACTAGTAGTAGTAGTAGTAGTAGAAGAAGAGCTTGTGACTGTTTTAAGAACAGCACAAGATCATTAGAGAAGCTTTTCATCAGATGTTATCCATTGAAAACCCTCCACCAGATCCCTCATATCAGCCATTGAGTATCAACAATGATGAGAGGCCTACTCAAAACGCCGCCATTCTTGACCACTCCTCCTTCCCTAACTTCTCCTTGAGGTACTCTCTTCACCCTTTGGCTTGATGAACAGATATCATGTTTGTGTGTGTTCTTTTCTCTTTGATGATCTCAAAGTCATATCAACCCATCTTGGAAAATCTCTGTTGGTGTAGATCCATACGGTAAATTGTTGCTTGCTTGCTTGTTTGGTTGTTTGTAGTTTAGCCCCATCGGTCGGAGAGGAGAACGAAAGATCTTTTATAAGGGTGTGGAAACCTCTCCCTACTAGACGCGGGAAAACTCGAAGAGGACAATATCTGCTATCGGTGGGCGTGGGCCGTTATACCCACCATGGGACCTGGCTCATGAACCCGTATTGTTCCTATTTTCGTACACTTTTGCTTCTCAATGGGTTCTCTAGAGCTGACTTTGGAAACTTTTAATATCTGTTTTCTTTGTTCTTACCATGTCGTGTGTTTAACGAACTCGATAATTAGTATTCACCAGGCTCGAGTGGTCGATGATATTTGATTCTACCTCTCTTTTGGAACCATTCATTTGTTTTCTTGATCAAATGTCTTAAGATTTTGATTCTTGAACTTTCTGGTTGGATACTGCTAAGCTGAAAGCTTATGTTCTTACGAGGTTTCGAGCTTGTGCTAGTTTGTTAATGGAAAGGAATGGTTTTGATGCAGAGATTATGTTTTCGGTTGTCGGAGCAAGGATATCGAAAACAACTGGCCATTTTCCCTCAAGAATTTGCAGCTTTGTTTGAAACATGGTGTGAAGGATTTACTACCACCTTTTCAGTCTCCGAATCGTGTCCGAAACCAGCGGGGTGAAAGTTCAAGATCAAGTGTTCTTCATGGGGAGTTCTCTGAGCCTAAAGAACCTGTAGAACTAGAGCGATCGGATGCTAAGTTCGACGAAAAGCTAGTAAGAACTTGTACGGAATCGAGTTCATGCAGATGTGAAGGAGAAAATGGTTTCTCTTCCACCATGACAAGCATCTCACAACCCCAAAAAGAATTGGTTTCCACAAGTAGACCGTCTAGTTCATCTTTAAAAACCGATACTTTATCGGAAACCCCGGCCGAAGTGGAGCGTATGTGTTTTCCAGCATCTGAAAAGAACGAAAGTAAGATCAAAACCTCAGGTAAAAGATGCAAGATTATCAGAAAATCGACCAATCACGTTGACCAAACATCAACTGTAGATATTGCTGCGAGTCTTAGTACGGTATCGGAGTCGATGGCTTCGAAAATATGCCCTGTCTGCAAGACGTTCTCCTCTTCATCAAACACCACTTTAAATGCTCATATTGATCAGTGTCTTTCTATAGCATCAACTCCTAAGTGTACATCAAACTCCAAACTCACACGGTTTAGGATCAAGCCGAGGAAGACGAAATTGATGGTTGATATCTACGCTACAGCTCGTTCTTGCACGTTGGAAGAGCTTGACAGACGAAATGGTACCGCTTGGGCCACTTCGTCGGGCTTTCCTGCTGAGAATATCGAAAATTGTCAGATTAATGAAGGGAAAAAGCAGAAAGTGATGCCAGTTCATCCAGAGGACATTGATGATCATAGTGCAGGTGCAGTTTATATCGATGCCAATGGCACGAAACTTCGAATTTTGTCCAAGTTTAGTTCTCCGTCATCGTTGTCGATATCGCAAAATGAACTTGGTTCGAAGAAACTCAACGGAGTAATGGGAAGGAAGTTTCATTCAGCCAAAAAGAAGAAAGATCATTCAACTAAGCATCACAAGTATCTTAAAGTAGCTGCTGAAGGTAGAAAAGTTCCATCTCAACGGTGCATTCCTCAGGTACTCATGGAGTTTTGAACGTTATTTGAACCCGAAATATTCATGTTATGATAAATTATTTACGATTCATGCAATGCTTAAACTCGAACGTTATTCTAGAATAGCTTCGACATTCTCGTTTAGCCTAGTATGGTCACTGAGTTTGCTTATCCTTGATTGACTGATAAGGTCGAAGGACACGCTGAACGGAATGGAAGTAGTAGATTGGAGGTACATAAAATAACGAAGCAAGCGAAACCCCACGATTCGGGAACTTTACGACAATGGGCGTGCTCGAAACGAACCAGAGCAAGTGTGAGCACCAGAAAGGAAGGCTACCAACCCTCTACGTTTAAATGGCATGTTGATACTGATCGCTCGGTTTTAGCTGACTCTTTGTTTGACAGAAGTCAAGTTGAGCATTGTGTTTCGTCTCCCGAAAGCAGCGAGAGAACGGACAACATGGCGTACGAAGCCTATATTTCAGACAAGAAAGGGCGGTCTCCCGTGCGGAGGAGCCTGAGAAGTTCGTTTTCTGGTGAAATGGTTGATATTGGTTCTCCAACACAAATGAAATCTCAAACTCCACCTGGTTTTAACAAGAAGTTGTCAAGTAATTACCATGAAAATGCAGTGAAAGTTAGAAATTTGAACTCTTCCCGACGAGACGAGTTCCATGTCAGTAGCCGGTCGTCTACTGGTTCTAAGCCGTCCCCTCGGTTTAATCGGTTTTCTACTTTTGATCACAGCCGTAGCTCATCAGATGGAAGTATTGAAAGTGATCAATCTGCAAAGGAAGAGGTTACCAAAGTAAGTGAATTGAGAAACAGAAGTAATAGAGAAGCAATGAGCAAAGCCATAGCTTTGAGTAGTTCGGACTCGGAACCCGAATACGACGGATGTCACGAGTTGAAAAACATGGATTCTCATATTCGACTGGATGTCGAGTTTCAAGAAAACATCAAGGGACTTGAACTTGGTAGTAAACAGAACTCATTTCATGAAGATGTTAGTGTGGATTCTTCTTCAAAATTAGCTCCGAACGAGAGATTCACGTGTTTTTGTAAGACGAACAATAACGTCAAGACCCGGTGTGGCATGCTACAATCTACTCAGAATTGTTCATGCACCTTCTATGGATCATCCGATGGAGCGAAAGGCGGTTTCGGTATTGGACAAGACATGTTTTTCACTGATGAAGACTGCAGTGCCATGATTGGACATGATGTTCAAGGAGAACTGGATTCCGAGGCCAAGCGAGGAACGTCGTGTTTCGAGGTTGATCCAATATCTATTCCAGGACCTCCAGGATCTTTCTTGCCGAGCCCCCCGAGGGATATGAGATCCTCAGAATACCGAGGAACGTCTTCGTTGAGCTATAGCTGGGTTCATTCCTGCCTCGATCAGCACGAGTTGATTGATGGGGATTCATCAGGTTCTCCTATTTCTGCAACATCAACCATCTCTAACACCACAGCATCTAGATCTTGTTTTAGGCATAACAATCCATCTCGAGTATGTTCCGATGTATTTCATGATAAGTTCGGGTCAGTATCGCCAAAAGCTCGTGCATTGCCTCATGTAAATGGTGATATGTTTAAAGTCAATAAGTTACCAGTTGAAACGGGAGCTCTTGACGTTGTAAATAATGGCCAGCCTTGCTGTTGTCAAAGGGTCGGCACCAACGTAACTTATCCCGAACCACAACTGACGAGGCATCACGCGATGACATCGGAAACCATGCCAGCCATGGACAGAAGACCAAACAGCTTTGATATTATGGCTGAAGGGCCTGGACAGACGACACTGGAGAGCACGGGGTTCCCAGTAATTAAGTCGCCTTTCAAGTCCTATCCGGGACCGAAGTTTTCGAGTCCTCGTGAGCCTGCCAGTCCAGTTACGTCTAATTCTGTACTGAGGTTAATGGGAAAGAACTTGATGGTGGTAAACAAAGATGAGGAAGATGTAGCTATGTCAGTTAAGCAGCCACAACTTAGTCAGGTTCCAAGTTTTTCGGGCGGTTCCACGCAACATGTTCGAAATCAAGCTTCCTCTGGTTCGTATCCTCATTGGCCACATCAAAATGCAGGTAACTTATTGGGGCAGAGTCTCGATGTAACGTCGTCGAGGGGCTTCGGGAGCCCTGCGAATCTGAATATGTCGTCACCGCACGGTCAAGCACCTACCACATTGTTTCTTAAGCAGCACACAGCCTCCCAAGCCAGATTCATTGCCAATGATCCAAAACACCTTGTAAGTCCATTTTGTTATCAACCAAAGGATGCTTCAAATCTCAACAAACCAGCAACAATACACAGTTCTAGTTTTCAATCGACCCCGTCTCGAAAAGATCATGCCAGCCCTGTTAAATGGGATTGTAATTCCGAACCGCCATACGTCTGCAGGAGAGGAGTCTTTTAATAGAGTTACTCGAGGTCTTTGCTCGTCGTCGTAGGTTATGCTATCAAGTTCCTGCCATCGAATCAGTGATAGTATCCGTGTTTTTTCGGTAGCCAAATGTTTTTTTGAACGCTCTAAGCAACGGGTGACAGATACATTTTACCAGATGAAGGAGATACAACATACAATGGAGATTCAGAGAGGGGCTGTGTTATTAGTCAGTTCTAAAGCTATGAAGAGAGTAGATAATATATATATATATATATATATATATAATGTACAAGTGGTTTTTCGATGAATAATCGTCTCGAACCTTTGACCGAAACATAATGGAACAGAGCTTTCCCGCTATTTAAAGTGTCTTTCTTGTTCATTTTTCGAGTCAATAAGTAGTAGTAGTCTCTTTTGTCTAACTTCATGGGTCTTGTAACGGTTCAAGCTCACCGCTAGCAGATATTGTCTTCTTTGGATTTTCGCTCAAAAATTTTAAAACGTGTCTGTTAGGGAGAGGTTTTCATATCTTTATAAAGAGTGTTTCGTTCTCCTCTTCAACGGATGAATGATCTAACAGGTGATGTTGTTCTCTTTGGGCTTTTTCTCAAAATTTTTAAAACGTGTCTACTAGGGAGAGGTTTTCATATCTTTGTAAAGAGTGTTTCGTCCTCCTCTCCAACGGACCTAAGATCTTACCGGTGATATTGTCCTCTTTGGGTTGTAGTTCAAAATTTTTAGAACGTGTCTGTTAGGGAGAGGTTTCCATATCTTTATAAATGATATTTCGTTTTCCTCCCCAACCGATGTGGGATCTTACCGGTCTGAATTCATGAGAACCGTTTATATTGCTCCTACTCTAAAAGGTTCCATGGATTCAATACGAACAAGAAGAAACAAACAAGAGGAGGAAAAAGAAGATTCCTTGATAGTCAAATCAATAGCAGAAACCATCACTATATAATGAAGCTCCATTGGATTAACTTAACTTCCATTACTGTATTTAATATGAAGATTAGTTGTACAATGAATGGAACAGAAGAAGCCAAACTTCACGATGGAGTACCCATCTTTCGCTGTCAAGATCACATTTTGATCATACGGGTAGCTGTATTTTGATGAAAACAAACATGGGTGCCTCTTGCTTTTGTATATTGATATCATTTTCTTGCTGCAAAAGATCTCTCTATGTGAAGAAATAGCCCAAGGCAGTGGAAGGGATTTTTATTGGGGCCTCTTTAGTATAAGAGAGGGCACGCTCTCGCATGCAAAGGTGGCGGACCCTTTTATCTATCTATCTATCTATATATATATATACACGTAACAGTTTATACCCACCGCTAACAAATATTGTGCTAACAAATATTGTTCAAAGTCTTTGGACTTTTCTTTTCGGGTTTTCCCTCAAAGTTTTTAAAACGCGTCTATTAGGGAGAGGTTATCACACCCTCGTCAGAAATGTTTTGTTCTCCTCTCTAATCAATGTGAGATCTCACCGTCCACTCCCTTGAGACCCAACGTCCTCGTTGGCATACTGCTTGGTGTTTGGCTGTGATACCATTTGTAACAACTTTAAGCCCATTACTTGCAGATATTGTTATCTTTGAGCTTTTTGTTTCGGGCTTTTCCTCAAGTTTTTTAAAACATATCTGTTAGAGAAAAGTTTTCACATCCTTCTAAGGAATGTTTTATTCCCTTTTCCAACCAATGTGGGATCTCACAATCCCCACCCTCTTGGTGGACCCAACGCCACCAATGTAGGATCTCACAATCCACCTCCCTTGAAGACCAGTATTCTCGCTTTGTTGGCACCAACGTGGGATCTAACAATCCACCTCCCTTGGTGAGCCCAGCGTCACCGGTGTAGAATCTCACAATCCACCCCTCTTCGGAGGCCTAGTGTTCTCGCTTTGCTGACACACTACTCAGTGTCTACTGATCTAATACTATTTATAACAGTCCAAGCCCACGCTAGTAGATATTGTCCTCTTTAGTCTTCCCTTTCATACTTTCCTTCAAGGTTTTTAACATACAAGTAGAGTTTACGTGCTCAAAAGGAAAGATATCACCCGAAAATAGCACAAGATCGCCTTTTCTTGCGGGAAGTTCTTTATATATATATATATATATATATATATATATATATATATATATATATATATATATATATATAATGTGTAAAAAGATTGATTCAAAAGAGACCCGGATCAATTACTTGAAATTACGAAAATGGTGACTCCAATAGCAACCCGTTTGCGGTTTTCGATAGTCAGGGTATCGTCACGACAACTTAATTTGTCGGGGTTTGGGGTTTGAGATCTCTTGATTTAATTAAATCCTAAAGCTTAATATGTAGGGTTAATCAATACATACTTTGCAGAATGAAATCTAGAAAGTTCCCAAAGACATTATTCTCTCTCAATCTCTCTAGCCATTGTGGACCACTTGCTTCCACTTTACATGTGCCTTAGTCTGTGTTCTTCAAAAGCTTACAATATTAAACAATTCACTACTCGTGGGGCTCTCGAGCATTTCATATCACCGACCCACGACCCCAATATAAGGTGTCGGGTGTCACAATCACACTTTTTTTAGCAGCTAAATTTTGCGATTGTACGACATTCAGTGTCGTTTCAACTTATGCTCCAGCCTCTGACCCTGTTTTGAGAAGAAGGTTTTAGAAAACGGGAGTAGAGAGATTTTCGAAAGAGAGTTTGAAAGTTAGGTTGAAACAAAGATTGAAAGCAACGTTATATAGCTATAAGCAAAAAGAAAAAAAAAAAAACACCACGGCTTAAATATTATATGACTAAAGGTAGTATATTTTGAGGCGATTCAGGTCTAGTAGGTTATCTAGACATGATTTTTTCATGATTTCGCCGAACGGTCATACAAAATCTAGGTGGGAGGAGTTGACGACTAGTTGCTACTCTCTATAATAAATTTTGAGGCGATTTAGGTTAGGTAGTTCTAGACATAATTTTGTCGAAAAGTCATACAAATAGAAAATAGAATAGTAAGACAATATAACATGAAATCAAATAAAGGGTTTAGCGTGACAGGGCATGCAGTCGCGAGCAACACGCCCGAGACGAGTATGATCGTGACACTATGAACCTATGTCGATATTATTATCAGAGTAACTAATGTCTTGTATTAGTTAGAAGTAAAAATGACTGTTTTTTCTATTAGTACAAGATGACTCAATAAAAAGCATTAGAATTTACGTACAACACTTGCATTATCTAACTGTCAAAACTATTAACGACATCAGATCTTGCTCCAAAGACAAAACGATCATCACTGATGTTTCTTGTCCCCAACATGATTGTTGTTATGTTCTTTGGGCACTGTCGAAGTGTTCACCCTCTCAGTCAGTAGTAGCTTAGCTCGGGTTGCTTGTTTGCCTTCTGGGCGAGTACAAACTTGATCATATAAGAAGAGCAGATTCTTCCATACTCTTCCCAACCTTATGAACCTAAACAAGAGGAGCATCAACCAAACATGAACCTCAGGTATTTGCTCCACTTTTTAAACCCTTTTCTTGACACAGCTATGCTGTGGCTAGTACAGATACCGAAGGTGTCACGGTCGATCATGACACCCTCACGACCAGCCTTGAAGGAGATCCAAATCCTATATTTTTTTCGCCCGACTTTGTGGCTTCGTCAGACCTTAGGCAAGGTTTGTTTTTGCCCACCGAATACAACTTGTGCGGAATCCAAACTTGTTCAGCCATACACGTCTGTCTGCACATGCATGTTCAATCTTCTGCGAGCCATTCAACTTGTCTCTACTTGGGGCCAAGGTCTCTCGATGCAATGTCGCATCTCAATATGCCATTGAGAATAGGCCCACGTGTCGTTGATAATATCGAGACATCTCGAACATCCATTCATCTGAGTTCTATCGAGACATAGGACCCTCCCATGTCCATGTCATATCATTTATGGACTTCGGATTGGATAGCAAGTGTCTGATCCAACCTTCGACACATGGGCTGGGGAGCAATGCCAGTACATCCATGTCGTCTGATACTATCCTTGAAAGACTCATTTCAAAAGAAGTCACTCGAGACACTTGTCTTGCAACACTCGCCGTCACTGTGTCACAAAGCTCGCTTAGGCCACAAGGTCCCGGGTGGTGTAGAGCTGACACCATGTCTCTCACTAATGTACAATCTGAGACATTTTTGGTTTAGCAAGCGTAGACATGATTTTGGTAAATGAGCATATGGTGTTGTGGAGCCTTCATCTCATGCCTGATTGACACCAAATTTGGCGAGCATTCATATTTCATATAGATGGACTTGACTTCAGAACCGCATGTTCGAATTCCCTCCAAAACTCTAACTTTCGAGGTCAAGATCCTTCAACAAACCTATCTTTCACACTCTTGTCTACTCGTAGCCTCGTTCTTGCCTATGCCTCGACTTAACTTCAATGTATATCTTACATGGTATGTTGGATGATGCACCGTCTTCCTTGGTCACATCACGACACCGTGTTGTCTTAGTCCTCACACAAAGACCATATGTCAACCTCCCAAGTTTCTCATCAAACTTCCTTGGATATTCCAATTCATCTTCATCGTATTCTTTCTTCCTTTTTCTTCTCATCACTGTTGGTGACAACAGAAAACTGAAGTGAGATTGAGAGGAGGAGTGATTTGAGTGATGGGGAGGGAGGTCCTTTTATAGGGGGATTCCCGGAGTTGGTTGAGATTTGTGTGGATGAAATTGAATTCACCTCCTCCTTCTCTTCGGCAGTAACTCATTCAAACTCTATTATTAGCTTCAACACCCTCCCTTAAACTGAATTCTGCGGAAATCAGTTTAGGACTTCACTTCGTCATCTTGATATACATCTTGGATTCTGCACATCCCCATCTTTCTTCTAAGCTTCTCGAACAATGGTTGTTTCAAGGGCTTTGTGAATAGGTCTGCGATTTGTTCATCACTTCGGCAAAAGTTGAGTTCAATAATGCCTTCTTTACACAAATCACGCAAGAAATGAAATCGAACATCGATGTGCTTGCTCCTTCCATGCAACACAGGATTTTTAGACAACTTAATAGTTGACATATTATCACAATATATAACCGTCGTACCTGGTTGCTTCTGATTAAGAATTTCAAGCATTTTTCTTAACCAAATTGCTTGGCATGAGCATGCTGCTGCTGCCACAAATTCTGCTTCTGTAGTTGAGAGTGTTACAATAGGTTGCTTCTTTGAAGACCAGCAAATAGCTCCTGAACTCATCATGAAAATACTTCCTGAAGTACTTTTACGATCGTCTATATCACCTGCATAGTCGCTATCTGTATAGCCAACCATCTTCGGATCATCTCCTTTCTTGTAGAATACCCCCAAATCAAAGGTTCCCCTCACATAACGAAGTATCCTTCTTGCTGCATTGAGATGTTTTTCCGTTGGATGCTCCATGTAACGACTTATCATACTAACCGCATACATGATGTCTGGTCTTGTTGAAGTTAGGTACATCAAACTTCCCACAATTTGTTTGAAGTACCGATTATCAACCTCTCGCCCGTCAATATCCTTGTGCAACTTTAAACTCAATTCTGATGGAGTTCCAAATGTGCGCTCATCCAATTTAAACCTTTCAAGTAATTCTTGAGCATACTTCTTCTGACAGATAAAGTTACCTGCGGGAGTTTGAGTAACTTCTACTCCAAGAAAATATCTCATCAAGCCAAGATCTGTCATTTCAAATTCCTTCATCATGCTCTTCTTAAAAAATTCAAACATTTCTTCATTATTGCCAGTAAATATTAAATCATCAACGTATAAGCAAATAATGATAATGTTACCTCCCTTTTCAGTTTTCACATACAACGTATGTTCATACGGGCATTTAGTGAATCCCATCTTTTCAAAATGAGAATCAATGCGACTGTACCATGCCCTCGGAGCTTGCTTCAAACCATACAAAGCTTTCTTCAACTTGTATACTTGTTCCTCTTTGCCTTTTTTAACAAAACCTTCTGGTTGCTCCACATATACCTCTTCTTGAAGCTCTCCATGTAAGAAGGCCGATTTCACATCAAGTTGATAAATAGGCCAAGATTTCTGTGCTGCAATAGAAATTATGAGCCTGATAGTGTCTTGACGTGCCACTGGTGCAAATACCTCCTTATAATCAATTCCATACTTTTGCTTGTATCCTTTTGCAACAAGTCGCGCTTTGTACTTATCCACCTCACCGTTTTCATTCAACTTGGTTTTGAAAACCCATTTTACTCCGATTGTTTTCTGTCCTCTAGGAAGATCGGTGAGCTCCCAAGTCTTGTTCTTCTCTATGGATTTGATTTCACTGTCCATAGCTTCCTTCCATTTCTTCTCCTTTACCGCTTCTTCATAGACAATTGGATCACTATCCATAAAGAATGCAAAATAACCGCTATCACTTGATTCATAGTCCATCTCATAATCAATCATCCAATTTGGTCTCTTTCTTGTTCTTGGATTTCTTTGATTATGATCATGATCTTCTTCTACTGGTTCTTCTTGTTGAGCTTGTGATGAGCTCTCTCCATGCTCAAAGTGAGGCTGAATTGGGGCTTCAGTTTGTTCTTCTTCAAGATCTACAGGAATCTGCTGATTCACAGTGATCTTTTCTTCCCATGTCCAAGTCTTCCTTTCGTCAAAGACTACATCACGACTTATCACCACCTTCTTTGTCAAAGGATCATAGAGCTTGTACGCCTTAGAGGTCTCGCTTACCGCCTTAGAGGTCTCGCTTACTCCAAGGAACACACACTTCAAACTCTTGTCCTCAAGTTTCTTTCTCTTCTCATCAGGAACGTGTGCATATGCTATGCACCCAAAGATTCTAAAGTGGTCTACTGCAGGTTTTCTTCCGCTCCATGCTTCTTGTGGAGTCATATCTCTAACAGAAAAGGTAGGACTCCGGTTGAGAATGTGAACGGACCACACGACAGCTTCAGGCCAGAATTCCTTCGGGACTTCTCCTTTATTTAGTAAACTTCGAACCATGTTGAGAATGGTCCTGTTTTTCCTTTCGGCCACACCATTTTGTTGTGGTGTATATGCTGTTGTTAACTGCCTCCGTATGCCCTTCTCTTCACAAAATTTAGTAAACTCGTTCGAGCAGAACTCTCCACCTCTGTCAGTTCTTAAAGCCTTGATTCTTCTTCCAGTTTCCGTCTTCATAGTAGCACAAAATTTTTTGAAGCAATCAAAGGCTTCTGATTTGGCGTGCAAGAAATAAGTCCATGTTTTTCGACTAAAATCATCGATGAGGGTCATGAAATATTTCTTGTTACCATTTGATGCTGGAGAGATGGGACCATATATGTCCGAATGAATCAACTCCAAAATTGCTTGAGCTCTTCTTGATTTTCCGGATGAAAAAGAGTTTCTTTCATGTTTTGCTACTACACAGCTCTCGCAAATTTCCGTTGGTGGAGTAATATCTGGCAACCCAGTTACCATCTTCTTTGAGGACAACGTCTTTAATCCTTTGAAGTGTAGATGACCATACCTAAAATGCCAAAGCCATGTGGTATCTTCTTTCTTCACCATCAAACTTTTGGCAACGATATTTAACGTCAACGGATATAGACGGTTGGTGGTCATCTTCATCTTAGCAATCGATCCTCTTTTGGAGTCATAAATTTCACATTCATCATTTTGGAATGTGATCACATACCCCTTTTCTTGTAACTGACCGATACTAAGTAAGTTGGCCTTCAGATCAGGAATGTAGAATACATTAGAAATAGACTCTACAAAGCCATTTCTAGTCTTGATATCTACGGTTCCTTTCCCCATCACTTGGAGAGTTGAATTGTTTCCGAGAGAAACCGTAGTATGAAAATTTTCATCTAGAGTTGAGAAGAATTCCTTACAACCTGTCATATGATTGCTGCATCCAGAGTCTACGACCCATACACCTTGATCTGCAACCTTCATAGCATGGAATGACATTAATAATGTTTCTTCTTCTCTTCTCTCCACAAAATTGGATTGATCTCTTTTCTCCTTTTGGAGCCTGGTATAGCATTCATTTTTGTAATGTCCAAGGCGTCCACATCTGTAGCATTCCACCTTAGACTTGTCAAAGTGTCTCTTGCCTTTGTTTTCATAATCATTTCTGACTAGGTCTGCTGACCTGCCAACATCTCCACTTCTTTCTCGACTGCCTCTCCCACGACCTCTGCCTCTTCTTTGCCCTCTACCTCTAGGGCTTGAAGCTTCACCTGGTGTGGATATTTTTAAGGCTGTCATCTCCTCTATTGCACTTGTACGATTGAGCCTCTGCTCATGTACTAACAGGGAGCTTTGGAGTTCATCTATTTGCATCTCTTCGACATTGTTTGCTTCTTCGATAGAACATACAATGTAATCGAACTTTGGAGTTAGTGATCGCAAAATCTTTTCTACGACCGCAACCTCCGTGATTGAACCACCATGCATCCTCATTTTACTTGCAAGACTTATAACCTTGCCAATATAATCATTCACCGTTTCTCCCTTTTGCATTTGGAGAATTTCAAAGTCTCTTCTGACGGCTTGTAGTTGAGCACGTTTTACTTTCGTTGAGCCTTGATACTTCCTCCTCATAGAATCCCAAATTTCCTTGGATGTCTTCTTCTGAAGCATTGTTTCCAAGATAGTCCTATCAATTGACTGAAATAAATAGTTCTTGACCTTCAGGTCCTTCAACTTCGATGCTGCCAACAGTTGCTGTTGACCAGCTGAGAGTACCTCGCCTTCATTTGGCTCTTCATAACCCGTCTCCACCATATCAAAGAACTCCTTTGATCTGAGAAAATTTTCCATCAACATCGCCCAATGATCATAGTGACCATCGAACCTCGGGATGGCGGGCTGAACGTAGCTCTCAACTTGTTTTTCTGCTGCCATTTTTTGCTGCTGCAAGATTGCTCTGATACCAGTTGTTGGTGACAACAGAAAACTGAAGTGAGATTGAGAGGAGGAGTGATTTGAGTGATGGGGAGGGAGGTCCTTTTATAGGGGGATTCCCGGAGTTGGTTGAGATTTGTGTGGATGAAATTGAATTCACCTCCTCCTTCTCTTCGGCAGTAACTCATTCAAACTCTATTATTAGCTTCAACAATCACAACCATCAAGGGCAATGGATGAATGTTAATCATACGAATATTCGCCTCGTCCAAGAGTCTCGATGTGATGATCACATAGATCGCCCGACGTTCCTTGACAACAAATCGTTCAAATCAATTTAGGTTAATTTTGAAGTAAAAAAAAAAAAAAATCAATTTATATCTCTAAATTTTATCGGTTAAAATTTTTCTAGACTAATTCGTCACATTCGACTTATTCAAATTTTTATTTTAAAATATTATTTTAATAAAAGATTAAAATATATTATTGATGTTGACAATTGGAAAAGACTTTTGAGTTAGTCAACCACTATTTTGAGAAATTAAGATTAAATAAACATGACTATGATGGTTGCTAATTGATATTATTAATGATAATATATGTGTGATGACAAGGTAAATACATTCCTTTCCAAAGAGGAGTTTTCATCATTCGTAACACCTGTAAGTCCTCAAGACTGCCGTCTTTGCTAGTAAATGGATCGAAACGCTCGTTTTTTATCAGAAGCTTGTGATTTAGTTTTTGAAAACCCTAAACAAAGTAGAACAATAAAGAAATGCATTGAATCGAATGATATGAATAATCACTTCAGACGAATGCTCACCTGTGATGATCTATGCTAAAATTACAAATTCAGTCGAGCTTCATAATCGATCGAGAAATCTAATAGGAGTCAGCCATCCCAAAAAAACACATTTCCAAATAACCCGAATAAAGGGACAGTTAAAATAATGGGTCTCAAGACTCAACTTCGTTGCCACAAAACACGTAAGCACTAAGAACATTTAAATACCCGTGACTAAGATAATCACACATCTACATCATATCCGACACATCAAACCAAACTCCTGTGTGAGAGTCTTATTAAATATATATTTTCTGTAAAGTATTAATTTTAGCACCTCAATTCACATCAAATATATTAAATATTAATTTGAACATTTAAAAATTTTCTAGTCGGGTTATAAACTCCAATAATGTTTCATTCATTAACTATAAGTCACTCAACTATGATTTTATAGTTCAACTCTTGTGCACGGTAGGTCAAGTTGTATCTATGGATATAATCATGCAAGTCGATGATTCACTAATTATTCAAATTACAGGTAGATCAAAAGTTTGTTTTACTCTTGTAATTACATCTTGCACCTTTAACTACTGCTAATTTTCTAATGAACAATTTATTTATGATCCAACCATAAATTAGGTCACTTACGAGCCAGTGAGAGAGGGAGGTGTTAGGATCGCACAACAACGCACACGCTCGATCTAGACGAACACAAAAAATGGGATAGTGAAAATTGCAAGGAGATCTGGCTAAAAGGATTCTTTTTTTATTGATGACTTCAATGTACAACAGAGGTAGTACAGAGAATAGAAAGTACATCTAAAAGCTCTCCTAGATATATATATAGTTCAATTTACTATATATAGTTCTACTATATATAGCTATTTACTATATATAGCTTTACCCGATTTAACCATCTACTATATATAGCTATTTACCGTATATAGTTTTATATATATAGCTTTACCAAATATAGCTTTCCCGATATAACGTTTACTAAGCTATAATAAATAAGCATAAGTCTCCCTCACCTAACAGTAGTGACCCCATTACTGACCTACTTTCACGGGTAGGAGTGAATTCTATATGTTTTTATCACTGAATTTGGTCAAGTCACCAAAACGTCAGATATATTGAATCAGCTACAAAAGTCATTCTCACTTATACAAATCAAAGAACAAGCCCTTAGAAGGAGGAGTTCATAACTTAATCCAGATTAAGATTGAGTTGCATATGATCATCCTATAACTTACTCCGAATTTATAAAGAGAGATTAAGTGTTTCATGGTCAATTTATATACAGCTCATTGTATAACAATTACAAAGGAGATCGTGTTAATACTATTAAAAACATAAGACACCCACCTTTATCCATATACCATATACCCTTTAAATTATTACTGGAACATTATTCTCTTACATAAACTACATACGAGTCAAATTTACCAAAATTATATTGGATAATATTATACACAATATAAAATAAAAAATTAATTTATTAATATATGAGAACATTAATCTCAAACCGTTGGAGATGTTATACAGCAATGTGTTTAAGTCACATATACGATAAAATGAGATAATCGAGATTATGTTAAATTAAAAACGATAATTATATTAGATTATATGATTTAAAAAGTTTTACTCTAATTTCTCTTATAATTTAATGCGAAGCGTTAGACAATAGATTGAAGTAGAAGAGCAGAGACGATAATACATCGATAAACGGTTTACATCCATATGCTAAGCATAATATACCAACCTTAACTTAAAAGTTGATTTATGCCCCTTTTAATTTTTTTTAATCAATATATATATATTAATTATTCATCTGTATCATGTCAGAAATATATTTCTTATTTTTAAATTTAATTGAGATCTCAAAAGTGTTTTAAATATTAATTGAGATTTCAGAAGTGAATAAAAAATTGGAAAATATATTTAATTTCGTTTTAGTCTGATTGGATTTTTTAACTTTTTTTTTTAATTTAATAAAAACTGAAAATAAAAATTAAAATAGTTTTTAGGTTGATCCTAAATAAAGAAAATTAGCTTAATTTTCAAAAATTAAAAACAATATTTTCTTTTTCCGAAAAAAAATATTTTAATATATTTTCTTATATGTTTAAATTAATATATATATTAATATTAGTTATATGAATTTTCCAAGTAATTTTTAAAATAAAATAAAACATATTTTAAAAGTTTATCCTATAAAGGGATTTTCTAAAATTACTTTTATTTTTCTTTTAATATAATTATACATTTTAAATTTTAAATTCAAAACGTATAAATATTATTTTCAAGATTTGCAATAAAATAATCTGAAAAATAATTTTTAAAAATTAAAAGAATTTTAAATATAATATTACAAATTTAAGTGAATTTTTAAATATGTCATTTAAACTTCTAAAAATTCTAAAAATATCTAATAATTAATTTTTAAATTTTGTAAACTAAAATATTTAATATATTCTTAAATTCAAAGATTCTAGCTATTTAATTTTTTTTTAATTCACACATTTATTAAATACAAAATTGAGACATAATATTTAAAAAAAATTTAAACGTAAAAAAATTCAAGCTTAAAAATAGAGAGATAAAAAGGTGATGTGTTCATATAATCAGAGAATGGACGTAACTTGAACTATCTAACAGAAACTGTAAAAATTGGATTCTATTCGAGTTGCTCGGGTCATCAACCTAACGAACTCGAAATTTGCAAAAATTGGGTTTTATTCAAGTTGCTCGAGTCATCAACCTAACAAGCTCGAAACTTCGAATTCATTCAAAGGAGTTATCCAACCCCATTCAAATCTATATCCACCCGGGTCAGGAAATATCCTTGATCTGAGAATCCAACCAACTTGAATTACGTAACCAAAGCTTAAAAAATTGGGTCCTATTTGAATTGCTCGGGTTATCAGTTGATGAGAGGGGGCGGAGATGGATCAGACGGCGGAGAGAGGGCGACGGGTGTGGCTGCGTAGTGGGTGGTGATTAAGTAACCCACAGTGCGCCATGTGGCCCCCATCGCTCTTCTCCACGTTCTTGCTCGTTCATCTTTCGAACAAATTTCCCTTTTCTTTTACCCTTTTCTCTGTTTTTCTCGTTCCCATATTTTGATTTTTCTCTTCTAAGTTCTTCCCCCATGGTTTTGATTCTTTCAATTCCTCTTTATTTCTATTAATTTCCCACTTCCTCAACGATCTAGGGTTTCCAATTCCCTTTAATTTCCCCTCTCTTTTGCTCTGTCCTTTCAATCCCCCTCTTCTAAACCTTCTACTCTTGGTGGGAGGTGGGGGGCTTTGAAATTCAAGGTACGTTCCCATTTCTTTCTCATACTCTCTTCACTAAACCGCGATTAGTTTGTTAATCATTTCATGAATTTGGACTGTTTTTAAGCTTCTTCCGCTTTGCAATTTTCTGTCCCTGTTTTGCTTGTTTTACTCACGATCGAGAACACCCAGTTTCGATTTCTTTTTGGTTTCCGTTTTGTGTTTGTTTTTGTTATCTGGGTTGGTTCTGTTTTGGTTTCTATTATAATTTGTTTTTCATTACGTGGGTTGTTGATTGATTGTTTCTGTCTTGTTTTTTGTTTTTTGTTTTTGTGTAGATTTAGTGCTGCTGATAGGAAGGATTGTTGTTGTCTTGATCGGACTTACATTTTGAGCATTCGGGCTGTTTGAGATCTCACTGGATTTCTCTCATGGATTTTGAAAGCGAATCTTCGGCTCTTGAATCTGTGGAAGACAATGAAGTGAACCACGAAACTATTCCTTTTGATGATATCAACCGAACCAGAACCAATGGGAGTTGTGCTAATGATGCTGACCCGATGGTATCCATTTCACCGCCTTCGAAGGGAAATGATTTAAGTGGAAAAGCTATGAATTCACAATCTCCTCCTCCTCCCAACATTTCTTCTCCTGTAGCAAAAGGTTATGGATTGAAGAAATGGAAGCGTATCCCTAGAGATTTTGTGAAGGATATGAATTCTAGCGACGATACTAGTAAAATTTTGAAGCGGGCACTGTCCACTTCTGGGAATCCGCTTAAACCTCAACATTCTCCAACCGGGAATAAGCAAAATAACGAAGGTTTAACCCCGTTGAGGAATATCGGAAATGTTGATAGCCAATTCCATGGTTCGAGTTCCAATTCGAGGTTTGCTGCGGGGTCTGCCTTTAACCATGGAACAGATTCGGAAAACAGCGAAGATCGGAGTAGCAAATCTTCCACTGCAGCGAGTGCTCCGAAGGCGAGGTATGATCTGAATACCGTCTTAGGACATGTGCGGGAAAAGAACAGGATAAAGAACGTGAGTGGGAAAAATCCAGGTGGTTCTGGTCAAAAGGGTCATCAGGGAAAGGGACGTGCTGAAGGAAGTAAAAAGGCGAGAGGAGAAAGAATCAAAGTCGAGAAGGAGAATTCTCAGTCTAGCATTGAATCTGACTCGAGGAGCTCGTGCTTTGTCTTTAGGCAGGGCATGATTGCTACTGCTAGCAATGGAAACCAAAATGAAAGGTCTGTTACCGACGATGGAGACAACAGCGATGGAGCTTACGCAGGTGATGGAGCTTACGCAGGTGATCAACAGTTTAGTGAAGAAGTTGAAACTGCATATAGGAAAGACGACGAGGTCGAAGCTGAAGATAATTTAGCTGCTGACTTGTCTTGGGAAGTTAAGGATGAAAAGGATAGGAATCATTGGTCACCTTTGAATAAGGATCCCATGGAAGAGTCTATTCTCAGCCTCCAGTCAGCTCAACACGCGCTCGAAAAAGGTTCATATACCTTTCTTTTTAAATTTGTGGAATATTTTTCTCTATAGTTTTGTTGCCTTAGAGATGAGATTATTATGCACTCTTTCTAATCAAGAATGATGGTATTCCTTGAGCCTTCATGAACTGAGAATGAAGTAATGATTTATTATCCATCATGGCTTTCTTAGAAAGCTTGTAGATGTTGCAATCTCTCGTTTGGACAATAGTTGTAAAGCGTTCTTTGTGACATATTCCATTGCGATTGTTGGGGAATCTTTCAGTGACGCGCTTGTGAGTAGACCGTACGATTTATTACGCTAGTACCTCTTACTCATCTACATTTTGTTGAGTTAGAAGTCATATAGGCTGATCACTTATGTATATGTAGAAGGGTGGGGAAGCTTTGTATCGCTGGACAAGTAGCTAGAACATTTTCGTTGACTTGAATATATGACATGGTGGCTATGGTGTATACCTACGTAGGATTTAATATTGTATGAGTTTCTTTGACAATCGAATGAAGTAGGCTCAAATAGTTGTCTCGTGGAAATAGTTGAGAGTACCTCGTACTCGTTTATATTTTGTTGAGGTATATGTACATTATGCTGGGAACACCTACCAAGGATTTAATATCATACTTTCCTTGGCAACCAAATGTAGTAGGCTAAAACATTTGTCTCATGAGTTTATTCGAGGTGTCCACAAATTGGTCTGGACGTTCATGAGGTCGATTAGCTCATCATTCCAGTTTGGATACGACGTTTTTAAAGTTTCCTACAAACCTGATTGTTGTTTGTTGCCATTACACACATGGAGTTTGGTTTTTATCCATCAGATCTGGTTGTTTCTTGCTGGTTTTTTCTGCACTTTGTTATTTTGAGTTGAGCTAACAATGTGATATCTAATAATGCTGTTCTACACTTCCCAGAAATCAAGAAGCTAGGGGAGATAGGAAGGGACGAGATACCATCTTCCAGCATAATCGACAATACCGAACCTTCAAGTTTTGGGTATGACAACCTAGAAGCACACAAATCAAGTTCTTCTTTCCAAATGGGCTCTGGGAAGGCTGTTTCGAGTTCCTTCGAAGCCACAGTTCTTGGCTTGACAGGAAAGGTTAAATTTCTGGAGAACAAGTTAGAAGAGACGATGACCATACTCAAATCGAAGGAATCCCGAGTCGCTGAACTGGAATCCTCCATTAGCACCAGAAAATCACCCAAGGAGGAAGCAGTAAGGGATGAAAAAGTCAAGGAAATAGAGAAGGAATTTGAGATGTTTTTTAAGCAAAGACTTGAAGCAGAAATTGAATATTTGGCAATAGTAAGAGCCATTGAGAATTTACAATGTGAAACATTAGTTGATGCTAAAAAAAAATTGGCTGATGAGCAAGCAGAGACGATGAACATATTTAGAGAAGCCGAAAGTAAAGCTACGGCGCTTAAGAAACGAGCAGAGGGTTTGGAGAAATGCTGTGGTGATATCTTGGATACAAAGGAGGTTTCAACGACTCGAGGAGACGTATTCAAGGTTAGTTCGTGTGCGTTTCTGCAGTTGATACTCTTGAGCTTGGTTCTTTGGGTTTTTGTCTTGCAAATGTCTTCACCTGCTGGAGTAGTTGTACCAACATAATTAAGCCTAGAAAAGGACATACATATTTTGTGAATTGATGAACAGTGTTTAAACTAAACGGCTTCGTTCCCCTTTTATCAATTTGCATAGAAAAAAAAGGAAAAAAAAGGAGGAAAAGGGGAAGGGGCAAGTAGGAATCTCAGTTGTAAGTTGTTTAATGGGTTCTTTTTTCCTTTGTTTCTTCTTGTAACTGTTGTTGTAGTCGTGATTTTTGATAGACAACTAATAGAGCTTCTAAAAAGGTTGCAACTGCTGGTTGAATTGTTATACTGTGTTAACATCCTGGCTTCATGTGCATTCATTCATTGGGATTATACATTTCTGGCATCATATTTGAATAATGAACTTTATATTATACATATTACTAGCTATTGGCTGTCTCTAGAACGTCAGGTCGGGTTCATTAGGATGTATTTGTAACAGCCCAAGCTTATTGAGTGCTAGTGAGGACACTGGGTCCCGAAGGGGGTGGATTGTGAGATCCCATATTGGTTGGGGAGGAGAACGAAAGAGTCCTTATAAGAGTGTGAATTGTGAGATCCCACGTCGGTTGGGGAGGAGAACGAAACATTCTTTATAAGGGTGTGGATTGTGAGATTCCATGTCAGTTGGGGAGGAGAACGAAACATTCTTTATAAGGGAGTGGATTGTGAGATTCCATGTCAGTTGGGGAGGAGAACGAAACATTCTTTATAAGGGTGTGGATTGTGAGATCCCATGTCGGTTGGGGAGGAGAACAAAACATTCTTTATAAGGGCGTGGAAACCTCTCCATAGTAGACACGAAAGTCTAAAGTAGACACGAAAGTCTAAAGAGAACAATATCGGCTAGTGGTGAGTTTGGGCTGTTACGGTATTTCTATTATTAGTTACAATATTTGATCCAAACAATATCGCCTAGCGGTGGGCTTGGACTGTTATAGTATTGTTCGAATATTTGGAGTGGTTGATTAGATTGGGGAATGCCATATTGTAAGTTATTGAAGACATGCGGTTGATGTTGTGCATTGAAACTGAACAAACTCTTGGTTTTATTTTTGGGAGCGTTTAGTCAAAATGGTATAATTCTCTTATTCATGTTGTGTTATAGTGACTAACAGGAATTCCCCATGGACTATCCCTTATCGGTCTTGAAAACTCGCCACGTTTCGCAAACAATTCACTGAGGAAAATATTCCGTTGTATTTCTTGCAAAAGATTGAATTGTTTTCATGTGGTTGGAACTTTTGAATCTACATCTTAACTAGTTGAGCTACGTTCACGTTAACTGGTCACTTTGGATTGACTTACGTTTTATTAATGTCGTGGTTTTGCCAAACAGCCATACCTCAGATACCATTTGCCTTCGTCTGACAAAATTGTTCCCTCCCTCTCGTGTCTTCGTCACCTCCTCGCTCATCGATTGGCCTAAACTATTTTGAAGTAGTTGGGATTTTGAAGTTGCATGTACCAAAACATCCAAATGTATGGTTGGATATGTAAACCTTTTGATTTTTACATTTGATTTTTCATGGAAGAAAATTGCATTCGCTAATGCTGGTTTAAACAGCGGTAATCCATTGTGATTTCCAATCATTTTCGTTGTTTTGCATTTTTATTTTTGTTTGAACTTTTTTTTTTAAACTAAAAAAATAGTTTATGCTCGATTTTAGTCCAAACACACTTTTACGAGGCTTTGCAAAATGATTGTGTGACACTCACTCCCACCAACAAGTAAGTCAGGCAACTCATATTTGTGTCGTCATTGCCACGAGCGAGGTAGAAAGAAAGGGTCAACTCATATTTGTGTCGTCATTGACACGAGCGAGGTAGAAAGAAAGGGTATGTGAAATTCTAAAATGTTTTGAAAGTAATTTTGGAAAGTAATGTTATCGGCTGGCAAGCAAATAAGAGATAACGACATTGATAACATATAACTTCGAGTAGAAAAAATTGATGACTAATCGTATTTCGCTATAGACATGTATCTGAAACAATATAACTATGTTATGTTTACGAAACGATATGACTATGATATGTTTACAAAGTGATATGACTATGATATGTATGTAAAAGGATATGACAATGATATGGTTATGATACGATATATGTGATACGTTTATGAAATGATATGACTAAGATATGTTATGAAATGTGGATGATATGTTATGTTAATGTTACAATGTGTTATGATGTGACGTGTTGATAATACGATATGTTATGGTGTAACATGTTTGACGATACAAAACATGTTGTGACGTGTTTTATGATATGATATGATCTGATATGATATGTCGAAAGATATATTATGTGCATGATATGACATAAGACCAAATATGCTATGAATGGTACGCGATTCAACCCCGATACATGCCTTAAAGGCTATATTAAAATATGATATGATAGGAAGGAAAATGGAAGGGGGTTATTTTACATTATAATGAATGAAAATGTTGGGACCTCGTGCATAATTGTGTATTCATGCATCGGGGAATATCTCCTTATTATGATGTTATGATCATGATGAGGCAGGAAAACGATCATTATGTTTATCATAATGCTGCGACGGTCGCTATTCCTAACGGGTGTCCTACATCAACAACTCTAGAGAATGCTCGCCCGACCAAGAAAGTGACCCAGAAGATGTGTGACCGACTGGTAGGCTCATACTCGCACGCGTGGGCCATGTGTAGACTGAAAGGATATGTCACATTCAATTGCTTGTTTAGGATAGCCGCTTATGGGAATATAAACTGAAAGGATAGTTCACATTCACTACTGTATGTGTTTGCATCAAACCCGAATAGTGAGGTCACTTACTAAGCATTTATTAAAATACTCAATTCAAGTGCTACTTCTATTTCAAGTAAAGGCAAGATACTCCTGTACGGTTAACGACGATATCACAAGTCAAGACCATGACACATGCATAAGATAGTTGTATTTATTTTTTTAGACTTAAGTGTTCGAAAACGTCTTAAGTCCATGACAATGCTTTATGTTGAAGTTTCAAATGATTATTTATGCACAAATGAGTATGTTATGTATACAGTAATCACTTTAAACTTCCATAAATTTAGGGTCGTTACACAGATATACCCTCTGGGTCTTTGACAACAGCCCAGATAAGCTAGCCCAACCATCAAGCTTAGAGGGTGTGCGAGCTCGCTTGGTAGGCCCATGCTCGCATGTGTGGATCGTGTTTAGAGAAGTACTACACATCCAATCTGTCTAGGTTGGAAAGTTGCTTAACAGAAGACGATTTTAAATGATAGGTCCCATCATTCTACATATGTTTCCATTCCACGACCCCAATAATGGGATCACTTAATACTTCTTAAATACTCAATCCTTGTGCTATTCTTATATTCACATAAAGACAACACACCCTTATACGGATGACGACGACGGCGTTGCATAGAAGACCATGAAACTTTTGTTAAGATAGTTACATTTTATTCATTTTGTAGCTCTTAAGTTAGATCAAGACATGATCTTAATCTTTTCTTTGATTTATTTATACTTTTGCATTGATTATTTTTCATTATTTTATTTTAAGGCTTTTAATATGAACATTTAAGTCCATGACATCATTTTATGAATTTAACTTATAATTTAATCTACAAAATCAAGTAAAGATTGTGTAAATATTGGATTATTTATTTTGAAAATGTTAATGTAATCGACCTAGATTTAAAGAATTCAAAATAACCTAATCTAATTTAAATTATTCGATCGAAATTTAGGAAAAAGATTGGCACGAACCAAAATCTGATTGATATAAGATATAAGATATAAGAGAGAATAGAACGATATATCTAAAATTTTAAAATTTTGCTACAATTATCTCGAACTTTAAAATCTAGTTTTGATTCACAAAAACTTTGGATGTGAAGAAGCCCATGAAAAGAACCTTATTTTGGATACCCTCTTCCTATATCTTCATGTTCTTCATGTTCTTCATTCACACGATTATGGGAACTTTTGAGGATGTTATTTATGCTACAATGACATTCACAACCAATAACTCAATGGAGCAATCAACAAAGAGGAATCAAGTAAGTAAAATTTATGTCTTCTTGGCTCCAAACATAAATAAATAAATAAAATAATAGAGATTAGGATGATTCTTGCTTATTTGTTTTGTGAAATAATTTTTTTTTTGTTTACCATTTGATGTCTACTTGTTTATACTTGATTCGATTTGGTTGGTAGTCTATATATATATACGGTTGACGTATGAATCTGATATGTGTGGATTTACACGAACCAGACTAAAGAACAGGTATGAGACAACTTGCATTAAAGATCCACTCGTATCAGATTCGTGTATCAAATGGGTGACGGAGATGAGAATGGGGAAGCCTTCTCCATCCTCACTCTATTATCTTGAAGCTTCTCAAACAACACCATCGATTTGCTTAAACTTTCAGAGACTCTTTACAAAGGTGTCGAGAAATTTAACTTCAAAACGCTTCTCGGAGAGAATTTGAGAACATTGTTACCGTTTTTCAATTAATCTAACTTAAATTTTTATTGATATGAATTGGAATAGATTTTTATAGCATCCTCTGAATGTATGTTTCTCACCGGGATAGGGAGGGTGAAGCCTTCCTTGTCTATGTCATCTGTTTCTATCTCCATCCTTTCGAAATTCTTTACTTATTAACTAGAAATTTAAATTTTAATATCGTAACGTAATCTTAAACATATCTAAACAAATGGAAATTATATATATTTAGGGGCGGGGAATTGGGAGAGGATGGGGACGGAAAATATATCTTTTGTCTCCATCTACATTTAGTTAACGAGAAGAAATCTCTTCCCACTCCCTCCTACCTTTCTTGTCTAGCTCTCTCTACAAATTTTTGTTTATACATTTTTTCGGTCAGGTTCGAAAGTTTAAATGGACATCTCAACTTTTCATATACTTTCATCTATTATTATTTATTTAATTTTTAATTTTTGTGAAACAAAATACCAAACTAAACAAAACTTGAATTTGGTGGTGGTGTCATTTAATATCCTAAGTTTTTCCAATGTTTATTTTGAAAACTATGATTGAACAAGACTACTATGTAAATATTGATTCTTTTATATATTTATGTGGAATGCTTTCCATTAATTGGATTTAGGGCATTTTGTTGCCAATGATGAGCATTTTCTTTATTTACTTTTGTTGGTATGGCTAGATTTCAAGATTTTCATAATTGGGTCTTGTTATTTCTATGAATTTTGTATGATTGATTGAATTTTCTAATTTAGTGGTAAAGAGTTATTAATTGCAATATTGATTCAAATTTATAGAAGGTAGCGACTCGACTTTGTAAACCTAGACTGACTAAAAGCAATATAATGTGAGATTCCATATCGATTGGGGAGGAGAATGAAACACCTTTTATAAAGGTATGAAAACTTCTCCCTGTTTTAAAAACCTTGAGGGGAAGCTCAAAAGGGAAAGCACAAAGAGGACAATATCGGTTAGCGGTGTATTTGAGCTGTTACAAATGGTATCAGAATCAGGCACTGGGCGGCGATGTGCCAGCGAAGAGGCAGAGCCCCAAAGGGAGTGGATTTGGTGGGGATCCCACATTGATTGGAGAAGGGAATGAGTGCCAGCGAGGACGTTGGGACTCAAGGGAGGGAGAGGAGGTGGATTGTGAGATCTTACATTGGTTGGGGAGGAGAACGAAACCCCCTTTATAAGGGTATGGAAATCTCTCCCTACGAGACGTGTTTTAAAAATCTTGAAGTGAAGCCCAAAACAATCAGATTCATAACTCGTTACAAAGACAATTTTTGTTCACAAACATAAGTCCACCAGCTTGTGATCATGGTGATATAATTAACTTATGACACGACTATGGATCGTCACAATCCTTTTTTACGGATCATTTGATTCTATACCTACAAAACATTTCATATATATACAAAACAAACCATGCATGCATATCAACTTAGATTAAAGAACCCATCGAATCGAGCTAAACTAAACCGAACATTGATATGTTTTATTTTTATAAATGTAACCTTTTTAATATTAATTTTTCATATACAATTTTAAAGTATTTGGAAAATCTAATCTTGTAGATGCATCAAGATAGTCAAAACCTAAGATTTGAAGGTGGCCCTGCTTCTTCAAATGGTGATGAAGATGCATCGTCTTCTTCATCTTCGTCATCTCCATGTTCGAGGTCGAACGAACAAACTTTTAGCCATAGCTGCAATATTAGAAGAAAAGGGTTTAAGTCTGAAAACTCTCAAACTACCAACAGCAATATAGCATGCTATAGCTCCATTACTAGAAGTGCAGCTGATAGCTTGGAGAAGCCCAAATGTGGACGGTGCAATGAGGTTTTTTCATCCATGAAGGCATTGTATGTGCATATGAGGTTTCATTTGGAGGCCCCATGGAAGGCTTGTATCTCCTCTTTGAATGATGCTTGTTGGAGCTGGTCTGTCACTGGTCGGAGAGGGCGAATAAGGACGAGAGTGGAAAAATTCGAGGTTAGCCTCATGAATTTTGCTCAAACGGGAAACTCGACTACAAGTTCTCTTAACATCGTAAAGAAAAAGGACAATTAATGAGCTTTATGATAATTGCATTTTTTTAACGTTAGATTCTGATATTCGGATCTTAAATTTGAATCAAGGGTCTAATAAATAAATTTGATAGTTGCCATTTGTTAATAACATTTCAAACATGAAATTTGGCTTCTAAGATGCTAAATAAAATTCAAGTTCAAACATTTTAGGAAAAAATCGTATTTAATTCCTTTTCGAAATACAAGTGTTACCGTCAAACCAAAATCTCATTGATACTTGATGAACAACCTCGATCTACTCAAACTCATGAATTCATCATAAGCATGATTATGCCAATCTAGATAGAGTGCTCATCGGATATTGTCAATTTAAACAAATCCCTTCTTAGGTATGAGTTGAAAATTTCCATATGTGCTTTCGATCTTATTCTAAACTTTGAGTCTGTTCCTTTAGGTGAGACAACGACTCCTATCCCTATCAATTGAACAACTTAGTTCCTTCACCTTGGTTCATTAGTTAAGTGATGAACAACTTCTCTTTAAATAATAGATCTATTTGTGAACCGATAAAAAAAAAACTTGACACCTTCATTCTAAACCAAACTCTTCCATGCTATCGCACAAAAGGTCATATGGTATTGGTCTACCGCAATTTTATGTCGACGCCTCACTACTACTTAATTAATTAACGACATTTTTTTTTCCATATGGTTGATAAACCCATTTATATTATATATGTAAGAGATCAGTTTGAGAAGTAAGTTCTTTCGGCCAAAATTTGAGACCATTCAAAGTGCTATCAACCACGGATGTCTAGAGTCGCACAACAATTGGTTTCGAACCACACAAGAAAGTTTAACTAATAGTCTCATTAGAGTGATTACTCATTTAGTATTACTTTGTGTTAATGATATTTAATATTAAATCATAATTTACCATATATATCATATGTGATGTTTTATTATAAGGCAAATATCTAGATATTTGACTTCTTATCATAGGTGTGGTGGATTAAGCAAACATTCACATGGTATCAGAGCCCTTTCGGTTTAGCAACCCTGATCCCTTATTTTCAATAGCTTTTGAATCTCCTACTCATCTTCTTCTCCACCACCCCTGCTGGCTTTGACGCTGCAACGACAGTCTCTATGGCTACCGCAAATGGAGCCGATTGATTACTCTTCGATTCAACCTTTTGACCACCAAATCACCCTTCGTCATACTTTGTACAGACAAACCTCACATTCTCCAACATAATCAGTTTCCCCTTGGCCAACATAGCCTCTCTCATTTTCATCCCAATCAACCCTTCATCCTTCGCAGAAACCCTAACCTTAGAATCCTCATGAGCGTTCCCATCGAAAATATACAGAATCTCGAGAAACCTATCGACGTTCTGCAGAGATTTACCTTTGGAATCTAGGCGCCGCACTAACCTCTTCACCAACCAAGTCGCCAACCCTTCTCGCCAAAATTGGCTTCTTCACCTAATGTGGCGACTCTTTCGGCAGCCCTTCTCACCAAAATTGGCTTGTTCGCCCAATGTGGCGACTCTTCCGGCTTCAACATTGTTTTTGTCCTTTCCTCTAGGTTTCCCATTCTACTTCTTGGGTTAGACATATTTCTCGCCAGAGCCAAGGCAGCATCGCCGCTGAGCAACGATCCCTCTGTAGTTTTTGATGGGCAAAAAAGTGTTTCTCTATGCCTCCTCTGAATCAGGTTGTTGACATCTTCACGAAAAGTGTTTCTCGATCTCTCTTTGAATTTTTCAGATCCAAGATTCACGTTCGTTCAAATCCGACCCTCAGCTTGCGAAGGGTGTTAACGATATTTAATATTAAATTATATTTTACCATATATTTCATATATGGTATTTTATTATAAGGAAAATATCTAGGTATTTGACTTCTTACCATAGATGAGATGGATTAAGCAAACATTCTCACTTTCGGTTTGTCGTATGTATTTTGCTAGCACAACCAATATTAAAGGAATACGAAATTGAGTACTTGATATCTAACAACCTTATAAAAAAAGAAAAAGGTAACGGATTTCCTACCATCCGTCAACTCTCACCACTCCTGCAAAAACAAACACGAAGCAGATTTAGTTTCGCTAGAATGTAAGTGTGAAAAAAAAAAAGGAAACAAATTGGAGGAAAGAAAATATCTGAGAAATGTTAAAGGTAGCATGAAAATAATATTGTAACAAAAATAAATAAACATTTCACGACTTTATTCATGCAAAGAGTTTAATGTTAGCATGAAATTTAACACATGAACCAATGTAAATTAGGGAAATAGTTTTATAGAAGTTTGAACTTGAAAGTGATGTCATGAGCTCCCATAGGTTGTCGAACTTTCATTAAGGATAAATTCGTGACAACAACTTAAACTTAACAGATAAGTGACCTTACTATAGGATAGACTAGAAATTGTATGAGCTATAATATATGATTACTTGCGATGACATCCAATGATGTATGCGATATTTATGATTTTTGAGTTGTATTGTATTATGTCGTACACTAGTTATATGATGATATATGAGTTATGATGCATGATGATGTATGTAGATGTTATGATGATGTATGACGTACTTGACATGCTTGATGCATGTAATGGCACTATCTGATGAGTATGATGTTTTTGCATGATATGTACCTTAATATGATGATTGTTAAACCTAAAATAGATCATAACTGTATATACTAAAATAGTCTAAGATTTACTAGTTGTTATGATTTGAAGAGTTTGTTACCAAATCTATGATTTTATGGTTTGTTACCAAATCATAGATTTGGAATGTAATCTTCATTATACGCATCTATAAATACATGAGGTCGTGACCCATATAGGTCATCGTGCCATTCAATCTAACATGGTATCAGAGCCAAGGTTTATTTTTTAAACTCCTCGCCATGTCTTCTTCCTCCTCTCCATCCACCATCTCCAACACCGTCTCAACTACCATGGCGACTTTTGGCCTTAAACAATATCCAATCCCTCTACACCATGTTGTCACAATTCGTCTAACCAAAAACAACTTCATCATATGGCGTGCCCAGCTCCTCCCCTACCTACGGAGTACGAAGCTTATGGGCTACCTCGATGGGACCAATGTTGCACCTGCCAAGCTGATCCCTTCCTCAACTGCTGCTGGTGCTGAGCTGGTCTCTAATCCGGCCTATAATCAGTGGTATGATCAGGATCAACAAGTCCTTAGCGGCCTTCTCTCCTCCATGTCTGAGGAGATTCTTCATGATGTGGTTGCCGCTACTACGTCCAAGGAGGCGTGGGATACCCTGCAGCGGATGTTTTCATCGTCAACTCGTGCTCGCACTACTCAGATTCGTGTTGAGCTCGCCACGTCCAAGAAACGAGATCAATCTGCTGCAAATTATTTTTGCAAGATCAAAGGGCTAGCCACCGAGCTGGCCGCCGCCGGCTCTGCCTTGCAGGATGATGATGTGATCGCGTATCTTCTCGCTGGTCTTGGCCCTGACTATGATCCCTTCGTCACCTCAATGACTACCAAGAGTGAAGCCCTCACCCTTGATGATGTGTTTGCACATCTAATGACGTATGAAGCTCGCCAACTACAACACCAGGCTGAACTTCAGTTAAATCTTGGATCTTCTGCCAATTATGCTAGTCGTGTTGCACATCTAATGACGTATGAAGCTCGCCAACTACAACACCAGGCTGAACTTCAGTTAAATCTTGGATCTTCTGCCAATTATGCTAGTCGTGGTGGTCAGCAGAAGAATCGTGGGCGTAGGGATCGCGGTCGTGGTCGTTCTCAAGGTTATGCACCCTCTCGTCCTGCTGGTGATTGTCGTGGCCCTTCTGCTCGTCCTTCCTGCCAGATCTGCGGCAAAGTGGGGCATACTGCTATCCGCTGCTGGCATAGGATGGATGAGTCCTATCAAGATGAACCTTCTTCTGCTCCTCCTACGGCACTGGCGGCTACTTCCTCTTACAAGATTGACCCAAATTGGTACAGCGACACAGGCGCTACAGACCATATCACCAGTGACCTGGATCGTCTCGCTGTGCGTGAACGTTATAATGGAGGTGAACAAGTTCAAGTCGGCAATGGAGCAGGTTTGCGTGTTTTGCATACTGGTCATTCTCTAATTAATACTGCTACTCGTCCTCTTGCGTTGCGTAATATTTTGCATGTGCCTGAAATTTCCAAACATCTTCTTTCTGTTCATAAATTTTCTCGTGATAATGACGTATTCTTTGAATTCCATCCTTGGCATTTTTCTATAAAGGATCGACAGTCGAGAAAAAGTCTCCTAAATGGGAGGTGTGAATCTGGTCTTTATCCTATTAAGCATCCGATGTCGATAATCTCAAGCACGCCTTGGTGAGCAGATCTACTACTCACGCCCAATGGCATGCACGTCTTGGACATCCTTCATCTCAAGTAATAAAATCCATTTTGCGTCTAAATAATATTTCGTGTGCTAGTGAGTCATCTTTGTCAGTTTGTAATGCGTGTCAGTTAGCAAAGAGTCATCGATTACCATATACTAGTTCTTCCCATAGGTCTTCGTCACCTTTGGAACTTATTTTTTCGGATGTTTGGGGCCTTGCACCTCCATCTGTTGGGGGTTTTAAATATTATATTAGTTTCATTGATGATTTCAGTAAATTTTCGTGGATCTATTTGATGCATGATCGTACAGAAGCTCCTCGTAATTTTTGCAATTCCAAGCTCATGTTGAGCGCCTCCTAGATACTAAAATCAAGTGGGTCCAATCTGATTGGGGTGGGGAATATCAGAAAATTCATAACACATTTTTTCGTTCCCTTGGAATTGGTCATCGTGTTTCGTGCCCTCACACACATCAACAAAATGGGTCTGCTGAACGCAAGCATCGTCATATTGTTGAAACTGGCCTAGCCCTTCTAGCTCATGCTCATGTACCTATTAAATTTTGGGACGACGCGTTTCTTACAGCCACATATCTCATCAATCGTCTTCCTACTCGTGTCATCGATAAAAAATGCCCCTTAGAGCTTCTTTTTCATACCCCACCAAATTACTCCTTATTAAAAAATTTTGGGTGTGCTTGTTGGCCTCATCTTCGTCCTTATAACAAACAAAAGTTCTCTTTTCGATCAAAGGAATGTGTCTTTCTAGGCTACAGTTCTTCACATAAAGGGTATAAGTGTCTTGACACCGATTCTGGTCGTGTCTATATATCTAGAGATGTCATATTTGATGAAAATATTTTTCCATTCAAGAGAGCCTCACCTAATTCTTCCCCAATCATGCAGTCGACGCATAATGCCCCTGATTTGTGCACCTTGCATTTGGGTAATAGCAGTACTAATTTGGAGAATGATCACATGCATATGTCTGGGCCTACTAACTCTTTGGATGCAGAAAATTTGGTGTCTACATCAGCTTCGGAATTGCCGCAACAATCCTCCGCGTCGCTGCCATGCGAATCGGCGTTGGTTGTTCCGCCAATGATTGAGGCCTCGGCTCCTCCGCCAGCAGATGATATTGCGCAATGCCCGGTCGAATCCTCGGCCGTTGGTCAACCAACTGCTGTAGCATCGGTTGCTCCCCTCGCAACGGCTGATAGGGCCGTCCCCTCAAATGTGGATCCTGCACCTACTACTCATCCGTATGGTACTCGATTGAAGCACAATATCAAGAAACCCAAGGTGCGTACAGATGGAACAGTAACATATCTTGTAGCTCGGTCTTCTGCCTCTGAACCTACTTCACATATTACTGCTATTGAGCATCCCCTCTGGCGTCAGGCAATGAATGATGAATTTCAGGCACTTCAAAAAAATAAGACATGGCACTTAGTTCCTCCTCGTGCTGGTCTTCACGTTATTGATTGCAAATGGGTTTTCAAACTCAAACAAAAGCCAGATGGCTCTATTGATCGCTACAAAGCACGCCTGGTTGCTAAAGGTTTTAAACAGCAGTATGGCGTTGATTATGATGATACCTTTAGTCCAGTTGTTAAGCCCACTACCATTCGGCTCTTATTATCTCTTGCTATTTCTCGTGGTTGGGCTATTCGGCAGATTGATATTCAAAATGCTTTTCTTCATGGCCTTCTTAATGAAGATGTTTATATGAAGCAGCCCCCTGGATTTGTGGATTCTCAACACCCTGGTTATCTCTGCAAGCTGGATAAGTCGCTTTATGGCCTTAAACAAGCTCCGCGTGCCTGGTTTTCTCGCCTTAGCTCCAAACTATTACAGCTGGATTTTACACCTTCAAAGGCTGATGTCTCTCTTTTTATTTTTAACAAAACGGGCATTCAGATGTATATCCTCATCTACGTTGATGATATTATTATCATCAGCTATGAGTTGTATTGTATTATGTCGTACACTAGTTATATGATGATATATGAGTTATGATGCATGATGATGTATGCAGATGTTATGATGATGTATGACGTACTTGACATGCTTGATGCATGTAATGGCACTATCTGATGAGTATGATGTTTTTGCATGATATGTACCTTAATATGATGATGTCTTTCCATATTAAGCATGTTCTATGATGATGATTGCCATATTGCATCATGTCGAAAGTTCAACCTAGGACACTACCCTAAGAGCATGAAAAACGATATTAATATAAGTATCTAACGAGCATGTTACTAAGCATAACAAAGAGATGAGACTAGGGTTGTGTCAAAAGAGATGTTAAGATGAGAATTAGAGGGACCTCATGCATGTTGTGTGTACATAAGCATCGGGATATTTCCCCTTTATGATGATGAGTGCAGACGTGCACAGTATGATGATGACGGTGTTCATGGGGAGCATGACACCAGGGGTCCGTTGACCTCCGGACGTTGCTACAGACAACTAGCTTGACTAGAGAGGGTCAGGGGGTGTGTGAGCCGCCTGAGGATTCACACTCACATGTGTGGATCATGTGTAGGGAAGTACTACACATCCATAGTAGTCCGAACTGGAGGCCAATCCTAATATGAGAAAGAGATAAAGATAGGTTCCTAGAGCATGATTGAACGTGTTTGCATTAACATGACCCTTGTAGTGGGGTCACTTACTGAGTATTCTTCGGGTCGTGTGCCACATCATTTTTCAAGTGAAGGCAAGGCTCCTATAAATGTATGACGGTGGTATTGCGAGCAGAGACCATGATACGTGCAGTCTTAGGTTAGAATATATTGTTTTGCATTTCATCATTTTAAATTATTTTGTATTTGTTTTATTTTTGAATTCTAGTATTTCGTTTGAAGCAAGTAGGACTATGACGGTATTTTCCAGAGATGAAATTGTTTTTAACGCTTTCGATATTTATACTACAAATGATATTTTATTTAAGAGTTAGATTCCGCATATTAGTTGAGCATGAGACTATAGTAGCAATTCTGAGTAGGTAGAAGTTTAGAGTTGTTACCTAATAGAAAGTAGAGCCAATTTCCACCTCCTAATATGAATTGGATTGGTTTGATCTCACACTTTTTCCTTTTCAACCGTGTGCTCATATTAAAATTAACTTAACAATATTACATTTTTTAGTTTCTAAAAGTTAAATTTGATAGCATTTTGGTCTATCACTCAATTAATTAACGGAGAAATAAAACATATCTTTAAACCTTATAGAGATTCATATAACCTTATCATTCTTGTTCAAATCTAATATGATCCTTTCTTGGACTCTACCTTTTTAGTGCTAAGTTCTTATTAAATAATTTTCATTTCCTAACCATAATTATTCTAATAATTTCCACCATTTTGCCTCTTAATCTTCTCTGTTCTCTTCAAATGGAAGGAAATTTCATTACTTTGTATAATATATTATGAATTCAAAAAATGAAATTAATATTGCCCAAGCTCTTATAGAAAAAAGAAAAAAAATGTTATTTTAAGTTATGAAGCTTATTTCTTATATTTTAACTTCGAAAATAAATAGTATCGTTTAGATATAAAATAGACTATAGAATGTATTTTTCGCATTATCATTCTAAAATTTCAATTTTTAATTATCTTAAAATAAACTATATAATTAGTTATATATTTCGTATCAAATGTATATTTTTTTCAATTAACTTAAATCATTTAAGATATATATATATATATATATATATATATATGAGGTTTGAATTCTTTTTTGAGTTAAGTAAGATGAGTGAGATTCGAACCTTAATAATTATACATAGTTTGACAAGTTGAACTATGCTCAAGTTCGATAAATTTAAAATATATTTTTGCATTATTATTATTTATACGAAAGTTAAAACTTAGAAATAAAAGTGAAAAGGTTTAAAATGGAGAGATTCCATTGCATAAAAAGTTGTATCTATTTTGGAAGGTGCCAATGAACAAAGTTAAAGAGGATGATCGTGCAATTGGAACAAAATCTCATTTGGTGCTGTCAAATGGCTCAAATCTGATATTGAATAATTTTCATTTCCTTATCATAATTATACTCATAATTTCTTCAAACACACCATGAACGTCCATTATTTTTGACTCTTCATCTTCTCCCTTCTCTTCAATGGAATAATCCTTGTCACTTTCTATAAAGAAAAATGAAAGTCCAAATAGAACACTTATCAACATTATAAATACGGGTAAGGATGAGGAAGGAACCATTACTCTGAAAGAGGAAAAGAAATGGAGGCCTTCAATCTTCCTCCTTTACTTCTCTCCTTCTTTCTTTTTGCTCTTTTACAAACATCCACCATTGCAGCCAAGAAGGTTACTCAATCATCGCTTATAAATCCTTCTTAATGTCTGTATCAAGTGGGTTTTAGACATTGAAACGTTTTGTTTATGTTGTGCAGTCTTATATTGTTTACTTGGGATCACATTCGCATGGGTTGAATCCTTCTGCAGTTGATCTCCAACTTACAACACAAACTCACTACAATCTACTTGGATCCGTGTTAGGAAGGTGAAGCTTTTTGTTTCAAATCATGTAGGGTAGATTTGTTGAATTCTCACTCTTCATTTACGCTCTTATGTTTTTGTTTCTAAGTACAGCTATGACGCAGCTAAGGAAGCAATCTTTTACTCATACAATAGACATCAATGCCTTTGCAGCTGTTCTTGATCAGAAAGTTGTAGAAGATATAGCGAGTAAAATGATTCATCCGTTTCTATGTCTATGGCTATCATTTTGTTTGATAATGAAACTTCCTAGTAAAATCATACTCGTTTGTTCCTAATTTATTGAGTTTCATACTTTTATGGAATTCAAAAAACAAAAATGACCCTTTTTAGATTCTATAACTTTGCAAGTTGGAAGTATTCACAAGCTTAATTTCAAAATTCAATAGTTATCAAGCCTTTCTTAATTTAATAATGATGGTTTTATCCTTTTCTTTTTTAGAACATCCTGATGTGGTATCAGGATGGTTTTATCCTTTTCTTTTTTTAGAACATCCTGATGTGGTATTAGTGTATGAAAACAAAGAACTAAAACTGCACACGACACAATCATGGAACTTTCTTGGAGTTGAGAATAATGGTAGAATTCCTTCAAACTCGCTTTGGAAACTTTCAAGATTTGGTGAATCTACAATCATTGGCAACCTTGACTCTGGTTGGTCTTACTTTTTTAAGTTTTTTTTTTATTTTTTTATTTTTGAGTTTTTGTAATAATTTTTATATGTAATTCGAATCAATATAGGTGTTTGGCCAGAATCAAAGAGTTTTAGTGACGAAGGATATGGACCTATCCCAACAAGATGGAAGGGAAGTTGTGAAGGTGGCTCCAACTTTCGTTGCAACAGGTCCTTACCATCAAATCTCTTATTATTACTTCACCTCTATTTAATTCTTTTATGCTTAGAAATATGCACTATTAGACACTTTTGTTAGCCTAATAGATAAATATTGAACAATAGTTGGTCAAAGTGAATATTAACGTGAAATTCGCGAATATTAATGTAAAATTTGTCTAAATAGACTCGTAAATGCATAAATTTTTAAGAAAAATTTCATCAAACTCATTTTCTTGGTTAAATTTCAAGTATAGCTCCTAAACTTTCATGTTTATGTTTAAGATATCTTTGAATTTCAAAAATTATTTAATAAGGATTTGAACTTTTATTTGTTGTGTCTAATTTTTTTTTCAAATGTGTAATAGGTTTTAGAACATTCAATTATGTGTCTAATAGATGTGAGACATATTCAGATATTTAAAAATTAATTGATCAAATTTTATATCTAATAAAACTCTTTACCTTCTATTTATTTTTAGTAGGTCGATGAATTTTAAATAAATGTCAAATAGTTCAATCATTTAGTATGAAATTAAAATTTCAAGAATTATTGCTATTACAAAATGTAAAGTCTATTTAAAGTTTTGGAATAAAATAGATAGACCTATCATACATTTCTTTTAGTTCAAATGTAAAAAAAAAAAGAAAAAAAAAAAAAAAAACTAAACTAAACTTGTAGTTTAATCTATGCTTTTAAGCATACAAAGACATAAACTCATGACTTTTGAATTTTCTTCATATAAAAATGAGAATAGATTTTTCCTGGTCGTGTTGTATTCTAGTTAGTCATTGTATCAAATGCTTGTATCAGTACGTGTGACAATTTTAAATGTAGGAAGCTGATTGGAGCACGATATTTCAACAAAGGCTATGCATCCAACGTGGGACCTCTCAACTCGAGCTATGAAACGGCAAGGGACGATGATGGGCATGGAACACACACCTTATCCACAGCTGGAGGCAATTTCGTTCAAAGAGTAAGCATGTTTGGGAATGGTTATGGCACGGCAAAAGGGGGTTCCCCTAAAGCTCGTGTTGCTGCCTATAGAGTATGTTGGCCTGAGGTGGGGAATGGTGGGTGTTTTATGGCCGATATTCTAGCTGGCTTTGAAGCTGCCATTAGCGATGGAGTTGACGTTCTATCGATTTCACTCGGTGGAGGTGCTATAGAATTTTCTGAAGATCTACTAGCTATAATGTCCTACCATGCAGTGAAGAACGACATCACTGTTGTTTGTTCGGCTGGAAATTCAGGACCATTTGCAGGTACAGTCTCAAATGTCGCACCATGGATGATAACGGTGGGAGCTAGCACAGTTGACAGGCTTTTTACAAGTCACGTGGTGTTGGGAGACAAGAGGCACTTCAAGGTACTCTACTCAACACTTGTTAGTGCTATATAGTTGTGTTCTTGACAACATTTATATAAATATTTAAGTTAGTATCGAACAATTTTTAAACATAGTAAATTGTATTGGGCATATGAAGTTATATCATATACATGTCTCTATATTTGTATCGATTGAGTTTATAGCTCCGTACTACATTTATATTCTCATCAATGATTTTTCATTGTCAATACCAGGGTAAAAGCCTTTCTAGTAAATTATTGCCAGCTAAGAAGCTCTATCCATTGATCCGTGCTTTAGATGCAAAATCCAACAATGTCTCTGATAACGACGCGTGAGTATATTTTTATTTAAATGATACAAAATATATCTAAATTTTAGAAACATTTCAATCCTCCCCTCACATTAACACTTCAATTATGTAAAATGTGTTTTAACATTTAAGAGTATTTTGAATAATTTAATCCACATATTTTCACTCTAATAATAAGAATACATTGACAAGAACACATGATATTAAGCAAAATTTATTGTGATCTTGTAGCATACTATGTCGCCAAGGGTCTCTTGATCTTAAAAAGGTAAAAGGAAAAATTGTAGTTTGCCTTAGAGGGGACAATGCAAAAATCGAGAAAGGTTATGTGGTTGCTCAAGCAGGTGCGGTTGGGATGATTCTTGCTAATGACAAGGAAAATGGGGATGCATTTGAGGCTAATGCGCATTTACTTCCTACTTCACATATAAGCTATACCGATGGTGAATCAGTCTACCAATACATCCAGTCTACTAAGTAATTTCTCCATCTTATTCCACAACTTTCATGTTTATTCATAAAATATTTTAAACTTTATGATCTAATAAACATAAATTTAGAAGTTTATTAATCTATTAAACGTACTTTTCAAGTTAAAAACTTTATTAAACTCAAAATTTGTAACTTATATGTCATGTTTTGTTGTTGAAACAGAACTCCAATGGCTTACATGACTCACGTGACTGAGTTGGGAATCAAACCAGCACCAATTATGGCTTCATTCTCATCGAGAGGTCCCAACACAATTGAGCCCTCAATACTCAAGGTTGGTTAAGAACGATGTGTTGAGTACTTGTATAGTATAAAGTTCAATGTGTCATCCCCTAACAATCACAAAATTTTAAGTACTGCATTTTTTTTTTTTTTAATTTCAGCCTGACATAACAGCACCAGGTGTAAATATAATAGCGGCTTTCTCGGAAGCAACATCCATAACTGGTTTACCTTATGATAAGCGTCGGGTTCAATTCACTGAATTATCTGGCACTTCCATGTCATGCCCCCATATTTCTGGCATCGTCGGTCTTCTCAAAACCCTTTATCCAAAATGGAGTCCAGCAGCTATCAGATCTGCAATTATGACCACAGGTTCGTTATCCAAAATTCTTCAACCATTTTAAAAGTGAACAGACTAAATAAACTAGTAATTTATGAATAGTAAGAGATGTTATTTATGATATTTGCATTATTTTGTATTAAGAAACATTTTGACTTAAATCTTGCTATCTAATGATTTTGTTTGGTAGCTGGAACCGAAGCCAATGACTTAAATCCAATACTAACCTCAGAAAAGGAGAAAGCAAACCCATTGGCATATGGTGTAGGCCATGTCCAACCAAACAAAGCAGCAAATCCTGGCCTTGTTTACGATCTCTCCACCCAAGACTACTTGAACTTCTTATGTGCTCGTGGGTACAATAAAGCACAAATGAAACTATTCACCAATGATACTTCATTTGTTTGTTCAAAGTCATTCAAAGTAATAGACTTGAACTACCCATCAATCTCGATATATAATCTAAAATCAGAGGTAGTGAATATCAAAAGAAGAGTGAAGAATGTAGGAAGTCTAGGCACCTATGTTGCTAAAGTCGAGTCACCGCCAGGAGTTTCAGTTTCGGTAGCACCAAATACTTTGAAGTTCACTAAACCGGGTGAAGAGAAGAATTTCAAAGTTGTGTTGAGGAGGGTGCAAAGTAATCAAACTGAAGAACATGTGTTCGGAAAACTTGTGTGGTCTGATGGGAAACATCGTGTTAGTAGTCCAATTTTTGTGACATTAGAGATTTAGTAAAACAAACCCATGAGTTTGGGTTGAGTTTAGCTTGTTTTAGCTCAATCTTTTGAAAATCTCTTTTCTCTTCACAGTTATGTTTAATAATAATGAATAATGAATAATGAGTTATTCCATGTTTTTTTTTTTTAAGTTTAATTAATTTAATTTTTCAATGTTGTTGGTTTTGACAAACTAAGGAAGTATACTAAAACAAAAGAAATGAAGTACAAAAAACAAGTTGAGGGATAGTGTCCAGGACTAAGAATCTCTTAACACTATCCTTTTCAATTGGTAAATAGAACATAAATTTGATGAGTATTTATTAACAAAATCACTAACAAAATTTCCTTTTAACTCTCTACTCAAATTAAAACAGCTAAAAGTTCTCCAATTACTAACTAGTTTCCAAAAACTTGTTTTACAATTTGGCAATTGTGATGTCCCACATTCTTTAGGAAAGAGAACAAACCACCATTTATAAGGTTGTGGAAACCTTCCCCTAGCAGACGCGTTTTAAAGCCTTGAGGGGAAGCCCGATAGGGAAAACCCAAAGAGGACAATATCGGCTAGCGGTAGATCTGGGGAAGCCCGAAAGGGAAAGCCCAAAGAGGACAATATCTGCTAGCGGTGGATCTGGAGAAGCCCGAAAGGGAAAGCCCAAAGAGGACAATATCTTCTAGCCGTGGATCTTGGTCGTTACAAAAGCAACTACTACAATTATTCAACCTCTCTTTTACAATGGGAATTTCATCATATTTTAAGGACCTCTCTTTTGTAACAGGAATTTCATCATATTTTAAGGACCTCTCTTTTGTAACAGGAATTTCATCATATTTTAAGGACCTCTCTTTTGTAACAGGAATTTTATCATATTTTAAGGTACTCCTCTATCTTTTGTTGAATATCTTGAGGAAGGAGCCAGCTAATCGATTCTGTTGTCTTCTTCTGTTATTTGACCAAGACTAATAATATTGCTCTTCAAACTCGGGATATAATATTCCTTGGTCAATAGACGTTGATCGTCGTTCTTACACTGAAATAAGATGGATCATTTTTCTTGGATCGGTACAATTATTGGTTTTGACCTGCGATCAAAATATACCAAAACAAATAGATGAAGGAGAATTTCTTGGACTAAAAACCTTAAGCACTTTGATAAAACATACATTTAATAATTATTTATATGGGAGAAGACACTAATTTTTCTTTTTAAACTTATTGAATCACAAAGGGATCTTTTGGACTAACAGTTGTTTTACTACCACCGTTCTTTTACTAAGTCAAGCTTGAATCACAAAGGGATCTAAGATAAGTGATAGTTATACAAGAATGTGTGCTATACAAAATTAAATAATAAATTAGGTTGTTTTATGATATAAATCACAACAATCTTCTACCTGCACTATAGCTAGTGAGACATGCATGAGTCCTAGAAGAGACTCTGCACCCAATATATTTATCTTAGAGAACGATGAGATATGTTTGTAATACTAGACATTCTATGTAGCTCTTGAACACTTTAGCTTAAAGATTTTTTTTTTAATCAAAACGACGGTCATTAAATAGTCATTTTGGTCACTAGCACGATACTTTCTCTCTCAAAATCATTCCATATACATTCATCTTTCATTATTTCCTTGATATCAATTTGTATATTAATATTATCCTAACAAAGAGTGACAAAGAGTGACAAATGCATTTACTATAAAGTCAAGATTCAAAATTTGGGCTAGGTCATGAATAGCAGATTATGCCATAAAAACATGTATGAAAGATAACATTAAAAATTACAATAAAATTTTATGTGATTTAAAAGAAATAAATGAACTCACATTAACATACAAGTACGAAGGTATGAGATTTTTTACAAAGTAGAGAACGAGATTGGGATAGTAGAGTTATAAAATATGACATTCTATAACATGCAGACACACTAGATGCCCTGGGTTGACACCCTCTATGGCTTCAAAGCTCCCGAGCACCTCTCGCCTCAACCAGTGACATTGGTCACTTGAGAAAAAAATAAAGGAAGGAAGGGGTGAATATAAAATTATACTCAGTAATCAACCTACTTGTAGGCTCTCATCACATCCATGATCTAGTTGGTGTCTACAAACTTTTCTCTAGGCTCAAGGCATACAACCTTTACTTCTCTCGGACTTAGGTAACTATCTTAGCCTAAGTAGCGGTTACTCCCAGGTTGAGACATTACCTCATAAAACTCTTTCACTAATGGGGACATCATGGTATGTGCTAGCCTGCTCTAATCATCCATGGAAGGTTAGCTGGCAAACCCTACCTACAATACCATCATGTAACTCAAGATTGGTGGAGTGGCCCCTCTATGCTTGCTAGCAACTAAGACTACCTACGTAATCCTACATCCTCTCTCAAGATGGATCTATTGTGCAGAGTAGTCCAACTAACTTCTCATGTCACACAAACCTAACAAATCTAGGCATTACCTTGTCAGTCACACAAACCTAACAAATCGAGGCATGACTTAACGGTATTGGTACTGGTATGGAGGAAAGTGGAAGTCTATTTGATACCATACCTACTGCTATAAGCTTGGACACTACTTTAGTCTTTCTAGTTTGCTGTGGCGTACTCTAGGTTACTAGGGCGGGTTGGTGGCTTTGACATGGACTCTCCTCTCCATGATTCTCTGTTCTTGCTCCTTGACACTTACATGGTTTGAGAGTACTAGGGTCTAGATCCATTGATCGCCACTCGTGATCTTAAGGTGCTCAATCTGTTGGAGTTATATGGTCTCTATGAATTGTCTAGCCAATTTGTCTTCAACGACCTAAGTTTATCTCTTAATAACTAAATCATTTATATAAGTGAGAACACACATTCATGCACTTGAAGCTAATGTACAATAAGACATGCAATTCAACCACATATGCTCAACGGGGTTATGACATCCATCAAATAACCAAAGCGCATATCACAACTTTTCATCATCTTTCACCATATTTATGAACATATTAGTAGTAAACATTCCCTAACAACTGTTCTTAAATTCCTACAATATTTGTGACAAATCTCTTGCTTAATTGATCTCTTAGGCTCTAATCATACTGAATCTATCCACCAAAGATAGGATTTACTAATATGAATGCATTTTAAAGAATCCCTACGAGTATTACTTGCCTAAAATCTGTGTGTTTACTTGGTTGATGCGTGCCTTCCCAAATACGATTTCTCCCAAATGAGGTGTCCGAAATTTTTGAATTTCTTATGATGGAACCTAATTCACATTAAGATAAGGTTAGTATCGAAGTTGGGATAAAAGAGTGACATACAAAGGCTGAATAGATAAAAAAGGGACACAAACGATCGAGGATAATCTTTGTGTACGATCGAGTTTCAAGTTACATTGGGTAGAAATTTTTTATGAAACGTGAGCGAGGAAATGTATTGAAAACAATTTGATAAAAAAACAATGTTACACGTAAAAGCGAACAAGCAATAACCACAAGATTGATAACATATAACCATTAAAATGAATTATTTTCGAATTAAATATTCATGATATGTATATAATAGCAACTTTAGGTTAGTAAAAAATCTAGGGTCATACAATTGATGTATGTTATTTTGCATGATCCTTTGACATGATGCTTACAAAGAATATTATGCTATGATGTCAATTATGCCTCTCTAGGTATGATTTTTTTAATGTCATGTTAGGCGAGAACGTGACTTTAGATTTCTACTTACCTAGAGTCATTACCTTCATCATAACATATTTATTTATTTACGGAAATGAACGTTTAAACTTCTTCCTAAAATATAAATTTCATCTGAAACTACAGTCATGAACTTAAATGTTCGAAAATATCTTTAAAACGACATAATAATGAACTAAATGAAACAAATAAACATTTAAATTAAAAACATCCTATTCTAGCCTAAGTATAAGAAAAATAAATGTGACTACCCTATGTATGTGACATGGTCTCGCTGTTGTCGTCAATCATACATGAAT